>NC_042617.1:454298419-455498419 GCF_901001135.1 Rhinatrema bivittatum | reverse complement strand
AAAACTTCGTTGTTATTAGAGCAGAAGATTCTTTTTTTTAATCCTGTTAATGGCTTTAGAGAAAGGTTCAAAATGTTCATTAAATTTAAAACATTTGTTAAAGAATAACGTCGCGATAAAATGTTGCAGGCAGCTCAAAAGATTTTTTACTGCTTCAACAGTAAGATCACAGCAGAAAATCAAATAGGAGGGTATGTCATGGACAATCCGGTCAGGAGAAGAGCGCTCCCTTTGTGGGGGGTAAATTAGAGGAAGTGCTGGAGGACAGGAGAGTGCTTTGTTTTCCCACGAGGCATTCAGTAAAGTTGATCCTTTTTCTTTTTTGCAGAATCTTTTGATAAACAGTGTGTCTTGTGTATTTTTTTTTTCACAAGACACTGGTGTGGTATCATCACTGCTAAGGTGCACTTTTTAAAAAATATTTTCTGTTCAAAGATAACAATTGCACCTCATGCCCTTAATAACTCATTTCCCCCCCTCTCTTCCTTAATCTCCCCCACTAGACCCAACCTCTCTTCTTCCCCTCAGCTCATCCCCCTACCCAGTACCTATCCAATCAACTCACTACCTGATCATCTTAACCTTCATATCACTTGATAATGTATCCCTAACCCACTGTCTGTATTGCTCCCAAGAGTTTTTTACTTACCCTTGTTTATATCTGATATATTTGTAAATATGTTAAAGTATGTCCATGTTTCCAACAGTTCTGACATACTTAGACCTTTAACAGGTGTTTGTATATATTCTTTATAACTTTAACTCTGTTAAAGCTGTTCATCTAACTTCAATGTATAGCGTTGTTATAACTGTAAACCGGAGTGAAGGCCCCTGCCAATACTTCGGTATATAAAAACGTATAAATAAAAGTTTGACAAATGTGCCAAGGATTTCAAAATTTTTCATGAGAAGGGATACCTAGCACATCTCAAATCACCAAAAGGGCTAGAGAAGGGGGAAAGGGTGGTCCCCTTTGGAAAATGTGATCAGCAGATGGGGATTGCAGAGGGAAGAGAGAGTAGACATTAGCCATCCACCAACTACTTTCACCTCCATGTGAATGCTGATTTTAAGTAATAATTTTTTAACAACTACAAAAGAAAAGTTATTACTGTAAATGCTACTTTTTGTTGGCAGAATTCTCCCAGGAGTACTGTAAAAACACATCATAAGACACCCCCCCCCCCCTCCCCAGACACTCTCCCCTGCTATCTCTCTCTCTCTCTCTCTCTCTCCCTTCACCGGCTGACTCAGGAACTGGGGCTCTGGAAGTGTCCAGAATTTACTTCAGTCTCAGGATGTCTAGACCTATGTCTTCCCTTTCCAGACTAAATGCCCCGTCTCTCTCTCTCTCCCTTTTTGCTGCCCCCTCACAGGTTCAATCCTTTCCCTTCCTCCAGCTCTCCTGTTCCTTTCAGATTCAACTCACGCTTAGTCCCTTCTTTCTGCTTTTCTTTTCTCCCTCCCTCCCCCTCACAGGTTCAAATCCCCTGTCCCAAGTCTCTCCCGCCCCCAAATCTCTCTCTTCCACCTAGCTTGCTTTCTTCATTCCACCCTAAGAGCAGGGAACAACCACTAGTGCCTGCAGGGGCAGCAGCCACCAGCATCAGGGCCCATAATAGTGAGTGTAAGTCAGGCCACAGGGAGTGCAGTGACAACATCCAGGCACTGGCTTACTTGGTGGCACATACTCCAATCATCTAGATGCAGATCAGTGAGTGCATATACAAGCATGTAAAGTGGATCCCCTCTGATCAGGCAGGCTATTTGATGGTGCTGGCCATGCAATGACAGCTTTTTTCATCTGTTGACATGTTGGATCAGGCAAGTCCTCCCTTCAAAGACAAATGCTCTTCATTCGACCCTGATTTTGTGCATTGGGTGCCCTCCAATGACACTCAGATTTGGGCAGGTCACCGTCGGATGATTCAGACTGTTTTATTGTGCCTGCTGCATGGAGACAAAGGAAAAAGGGCCAGAAAAAATATGCTCAGTGGGCCAGATGCAGCCTATGGGTCATAATTTGGGTATAACTGATCCCCATTATAAATAGGTGGAGCTTCAGTGCACTGTCAAAATTATAGTTTATAGTTTATTACTTTTTATATACCAACGTATCAGAAATCCATCACATCGGTTTACAATAAATAAACATAAAACAATAAAAGCACATTCAATAAACACAGTAAAACAATTAAATAAATGATGTATAATTCTAAAATAATGCTAAAAAATATCAAAACAGTATAAATAAGTGCTAAGATTAATTACCTACATTAATATATGCTAAAATCAGCATAAAATTATTCCTAACCAACTATCTTAACATGTGGCGTACTAAGTTAAAATATAGTATTAAAATATATTAACTACAATTGGAGTAAGCACAGTTAAAAAGTCAGGTTTTTAAATCAGCTTTGAATTTTTTAATATCTGCTTGGAGTCTTAGTTAAAATTTGTAACCTATCATTAAAATCATCCATTGTACCTGAAGACTGGAGGGTGGCGAATGTAACCCCAATATTTAAAAAAGGCTCCAGGGGCGACCCGGGTAACTATAGACCAGTGAGCCTGACTTCAGTGCCAGGAAAAATAGTGGAAACTATTCTCAAGATCAAAATCGTAGAGCATATAGAAAGACATGATTTAATGGGACACAGTCAACATGGATTTACCCAAGGGAAGTCTTGCCTAACAAATCTGCTTCATTTTTTTTTTGAAGGGGTTAATAAACATGTGGATAAAGGTGAACCGGTAGATGTAGTGTATTTGGATTTTCAGAAGGCATTTGACAAAGTCCCTCATGAGAGGCTTCTACGAAAACTAAAAAGTCATGGGATAGGAGGCGATGTCCTTTCGTGGATTACAAACTGGTTAAAAGACAGGAAACAGAGAGTAGGATTAAATGGTCAATTTTCTCAGTGGAAAAGGGTAAACAGTGGAGTGCCTCAGGGATCTGTACTTGGACCGGTGCTTTTCAATATATATATATATAAATGATCTGGAAAGGAATACGACAAGTGAGGTTATCAAATTTGCGGATGATACAAAATTATTCAGAGTAGTTAAATCACAAGCAGACTGTGATAAATTACAGGAGTACCTTGCAAGACTGGAAGATTGGGCATCCAAATGGCAGATGAAATTTAATGTGGACAAGTGCAAGGTGTTGTATATAGGGAAAAATAACCCTTGCTGTAGTTACACGATGTTAGGTTCCATATTAGGAGCTACCACCCAGGAAAAAGATCTAGGCATCATAGTGGATAATACTTTAAAATCGTCGGCTCAGTGTGCTGCAGCAGTCAAAAAAGCAAATAGAATGTTAAGAATTATTAGGAAAGGAATGGTTAATAGAACGGAAAATGTCATAATGCCTCTGTATCGCTCCATGGTGAGACTGCACCTTGAATACTGTGTACAATTCTGGTCGCCGCATCTCAAAAAAGATATAGTTGCGATGGAGAAGGTACAGAGAAGGGCAACCAAAATGATAAAGGGGATGGAACAGCTTCCCTATGAGGAAAGGCTGAAGAGGTTAGGGCTGTTCAGCTTGGAGAAGAGACGGCTGAGGGGGGATATGATAGAGGCCTTTAAGATCGTGAGAGGTCTTGAACGAGTAGATGTGACTCGGTTATTTACAATTTCGAATAATAGAAGGACTAGGGAGCATTCCATGAAGTTAGCAAGTAACACATTTAAGACTAATCAGAGAAAATTCTTTTTCACTCAATGCAAAATAAAGCTCTGTAATTTGTTGCCAGAGGAGGTGGTTAGTGCAGTTAGTGTAGCTGGGTTCAAAAAAGGTTTGGATAAGTTCTTGGAGGAGAAGTCCATTAATGGCTATTAATCAATTATGCTTAGGGAATAGCCACTGCTATTAATTGCATCAGTAGCATGGGTTCTTCTTAGTGTTTGGGTAATTGCCAGGTTCTTGTGGCCAGGTAATTGTGGTTCTTGTGGGTCCATCAAGCCCAGCCTCTGTTGGAAACAGGATGCTGGGCTTGATGGACCCTTGGTCTGACCCAGCATGGCAATTTCTTATGTTCTTAAATTCACTTGTGTTACATTTTTGAAATGTCAAAAAAAATAAAGTAAAATAAAAACATTTGCTGAACTGTAAGTCCAGGTCAAAGACTGGTATTTGCAGTCTTCCCCCTGAACCTCTCCACCAGCATGCAACCTCTCCTGCCCTTCCCCCCAACTTTGATGCCCATCCACCTTCATTACACTTGTTTTCCTTCTTTCTCCTACATCCAGTTATCCACTATTAGATTTTTTTTTCCCGCAAGAGCTTGCAGATGTAACAGAATAAAGCAGGACATTTTATGTTTTTGATAGTCTTACCAAAACTGGACTTTACAAGTTTCTGACCCCCTCTTTCCCCAGTATTTTTCTCATAGATAGCACATGTAAGAGGCTTGGGGAAGGCCAAGCCTTTCCAAAGTTTCCCAATTTGCCTGAATCAGAAGATAATACAGGGTCTCAAACCTATCTCACCATTTGCCATTCTTTGGCACTACCAGTTAGTGCCAAAGAATATCTGAACTATTGATTCTTTTAAAAATTCACAGGCTGGATCGGGCTACTAATTACTTACTCCCCCCCACCCTCCCTAGGTTGAAGGAAATTTAAACAAGGCAGCCCACAGAGCCAGTAGAAAAAAGGCAGAAGGTCAAAACAAAAAGCTTTATCTGAGTCATAGCTCAGACCACCAAACGTAGCCAGAAGCAGAAGCAGGGAGGAGAGAAACACAGAGCAATGGCCTTTGGGGAGAGAGACTGCAGATGTTTGAGGTGAAATAGCTCTGTTTTAGAACTGTGAGGCATAGTGTAAGTACCTTCTGTATACAGCGTTAAGAAAGGAAGATTTGCATTGTTGGTTTAATCTGTGTCTGTGACTGGAAAGATGAGCAGCCTGTGTAAATTGAGCTAAAGCAATTCAGTTATTTACAACACCTCAGGAAATTCAGAAGGAAAGCTGCTTGAGACTCCCTTACGCTAATCCTTTGGGGAGAGAGACTGCAGATGTTTGAGGTGAAATAGCTCTGTTTTAGAACTGTGAGGCATAGTGTAAGTACCTTCTGTATACAGTGTTAAGAAAGGAAGATTTGCATTGTTGGTTTAATCTGTGTCTGTGACTGGAAAGATGAGCAGCCTGTGTAAATTGAGCTAAAGCAATTCAGTTATTTACAACACCTCAGGAAATTCAGAAGGAAAGCTGTTTGAGACTCCCTTACAAAGAGATCTTACTGAGGAAAGTTTGGTATTTGACAGTAAATTAACTCTTGTTAGTTGTTAATGTAGGTACAGTGAATTCCCTGCTTTTTTGATACAGAAATCACAGTGGAATTATATTCACACTGTGATCTTTAGTGAAAGTAGAAGAGTGAGAAATTTATGGAGACTTGAGTGGGAAAGACTTTGTTCTGTGGTCACTTGACTGTGAATCTGAACATAGATTATGCTGCTTATATGCTAGCAAGACTGAAGAGAAAATGAGCTGTGATAGAACTTTGCCATAAAACTTAGTCAAGGCTGGCAAAAATATAATTCCTAATTTTGCCAGTGACTGAGAGAGAGTGTGCCCCTGAGTGTTATTCCACCTTACTGGGAAAATTCAAAATAGAAATAGGGCAAACGCCTTCACTATATTTGTTTTGGTTTTTTTTTTAGCTAGAATACAGTTTCCCTAAGAAATCTGGATTATTTGAGGGACTACTCTTTTTCTCTATATTTTCAAAAGATGGACATGAGAGTATAGGCTGGATTCTTTTATATATTCTGTTTGAGAATAGGGAGATTTGTCATGCTACTGATCTTCGACAGCAAGAGTCAAGCGGGAGGAGAATGGATGTCAATGAAGGTGCAACCCTGCCACAAAAAGTCCAGTGCATCAGAGAAGATTACCATTAACTACAAGGGACTACCTGAAAATTGTGAGCTCACAAATCAACACACTGCATTACACGTTTGAGAATTCAATTATTCAAACTCAATTCCAGAGTTGTGGTATGCATTAGGAACATTAAGGGGGTCATTTTCTATTCCCTATAGATAGATAGGGGCGGAGTCGGGCTGGAGTCGGCACTGGAAGAGGAGGAGTCGGGGCATCGTCGGAGTAGACGCGGCGGAAACTTAGCTAGCGGCGAAAAAGTAAGATCCCTTATCGCTGCCAGTAGCGCGTCCAATAGCACCACCTTTCACGGTGGCGCTATTGGGTGCAAAAGCCAGCAGCGATAACACCGCGGTGGTGCGATCGCTGCCGGATTTCTCAGGCCCATCCCCCGCTTTACCCCCTGCCCCCCGTTACTGCAGGATTCAATAAGAGGTGCAATCTTAGAAAATCTTGCCTGGTTGTTAGCTTGGAAATAAAATCCTCCAGTGTAGCTAGTGCTGTATGAGAAGCCAGACTTTTATGTCTTTCTGGCTTAAAGTCCTCATTCCAGATCTTATTCTAGTCTTCTGGATGACTGAGTCTTGATGTAGTTGCCTGCTGTGAACTCTGGTAGCTGCAATTCTTTGTCATTGAATTTGCTTTGAGTTTAGTGAGAAAACTTTCTCTTGATCCAAGATCCAGATCAAGTTCTTGCTTGAAATCCTAGATGTAATATGGAAGCCTGGGTTTATAACCTCTTTTGCCTTGTACATGAGTGTCTGCTTGTCTGGCTTCTTTAAAACAGAAGATCCAAATCCTTGAAGAGACATTGGAATGGAGTATTCAAATACTTGGGTTAGTTTTGCACAGTAGCAGTATCGTAGCCAGTGAGGTTTATCCAAGGTGCAGTTATTGCTAATTGAAAACTTTTCCCAATACTCTGCCATGAAGATAAATCCTTGGGGTGATATTGTACCTTCTGGCAGTCCAACTGAAGAGGGGTGCTTCTGTAGAGGCAAAACTAGAGTAAGCTAGAGCTGGTGCAACTAGCCTTATGTCTGAGGCATGGTACTGAAGTCAGTGCTGAAGCTATTCTGGCTAAACTTGCTTCTGCTTCAGGCTATAGGCGAGACCTTGGTCTAGCTGTGCTAGCCTGCTACCCTAGTCTGACTCCAGATTCCATGCTAGACCTTGCTTATGATCCTGATTCCATGCATGATCCAGATTCTGTGCTGGATCTTGTTCCAATTCCTAATCCAGGCAGGACTGAAGCTATTCTGACTAAGCCTGCCTCTGCTTCAGGCTCCATACCAGACCCTGCATTGAATGAGAAGATATTTTTCTTTATTTTATTTAAAGCAATTTATAACCCAGACAGACCCAAGGTTCCCTGAAGGGTACAAAAAGAACATACAGAATAAAAACATGTAAAACTAAACCAAAGTGGTACAACACAAATACATCATTACAAATTCTTGGCAAATCCCAGAATAACATCATACCTATTACAGAAAAACATAACCTACCTAACAGAGGTGAATACTTCATGTGTTGGGGGTTCGGAAGTGGATCCTTGGTCCGCCCGACGGAGAAGCTGTTTCCCGCAGCTGAGGTAGGTCGGAAGGCAGGCCGCTGCAGAAGGTCGACGGTCTTCACCCTGGAAGTCTGTGACCCCTCCAGGCGAATCCTGTGGAGGCCCGGACCGCAGGGACTTAGGTGGCTTCGCCCTGGAAGCCCGCGATCCCCCCGGGAGGAGCCCGTAGGGACCCGGGCCGCTGGGACTTAAGAGAGCGGCTATGGACGTGGATGAGGAGACGGACCAGGATCAAGGCGGGCAGCAGAAGTCGTGAACAATGGTACGGACCGGGATCAGGGCAGGCAGCAGAAGTCGTGAACTATGATACAGACCGGGATCAGGGCAGGCAGCAGAAGTCGTGAACGATGATACGGACCGGGATCAGGGCAGGCAGGATCAGGCAAACTGGATCAGGCAGGCAGGGTCAGGCAGGCAGGATCAGGTTCGGCAGGCAGATAGCAACTCTTCACTCCTCGGAGCTGACCGCATTGCAAGGCCCCGAACAAGGATCAGACGCCGAGTTAAATCTCCCTTGGCGTCTGAAGTCACTCGGAGGGCTGACCCTGTTTTTCATGCCAGAGGCCCTTTAAAAGGATTACCTCTGTGCGCGCATGGCCCTTAGGAGCGGGGCTGCTACGGCGTTCGGTGGCGTCTCCCTCGTGGAGACGCCGCGAGGCAGGCCCAGGCAGGGCCGGAGGACTTGGGGGCCGACCGGCGCGTTCGTCGCCGGAACCAGGTGAGGGACCAGTCGCGAGGGTCGCGGCCGGCACCGCAACACGACTGCATTGCTACAGGTGATACAGGAAATCCCAGGATAAACATAGTAGTCATTGCCTCTTTATGTTTGAACTCCATCAAGTGCTGGCTTTTTAGCAACAAAATTTCTCTCAACATAAAGAACACTGAAGCAATTGTTCTGGGGCAACCTTATCCCTATCCAATTCCTCCTTCATTTCAGTGTGATGGGACACCTATTCCTCTGTCCCAGAAGATTTATGATTCTCAACCTCAGACTTTCTATGGTTCACCAAGTAAAATCTGTCTTGCAGGTATCTTTACTGAAATTGAGATTGTTACACCATATGAAATCTCTCCTATATCCAACTAATTTTCAAACTATCCTGCTTGATAGTCCCAAGCATTGATTACTGCAGTTCTCTTTACTCAGGCCTTACTCAGTCTATTCTCCAGTCCCTGCAAATCATTCAGAATTCCACTGCTCACTCACTTACTACGTAGTACCCACATCAGAGAACACATTACTCCCATTCTTAAGTCTCTTCATTGGTTGCAGTCCATTGGCGCATCCAATATAAAATTACAGTATTAATACACAATCTCCTGCATAACATCTCATCTCCATGGATTTGCTCTACCCTATGCATTCATATCCCTAGTCGCACTCTACTTTCCTCTAGTCAGTTTCTGCCAGGCATACCACCTCCACGTGCAACCAGGCTAACTGTGACGAAGAGCTCTCCTCAGTCTGTGGTCCTATCCTCTGGAATTCCCTCCCTATCTCTTTCTCTGCAACTTACTAATGACTCAAATCATTCAAGAAGTTATTAAAAACTCATTTCTTCAGCAAGCTTTTTGCTCATTCGCCTAGCTCCTAATCCTTTTTTGCCTTTTTCAGCACAAAATTGACTGCACCCTGCTTTTGCCTGATGCCTCCTGCCTTTATTGAATGCCCTCCACTTATTCACACCAAGATTTCTTTTGTTTGTTTTTTTGTCCATGTCCATGTACTGAGTTATTTTAATTATGTATGTTTTTATTGTACCTCTCCCCGAACTTTATTTGGACTGGCAAGTAACAAATACTTTAAAATAAATTAATTACAGTAATTATTGACAGATACACTCTGATGCCTACTGTAGCCTCATAGCAAAATAAATTCTGCAAAAGCATTGAGTCAGATATGAGCTAATGGAAAATGAAATGAAAATATCAAGTCAGCTGTAGTCTAATTGTCAGATTTGATTTAACTCAAATGCCTGCTCAAACAAATAGGTTTTTAAGGCTTTTTAAAAAGTATTAGATATTTGTGTTTCATATCCTATGACTAACATCAAGACATAGAGCCATTGAATGTGTGGAATGTCATCCATTACAATGTCCCCAGCCTATAGTGCTCCAATGTTTCTGCTTCAGTAGATAGTTTTATAAAGAGGTCCCAATATATTCTTTGATGCCGCCAACAGCTTTTACCACTTTTGAACCCTTCTGTCCTGCACTTTGGAGACTGCTGGATACAGTGAGACTATTGACCATTCATCATCAGTGGGATCCCTTCATAGCAGACCAAGTGTTTCCACCAAGCCTAGCAGCTACATCAGTGAGAAGCTGAAGAAGATTGTAGCAGTGTCCACTGCCCTCTGGTGCTATATTCTATGTCTGTCTAGGTTACTTGAGCTCCTTAAGGACAGAGGATACAAGATTTTCTTTGTTTCTTGCTTTTTCTTCTCTCGTTCCACTGAGATAGAAACCTCTGTTGCAAAAGAATGGTTTGTTTCTGGGCCTCCTTGGAGGAGGGCAAGAAAAGAAAATGATCTTCAATCAACTAGATGACCTGGCCAGTCAAGAGGCCTGGAAGATCAAAAGGTCCTATTACGCTGGAGGTGGACCCTTGGCCTGGTGCAGGATTGGTACGGCCCTTTGGTCGGATCCAGAGAGCCCCTGCCACCAGGAGGCGGCGCACACAAGGAGACAAGAGGCTAACTGGAGCTTCAACAATAACAGTCCAGGGTTTCCGCAGGTTGAGCCCTTGGGTACCTGGACCGCCTGGACTTAGGTGGGCCTCTGGTGGTCTCCCGGAGAGGTAGCAGAGGGGTGTGCCCACCACAAGCAAGGGTGCGCAGCTGATGCAGAGTAGATGGGCTATACCCGAACTGGAAGCTCCGGAGACCTCAGTGAGGCAACAGTTCAGGAATATTCTCTGAGCGAGACAGGCAATGCCTGTGGGTCTAGCCAAGTGGAAGCCGCGGTTGGTTTCCAAGCAGGTTGGTTGAATGGACACAGTAGGCCAGAAGAGAGTGTCCGAGTGAAGCGCAAGTGTCAGAGACAGAGTATCAGTCCAGGAGAAGTCAGCCAAAGCAGGGGTCAATACCAGAATCAGTCCGGGCGTAGTCAAGGCAAGCGAGGGTTGGTTCCAGGCGGCAGACACGAGAATGGTCAGGCAGGCAGTGGTCAGTTCCAGGCAGCAGGCAAGAGAATGGTCAGGCAGGCAGAGATCAGTACCAAAGGTCAGTCCGAAGAGGTACTACTTGAGAAGGATACAGGAACACACGGAGCCACTGGGAACGGAAGACACAGGAACATGGAGACGTTGGAACAGGAGATGCTGGAACAGGAGATACTGGAACAGGAGACACTGGAGCAGGAGAACACTGGAACAGGAGACACTGGAACAGGAGAACATTGGAACACAAAGGCAAACTAGCACACCAACGGTGTTGACCCAATTGCCAAGGCAGGGATCAGGGGTTTGAGCCCTGCCTTATATACAGGGCTCTTGTGATGTCATCCACATGCACCTCCCTCAGTTTTCCCATTCTTGCCCCTTTAAAAGACTGATAGTCAGTGGCGCCGAAGACGCAGAGCCCTGTCAGGAGCTCTGCTGCGAGGCCTGCAGGGATGAGGACACCGAGGAAGACCGTGATGAGCGACGGGGACGTCGGGGATTGGCTGCAGCAGCCAGGCCAGCACTTTTGGAAGGAAGCGCGAGGTGAGCAGGCCCGGTTGCGGCATGTACGCGGCCGGGACGCACAACAGGTCCCTTATTTGCATAAGTGCCTTGACTGATAGTAATTTAATCATTGTAATGTACAACCTTGATTTACACTGTGTGTTGTGTTTGAAAATCAAAACAGAAAACAAATTTAAAAAACGCCAAGAAGCATATTCTTTGGCTTTATTTTTAATGTAATGTAAAACATTCATTTTTCTATTTAGGTTGTGGTTATTCTACATAGTGACCTATACACTTTGCTTAAAGTGAATTTTTCTTTACAGTCAAAAGAGAGATTCAGTGGAATGCAGTATCAGATCCATGCTGCATCTGAGATTGCTTTTCACAGATCTTGTAGATTACTGCTAGAGAAGAAGGAAAATAGTGTTCTTGTTCTAAGAAACTCCTGATTATCATGTAAGGGTGGAAAAATGCTATAAAAGTGTTTTATCGGTGTATGGTGTATTTTTCTGTATTTTGGTGTGCTTTTGCCATCAGAGGTATGGGTGCACACACTACTGAGATGAGGAACCTCTGCAGTCAATATCGTTATTGCCCACAGGCTCACTTGGTGTTTATTGGCATGGGTTTATATTTTTGTGCTCATGGCCTCGGGTGGATCTGATGAAACTTTCCAGTGTACATCCCTCTCATGTGGATATTACATTCAGAGGTGTGCTTTTTAAATGAGCCTAACACATAGTCTATCTTGCAAGAAGGAGTAGATACGTATGCATATCCAGGGAGTGGCTAGTGACTAGTGATGATCAGGATGCCTGTATTTTTTTCTTGTGAAGTAATTTGACTCTTCCTTCCACAGCAGAAAAGGACATGAAGGAAAATGTACCGATGTATATTGAAATGCTGGGAGGGAAAGAGAAATCCAATCTCTCATATCTCTGCAGGAAGCTGTAATTTGGGGAAGGGGAAAGCTTTCTGTCTCCAATTCTCTATAGTCCTAGAGTGAGTATACAGAGCCACTCAGACAGTTCACTTTGGTGATGCTTCTGAGGCTGCACTGTACGTAGCTGATTCTGAGGGATCCAACAGTGGAGTGGAGAATATCCCTGCTCCGAGGGACGAAACCTCTCACTATAGGTTTGTTTTTCTATGAGGGAAAAAGACCCTGTTCCAAGTTTTATGGGTAAACTAAAATCTTTGCAAGGAGGATTGTTATGCGTGCCATCCGCGGCAGACCCGTGGCACGGCCCTCTCATCTTTCTATACAGACTCTAGCTTCTGATTCCTCTTTGCTAGCGGCGGTAGGCCACCAGCTCCGACCTTGGGCCACCCCTGGTGCCTCCGGCTCCACCACAGTTCCCAGTGACCCAGCTCAGGATGCAATTGCTTGTCGAGCCTCTCTGCGTGACTTGCAGAGAGACGCCGCTACTTGCGCCCCTCCCTAGGCGCACGCACGCGTTTCACTGATCCTTTGAAGGGCCCGCAGCAGGAACCTGGCCGCGGCCCCGGATGATGATGTCAAACTCTTCAGTGTATTTAAGCTCAGGCCTCGCTCCATAGCATTGCCTTTGCAACAGGTCTCCTTGCTACTAGAGTACTCGCTGAGAGAATTGTCTCTACGTTTTGTTCCTGACCCTCATTGTTCCTATTTCCTATTCTCCTCGTCCATTTCCTGTCTATGTTTTGGATTGACTGCACAGATATCGACTTTGCTTTGCCTGACCACACTTCTGCCTATCTCCAGACCCAGACTTCTGCTACACCTGACCATGCTTCTGCCTATCTCCAGACCCAGACCTCCGCTACGCCTGACCACACTACTGCCTATCTCTAGATGCAGACCTCTGCTACTCTTGACTATGCTACTGCCTATCTCCAGACCCAGACCTCTGCTACGCCTGACTACGCTACTGCCTATCTCCAGACCCAGACCTCTGCTATGCCTGACTACGCTACTGCCTATCTCCAGACCTTGATCATTGCTTTGATTGACTCTTGCTATTGACTTCTCCGTGATCGATCTCAGCATTGCTTGCCACGACCTTCACTTTGCCGTCGGCCCTGATCCAAGCCTGTCATTGACACCTCTCCTAGCCTAATCCCTGGATGTGGACTTATTAGGCTCTGGCCTACCTTTGCTCGAGTGCCCTCAGCCAACCTCAGTTCCATTGGCGCCCGAGTTCCAGTACCTTACCTAGTCTAGAGTAGGACTACACCACCTATCATCTGCTGTCTCTGGGCTGAACCAATCACTCTTGTAACCAAGCTCGAGGCCCACCTAACTCCTGCCGGCCCCGGCACCCAAAGACTCAAGCCGCGGGGAATGAGGGCTGGTATAGGTGAAGCTCCAGCGGCCTCTGCCTATCAGCCCACTCCACCTGCCGATGGTGGGGACCGTAGTTCCCTACCTACAGGTTGCATCAACCCCACCTCGGCCCAAGGGTCCACCTCCAACTCAACAAGAACAAAAAGTGTTAGGTATCTTTCCAGAGGTAATCGACAGTATAGAAGGAGTAAAAGTAAGATCTACTCTGTGAGGATTGGCTGAGCAAAATCCTCTGGGCTGGAACAGTGAGTACACTGACTCCTGCCTTTTTTAATACAATTTATTTCAGACAGAAAACTTAGCTTCACAATTACTGCCTACTTTTCAAAGTCTCCTTTACAGCACATGTCCCAGAGTAATTCAGGAGCTCCTAGAAGGACAGGCCTCCTTATCCCACTGGGTTTCCACTCATATTTCCCTCTAGTGGTCACACCCCTCTGAGCTCCTCCTATCCCTCAGGGAGAAAACTAGGGGCACTCTTTCATATGCTCATTTGATGCTCTGATTAAGGAATCCAGAGGAGAGGAGAAAAGTGTGCAGCAGAAGTATTCAATAATTTGGAGACTAGGGCTCAAAAAGGTTGCTTGGGAATTGAGGAGCTCAGCATGTGTTCCAGGAAGCCTTAAATCCTAGGAAAGGGATTGAGAGGATTCCAGAAGTGTGTAAAAACAAGGATTAGCAACTCCTCATAACTATAACATGGTGGCTTCTTGTTTGTTTTTGTTTCACACTTGCTCCCAGCTCCATTTTGCTGCTGCTTATGCTGGTGTTTCCAAACTCTGCCAATCTTGCTGAAATTTTGGGGGGTGAGATGAGTGAAGGGAGAGGTGAGTGAAGGGAAATGTGCATCTATGTAATGCTTCTAGCATGCACATTCCAATTTATTAAATTTAAAGTCAGAATTTTAATAGTTGTATTTGTTCAGGAGAAAACAAATGTATGTGCAATGTGATACTAGAAGTATCCTAGTGGTTAGAGCAGTGGGCTACAAACCAGGGAAACCAAGGTTCAAATCCCACTACCACTCTGTTGCGCCAGGAGGTGGACCCTTGGCCTAGTGCAGGATTGGTAGGCTCCCTGGTCAGACCCAGGGAGTACCTGCCACCAGGAGGAGAAAGAGGCTAGCTGGAGCTTCGCCACTAGCAACCCGGAGTTCCCTCAGGTTGAGTCCTTGGGTACCCGGGCCTCCTGGTCTTAGGTGGGCCTCATAGGATCTCCTTGAGAGAAAGTTCAGAGGTATGCCCACCACGATCAAGGGTGCGTGGTTGAAATTCAGGCCAGAAGTCCGGGGTGCCTGAGAAGGCCAAAAGAGAGTCTCTGAATGTATGGCAAGGATCAAGGCCAGCGTCAATGAAGCGTGGTCAGCCAATGCAAGGGTCAGAGCCAGTAATCAATCCTTGGATAGTCAGGCAAAGCAGGGGAAAAATACCAGTAGTCAGTCCATGGGTAGTCAGCCAAAGCAGAGGTCAGATTCCAGGAGACAGACGTGGTCGTGTTCAGGCAGAGGTCAGTTCCAGGCAGCGTGCAGATGTGGTCAGTAATCAGGCAGAGGTCAGTTCCAGGCAGCGTGCAGACATGGTCGTAGAAACAGGCAGAAGGTCAGAGGCAGGCAGCGATCTACGTAGTGAAGAGCAGGCTGAGGTCAGTACCGAGAAGACAGTCCGAGAGGTACTACCTGGGGAGACGAGGAGACCGAAGGATGCTGGAAAAGAAGGACTCTGGAACAGAAGAATGCTAGAAAAGGACTGGAACAAGACTGGAACATAGACTGGAATGTATAGGCAAACTAGAAATCAACGATGTGATTGACCCGATTGCCAAGGCAAGGAAGTGATGGTAGGAACTTTCTTTTATGCTGAGACTAATCAGGGCGCACCGCAGAACTGGGATCCACCTCTGGCCCTTTAAGAGCCTGGGTGGTCCGCGCGCGCGTGCCTAGGGGTGGGGCCTACGCATGGAGGACGCCGAGCCCCACAGTGAGGCCTGGCTGGAAGAGGAAGGCCCGGCGACTGCCGCCGCGGGACACCAAGGCCTAGCTGGATTTGCTGCTGCTGTTGGGGAGGCCAAACTGGGACCAGTGGATGTCTTAGAGAGGTGAGCAGGCCCGGGCGCAGGCCAAGCACGAACGGGACACGCAACAGTCCCCCCCCCCCCCCCCTTCTAGGCCTTCCCCTCCTCGGATGAAGCTTGTCAGGATGTGATCTGTGAAAGGTCTTTAGGAGGTCTTTGTCAAGAATATTTTGTGAAGGCTCCCAGGAGTTCTCCTCAGCCCCGTATCCCTCCCAGGTGAGAAGGTACTCCCAACGGCCTAGATGACTATGTACTTCGAGGACCTCTCTTACCTGGAGGGTATGATCTGGCTTGGCGTACACTTGTGGCAGAGGAGGATCTTTGCGGGAAGGCCAAGAGAGGACGAGTGGCTTTTACAGCGAAACATGGAAGGTATTGTGGATACCCAGGGATCGTGGCAATTGAAGCTGATAGGTAACTGCTCCTACTCTCCAGAAGATGGGAAAAGGTCCAGTATATTTTGGTGCCAGACGATGTGAGGGGAGTCACAGTCTAATGTGCTTGGTACTTAGCCATACCTTTTGACCGGGTCTAAAGAGTGGAGCTGACCTCCTATGAGCGTCAGCGATCCTCTTCGATCATTCTGCGACTTGAGTGAGTCATTCTTTTACTTGATTCCACACATTGCAGATACTTTGCGCAGTGAATTGCGCTGCTGGCGAAGGTACAGAGAGTGGTACAGGCAAGGGTGGTCGTGGCTGGCATCCAAATACCACTGAGAATGGAGAGACGTCTGTGGCAGCAGCAAGATGTGTATTATGTGATAGTTCGGCCCAGGGGAGTAAGTCAGCCCAATTGTCCTGTTGCTCATTTACATAAGATCTTAGAAAGGCTTTCAAGGTCCGGTTAGTTCTTTCGGCTTGGCCGTTCGCCTGAGGGTGGTATACTGAGGTGAAACTTAACTGAATGTTAAATTTTTTACATAAAGATCGCCAGTACTTCGCGGTGAACTGTGGACCTCTGTCCAATACGATTTCTTTAGGTAGCCTATGTAGGCGGAAGATATGCCTCAGGAACAGCTTGGCGAGTACAGGGGCCGATGGAAGGCTCCGGAGTGGGATTGAAGTGTCCCACCTTGGAGAAGCGGTCGATGATGACCCAGATGACAGTGTTGTTTTGAGAAGATCAGTGATGAAATCCGTTGATATGCTGGACCAAGGTTCAGTGGGTGCTGGAAGTGGCTGGAGAAGTGCCCATGGCCGACTGGTAGGAGGCTTTTGTTGAGCACATATTGGACATGAGTCCACATAGTTGCGGGAGTCTGTTACCATGCTGGGCCACCAGTAAAACTGTCTCAGCATTTCTAGGGTTCGCGCTCGACCAGATTGTCCAACTAGTTTTGAATCATGGGCCCAGCGGAGTATGTGTTCACGCAGTCGGCGTGAAACAACCGTTTTACTAGCAGGTATTGTTGTCATCCCTGCAGGGGACACACAGGCCGGATCAATGATATGTCTTGGGATGTCTGGGGTGTCTTCAGGCTCAAAAGAATACGAGAGTGCATCTGCGTGAAGGTTTTTTGAGGCTGGTCAGTAGCGCAGTTCAAAGTTGAATTGCTCGAAGAATAATACCCCGCGGGCTTGTCTAGGATTTAACAATTGTGCCTCTTTTAGGTGCTCCAGATTCTTGTGATCTGTGAATATAGCAAATCTGTGCTCGGTGCCTTTCAGCCAAAGGCGCCACTCCTGGAGTGCTAGTTTGATGGCTAGGAGTTCATGATCACCAATGGTGTAGTTCTGCTCCGCAGGCGAAAATTTATGAGAATAAAAAGAACACGGTACCAGTGTACCCTTGGAGGAGTACTGGCTTAGCACCACACCGGCCCCGATGGTAGATGCATCTACCTCGACGACAAATGGGCGGCTTGGATCAGGGTGTCGTAAGCATGGACCAGAGCAGAATGCTTCCTTCAACACATGGACTGCTGATTGAGCTTGGGACTCCAAACCCAGATATTGGTTCCTTTCTTGGTCATTGCGGTGAGTGGAGCAGCTAATGTGGAGTAGTTGGCTATAAAGCTTCTATAATAATTCATGAACCCATGAAATCTCTGTAAGGCACGGAGGCCTACTGGCTGGGGCCAGTCAAGGATTCCTTGAAGTTTTTCAGGATCCATTATAAATCCTTGATTGGAAATAATGTTTCCTAGGAATGGTAGAAGATTCTGCTCAAAGATGCATTTCTCTAGCTTTGCGTACAGATGATTCTCTCGGAGGCATTGCAGAACAGTTCTGACATGGAAGCGATGGGACTTTAGGTCTTTTGAGAATATCAGGATGTCATCTAAGTACACCACTACAAATGAGTACAGCAGATCTCTGAGAATTTCATTCATCAGGCATTGGAACACCGCAGGGGCATGGCAAAGGCCGAAAGGCATCACTATACTCGTAGTGGCCATGCCTGGTGTTGAATGCGGTCTTCCATATGTCCTCAGGATGGATGCGCATGAGGTTGTACGCTCCTTGTAGATCGAGCTTCGTGAAGATCTGGGCCCCTTGCAGACGATCAAACAACTTGCTGATGAGAGGTAATGGGTAGCGATCTTTGTGGGTGATGGCGTTTAGCCCTCAGTAATCAATGCAAGGACGAAGTCCTCCATCCTTCTTCTTAACAAAGAAGAAGAAGCCTGCTCCTGCCGGAGAGTCAGAAGAGCTAATGAACCCTTTCTCGAGATTCTCTTTTATATGTTCTGACATCGCCTGGGTCTTGGGAAGCGAGAGTGGGTAGGTCCTACCCTTGAGAGATGTAGTAACAGGTAAAAGTTCAATAGGGCAATTATACTTTCGGAGTGGAGGTAATGTGTCTGCTTTTTGTTTTGAGAAAACGTCCTTGAAGTCAGAGTACTGAGCCGGTAGGCCAGCGAGAGTTCTAGTCTTCAGGATGGTCACTGCTGGGATACTTGCTTCAAGCAGAGTTTCTGACATTGTGGGCTCCACTGGACCAGCTGGAGGGACTGCCAGTCTAATTGGGGTCCATGAGTTTGGAGCCAAGGGAGGCCCAGTATGACTGGGTGTGTGGAATGTTTCAAAACATATAAGGATATTTCTTCTTCGTGGAGGGTTCCCACGGTGAGGCAGAAGGCCACTGTGCAGTGTGTGATGCATCCGGGGAGATGCTCCCCTTGGATAGATGCGATGTGGAGAAGAACCTCTAGGAGTTGTACTGGGATTTTCAGGAGGTTAACTATGTCATCCATTATGAAACTGCCACGTGCTCCAGTATCGATTAAAGCAGTGGTGGCAAAGGAGTGGGACTCCATAGATAGGGTAACAGGTAGTAGAAGTGGGGGTCCAGTGGCAGTAGCACCCAAGCTCGGGACCTCTGCTAGGCTTAGGCCTTGAAGTTTTCTGGACGGACCGGACAGGACTGCCTCAGGTGTCCGGAGGCACCGCAGTAAAGGCAGAGGCCCTGCTTCTTACGCCGAAGACGCTCCTCAGGAGACAACCGCCCACGGTTGACCTGCATCGGTTCTTCATTGGAGGGAGGTGGTGCTGATAGAGCCTTCAACTGAGGGCTAGGGGCATGTGCTGGGCGTTGAGCAGATGGCCAGGGTGCTTTCACTTTATGGTGCAGTTGCCGGAGGCAATGGTCAATTTTCCCAGCGAGAGAAATCAGGTCCTCTAGAGATATGGGAATCTCACAGACAGCAAGTTCATCTTTGAGAACGGGGGATAGACCCTCAAGGCAGAGTGCCCAAAGGCAATCCTCTTGCCATCCCAGTTCCGTTGCCAGTTTCTGGAACTCCACCGTAAACTCCGAAAGGGATCTGGAGCTTTGACGCAGGTGGAGTAGGTGATGACGCAGATGGAGTAGGTGATGACCAGCAAGTGCATGACGACCAGGATCTTCAAAGGTCCGTTTGAAGGTGGTGATGAACTGTACAAACTATACAAATGGGACATTGTACAGTATTCTTGCTGTGTCTTCTATCAGAGAGGAAGCTAAAGCGATGGGTTTGGAAGAAATTCTGCGGTGCTTCATCACAGAAGGAAACACAGAGATGAAACGGTAAATTGAGTTCATTATAAAGCAGCTGAATTCAGAAGAACTGTTAAATGAGGATCCCGAGTCAGGTGATGATGAGGAAGAAGAGGGTGATGAGGAGGAAGAAGAGGGTGATGAGGAGGATCAAGACACCATGGAGGCAGACCTAGACAAGACAGAGGTGCTTCAACCCCAAGTCAGTGAATTATCAGGGGAGAAGTTGCTGACAACAGATTACTTAGGGATAATGACCCACACTCAGAAAATAAAAAAGAGTATTCTCCCAGGATTTTCCCAGAGCATTGATGAACCTCTGCAGAGACCTGTCACACCCAGCTGCGAGATGGCAAGATTCAGTGCCATCACGGATCTCGACCACCCACATGCAGTGGGAGCAGGACCAGCACATCCCAAAACTCTCTCTCCTCTACATCAATTGAAACAGAAACATCAAGGATTTTCTCACCGATTCCTAGTACAGATCAGCAACCATCAGCCTCCGGATCCCTGTCTCCTCCACTTATGAATCTGACTCTGGATAAGGTCAATAACCAATCAATTGGTTCTGCTTTTAGCAGCAAATCCAAGCTGCCCCGCAGCCTAGAAGCAGCAGTCCCGAGTCCTAGGAAAGGACACACACCTACCATTGCACCACAGTTCTCTCAGTCTGGACCTCAAACCAGTCGCCCTAATTCAGCTGGATCAGCCACGAAGAGCAGGCAGAGCAGCCAGTATTGCAGGAAGTGAGGACAACTTCTCTCTGCAGGGATCAGACCCCACCAGCTGCCTGTAAAAAGATCAGCAAACCCTTGCCTTTGTGTTTCCTGGCAGGAATAGCTCATCCTGGGCCCACCTGCCATCCACAAGGCTGCAAGGACTTGCTTCGACCATCTTCCACACATGCCTGCAGAGTCACAGAATTCTCTTATTTATAATTATTTATTTTGTAATGTTTTGGTATGATAAAGGCATTAAAGAGACTCATATCCATTTTAATGTGTGTACAAAATTCCGTGCAGGTCACAAGGGAAGGCAATCCTAAGTTAAAGGCTTAAAGAGTAGCCAGCCACTTGCGTATAGTGTGCTGTGAGAACTACTGTTATCAGAACTACTGTTTAGGGGAGGGAGGAGAAGGGCACAGAAAAAAAATGCAGGTAGAGCTATTCTACAGAGAGGGGATTTCCAGCTTGCATAAATGTGTAATTGATGCAACATATTCCTCTCATATCATTTCTATTTATGCTAATAGTAAACACCACCATGACGACATATCGCAAGGAGGAAATGAGCACTGAGATTGCTGTGGATGGTTCAGAAGCCTTTGCTACCTACAAGACTCATTTTACCGAGGGCCTTATGTTGATACAGGCTTTTTTCTGTCTCAGAGAGAAAGTTTTCATGGGGAACATCTTGTAGTTGTGATACAGCTTTGTCCATCCAAACAGTATACTTAACCTTCCTGATATCTTCACCTGCCTCTACACAGACATTCTCAGTATTACGGTAATTGAATTACAGATCAAGTCACCATTATCTTTCTAACCCAGTCCTAACATTTATATCTGATACACCCTTTCTCAACCCCTCCTCTCTATATCCCATCAGCAAACACCTTCTCTCAACCCTCTCTCCTATATCCCATTAGCACCTCTTAACTGCTCTTGTGAAAAGGATCAAGGCCAGAGTCAATGAAGCGTGGTCAGCCAATGCAAGGGTCAGAGCCAGTAATCAGTCTGTGGATAGTCAGACAAAGCAGGGGAAAAATACTAGTAGTCAGTCCTTGGGTAGTCAGCCAAAGCAGAGGTCAGATTCCAGGAGACAATCAGACATGGTTGTGTTCAGGCAGAGGTCAGTTCCAGGCAGCATGCAGATGTGGTCGGTAATCAGGCAGAGATCAGTTCCAGGCAGCTTGCAGACGTGGTCAAAGAAACAGGCAGATGGTCAGAGGCAGGCAGTGATCAACATAGTCAAGAGCAGGCCGAAGTCAGTAACGAGAAGGCAGTCTAAGAGGTACTACCTGGGGAGATGAGGAGATAGAAAGACGCTGGAACAGAATGACGCTGGAACAGGAGGATGCTGGAACAGAAGGACGCTGGAACAGAAGGATGCTGGAAAAGGACTGGAACGAGACTGGAACAAGACTGGAACACAGACTGGAATGCATACGCAAACTAGAAATCAATGATGTGATCGACCCGATTGCCAAGGCAAGGAAGTGTTGGTAGGAATTTCCTTTTATGCTGAGACTAATCAGGGCGCACCGTGGAGCTGGGATCCGCCCCTGGCCCTTTAAGAGGCCGGGCGGTCTGCACACACGTGCCTAGGGTCTGGGCCAACGCCATGGAGGATGCCGAGCCCCGCTGTGAGGCCTGGCTGGAAGAGGAAGGCCCAGCGTCTGCCGTGGCAGGACACTGAGGCCTAACTGGATTCGCTGCTGCTGCTGGGGAGGCCAACCCTGGACCTGTGTAGGTCTTAGAGAGGTGAGCAGGCCCAGGTGCGGGCCGAGCGTGGATGAGACGTGCAACACACTCCTTGTGACCTTGCATAAATCACTCTACTCTCTGTTGTGTCAGCTGCAAACTTAGAACGTATGCCCTTTGGGGACAAGGAAATATCTGTAGCACCTAAATG
This sequence comes from Rhinatrema bivittatum, assembly GCF_901001135.1. Taxonomy (NCBI): domain Eukaryota; kingdom Metazoa; phylum Chordata; class Amphibia; order Gymnophiona; family Rhinatrematidae; genus Rhinatrema; species Rhinatrema bivittatum. Next base: position 455,476,261 of record NC_042617.1, on the reverse strand, counting down.
TGAAGTGTCAAAAAGTGGAATATAAATTAAAAAAAAATTTAAATTAAGTGATGAACACTAATATAGATGCTGTACTACATGATCTTTATATAGGTCCCGGCTTCAAGTGTGAGTGAAAGGAGGGTAATTAAGTAGGCATCTGCGATTCAGTCCTAAGTTACTAGTAGAAATAATTATTGCAATTCATCATATTAGGGATTGCCAGGGTCCAACTTGAAGTGTTTACACTAGTGGTGTCAGGCAGGCACATTTGACAATATTTCCCCAATTTTCCCTGGAATTGTATTAGTTGTCAGTTGAGACCAGAATCTGGTTTAAAATTATGACCATGGTCTTTAAGTGTGTTCACTGGGTTTTCTTGGAATATCTAGTCAATGTATTCTCTGAGTAAATCTCTGCATGTTCATTGAGATTATCTCAACAGTAGCTCTTCAAAATACCTTCTTTGGGAGTCAAATTTATAATAACTCATAACAGTATTTAATTATTATGACCCATTTATATGGAATAAATTGCTTCTTGAGATCAGAGAAGAACAGAACTATCTAGTTAAGGCCCAGTTATTCAATCAGACCTATCTTGACATAATTGAAGAATATAGGTCTGCAACTCATAGCTTTAAATGAGGAAATTTGAGAGACATAAATGGGTGGTTTATTTAGTTTTGCATTGTTTTATTTTATTTTAAATTATACCTTACTATGATGGTTATCTGAATGGCAAGAAATCAGACCTGATTAAATAAATCCATACATACATTCATTTTATATTAGACCATTTCAACTTCTAAAATTCTGCAGCATGGAATGGGAAATAGTGAAATTTGCCACATGTTAAATAGTTAAATTATACAGATTATATTACATAATTTTATTAATTACAATGTTAAACTATACTATATTATTTATTATCATTATGTTAAATTGTCATCCAGTTATATTGTTCCATATGTGCCACTGTTCTATGTAAAGCCCCTTATCTCTGTTGGGCAGTTTATCGTTATATGTAAACCGGAGTGATTTGTAGTCTCTATAAGAACCTCGGTATATAAAAATTAAAAATAAATAAATAAATAAATAACATGACATGGCAGCACAGGTATGGGAAAGAGAAGAAGTATAGCTCAACAGTGTAAGGGGGTCCATAATTTGTCCCTTACTAGAAACATTGGTGGTCTCACATAGACCTTGGATGCAGTGAGTGACGTCAGAGTAGGAGTATAGTTGGCAATCTCCATTTGGAAGTGCAAGCATTTTAACAAAACTATTGTGTCCACATGAGTATAGAGGCCCACATTTCTGAGACTGCTGAGCCCTTCCCACGCATTTTAGTGTCTGGAAAAAAATCACTGATTCGTGCCATAGGGAACAGATTTAACCTATGAGGCCCAGGTGTTATAACAATCTCTTGCAAAAAAAGATAAAAAACTGTTCTCACAAGTGTTGGCTTATAAAATAAAATACAATTTACTGATGAAAACATAAACATTGAAATAGTATAAATATCAGGAAAAAATAGTTTGTTAATGTTCCATAGTCAGAGATATAGTTCCTTATGCTGCTTAAGTAAGGTTCAGAAAAAACTGGGACCTCTCTTTCCTCCCAATAAACCTGTCTGCCTTGGAAACCTGTCTGAGCCTTGGAAAAAGACCACGTCTCCCAATATAGAAAATAGAACTACCATGATGTAGAACTACCTTGATGATGATCCTCTTAGGTGACATCCTTTCTCCCTCCAACCTTAGGATAGAAATTCCTCTTTATTCCAGATGGATCTCTTAGCTAAATCTACTCTGATTTTAGGATAGAAAAGAAGAGAAACTATCTCCTTTTTTTCTCAGGAATCCTGGAGAACCACAGCCCCTTGACTGACTCTCCGGCTCCAATGGAGACCTCTCTTCCAAGTGTTTTACATGACTGTCCTGTAGTGACTATCTGAGTCACTGACATAGACCTCATCACTAACCCACTCTGTTGGGGGATGGATTCTTACTGTCACTCAACTATAATCACCAATGCCAAACATATAGTAAGCTTAGTGGGTTTTAAATAAATATTAGGGATGTGCAGCCAAAACATTTTTGTTGCATTCGTGATACGTATTCGTCGGGGATCATTTCCGTTGCATTCGGACGTATGGTGCCCCGATACGTCGATATGTGAATTTGTTTTCCGGTTCCCATTAAAGTCAATGGGGGAAGGATTTCCAGCCTATTTTTGGCTGCAGAATTGGGGTTTTATTATCAATTTAGATGAAACTTCTGGGGAGCAATCATCACAACAACAAAAGAGCTCCAAGGTACTTAGACTGTGGCAAAGTGGCACCAAAGTGGCATGAATAGCCTAAGGCAATGTAAAGGTGCAAAGGGGTACCAGAAGTGGCAAGAGTGCAGCGAGAGTATAAAAAAACACACCACAGCTTCAATAGAGAGCACCGATAACAGATGCATGAACCCTCAAAGGCAGCACGACAGGCAAAGCGGCAAGACAAGTGGCATTAACATCCTACAGCACAATGAAGAGGGAACATAGCAAGCAGAAAGACTAGCACCAACACACTGAGGAACCATGAGAGTGGCAATAACACCACAAGGAGTAAAGGGAGTCATCTGGTAATTGGCAGCAAGGCAGAGTGGCAGAAAGTTGATAGTGGCAAGACAGGCTGGCAGAGCGGAGGTAGTCAGGTCCCTGTGGTTTGATAAAGGAAAGACAAGGAGGCAAGACAAGATGAGGCTCAGCATGTGGTGGGACTGTCAACTGGGCATACTGTGCACCCGACCCATCTTGAAACAGGGACCAGGGAGTCTAACACGAGTGCTAGGACCTGAAACATGATGAACTATGCCTGGGTGGAGTGGAGCATCTGCGGGTACTGATTTTGGTGATAGTAGCAAATATTCAAACAAGAGCCCCAGGGAGAATTCCCTTTCCTATGAGCAGGAAAGGGCTCCCTAGAATGGGTTCACCCCTAAACAGTGGTTCAACATGGGTCAGAGGGTAGAAACAGGCAGGCTACACCCAGGGAGAGTTCCCTTTCCTTTGCGCAGGAAAGGGCTCCCCAGAATGGGTTCGCCCCTAAACAGCGGTTCAACATGGGTCAGAGGGTAGAAACAGGCAGGCTACACCCGGGGAGAGTTCCCTTTCCTTTGCGCAGGAAAGGGCTCCCTAGAATGGGTTCGCCCCTAAACAGCGGTTCAACATGGGTCAGAGGGTAGAAACAGGCAGGCTACACCCGGGGAGAGTTCCCTTTCCTTTGTGCAGGAAAGGGCTCCCTAGAATGGGTTTGCCCCTAAAGTGGGGGGTTTCCATTGGGGTCCAATGGGCTCTCGCTGGTCTTTTAAAATCAGGTTGGCTGCCCCCGGGATCCCCAGGGACTGTAGTGTGAGAATATCCTTGACAAAAGACAGGTAGGCCGGAGAGCAGTCAGAGTACTGCTTGGCATGCAAAGAGGCTGATGTCAAAATGGAAGAAACGACCGGAGATAAAACACTAATAAAAAGGACTTCACCAAGTGAAGTAAAATCCCAAATGCCAGCTGTTGTGTTAGTAGAAACAGAGGCTTTGAAGAACTTTACTATTCCGAAGCTAAGAAGAAGTACTAATAAAGTGAGCTTGGCACCTTGCAACACAGATAGAAGACAGTACATACAGATGAATTATACTTTAGAAGAATCAAGATTTGATGTATGCTATGATCTGCACTCTTCCTGGCATTTTCGTGATATGAAACCTGAATATACAAACGAGAGTTTTCAAGGCTGAGGCGGATGAGGCTAAGAGATAGGCTGCAACACCGGGAAGACTTCCCTTTTCTAAGAGCAGGAAAGGGCTTCCTTGGAATGGGTTGGCCCCTAGAGTGGAGCACGAGCCTTCAAAGCATGGCGACATGGAGCAGGGTGCCATGTGAACAGCAGTTAAACATGGGTCAACAGATCCTAAGAGATAGGCTGTAGCATCGGGGAGACTTCCCTTTCCTAAGAGCAGGAAAGGGCTCCCTAGAATGGGTTTACCCCTAAACAGCGGTTCAACATGGGTCAGAGGGTAGAAACAGGCAGACTACACCCGGGGAGAGTTCCCTTTCCTTTGCACAGGAAAGGGCTCCCTAGAATGGGTTCGCCCCTAAAGTGGGGGGTTTCCATTGGGGTCCAGTGGGCTCTCGCTGGTCTTTTAAAATCAGGCTGGCTGCACCCGGGATCCCTAGGGACTGTAGTGTGAGAATATTCTTGACAAAAAACAGGGAGGCTGGAAAGCAGTCAGAGTACTGCTGCTTGGCATAGAAGAGGCTCATTTCATAATGGAAGAAACGACCGGAGGTAAAACACTAATAAAAAGGATTTCACCAAGTGAAGTAAAATCCCAAATGCCAGCTGTTGTGTTAGTAGAAACAGAGGCTTTGAAGAACTTTACTATTCCAAAGCTAAGAAGAAGTACTAATAAAGTGACCTTGGCACCTTGCAACACAGAAGATAGTACATGAATTATACTGTAGAAGAATCAAGATTTGATATGTGCTATGATCTGCACTCATCCTGGCATTTTTGTGATATGAAACCTGAATATACAAATGAGAGTTTTCAAGGCTGAGGCAGATGAGGGTGCCATGTGAACAGTGGTTAAACATGGGTCAATAGGTCCTAAGAGATAGGCTGCAACACCGGGGAGAATTCTCTTTCCTAAGAGCAGGAAAGGTCTTCCTTGGAATGGGTTGGCCTCTAGAGTGCAGCACGAGCCTTCAAAGCATGGCGACATGGAGCAGGGTGCCATGTGAACAGCAGTTCAACATGGGTCAACAGCAGTCGAGGACAGAGGTCAATCCCACCTAGGGACATAAGGCCTGGACGGACAGGCAGAGCAGTCGAGGACAGAGGTCAATCCCACCTAGGGACATAAGGCCTGGACAGACAGGCAGAGCAGTTGAGGACAGAGGTCAATCCCAGCAAGGGACATAAGGCCTGGACGAACAGGCAAAGCATTCGAGGACAGAGGTCAATCCCACCTAGGGACATAAGGCCTGGATGGACAGGCAGAGTAGTCGAGGATAGAGGTCAAGCCCAGCTAGGGACATAAGGCCTGGACAGACAGGCACAGCAATCAAGGTTAAACCCTTGTAGGGACATAAGGCCTGGACGGACAGGCAGAGCAATCGAGGTCAAACACTTGTAGGAACATAAGGCCTGGACGAACAGGCAAAGCATTCAAGGACAGAGGTCAATCCCACCTGGGGACATAAGGCCTGGACGGACAGGCAGAGCAGTCGAGGACAGAGGTCAATCCCAGCTAGGGACATAAGGCCTGGACAGACAGGCACAGCAATCGAGGTTAAACCCTTGTAGGGATATAAGGCCTGGACGGACAGGCAGAGCAATCGAGGTCAAACACTTGTAGGAACATAATGCCTGGATGAACAGGCAAAGCAGTCAAGGTCAAACACTTGTAGGAACATAAGACCTGGACGGACAGGCACAGCAATCGAGGTCAAACACTTGTAGGAACATAAGGCCTGGATGGACAGGCACAGCAGGTTTTTCTTCTTTGTTTATTTATCTTGCTATTTTCAAACGTTTCCAGCACTTCATAGTTGATTACACTCAGGTACTGTCAGTATTTCCCTATCCCCAGAGGGCTTACAATCCAAGTCTAACCCTTGTAGGAACATAAGGCCTGGACGAACAGGCAAAGCATTCAAGGACAGAGGTCAATCCCACCTGGGGACAAAAGGCCTGGACGGACAGGCAGAGCAGTCAAGGACAGAGGTCAATCCCAGCTAGGGACATAATGCCTGGACAGAAAGGCACAGCAATCGAGGTTAAACCCTTGTAGGGACATAAGGCCTGGACGGACAGGCAGAGCAATCGAGGTCAAACACTTGTAGGAACATAATGCCTGGACGAACAGGCAAAGCAGTCAAGGTCAAACACTTGTAGGAACATAAGACCTGGACGGACAGGCACAGCAATCGAGGTCAAACACTTGTAGGAACATAAGGCCTGGATGGACAGGCACAGCAGGTTTTTCTTCTTTATTTATTTATCTTGCTATTTTCAAACGTTTCTAGCACTTCATAGTTGATTACACTCAGGTACTGTCAGTATTTCCCTATCCCCAGAGGGCTTACAATCCAAGTCTAACCCTTGTAGGAACATAAGGCCTGGACAGTTGACTGTCAGGCACAGCGTTTGAGGTCAGGTACATGTGCTGCAGTGCTTATATTATCTGGAGCATAGGAGGCAGTTGGAGCTGCTGCAAGGCTTTCAATTACTTTTATTCCTCTTGCCATTCACAGGGAAAATTTGGATACCCAAGCAAAGGCAGGTTTACTTTCAAAAACACTAGCATTTCTATCAACTCTGGTGCCAGCCTTGAGCGGTGAGGGCTCATGATATCCCCTGTCATTGAAAAGACACGTTCACTGGGCACACTGGTTGGTGGACATGACAGATATCGTTCAGCCACTTTGGCTAGGTGTGGCCAGACAGTGGACTTGTGTGCCCAATATGCCAGCGGATCTGACGGCATGTTCTCTATTGGCTCTGAGAGATACCGTGTCACTGACAGCTTTGCTGGTGTCTTTTTTGCTTGGGCGGGCTGAGAGTCACTCATGCCAGCTGCTTTCTCTCTCGCCCATTGCACAAAAGATGAATCTTTATGGGAAACATGCCTTGGGCATTCTGACGTGGAGGAGGAGGTACTATCTGTCGCTGACACAGGGCTGCTCCTGCTTGGGCTAGCAGCACAACTCTCTGAAGTGCCCGCTGTTTCCACCTCTGCTTGAAGCCTAATCTGTCTCTGCCTATGGCGCTCCTGTTCACAGACTTTAGCTAACAGCAGGTCCTTCACCAATATGAGACAATCGTACTGTAGGGCGAGTTTCCCTTTCACACGGGGATCACAGACTGTGGCGAGCATGTATGTGTTCTGTTCTGTTAAAGGCCTTAATCTCTCTTTTACCTGCTGCTGCAAAACGTCCAGACAATGCAGCACCTCAACTGTCATTCCCTCTTCCTGTTTAAAGGCCTCCAAACGTTCATCCAGGAGATTAACTATAGGGATGATGTCAGCCAAGGTGGCACTTCTGGAACTCAGCTCTTCTGTGACATCCTTGAAGGGCTGCAGGATTTTTACCAGCTGACTCATGACTAACCAATCATGATGCCCTAGCGGATTCTGCACACCTATGTCCATTGTACCAGAAAGTTCATGAAGGGGTGTCTGCAGCTCCACTAACCTCTCCAGCATAAAAAAGATGGAATTCTACTGGGTGGCAATGTCTTGAATGAGACGCTTGTGAGGCATCTCCAAATCAGTCTGCTTTTGTTGGAGAACCTGCCCCGCCTTCACACTTCTGTGGAAGTGTGCTGCTATGTTCCTGCACTAGTGTATTAACCTATGCAGGTATTCATTCTCTTTGTCATTGGAATCCAAACTGACTTCACTACCAGGTGCAGAGTGTGTGCAAAACATCGGATGTTCTTAAAGCGCCCGCCATTTATTGCCTTAACCATGTTTGCACCATTGTCTGTGACAAAGAACCCTGCCTGAGTTTTCCTGTCTCACTGGTGTAGTTGCCAGCCCTCCAGCATCTGTCTGATGTATGCTAGAATATTGGCTGCGGTATGGGCCTGGTCCGTCAGGTGGGTGTGCAGTAAAGTCCACCTCCACCCTGATACTTCTTCAGTAATAGAGCTGCTGGCTGCCCCTGCATCAGCCATGTCCCACCAGTGTGCTGTCAGGGAGAGGTAAGAGTGTGCAGCATTCATGGCGGTCCAGATATCGCAGGTGAAATGCACTCTTCCCTCTGCCTTAGCTAGCAGCACTTGCATGCGACTGCGACACTGCTTGTACAGGCTGGGGATGACCTTTCTACTAAATGTGGTTCTGGAGGGGACCTTGTAATTTGGAAGTACGACCTTCAGAAAATGCTTGAAACCCACATTCGCCACTAACTGCAAGGGCTGGTCATCAAGGGCAATCATTTCCCCAATGGTCCTGGTTACAATATTTGAGGCTGCCTGTCTCCTACCCGGGATAGCGTTACTGTACTCCACCCCATTTCCTCCATGGTGGATTGTCATTCTGCCCCATGTCAGGGGGTTGCTGGCCTGCCACCTGACTGCTAGAAGGGGATGAGAGTGTGGGCTGACTCTGCTGCTTTCCTACCACTGCACACTGCTTGGAAGGGGTCCCCCGACTGGTACTGCCACCATCCCCAGATGGCAGTAATCTTGTTGGGTGTTGCCTCTTCATATGATGGTTCATGCCAAAATTAGATAGATGTCCCATTTGCTTACCTCTGCTAATAGCCCTGGCACAGTAATTACACTGAGCATAACGCGGGTCTTCTGTCACTTTAAAGTGTCTCCAGATCGCAGATGTCTTTCATGATCCTCCCCTCTCTAAAGCCTTGGGGGTGGATGCTGGCACTGGAGCTGAGGTAGTGGGTGCACCCTGAGAAGCAATGCCAGGGGGGGGCCTCAGTCACCCTCTGTGCCTGTGCTGACTGCTCTTCCTCCTCCTCCTCCTCAGCACTTTCATCTCTCCCCTGCTGCACTGAAGTGGAGGCTAAGACAGGACTAACTGATCTTACCGAAGATTCTTCACCTATTACTTCTTCCGTTTCTGATGAGAATCCCACACAAGAAGATTCTTCTTCTGAATCAGAAGCAAAACAGTGACTGTGCTACCTTGTCAATGCTAAGTGTTAGTTGAGACTTCTGTCTACATTTTGTCTGGCATGACTCTGCCTCCCCTTCCCTCACCTCCAAAACTACAGGGCCAGAAACATGTGGTGGCGATGGCGATGCATCATGGTCATATTTCATTTTTTTTGGGATGGAACTGCCAGCCCCTACAAAGACTTTAGAATGCGACAGGTGCCTTTTTAACTGTACTGGTGGTGTTGCACTAGTGTCTTTTGAGTTGCCTCCTCTGCCAGTCCCAATCACTTGACTACATCTATCTTTCCCTGACATTATGGATTTAATGTCACTGAGTAGTGCCTACCACTGCCCACTGTCACGGTGCCTGGCTGTGCACTAATGTGTGTGGTGTACACACAGAAGCTGCTTGCTTGTAAGCACAAAAGAGGCAGACTCCCTGGGCACTTGACTGCACAGACCCACCCAATAGTTGGGTTCAGTCTGTTAAAAACTACCCACTGCCCACTGTCATGGTGCCTGGCTCTGCACTAATGTGTGTGGCGTGCACACAGAAGCTGCTTGCTTGTAAGTACAAAAGAGGCAGACTCCTGGGGCACTTGACTGCACAGACCTACCCAATAGTTAGGTTCAGTCTGTTAAAAATACCCACTGCCCACTGTCACGGTGCCTGGCTGTGCACTAATGTGTGTGGCGTGCACACAGAAGCTGCTTGCTTGTAAGCACAAAAGAGGCAGACTCCCAGGGCACTTGACTGCACAGACTCACCCAATAGTTAGGTTCAGTCTGTTAAACTAACCACTACCCACTGAAGCCATTGCACAAAGAGACTAAGTGACTTGAATTAAAAAAAAATCAATTTAAAAAAGCTGGAATTTTTTTTTTTTTAAATAATATATCTCTCCCAGCCAGCCACAATACCCTAATGGTGAGTGGCTGGCTGCTTCTCTTCCTGGCACAGCTTCTCTTTTCAGTGAGATCACCTATATAAACAGCTTGAAAGAAACAGGAATAGCTGGCCCTGGCACTGCAGCAAACTAAAGAATAATTAGCTTTTTCTTTCCTTAACTAGCCTATCTCTCAGTGCAGCCTCCTCTTACACCCAGACCACCTCCCCACAGCATCGCTGGAAATAAAATGCATGGCTCCTCGTGCTGATGTTTATATAGTGCTGGCTCATCAGTAAAATCGACAGAGAGCACTGAATGACAGCGCGATTGGCTGCATTCAGTGCATGTCACAAAATTTAAGCGCGGATACGCTGCATTCCGGTACCCATGCCGACCTGTCCGACCCTTTCCTGTGAGTCACTGTGACTCACAGGAAAGGATCGCCAATACGGCGAAAACAAATGCTCACCCGTAATAAATATATGATTCAAAGGGGCATGGGATAAACACTGTGGATCCATAAAATCTAGAGGATGTGAATGAAGAGAAGAGGCATGGGGGTGGCTTGCGGGAATGACAGCTACTATCTGGAGATTAATACCCTTATTAAATAAACATACACATGGTTAATGCGACTCCAATATTGCTCTATGCTTCAGCAGCAAGAGGAAATGTGGAAAAAAGCGAGGGAGTAGCTTGCTTGTTGTGGCGGTTACTACCCCAAACCAAATAAGCCTGATACTTCACTTGCAATGCATATCCAGCATAGCTCTCTGCTTCAACGGCAGGGGGGATGAGAAAAGAGGTTTTATATTCAGACAACAACCAACAAGGACTGAATTACATAGTCTGGGTAAACAAATAAGCATGTGTGTAGCTTGCTTGTTACAGCGGTTACTACCCCGAATCAATTAAGCCTGATACTTCACTTGGAATACATATCCGGCACAGTCACTGCTTCAAAGGCAGGGGGAATGAAGAAAAAAGGATGTATATTCAGACAACAACCAACAAGGACTGAATTGCACAGGCTGGGTAAACAAATAAGTGTGGGAGTAGCTTGCTTATTGCGGCGGTTACTACCCTTAACCAATTAAGCTAAATACTTCACTTAGATGCAGCTCCAGCACTGCTCTCTACATCAGTGTTGAGGGTGGAAGGTAAATAGAACCAAAAAGTTACTAATAAGGGCCAAGAGTAATAGATAAGTATGAGAAAAAAAATAAGTGTGAAGGCTTGCTGGGCAGATTGGATGGGCTGTTTGGTCTTCTTCTGCCATCATTTCTATGTTTCTATGATTGTAATCCTTTAGCTGCTCAAAGGGTCCTGTTGAGGGTTTTTTTTTTTTAATCTCTTTGTTCATCATTAACTTCTGGTCTAGAATCTAAAATCCTAGCAAGATAAAAAAACATTAAATAAAACAAGTTTCCTGTAAGATATCGCAACAGTAAGGTTAAGCATCAATGGGGAATCCAAATTGCAGCCAGTTATAAAGCTTGTACCCTGTTCAAGAAAGAGCTTTTCGTACCAGCCATCATTCTGTTAAAAATTCTTTCCATCCTGGAAGGAAACAAATAAAAAAGGGGACAGCCAATAAACCATTGAGCTTGCACTACCAATTGAAGCATGATGCCTTTCAAAGCCCTTGGTCTCTTTTTTGAGATGGTAATGTTGGTATGAACTATGCAACATGTAAGCCAAATCAGAGATGAGGGAAATTTGTCCAAAGGGAGACAAAATGTTCTACTTCAAGTAATTCTGTGTTCAGTAAGTCCCCTATTCTGTCAGTTATCTTAACTGGACTGACAGCTGCAGCTTCATTGAATGTCTTCCATTGTTTAACACTAATGAGCTGTTTGTTGCCTGGAATGCTTTTACTAGTTAACCAAGCATTAGAATTATGGAGGTTAGTCTAACTTCTTTCTCTATGGGCAAGTTTTTCAATGAATTCACACTAATGGATCTTGAGTAGCAGCATGAGACTTGGCAAAAGTTTCTAATATTTGAATATAGAATACATGTTGATCTTATATCCTCAGAATGCATTTAATATCTCTGCAGATCATTTGTACTTCCTTAATGCAATGCTTTGGACTATGCAGACTGGAATTCAAATGCTGTGGTGTTAAAGTAATAACAAATATTTAGCACATATATTAAAGAATCCAGGCCAAGGAAGCCAATTTTGTTCGATTTTCTGCTAATCATCAAATTCCTTTATTTATGAATGTACTGGTAGAATCTTCCACTTAGAATTCATTTCACATCAAACTTTGGCCTTCCTTTTACAGCATAAGTTGTTAAAACAAAAATTGGGGCATAAAGACTGTTTTTTAAAACAATTGTCCAAAAGCAAGGAGCCATCCAGAAGTGACGTAATCTAACTGAATTGGGTGTGTCTCAGACCTTGAGCAGGAGAGCCATTGTGGTCCTGGGCACACGTTAGAGTGTGTTCTCTTGGAGGCAGTGTATACTGCATTGAGCTAAGTATTTCTGCTGTTGCTTAGAATTTGTGTAGAAAGCTTCTGTTCTTAATTCCTGTGTTTTAATTTTAATTATAGTGTGTGTTTCAGTTCTTGATAGTAAGATATTACTCTAAGTTAATTTTGCTGCCTGCTGCATAAGTTGAAAAAAAGAAAAAAAAAAACCAAAAAAAACCCCCACCCCCCCATACCAAATCGCTCTCCAGCTTGTAAACTGTTTAAGTCTCTCTGTTTTGAAATTAGCTGGCATAAATAAGTTGTTAAAACAAAAATTGGGGCATAAAGACTGTTTTTTTAAAACAATTGTCCAAAAGCAAGGAGCCGTCCAGAAGTGACGTAATCTAACTGAATTGGGTGTGTCTCAGACCTTGAGCAGGAGAGCCATTGTGTCTCAGACCTTGAGCAGGAGAGCCATTGTGGTCCTGGGCACACGTTAGAGTGTGTTCTCTTGGAGGCAGTGTATACTGCATTGAGCTAAGTATTTCTGCTGTTGCTTAGAATTTGTGTAGAAAGCTTCTGTTCTTAATTCCTGTGTTTTAATTTTAATTATAGTGTGTGTTTCAGTTCTTGATAGTAAGATATTACTCTAAGTTAATTTTGCTGCCTGCTGCATAAGTTGAAAAAAAGAAAAAAAAACCCAAAAAAACCCCCCACCCCCCCCCCCATACCAAATCGCTCTCCAGCTTGTAAACTGTTTAAGTCTCTCTGTTTTGAAATTAGCTGGCATAAATAAGTTGTTAAAACAAAAATTGGGGCATAAAGACTGTTTTTTAAAACAATTGTCCAAAAGCAAGGAGCCGTCCAGAAGTGACGTAATCTAACTGAATTGGGTGTGTCTCAGACCTTGAGCAGGAGAGCCATTGTGTCTCAGACCTTGAGCAGGAGAGCCATTGTGGTCCTGGGCACACGTTAGAGTGTGTTCTCTTGGAGGCAGTGTATACTGCATTGAGCTAAGTATTTCTGCTGTTGCTTAGAATTTGTGTAGAAAGCTTCTGTTCTTAATTCCTGTGTTTTAATTTTAATTATAGTGTGTGTTTCAGTTCTTGATAGTAAGATATTACTCTAAGTTAATTTTGCTGCCTGCTGCATAAGTTGAAAAAAAGAAAAAAAAAACCAAAAAAAACCCCCACCCCCCCATACCAAATCGCTCTCCAGCTTGTAAACTGTTTAAGTCTCTCTGTTTTGAAATTAGCTGGCATAAATAAGTTGTTAAAACAAAAATTGGGGCATAAAGACTGTTTTTTAAAACAATTGTCCAAAAGCAAGGAGCCGTCCAGAAGTGCCCTGCTTAACCCAGCTTGTCCCAGGCTTAACTGTTTGACTCCCTCCCACCCTGTCCCTCTACCCACCCACCCCTGGGGCTTGTTTTCTAATAAAGACTGCCTAAAGTACCATTGGCAGTGGGATAAATAAGTGCATTGGTAACAGTCAAGAAAATACAATTCACAAATTCCCATGATGAGGACTATCCAATGTAACTGCTGTGGAGCCTTTATTCTGAGGGAAAGCATCTGGACACTTAGAGCTTGCCCAATTTGTGCACAACTCTCTTCCTTGAAAAAGGAGCTGACTGAGATTAAAGATCAATTAGCTTCAATTAAAAGTAATACACCCACATTGCATTACTCAGAACATAATTCCCCAATATCACAAAAAAACAAAGAGTCAAGAAAAGGAGATTCATTAGGCTCAGGTAGGACCCACAGTCACCCATTCTTGACAGATGGGCAGCCAACAGGTACACCCCCGCACTCAAACAGGTCATTAAGTTATTTAAAATCCAGGAATACAGTGGGCTCAGGTAGAATTAGACCTGTGATGAGGAGACACACAATGTACCAAATGCAAAAAGACCAAGCCATCTCTATATTAAAAACTGAAGAAGTTCTTCAGAAAAACATTGAAGTGTTACCAGAAATGAGAGAAAAAACACAATGCATGCAGTATTTCAAGATTCATAACCAAAAGAAAAATCTAATTCAGATGAATAACTCTGTCAACAGTGGCACAACTAAAAAAAGAGAGAGTGAAGTGAATAGCAAATCTCAACTAATATCTTATAAGGAGTCCAGGAAAAGCAATAACCTTAAAGAGAGTACCTGGAAGGCTATGTCCACAAATGCTCATAGTTTGGGAAATAAAATCCCAGATCTGCAGGCCCTAATGGCTGAGGCAGAATTGGACATTGTTGCTATCACAGAGACATGGTTCACAGAATCTCATGATTGGGATACAACAATACCAGGCTATAACTTGTTAAGGAAGGACAGAGAGGATAGAAAAGGGGGAGGTGTGGCTCTTTATGTCAGAAACAACATCCAAGCATCTGAGCTACAAGGAAGTTGGGGTAAGGAAGAAGCTCTATGGCTCGACCTAAAAAAAGATGACGGAGCATCCATTTATATTGGAGTGGTTTACAGGCCTCCAAACCAAAAGGAAGAACTGGACAGAGACCTGGTTGAAGACATCCATAAGATAGGTAAGAAGGGAGAAGTGGTGATCGTGGGTGACTTTAATATGCCAGATGTAGACTGGAAAATCCCATCTGCAGAAACTAAAAATAGCAGAGCGATAGTGGATGCCATGCAAGTATCTTTGTTCAAACAAATGGTGTTGGAACCCACCAGAGAAGGAGCTATACTCGACTTAGTGCTCACTAATGCAGATAATGTCTCAGATGTCCAGGTGGGTGCCCACCTCAGCAGCAGTGATCATCAAACGGTATGGTTTAATATCACTAAAAGAATAGGGAAAAGAACCACAAAGACCCGAGTTTTACAGTTCAAAAACACAGACTTTGAGGAAATGGGGAAAGTACCTGGAGGAAGAACTTAAAGGATGGGAGAACGAGAGAGATGTGGATCAGCAGTGGACCAATCTAAAAGGAGCAATCACCAAGGCAACTGCTCTATACGTTAGAAATGTAAAGAAAAGCAAAAGAAAATTGAAACCTATCTGGTTCTCAAAGGAGGTGGCTGACAAAATTAAAGCTAAAAGAACAGCATTCAAGACATATAAAAGATCCCAAAGGGAGAAACACAAAGAAGAATATTTGTATCAACTGAGGGAGACGAAGAAATTAATCAAGTTGGCAAAAAGTCAAGCAGAAGAGAAGATTGCCAAGGAGATAAAAAATGGTGACAAAACATTTTTCAGATACATCAGTGAAAAGAGAAAGATCCAAAGTGGTATAGTGAAATTGAAAGGTGCTAATGATCAATGTGTGGAGGGAGACGAAGAAATGGCAGAAATATTAAACGAATACTTCAGCTCTGTGTTCACTAAAGAAGACCCTGGAGAAGGACCATCTCTACACAACAAAAAACTGGTGGGAAGTTAAATAGATGAAAATCCTTTTACAGTAGAAAATGTGTGGGAAGAGCTAAAGAACCTGAAAGTGGACAAAGCCATGGGGCCTGATGGGATTCATCCAAGGATATTGAGGGAGCTCAGAGATGTTCTGGCGGCTCCGCTGTGTGACCTGTTCAATAGATCCCTAGAAACGGGAGTGGTGCCGAGTGATTGGAGAAGAGCGGTGGTGGTCCCGCTTCACAAGAGTGGGAACAGGGAGGAGGCTGGCAACTACAGACCGGTCAGCCTCACTTCGGTGGTGGGAAAAGTAATGGAGTCACTGCTGAAAGAGAGAATAGTGAACTATCTACAGTCCGGAGAATTGATGGACCAGAGGCAACATGGATTCACCAGGGGAAGATCCTGTCAGACAAATCTGATTGACTTTTTTGACTGGGTAACCAAGGAATTGGATCGAGGAAGAGCGCTCGATATCATATACTTGGATTTCAGCAAAGCTTTTGACACGGTTCCGCACAGGAGACTGGTGAATAAAACGAGAAGCTTGGGAGTGAGTGCCGAGGTGGTGACCTGGATTGCAAATTGGTTGACGGACAGAAGACAATGTGTGATGGTAAATGGATCCTTCTCTGAAGAGAGAGCGGTTTTAAGTGGTGTACCACAAGGTTCGGTGTTGGGACCGGTCCTGTTCAATATCTTTGTGAGCGACATTGCGGACGGGATAGAAGGCAAGGTTTGTCTTTTCGCGGATGACACTAAGATCTGCAACAGAGTGGACACGCCGGAAGGAGTGGAGAGAATGAGACGGGATCTAAGGAAACTGGAAGAGTGGTCGAAGATATGGCAGCTGAGATTCAATGCCAAGAAGTGCAAAGTCATGCATATGGGGAGTGGAAACCCGAATGAACTGTATTCGATGGGGGGGGAAAGGCTGATGTACACGGAGCAGGAGAGGGACCTTGGGGTGATAGTGTCTAATGATATGAAGTCTGCGAAACAATGCGACAAGGCGATAGCAAAAGCCAGAAGAATGCTGGGCTGCATAGAGAGAGGAATATCGAGTAAGAAAAGGGAAGTGATTATTCCCTTGTACAGGTCCTTGGTGAGGCCTCACCTGGAATACTGTGTTCAGTTCTGGAGACCGTATCTACAAAAAGACAAAGACAAGATGGAAGCGGTACAGAGAAGGGCGACCAGGAAGGTGGAGGATCTTCATCGGATGACGTACGAGGAGAGATTGAAGAATCTAAATATGTACACCCTGGAGGAAAGGAGGAGCAGAGGTGATATGATACAGACCTTCAGATACTTGAAAGGTTTTAATGATCCAAAGACAACGACAAACCTTTTCCGTAGGAAAAAAATCAGCAGAACCAGGGGTCATGATTTGAAGCTCCAGGGAGAAAGATTCAGAACCAATGTTAGGAAGTATTTCTTCACGGAGAGGGTGGTGGATGCCTGGAATGCCCTTCCGGAGGATGTGGTGAAGACCAGAACTGTGAAGGACTTCAAAGGGGCGTGGGATAAACACTGTGGATCCATAAAGTCAAGAGGCCGCCAATGAAGAGTGGGTGACTCGCCAGAATGATGGCTACTGCCTGGAGACAATACCCTTATTCAATAAACGTACACATGCTTACTGTGACTCCAACATCATTCTAGCTTCAACAGCAAGAGGAAATGTGGAATAAAGGATCTGCACTCACAAAGGGGGAGTAGCTGGCTTGTTACGGCGGTTACTACCCCAAACCAAATAAGCCTGTTACTTCAATTTCTATGCAAATACAGCAGAGCTCTCTGCTTCAACGGCAGGGGAGAAGAAAAAAGGGTTCACACTCACAAAGCGGGGAGTAGCTGGCTTGTTACGGCGGTTACTACCCCAAACCAAATGTGCCTGATACTTCACTTTCGATGCATATCCAGCATAGCTCCCTGCTTCAACGGCAGGGGAGAAGAAAAACAACCAATAAGGGCTGTATAACATAGTCTGAGTAAAACAAATAAGCATGGGTGTAGCTTGCTTATTGCGGCGGTTACTACCCCTACTACCCCTAACTTATCAGCTAGATATTCACTTGGATGCAGCTCCATCACTGCTTTCTACATTAATGGTGGGGGTGGAAGGGAAATAGAACCAAGAGCTAAGAGAAACAGATAAGTATGAGAGAAAAAGTGTGTGAAGCTTGCTGGGCAGACTGGATGGGCCATTTGGTCTTCTTCTGCCGTCATTTCTATGTTTCTATATATATGTATTCATAAAGTGTTTTATTATTTATAGTAGTTTAATCTACTGTCACCAACTTTGTTAATATTTTTATTCATTCAGTTATATTTATTGAAAACTGTTGTATTAAATATAAACTTTCAGTAAACATGTGAATTGGTGATCCAGCTTGGGTTCACTGGCCTGTGTAAATGTTTCTCAATTATTTTTAGATACTTTTGATGTGCATGTGGTAAGAGAATGAAATGTTCTATATCTGTTATGCCACGCAACCAAGAACATATTAGAATTGAGGACTGTTACACTTGTCAGGCCATAATCAGATATGAAAAATAAGTAGAGAGCATTGATTTCACAGACCCTTAGGCTGAGGTGGAGCTGATGCAACCTGCAGGGAGGAGCCCTGAAGGTCCCCACCATTGGCAGGTGGATTCAAAAGAAGCAGAGACCCAACTGGAGCTTTGCTTTTACCAGCCCATGTTTCTCTCAGGTTGAGCCTTTCGGTGCCAGGGCAGTCAGGTTTTAGGAGGAAGTTTCTGCTGATGGGATGGAGATCTGTCAAGGTCACTGTTGGAGTAGAGGTTGCAGAGATGAATCCGGAAGCAGGCCAGGGTCAGAGGTAGGTGGCATTCAAGAGAGTATTCAGGAGTCAGGCAATGGTCAGTGACAGACGACATTCAAGAGAGTATCCAGGAATCAGGCTGTGGTCAGTACCAGGTATCCATTTGAAAGGATAGGCAGGACAGATAGGCAAGGAGCAGAACAAGTGGCAGGCGAAGAGATGAAGATGAACTGGAGATCTGAAGACCTGAACACAGGAACTGGAGACAATGATGGGCCCACTGGAACTCAAGACAAAGACAAGAATCACTGAAATTGAAGATACGGAATGCAGGCATTAGAAAATGAAGACAAGAAACTCTAAGGCAACTCGCACTGCAAGGATGTAGGGAGATCTGTTGCCGAGGCATGGAAGGGATCACTAGAGGTCTTTTATAGGCCTGGCATTGTGAGGTCATCAAGGGACACCGCCAGCCTTTTCCCACCATGGGCCTTTTAAAAGAAGAGATGTCAGGCACATGCATACTTTAGGGGAGTGTGGTGTAAGAGTCGGTGGCATCCTGTCATGAAGATCATCAGCGGCATCCTGCTGCATCAAGGTTTGGTGTCCTACCGCGCTAGAGGCAGCTGAATTCTGCAATATCAGGGGATGAAAGGCGAAACCTGGCCTGAGGGTAAGTGTGGCAGTTTGAGGGAGTAGCCCCAAGATCACCAAACGCAACAAAAGATTAGGCGTCATGCAATGAAGTAACTAATTAATACATTTAAAACAAATAGGAGAAAATATTTTTTTATGTAATGCATAATTAAACTTTGGAATTCATTGCCAGAGGACATGGTGAAAGATGTTAGTACAGCTGGCTTTAAAAAAAGGTTTGGACAAGTTCCTGGAGGAAAAGTCCATAAATCATTACTAGCAACTGTACTTGTTCTACGCTCGGGCGGTGAGCTTTTTTATTGGCACATATGCTCTTGTATGGAAGCGCTAGCTGAAAAGGAGAAACTAAATGGTTTTCACCCAGGGCAAGGGACATGGAGGCACATTTGCTAAAGCCAGGGCTGGCAAAGTTTATTTACCAAGCTGTCTCACACTCCCCCACACCCCCATCCTCTCTCTCTCTCACACACACACACACACACACACACACATTCTCTCTCACCGGCATCCCCCTCCCCTCATATAGGCTTCCTCTCTCTGAAACCCACACTCAAGCATCCCCCCACCCACCCTCTCTTACCTCCCATGCTGTCTCTCACACCCTCTCCACCCCCCTCTTACCAACCATGCTTTCTGTCACCCTCCCCTCCCCGACACACATTCTCTCTCACCGGCATGCCGCAGGACCCATGCCATTCGCGGTGAAGATGAAAGCCCGGTGCACCGTTCGTGGTGAAGATGAAGGCCCGGCACGCCGTTCGCGGCACACGGGGGCCTTCCATTTTTGCCTTGAGCAGAAAATAGCAGCGGAGACCCCAGCATGCTGCGAACGGAGCACGTCCCGCAGCACACGCTCCATTTGTAGCGAAGATGAAGGCCCAGGTGTGCCGATTGTGGCACATGGGTGCCTTCCCTTTTTGCCACGAACGGCACGCCGGGCTGTGAACAAAGCATATGCCGTGGGACGCGCTCCATTCGTGGCATGCCAGAGTCTCCTCTGCTATTTTTTGCCTATCCCGTGATGGCCGCTGTCCTTCCAGTTTTGAATAGTCTTTCGGCGAGGGAGGAAATCGGCGAGGTGAGGAAGGAAATCTGTGGGAAGGAGGAATTCTGCGCAAAATCTGTATTCCGCTGTAGTGCTGAATTCTCCCAGGAGTACCTCTTGTAGCTGGTGTTGTGACATGGCCGCTGTACGGCGTGTTTGAGCATCTAAGGCGGCCAGGGAGCCACCTGCGCCATCTATCTGTGGGCTGGGGAACATGTGCGAGCACTGACGGACACACTGCCAAGCCCAATATAGCGCCATCTATCGGTGGACTGGGGAACCTGCGCGAGTACTAACGGACATACTACCAAGCCCGATATATTATGGATTAAGATGGACTTGGAGTAATCAATTGCTTTTCCCTGACCCCACCCTCGTCCTGCTCCTGGACCGCCCCGCCCCCCATGCCCTGCCCCCTTCCCACCCCTTTAGTAAAGCCCCGGGACTTACACGCGTCTCAGGGCTTTACGCACGTCGCCGGGCCTTTTTAAAATAGGTCTGGCGCACGTAACTCTTTGAAAATCCGGCCCTATGCATCTATTATGATCTTAAGAGGAGGACTGAGTAAATGTCCCACACATATGTCTGCTAGTGCATCTAAGAATCTTGTCTGGTATGTAAGAGAATTTGAAGATGTTTGCTTGTAAATATATATATATATATATATATGCACATAATACATATTTTTAATTTAGTTTTACCGTTCCCTGTTGCCCTTAGAGTGAAATGTGGGCCCCGTCAGAACTCTGATCATATTTAAGATAAGTTTTCTAATGGCTTGATATTCAAAGAAACATTTAAGTAAAATAACAGAATAAAACTTATCTGGCTAACTTACAAGGGATGTTCAGCAGCATGGCTATGCCCAGTAAAATATTTAGTTAGAGGATTAAGTCTTATCTGGCTAACTTTAGACCTGCTATTGAATAAGCCTAACCTGTCTGACTAACAGAACTGAATATGTTTTAATATTGCTACTTATCCAGCTATCTGGGTCATTTATCAAAATGCGCCAGGGCCCTAACACATCTTAAATGGGATCTAACGTGCTTTGTGTTTGTGATAAATAGCACAAAGCAAGCTAGCATGCAAATTTTAATTTTATTATGCAAATGGAAGGAGTTAATGCAAATTAGCTGCATTCCGCGATAGATTAATGCACACTGATGCGGGATTTACCATCAGAAATAACCACACCTTTTTTGCTGTAAAAGGGAAAAAAAGTTTTTATTCTGTGCCTGCGGCCATTATCGCAGATCGCGAGTATTATCGTCCGTGATAAAATGAGGCCTTTTATCAGACACCTACCATGCCCTCCTGGGCCAATAATAACACCTTTTCTTATCTGATCTGTCTTTTTAAACCTGTTATGTTTGTGGCAGTTTTACTTGTTCAGGGATACTGGCTGCTTCAGGATGCTCATCGCAGACAACAACAACAACAACCACAAGAACAGGCAAGGGAAGTTCCTACCCCTCTAGGGAAGTTCCTGCACCAGAATCTGAGCCACTGACCCACAGGAAGGGCATCATGGCCCACAACAGTGCTTGGCATGGAGTGCATCTTTCCTCCATGAGCTTCATTGCTGGGCATGCCAGAAGATTATGTGGTTAGCAGATATCGCCTCAGCTCTCAGGCTATCCTGGAATTATATGAAGAAATCCAAGGGGATCTGGATCTGGCCATGGAAAGGTCCTACGCTATACCAGGGCTCACCAAAGTATTGGCCACCCTGCAATTCCTGGCATCCAGCAAATTCCAGATGACAGTAGGGGTCGTTGGGGAAATGTCCCAAACCACTTTTTTCCGCTGTCTGGGTCAGGTCATAACATATGTATCTGAATGCATTAATCACTACATAGCATTTCCTCAGGACAGGCAGGACTTGAGGGAATTGAACAGAGGTTTTTATGCTATAGCTCACTTTCCCAATGTTCTGGGAGCTATCAACTGCACTCACATAGCCATTATCCCACTCTGTGACAGGGAGGAGATCTTCCATAACAGAAAGCTCTTCCACTCTCTCAACGAGCAAGTGTTCTGTGATGCTCGACTGCACATCCTTGATGTGATGGCCAAGTACCCAGGAGCTGCATATAATTCCTTTATGCTTAGGCAATCGTGCATCTTTGAAAAGTTTGAAGATGGTCTGTATGGTGACGGTTGGCTCATAGGTAAGAGAGATGCTTTTCTCTGTTCCCTCTCTGGCTATGTGTTTGCAAGACACCTCACTCAGAACGCACTAAATACCTCCAACCAATTACCACTAATTCACCTATTCTAATCTCCTCTCCTCTCTCCAAAAGCCTGACACACCCTCAAAGAGGCAACTTCCGGAAGCTGGTATGTTTACACCAGAAAAATAACGTGCCACGCATAAATCAACACGCGCCATGTAAAAAATGACATGCAATGCTCAACATGATAACGCAATGCGCCTTGTAAATATTGCCTATGCAGTGTAGTACACAGGAAATTAGCCTAACCATGCCCATCTTTTAATTGTAAGTGCTATTTCTGCTATATTTTTAGCATTATGATAAATTTAGGCCTATGTTAGCTGGATAAGTAGTTCCTTCCCAGAATGCCCATAACCCAATAAATAGCTTCCATTTAGCTGGATAAGTACTTATCCAGCCAAGTGGCAGCTACTGAACTGGATCTGATATTCAGCTGCCGTCACTTAAATGGATAAATTCATACTTATTAGGATAAGTAGCACTGAATATTGGCCTCATAGTATTTTCATATAAAAGTTATGAACATTATAAAATTATGAATTATAAAATCAATAGATTAAGAGGGTTTTTTTTAGACTTAAGATCTGCTAAATCCATAATAGGTGGATAATTACCACCTATTGACATTCTGAAGTCTTTTCCTCTCTATTTTTAAGATAATTAAAAAAAACCTGAATTTTCCAGAGATGTCAATTTGTGAATGAAATGTTATTTGGTTTAGTTTTTCACCTAGGAACATTTCAAGGTGCTCTGCAAGACTAAGTAAGAATTCCTGAGTTTCTTCAAATTAGTAATACTAAAAAGTGCATTCATTCTTGAGAGCAATTCTTTTAAAGTTATTACTATAGGGGTAAAGCTAATGAAATTCTAGTAACAGTTTAATTGGCCAAGGACATTATTTCATAACTAAGGTGATGTTTGGAAACCGCAAGGGAACTGATTAGCCACTTCAGCAGTGCCAGAAAATCAGCAATCATTATTAGAGATGAGCTTCGTTTTTTTCTACCGGGTTGTTTTTGAGTCGGACTCTTCGGGGTAAAGTTCATTTTTCCTCGGTTAGTTTTTTGGAAAAACGAACAAAAAACGAAACGGGGAAAAACGAAATGGGCCCAAAAAACTACACGGGAAAACGAAGCTCAAAAAAATCCACCCCAAGCATTAAAATTTACAATAATACATTAAATATAACCCCCCCCCCCACCATCCCGATCCCTCCCCAAGACTTACTAACATCCCTGGTGGTCCAGCGGGGTCCCACGAGCTCATTTATAATGCAGTCTGAATTTCTGGACCCCCATCTCCCATATTATATTTGGTTTTCAGTACACCTTCACTTCATATACTGTTACCTTGCAAAAGGTATCCCTAACATCAAAAAAATATGAGCTGTTGCCTATTTTTTTAACCAAACAAGATTAAAATATTATTGTTGAGAATATCATGTGACCTACATTCAATAAAATAGGTCACTTGAAAATGAATTGGTAAATCAGAGTACCTTGATTCATTTTAAAAAGCCAGCAACAAATATTGACCCACATTCAACCAAGTCATGCAAAGTAAGATGGAGCAGCATGGTAAAATGAAAAGCACAAAAAAATAACACATTCAATTTTCACTCAGATTTAAAAAACAGAAATGTATCTGGCAATACATGAGTTCAACTTAATCAAATCCTTGCCCAAACCAATATTATGAAAATATTGCCAGTCTCAGCCAGACTACAATCCTCTCTTACCTCATCTGAATGTACTACTCCCTATTTTCTTTGCATAATTACCACTGTGGTAATTTCCCATGCTATTTATCCTAAATAGATGTGTATCTTGGAGTTGGAATATGCCATCTTCTGCAAGTAGATCAAATAATCTGTGAAAAACTTAAATTCATTAGCATGAATCCAGGTAGGAATCACACAGATGTATTACTGTAAAATATACAGGAACGAGGGAAGGACTAATGTGATCTTTTAGTAAAAAATCATATAGTTACTGTGGAATGAACCCCAGATAAGCACAGTATAGCACTAGAGATGTGTGGAACCGAACTGAGATGGTTTCTGGAACTAGTGCAGGCACCTCTTGCTGGTCGAGAGGAGCTCCAGGACTGGACTGGCTTGAAAAAATCTGGATGCAGGTGCCTCTTGCGGGTCAAAAAATCCAGACATACCAAAAAACAAAGCAAACAGCAAAAATATTTTTTAACTAGGCAAAAAGAGTCCAGGAAACTAGGAGCAAAAATTTGTCTAGGCAAGGAACAAGATTCAAAAATATCCAGGAACTTGAGCCCGTCACAGACACAGCTCACCAAGCTCATGGCCTTCAGATCCTGTTGCGAGCGTGGCCTACGGCTGGTGTTGAGAGCACGGAGGAGCGGTCGCTAGCTCATGGGAGAGCGTGAGCCCCTAAACCATGGCACAACACAGGGAGGAGCCCCAAAGCACACCGTGGGAAGTGAGAGCATGGAAGCACGGGCAGAACCTGAACAAGACAGGACTGGACCTAAGGCAAGGAACTCGGAACAAGAACAAGGCAGGATCAGCCCTTCGCTGGACCTACACGCACCAATGAGACCCAGCAATGCAATGCTGGTCTCAGGAGTAGCCCTCCAGCCACTCGGAAGCCCTTCCAGACCCACCGCTTGGGAACGATGAGTACGTGAGGCCAGACAGAGGCTGAGGATTTGGAATTTCGAAGACTCAGATGAGGACTTGGAACTTGGAAGGTTCAGATGAAGACTTGAAACTTGGAAGGTACAGGTGGGCACTGTTCCTCATGGCGCCCTACACAGCCCCCCAAGGGCTAGACATGGACCATCCTGTCCGACTGCATGCCCTACAAATCCTGGGGAGGTAGGTCTCAGACCACGCGGGTGCGAGACAAGCGCCGGAAGGGGATCCAACCAAACGAGGCTCAAATGACCAGAAACAGAACCGGATCAATACAGATTTACCCTCGGGGTAACCATCTGGAGGACTTGAAGAGCTGGAAGACTTGGAACTTGGAAGATTCAGAACATCAGGAGTTCAGGAGCATCAGAACTTCAGAAACATCAGGACCAAGGAACATCTAGAACATCAGGACATCTGGAACTAAGACAAGGCAGCGAAGGAGCTCTGATGGGGAACGAAACCAGGAACATGAAAGACATGGAATGAAGAGCCATCTAGACAAATGAAGACCACAGAGGTCCTTGACCAGCAACAAAGAGCATGGACAACCATGGTATCTGGGTCTGAAGGCCCTGAGGAACAGAAATTGAGCCCTTTTATAGGGCTGAAGCAGGAAGTAGACTGAGGCTGGCTTCCAGTGGGGCCGCAGGCTTTTCCCACCACTGGCCCTTTAAATGATGAAAGGAGGCATGGCCGCATGCCTCCTTTCATCATTTATATCCAAGCAACCTGAACACGACTCCTCCACCACACCACCGCCCCCCTTCATCTCACCCACACTACCCCTCTCCGTAAGAGACTTGGGAGTCACACTCGACCAACACCTGAACTTCAAGCCACACATAAAGTCCCTTCTTAAAACAGGCTTCTACAAACTCCAGATCCTTAAAAAGCTCAAGCCTTTACTCCATACCCAAGATTTCAGATTAGTCCTACAGTCCACTATTTTCTCCAAAGTGGACTACTGCAATGCCCTTCTACTAGGCCTTCCATACTCCACCATCAAACCACTTCAAACTCTTCAGAACGCCATGGCACAAATCCTTACAAACACACGTAGAAGAGAGCATATTACACCTATCCTAGTAGACCTGCACTGGCTGCCCATCCAATTCCGCGCCCAATATAAGACCCTAACTATTCTACACAGCACTCTCTACAAAAACAACTCCCCCTGGCTTAAGGAAATGCCCCGCTTCCACCTCTCAACCCGCCAGACTAGATCCACATCTACAGGCACCCTCCAAACCCCCCCCCTCAAAACAGCCCGCCTCTCCACCACCAGAGAAAGAGCCTTCACCATTGCAGGCCCCGCCCTCTGGAACTCCCTCCCCACACACCTCCGTCTTGAACCCTCACTACCCAACTTCAAAAAAGGCATTAAGACCTGGCTCTTCAGACAGGCCTACCCCGAACCCAACCCCTCGTAGCCAACCCCCCTGAAACCCCCCTAGCCACAGTACCGCCCACCACCCACCCACCCTACTCCCCCCCCTCCTTACACTTTACCGCACCCCTCCTACCTTACAACCTGTACAACCTGCATATTTAAAAGATAAAATTAATTATCTTTCTTCACCTGCCATAACTGTTGTAAATAAGTAGATATATATGTTTCTCATAATTTGCCATAACTACCGTAAATAAGCCTCCATATATATACTCCATACATTCCATTTTTTCCTTCATTATCTGCTGTAACTTTGTGACAATGTTCATCCCTCATTTATTGCCTCTCATGTAAATAATGTAACGTTCCTTTTAATTTCTCAGCTGCTATCTTCTTCCTCCTTTACTTTCCCCCCTCTCTCCCCCCCCCCTTTTCTCGAACCTACTCCATCTCCCACTCCCTGTTTTTTGTAATTTCCTCCTTTCGCAAGTTTATTGTAAACCGGCGTGATGTGCTCGCACGAACACCGGTATATTAAAAGCTGTTAAATAAATAAATAAATGCCTAGAGGGCCTGGATACAGGACAGAGGACAGTGGCGTCCCTGCCGCGAAGATGAAGAAACAGGCAGGCATTGGAGGTGGCCTCTGAGCTGCAGGATGGTGTCAGCAGCGGCGAAGGAGGAAGTCACGAAGGAGGAAGTTGGTGGGTGGCTCTCCTTGCCGCGAAGAATGGCGGCATCGGGCAATGGCAGTGGCGGCTTCAGGCCGCAGAAGAGGACGTCCCAGCGACAGCACTAGGCCGCAAAGATCCAAGAGCGGCAGCCCCTCCTGCTGCGAGAGCGGCGATGGAAAATGAAGCAGTGGCAGTGGCAAACCGAGGTGGCAGGGCAGTCTAGAGGTGGCCTAGGCTGCAAAGAAGAATCCTGCCGCGTCGGGCCAGCAAAGGCCTTTGGCAGCAGAATGGCAGTAAGTGGAGACCTGCTCACGGGATGGGGTCCGCAAGCAGGATCGTAACACTGAACAAACAGCAGTTACTGTTAGTCCTGCTTCATATTTCAGGGTGGAAAATGGCCACTGGGCCAACGTCTCTGTTCTAACCTTGATGCTAAGATAAGAGTGACAGGGTTGTCTGTTATCACTATTGCTTTTGTGCTAGCAATGGAACCCCTCACATATACAGGTATCAAGGGTGCTGATGGTAGTGATAATAGATTTGCACTATTTGTGGATGATGTCCTTTTGTACGTAACAAATCCCCATCAAACTTTGCAAGTAATACTACATGTATTTAGGAGAAAGATGCAAAGAAGAGAACAAGAAGCAGATAGAGATAGCATGACTTAGTGACATTGCAGATCATGAGTTAGCTGGGTTCACTCTTAATACAAGCAAGTTAGTAGTGTCCAGTTATCATTAAAGGATATAGGAGGTAGGTAGCCATAGCCAGCTATTCTGACAATATCCTCACTTGTTTTGGTAGCTGTTTAGATTTTTATTAACTTTGTTGTTAAGATTTGGGAAGGGGCTGCTGGGTGTTAGATTAAGTATGGAAACTTGCTATATTCATCTTTCCACCACCACCAACAACATGCAACACTGACACAGCTGATGTAAGGAGTATTTAGCTTGCTAGACAGACCTAACAACCTGAGAATCTGCACTTCAGCTAGGACTTGTAGTTATTACTGTACTATTAGACAGATCCAACTGCTAATTGATTATTTTATCACAGTTAATTTTATCATCACAATCTGCCAGATAGACCTGACTGCATGGTTGCCTATTTTTCCATTTGCACTTATTGTTGCTACATTACTGCTAATTCTATTGTTGCAGCCTGCCAGGCTGATCTACAGTGTTGCCTGCATTTCTGCTAGGAATTCTAACATTTCATATTAGTCACTTGTTATTAAAACAACATAAGAACTGCCATTCTGCTTCAGATCAAATGTCTATCAAGTCCAGTATCCTATTTTCAACAGTGGCAAATCTAGGTCATAAGTCCCTGGCGGGATCCCAAATACTTGAAAGATCCCATGCTGCTTAAGCAATGGCACTACCTGGTTAATAATAGGGTTAATAATAGTGGGAGAAACTTGTTCAAATCTTTTTAAAAAATCTGCTAACTGCCACATCCTCTGCAATGAATTCCAGAGCTTAACTGTGTGTTGAGTGAAAAAACAAATTCCTCCAATTTGTTATAAATGTACTTCTTAACAACTTCATGGCGTGTCCCCTAGTTTTTTTTAAATTTTTTTGAACACATAAACAACTGATTTGCATTTATCCATCTCACTCCACTCATGATTTTATAGACCTCTATCATATTTCCCCTTAGCTTCTCTTCTCCAAGCTGAAGAGCCCTAATCTCTTTAGCCTTTCCTCATAGGGAGCCATTCCAGCCACTTTATCATTTTGGTTGCAGTTCTTAGCACCTTTTCTAGTTCCACTATTTCTTTTTTGAAATGTGGAGGTTAGATTTGCACACAGCACTTTAAGTGCTGTCGCACTATGGAGCGATACAGAGGTATTATGATATTCTTTGTTTTATTCTCCATTCCTTTCCTAAACATTTCTAGGGATGGGCATTCATTTGCAATGAAATAGAAAATACTGATGATATTTTCTATTTCATTGAATTTCAGGAATAACAAAAAACGAGAGGAGAAAACACATTTTTCATTGTTTTTCCTATTGCTTTTTGTTAGAGCCCAAAAATTCAAGTTTAGAAAACAAAAAAACACAGAACCCACCGGAACTCTACCCATTTAATACAATATTGAGCCCCCCCTTGATCAGCTGACACCCCCAGTCACCCATTGCCCCTACCATGTGACAGGGGCTGCCCAATGGCACCAGTAGCCCCTGTCACAAGATAGGGGCAAAGGGTGGCTGGTGCCATTTTGACTAATGGTAGCCATGCCCTGGGAGTGGGAGGTTGCTCCCGGGCCCCCTGCTAGACCACCAGGCATTTTTGGTGAGTCCTTGGAGTGTCATGAGGGTGGGCTAGGGTGCGCGGGAGAGATCAAGTGGTAGGGAGAGCTCAATATTGAGATAAATGGGAAGTTTGGGGTGGGTTATGTTTTCTTTTGTTTTTTTTTTTAAATGAAATGGGGAAACAAAGAAAAACCAAAATAATCTGGGGGTAGACCCAAAATGGCCCATCCCCAGAACAAAAATAAAAACTAAACAAAATTACTTTATGCTACCATCTCTAATAATTTCTAACATTTTGTTTGCTTTTTTGAACTGTTGCTGCATACTGAGCTAAGGATTTTGACATATTTTCCATGATGACACCTGGGTGATGACTTCTAATATGGAACCTAACATCGTGTAACTAAGGCATGGATTATTTTTCCCTATATGCAGGCTAATGGTGCTCAATACAATTTCTGTCACATTTTCTTGGTCTCTGATTGCATCATTTGATACTTGAGAATCTTTTTTCATATGTTGTACAGAATAGTCACTTGATTCTGATACTTCTATTAGTAATGCTATTTTTGTGTTTTTCTTCTTTACCACAATGGCTGGTTTTATTGAAACAAGCTTTTTATCGGTTTCAATAAGAATGTCTCAGGTGTTCACAAGTTCTTCATTCTCTACTGTTCTGTCAAGGTCATGATCTCAGTGCTTTTCTGGTATAGTGATGTTACAATGTTTACACAGTCTCCTTGCTACCTTATTATGCTTTTCGTTATAAAAGCTTTCTGACATTAACACATTATATCCAGTGACAAGCCATGTAATGGTTTTCAGTTCTGTTATAAAGAATCTGCATTTATTTGTTTTACTGTTTTTTATACGCTAACTGTGAACCATCTTGTCCATAGTCCATTGTCCTGTACTGCAATTATCAATCTCTCATTTTTAGGTTTAAGTTCACCTTTTCTTTACCATTCCTGTATCAGGTCTTGACCTACTTGTAGTTCCACTGTATTTGTACTTTTAAAACAATTAATAACAATTATTATTACTTGTTTGTGAGCCAACTCTTTAAAGAAATTTTTTTTTCTTGTTTTGCAAATTCTGTTGTCTTTTAACTCAAATGTACTGGTAAATTCTTACTAACACCTTCTACACATCAAAATGATTGTCCAAACTTAAGGATGGAAACCAATTTTGCTATTCACTGTTGCGTTCAGCATCTGTGGGCCTGTGCCATAGATCACCGTTCTTACCTGCAGCCCCAGATGTCAGCCGCCGACATCACCTAGTGCGCACCCGATGGACAGCCACTCTTCTTCCACCTCTGCTGCCGGCCGTGGCGCTAGATTGTGGCAGGATCCTGGGCCTGGGCAGGAAAACCTTGGAAGTGCAGGAAAATGACATCACCACTGGGGCCTATAAGATGCTACCTCTGCAGTCCTTCCTGGCCTCGGCAAGAGGTTGTCTAGTATGAGATCTGCTTTGCCACTGTGTTCCTGTTCCTGATTCTTGTTCCTGGTTCTTGGTCCCATTGTGTGTTCCTGAGCCTTGTTCCTGGTTCTATTTTGTTTGGCTGCTTCAACTTGAGTTTTCCTTCTTGGTCCAGTCTTCCCTTCGTCTATTGCCAGCATCTCATTTTGATCCTGTGAACCTGTGTCTTCCTCCTTCCTCATCATTTCCCATTTCTTGGATTGGACTTCTGGCTTGACCTCGGACTGGACATTGATGTTGCAGCCTGCTCAATCTCTGCCTACCCAGACACTGGCCCATACCACAACACTGCCAGACCGCTACATGCATCTGACTTCAGCCTGAGCCAACCCTGTTGTTCGCTGCCTGCCTTGACAGTGGCTTGTCTTATCTTTACCTTCTTCTCTGCCTGCCACAAATTCATTGTGACAAATCTTCATCTCCACTAATGCCTGCACACTGCCAGACCGCTACATGCATCTGACCTCAGCCTGAGCCAACCCTGTTGTTCGCTGCCTGCATTGACAGTGGCTTGTCTTATCTTTACCTTCTTCTCTGCCTGCCACAAATTCATTGTGACAAATCTTCATCTCAACTAATGCCTGCACCTAAGACCAGCTGGCCCAGGTACCCAAGGGCTCAACATAAGGTGAACTTGGGCTGGTATTGGCGAAGCTCCAGCTGGGCCTCTGCTTTAGCCAGCTCCGCCTGCCAACAATGGGAGATCTGCTGAGCTCCTCCCTGCAGGTTGTGCCAACTTCTCCTTGGTCTAAGGGTCCACATCTACAACATTCATTTTCATATTTCAGTACTTTTTGAAGGTGTGGATCTGTTGATACTGTTCGGTATGCTTGAAGGCCTATAACAACAGTTCAATATATGCAGTGAAATCTAAATCTATAAAACCCATACCTCCTTCAGCTCTTGGGATGTACAATCTTGACATACACTGATTCTTGTAGATTTACTTGGTGAGCATGGAGGACTTTTCTTTTTCTTACATTAACTATTGAAATCTTTATCAAGCCAGTCTACAATTTCAAAATGTAGGACAGTGCAGGGATTGAAAGTTGATTGATAGCTTGTATTGCTTGATAGAATGATAGCTTTCATGCAGTTAAAGTGATTTTCAATATCAGTGTCAGTCTTCTATTGTATTCTTTGCTGATCTTTGTCTCTTAGCAACTTGTGCTGGAATGTTGAACTTTCTTGTACTCCTAGATATTTATATATACCCCCTGCTCTAGTTACTTATGTTACAATATTCAGTCAAAGAGATGTTTTCAGTTTTCCCTAATTTTCCTTTAAGGAATATTGCCTTACCATGTATGTCCAGGTCAGATGTCATCCTGATGTCATTTGAGACTTATTCACTACTCAAAATTGTTCCATTAAATGATGATCATAGGAGCTTAAAAGCTTCAAATCATCTGTAGGTGCAATGTTATCTGTGGGTCATTAGTGTCTCTAGGTTTAAGGCTAAATCCATAGCCCAAGGAGATAATAAGAGTACTCAATGGATTCAGCACCAGTCAAAATAGAAATGGTGACAAAAAATATCCCTCACTGGATCTTTATGTTAGGAATGGCATATTGCCCATCTTCATAATTCAGATGAAGTGTAGTCTGCCACATTTTCATTGTAAACGTTGTGCTCAAACAATCCAGAGTTCATGCTCTACATTTCAAGGCAATTTACTTACCATGAGTGTGGGATGCTATCAAAAGCTCTTTTATAGTCAATCCATACTGTATTGAGATTTCAACCTTTGTATAATAACACTCAAGTCCTGCTTCAACGGCAGGGGAGAAGAAAAACAACCAATAAGGGCTAATAACATAGTCTGGGTAAAACAAATAAGCATGGGTGCAGCTTGCTTATTGCGGCGGCTACTACCCCTAACGAATCAAGCTGGATATTTCACTTGGATGCAGCTCCATCACTGCTCTCTACATTAAAGGTGGGGGTGGAAGGGAAATAGAACCAAGAGCTAAGAGAAACAGATAAGTATGAGAGAAAATATGTGTGAAGCTTGCTGGGCAGACTAGATGGGCCATTTGGTCTTCTTCTGCCGTCATTTCTATGTTTCTATAAGTCAATTTGCCATGATGACTGTATTCAACATCAGCTGATCTTTGGTTCCATATACTTTTATTGCTCTTGTGTTCTATCAACTTGTTGTTATTAATATCTATGTGATCATATTTTTTGTCTGCTTCTATTGCAGTGAACAATTTATAGGTTGTAGATAGGCATGCTGATAATTTTTGGAGATGTTACTTGGGTATGTATCCCTTTAGAAAGAGAAGTGCTCTTCTTCTTATTAGCCATTGCAGTATTTATTCTGGCTCTCTGATCAAATTAATTTTTTTAGGTCCTTGGTAGAGAGATGTTAAATATTTGAGCCAAAAGTTTAACACACTATGAGGGCCAGAGCTCTTCCAATTTCAGGCTCTTTTTAATCTAGTTTCCAGCTCATTTGTTGTAACCTCAGGCCATTTCATAGTTTTGGTGTTTGCCTTTTATATGTTCTTTGCTATGTTGGGTAGTCATTCTGCTTCTCTGATGTGTTCTGTAAGATCCTCTTATAAGTTTAACCAGAACTCTTTATGACTATGGCTGCTATGCAGCCTCCTCACCACCAGAGGTCCCTCATGAGCACGCTCTCTTGGCTAGCCCAGTTTGGCCTACCTATCTGCTCCATGGCCTGGACTTCCTATATAACCCTGCCTAGCCAATGCCTCAGTGCTTTGGCATCAAGTTCCTTTGGGTTCCCTGCTCTAGCCTCCCATTTCCCTCTGTGTGCCTTCGGGCCTTCTGTTCTGCCTTCGGGCTCTGTGTCCTGGCTCCTTGCCTTGTTGCCTTTGGGCGTTTGTGTTTTCTGTTCAGTGTAAGTCTTGTCTTGGTTTTGTCTAGTCCAGTCATTGTCTGTCCTGCTGTCTTGGTTCCCTCAGTCCAGTTCACATACCTATAGTCAGTCTCACAATTACCTGCACGCTGTATGGATTCCACCCATACCTGAACCCAGTTCCAGTGTTCAGACCACGCTTACCGGCACTCACATCCACGCATACCCCCATGCTGCTCCAGTGTTTCCCAAGGCTCACCCTTACCCCCATGTACCTTGTTCCAGAAACTCATTCCAGACAGCACCCGGTACCAGAGACTCCACTTCAGCCAGCACCTGACTGTTATGCTTCCTGATGGCGGCAAGCCGCCGCCGGGGCTGGCCACTCACCGGGGCGGTGGACCGCGCCGCTCGCGGTAAACTCAGTCACTTGCCTCGTGGTCCCGCGGTGTTCCTGCTCCTGCTCCAACATGGCCGCGGCGTCTGCAGTCCCCCAACGCGCGCCTGACTCCGCCCCCTGCTGGTTCCTCTAGAGCCGCGCACGCGCGGCTGAAGAATTCTTAAAGGAGCCACTACAGGAAATTGAGTGGCTCCTTCCTGTTAGCTCCTGCTGGCTAAGGGTATTTAAGGCAAGGTCTGCACCTCAGACCTTGCCTTGGCTTCTTGGCTCCCAGTGGTTCCTGTACTTGTTTCCTGCTCTCCTGTGATCGACTCTTGGACTGGTTTTGGTGTGATATCTGGCTCTTGACTCCTGGACTGGCATTGGCGTATTCTGGCTCTCGACTCCTGGACCGGCTGAGGTGTTCTCTGGCTCCGACCCCTGGACCAGCTGAGGTGTGTTCTGGCTCTCGACCCCTGGACCGGCTGAGGTGTTCTCTGGCTCCGACCCCTGGACCGGCTGCGGTGTTCCCGAAAATCCTCTTGTTTTGGACTGCTCATATTCTTCTACTTCTCACGACCTGCTGGAGGCGCCAGCTATCTGAACTTCACGACCTGCTGGAGGCGCCAGCAATCTGAACTACACGACCTGCTGGAGGCGCCAGCTATCTGGACTACACGACCTGCAGGAGGCGCCTGCATCCAGATCTTCTTCTGTTTCAACATAAGGCCTTGACGGGGCCTCGCCTTACAGCGTTTGAACATCCGTTCTTCGCTGGACCAAGGGTTCACACTCCGAAGCCCAACACTGACTCCTTCAAACCTGCTCCCAGCACTAGAGACTACTTTCCAGCCAGTACCCAGTTCTACAGACTCCACACAGCCAGCACTAGAGATTCCTCTCCAGCAATTATCCTAGACTTTACTGAGATTCCTGTCTCCCTATCCTGAGTCACCCCTGCAGGTGGTGTTTTCCACACCGGGCTATCGCCCAACCGTAACACTCTTGTTTCAGCTTTTGTTGATAGTGTTCTAACTATACTAATGTTTTCTCTCAATTCTTGGTAGAATTGCTTTGAGTTCTATCTGAAGGTTTATTTTGATGTTTCTCTTTTCTATTTGTGACATCTCTCCACAGCTTTTGTGTTTTTGCAGTTATTTTTAATTTGTCATTGGAGTATAAGAATTTAAGATCTTCTGCTGCTAATGCAACACATTTCAGCTTGAGGTTTTGAATTTTTCCTCTTTATTTTTGGTTTCTTTAATCCTTTCAGGTACTCACCTACCAGTGACACCTACCTCTGCACATGATGATTTTACTTTTTCATCTATACATTTTTTTTCCCAAGGAGGAGTTTTCTTTCCCCTTTTCTTCTGCCTTTGTGTTCTGGTTGAGTTTCGATGCACAATATTGTATTTGATTGATTTCTGTAATGTCAATAAATTGTCTCTTTAGGAAATTATGGCTTTGTTGATCATAGTTGTTATGTTTTTGATTTTGGGAGTCAGATTTATCTTAGGTAGTCTTTCCTTCTCTGAACCCCAGCATACATATCCATTTCCTCATAGGCCATTAACTACTAACTACTCCATCTCCTGGTATTTTTCTTGCTCTTTTTCTTCAGTCTGCTTCTTGGCTTAGCTTTCATCTTCATGTGTTGCACCATTCTCATTCATTGGTATCTCTTTCTCATCCCTTACCTCCTCCACTTGATCTGGCTGCTCCAATGCCATTCTTCTGGTGTTCCTTGGCTTTTCCACACCTCTCTTTTGTTCTGGCACCTCTTTTGGTCTCTATTTGCCTTTCTACATTAGCCCTTAATTGTTTTAAAATGTTATCACTTACAAACATCTTTAATTTTCATTACTAAAGATTTTAAATTTGGTCAACTTCTTTTCTTCCAGTTTTTTTGTGTGTTATCTTTGTGAACTCACTTGATTTAAATATAGGATGTGTGGCATAAAAATAGCAGTATGTTATTTCTTTTTTATCTTCAGTGGTCTAAAATTGTCTCTCTTCTTCTTACTTGCACCAGGGATCTTGTTTTCACCTCATGACTCTTTACTATTGCTAGCACCGTCATTAGCCCTAATGCTGAACCTAAGGGTGGGCTCCTTTTGTCCTGGGTGACGTGAAGCTAGTATTAATTTTTTTTTTTTTTTTCTTTTCATGTTTCAGCAGTAGTGGTTTCCTTGCTGAGATTTGGTCTAGATGTTATACAAGATCACCACATGAGGAAAAAAGATGAGAGAAAAATTGAGGTGGTTTATTGGAGTGAGTGGAGGAGTATCATCGTGGTTAGAGCAGTGGGCCCTCACTCAAGGAACAGAGGGTTCAAATCCCATTTAGGAACCTTAGCCAAATGACATGTCCCTCTAGAACAAGAAAAAAGAAAGTAACTCCTTTAATGCTAAAAAAAAAAAAATGCAGTTAGTACTGGTGATCAAAGGACAACTGGGGATTGAATACTGCTGGGTACTGACCGTGACTGAGGTAAAGAGGATGATGGAAAGAATGAGGCCCTTTCTTTCTTTCTACCTCCTTCTCTCTGCTTTGGTGATCCAAATTTTCTATCCCAAGCCACCTTCAAATCTCACCCCCCCCCCCCCCTAATGATTCCTCCTGTGGTCCTCATCTTCCCCTAATGTCCTAAAGCACCTAAGTGTTATCCACAATCACTGGCAGTCCTTGAGTTCCCCCACTCTGATGGTCACTAATGTCCCCTCTCTGGAAAATTATCCTTTCCAACAACTCTCCTCCTGGGCTAGAAAGGCATAGGCCTCCTCTTTGAGCCATAATCAGCTGGCTATCTTTTGCCCTGGGAGGAAGGATAGAGAGTATTCTGGTATGCAGCACTCATTTTCCTCAGCCTCCTCAGTTTGTAATTCAAAAGATCATCCAGCTCTTTGCCTCCTTGGGGAAGGAAGCAATGGAGCAGCACCACATGCTCTCTTCACTTACCATGTGCTCTTCTTAGTCAATTTCTCCCCCCTCTGCACACCCTCCTACAGGCCTGAAGCGGCACATCCAGGGAGATGGCAGACTGGTGGCAACAGGAGGAGCTGCGGGACACTGGTGGAGCCTAATCAACCAGCAGCCAAAGAAGGAGAGTGCCGGCGATGAAAGGTCCAAATTCTGGATATGGGCATGTGCACAGCTTCCACTCCCTCCTCCCCAAGCAGGAAGATCAGTGGGCAGTATGGCCTGAAGATAACAGAAGGCCCACGGTGCCGTGATGAAGCTCATCCCACCATGGTCCGATGATAAGAGGAGACCATGTGTGTATGTGAGTTTGTATGTATGTGTGAATGAGTGAGAGTCTATGTGTGTCTAAGAGCCTGCTTGTATGTGTATGTGAGTGTGTGTGCCTGTGTAAGAGCCTATATGTGTGTATATCTGGTGAGAACTGTGTGTGTTTGTGTGAGAACCTGTGTGCCTGTGAATGTGTTTGAGAGCTTGTGTATTTGTGTATGTTTGTGTACCTGTGAGAGCCTATGTGTTACATACAAGCTCTCACAGGCATGCACACACACACACACACACACAATGTATCGGTGAGGGTGAGGGAGAGGCAGCCTGTGTATGTTAGAGAGAGGGACTGTGTGAGAGAATGAATGTGTTATTGTGCATGTGTGTGAGAAAGAAGATAGCATTTGTGAGGCCCTATCTCCCCCAATCCATGACAATCTCAGGGTGACTGGAAATCAGATCCCAGGTAAGGAGAACAGATTTTTAAATCCTTATTAGTTTTAATTATTGGGTGTAATTTGATTATTCTACTCTTGAAATATTTGTTTTTTGGGGGGAATAGAACATTTTTTTAATTGGATTTTTTATTCATCAGATTTTTTACTTTTTTTGGGTGTTTGGGAAATTTTCAATATTCTATTCATTAACTGGTTTGAAATATGCTTTTTATGAATGTGACTTTACTATTATGATTAATGTTTTATATTTCTTGATTTTATTTATTTATTTATTTAAAATTTATTTATTTATTTAAAAGGTTTTATATACCGACATTCATCAATGATATCACATCGGTTCACAGCGTAACATAAAACTAGTGCCTGTAGCGGCGCTTTACATCGAACAAATTTAACATAATACAATTAAAACATATTGAAACATAATAACTAGAGAGTAAAGGAAAGGAGGGGGAAATAAAGATTTAAACTAAAATTAAAATAACATGTTTAAAAAAGGGTAAAAGAAGAAAAAAAAAAAGGGGGGAAAAGTGACAGCGGAATAAAGTTAGATTAATAAATTATTGTAGGGAAAAGTGACAGAGGAATTATAGTAGGGAAAAGTGACAGAAGAATAAAGGTAGATGAAAATTATTGTAGGCAAAGATTGCAAGTATATACAATATGTACAATTATAGGGATTAACATAATTTAACATATGTGCAGGGTAAGGGGTGAAGGTGAGGAGAAGGGAGGGGAGAAGAGGGATAGGAAAGGGGGTAGGGTAACACAAAAGGGAGAGAGGGGAGGTGGGTGTATGCTTTAGTGGTAAGCCAGGTCAAGGGGGGAACAGAAATAAGGGGAACATAGATGAGAGCAAGGAGAATTTATGTGTATGCTTTGGTGAAGAGCCAGGTCTTAAGCTTTCGCTTGAAAGTTTTAGAGCATTCTTCTTGTCGAAGTTCGACTGGCATTGTGTTCCAGAGGATTGGCCCGGCGATCGATAACGCACGGGCTCTCGTGGAGGTTAATTTGTAGAGTTTAGGCGAGGTGGTGGGCATGGTGGCGAGGTGAATGTGTCTAGTGGGTTTATTAGATTGGTGAAATCGGATGGTGTCATTAAACCAATTCATTTCGGGATTGTACAAGGCCTTATGAACAAGAGACAGAGCCTTATATTGTATACGGGAGGCTATGGGGAGCCAATGTAGATCTTTTAGGACCGGTGTGATGTGATCGTGTCTGTGTGTGTTGGTCAAAATCCGGGCTGTAGTGTTTTGTAGTATTTGAAGGGGGTGGATGGCGTTATTCGGTAGTCCGAGGAGGAGGGAATTACAATAGTTGGTTTTGGCAAAGATAATAGTTTGTAGGACTGTACGGAAGTCAGGGGGATGAAGTAGAGGTTTAAGTTTCTTAAGGGTGTGAAGTTTAAAGAATCCATCCTTTAGTATATTACTGATGAATTTCTTCAGTGTGAAGTGACCATCAAGAATGATTCCCAGATCACGGACTTGTTGAGCAAATGGGATGTTTGAAAGAGGGGAGGGGTACAGTTGGTTTTGGGGTGAGATAAGCATGATTTCAGTTTTAGTGGTATTAAGAGCTAAGTGGATGGAAGATAGGAGATTGTTTATGGATTGGAGAGTATTTTTCCAGATATTCATGGTTTTCGAAAGAGAGTCAGTAATGGGGATGAGCAACTGAACATCGTCAGCGTATATATAGTGAGGGAGGTTGAAGCTGGAAAGGAGGTAACAGAGGGGAAGATGTAGATATTGAAAAGGGTTGAGGAGAGGGATGAACCTTGTGGGACACCTTGCTTGAGGGGTATGGCCTTGGAAACATGGTTTCCTAGCTGGATTTTGAAATTTCTGTTACTGAGGTAGGAGTTGAACCAATTGAGGGCAACCCCTGAGATGCCAATTTCAGTTAACCGCTGTAGGAGAATGGAGTGGCTGATGGTATCAAATGCAGAGGAGATATCAAGAAAGGCAAGAATATAAGATTGTCCTTTCTCGAAACCTTTGAGTATATGGTCTGACAGAGAGAGTAAAAGAGTCTCAGTACTGTGAGATTTCCGAAAACCGTACTGAGCAGGTGCTAGGATGTGGTTGTCATCGAGGTATTCAGTAAGTTGTTTGTTAACGGTTTTTTCAAGGAGTTTGGAAATGAAAGGGAGATTGGAGATGGGGCGGTAGTTGGCTAGATCAGAGGGGTCTAGTTTAGGTTTTTTTAGTATAGGTTTGACGATTGCCTGTTTGAGGGAGACAGGTACCTGTCCAGAATTAATGGACAGGTTGATGATATTTGTTAAGGGTTTAGCAATAAGGTTAGGTATTGAGAGAAGATGTTTGGTGGGTATTGTGTCAGTTGGATGGGAGGAGGGTTTGGCTTTTTTAATAAGAATTTCTATTTCTAGTGTAGAGGTACATTCTAGAGAAGATAGAATATTAGTGTTGTTTCTAGTCTTGATTTGGTTGCAGTCAGGTTCCAATTGTTGGATGGGAGTGGATGATGCATTGGTGAACTTGGATATCAACTTGTCTATTTTGGTTTGGAAAAATGTGGCAAGTTCTTCACATTTAGATTTGGCTACGTCATCTGGGACGTCAGAAGCTGCTGACTTGGTAAGAGAATTAACGTACTCGTATAGCACTTTAGGATTGTATTGGAATTGGTGTATTTTGTTAGCGAAGAAATCTCGTTTTGTGTTGTTAAGTTTTTCTTTATACAGATGTAGGGAGGATTTAAATTGTGCCAAGTGTTTATGTGAAGGGTCATTGCGCCAGATCTTTTCGGATTTTCGAAGTTGTTGTTTAAGGTTTTTTAGTTTGTGGGAGTACCAAGGTTTCTTTTTGTTATTGTTTTGTGAGGAGATGAGTTTGGCTTGTAGGGGGCACGTAGAATTGGCTATATTGTTTGTGATGTCGTACCATGAGGCAAGTGCAGTGTCTGCATTGGAGAGGTCTAAGTGATCGAGATTGTTTGAAACCGCTGAGATAAGGTCATCTCTGGTACAATTTTTTCTGTAGTGGATAGTTTTCTTTATATTATCGTGGCATGTGGGTATCTTGATGGAGAGAGATGCATTGATGAGGTGATGATCTGACCAGGGGATGGGTGTGTGGGAAGAAGGGTCAGTTTGAATGAGGGCATTAGTGAAGAGGAGATCAAGGGTATGGCCTGCCTTGTGAGTAGGGAAATCTATGGCTTGTTTGTATCCTAGAGCATTTAGTGAGTCGAGTATAGCGTCACATGATGGGGTCCGGGGGGAGCTATCAACATGCAAATTGAAATCGCCTAATATGATTGCTGGGGTGTCGATAGAGATGTTCTTAGCGATGTATTCTATGAGGGTTGACGGATTGCTATGTAGGATTCCTGGGGGGGCATAGACGAGACAGATTTGTAAAGATGGGGACTTGAAAAGTCCTATTTCAATTTTGGGTGGGGGAGGGATGGGGTGGAGTATCATATTGAATTTTTTCTTAATGGTTAAAAGTAAACCACCTCCTTTCTTTTTTGGCCTGGGGATAGAAAAAATGTCGTATGTGTCGGATGGAAGCTGATTAAGGAGAACCGTATCAGAATCCTTTAGCCAGGACTCTGTTATTGCACAGATATCCGGATTTTGGTCTATGAGTAGGTCGCAGAGTAGAGGGGTTTTTTTGTTTAGTGACTGGGCATTGAGGAGAACAAGAGAGAGAGCGGTAAGGCCAATGATTTGGGTGAGAGGGGGGGAGATCATGGAAGGGAGGATGGTTCTTAGATGTGAGTGGTGTCGTGGATATAGGGGAGAGTTGGGCCTGCATTTGTTATATTTGAGAATGGTGATCTGGTGTTGATGCATGTTGAATGGGTGTTAGGATGTAGTGTGTGAATGGAATTGGGTGCGGATGATAAGAGAAATAAGAGGGGGTTCTTATCATTCAGGTTGTAGCATGCACTGAGGCAGTAGCGAGAAATGGTGAATGTGTAGAAGGGGGAGAATGTGTGAGAGGGGAATGGAAATATTAGATAGAACGAGTTCCAATGTATAAAGGGCGTGGAAGAGGAGATACATGGGTACACAGCAGTTGATAGGGTGCAGTAGTAGAGAGGTACACGGTAATTATCAAATACAGTAAAGGTAGTTATCAAATACAGTAAAGGTAGTTATCAAATGCCCAGCAAATATCAAATACAGTGGTTATCAAGAACATAGCAATTGTCAAGTGCAGTAATCGAGATGGCAGGGAAAGGGCATGAATAAACGGTGTGGCACAGGATGGAAGGACACCAAACGTTTGCTCCCTGTGAGAGTGGCAGCTAGCATATGACGTAGGAGCCCTCTAGCACCAGGATAAGAGGGGTAAATACTGGAAAGATACTTCCTACTATGTGCCGCTATGTTCTTTGCCTAAGGCTGGGCAAGGACGCCGAGGGGACTGTCCAAAGTATGGGACTCACACTCTTGTAAGGTGCTGAGGGAGCTGACCTGAGTAGGACCGATAGTGTGGCCTAGCAGAGCCGCCTTGCAGGGCCGCTCGAAGGGGCGCTCAAAGGGACAGGCCCCTTTGACGCGCTCCTTCGGCGCGCGACGTTCGGCGCGCGGCGCCAGAGAGAGAGGAATTTAAAGGCCTCAAGGTAAAACCAGATGGGCTGAGAGGAGCAGGGGTGGCGGCTGTAGGCGTGTAATTCCTGTTCAGCTTTCTGCATTAGGTTTTCTGATTTCTGGCTTCTGATTTGTTGAAGCCGCGTGTGGGAGGGCCGTTTGGGGTCCCACGTGGTCCGCAGGATCGGGCTCGGTCTCGGGGCGTCTCGGGCCTAGGCTTGTACGGCGGGGCTTGAGTCCCTGGACGGGGCGGCGCCGACAAGAGGCCTGGCTGTAGCAGAGCGGGTGAGTCGCCGAAGAAAGTTAATGTTAATTAATGTTCTTATGAAGAATGGTAATGTTTCTATTTTTCCATTGTTGCTCTGTATATAGAAGCTGGTTTGTTGTGGCTTGCAGTTCAGTTCTTCTCAGCACATTTCTGTTACTCTGTATTTGGTCAGTGTCTCTCTGTGTTCTCCATATGTGACTGAGGTGAGGTATTTTGCTAGCATGTAATTTCTGTGCAGGTATCTATAGCAGCCTGGTTTCCTAATAAGAGCTTTTATTGGTGTTCTAGGGCCTGGTGAAATATGTTCAGTGTTGCCTTTTCATAGATAAGGGTGTTAGAGTTGTTTTGGTATGGGAGTTTTACTATATTGTAATGGTAATTCTGTTTGTTCATGGCTTTCTGAGGGACAAGCTCACATCCAATATGCATTACAAAAGGTCTAACTCCACAGGAGCTCCAAGTGACTTTTTTTGCAGAGTTTTCTGGTTGGCACCACAGGAGTGCATATAAATATAATATGCATGTTGTAAGTGATATTTTTGCCTCAGAAGACTGTACACTTGAATGTTCTTTATCATGTAAAATTTGTTATAAATGCATAATTTAATTGTGTGTGTCTGTAAAGAGTGTGGGAGTGTGTGTATGTGTGTGTGTGTGTGTGGGGGGGGGGGGGGGCGTGTGTGCAAGGCTGTAAGGTTTGCCTAGGGTACCTAATACACTTCCTTATCCATGGGTTCTGGGCTGGGGGGGGCTTGTCAGTTTTAAAAAATATAGATTGCAGGACGAAGCTGGGCTTTATTTGATAGGCCCACAGCAGACACTGAATGAATTTGGGGGGGGGGGGGGGGCAGCATGGTAATTTATTGCACAGGGCAGAAAAAAATAATAGCACTGGTCCTACCCTCCTATGCCTTCCCCTCCCTTCATTCAATCATTCCTGCCCTCTTAAATCACCTAACTCACAGATTGCCCTCCCCACTCCTATCTCATTCCTTACAGATCCTTTGATCCCCTTACTCACACCGAACAACTTTTATCTTCTTACATTCTTTTCACCCACCAACCCATAGGTCCTATAATCCCCTCACTCACTCACGCTGAGGTAGATCTTCAGAACATACGTGCGCGCGAACAAAAGTACACCATATTTTATAAGATACGCACATCTTATAAAATCCGGGGTCGGTGCGCGCAAGGCTGCGCAAAATCGGCAGCCTGCGCGCGCCGAGCCGAGCAGCCTGCCTCCGTTCCCTTCGAGGCCACTCCGAAATCGGAGCGGCCTCGGAAGGAACTTTCCTTCCACGTCCCCCCACCTTTCCCTCCCTTCCCCTATCTACCCCACCCCCCAGCCCTACCTAAATCCCCCCCTACCTTTGTTGGGCAAGTTACGCCTTCTTGAAGCAGGCGTAACTTGCGCACGCCGCCCCGGCATCCCCCGGCACAGCCCGCAGTGCCGGGGGACTCAGGACCGCCCTCCCGGCCCGCCACCAAACCGTCGCCACGCCCTCGGACTCGCCCCCTCCCGCCCCTTTTACGAAGCCCCGGGACTTACGCGCATCCGGGAGGATTTACGTGCGCAGGGGTTTCAAAATCTACCCCTTAGTCATTTGCCCCCATCATATCCCCTTACTAATTTGCTCTTCCCTCCTTCTGTCACTCACTTTCTTTCCATCAAATTAACTCACTTACTCTCTTAACCTTCCCCCACCTTCACTCTGCTTCCTTCTAATCCCTTCATTCACTTCCTTCCACCATTCCCTCAGTTACTCATTTGCCTCTTCCTCCTCCTCTAGTGTGGTCACCAGTGACAGAGGCAATGAGGCCTGGGAAGCCAGCATGGTAAGCAGCAACATGACCAGGAAGCAGACACACCCAGAAGCAGCAGATGCAGGGGAGCTGACAAGCATTCACCTTGGCCTTGATCATTATCCCTCATGGCTTCCTCAATTGTACCAGGAAATTGCACAAAACATTAAGGCCAGATGGCTATTCTATGTCAGGGTAAGCAGCTCCAGCACACTCTGCTCTGTTTCCTCTGGGGCCTGGGAGGACAGAAGTGTTTTGTGCCACCACCAGCTCTACTCCATTTCTACAGGAGAGTTGGAATTAATTTACACCACTAGTTCTGTTCCATTTATTTATTTATTTATTTATTTATAAGATTTGTTAGTCGTTTCCAGTTTTTATAGTAAAATCTTTCAAAGCGA
Source organism: Rhinatrema bivittatum (assembly GCF_901001135.1). NCBI lineage: Eukaryota > Metazoa > Chordata > Amphibia > Gymnophiona > Rhinatrematidae > Rhinatrema > Rhinatrema bivittatum. Next base: position 455,431,749 of record NC_042617.1, on the reverse strand, counting down.
TGTATATAACAATAAAATAAAATTTAAAAACAACAATAAAATCCAAAAATATTAAATAATAAATAAAACAAAATATCAAACACACAATTCGGCCATCCTTATTTCTTCCTCCTGATACCTTATCTACCTTTAACTTCTCTACCTTTAATGTCTAACAATTTCTGCAGGGGAGCCAGAACTGATTTACACTACTGGCTCTACTCTGTTTGCTTGGGTCCTGGAAAAAAGGTGGCAGAATATTAGTCTGGGTTGTTGTACCAGAAATTAATCTTTGGATAACAGACACAAAAAAGGGTTTGAATTAGCATAAATTGGAAACATGAGTTGTAGTGCCAATCATCAAGGTTGGGGTAGAAACCTTGACATAAGAGTTAAATGCAGACAAGATGGCGGCATCAAGAGAGGATGCGTAAGATCGCTTTCTGTCCTTTCTTGATTTCCTCATAATTTACTTTACTATGTCTCTGAAGAGAAAAGGAAAGGTGAGGTTTTTTCCTCTATTCTCTCAAACCTGGAGAATTAGTAACTCATAACTACTTACATGACCCCTGGAGCTATCTCTTTTGTAGGGGAATTCCCTGTTGTGAGTTGCATCGAAGGAGCATCATGTTTACTGGGGAAAGTGGTGTCCCTCAGCCCCCTTGATATACACTTACCGCTGGCCAAGAGATTTGAGCAAGATCTGAGCTGTCCACATCACTTACAGATGACCTCACCAGCATGTTGTAGGCGGAGGGAGATCACATGAGCATACCACTGGAGAAGAGAGGAACTGCTGTGCTGTTTGAGATAGAGATTACATCTCTTTCCTTTGGAGTGCCATCTATCCAGGCAGACCAACTTTTTCTCTGGGTGAGTGCCAGCTTTCCCCAGTCAAGCCAGCTGTCTTGACAATGGAGGCACTTTGGGAATTAACAGCAGGCCTGTGTGCATATATAAAGGAATGCTCTGCTAAAATGTACTTATTATCGTTGTATTTAGAACCAACAGTTAAAATTTATGAGGAACAGCCATCTGGTCTGAATACTAAAATTCAGTCCTTGGTGTTACATTTGGAGGTTCGCAGGCTAACCCCCTGGACCACCACTTACACATCTCCCCTGGTCTGGTTAAAAGTTCCTCATTCTGCTTCAGTGAAGCTTCCCTGAAGCACCATGCTGCTACCTATGGCAGGACATCGCCAACAACTATCTTGCAGCCAATCGCCACCGCTTTCCTCAAGACATGGTCTCCTTAGACGAGCATGCACATCCCTGCACTGAAGTTAAAGGGACTGCAGTGGGAGGTGCCCTACGGCCCCTTTTGATAGCCTCAGATCATAGGCCTATATTAAGCCAGTTTTGCAGTTGTTCTGGGCCTCGGCAATATGTCAGCTTCTTCAAAATAGTGCTTTGCCTTTGTGTGTTCTGGTTCTTGGTTTTGCTTCCATCTGGTCTTCCTGGTTCCTGTGGTTTGTCTCCTTGAGTTCCTGTTTTCCACATGGTCAGTCTTCGGTCCTTTTCTTCAGTCTTCAGTGTCTTCGTTCCTGCTCCTTGCCCTGCTCCTTGCCCGCCATTCTTCTCCTGCCCCTTATTGTCTTGTGGATAGATTTCTGGTTTTGACCTCTGCTTGGACCTCAGCTTTGACTGGATTCCACCTGCCTCTGACCCGCGCATGTCTCTGATGCTGTTGATTGCTGCTGTTCTGACCTGTCTTGCTCTTTTTCTATGGCCTGTTATGTCCTCACTTCTTCAGATCTTCACCTTCATGGTGGCTTCCGCCTAAGCCCAGCGAGCCCTGGCATCTAAGGGCTCAACCTAAGGGGAACAAGGACTGGTATTGGTGAAGCTCCAGTTGGGTCCCTGCACCAGCCAGCTCCACCTGCCAATGGTAGGGACCTGCAGAGCTCCTCCTTTCAGGTAACGCCAAGTCTGCCTGGGTTCAAGGATACATTTCTGCTACATATTCCTGAGGCCATAGACCTGGCATATCTAGCTACCTTGAAGGCCATTACCAGCCTAGCCCAGAAATTGCAGACCCTCCAGACAGCTTTAGAACTTCTGCTCACAGATATGAACTGCCTTGCTGTATGTCTGGACTCCTTGACCATACCACTGTCCCTCTACCGCCCACTGCAGTTCCAGCACTAATTCAAGACTCCTGTTGGGCAACAATTCCATTGCCTGCTCCGTCTTGTTATGCAGGAGACCCTAAGCAGTGCTGGGATTTGTTAACCAATGTTATATGCATTTTTCCCTCTAGCCGGTATTCTTTCCAGATGATTTGGTTAAGACAACATTCATTCTCTCCTTCCTCGATGGTAAGGCTTTGGCTTGGGCTTCTCCCCTGTGGGACCCCTCTGATCCCCTTCTCATGAACCTCCAACAATTTGCCTTGGCTTTCAAGCAGGTCTTTGATGAGCCTGGCCATCTGGCCATGATGAGCTTGGACCTCCTGACAGTGATTGTGACCAGTGTGAATGTTCACAACATCATACTTGCTTCAAGAAGAAGACAAAGAAGAATGCATCACTGGAACTGTGATACACTACAGTGACTATAGGTTTATTACAACTCCCTCCCAATGTCATAGTTAAGGATTATAACTATTCTTTATTTTGAATAGTTAGTATTTTTAAGTAAATTCATTAACTGAAATTATAGTAAGCGGAAGAATAACTATCAGTATTTGGAAGTTAATTTATTAAGTTGTTATCAGGTAGAGTAGTAGGTCCTGAGGTTCCTAGTTCCTGAGTTCCTGAAAGACTACAGGTCAAGAGCTGGATGAGATGTTTATACTACACTACACCCGCTAGCAGTGAAACCCAGACTCGAATTCAAACACCTAAAGCTATTCTTCTTCCAGAGTTCCACTAAACCCACGTATGCAAACAGCGAAGACCAGCTTTGTTCCCTAGCCCAATAAAAAGAACTAAGATAAGTGCACTTATGAAGAGACATTAGTAAAGGGATAAGCATAACATAAAAAGAGAAAATTTATACTTACAACTTACTTACCTAATATTAATTTCTTCGAATAGTAGATAAAAGCGTAAAAGTCCTTGAATTCTGTTAAAAGAGAAGAATATGCAAAGAATCAATTCTTAAAGTAAATTCTTGCAAAGAATATGATTATAGTTAACAAATATAACATTAACAGGAAAGGATATGTACTTATCTGATCAGCTTGTTCTTTAAAAGTTGTTCTATTAATTTGAAAGCTGTATTCTTGAGATATAATACCTTGTAATTGACAAGAAACAGAATTGAAAAGTGTATAAGCTTTAAACCTTGACACCAGTGTTATACTTCAAATAGTTGTGTACTACAATTCATTTATTATTATTATTATTGATAAAATAACTTAATTGTTTCCTGGACAATTCAAGCCATTCCCAATTGCCTGTTGAATAAATTCAATTTTTTTTTTTAAACAGGAGTGTCTCAAGTACTTTATTTTATGGCGAAACTTCTTTGAAGGAAACGAGTAAATTGTTATTAGTTAATAACTTAAATCTAAGGGAACCCTTGGAGCTTGAATCACCCGGGTATCTGTGTGGCCGTGCAAAAAAATAGTTTATACCCCCTCAATAGTGGTTTACAGAAACAGGATAGGGTAAAAGGAGACAGTATGGTACAGCTTGACTCCCATGATTTTCCATGGGAGGAAAACAGATTAAGATTAAAATCTCCCCTTCTATGCAACCAAAATCGCCAACATGGCCACATTTCACAGTGATGTAAAATGCCCTGACGGTGATTTTGATTGCATAGAAGCTCTACATGAACTGAGGTCTTGTGGTTTATTGGAAGGCTACATGAGCCTGAAAAAGATAAGTGCCTAAACATTGTTGAATGTGAAAATAAGTGAAATTTGATTTTGGATTTAGCATGGTTAAATGGACAAATGCATAGAGAGGTTTTTTCCCCGTGATGGCAGCTTTAAATGGTTACATGCACCGTTAAGAATTGTCAGGTTGACATTATGTGGGTGAACTGTCTGAGGTTTTTTCCCCTATTTTTCCATTGCTTTAGATAGATAGACACATATATGTGTGGCTAGATGTGGGTTTTGAATTAAGAAGAAAGAATAAAAAGTAATTAATTAGAAGATAACATTTTTTTAATAAAAATCTTCAAAAACTTTTTTGTATATAAAAATGTGGGGTGTTCACCTGGTAATAATATACATAAACAATGCCTCCTGTTTACCCCCAATATTTTTTGGCCCATCTAAATACATTTTTATCTCTTTCAAAATATCTTGCATAGTAGCAATATACAGTATTCCTTAATTTTAGAAGATATTTGGGATAATAAAATGTTGCCACTGTGGGGTCAATATTCAGAGGTATTTAGCTGGATAACTTACAAGTTATCCAGATAAATTCTGAATTTTCAATATTTCCCTTGCTTGTCCAGCTGAATTTTAACTGGAATACATAGGGGAATTCTGGGATTGTTCTGGGGAGGAGGAAATTTAGCCAGATAAGTTATCCAGTTAACTCTGATATTTAGAGTTAGCTGGATAACATATCAGCTAATGCTAGTCATGCTGTAAAGCAATCCTAAAGATAGCCAGCTATATTCAATAGTGTGGTTGCACCACTGAATGCTGCGCCGGAGGTGGACCCTTGGGCCGAGGTGGGGTTGACGCTACCCATAGGAGGGATCCTACGGGTCCCCACCATCAGCAGGTAGAGAGGGCTGATGGACGGAGGCCGGCTGGTGCTTCACCAATACCAGCCCTCGTTCCCCGTGTGTTGAGCCCTTGGGTGCTGGGGCAGGCTGGACTTAGATGGCCTCCGTCAGTGGTCGTCGATGGGTGGATCAAGTTCAGCCCAGAGGCAACAACTAATGTAGTTATCAGTCTGTAATGGACGAGGTGGAGTCCAGGAGACCCGGGCTCCAATGGGAACACAGTCTGACAGAGAGTGCCCGAGCAAGAGCAGGCCGAAGCCTGAGTGAACCACGTCCAGGACAAAAGCTGAAGAGGCGTCTTGAAGCAAGCTGGGATCAGGGCTGGCAGCAGTCTGGAAGCAATGGCAAGCAAGGCTGAGGTCTGGACAAGGAGAGAATCAAAAGGATGGTCAGACAAAGCAGACGTCCAGGGCTGAAGAGAGGCAATGGAGTAGTCAGGCGATGCAGAGGTCCGGGGCTGGAGAGGGACAAGGAAACAGGAACGAAGGCAATCAGATTTGGGAACCAAGAACAGAAGAAGCAACGAGTACTCAACTAGTGAGGAGACCTGTTGCAAAGGCAATTTGAGAGAGCAGAGCCCAGGCTTATATACTGGAGCTCAGCCGACGTCATCATCCGGGGCCGCGGCCAGGTTCCCACCGCGAGCCTTGTTAAAGGACTAGCTGTACACGTGCATGCCTAGGGAGAGGCGAGGTGCTGGTCAGGATGGCGTTTCTCCACAGGCCACGCAGAGAGGCCCAACGCAGAGCATCAGGAGCTGTAGCAGAGTCAGAGGCCCCAGAGGCGGCCCGAGGACTGAGCTGGCGGCTCACAGCCGCCAGAGACAGGGAATCAGGGGCTGGATCACTTTGAAAGAGGTGAGGGGGTTGAGGTGAGGGGGTTGAGCCATGGGGCTGCTGCGGCCAGTGCACATAACAATACCCCCTCTACGCCCCCTCCTTGGAGATCTGGGTTTGCCCGGATGGGCACGATGAAACTGGAGGAAGAGTTTCTTATCCAGGAAGTTACAGGCTGGCTCCCATGAATTTTCTTCAGGGCCGTAATCCTCCCAGGAAAGGAGGTATTCCCACCGGCAGCCCCTACAGCGGACATCAAGGACTTCGTGGACCTTATAAGTGGTGTCGGTCTCCACAACCAGCACAGGAGGTGCAGGGGCCTTTCGTGAAGGCCAGGATAGGACCACAGGTTTTAGGAGTGATATGTGAAACGTATTGTGGATTCCCAATGTAGGCAGCAGCTGAAGTTGGTAAGTTACTGGTCCAACACGACGAATGATTGGAAAAGGTCCAATATACCTTGGTGCAAATCTCTGAGAAGGTATCTTGAGTCAAATATAACGGGTGCTTAACCAGGCTTTCTGGCCAGGAAGGAACTCAGGAACCAAGCGTCGATGGCTGTCAGAAGATCTCTTGGCCTGGGAAGCGGCTTGGCATAAGCGAAGATTTGTCTGGTTCCAAAGTGCTTTGAGGGCATCGGCAGTGGCTTGCGCAGCAGGAAAAGGCACTGACAATGGTATGGGTAGTGGTGGTTGTGGTTGTTTCCTGTAAATGTATCTGTGGCAGTGGCAGTGTGGGAGTTGTGGGAGAACTCCACCAAAGGAAGAAGCGCCGACCAATTGTCCTGACGATCATTTATATATGCGCGGAGGAAGGACTTCAAGGAGCGGTTTGTACGCTTGGCTTGTCCATTGGCTTGAGGATGGTATGCTGTTGTTAAACTGATGTTAATGCCAAACTTTTTACAAAGGGCGCGCCAATATCTGGCAATGAATTGTGGGCCTCTGTCAGAAACAATGACCTTGGGTAAGCCGTGTAGTCGGAAGATGTGCTGAAAGAACAGGCGTGCCAATTTGGGTGCAGATGGTAGGCCCGGTAGTGGAACAAAATGGGCCATTTTGGAGAATCTGTCAATTGTAACCCATATGACCTTGTGGCCTTTAGATGGTGGCAAATCCACGATGAAATCCGTGGAAAGATGTGTCCACAGTTTTTCGGGAGCTGGAAGAGGCTGGAGTAAACCCTAAGGTCACCCGACCGGGGGTTTCTGTTGAGCGCAAGTAATGCAGGAATCGACGTATGCTTTAGCATCAGAGACTATAGTGGGCCCCAGAAGAACCGCTGGAGCAGTGATAGGGTTCATGCTCGCCCTGGGTGGCTGGAAATTTAGAGTCATGTGCCCACTGGAGGACTCTTTCATGGAGTCGATGGGGCACCACAGTTTTTCCAGTAGGAACAGGATGAGTAGCCGAAAGACAAATGCAGGCTAAGTCAATAATATGATTGAGTTCATCGGGTTTGTCTTCAGGTTCAAATGAGCATGATAGGGCATCTGCTCGGAGACTTTTCTCTGCTGGGAGGTAGTGAAGCTTGAAGATAAATCTGGAAAAGATCAGAGCCCATCTGGCTTGACAGGCATTGAGACGTTGGGCTTGGCTCAAGTGTTCCAGGTTTTTATCTGTGAACACTGTAAATTTATGTTGGGCGCCCTCTAGCCATGGGCGCCATTCCTCCAAAGCCAGCTTGATGGCGAGTAACTCACATTCTCCTATGTTGTAATTTTGTTGTGCAGCAGAGAATTTGCGCGAGTAGAAGGAACACGGGAACATGGATCCGGACGCAGAGTGTTGGCTCAGGACCACCCCTGCTCCAATCGCAGAGGCATCTACCCCAACCAGGAAGGGACAATTAGGGTCCGGACGATGGAAACAGGATCCAGTTAAGAAAGCCTCTTCGAGGCGATGAAAGGTGGAGATAGCCTCCGGGATCCAGTTTCGGGTGTCCTGACCCTTACGGGTTAAAGCTGTAAGAGGAGCCTCCAACGTAGAGTAGTGCAGTATAAAGTGGCGGTAGTAATTTGTGAATCCTAGAAAACGTTGAAGTGCCTTCAGGCCCACAGGTTGTGGCCATCTTGAATTCCTTTTAATTTCACTGGATCCATCGAGAACCCTTGTTGGGAGATTATGTACCCCAGAAAGGGCAAGCTGGATTTTTCAAACAGACACTTGTCCAATTTCACGAACAGGTGGTTCTCCCGAAGCCATCAAAGTATTGTACGAATATCTGTACGGTTTGTGGCCAGGTCCTTGGAGAAGATAAAAATGGATGACATTCTGAATATTTAGTGATGCCCTTCAGCCTTTGTAATGCACTTGCAGTTTTCTAGCGAATGATTATGAAATAACACACAACTTTGATGTACAAGAGATCCCTGAAGATTTCATAATCATTCGCTATGGGTCCCCACCATCAGCAGGCAGAGAGGACTGATGGATGGAGGCCGGCTGGTGCTTCACCAATACCAGCCCACATTCCCCGCGGGTTGAGCCTTTGGGTGCCGGGGCCGGATGGACTTAGGTGGCCTCCATCAGTGGTCATCGATGGGTGGATTGAGGTCAGCCCAGAGGCAGCAACTTGTGTAGTTATCAGTCTGTACTGGATGAGGCAGAGTCCCGGAGACCCGGGCACCAATGGGAACACAGTCTAACAGAGAGCACCCAAGCAAGAGCAGGCTGAAGCCTGAGTGAACCATGTCCAGGAAAAAAACTGAAGAGGTGTCTTGAAGCAAACTGGGATCAGGGCTGGCAGCAGTCTAGAAGCAGTGGCAAGCAAGGCTGAGGTCTGGACAAGGAGAGAGTCAAAAGGATGTTCAGATGGGGGGGGGCGCTCTCGCTGCAGAGCAAGATGGCCGCATGACCTCGAGCTCCCGCTCACCCCGAGCCGTTTTGCAGCTTTTTCGCAGCGTTCAACCTGGTGAACTTGATTAAACTTAGTAGCGATCCGTCTCTGCAGCCTTGAGGATGGCTCAGAAAAAAAAGGGGCCAGATTTGAAGCAGTTTGCCTACGTTCCCGATGATGATCCCGACGGCGGGCCTGGTGCAGTGTTAGAAGCCCCGGACACGGGTAAGCGCCATTTTGGTGAGGAGCGGGACCCGGTCAGAGAAAGTCGCGGCACCATCTACTCACCCCACCTGGGAGGAATTCCGCTGCTGGTTCGGGGATCTGCGCCGAGAAATTAAAGAATATAAGCAAGAACTGCAACAGGCCATGACAGAGATTCGGGAGGAGATGGCAGAGATCGGGCGGCGTACGGATGACTGCGATGTGAGACTGGAGGGGCATGCTATTAAACTTAAGGAGCTACACCACAGTTCAATTCAAACTCAGGCGGATTATACCGCACTTGCTGCCAAACTAGAAGATCTTGACAATCGTGGGAGGCGTCATAATCTGCGGTTTCGAGGTATCCCCGAGGATGAGAAGTACGCTGACTGTGGGGCCACGATTCAGAGATTTTGCTCCTTTTTATCTGCTCAAGATGGCGGCGGGACTGCAGAGTTACCAGCAGATACAATTGAATTGGACCGGGCTCACCGCTCCTTGGGCCAAAAACTACCTGGAAAGCCTAGGGACATAATTGTTTGCTTCACTAAATACACTACTAAAGACAGCATCTTCCAAATTGCTAGAAAACGCAATTCCTGGGCGTGGGAGAATAATAACATACAAATATACGCCGACCTGTCCCCCATGACTCTCAAGAAACGGATGGAATTTAAGGAAGTCACAGCAGTGCTGCGCAAGGAAGGTCTCCGGTATCGTTGGCTGTTTCCCTTTGGAATTGCAATCACCATAGATGGCTCGACGACGAAAACGGAAACAGTGGAAGGAGCAGTGGCAGTACTCAAAGCCGCCGGTCACCAGGTGCAGCATACTGCCCCAGCGAAGAAACCCTCGGAATCCGTGTTGGAAACACCACGATGGCAACGCGTGCTCCATGGCGGCAAACGCCTGCGGAGACAATCAGGAGAACGAGTTCCTGCACCGGATCAGGGGGCAGGATGAGCGATCTGTCCCAGTTCCAGAGTTTCCATACTTGGACAGACTCATGTTGCGGGACGTGAGACTATCTCATATTTTGAGACTGAGTTTATTACCATTTCTTGTTTCTTTGGTTGCTGGTTATACGTATATCACCAGGTTGTTTGGAAATGATGGAGGCTCGGGAGGGGGTAGGGGAGGGCTCTACAGCTGATAATGTCCTTCATAGCCTACACAGGAGTGGCTTGGGCACTGGTCTGTGGAGTGCATTGGGACTTGGGGGGGAGGGGGGGAATGGGGGGGAGAGGGCAAGAGGGAACAGAAAGTATGACACAGTTCCAGTTGCATGTGTATACCGGGCTTTTGGGAGTTACTGTTCTATTAGTTTTCTGTCCACTGCATCATTCTTATGCTAGGTTCGTCCAACAGGATACCCCCGGGAAGCATGTGGGATTTTGTGCTGGGAGCAGGTACCTAGTTCGTGTCCTTTCGGGGAAATGGATGAGTGGCGCCGTTGTTTCTCTTTTTCTTTTTTTCAATCATGGCGAAACTAACCATATGGTCCCTCAATGTTAAAGGGCTGAATAACCCCTATAAGAGGCGGATTTTCCGCAATGATGTGCAGAGGCTTGGGGCTGATATCTTGTTTCTTCAAGAAACTCACCTTAAGAAACGACATGAGCGCTTACTATCTTGGGCTCAATATCCACATCAGTTTCATGCTGCTGCCTCTAAATCTGCGAAATACTCTGGAGTGAGTATTTTACTTCACAAAGATATCCAGGGCACAGTTACTAAGACGGTGGTTGATCCTTTGGGGCGATATTTGGTTCTACAATTGTTGGTAGAGAAGACCACATACACTTTTTTCAATATCTATGCTCCTAATACCAGCCAACACGCTTTTCTAGTTCAGATAGGTGAGGTTTTGGATACTCTAGCCCCTGGACACCTCATCCTAGGGGGAGACTTCAATCTCACATTACAACCGCATGTAGATAATTCAGCGGGAGGGGGCAGAGGAACATCGTACGATCGTAAATCACTTCGAAAGTTCCTTCGAGATAGGGATTTAATAGACATCTGGAGGCACCGCAATATTAATGAGCGGGATTATACTTTTTATTCCCATCCCCATAATACGTATTCTCGTATAGATTACTTCCTAATAGATAAAGTATTGTGTCTGCAGGCTGCACATCCAAAGATAGGCCCTATCACTTGGTCCGACCATGCCCCTATTGGTTTCACATTGCATATACACAATAAAAAGGCAGGCCTCCGCTTTTGGCGCCTGAATGACACCCTGCTTGATGATGAATCGTTTTGTCAAACCTTAAAGGTTGCCATAGCAGATTATCAGCAATTTAATTCTCCACATTCTCATTCACCGCCGGTATTGTGGGACTGTTTAAAAGTGGTGCTGCGTGGCCGATTAATATCACAAGCCTCCTATCAGAAGAAGGTGAAGGGCGAAAAAATTGATGCGTTATTGTCTAAGATTGCAAGCCTCGAAAAACAACATAAAGCCACCTTATCCACTAAGGTATATGCTTCCCTTCAACAAGCTCGTAACGATTTAGCTTTGTTGCGAGCTGGAGACATAGCGCACCAGTTGCTATTGGTACGTCAGGAACACTTTGAGTGGGGTAATAAAGCGGGACGTCTGCTGGCTTGGAAATTAAAACGCCAAGTTGCTCAATGTCAAATCACGCGCATTAAAGCGTTAGATGGTTCCTTATTGGATTCTGCTGAAGCTATCCAATATCGATTTCAACAATTTTATGGTACCCTCTATTCTGCGGATTCTCTAATTGTAGATGATAATATTGATGCTTACCTGGCAGACACCGACCTTCCGACTCTTTCTGAGTCTGAGAGGCTGAGGTTCGAAAGTCTTATAACACCCATGGAAATATTATCTGCTATCAAGGACCTTAAACCTAATAAGGCCCCGGGGTTGGACGGCTATACTGGTTCTTTTTATAAAAAGTTTGTCTCTCAGATTACCCCATATTTACTGGAAGCTTTTAATGCACTGCAAGGGGAGGCAGTACTACCCTCTGAGGCGAATGTCGCGGGTATTACCATCTTGGCCAAACCTGGGAGGGATCCTGTGGATTGCGGGTCGTATCGCCCAATCTCGTTGATCAACATAGATTTAAAAATACTTGCAAAAATTTTAGCCAATCGCCTCAATTCAGTCATGAATAAGTTGGTTCACCGGGATCAGGCTGGCTTTATTCCCGGGCGGAAAGCGGCAGATAATGTCAGGAAAATTGTGGATCTCATTTGGCAAGTCACTCGGACTGGGACTCCAGCGGTTTTGTTGGCGGTCGATGCTGAAAAAGCATTCGACATGGTCCATTGGCAATTTTTGTTTAAAACATTGAAGAGAATGAATTTTGGCCCCAAATTTCTTAATTGGCTCCTTAAACTCTATGATAGGCCAAGAGCCAGAGTTAAAATTAATGGGGTATATTCGGACCCTTTTCCAATCGAAAGAGGAACGAGACAGGGTTGTCCGTTATCCCCTTTATTATTCGCATTGTTTCTAGAGCCCTTCACCACTAAAGTGCAGGCAGCGGGGACTATTATGGGAGTCCGAGTGGGAGCGATGGATCATAAATTGTCTCTCTTTGCGGACGACATTTTATTTACCTTATCCCAGCCGGCACAATCATTACATGGGGTGGTGGCCCTTCTTCGGGAATTTAGTTTGGTTTCCGGTTTTCGACTAAACCTTGCTAAATCGGAGGTGTTGAATGTTACTATGCCCCTGGACCAGGTGGCTCAGTTACAACAATTCTTTCCTTTTAAGTGGGCGGGTGCCAAAATCAAATATCTAGGAATCTTTTTAGGACCTAAACTGGCGGACTTGTTTCGCTTGAATTATTCCCCATTGGTAGCTAAAGTGTTTCGAGATTTAGATATCTGGGATGGCCTACCAGTTACCTGGACTGGCCGTATAGCTATTTTGAAGATGTCCATTCTACCCAAATTTAATTATCTATTTCAGTCCTTACCTATTCCCATCCCGACAGCTCTACTAAAACGTTGGCAGAGACGTTTTTTTGCTTTTCTCTGGAAACGGCGGCCACCTCGAGTAGCACGGGTGACATTGTATCGACATAAATTGAGGGGAGGGATGGGGGTCCCCAATCTACAGTGGTATCATGCTGCTGCTCAACTTGGTTGCATTCTGTCTTGGTATAAAAAAGCTGAGAGGCCCGGATGGGTGGATATTGAGCAATCCCTAATGGGCGACATACCCCTACAGGCCCTTCTTTGGCAACCTAGATCGACCTTGAAGATAAGGGGCAGCATTACTGACCCTCTACAAACGACCCTTCAATGTTGGGGAAAGTGGAAACATCTTATCATAGGGCGCAGACAATATTCTTGCCACACTCATTTATACTATCATACTCGATTCTCTCCAGGTTGGGAATCGACTTCTGCTCGTTACTGGAGGGAGAGGGGTCTGCACACTATGGGGCAGTTATGTGATGGTGAAGGTGTCCTGTCTTTCTCACACCTCCAGGAGCTATACTCTATCCCGCATTCTACACTATATTATTATCACCAAATTCGGCACTTCATGACTAAGGAACACATATTGGGGGACCTTCGACGGGGCAAGTCCCAATTTGAGGGTTGGTGTGACCTAGCTGACCGTATCAAGGGGGGACTGTCCAAGCTCTATATGGTATTACAGGGCGCATTGCCAGGGAAACCCGCATATGCCCACAAGTGGGAGGCGGAGCTCGGACGGTCATTGGAACCTGAGGAGTGGGATCAGATATTTTCCAATACTAAACGTAGTTCCGTGGCTACCTCCCTTACAGAAAACGGATACAAGGTACTCTTTCGATGGCACCTGACACCTCATAGATTGCACAAAGCAGGTCTTAGTTCTGATGCCCAATGTTGGAAGGGGTGTGGCTCCATAGGAACTTTTATCCATTTATGGTGGGAGTGTGTTCATGTTCAGAGACTGTGGAAGGATGTTATGGATACCATTTTCTATACTTTGCACCAACGGATCACTTTAACCCCTGTTCAGGGATTGCTCAATATGTCGGTTGATGGTTCCAAATATGAGTGTCTGTTAATTAATCAATATTGTGTAGCAGCGCGATGTACCCTGGCGGCCTCCTGGAAGCAGGATAGAGTCCCCGATAGGGAAGTTCTTTATCGGAAACTCGACGCTATGGGTTCCCTGTATAAGATTACAGCTCAAAAGCGGGGCCAGCTCCCCCGGTTTCACAGGTTATGGCAACCGTATCTTACCTGGAGGGAGACAATGTTGGCAACGGCTGGGTCCCATGTCCCTCACTGATGACTTTGGTTCCCCAGAGGTGTCTATAAAATTTTTTATGCCAATTTCCTGTCTTATGGTTATCTCTTTTCTTTCTATCCACGCAGTATATACATTCCTGAGATTTCGGTGCGTGGGTTTTCCTGATGGGGGACGCTCCTACACTGCTGGGATCGGGTACGATTTCTAGCTCCCAACATACTTGCATATATTTCTTCTCGCCTTTTCCATCTGGGGTATGGACAGTAGCGTTACATACGTGTCCGATACATGTCTAATTTCAAAGGTACAGTGGGCTACACTTTCTGGGTTTTTGAGGAGTTTATCCGTAACTGCCACTTTTGTATGGTATATGACTGTTTCCTTATTGTCTTTATAACTGCTTCGACTGCCGTTGTTAATATACACAATTGTAATGGTTGTATTACTGTTTGAACTGTTCAATAAACTTTCCATTATAAAAAAAAAAAAAGGATGTTCAGATGAAGCAGAAGTCCAGGACTGGAGAGAAGCAATGGCATAGTCAAGCGATGCAGAGGTCCGAGGCTGGAGAGAAGCAATGGAGTAGTCAGGCAATGCCAAGGTCTGGGGCTGGAGAGAGGCAATGGAGTAGGTAGGTGATGCAGAGGTCAAACCAGGTTAGCAATCTAAAGGAGAGATGAAGGAACAGGAACACAGGAACAAGGAAACAGGAACGAAGGCAATCAGGATCAGGAACCAGGAACAGAAGAAGCAACGAGTACTCGACTAGCGAGGGGACCTGCTGCAAAGGCAATTTGAGAGAGCAGAGCCCGGGCTTATATACCGGAGCTCAGCCGATGTCATCATCAGGGGCCGCAGCCAGGTTCCCAACGCGGGCCCTATTAAAGGACTAGCTGTGTGTGCACATGTGCCTACGGAGGTACGCAGTGCTGGTCAGGACGGCATCTCCCCGCGGGCCACGGGGCTCGGCCTGAGGCCCGGAGCATCTGGAGCTGTAGCAGAGCCGGAAGCCCCAGGGGTGGCTCGAGGACGGAGCCGGCAGCCCACAGCTGCCAGAGGTGGGGGACCAGGTGCTGGATCACTTTGAAAGAGGTGAGCTGGCCGAGCTGCGGGCCTGCCGCGGCCGGCACGCGTAACACTGAATACTAGAGATGTGAATCAGAACCAGAATCGGTTTCGGTTTCGTGGACCATTGGGAAATTCTGTTTCCCGTGGTCCGAATGTTTTTTTTTTATTGGCTGCGCCCAAACTGATAAACAAAAAATCCACCCCGACACTTTAAATCGAATTATTTAGAATCCCCCACCCTCCCGACCTCCCCAAAACTTTCTTAAAGTACCTGGTGGTCCAGCGGGGGTCCCGGGAGCGATCTCCCACTCTTGGGCCATTGGCTGCCAGTAAACAAAATGGCACCGATGGCCCTTTGCCCTTACCATGTGATAGGGGCTATCGGTGCCATTGGCCGGCCCCTGTCACATGATAGGAGCAATGGACGGCCGGTGCCATCTTATAATGGTATTAATGGTTAACTTTTTTGGGAGCCTCCATAGAGGTGCTCTCTCTCTCCCCCCCTCCCTCTCCCCAGTAGTCTGAACCACCATTCACAATAAAAACTTTTTTGGCTGGCAATGTAGCTGTGGTAGTTTTTCAGTATGTAATGCAATATATGTATCATTTGTTGCAGAAAATACCTATATGATATTATCCTAACCACATCCCTTTTTTATCGCAGGCACTACTTTCGCCATATTTATAGCAATTTGATGAATCTAGGTCTTAGATAGATGAATATTTTTTAATATTGAGGCCTATATAGTTTTTAGTTTATTATAGATTGTGAATATTTCATACCATATTGTGTACAGGGATTTGGAATAGTGGAATATAATTAAAATAAATAATATAAATAAATGGAAGCCCAAATCTCTAAAGATAACTTGACCTCATTGTATCCTGGAAATTAAAAGAATAAATCTGAACTATTTGTAAGACAAAACTCTGTGACGCCAATGCAATAAAGTGTGGCCATCCTACCGCACAGGTTTATGCACGATTGGGTATGAGTTTTGGATATGCTAGACTAGCACCCAATGCAGTAAGGAAATTAACATATCCAAAATGTATGCCCTAACTAATGCATAACTGATAGCACCAATCACATATAAATTCCATTAAAATGAGGACATTAGCTATTACCCGACATGTAGGAAAGTGCTGGGCACCCAATGCACATTTTTTAACATGGGAAATTTAACTACAGTCCTGGAGGTGGAGTTAAGTCAACTCGCAGTCAAGGGTTCATGAGAAATAAAAATATATTGTCCTCTATGTTATGATAAATAGGTCCTCCTCCTTCGTATTGTTGTGACATTTTAATTTACTGCTTGTAGTGGAGAAAAATAAATGTATATTTTAACGATCAGAAAAAAACCTTTTATTTATGGCCACACAATTTAGAGGTCTGTAGTAATACACTTCAACAACCTCAGCAAAATCACAAAAAAGGAAGTGGGATCAAAATGGATGCTCGTATTGAGCCTCCATTGTAATTGGGCACCCAATACAATAAAATATTGAGTGCTATGGTTGCACAATTCTCCCTTAGTGTGCCCTTTTAAACTCTGCCTCTCATTTAAATACTGCATTGGGTGCCCAGAGAATGTGGTTGCATATATGTTAAGACCACGGGTGCACAATGGTAGAAACTTTTTTGAGCATGCGTTGTTCTGCATAGGCTCCCTCTATTTGGAAAAAGTATTTCTTATGGAGCAACAAGGGTGAAATTGCTTTTACAAAGGTAAAAGAGGGCTTGGTTTGGCTGAAGCGATGGCATGTATTGTTGACGTCATTCTTGTTTTCCATGCTGAGTTCACTATGGGGTAGATTTTCAAAGGGTTATGAGCGTAATATACCTACCCCTGCACGCGCCGAGCCTATTTTGCATAGGCTCGGCGGTGCGTGCAAGCCCCGGGATGCGCATATGTCCTGGGGTTTTGAAAAAGGGACGATCTGGGGCGGGGCCAGGGCAGGGAGGTGGACTGGGGGTGGGGCGGCAATCTAGGGGCGGTCCGGGAGCGGTCCTGTATCCTCCGAGTCAGGCAGGTGAAACTTTGACAACAGAGGTAGGTGGGGATTTAGGTAGGGCTTGGGGGGTGGGTTAGATAGGGGAAGGGAGGGGAAGGTGGGGGGGATCAAAAGGAAAGTTCCCTCCGAGGGAAGGCGTAACTTGCGTGCGCCGCCACGCTCCCGGACCGCAGCCCTGCTCCCGGCCCCTTTTTCTAAGCCCCTTTTTCTAATCCCTGGGACATACACGCGTCCCGGGGCTTGCGCGCACCACCGAGCCTATGCAAAATAGGCTCAGTGTGCGCAGGGGTAGGTTTTTGGGGGTTAAACATGTATCTTACGCACATAACCCTTTGAAAATCTATCCCCATGTGTTTTGCAGTTCAGAGTTAGGAAATCCTAAAAGGGCACATAAATCCCATTTCCACAAAATGTTATGATGTAATCATCTGTTTTCAATGGCATTTTTGAAAGCTATAGTGCAACTTTCTGTACTTACTGATTAAGAACTTTATGCCAGTACAGTTTCATACACTTGAGATTAGATGAATGAAGCCAAAGGCATGTCAGTTTTCCTTTAATGCATTGCATATTGAAATTATTTTGCTAAGGCCTTTATTATAAAATTTGATATGTCGTGATGTTGCTCTTTAATGGACAACCATAAATATAAAAACAGCCTCTCTTGGATTCAATGCAGTACAGAACTGTATTTAGAAAACTAACATGCTGAAAATAATACTGAGGATTTATATAGTGCTTTACATCTGAGAAGAATATCAAAACACTTTCAATGCAAATATTTGAACAGAATGACTCATGTATTGCCTTAGGTGCCAAAGGAAGTAGTACTGGATAATGCTTACTTATTACTAATAATACCGAGAACAAAAATAATATGTGAGTAAGAGGATGCATCATATGGAAATGATTCAGTCGATTTTGATAATGAAATTTTAAAAGAACATTTCACAGTGAGAATTACCCTGATTCCCTGGCTCATTTTCTTTTTAATGGAAAAGATAACTTCCACGATAGTGGCAAGTTTGAACAAAAAGAAAACATAACACTTTTGCAATGAAATTATGTAAGACACTCACAGACTTAAAAAGTGCAAAAAACCTGCAAATCCATTAGTTTGCACAAATTTCAGGTAACACATCTTTTGTCCAAGGCATTAATTTCCTGCAGCTTGTGACTTCCAGAGAAAACATTATGCAAGCCAAAATTATGGAACTTTTGCCTATTCTGTAAATGTAAGTCTTAATGGCAAACCCTTACTGGGATTTTTGTAGGTCTTTGTCATTATGCAACCAGAGGTGGTTGTGCAGTTAATTGATGAATGACCCTGCGAATTAGTACAGCTAATAATATGCATTTTTATGTTATGAACACCTAGGGGCGGATTTTCAGAGCCCTGCTCGCCTAAATCCGCCCAAAACCGGGCGGATTTAGGCGAGCAGGGCCCTGCGCGCCGGTGAGCCTATTTTACATAGGCCTACCGGCGCGCGCAGAGCCCCGGGACTCGCGTAAGTCCCAGGGTTCTCCGAGGGGGTCGTGTCGGGGGCGGGCCTGGTCGTCGTGGCGTTTCGGGGGCGTGTCGGCAGCGTTTTGGGGGCGGGTACGAGGCCCGCCCCCAAAAGTTCCCTCCGAGGCCGCTCCGATTTCGGAGCGGCCTCGGAGGGAACTTTCTTTCGCCCTCCCCTCACCTTCCCCTCCCTTCCCCTACCTAACCCACCCCCCCGGCCCTATTTAAACCCCCCCTTACCTTTGTCCCTAGATTTACGCCTGCTAGAAGCAGACGTAAATCTACGCGCGCCAGCGGACTGCTGGCGCGCCGTCATCCGACCCGGGGGCTGGTCCGGAGGCCTCCACCATGCCCCCGGGCCGGCGCCCTGTCCCCGGTCCCGCCCCCGAAACTCTGCGTCCCGCCCCCGAAACGCCGCATCACTCGGCCCCGCCCCCGACATGCCCCGACACGCCCCCTTCAAAAAACCCCGGGACTTATGCGCGTTCCGGGGCTCTGCGCGCTCCGGTGGCCTATTGAAAATAGGCGCGCCAGCGCGCAAGGGCCCTGCTCGCGTAAGTCCGGGCGGATTTACGCGAGCAGGGCTTTTAAAATCCGCCAGTATGTGTAGTATGAAAATTGCTCCAGTTGGGGATGTTTTTGTAACAGCTCACATCAAATTGAAATCAATCATGCATGCACTTTCCCTTTGAAAATTATCACACCAAAAATATCCATACACAATTTCACATGCTAGTTTATGCACAGATTTTTTTTTTTTTAGAAAAATTTTACAAGCATACTTTTGAAAATGGCAAAGCATTTAGTTAGATAAGGGCAAACCGCTCCCCGGGGAACACTTCTGCTCATTTTTGTTAAACATGTATATTTGGGACATAAGCTCATATGTTTACCCCCATGTCAATAGACAATTTTGTAACAAGCTATTTCTGGCTGCAGGTGAAGCACTGTTTGACCTGCAGAAATAGCTTTGCAAATTTTCCTCATAAGAGATAATTTTCCAAATGTTTTACACATGTCAATGTGCTTTTGAAAATTGCTATGATAAATGCTACTTTTACTCATGTGACTCCTTTTTGTTTAAGAAATTGTTGAGGGAGGGGCCAGCAAGTGGCAGGCATTTTAAAAAACCATTAACTCCATTGTACCAGAGCAATTTATAAAAGTTGAAAGTAACATGGCCAGCAACATTTAAAGAATTTATTTACTTACAATATTCTAAAGCAAAGAAAGGAAGGAGAAGAGACAAATAGTTAATATAGCAGTCATATATTAATGAGCAATAAGCAATAGTTTAAGTTTCTTTCAATATCATTAGAATCTGCTTTGAAATCTCAGGGCAATTTGCTTTTTAGTCTGCTAGATCAGACTAGTTTATTTTCAGCTTTTGAATTTGAGCTATTGCTGAGAAATCACATTATTTTGCTGCATAGATTTAAACAGTAAAATAGTTGTGTAAAGTAGAATATGTAGTGTCAAGGAACTCAAGGTTTTTCTCATTCTGTTCATTTATCCTATTCATGAGCATACTGTGAACTCATGTAGAAGCTATAAAGTGCATTATTTATGAGGATGATGTTTAGTGATATTTGTCTGGCTAAATTCGGATTTAGCTAGAGAAATGACAGGTTTAGAAAATCATTGCTGACTAACCACCTCCGAGTTTAGTGGCTAAAACTTAAGCATTCCAGTGAATTTGGGAGCAAAGTTAAGTTAGCCCGATGTAATGAGAGAGAAGGGCCTGCTCCAGCCACTGTGACATACAAACCTGCCCCCAAGCTATCAAACAGGGCACAGGCAAAGCCTAGGCACTCCATAGTTAGGAAAGAGTTACACTGGACTACATTTCCCAAGCTCCTTAGAGGAAACCAGGAAATCTGGGGCTATGAGGGTGGAGCTCCAGAGAGTAAGATAGTTGGGAACTCCAAACTCACCAAACATTCTCAGGTAAGTTAAATGGGGAGGGTTAGCAACTGCCTAAGGCAGCAGAGGGAGGAGATGTAGATGTGCCCGAAGAGATGGAAGCTGTATTATCAGACTATATGCAATTGAACTTGGAGAAATCAGAAGTACCAGATGACATGGACATGAAGATTAACAAAAGGTAGTCTCTGTATTGCTTTGTTTGAAAGTGAATTATTACACTGGGGGTTGGGAACATAAGCTTGTAGACTCTCTGTTTTTAACCTCAAAAAATGCAATATTTGGAAAGTTATGTATACTAAAGCTCATAGTATAGTGAATAAATCCCAGGTATACAGAGAGTCATGGTAGATGTTGACTTAGATATAGTAGATATCTCAGAGATCTGGTACATGGAAAACCATGACTGGGATATAGTTATACCTGGATGCAATCTATTCAGGAAGGACTAGTTAGGAAGGCCAGGAGGAGGCATGGCATTATATATAAAGAACAGTATTAAAGCAATAGCATTGTTGGATTTACAAGGTAAGGAGAAAGCACTGTGTATTAATCTGAAAGAGGGAATGGAACATCTGTTTATATTGGTGTAATATACAGACCTCCATCACAGACAGAGGAGATGGATAGAGATTTAATGGATTCACAGGATTGCTGTAAAAGGAGAGATGCTGCTGCTAGGGGATTTTAATCTTCCAGATGTTGATTGAGATATCCCAACTGCAGTATCTTCTAGAAGCAAGGAGATCTTGGATTCTCTGCAAGGAGAACTGTTCTGTCCACATGGGAGGAGGAGATACTGGACTTGGTGATTACCACTGGGGGACAATATTTCTGATGTTGTAGTGGATGATCATCTGGGACTAGAAAGACATAGTTTAATGGAACACAAGCAACAAGGATTTACCCAAGGGAAGTCTTGCCTAACAAATCTGCTTCATTTTTTTGAAGGGGTTAATAAACATGTGGATAAAGATGAACCAGTAGAAGTAGTGTATTTGGATTTTCAGAAGGTGTTTGACAAAGTCCCTCATGAGAGGCTTCTAAGAAAACTAAAAAGTCATGGGATAGGAGGTGATGTCCTTTCGTGGATTACAAACTGGTTAAAAGACAGGAAACAGAGTAGGATTAAATGGTCAATTTTCTCAGTGGGAAAGGGTAAATAGTGGAGTGCCTCAGAGATCTGTACTTGGACCGGAGCTTTTCAATATGTTTATAAATGATATGGAAAGGAATACAACGAGTGAGGTTATCAAATTTGCGGATGATACAAAATTACTCAGAGTAGTTAAATCACAAGCGGATTGTGATACATTATAGGAGGACCTTGTGAGACTGGAACAATGGGCATCCAAATGGCAGATGAAATTTTATGTGGACAAGTGCAAGGTGTTGCATATAGGGAAAAATAGCCCTTGCTGTAGTAACACAATGTTAGGTTCCATATTAGGAGCTACCACCCAGGAAAAAGATCTAGGCTTCATAGTGGATAATACTTTGAAATTGTCAGCTCAGTGTGTTGCAGCAGTCAAAAAAACAAACAGAATGTTAGGAATTATTAGGAAGAGAATGGTGAATACAATGGAAAATGTCATAATGCCTCTCTGTATCACTCCATGGTGAGACCGCGCCTTGAATACTGTGTATAATTCTGGTCGCCGTATCTCAAAAAAGATATAGTTGTGAATGAGAAAGTACAAAGAAGGGCAACCAAAATGATAAAGGGGATGGAACAACTCCCCTATGAGGAAAGGCTGAAGAGGTTAGGGCAGTTCAGCATGGAGAAGAGATGGCTGAGGGGGGATATGATAGAAGTCTTTAAAATCATGAGGAGTCTAGAACGAGTAGATGTGAATTGGTTATTTACACTTTCAGATAATAGAAGGTCTAGGGGGCACTCCATGAAGTTAGCAAGTAGCACATTTAAGATTAATCAGAGAAAATTATTTTTCACTCGCTGCACAATTAAGCTCTAGAATTTGTTGCCAGAGGATGTGGTTAGTGCAGTTAGTGGAGCTGGGTTCAAAAAAGGTTTGGATAAATTCTTGGAGGAGAAGTCCGTTAATTGCTATTAATCAAGTTGACTTAGGAAATGGCCTCTGCTAGTACTGGCATCAGTAGCATGAGATCTTCTTGGTGTTTGGGTACCTGCCAGATTCTTGTGGCCTGGTTTGGCCTCTGTTAGAAACAGGATGCTGGGCTTGATGGACCCTTGGTCTGACCCAGCATGGCAATTTCTTATGTTCTTATGTACCGGATGTTATGGTTCAATATTAAGACGCAAGAGATGAAGGTTCATTCTAAAATGAGGGTCCTGATTTGCTCTGCAGCCCTCCATCTTTCAAAATGAACTTATGAAGGTCACCTTTATCCTGTCTCATCTGGAGGGGAAGGCATTGGTTTGGGCCTCACCCTTATGGGAGCGTTCAGATTCGCTCCTGCAAGAAATATCTCGATTTGTGGCCGTGTTTCGGCGGACCTTCAATGACTCAGGGTGGCATGCCGTGGCAAGAGCTAATCTGCTTCATCTTCAACAAGGCTAAAGGAGCCTGTTTGAATTTCGGACCTTATGTACCGAGCTCTTTTGGCAGGAAGACTGCCTGCAAGCTATCTACCTGGATGGACTCTCTCTGCAGCTGAAGGATGAACTGGCAGCTCAGGAGCTCCCTCCCTCGCTTGAGGATCTTATCGATCTAACTGGCCAACTTGACCATCGTCTCCAAGAGTGCCACCGGGAGAATCGGATCCCCAGAAGGCCCTCTTGTGTATGCTTCCGCTCACCACTGACCACAGCCCTACAACCGGTAGGGTTTTCCTTGTGGCCAAAGTGGAAGAACCCATGCAGTTGGGCCATGGGCAGCTGTCCGCAGAAGTGCATCTCCAGCGGAGACAATCAGGCCTATGTCTATTGTGGAGCACCTGGTCACCATATACAGACTTGCCCAGTCCTTCCGGGAAACTACCCTGCCTAAGTTCAGTAGGGGTCCTGAACTTGGGCGCAACCTCACCGGCCCTTCAACTGTCTTTACCAGTCACCTTGACCTGGGATTCCCAGTCCTTCCCAGTCCTCGCTCTGGTGGATTCCAGAGCAGGAGGAAATTTTACTCTCAAGGATCTAGTTCAACTTCTGGGTATTGATACCCGTCCCTTGAAAACTTCCTTATGTATTGCTTCGATTTATGGTGAGTCATTACCTGACTGAATCTCTTTAATTAGTAAGCCAGTTCGTCTCCTCACTGACGCCCTCCATGTTGAAGAAATTGAACTCCTCATCTTGGAAAAATCGATTTACCCGGTAATCCTGGGGCTACCTTGGCTCCAATGTCATTCCCCCCAGTTTGACTGGGGGTTGCTCCAGCTGGTAGAGTGGAGTACCACCTGCCACCAGATTTGTTTAAAAAAGGTGGTACCACCCCCTACAGTTCCCTTGGCTACCACCGCTTCAGGCATACCAGCTCCTTATGCAGACTTTGAAGATGTCTTCTCAAAGCAGAATGCAGACATCCTGCCACCTCTTCAGAGGTTTGATTGTCCTATTGAACTCTTGCCTGGGACTAAGCCTCCTCGAGGGTGGACCTACTCTCTGTCACTACCAGAGACTAAAGCTATGATGGAGTATATCCAAGAGAACCTTGCTAAAGGGTTCATTTGACCATCAATGTCTTCCGCTGGAGTAGGATTTTTCTTCGTTACGAAGAAAGATGGATCCCTAAGGCCATGTATCGATTATCACGGCTTAAATGCCATCACCCACAAAGACAAGTATCCATTGCCCTTGATCTCAGAACTATTCGATCGCTTACAGGAGCCTTCATCTTTACCAAATTGGATCTACGCAGAACCTACAACTTAATGCGTATCTGCCCCGAAGATATCTGGAAAACAGCCTTTAATACCAGAGACGGGCATTACGAATATCTGGTGATGCCCCTCGGTCTTTGTAATGCTCCAACAGTATTTCAACGGATGATTATTGAAATCTTCAGAGACCTACTGTATGTCAAGGTTGTAGCATACTTTGACGGAATCCTTTTGTTTTCTAAGGATCTTGCTACACACCGTGCAGATGTACGCACGGTCCTTCAATGTCTCCATGAGAATCATCTTTTCGCAAAGTTGGACAAATGCCTTTTTGAAAAATTCAGCTTGTCCTTCCTGGGGGATATAATCTCGCAGTGAGGATTCTCCATGGAAAAGCTTAAAGAAATCCAAGATTGGCGGCCCGTAGGCCTCAAAGCGTTGCAACGATTCCTTGGATTCACAAATTATTACCGCCATTTCATTTCCCATTATTCAACCTTGGTGGCTCCCCTCACTGCATTGACCTGCAAGGGCCAAGATACCCGGAACTGGACCCCAGAAGCTGTTACAGCCTTCCAGCACCTCAAAGAGGCCTTCCTTGCTAGACATTGCCTTCACCATCCAGACCCAAACTGGCCCTTTCTTGTCGAAGTGGACGCCTCTGCTATTGGGGCTGGGGTGGTTCTGAGCCAACATTCATCCTCTGGATCCTTGTTTCCATGCTCGTTCTACTCGCACAAGTTCTCCCCTGCAGAACAAAACTATAGCATCGGAGACCGTTAACTACTTGCTATTAAATAAGCCTTGGAGGACTGGTGCCCTTGGCTAGAGGGTGCTCAGCACAAATTCACAATATTTACCTATCATAAGAACCTTAAACACCTGAGTCATGCCCATCATCTCAATGCCCATCAAGCCCAATAGGCCTTGTTCGTCTCTAGGTTTAACTTTGAACTTTGTTATCTTCCAGCTGGAAAGAATCTTCGGGTAGATGTCCTGTCACGTTCCTTCGAACCTGAAGACATTCCCAAAGAACCCAGTCATATCATTGACCCAGCTTGTATCTGCTTGTCTGAAACTCACCCAGTTCCAGCTGGGAAAACTGTTGTGCCCCGTTGCCTCTGTGAAAGAGTTCTCCAATGGGCGCACAATTCCAAATTTTTTGGCCACCCATGGCAAGCGCGAACTCTAGCTTTGCTACAGCGGTTCTTCTGGTGGCCCACTATGGTCTCTGATGCTAAAGCATATGTCAATTCTTGCAATACCTGCGCTCAACAGAAACTCCTGGTCGGTTGACCATGGGGTTTGCTCCAACCACTTCTAGCTCCCGAAGAACTGTGGACGCATCTCTCCACGGATTTCATTGTGGACTTACCATCATCCAAGAGTCACACGGTCATATGGGTTACCATTGATAGGTTTTCAAAAATGGCCCCATTGTTTTCCATTACCAGGCCTACCTTCTGCTCCAGAATTGGCACGCCTGTTCTTCCTGCACAATTATTTCAGCTGCACGGCTTACCCAAGGACATTGTTTCAGACAGAGGTCCACAGATTGCCACACATTACTGATGTGCTCTCTGCAACAAGTTTGGCATTAACATCAGTTTAACTACAGCTTACCATCCGTAGGCCAATAGACAAGCTGAGCGAATGAATTACTTTCTAAAATCTTTCCTTCGTGCCTATATCAATGACTGTCTGTTGCAACCGTCGCTGCCCGACGTCTCCACTACCCCCACCTTATCGCTTTGGTGACTCCCTCTTTGCCTGTTGGAAGTTTGGCTGCCACTGTGTCATCTTGCCTTTCCCTTCCGGTGTTCCCGGACCGGCTGGAGGCTGCGCTCCGCCATGTTTCCCAGCAGCCTAAGGGCGCGCGGGCGGCGCAGCCCCGACTCAAGTATCAGCAGTGGTGCGAACCTCAGGGGCGTCCCCCTGAGGTGACATCATCCTCACCGGATATTTAAGGTCTTTGAAATCACCAACGAATTGAGTTAGCAAAGGTTTGCCGGTCTTTCCTCTAGGTATCGGCAGATGGGATTCGCTCTCTGCATACGTTGCTACTCTGCCTCCTCGGACTTACCAGGGGTACCCGCTCCTCGGGGGCCTCGCTTTCTCTTTTACTTTTCAGATCTCAGTCTGGAACCGGTACTCGCTCCTCGAGGGCCCTCATTCCTGGACTTGCTACTAAATACCACTTCTGCCAGGAAGTCATCACTGCCTACAACATCAGTGAGTTACCATCTCACTCTCAAAGCGTTCCCTGGAACCAGGTACTCGCTCCTCGAGAGCCTACTTCATTCCAGCTCCTGGGCTGCTTCTAAGAGACTATTGTGTGAGTGTTACCATCAAGGTTCTGTTCCTGAACTCTGCATATCCTGCCTACTCACTATATTCAGTTTCTCTATAGCTCAGTTATCCAGGATTGCTGTTCCAGTATCTGAGGGACTACAGCCCAGCCGGGCACTTCAGCTCACTACTGCCACCTCTGGTGGTTCGATATACTGTTTAATAAAAGAACTAGTGTGTGTCTGTCTCCATACTCTGAGCCTGACCGGTGGTCCCTCTCGGGATCTTTCCCTGAGGGTGTGGTCATCTGCTACCGGCCCAAGGATCCACCCACAACTACCACGAACACTAACACCGTCAAGACAACTGGTCTGAACTCCTTCCTTGGGCGGAATTCTCCCACAACTCCCATATTGCCTCTGCCACAGGCACGTTGCCTTTCTCCATCGTCTATGGAAATTAACCTCGACCACAACTACCCATACCATTTTCAGTACCCTCTCCTGCTGTGCAAGCTACTGCAGATGCTGTAAAGGCACTCTGGAATCAGATGAACCTTCGCCTACGCCAAGTTGCATCCCGGGCCAAGAAGTCTGCAGATATTCATTGACGCTCTGCTCCTGAGCTCCTCCCAGACCAGAAAGTCTGGTTGAACACATGGTACATTTGGCTTAAGATACCTTCCTAAAGGTTCACACTGAGATACATCGGACCATTTCCAATCTTTCATTGTGTTTGACCTGTTACATACCAGCTTTGGTTGCCACCAACTTTGGGAATCCACTGTAGCCAGTGTTTCTATCCTGGCCTTCATGCGAAGTTCCAGGAACCATCTCTGCTGGTTGTAGAATCCGACACTATGTACAAGGTCCATGAAGTCCTAGATGTTCACCATAGGGGCCGCCGGTGGGAATACCTCCTTTACTGGGAGGGTTATGGCCCACAAGATAATTTGTTGGAACCAGCTCGTAACATCATGGATAAAAACCTCCTCCTCCAGTTTCATCGTGCCCATCTGGGCAAACCAAGACCTACAAGAGGTGGCGTAAGGGGGAGATACTTTTGTGTGTGCCGGCTGCGCGGGTCCGTGGCCCGGCCCTCCCACCTTCCATTGCTGAATCCAGCGTATGGTTCCACATCCCTTGTGGCAGTGGGCTTCCGGCTCCATCCTTGGGCCACCCCCGGTGCTCCAGCTACTGCGACAAGCTCCTGTGTTCCACGTGTCCCGTGGAGAGATGCCGTCATTCAGCGATGCCCCTCCCTAGGAGCGCGTGCATCATTGGTTTTAAAGGGCCTGCAGTGGGAACTTGACCACTGCCCTGGGTGATGATGTCGCTGAAGCTCCGGTATATAAGGCCGGGCTCAGCTCCTATTAGTCGCCTTTGCAACAGGTCTCCACGCTGGTCATGTACTTTGTTGCCTCCTGGTGATTTCATCGCATTCCTGGTTCCTGTTCCCTTCGAGTTTCTGTCCCTGGTTGTTTTCTCCATTTCTAAGTTTCTGCTATCTAACTTTCCTTACAGACTGATTTTTTCCTGGACACGACCTCTGCTTTGCCTGACCATGCCATTGATTTTCTCCTGGACACGACCTCTGCTTTGCCTGACTTATGCCATTGATCTTCTCCTGGATCTGACCTCTACTTTTCCTAACTACATCATCGATCTTCTCCTGGATCCGACCTCTGCTTTGCCCGACTACATCATTGATCTTCTCCTGGTTCCGACCTCTGCTTTGCCCGACCATGCCATTGATCATCTCCTAGCCCAGACCTCCACTTTGCCTGACTATGCTACTGATCATCTTCTAGCTCAGACCTCCGCTTTGCCTGATTACACTACGGATCATCTCCTAGTCCAGACCTCAGCCTTGCCTTGCCACCATTCCTTGATTGCTGACAGCCCTTACTCCAGCTTGCTCTACTGTCTACGTCCTGGACTTGGCCTTTTCAGGCTTCGGCCTGTTCTTGCTTGGGCGCCCCCTGTCTGACTCTGATTTTTTTGGTGCCCGGGTCTCCAGGACGCTGCCTCGTCCAGTACAGGCTTTCCAGTTCTGCTGTTGCTGCCTCTCGGCTGACCTCTCCATCCTTCTACCGACGACGACATACGGAGGCCAACCTTAGTCCATCCAGCCCCAGTACCCAAATACTCAATCCTTCCTACGCGTAGCGTCAACCCCACCTCGGCCAAGGGTCCAGCTCCTGCACAACAGTCCCTGACTTCCCCTGCTCTCTCCCCAGAATTCTCATGTCCTTTTCTAAAGAGCTTCCCTGGCTAGCTGCTCCTGCTCCCTACAAAGCACCTCTGTCCTCTTTCAGCTCTATGTTGAACCCTGAGATCAGCTGTTTGACCAATGGGGCTCTGACTCTACCTAGTCCTATATGGTTCAAACAATAGCTGTTTGAAATGCATGTATGAACAGCTGAAGTTTGAACTATGGGGTCTCCTATAGGTACAGAGCCTTGTGGTTCAAACAACTGAGGTTAGGTTTGAAATGCGGGACTGGAAGAGGAACAAGCTGTCATGAAGGGAGTAGAACCAGCCAGACAAGACTGAGGTGACAATGGGAAGCCCATGCTCCTTGCACACCACCAGCCCCCATCGTGGATCATTTATTCATGTAGTGGGCCATGGCACCATTGTGTAGAAGCTTCCAATGTCAAGGCTATATTGGCCATAGGCTAGCTATGGCTCTGATTACCCTAGCACCTCTTTTCGGACAGGAGCGGCGGCTGTCAGCGGGTTTGACAGCTGACGCTCAATTTTGCCGGCGTCGGTTCTCGAGCCCGCTGACAGCCAAGGGTTCAGAAACCAGACACCGGCAAAATTGAGCGTCCAGTTTTCAACCCGCTAGCTGCAGGCCTATTTCAATTTCTTAAAGTAAAATGTGCATCTTGGCTGCACATTTTACTTACTGAATCACGCGGGAATACCTAATAGGGCCTTCAACATGCATTTGCACGTTGCGGGCGCTATTAGGTTCGGGGGGTTGGACGCGTGTTTCCGATGCACTAAGGGGTAAAGCTAGCGCTTCGAAAACACGCGTCCAATCGCGGATTAACAAGGCCCATATCGCGGATTAACAAGGCCCAATCGCGGATTAACAAGGCCCATAGTACTGTATCGGCCTGTTTGAAAGTGAACTGGGTGGAGAGCCAGTGCCTCTCTATTCATTGGTTTGAAATGTGAACTTTTATACTGGGAGTGCAGATACATATCCATATGGTTATGCTTAAAAGCTATTTTATGTCCCTACAAAGTATAGTCAACAGAGAAAGACTGGTCTATTATGAGGGAGAAACTCAAGCCAAGGTAGCAAATACTGGCAACAGAAAACATCTAGCTAACTCAGATTGTGCCAAAGAGCAGTCTGAAAGTTACCTGGCTATCTTTAACATAGTTGGGTATATTCAGCTGTACCACCATACCACTTAATATCCTGGCAAAATTAGCTTGATAAGACTATGTAGCTACCTATCCTGGCTGGACAGTAGCTGAAAAATGGATATCTGTATCTTTAAAGAAAACGTTATAGTAATGTAAGTATCTACTATGCAGGCAGGGCTAGACTAATCATTCATGAATTAGGGCAGTGCCCAAGAGCTGACAGCACTCTCTCCTAGCCTTGTATGGGTGGTTAGGGGCCAATGACCCTTATTGCTGGGGATCCAGATCACTGTCAGTCTTCCAGGGCATCCATGCGAATGGATCCTCTTTAAAGGAGACATATGTACCAAGAATCTGTCTGGAAACATAGCTGCCTCTTCCCACCAAACTTCTAGGACACTGTTACCACCACTCCTGGGCATAGAAGTACCAGCAGCTGCTTTTCATACCTGATAGCACCTGCCATTCTCATTCCCATGGAACCAGAAGGAAAGGGGCAGTCCCAGAGCAGGAGAGGTTTTAATTTCATTTTCACATTTCCATACCACCCTACTCTGAAAAATGTACTCAAAGCAGTTTACAGCATAATTAAATAATATTGGGCCTGGCAGCTCAGACCCTCTCATTTTAAGCCTAGGGAGGAGGAAGAGCCTAGTGGTTAGAGCAGTGGGCTACAAACCAGGAGACCAGGATGTGAGAGCTGCGCTCGCTCCATGTGACCTTGGGCAAGTCACTTTACCCTCCATTGCCTCAGGTACAAAACTTAGATTGTAAGCCCTCTGGGGACAGAGAAATACCTACAGTACCTGAATGTAAACCCGTGTGATATCTCAGATCGAATGTCAGTATATAAAAATAATAAATAAAAAAAAATAGGCTGAATGAACTAAGAGGGACAGCTCTGAAGCAAGAGAGAAGTTCAGAAAGTAGAAGAAACTTCCCCCTCTCCCTCCCCACCTGGTGACAAAAATCCCCACTGCCAACCCCACCTAGTATTTATGTTTCTCTTTTAACAGTTCAAAGTCATCAAAATTTAAACATAACCTAAAAACTTGCCTCTTCAAGCAAGCTTTCGCTTAACATCCTACCCTGGCACTTTACTACTTGTAATTGAATTCCTTAATATTATTATTATTATATTTTTTATTACTATACCCCCCTGTTTCCTGTAAATAGATCCTCCCTTCCTTTCCCTATTATATATGTGTTTGATCCATTTTTACTTATTCCCCTTCATAAGTTAAGTTCTAATGTTGTCCTGTGATTATCTGTGCTGTTCCTTGTTACAATTGGTTCCAATTTCTATGTAAAGCTCGGTTAGCTATAATTTTGTTTTAATGTAAACCGATGAGATGATCCCAACGTTCATCGGTATATAAATCCTCTAAATAAAATAAATAAATAAATCTACCTCTCCACCTGGAGCAGTACATGGGAGCTGAAATACTTTTTGTTCTGCAAGGTGAAAGGCAGCAGAGGTGGTACAGGATGGAGAGAATGAATGATACTGCCAAATCTGGGGAGAGGGAATGATCCCGATATATTGCAAGATCACCAACAGGCTTAAAAAAATATTCATCTCGATCAATGCCAGAATGGTGCTGCAAGGATTCTGCTCTAAGCTTCCTCTCTAGGTCCTAAAACATAAGTACATAGTAAACCACCTCCCCCAAGTATTTCTTAAGCATAAATGGCATAGATTAGCCAGCCCACCTGTTTGTGAGTTTTGCCTTTGATGATGCTGTTTTGGACATGTTCACCCAATGAAGAATTCTGCTGGAGTGTAGTTCTGGATTGGAACTGTTCCTTTGCAAAATTGCCAATTAATAGGAATGTGCTATTGCCAGATTGTATGAAAGTTTTGTACACCACAGTTAGTCACTGTATTTGTAGTAAATAGCACAGAGAAAAGGCATAGAATTAAAAGCAATTAGGCTTTTACTATCTCTGAGCTATTCCTTTGTGAAATATTTCTGATGGAGTAATTTCAATTTAAGGCATTTTTATTTTTTGTCTGTTGAAATTCTCAAGTCCAACAGAAGTATTTATCTCTGTGCCAATAAGATAGTGTTGTGATTGTGGCACTGGATCCAGCACAAGTTATCTGCATTTATAAGTTAGTGTACTACATCCAAAATCTGGAGTATATCCATGTTGCCAAATGCCACTGTTAGACAAGGTGGTTCATTCTGAGTCATGAATTAGACTTAGCTGATTTGCATAGTCCCAGTTCTTTACCGGGTTTTCATTTCTATGGTAGTTTAGTGGGTTGAAAAAATCACAGATGATTTGCTGGCTCATTAGTAGTTCTGGCATGTAGGATACCAAGGTTTCATCCTTGAGACTGCTTTCCATGTCACAGGCTAGCAGAGCCAAGTGATACAATAATAACAGCTAAGCAGGAGATTCCAGTCATTGCATGACAGGGACACCTGCTAGTCAAGTACATATTGTATATATTAAATGCATGTTCTTTTGTACACAGCCTCAGATGACCCTTTTTTGGGTCAAGGAAGCAGTTAACAAGAAAATATAAATAAATAAATAAATAAATAAATAAATAAATAAACAAAGAGTTATGTTACCTGGCAGAAGACTAGGATATTTGGAAGAATGTGAAAGGATGAAAATGCAAATCTCCCCTCCCGCCACTCCAAAAAAGACCATCACCTGGGGTAGATGCAAATGAAGGATCCTGGCACTGTAGCACCAGTAGAAGGCAGTTTAAACCAGAAACCCAGAGAAGCAAGAGAACACACCTGGTCAAACAAAAAAATCAGTGATCATGATCCACAGAATACTTCTCCTTGATCCCAATTGGACAGTGAAATTGACACCTATTTCTGATGGTTTGCAAACAGAAGTGATGAAGACCTTGCCAACTTCAATAATATGAAGTTCTAATTTGCCTTTTCTGTCTTGTAAGTAGAGATAATTTTTGTTCCAGGATAGTAAAGACAGGATTGTCAATAATTGCTCTTGATAGAGAAAGGCTTTTGTCCTGCTGTTTGCAATAAATCTCCTGTATGTAATGTAAAGGACATGGCACTGGGGTTTTTTGCTGATAAGCTGACAATCAAATTTTGTTTAGCAGCCTGATACTCCTACAGCATCTATGTTTAAAACTGTCAGACTGCGGCTTCCATGGATAAGAACATAAGAACAAAAAAAATTGCCATACTGGGTCAGACTAAGGATCCATCAAGCCCATTATCCTGCTTCCATCAGTTGCCAATCCAGGCTACAAGTACCTGGCAAGTACCCAAACACTAAGCAGATCTCATTCTACTGATGCCAGTAATAGCAGTGGCTATTACCTAAGTCAACTTGATTAATAGGAGTTAATGGACATCTCCTCCACGAACTTATCCAAACTTTTTAAACCCAGCTACACTAACTGTATTAACCACATCCTCTGGCAACAAATTCCAGAGCTTAATTGTGCATTCAGTGAAAATTTTAAATGTGTTACTTGCTAACTTCATGGAGTACCCTTCTCTGCACCTTCTCCAGTGCAACTATATCTTTTTCGAAATGTGGCTAACCAGAATTGTACACAGTAGTCAAGGTGCGGTCTCACCATGGAGCAATATAGAGACATTATGACATTTTCCATTTTATTAACCATTCCCTTCCTAATAATTCCTAAAGTTCTGTTTGCTTTTTTGACTGCTGCAGCACACTGAGCCGACGATTTTAAAGTATTATCCACTATGAAGCCTAGATCTTTTTCCTGGGTGGTAGCTCCTAATATGGAACCTAACATCGTGTAACTACAGCAAGTTTCCCTATATGCAATTTGCACTTGTCCACATCTGCTATTTGGATGCCCAATCATCCAGTCTTGCAAGGTTCTCCTGTAATATACTACTCTGAATAATTTTGTATCATCCACAAATTTGATAACCTCACTCGGCATATTCCTTTCCAGGTCATTTATACATATATTGAAAAGCACTGGTCCAAGTACAGATCCCTGAGGCACTCCACTGCTTACTCTTTTCCACTGAGAAAATTGACCATTTAATCCTACTCTCTGTTTCCTGTCTTTTAACCAGTTTGTAATCCATTAAAGGACATCGCCTCCTATCCCTTGACTTTTTAGTTTTCTTAGAAGCCTCTCATGAGGGACTTTGTCAAACACCTTCTGAAAATCCAAATACACTACTTTTACCGGTTCACCTTTATCCACATGTTTATTAACCCCTTCAAAAAATGAAGCAGATTTGTTAGGCAAGACTTCCCTTGTGTAAATCCATGTTGACTGTGTTCCATTAAACCATGTCTTTCTATATGCTCTACGCGCTATCGGCGCCATTTTGAGTACTGGAAACCGACAGCCGGAGTGCAGGAGGTCGCTCCCGGTCTCCCGCTGGACTTATAGCAAGTCTTGTGAGGGTCAGGAGGGTCCCCCAAGACGTGCCAAAAGTCCCTGGTGGTCCAGCGGGGGTCTGGAGTGATCTCCTGCACTCGGGCCGTCGGCTGCCAGTAATCAAAATGGCGCCAATAGCCTTTGCCCTTACTATGTCACAGGGGCTATCGGTGCCATTGGTCAGCCCCTGTCACATGGTAGGAGCACAAGATGGCGCTGATGGCCATGTGACACGGGCTGACCAATGGCACCAGTAGCCCCGTGACATAGTAGGTCAAAGGCTATCGGCGCCATTTTGAAACCAGCAGCCGAGGGTGTGAGTGCAGGGGATGGATCCCGGACCCTACGCTGGACCACCAGGGAGTTTTTGTATGTCTTCGGGGGGTCAGGAGGGTGGGGGGTTGTAGTTAATTTAATTTTAGTGGGGAAACAAATAGGAATTGACATATAAACATATCAGGGGGCCCCCTGACGAATACGAATTCTGAATGCAATGTATGGCATCCCTCTGCACATACCTATAAAACATTGTCAAAATAATGAAACAATGATACACTTGCAATAGAGCTGGACTTCAAGAAATATACTTTGTGAATTGCAAATGAGTCACATGGAAGATACATTCATTATAAAGGGAATACAGTTGAATCTCAGTCCACAAGAAAGGATACTTTGTCATTGTTGCACATGTCTATTGTTCCAATGATGCTTCTGTAGTCTGTTCTACTTCTGCTATATCCTGTATTCCTCTGTCTCTGGGGGGGGGGGGGGGGGGAGAAATGGGTTGACAGATGTAGGGAAAAATGGAAGTCAAGGGGCAGGAAGGTAAGTGAGGGGAGAATAAGATGAATTCATTGCATTAGATATTTATTGTGTATCATTCCATTCTGTTACTTGGTGATGGAATCATTTGTTTATTTTCTATTAGAAATGCCCATAATATAAAAATGTAAAAGTGATGCAAGTTTGATGGAAGAGAAAGAAATAATGATGTCTAAGTGTTTGAAACATAATAAAATAAAATAATATGAGAGAATATGGCAGAAGTAAAGGTACTGCAAAACTGTGCACATTTGTCAAGAAGAGGTTTTTGAGCCAGACAAATAGACAAGATGAAGAATGAAAGGGAAAAAAGGCACTAAAGTCTTAAAAGGTGTGAAGTGAAGCAAAAAAAAAAAAAACGTTGGAATAATTGAGTTTGATGGAGCTCACTAAAATTGCGGTGCACTGAGGTCTACAAGATGTTTAATAAAGCTTTGGAATGAACTGAGGAGTCATTGTTATGTCTCAGCAGTGAGTAGGAAATCACATAACACTTGGGGATGTCTTATAAATGATTTATACCTCCATAGAATGGAAGGTTTAGTGAAAATTATGAAGAAAGTCAAGCAAATTTCTTGCGCCAATTAAAATCACAATTCACCAACCAAAGTTACTTGTCATGCCGTGGAAAACTAGGAGATACACTAGGAAAAAGGAAAAGGTAGGCATAAGCTCTGAGGCAGATAGAGAATAATGTAATGATCAGGAATGAGATTCAACAAGATAAATCTTTATGAGCAGGGCAGTTTTGAAAGTGAAAAAAATCAGGCAAAAGCATTTTACCCACTTTGATTTACAGCCGCCTAAAAAAATACACACACAAATTCCTAACACACATACATTTGATCAGATAAATAGAGGAAGTTGGGAGGCACGTCATGGATGTGTGGGCATAACTTCAATTTTCCAAAGTCTTGCACATAAGTAAAAAGCATGCAGTTTCCCTGTGTTTTATGCCCTGCTTTGCAATGGGTAAAGTTATCTACATCTCTTTAGTCATATAATAAGCCAATGCTCAAACACTGTTCAAGGGTAATTTTCAAAGAGATTTTCATAGGTTTTACCCGCTGAAATGGTCTTTTACAAAGCTGCCTGCCTACTAGGCGGGAAGTTGACCTGGACTGAGCAGAGGATTTCACGGCAACGGAGCTGGGAAAAGGTTTGGACTTAAGCATTGGATTTTCAAAACTATGCATGCAAATTTCCCTAATGGTTTCCATGCACATAACAGCAGATGTAATGATGTGGGGGTAAATTTGCTGGGGTAATTTTCAAAGTGGACACATGTGCATAAGTCTATTTGGAGAACTGGTGTAACTTTACCTATGTACTTGCCACCTAAATTTGGAGGGCTGTTATAAACTTACCCCCTTTACGCACACTGTTACACTGTTTTCATTTATAACAATTGTGATATTTTGTACAGATTAGAAATTCCTTATTTCCATTTGCAATTAGGTACACTACTCAAAATGTAGCCCATTTCCTTTACAAGAGGGCTATAATATGTGCAATACCAAAATGAGAAAAAAAGCAAAGCCCTCTGAAGCTGCATTCCAAATGTAAGGGGGAAGTTTTCAAACTGTCAGCATTGAAACAAAGTCCATGGGTAAATTTAATAGGGATGTGCATTTGATTTTCCCGAATTAGGCAATGTCAATGAAATTCTCTAATTCGGAATAGTTCGGGAGAATCGAAAAATGATTAAATGTTCCGAAATTTTTGGAAAAATTCATTTTTGAGTTAGTGCACGGTAACTCCCAATAGTGCATACTAACCCAAAAATCAGGGCCCCCAAAAAAAAACCAAACCCAAACAACGGGAAAAATGAAATTCCCATGGGGTCTCCGAAATGAAGCCCGACACAAATTCTTTACCTGAAGCACATCTCTAAAATTTAACCTGTGAATTTTGCACCAGTTTTCAAAGGGAACATTTGCACTTTCTTTGGCTTTGAAACTTGGGCATTCGTTTTCAACAAATGTGCAATCCGCAATGCAGAAGTCTCTGTCCGTTTGATTCGTGGGTTCGTGAAACGCATGGCGATCCCCACAAATAAAATATATCATATTAGTTTCATTCTTTTAGTTTGCAGTGATTTCATAGCGGCCATTCAAAATAGGAGAAGGCCATCTGGGAGTATCCATAGCAAAAACCAGCCCTTTCCTCTGAGTCATAAGTGACCTCACAGCCCTGTCATAGAGTGGGTCAGACAGGTTGGCAAGGAGATGAGAATGCAACCTATCAGAGCTATACTTCAAAACAAGACCCAAATATATAGCATGTATTAGAAACACATATATATATTAAACTTGCTATATTAGGAATTCTCATTAGGTAAACAAGTCATCTTTCATACGATACCAATGTATTGGTTATCATGCTGATAAGCCCCCACAAATGGAAAGGCTTTGTAATCATTAGGTGACTTGATAATATTGTGTTGTTGTGTGGAATTCTTCCAAAGAAGCTATCCGTGTGTCACACTTATTTTGATTTAAATCCACTCTCATAGATTAATACATCGCAATGTTTCGGAGCATGTAAACCCCTTCTTCAAGGACTCAGCATTAATGTTGGTGGTCGATAGGTGGATGGTCTGCACAATATAAAGATGAGAATATCCTTTAAATATTGTGTCTCAATTAAATTATATGGCTATTGTGAAATGGAAGAGACACATACTTGCGATGTTGAAGTGCCAAAAGCGGAACGACATCCGTCTACTGACAACACGTCTTTAGTGGTGCAATTGACTATCGCTCGTGCTGAAAACATTTGAATTCAAAAAGAAGCAAGGTCTCACATAATGCTCTAACGAGGGAGAGCGCGGTTTCTTGAAAAACATCAGTGCTTACAATTTGAGGTGCCGATGGCTACCGGCGCGAGAGAGTTCAAAACCTCATACTGGCGCGAAAACGTTGAGAGAAACGCCATTTTTAAGGGAATCCCTCTGGCTGTCAAATTTGACAACCAGAAATGATGTAATACGGCATCTCTGACTGGTGAAGCCGTCCACTGAAATAGACCAAGGAATATGCAATCTGTGTTGTACAAATGGAATGTCTCATATCAAAGAGGAATAATACACAAAAAGAGCACACTATGGGTCCTATAGATCAAAATAATAAAACAAAAGGCACCTCTTACTTTTGTTTTTTAAATGTGGCTCAAAAAAGGCAGCATAAATGCTGTTCAATGCGTATCTTTTGGTATCACACTGTTTAGAATTTTCACACAGTTTTGACTCCTTACGGACATGTGTCCTGACACAATATCTCCCATCTTGGCATGGTGGAGATTTCAATACATTTTTATTGCAAGAAGAACAACACTGGATTCATTTTTTAAACACAGTAAAACCTGCTGGTCTCAATTCTATTTTAGAATTACAAGTGTTTCTTTAAACATGCCTTAAGGGCTGATTGTAGCATGATAAGGCACACACATGGCTCTTTCAGAGATTTTTCAGCCCATTGGTCAACATCATTTAATGTTTTCTCATCATTGACAGTGGGAACTTCAGCTAAAGCGTCTTATTTCATTTTCTTGAAATGTTGCCATGCCGACGACATTGCTCTTACATCACTACGTTGGCTTTCCGCGGGCTACTTAATTTTCTATGCATGTGTACAGCAGTCTCTATCCCGCCGTTTGATAACTATTGTGAGATCTGGTGTTCCAGAAGAAGAGGTTGGCTCACCAACATCATCCAAGTTAAGCACATTTACTTTACAGAACACGACTAATTTTCGGCTTGATACTGTTTATGTTACAGATTACCACCCCTGATGAAGCTGCAGTTTAGCAGCGAAACACCAGTCACTGTCGGGTTTGTCAAAATTTGTACAGTCGGGGCATATGGAGCATTGTCTAGTATCAAGACAGTCTATACCAGGGCTATACCAGGCTAAAACCACTACTAACCCAAGCACACTTTCGAACCATTCTCCAAGCACTTAATTTCGCTAGCACAGACTATTGTAACACACTCTTCCTTGGATTACCACATTCAACACTAAGACCACTCCAAATCTTACAGAACTCTGCAACCAGAATCCTAACTGGAAAAAGCAGAAGGGACCACATCACTCAAACTCTTGCCGAATTACACTGGCTGCCAAACGAACAACGAGTACAATTTAAAATACTTTGCACAATCCACAAGTTAATTAATGAAGAAAATACTGATTGGTTAAACACTGCATTAAGACTACATGTTCCCCAAAGAAATCTCAGATCAGCAAATAAAGCCTTACTAACCATACCCTCTGTAAAGACAGCTAAACTGACACAAGTAAGGGAGAGAGCACTGTCATTAGCCGGCCCTATATTATGGAACTCAATGCCACCCAAAACTCTTCAAAAAAAAGCTTAAAAACATGGCTTTTCAAAAAGGCCTTTCAAAGTGAGAATGGGAAATAGGTAGTAGGGGTGTGAATCGTGTGATCGATCGTCTTAACGATTGATTTTGGCTGGGGGGGGGAAGGAAATCTTATCGTCGTGGTTTATTTTTTAAAAAATCGTTAAAAATCGTAAATCGGGGGAGGGCGGGAAAACCGGCACACCAAAAAACCCTAAAACCCAGCCCGAACCTTTAAAACAAATCCCCCACCCTCCCGAACCCCCCCAAAATGTTTTAAATTACCTGGGGTCCAGTGGGGGGGGGGGGTCCCGACGTGATCTCCCTCTCTCTGGCCACGACTGCATTGAGAGAAATGGTGCCGGTGGCCCTTTGCCCTTATCATGTAACAGGGCAAAGGTAGCGCCGGCGCCATTTTGGTTCTTGGTTTCCGACGTCACGCGTCCAGGATATCACCCCCGGACCCCCTCTGGACCCCCAGGGACTTTTGGCCAGCTTGGGGGGGGCCTCCTGACCCCCACAAGACTTGCCAAAAGTCCAGCGGGGGTCCGGGAGCAACCTCCTGCACGCGGGCCGTATTGCCAATCTTCAAAATGGCACCGGCGCTACCTTTGCCCTCACTATGTCATACGGGCGACGGTCATCTGTATGACATAGTGAGGGTATTTGTATTGTATCGTGCACTCTAACGATTTTGGACGATTTTAAAATTATCTGACGATAATTTTAATCGTTCAAAAATGATTCACATCCCTAATAGGTAGTACTAAGAAATAAGAAAAGGACTTATATGCACAAGCAAAAGTCACCTGAGAACATATGTGTGTTTTTATTTTTATTTTATCACACTTAATTATTAAGTTAAAGAATTACAGTATACCGCATCTACGGTTAGCCCATAAAGGGAATTTTAATACACTTTACATATAGCTTATAATATTGAATCATGTATCTGAACAACTGCAGCACCCCCTGGTTAAAGTACAATCATCTCGAATTTATTTATGTGCCTATTTGTAAACCGTTGTGATGGTATATCACTAAACGACGGTCTAGAAAAATTTTTAAATAAATAAAATAAATAAATGACACTAGTGATACCAACCAGGCTATAATAGCCGCTGCATTTATGGAAGAACTGCAGATGGACTTTAAGAAGCAGTAACAAGCAGTATAAGAAGTTCATACCTTTATTTCAAACATCACAGGCTATACAGCTGACTATTGAATTTGGCTACACAGCCGCAACAGTTCAATTGGGTTGGATTGAATACGTTGAAGGCTTGCTGATGCGGTACTCTAAAAAGTTATCATTTACAACCAATTGTTGGCACATTGAACAGCATTTATGCTGCCTTTTTTGAGCCACGTTTAAAAAGCAAAAGTAAGAGGTGCCTTTTGTTTTATTATCATATCAAAGAGAACCATTGAATTTTGTCATTGAGCCCCAATGGTTCTAAAGATTGAAGCCAGTAGATCCATGCGTGCTCTTTATAATTTAAAGTGAGGCTCTATCACCCTTCTCCATGAAGTGGGGACATGTTCAATAATAGCCCATTGCAAGTTCTCAAAAGTGTGTGCTTTATCGATTAGGGGTGTGCATTCGTTCCTACCAATTGGTAATCCGCAACATATAGGGCCATATTCGTTGTATTCGTGGGGAAGTGAAACGTATCGTGATTCCCCACGAATCTTCACCGAATTATTCAGCCATCTGAAGGAACCAATTTAAACAACCCCCCCCCCCACCCTCCTGTCTCCCCCAAGACTTACCAAAACTCCCCTGGTGGTCCAGTAGGGGGTCTGGGAGCCATCTCCTGCAGTCACACCCTCGGCTGCTGATATTCAAAATGGCGCCAATAGCCTTTGACCTACTATGTGACAGGGGCTACCGTTGCCATTGGTCAGTCCCTGTCACATGGTAGGAGCAATGGATGGCCGGCATCCAAGGGTGTGAGTGCAGGAGATGGCTCCTGGACCCCCCGCTGGACCACCAGGGAGTTTTGGTAAGTCTTGGGGGGGGGGTCAGGAGGGTGGGGGGGTTGTAGTTAATTTAATTTTAGCTGGGAAACAAATAAGAATTAACGTATAAATGTATCGGGGGCCCCCTTGCCGAATGCAATGTATCTGGCCCCCGATGAATACGAATCCCAAATGCAACATATGGCATCCCTCTGCACATCCCTATTATTGATACAGTGCTGAACTATAGGTGCCTTAACATCTTTATTATTAATGTGGCACTTATGCTCAGTGAGGCATGTCCTGATTTTGCATTTAGTGCACCCTATATAAATTTTGGGACATGGACACTGGATTACATAAACTACATGGTCAGTGTTACAGTTGACATCATTGGACCGTCTCACTCTATACCCAGTGAGAGGATGTTGCCAAACCGAGCCTGGCTGGGCTTGAGAAGAAAAAGTGCATTTGCCACATATCGATTGTCCCGTCCCAGTGTTGGCTTTAGGATCTGACGATACTGCTCTTACAACATGTTTGATGTTGAGTCCTCTGGAATAAGCAAATATAGGTACTTCTTGAAACAAAGAGTGGGGACTAAGTACATGCCAATACTTAAGTAATATTTGTCTTATCTGTTGTGTGAGTTGAGAGTGCTGTAACACACAAATCAGATTGGGTGTGATGGTTTTTTGTCTGTATTGTAATATGGATTCTCTGTCAGAAAATGTAGCTCTTTTGTGTGCATAGTTGATGACCTGTGTGGGATATCCTCTCTCCTGAAATCACAATTTCAATCTGGTGGCTTGGCGATGGAACTCTTCTTTATCAGAACAAATCCTTCAAATCCGGAAATATTGGCCTATAGGGAGGCCTTCTTTAAACCAG
The DNA here is from genome assembly GCF_901001135.1 of Rhinatrema bivittatum. Classification (NCBI taxonomy): domain Eukaryota; kingdom Metazoa; phylum Chordata; class Amphibia; order Gymnophiona; family Rhinatrematidae; genus Rhinatrema; species Rhinatrema bivittatum. The sequence continues at coordinate 455,389,550 of NC_042617.1, read as the reverse complement.
CGGCGATGGTGACTGTCAAATCATAATAGATTGTTCCTATCAGTTGGTTTTCTATACAATGTGGTTTGCAACATGGACCCGTGTTTACATACATAAATATCTAAGATAGAAATGCTTTCTTGATGGTATGAGAGCATGAATTTTACATTGGGATGAGATTGATTCAACCATGTATAAAAAAATGTGTAACTGGGATTCAGTGTTAGTCCATATGAAGAAGATATTGTCAATATATCTTGACCACTTTATGACATTTGCAAAAAATGGAGACGTGTATATGAATGATTCCTCAAATTTAGCAACAAAGAGGTTCACTACATCAGGAGCAACAGGGGACCCCATGGCTACTCCATGATTCTGTAAGAAATATTTTTCTTCAAACGCAAAGAAATTGTGGAACAAGATGATTCTCTGTGAGTTTGATTAAGAAGCTAGAAATAATTCTATGGGGTTGAACTCTGCACTCAAGGACTTCTTTCACTAATTTTAAAGCTTCTGTCTGTGGCACGTTGGTATATAGTGCCTCTATGTCCAACGTGACCAAGAAGCAGTCTCTTGGAAGTTGGTGCAAGGCTGCTAGTTTCTGGAGCATATCCGATGTATCTTGGATATATGATTTGGCCAATTGTACCTCAGATTGTAAGAAATAGTCCACAAATTGAGCTAAAGGTTCCATTATGGATCCATTGGCCGAAATGATAGGTCTGCAGGGAGGTTTGACTAAAGTTTTATGAATTTTAGGGACCCCATAAATCACTGGAGTTTGAGGATGTTGCATGTTAAAAAAAATTGAATTCACGAATTGTTAAAAACCCATCCAACTGTGCTTGCTTGAGTAATTGTTGTATCCTATCTTGCACTATTGGAGTAGGATCTGAGGCTAAAGGCTCGTAAAATATTGTATCTTGCAATTGGCGCATGATTTCTGCTTTATAATCTGTTTGATTTAGAATGACCACGGCTCCTCCCTTGTCTGCTGGCTTTATAACAATATTCATGTTACAGGATAATGTAGAGAGGGCAAGATGTTCACCCTTAGACAGATTATAAAAAAATATGCTGAGTGCTGGCTTCAAGTTTGGAAATATCTTGTAAAATGAAATTTTGATACCCCTTATTTTGTTCACACATGGGCCCAGAAGAAATCCATTGTGATTTGTTCTTAAAAATAAACGGATCTGGTATGGAAGTTGGGGAATCTTGAAAATACAATTTAATCATGAGCAGACGAAAAAATCTGTATAGCAAAATGCGGCAAGTAAAAGGATTATGTCTGTTGGTGGGCATGAAGGAGAGGAGAGGAATAGCAAGTCCTTGATTGAGGATTTGCTATTCTTCTGTGCTGAGAGCGTAGTCAGATAAATTAATTACAGCCGATTGGGTTGGGACTGTGACTGCGTGAATGGCTTGTGCCATTGGGTGTCATCTTCTTGGTTTTGAGGCTGTTTGTTTTTCTTGCTGTAAGGGCGTGATTTGGGATTGCATCATCTGCGGTCTAAAAAAGTAGTAGTTTAGGGTCTGCATTTCACAATAGCCATATAATGTAATTGTGGACACAACATTTAAAGGATGTTCTCATCTTTATATTGTGTAGGGATGTGAATCGTGTCCTCGATCGTCTTAACGATCGATTTCGGCTGGGAGGGGGAGGGAATCGTATTGTTGCTGTTTGGGGGGGTAAAATATCGTGAAAAATCGTGAAAAATCGTGAAAAATCTAAAAATCTAAAAATCGCAAAACCGGCACATTAAAACCCCCTAAAACCCACCCCCGACCCTTTAAATTAAATCCCCCACCCTCCCGAACCCCCCCCAAATGACTTAAATAACCTGCGGGTCCAGCGGCGGTCCGGAACGGCAGCGGTCCGGAACGGGCTCCTGCTCCTGAATCTTGTTGTCTTCAGCCGGCGCCATTTTCCAAAATGGCGCCGAAAAATGGCGGCGGCCATAGACGAACACGATTGGATGGCAGGAGGTCCTTCCGGACCCCCGCTGGACTTTTGGCAAGTCTCGTGGGGGTCAGGAGGCCCCCCACAAGCTGGCCAAAAGTTCCTGGAGGTCCAGCGGGGGTCAGGGAGCGATTTCCCGCCGCAAATCATTTTCGTACGGAAAATGGCGCCGGCAGGAGATCGACTGCAGGAGGTCGTTCAGCGAGGGTTCCGGCGCCTCGCTGAACAACCTCCTGCAGTCGATCTCCTGCCGGCGCCATTTTCCATACGGAAAATGGCGCCGGCCATACGCGTATGGCCGGCGCCATTTTCCGTACGAAAACGATTCGCGGCGGGAAATCGCTCCCTGACCCCCGCTGGACCTCCAGGAACTTTTGGCCAGCTTGTGGGGGGCCTCCTGACCCCCACGAGACTTGCCAAAAGTCCAGCGGGGGTCCGGAAGGACCTCCTGCCGTCCAATCGTGTTCGTCTATGGCCGCCGCCATTTTTCGGCGCCATTTTGGAAAATGGCGCCGGCTGAAGACAACAAGATTCAGGAGCAGGAGCCCGTTCCGGACCGTTGCCGTTCCGGACCGCCGCTGGACCCGCAGGTTATTTAAGTCATTTGGGGGGGGTTCGGGAGGGTGGGGGATTTAATTTAAAGGGTCGGGGGTGGGTTTTAGGGGGTTTTAGTGTGCCGGCTCACGATTCTAACGATTTATAACGATAAATCGTTAGAATCTCTATTGTATTGTGTTCCATAACGGTTTAAGACGATATTAAAATTATCGGACGATAATTTTAATCGTCCTAAAACGATTCACATCCCTAATATTGTGCAGACCGTCCACCTATCGACCACCAACGTTAACGCCGAGTCCTTGAAGAAGGGGTTTACATGCTCCGAAACATTGCGATGTCGACAGCTGTATTAATCTATGAGAGTGGATTTAAATCAAGATAAGTGTGACACAAAGATAGCTTCTTTGGAAGAATTCCACACAACAACACAATATTATCAAGTCACCTAATGATTACAAAGCTTTTTAATTTGTGCGGGCTTATCAGCATGATAACCAATACATTGGTATCGTATGAAGAATGACTTGTTTACCTAATGAGAATTCCTAATATAGCAAGTTTAATACCTATCAGAGCTAAGCATTCTTCTAATGCAGCCAATCACTGCTCTCACTCGGTGTTCTGTGAAGCTTTTCCTGATGACGCTGTACTATACCTTAAGCATGTGCCGTGCTACACACTTTCTTTTAGGATTTTGCCTGAAAATGTCGTTGCTTTTGAGCTCTCTCCGAGTGTCTCAAATCTGTATTCAATTGCTAGCTACTTTGATAGAATTTTCCATTGAAAAATAGGGATGTGGGGAGATATGGTAGAGGTCTATAAAAAAAGAATGGAATGGAATAAATAAACATTAATCAGTTGTTTATTGACCAGTGGACACACAATGAAGTTATTGGGTTTTACATTTAAAACTAATAAGAGAAAATATTTTTTTACTCAATGCATAATTAAGCTGTAGAATTCTTTGCCAGTGTATGTGGTGAAAGCTGTTAGTGTAGCTGTATTTAAAAAAGACTTGAATAAGTTCCTGGAGGAAAAGTCCATTAACCATTATTAAGGTATAGTTACAGAAATTCACTGCTTATTCTTGGGATAAACAGCTTGGAATCTGTCTATCCTTTGGGATCCTGCCAGGTATTTGTGACCTGGCTTGGTCACTGTTTGAAACAGGATTCTGGGCTTGATGGACCTTTGATCTAACCCAGTATGGCAAATCTTATGTTCTTATGTTTGCCTTAAATGTTGTGAGTTTCAGAAGAAAGGTGAATGTTCTGCTCAAGTACTGTCCATCACCAAAGACTTGTAGAGGTTCTCCTGCTCTGATATACGCTACTATTTCTAATGCAGCAGTTCAAAATGGATAACAATTGTGCATGAGGACAATCTGAAATTGTTTTGGCTTTTCAAGGATTTCAAATCCTCCCTTCCTTCCAGCTCCCACCCTATTCCTTACTTGAGATGTGCATTGGGTGCCCGATCGTTCCCGCTTTCGGGGAAAATGGAATTGGGTTTCGGTGTTGCAGATCCATGAAGATTTAGGGAATTTCGTACGAAATTCCCTATCATCAAAAAATGAATGCACATCCCTATACCTTACTATCTCTTGCATCCTACACAAAAATAAAATAACTTCCCAGTCTCCCAACAACCGTCTCTTCCATTTTCATTCCAAACACATCAGTTTCCTTCCAAGCCTCCCTGTCATTCCCTTCACCACAATTACGCAGCAGCAGCCACAATGCAAAGTCATGTCTCAACCCTCCTCTCTCTAGTCCTCTCTCCCTAGCCCTCTGTAACCTGACATGCTATCTCCTAATCCATTCCCTGGCTCCTATACCAAGCCAACCAATTAAATACAAAAGGAAAATAAAGCAGACCCATCTCTCTCCCAGCATGCAGGACTTCCAGATACCTGTACCCCTCTCCCCCCAGTCAAAACAGAGCTAGCCCAAGTTTGTTAACAAAGCCACAATACGTGCAGAGTAAAGAAAATTAAAATTAAAATAAATAAGGGAAAGATAATGAGGTAACTGTAGAGATTTTATCAGAGTTTTGTTTTTTTTTTTTCTTTTTCAACATCACCACTAATCTCATGCTGAACAGCATTTTAAACTTAACTGCTTCTTTCTGGGGTAAAAAGAACAAAGTCTGATAAAGCAACCCATAGTTTGGCTGCAAACAGGATAGCACATTCTATCTTCTGATTCTGCAAATCGTTGGCAGCACTTTTGTCACTGTACCAAAAAAAATCATGGAAGAAAAAGATATTCTGGCTTTGGAACCTGATGTTTCCTTTCAGTTGTAGTGCCATTTATATTTACAGTTTGTCCTGAAAATTATGAACCCCTGTAATTACAGCTTTTGGTCTTGCTTCGTCTACCAGACATAAGTCCAGTAAATGATGCATGCAGTCAATGGGAATGTCCATTTGTTTAGAATGAATGCCAAAAATGCAATGAATGAACCCATTTTCGGTTCATTCCAAATGGAATGAACTGAAAATTTCCTCCAGCCTCCCACGAAAATACCTACAAAATTTCAGATATTTTTATGTTCATTACCTTTTTAAAAAAAAAAAAAAAAAAAAAAAGAGGCTCACTGCAGCCCTTCAAACACTCTCCCACCATTTAAAAATTAGCCTGGGACCAGGGCCTCCCTGGACCATTCCCCACCCTCCACCCCCCACCATAAACAAGATTCAGGCTAGATACTTTCCTCCACTGCCCCCACATACCAGACTCAACTTGCTACAAAAAATAGTAAGGGCCTAATCGAAGCCCATTCGCTCTAGCCATGGTATCTGCATATTTAAAAATGGTGCCAGTTGCCTGAAGAATGGTGCCAAAATGATCTCTTCGATGCCTGTCTCCAATGCAACCAGTGCCATTTTGTTGGGTAAGTGCCACATAATAGCAGTGCCAGCCAGAGACAAGCAATATCATTAGGGCATCATCCTCCTGGTGGCCAGCACCATTTTTAAAGATGCAGGCACTGGAGCCAGGGCAAATGGACTTTCCTTTGGCCCTTACTCTTTCTTTTGCATCCAGCCAGGAATGGGGTAAGTGGGGACCTGGGAGGAATGTCCCCAGACCTGGACCTTATTTATGAGGAGTGGGGGGGCCTAGAAAGGCCTGGCCAGGTAAGCCCAGGCCCAGAGCTCAATTCTAGAACTTGAAGTAGGGTTTGCAGGGTCCCTGGAAGGTCCTGACTGGGACCAGGCTCCAGCCAAAGGGCAGGACAGTGCTTGGATTCCCATGGGAAGCCTGATTCATTGTTACTTTTGTTTTATGTTTTTTGTTTTTTGGTTTTTTTTTGGGGGGGGGGTAATTTTTTTCGTTTGGAGAAATGAGCAAATAAAAAAAAACAAACAAACATTTTCCCAATGAAAAAATGAATCAAACAGAACATTTTTGCCCTGCAGATGCTTGAGAGTCAAGCTTTACTACATTATTTTTCATTTCGTGTCCCAATACAAGGGTCGGGGGGTGAAGGAGGGGTGGGCCTTTGAAAGGCTGCAGCCGTTCACACTGCGGTGGTGCGATTTTGCTGGCCGCAGTGGCTGCAGCGTTTCGTGCAAATAGCGCCATCATAAAAGGTGGTGCTATTCGCCACGCTACTGCCGGCGATAATGTTCCTCACATTATCGCCAGCACCGGTGCCGCAGCCAACTCCTCCCCCTCCCCCTCTCCGCCCCGACTCCTGACCTCCCTTCACCGACTCCTCCCCTCCAGCTAATTTGCATCCTATCGTGATAAACATTTAGAAAATAACCCCCCTAGTTTGCAAGAAACTAGTACAGTCCTGTGTGTTACATAAGGACATAAGAAATTGCTGGGCCAGCATCCTGTTTCCAACAGAGGCCAAACCAGGCTAAGAGTACCTCGCAAGTACCCAGACACTAAGAAGATCCCATGCTGCTAATGCCAGTAATAGCAGAGACTATTTGCTAAGTCAATTTGATTAATAGCAGGTAATGGACTTCTCCTCCAAGAACTTAACCAAACCTTTTTTGAACCCAGCTACACTAACTGCACTAACCACATCCTCTGGCAACAAATTCCAGAGTTTAATTGTGCGTTGAGTGAAAACATTTGAAAGGTAATTCTGGCTGTTTGTGGGAACTGATTATTTGTGGGGTTGGATCACACAGGCTAGTTCTCAGGCAAGTCCTTTTCCTGCAGGACTTGAGTCCTTTGTTTGGGGGGGGGGGGGGGGATATCCTCCAGGACCCGGAGTTACAGGGGTGACTGTATAACCTTTATTCCCTTGGAGATATAACATTTTCTTTCCCACTGTGAATGCTGCAAGCACCAAGAAAAAACACCAGAGACCCAGATGTGAGTGTCCAAAAATAAAGTTTGGTTTATGTAAATCAGAGGAGTGTACGGCACAGTGATGGCATTGTTAACACAGTCCTCAGCAGCACAGATGATCTTTAATGTTCACAGACCTTTCCTCTATCTGTGCATGGGTCTCTTATCACCAGGGTAAGGGAAACCCTCACCCTCCAGGACTTGCATAAAATGAGGTACCCGGGTAGACAGGGAATCCCTTGTGTGGGCAGAAAAAGCCCCTCCAAAACTGGCAAGAAATGGATAACACTGTCTCTGCACAAGATTCGTTTATTAATCACAGTTCTCCAAATGTATGTCTCAGCCTTTCTCTCTCGCTCCCTCTCTCTCCCTTTCACAAGCTTCATGATGGAAGGGATCCCCATTGGAACACACAGCCCTCGATGTTCCTTCCTTTTAGCAGGGCAGGAAGAGGAGCAGCAAAACACTTTCTCCCAGATCTTTCAACCCAAAGCCCCTTTAAGAACAGAGTCCCAAAATCACCAAAAAGTGTCTGCAGAAGGTTACCATCATTTCTCTGTCCTTCACGAGGTTGTAGAGAGGCAGGTCTTCCCTACCCTGGCCCCCCCCCCCCCCAAAAAAAAAAAATGGTTTCCCTGTGACCTCTCTCCAAGCAATTCCCAGAGGTCTCGCAGGCTTCTTACCACAAAAAAGTGAGTGAGTGAAATGGGAAAAGAAAGGAAGAGGAGGTAGGGGAATAAGAAGTTCTCCTATCCCTTCCCTCTTCTTTCCTTTTATGGCCTGCCTCCCTTCATCTCCTCTGGCCTCCTGGGGAAGTCTCTTCAATGCCGCTGCATTTTGTTCCTTCACTTGCAGGCACAACATCATCGCATCACCGTTGTTCTTGTTTTCTGCCCTCAGGGGAGTGGGACCCTCCCACAGGTGCGTCATTACTGCACTGCCATGATTCTTCTCTTCTGTCCTTGCTGGGTAGAAAGCGCAGCTGTGCCATCATGGTACTACGGTTCTTGTCTTCTGTCCATAGGGAGTAGGAGCCTTGCAGGCATGTTTTCACCATGTTAAGGCGGTCAAATTTGTGAGAGGAAGGGCTCCTGGCGTGAGGGCATGACACTCCCTCCTGATGTGCAAGTCTCATGCATAATGCGTGACACTTAGCATCTCTTGCCTGGGTTTTGGATTAGGCTAGATGCCTGGTTCTGGCTTTTTAAGGTTTTCTGGGGTTTTAAATACCATATACCATAGGTAGCATATATATATATATATACTAGGGATGTGAATCGTTTTTCTGACGATTTAAAATATCATACGATATTTTCAAACTCATCAGAAATCGGGGGCTCCCCGAAACCAATAGGAAAATCCCACTAAATTGTTCGTGGGGGTTCTCTTATCGTTTTGGGGGAGGGCGGGAAAAATGGCACACAAAAATAACCCCTAAACCCACCCCGTCCCTTTAAAAATGGCACGGGCCATCCAGTGCTCCTACCATGTGACAGGGGCCGGCCAATGGCACGGATACCCTGTCACATGGTAAGGGCAAAGGGCCATCGACGCCATTTTGATTAGGGGCAGCCAACGGCCCGAGAGCAGGAGATTGCTCCCGGAACCCACACTGGATCACCAGATACTTTTAAAAAGGTTTTTTGGGGGGTCTGGAGGGTGGGGGAAGCTAAAGGATGTGTTTTAAAGGGTTGGGGTGGGTTTTTTGTTTATCGGCTCGGGCGCAGCCGATAAAAAAAAAAAATGATCGGACCGCACGAAAAAAATTTCCCGATAGTCCCCGAACCTGAAATTGGAACTGATTCCGGTTCCAATTCACATCTCTAATATATACCATATATAAAATGTGAGGGTAAGTTTTCAAAGGTATTTATGTGAGTAAAATGGTTTACCTGCAAAATGGCCGTTTTCAAAATTGCCCAACCCATATGCGAGAACACGTAACTGTGTACTGTGTATTCATACAAAAGTTTACCCAGACTGAGTGGAGGCATTCTTGGGGGTGGTGTTGGGAAGGAATTTGGACTTACACATATACTTTTGCATTTTCAAAAGCATGCTTGTAAATTTTTCCAAAATGTTTCCATGCATATGTAATTGTGTGTGAGTAAATTGAGTGGAATTATTTACAAATTGGATTTATATGTGTAAGTCTGCTTAGAAAATTGGTGTAACCTAATAATAGAAACATAGACCATGACAGCAGACAAAAGTCATATGCTCCATCCAGTCTGCCCATCCACATCTCCTGTTCAGCTTTATAGTGTCTCCCAGTCCCTCAGAGATCCTCTGTGATTGTCCCAATCTTAAGGGAGATACCAGATGTTCTACCATTGTATGCAACAAAATATGAATTCTGCCTTCTATAAATACTGTCCTCAGAGGGACACAGACTTTAAAACATGGATGATGATTGCTGACATTCATGTTCCAGCAAAGAAACATTGTCTCAGCAGAGAGAAACAAGATTAGAACATTTACCAGCACAACAATGCTACACAGCCTATCAGATCAGTTTGTTGACTATAAGCTCCTTTCTAAATAAAAAGCAAGTGGTCCTTGGATAGCCAGGGCAGAAACTAAAAAAAAACTTAATCCCCCAGAGCAGAGAACACCAGCCTGTCCAAGGACAATTCATTGGACCGGAGCAGTGACCCCCCACACCCCCAACAGAAGAGGGGGAGCATCTGAAAGGAAGAAAATTGCTGACATGGCAAGACAGCACTGATCATGATGCGACTGAGCACAGTCCAGATTCGACATATGACAGAAGCAGTGACTCCACCCCATGAAAAAGGGGGAGGTCAGCGATCTGAAATGGAAAGTCACCATCCACCCGCTGCATGACTATGTGTGAACTTTCTGCATATTCATCAGCTGACTGTTATAATAAAGGGGAAACAAGAAAAAAGAGAGGACCACTGACAACATGGAGGCATCAACTTTGCCCCTCCCTATGTCGAAGAAGTAGAGGACCGAGAAAGAGGAAAGCCCTAACTGCTATCTGGTCACCTGCCATGAAGCCAGAGATGGCCCCAGAGCTGAGAGATGCCTCCTCAGCCCAGCCAGTACCAAGGAAGCAAGTTCTTTCCCTTGAGACTGTTCCCGAGATCTCCAGCCAGAGATGGCCCCAAAGCTGGGAGATGCCTCCCCAGTCCAGCCAATACAAGGTCCAAGGAAACATGCTATTTCCCTTGAGATGCTCCACAAGATCTCCAGCCACAGACTACTCTAGAGGTAAACAGAAGGGAATCTCCCAAAGTTGGATGGGGTTAGTCAGTTAGTTACCTTTATTACTACTCTACACAGGCGAAGGTTTCTAGCACATTTCAGTTCGCTAAGCTTTATTTAGTATAAACCAATGCAAAGTGGCAGGACTTTAGAGACATGTACTATTTATTTTCTTCTAAATGCTAATCCTGCAAAGTCTGACCCATTAGGTGTGGGGGAGGGGGGAACAAGGTGCACAGTAGCAGACAGGTTCCTGAGCCCCTAATATTGCATACAATACCCTCTTGAAATCTGATACTGCCTTCTTCTCCACCACATCCACAGGGAGGTGGTTCCATGGGTCCATCACACTTTCTCTACAGAAATATTTCCTTAGATTACTCCATGGTAACTTAGTAAATGATACAGATAAAGACCAAAGTAGTCAATCCAGTCCACCCAGTAAGTTGCTTAGGGTAGTAACTGTCACTAAGTGCAAGTTACCTAAGGCCTAAATGTTGCAATTAATGTTAACATAAGAGCAATTGTAGCCGACCCTTCAGTTTGCCACTAGATGACCCTAGGTCCCTTACCATTTTTTCACATTGTTTTCTGTACAGCACATACAACAAGCTGACCAAGTTGGTTCCCAGCATTCATCAAACCATCAGGACTAGTAACAGCAGTGGTGTTTTCCTTTCTTTCTCAGTCTCTCCACTGAGCTGTGGTTATCCCAGGGGCATAAGGCGGAGATAGAGGAAGAGTGTGTGTGATTATTTTGAGTTAGGTCTTGAAGCTGTTTTTCCTTTTACCCTGCTGAGTTTGGACTCACCAACCCAACCTGGTATTTTTTATTGTGCTAGAGGAGATTCCTCATCACTACACTCCCTGTCTGAGAGGTGCTGCCTATCTTTTGAAGAGAGAGAGGTTTTTATATGTTTTGGTTGGCTTTTAGATAAGTTTCTTGTTCTGAGGAACACCCTGTACCCTTTGGAGAGAGGCAACCTCCCCATTCCTGAGAGCATGGGCTGGAGAGCTATGAGCGACCCCTCTACTCACTAGAGGAAACAAGACCAGTGACAGCACTACCCAGCGTGAGATATTTTGGATAGAGACTTTTGGATTTTTCCCCTTTTTGAAAGTGTGGAGGTTTTTTCCCACCCCTCTAAACACTTGTGGAAGGTCTAGGGGGCTGTAAGCAGAAATGGAACATCAGACTTCTCTCCCAGAGAGGTCAACTGAGGTTGTAACATCAAGCTTTGGGAGATTCCTAACTGGATCTCCAGCCCAAAGGGATCAGGACACAGGCTGTGGGCATCAGACTAAACTTTGAACGCACGATCTTTTTGTGGCATGGGGCTCTCCCCTAGCTAATCTACTGGGCAGTTTGCACAGATAAGGAGACAGTGGCAAGCTCCCTCCCAGGAGCTGGAGAGATGGATACAAGTCCCTCAGCAGAGAGACAATGTAAATAGTTTCCATGTACAATTTCATTTGTGGAATGATTGTGGGGAATATTCAGTAAATTTAAGTTGAACACCCAGTCTGAGCCTAGCCTGTTTGTCCCTGAAGAAACTAATTCATTAGAAAGGTACATGCACATCAGGAGAGGCAGTCCCATCATCTGTGCCACAAAGGATTTCCTCCCCCCGGGAGGGGCCAGAAGAAGGGGAAGGATGGCAAGAGCAGCCCTGACAAATAAATACTTTTTTGGTCCTAGGAGAAACTACAACCCCCTCCACCCCCCCCCCCCGACAAAGGGTTACACAACATTTCTTCCTTTTCATCCTCTAGCCTCTCAGGATCTACAGTGTGTATCCCATGCTTTTTTTTTAAATTCCTTTACCATTGCTTTCACCACCTCTTTGGGAAGGGCAATCAATACAAACACCACCTTTTCCATGAAGAAATATTTCCTGATTTGGTCCTGAGTCATCCCCATTAGAATTTCATATCATGATCCCTAGTTCTGCAGCTTCCTTTCCATCAGAAAATGTTTTATTTTTGTATATCATGAATACCTTTCAGGTGTTTAAAAGTATGTGTACCATATCGCCTCTGTTCACCTTCTCTTTCAGGATATACATATTTAGATCCTCTTGCCTCTTCTCATAGGTCTTCTGGTGCAGACCCTGCAACATTTCATTTGCCTTTTTCTGGACTGTTTCCATCATGTACTGATCCTCTTTTAGATACAGTCTCCAGAACTGAACACAGTCCTCCAGGTGAAGCCTCACCAAAGACCTGTACAGGGGCATTATCTCCTCCTTTTTCATGCTGGTTATGCCTCTCCCTATGCAGAATTCCTCTGGCCTTAGCCATCACCTTGTCACATTGCTTTGCCACTTGCAGATTATCAGCCTTATCACCCTAAGGTCTCTCAGTCTGTATACATCAGCCTTTTGCCACCCTCCCCCCCCTCCCCATTAAATACAGCAACTTTGGTTTACTACACACTAAATGCAAACCTTCAACCGCTCTTCCAGCTTTCTTAAAACACTTTTCATTCTCTCTACTCCTTCAGGTTTGTCTTCTCTATTGCGTTTTTTGGAGACATCCAAGAAAAGAAAATCCTTTCCTTTTAACACTTCTGCAATATAACTCAACATAGAAACTGAGCAGAGCCTGATCCAGAAATGATCCTTGAGGCACTCCACTTATCATTCTTCTCTCTTCAGAATAGGTTCCATTTACTATTACCCACTGTCAATCAACCAATTAGTAATCCGTTCCATCACCTTGGCACCCATTCTCAAGCTTTTCATTTTATTCATAAGTTTCCTATGTGGGACTATATCAAAAGCTCTGCTGAAATGGAAGTAAATAACATCAAGTGCTCTTCCTTGATCTAATTTTCTAGTCACCCAATCAAAAAAAATTGTTCAGATTAATTTGACTGACCTTCCTTTAGTGCAGGGGTGAACAAACGTTTTGAACCATGGCTCCCCTTCTATCCATATTATTTTCTAGTGCCCCCTGCCCACCAAAGTTGGGTTTCATCACACACACACACACACACACACACACACACACACACACATATATATATATATATATAGGGATTGGTGGATAGATCAAGGGATTGATAGAAAAAAGAGTGGTTTAAGGATGGAGGGACTGATATAAAGGAAATAATTGAGGAATGAATTGTTTGATCTAATGAGATAAATGTAAAACAGATATCGTTGTAAAGACAAATTGAATAACCAAGTGTAGGTAGATTGAATTTGCTGAGTTTTCATGTATTGGGATTAGTTTTATGAATGTAATAAGTATGCATGAGTGTGCATGAGTATGAGTGGGATATTTTAAATTAATAATTGTGGTAAAAAATGATTGGACAAATATTATATATTGTATAAATGATATATTGTACAAATGATAAATGTAACATGCTATTAATTCCATCAGTAGCATGGGATCTTCTTAGTGTTTGGGTAGTTGCCAGGTTCTTGTGGCCTAGTTTTGGCCTCTGTTGGAAGCAGGATACTGGGCTTGATGGACCCTTGGTCTGACCCAGCATGGCAATTTCTTATGCTTGAATGTTTTTTGATGTTTTTCTAAATGATAATAAAAAGAGGATTTTTTGTGAAAACTTGTTATGTGCTTATATACCACTCCATTGGAAGTGTATTTTGTTGTTATATATATATGTATATAGACAGATAGATAGATACATACATACAAAATGGTATCCTGGCTTCATGGCCTGGTGTTAGTCTCTTACCAACCAATCAGCTGTTGAAACATTTGTCAAGCCAGATGCTCAAAGTTCCAGTTTTGATTCTTTTCAGGTTGCTGAAAGGAGCAAACAAATACACACAAACAAACAAAAATAGAGGCAGATATTACACCACAAACAGATAGGCACAGACAGACAGAGACACCAGAGAGAGAGATGGAGAGAGACAGACACACCACACTCAGACAGAGAGGTACAGACACACCAGCACACCCATCCAAACACAGAGAGACAAATATGTACCACAGCCATGCACAGATACTGTACACCCAAAGGCAGAGAGACAAAGAAATACCACACCAAACACAGAGACAGATACTCTATCCCTATTCAGACAGATAATCCACATCCATCCACAAAGGGACACTACAATTAGAGAGACACAGACACCGCACAACCAGATAGATGGACACACATACACCACACCCAAACAGACCACACCAGACAGGAAGAGACTAGGATTGCCAACTACCTGGCTATGAATGGGACAGTCCAGTTTTCTGTTGGCCTACAGTGTCCACTCAGAAGACCTGACCGTACACTAAAAATCTGGCTACTGCGGCAAAGACTATGGCCCTGTATACAGACGGGGGAGGGAACTAAGGTAGAACAAGCAGCCTGAGAGTAGAGCTGCAGCCCTGCCCTAACTCCTCTCCCTGTGCTGTGATTGGCAGCTGTGGGGAGGGGGGTGGGATCTCAGCCGAACACACTCTCCTTAGCAGCTGCTCTGCAGCTCTTTCCATAGCTCCTCTCTCTACTGTGTCTGTAAGTTGTGACAAGAGGGGATGAGGACACAGCTCAGTCTTTCTTTCCTCCCGGCTGCTAGCAGTGCTTCCTGCATATCTCAGGTATGCCTCAGAAGAGAGAAAAAAGCACAGAGAAGGCAGAAAGGAAGGGGTGGGAGAGAAAAATAAGAGGTACACAGAATGGAGAAAAGAGGGGGGAGGCACAGGCTGGACAGGGGAGTTAGAGAGGGAGGTGCACAGGCTGGATGAGAGAGCCAGAGAAGACACATTGTTATGATCGTCGGTCGCGGCCACCTGTGGCAGGCTCAACTCACGTCATGTCATGCTTGGTTCTCTAACTCCGGTACTCTCGTGGCGGTGGCCAGCCGCTGCTGCCACGTTCCTTCTGGCTCCCTGCACGTGTTGGCTGGGATGCCGCCGACCAGCGTTCCGATTCTGGGCCTCTCTAGGTGCACGCGTGCGCCATCTCTCCACCCTTTAAAGGGCCAATGGCGGGAACTCCAGGCTCGTTCCCGGCTGATGGCATCACTGGCCCAGAGTACTTAAGCTTCACCTCCAGCCTCCACTAACCGACTTGGCAATGAGTTCCTTGGCTCCTTCTAGGTGCCAGTTCCTGTTCCACAGACCAGTTGTTCCTACCTTCAGATCGCTGGACTTCTCCTTCCGGGTTCCTTCTCTGTGCTTCCCAGTTTGTGGGTTCTGGCTCAGCGCTATTTCTCTTGGACTCTCTCTCAGTGCTTCTCGCTCCTTGGGGTCAGGTTCAGCGCCATTTCACCTGGACTCTCTTCCAGCGCTTCCCGCTCCGCGGGCCCTGGCTCAGCGCTACTTCACCTGGACTTCCTCTCAGCGCTTTGCGATGCTCGCGGCCAGGCTCATTGCAACTTTATCCGGACTTTTTTTCAGCACTTCCTGCTCCATGGGCTCTGGTTCTGCTCTACCTCACCTGGACTCTCTCTAGCGCTTCCCACTCCTCGGGGCCAGGCTCAGCACCACCGTCATTGTGAGTCCCATCCGCAGTGTCCTCTGTACCTTAGGACCCTCATGGTACTCCTCCATTTTGATTTCTACAGTGCCAACTCTCTTCAAGATTGGATTCAGCGCAGTACTTCATCAGACTGTGTCTCGGTGCCCCGTTCCTCGCAGTACCTCCCTGCGCTGCTACTTTCTGGACATCAGCTTTTGCGGGTTCCCCGCCATGGTCCTTACTCAGCATTCTACAGTTCGTGTCTCTGTACCTGCATCTCCTCATCCTGAGGTCACTCTACTCCCTTCAGAGCTGCAGTGGCCTTACACTCCCTGAGACTCTTTCTCCTCCTCCCTCCGAGAGTGCTCCTGTTTCAAACTGTGCCTATCCTCCCTGACACGCTCTGCAACTACTCGCCTACCCTCTCCGGGACCAGCCACACAGAGGTGCTCCTAAGTACTACCAGCCCCGGCACCCAAGGGCTCAACCTGCGGGGAATTAGGGTCGGTACAGGCGAAGTCCCAGCTTGCCTTTGTTCCCAGACAGCCTCACCTCCCGATGGTGGGGACCTTCAGGTATCAACAAATCCACCTCGGGCCAAGGGTCCACAAATCCTAACACACATGGAAGGAAGGAGGGGGAGAGAGGGGCACAGGGAACGAAGGAGGGAAAGAGACAGAGGAGGGCACGGGGGCTGGAGGGACAGAGACAAGAGGATGGCACAGGAGGTGGAGGAGGAAGAGAGTCAATAGGGCACAGGCAATTTTGGAGGAAGAGAGTGGGGCACAGTGGCTAAGGACGGAAAGAGACAGAAAGGCACTGAAGATGAGGAGAGAGAGAGAGGGGGGGGGGGGCACAGGGCCAGGAGGAAGCAGGAAAGGAGACAGGAGGGAGAAAGATGAGAGGCAGAGGGAGGGAAAAGAGACAATCAAGGCACAAGAAACAGAGGGAAAAGAGAGGCGAAAGGCGCAGGAGACAAATATAGGCAGAAAGGGATGGGGCACCCCCTCTGCCTGGTCCTCAAGTGTGCAGTCATGGTCTGTGGAAAAGTTGGTAACCATAGAAGAGACACAAGCAGTAAGGCTGAAGAAGAAATACAGCACACCTAAAGGGACACAGATAGATCACCATACACAGAAAAATACACATTTCAACAGACAGATAGTCCACAGGTCACACCACACTCCGATAATGAGACAGACACACTAAGTGGCAGATACACAAACCCATGCCCGGACACAGAAAGAGAGAGAGCGAGAGAGAGAGAGAGACTGCCACATCACATCACTGTCTCACAGAGAAATGCAGACACCCCATAACCAGACACACCACATTCAAAACCACAGGCAAGCTGACCACACTACAATCACAGACATCCCATACCCAGACAGTCCAAAGACACACACACCACAGCATCATACACAAAGTAAACCTTCTACAATAAGGTTACACCTGCAGAACACAGAGAGACCCTCACCTAATACAGAATAGAGAGACCATAAAGTATAAATGGAAACGCGCAGAAAAAACTGAAGTGGAAACCGCAACAAACCAAACTCTGTATGAGGTGCAACAATGTAAAAGCAAAAATATATATATATTAGGGATATGCAATCGTTTTTCCCGAATTAGGCAATGTCAATAAAATTGCCTAATTCGGAATAGTTTGGGAGAACCGAAAAACAATTAAATTTTTTCCGAAATTTCAGAAAAAATTAATTTTTGAATTAGTGCAAGCTAACTCCTGTTAGTGCGCGCTAACCCTAAAATCAGGGCCCCCAAAAAAAAAACCCCGAACCGTGGGAAAAATGAAATTACCGCAGGGGGACCCCGAAACAAAGCCCGACACAATTTTTTACATCTCTAATATATATTCCTCATAAATCAATATAATCAAGAAACATTAAACATCACTCAGAATACTAAATCCATACTATATACAAAATATAAAATATATATATATTCTTTTTTTTTTTCAAAACAGCTGATGACTAGAACTACACCCATTATTATGCGGAGTAGTTAAATCTCAAGTGGATTGTGATAAATTGCAGGAGGACCTTGTGAGACTGGAAAATTGGACTTCCAAATGGCAGATGAAATTTAATGTGGACAAGTGTAAGGTGATGCATATAGGGAAAAATAACCCTTGCTGTAATTACACAATGTTAGGTTTCCTATTAGGAGTTACCACCCAGGAAAGAGATCTAGGTGTCATAGTGGATAATAGTATTGAAATTGTCAGTTCCGCGTGCTGTGGCGGTTACAAAAGCAAACGTAATGTTAGGAATTATTAGGAAGGGAATGGCAAATAAAATGGCAGATATCATAATGCCTCTGTATTGCTCCATAGTGTGACCACACCTTGAATACTGTGTGCAATTCTGGTCGCCACACCTCAAAAAAGATATAGTTGCACTGGAGAAAGTGCAGATAAGGGTGACCAAAAAGATAAGGGGCATGGAATGGTTCCCCTATGAGGAATGGCTAAATAAATTAGGATAGTTCCGTTTGGAGAAAAGATGATTGAGGGGTGGATATGATAGTTGATAATCAAGTTGACTTAGGGAATAGCTACTGCTATTGTTAATTGCATCAGTAGCATGGGATCTTGGTGTTTGGGTAATTGCCAGGTTCTTGTGGCCTGGTTTGCTCTATGTTGGAAACAGGATGCTGGGCTTGATGGACTCTTGGTCTGACCCAGCATGGCAATTTCTTATGTTCTTACCACCAGGGCAAAGAGGGAGGGGATTCTACTCCAGGTACTTCCGGATTCCAAAGGAACAGGATGACTCCATCCCATCCTAGACCTAAGGGCCTTGAGCAAGTTTCTAAAAAAAGGTCCTTCTAGTAACTAACAGCATAGTCCTAGTTTTTAGAAGGCCTAAGCTGGGTGAGCTTCTTAAAATACTAGGAAGCTTGGCTCAGTTCTAACCTAGGTTGGATATTCCTTATGGCAGAGTGACCAAAACTATTCTCCCATGTTCAGATGTTTGCTGCTGTGTGCAGTTCTGGTCACCACATCTCAAAAAGGATATAGCTGCACTGGAGAATGTGCAGAGAAGGGTGACCAAAATAAGGGGCATGGAATGGCTTCCATATAAGGAAAGGTAAAGAACTTAGGGCTGTTCAGTTTGAAGACAAGATGAATGAGGCGGGATATGATAGAAGTCTACAAAATCATGAAAGAACTTGAACAAGTTAATGCAAATCGGTTATTTATTCTCTCAGACAATACTCAGATAATAGAAGGACCAGGGGGCACTCCATGAAGTTAGCAAGTAGCTCATTTAAAACAAATCGAAGAAAATATTTTTCACTCAGCGCATAATTAAGCTCTGGAATTCATTGCCAGAGTATGTGGTTACAGCAGTTAATGTAACAGGGTTTAAAAAAAGGTTTGGATAACTTCCTAGAGGGATAAATCCATAAACTGCTATGATGGTAATTAATTAATAGGCAATAGTAGCTTGTGATCTATCTAATGTTTGGGTACTTGCCAATTACTTGTGACTTGGATTGGCCACTGTTGGAAACAGGATATTGGGCTTGATGGACCCTTGGTCTGACCCAGTATGGCATATCTTATGTTCTTCTGTAGAGGTCTTCAAAATCATAAAAGGACTTGAACAGGTTAATGTAAATCAGTTATTTACTCTCTCAGATAATAGAAGGACTAGAGGGCACTCCATAAAGTTAGCAAGTAGTTCATTTAAAACAAATTGAAGAAAATTATTTTTCACACAGTGCACAGTTAAGCTCTGGAATTCATTGCTAGAGGATGTGGTTGTGGGTTTAAAAAAGTTTTGGATAAGTTCCTAGAAGAAAAACCCCAAAACTGCTGTTAATCAATAAGGAATAGTAGCTTGAGATCTATTTAATCTTTGGGTACTTGCCAGATAATATGACTTAGATTGGCCACTGTTGGAAATAGGATGCTGGGCTTGATGGACCCTTGGTTTGACCCAGTATAGCATATCTTATGTTCTTATGTTTTTAATTAAAAACTCATGCACAAATTTTTAAAAATTTCCTAAACATCAATAAAATATTTCAAAAACAGCAGACACATCAAATAAAATCCAATAATTAAAACTAATAAGGATTTTAAAACTTCCTGCTCTTCACATGTCACTCTGTTGTGGAAAGCACTAGGGATGTGTAATCATTTTTGCCAAATTGGAAAATTTCAAAGAAATAGTCCAATTCGGTATGGGTTGGAGGACCCAAATCCCGAGACGGATTTTCCCCGAACTTCGGGGAAAATTGGTTGTTCGGATTAGCGTGGGGTGGAGGGACACATTTATTTTAAAAAAACAAAACAAACCGACCCCAACCCTTCAAATTTCTAATTAACTAAATTTGAAGGGTTAGGGTGGGGGTGGGGTTTTCGGCAAAAATTGCCGAGAGAAAAAAACGACTCGTTGGAAAACGAAGTTTTCCACAGGTCGCTCGACCTGTAGCCCGACCCGTCATAAAAAAATGATTTGCATCCCTAGAAAGCACTCATTTTTGTGGACTGCGGGAGGGTGCAGACACACACACACACACACACAGTCACAGGTGAATTTTTAAAGGAGTTATGCATGTAAATGTTACATACTATTGTAGCAATTTTCAAAAGCTCACTTTCACAAGTAAAGTGAGAGACATAGGGCCTAATTTTCATGGGTTTTGCATGTATAAATGCACTGTACCTTTTAACATGCACCTGAGAGTAAACATATGTATGTATGTGTGTGCTTCCTCTTTCATACATACTCTTCCTATCTCTCTCACATGCACATCCATGCTCCCTCTGTCTCTTTCACACATACATGCTTCCTCCATCTTTTTCACACACATATGCATGCTTCTTCTGTCTCTTCTGATACACGCACGCTTCCTCTGTCTCTCTCACACATACGTTCACATGCTTCCTCTCTCATATACACAGACATGCTTCCTCTGTCTCTCTCACTCTGTCTCTTTCATACATACACATTATCTTTTTCACACACACACACATGCTTCCTGTCTTTCACATACATACAGACATGTTTCCTCTGTTTCTCTTACATATACATACACACTTTCTTTCATATACACACTTCCTGTCTTTCTCACATACACACAAATACATGTTTCCTCTGACTCCCTCACATACACACACATGCTTCCTCTGACTGACACACACATACACACAATACCTCTGTCTCTCACAAACACATGCTCTCATGCACAGGTCTCTTTTATAAAAACATTTCTGTCTCACCTACACATACATACATGCTTCCTTTGTCTCTCTCATACAAACACATGCATTCTCTGTCTTTTTCACACACACATATATGCTTCCTCTGTCTCACACATACATATACACTCCCATGGCTTCCTCTGTCTCATTTACACACACACTCACCCTCTGTCTCTATCTCTCTCTTACACTTTACAGGACCTCACAGGACTGAAACAGTTTGAGGAGGGAGTCAGGCATTTTGTAGCGACAGCAAGCAGCATTAGGCGACACATACCTTCATTTTACCAAGGCTGGATGCATGCAGACGACAGCAATCTTAGTTTTTGAGAGCTGCACTGGCAGTGCCACCTGCATGGGACCTAGAGAAGGCTGGAACAAGAAAGGAGTGGATAGGGAGAGACGGCTGGCCCAGCCCAGGACTCGGAGGGAGAGAAAAAACTGCAGGCCAGACTGTGTGACTAATTAGCAGTGAAGTAGCACTGCAGGCAGGAGCCAGTGCACATAGGAGGAGCCAAAGTTAAGGAGAAAAATCAGCAAGGACATGCAGCACAGCACAGGATCGAGGTCCAACTTAAGGGAGGGGATGGAAGGGAGAAGCAAAGGGAGAAGGAATGGAGTATTGGTAAGTGAGGGAGGCAGAGTGGAGAGAGTTGGAAATGCTCCTGGCTGAGCACGTAAAAACAGTCCCTTCTCTTCTGCGACTGTGCCACTTGCCAAAAAGGAAACAGCAGGCAGCTGTTTGGTGTGATGCCACAAATTCTGATTGGCTACTGGCTTGAGAGCTACGACCCCGGGCAATTTCACAATGCTGCAGTTCCTCCTTGTGTGTCTCTTCCCAGATCTTCCCAGCTCAGCACTGCAACTTTTTCTAACTGCTGCTGGCCGCCCCCTGGAAGCTTGTTCAACCCCCCCCCCCCCCCCCCCCCCCCCCCACAGGGGGCACATCCCTCCTAAGCCATGTGGCTATGGTTCCAACAATCTACCAGATTGTAGAAAAGTCACTGTCTTTTCGTTTATCAGAGTATCCACTAATTAACGTAAGGTACTTTTCACTCTCATCTCATGACCCCTTATGTCAGAGCCTCCATTCCATTGAAAGAAACCTGACTCCTGTGCATAAATTCCTTGGAGAAATGTAAATGTCTCTATCATAGCTCCCCTTTTCTTCCTTTCCACTAAGGCATACATGTTTAGATTTTTGTCTGTCTCTATATGCTTTATGATAAAGACCATTGACCATCTTAGTAGCTGCCCTCTAGGCCAACTCTATTCAGTTTATTTCCTTTTCAAGGTGCAATCTCCAGAGCTGTACATAGTATTCCAAATGAAGTGGATTGGCCACTGTTGGAAACAGGATGCTGGGCTTGATGGACCCTTGGTCTGACCCAGTATGGCATATTCTTAAGTTTCGCTAGAGCCTTATACAGAGCAGCACCATTTCCTTTTTATCCTGCTGGCTATTTCATATGTACCCAAGCATCCTTCTAGCTTTTGTTGTCTTATCTACCTGTTTGGCCATCTTAAGGTCATCAGATATGATCACCCTCAGATCCCGCTCTTGTTTTGTGCACAAGATAACTTCACCCCTTACTGTTCTGCTCTGTTGAAATTTTGTAACCAAAATGCATGACTTTGCTTTTTTTAGCATTAAATGTTAGCTGCCAGACTCTAGACCATGGGGGCAGCAAAACAGGATTAGCAGCCAGATGTCCAAACTGGATTTCTTTATTGATCAGTAACACGAATATGTAAACAAGCCCGACTCTGGCCGAGTTTCGCCCTCTTTCAATGGGGCTACATCAGGGGCTCAACTTGTGTCGTGTTTTGATTAATAAATATCCAGGTCTTAAATAAGACTCAACAACAGCTGATTATTAAACAGACTTTGGAAAACATGTATGGGCAGTGGTGCCCCTGCCTCTCATTCACTCCCAAATGCACTGATATTCATGTGCCGATATTATTGAATGCTCTTGCGTTGGCAAGCGTCAGCAGCAGCACCTCCATCCCATATTCACTCATACAAGGTTTTGTATGAGTGACACGACACAAGTTGAGCCCCTGATGTAGCCCCATTGAAAGAGGGCGAAACTCGGCCAGAGTCGGGCTTGTTTACATATTCGTGTTACTGCTCAATAAAGAAATCCAGACATTCATAGACATTCATCTCCAGGATATGGCTTTCCCTGCCTGGTCCTGTGTCCTTGACTGGGAAGACTGAGGAGAATATCATCTGTACACCTATGTGTGTATGTGCAACATAATCTTAGGAAGCTGTTATAAAATGACCTCCTACTGATTTCTTCTGTTCTCCCCACCCTTGTTATTTGTAACTTTGTTAAGTTCTCTGTAATCCGATATGATGTACCCATGAATACCGGTATATAAAAACTGTAAAATAAATAAATAACTTTCAAATAACTATGTGCAGTGGCATAGATGGGTGTATGTGGCTGTGCATATGTTTACTATTGTATTTTATAACACGCAAGTATAATATATGATGGTAACAGCCGTGAAGGTGCACATGTATGCACATATGCCGGCTCGCGCCAAAGGACATGGCCATTTTATAACATATGCAAGTATATGCGTGCATGTTATAAAATAGGTTGAACCCACATACATGTGTGCACAATTTTCAATGGGCGTGTGCATGTGTGCACAAATCCTGCATTTACTGCATAAATTGGGGACATTTTACAAGGGACGTGCGCCAACACCATAGGTAGTTTTCCTAGTTCATTCCCAGTTCGCCCAGTTTAGGGATAGAACTTGCAGACCCCCATAATTTTATAGCCACCCTTCCTCCCTGTTAGCCCCGACCCTTAAAACCCCACTGCCTGGCCTACATTTTTTTATTACACATTCTCCATAGCAGAAGTACATTTATGTGGCAAGAGAACCCGGGTCATGTCTGTGCATATAAGTATTTATGTACACATTTTTTGGCCAGGCCCTGACACGCCCACATCCTGCCCAGACAGGGCAGGATGTGGGCCCTTTTTAGAAACTTTTAGAAACTTTTTAGAAACTTTAGAAACTTTTTAGAAACTTTTTTAGAAACTTTTCACTTGTGCGCGCACCTGGATATCCTTTCCTCCATGGGCGGCTTATGAAATCTGCTTGGCTAGCGCCGGCCCAACTTGTGCGCATATCTCCTGCTTTTGGCACACGCAGTGCTTTTAAAATCTACCTTTATGTGCATTTTATAAAACATGCATATCTCTACCCCAGAACATGTGTGTGTATGCATACGAATGCATGCATTACATTTAAATCATGTTTATCAATATATTGAATGTGCATAATTTACTCACCTATTTTAAAAATATATCTGCAAATATTTTGCACATGAAAGTAATGTAGGACTTACCCACATAAAATGGTATATTTAATAATATGCGCGTGTCAATGAAATTACCAGTTTTATCAATTAATCCACCAGTTCACCCAGTCCTTCTGCAGCTCATCGAGACCCTCCCTGGTTCTACAACTTGAACTCCACCCCACTCAGTTAACCCAGACCACTCTCCCAGTCAGTACTACACAAGAAACACTTTTAATATAACCTTACATCAGATAATTAGCAGGGATAAAAATACATAAGTTGGAAAATGTACATGTGTAAGTGCCTTTTAAAATAGCAAATTCCATGCATAACTGCTGACTCCACCCCTAGACTGCCCCTTTTTTTACACATGTATATTTCGTGCAAAAGTGAACATATGCCCATATTTTGGACTTTTGTAAAATTCGGAATATAAGAGTAGAGGCTACTTACGTTTATATATTCATGGAACATTTTAAAAATTCACCTTTATATATGCATGATTCTACAATGCTTGTCAGAAAGCATTTCTGGTGCTATCATCTGCTTTTGAGGCTTATCTGTTTCTAACCTGGCATTTCATAATGAGTCTGGCAGAAACCAGTGTTACTGTGGTAGTGATATTGAAAATTTGACAATGTATTGTCAGACTATCAAAATCTATAGATAATTCAGACTATGTGCATGAATTCCCATGGGCACTCGCTTACTCGTTTTAAAGTTACCGTCCCTGCCAGTTAATAGGTATAAGTATGGCACAGTGTAACAGTGCACATATTTTTACCACTGCAAGCAATATGCTCTATCTTTCTGCTACTGAGAAAAGCAGTATTCCTATTCCCAAGGGGAGGGGGAGGATGGGAGTGACTCTATACATGTTAATGATTTTTTCCCTGTCATATTTGACAGGCCTTTACACTACTAAAGAATAGATTTAATGTGTCCATATTTCCGACAGTGTCACAAATGGCATCATTCATACTATATAAATCAGCTACCACTGTTTGCATTTCAGAAAGCTCGCTTTTTAAACTGTCTTGAAATCCTTCGTATCCTATATATATTGGGTTTTTTTTATGTGATTGTATATCTTTATTATTTTAATGGTCAAGTAACTCAGAAGAAACTTTCAATTCTCA
This sequence comes from Rhinatrema bivittatum, assembly GCF_901001135.1. Classification (NCBI taxonomy): domain Eukaryota; kingdom Metazoa; phylum Chordata; class Amphibia; order Gymnophiona; family Rhinatrematidae; genus Rhinatrema; species Rhinatrema bivittatum. The sequence continues at coordinate 455,364,357 of NC_042617.1, read as the reverse complement.
TTGGTTTGTTTAAAGATAAAAACTGGATATGCTTTGTATAATTGAAACTTGGCTTGTAGAAACTGATTCTGTTTTATAGAAGCAACTTGCTCTACTGTCTTAGTCTTTTATCTCACTCAAGGTTAAATAGAAGAGGAGGCCTTATGATTATTGCTAAAGACTCCTTAAATTTAACTCTTGTTCAAACAGAGATCATTTACCACTTGAAATTGGTTGTCTCTACCTCTACTTAAGTTGGAAAGTTTATTTGATCTATAGTCCTCTGGAAGTTTTGAATATATGTCCTAATTTAATTTGATGTCTTTCTGGCCATTACAGCTGACATTAACAATTGTACTGTTTGGGAGGATTTAAATGTACAGGTTGATGCAGAACCTATGTAAGAAAGTTGTGAGATTAATTTAAATAGTATGACTATTTTAGGTTGGATTCAACTGATTCATCTGCCAATTCATAAATGTTGTCATACATTTAGATTTGGTGTTTCTGAGAAATCGTTGGTCCTTAGATGATAGTCATGGATATTCTTACATAAGAACATAAGATAATACATACTGAGTCAGACAGAGTCCATCAAGCCCAATATCCTGTTTCCAACAGTGGCCAATCCAAATCACAAGTACCTGGCAAGTACCCAAATATTAAATAAATCTCAAGTTACTATTGCTTATTAATTAATAGCAGTTTATGGATTTTTCCTCTAGGAACTTATCCAACCCTATTTTAAACTCAGTTACACTAACTGCCATAACCACATCCTCTGGCAATGAATTCCATAGCTTAACTATGTGCTGAGTGAAAAAGAATTTACTTCAGTTTATTTTAAACAAGCTACTTGATAGCTTCATGGAGGGCCCCTTAGTCTTGAGAGAGTAAATAACCGATTTACATTAACCCATTCAAGTCCTTTCATGATTTTGTAGACCTCTATCATATCTACCCTCAGTCGTCTCTTCTCCAAGCTGAACAGCCCTATCTTCATTAACCTTATCTCATAGAGCAGCCATTCCATGCCACTTATCATTTTGGTTGCCCTTCTCTGCCCTTTCTCCAATGCAACTATATCTTTTTTGAGATGTGGCAGCCAGAATTGCACACAGTATTCAAGATATGGTCTCACCATGGAGCGACACAGAGGGATTATGACACCCATCATTTTATTTGCCATTCCCTTCCTAATAATTCCTAACATTCTGTTTGCTTGTTTGATCGCCACAGCACACTGAGCCGATGATTTCAATGTATTATCCACTAAGAAACCTAGATCTTGTTCCTGGGTAGTAATTCCTAAGATAGAATCTAACATTGTGTAACTGCAGCAAAGGTTAATTTTCCCTATATGCACCACTTTGCACCTGTCCATGTTAAATTTCATCTGCCATTCGGAAGCCCAATCTTCCAGTTTTGCAAGGTCCTCCTGTAATTTATCACAATCCACTTGAGATTTAACTACTCTGCATAATTTTGTATCACCCGCAAATTTGATCATCTCACTCATTGTACCCCTTTCCAGATCATTCATAAATATATTAAAAAGCACCGGTCCAAATTCAGATCCCTGAGGCACTCCATTGTTTACCTTTTTGCACTATGAAAACAGTCCATTTAATCCTACTCTCTGTTTCCTGTCTTTTAACCAACTTGCAATCCACAAAAGGACATCACCTTCTATCCCATGACTTTTTAATTTTCTTAGAATACTCCCATGCAGGACCTTGTCCAATGCCATCTGAAAATCCAAATATACAACATCTACCAGTTCACCTTTGTCCACATGTATATTCACCCCTTCAAAAAAATGTAGAAGATTTGTGCGGCAATACTTCCATGCTGGCTGTGTCCCATTAAACCATGTCTATCTAAATGTTTTGTGATTTTATTCTTTATAACATATTCCACTATTTTTCCTGGCACTGAAGTCAGGCTCACTGATCTATAGTTTCCCAGATCACCCCTGGAGCCCTTTTTAAATATTTTGGTTACATTGGCCATCTTCCAATCTTCAAGAACAATGGATGATTTTAATGATAGGTTACAAATTAATTGAAATAGGTTTGAAATTTCATTTTTCAATTATTTCAGAACCCTGGGGTGTATACCAACCAGTCCAGGTGATTTGTTATGCGTCAGTTTGTCAATCTGACCTATCAAATCTTCCAAGCTCATCGTGATTTGCTTCAGTTCTTCTGAATCACCACCCTTGAAAACCATCTCCAGAATGGGTATCTCCCCAATATCCTCTTCAGTAAACACTGAAGCAAAGAATTTGTTTAATCTTTCCATGATGATCTTATCTTGTCTAATTGCTCCTTTAACCCCTATGGTTTGATTATTATTTCATGCATACCTAACATGCCCAACTGTAGGGTCAATTCTGAGATGGGGCCACATTGATATTGAGCATCTCCATGATGATTGGGTGCCTAAACTTAATGAAATTGTTACTGATGTTGATTCCTCTGTATTGAAATGTTATGAAACTTTATAGGATTCTTTAAATTTGATTGCTCTTTTTCAAAGTGGTATATTAATTAGAAGCCATAGAGCTTTGTAGTTTAATAAGGAGCTGATAATGCTGGCTTCATTTGGCTGAACATTGTTGGCAGTTGTCAAAAACCTATAACAATAGGGCGGAGTACTTGAACATTTTGGATAACTATAAAGCTGGGAAATACCAGGCCAAAAAATAATATTTTTCAGCCTGTATTCAGGCAGCTCCCAAGAGACCTTGAGAGCTGTTTCAAACAGTTAGATCATTGATGATGCTGCCAAAGACTACTAGTCAGGATAACCTTGGAGAGATGTGAAATGTTTGCACAGTATTTCATGATAAGGTAAACTGGGATTGAGTATGTTGTGAAAGTTCTGCTTGAGAACAGTAGGAAATGGAATACTTTTGAGGAAGTTACCTTTTCAGAGATGACACATATTATAGCAAATTTGAATAACCTATTTTGCCATCAGAATTCTTGTTCTAATGTTATCATGAAATTACTGAATGATGATCTCAGCAATTATGTCTTTATTTGGGAATACTTCTTTAGCTGACCTTTTGAAAACTGCATCAGTATAACCATTTAAAAAAAAAAAAAAAAAAAAAAAAGAGAGAATTTAAATCCTTGCCAGCATGAAAATTATGGTCCAGTTTCCTCACTACCTTTTTTTAGCAGAGGTTTTAGAAAATGCAACTTTGAAATAGCTGATGGAGTTTATTAAGGAACAAGGGCTTCTCAATTATTTCCAATTCAGATTTAGAGTGGTACATAATACTGAAACTTTGCTATAGTCTTGCCATGATATTTTTCATCAGGGCTTTGATAATGACACTATTATTTTTGTTCTGTGGGATATATCTTCAGCATTTGATACTTTAAATCATGCCATGCTGCTGCTGCTGTACTTGAAACAATTGGGTAAATCTTCTATAGGCTTGGAGTGGTTTTCCTATTTGTTTTCAATAGACGTTGAAAAAGTTTTAAATCTTTTCGATTCACATACAGCTAAATTTTAAATCTCCTGCGTGGGAAAAATGGGGGTTATGCGTGTGGCCGGGCCTTGCACGCGCTGCGCCCATCTTCAAAGGGGCCCAGCCACGTGCGTAACTCCTGTTACGCACAGAAGTGTCAGGCGGGGCTGGAGGTGGCCGGTACGGTGGCCATTCGCTGCTGTGCCAGGGGATCGTGCGCTGGCAGCTTGCCGGTGCACGCAACTTACACCTGCTCAGGAGCTGGCGTAAGTTTGGAAAGAGGGAGGGAGGGAGAGTAGATAGGGGGGTAGGAAAGTTCCCTCCCAATCCAATCCTTAATGGGGAGGCCCGATCTCATCGCCGTGCATAAACTGGGCAAAGATCTACGGTATGACCAGAGGTAGCCGCAAACCTTATGCGGCTAATTTTGGCCTGCTTGGAAATGCCTCTCACCAACCCCCTGGAAAGCCCCCGACTTAGGTGGATAAATTCCAGCTTCATAGCTCATTATGCAGCTAGAATTTAGCCACATACAGCTGTAAATATAGCAGCGAGCCATTTAGATGGATAACTTTTCAATTATACCTCTAAATGGGTTTTGAATCTCGACCTCTTATCATTTAGTTACAATTAAAATTTAATCTTAATTCACACTATAAAAAGCATTTTACAAATAATTCTATTACAAATACCACATCTTTATGATGTTAATTGTGCTAGCTAATTAACCAATGTAAAATTGGCATGAATACATTGCCTAATGTATTCACTTAAAATACCAACTTCCACCCAGAGTTCTTGACTTCACTGTGGAACAGCACTAGACCGCTCCTTTTTTGTGCAGGTAAATGTGTACGTGAAACTGAAAAGATGCACATACATTTGGTGTTTATGAAATTACATAATCATAAATACAATCTGTTTATGCATGTATATGCTAACTTTCTACATGTAAATCTTTTGAAATATACTCACTGGAGAGCAATCAATTCCCAGTGTGGAGGTCAAACCTATCAAGTCAAGGTTGGTAAAGTAACATTTATAAGAATATAAAGATATGTCTGTCAATTTTCAAGCATTAACATAAATTTAAATTACCTTAGGAGCAAGGTCAAATCACCCTTATGGAAAATGGCATCAACTGGGTTCAGAGCTAGAGGGCGCTTGAAGCCCCCACTATACATCAATCAGCTTTTGAAGAGACAGGGGGGGGGGCGGTGTAGGAGTGGGGTGTGGGTTTGGGGTGCCGCCCCCCCCCCCCCCCACACACACACACACCACCAGGGCCTTTTTTCTGAAAGGGGGATGGAAGACCACTGGATCACAGGATTTTTACAGATTTTGCAAGATCCCAGGGGCATTTTTGTTAGTTTGGGGGTGTTCGTATTGGGCTGCTTGGCCCTTTAAATTATACAGTGGCACCAATGGGGAGCTGCACAAGTGTCCCGATGCTCCTATGATAAAATAACTAAACCACTCTCAAAGGTGCTAAAATAACTGGGCTGATTTTTTTTTTTCTGACAGCCACGTAACTTTATTTGCATAGGATTAGATATGCATGAGCTGTGTTGCATGGATTTGCAAATTTCATGCATGCAAATGCCATGCAAAACAGCTCATTTTGAATAGGTGTGGGCTTCAGACCCAAACATCGTACAGTATCATGAATATCACATAATATTGTCAAAATATAACTATATAGCATAACATACAGTGTTTTTTGCACGCTGTAGCCATATCATGGCTAAGTAAATCTAGACCTATGTTAACTATCTAAAAGGATCATCTCTGCCCAAGCACTTTGCTGTTTTTCTGCATCTTCCATTCTAGATATGAACATATGATATTTGGTAACTCTTTATTATGTAGCACCAGATGTTGTACAATTATTTATTACATAATAAAATCTTATTCTTAATGGGACTGTTTATAAATAACTTTTATGGTAATGTGAATTAAATGGTACCAGTGGGTGAAATATTGGCCAATTAAGTTTTTGCAGATTATAAATGATTGCTATGTTTTGTTTTTGCAATGACTAAATTTCATGCATATTTATGATTTAACATGAATACCTGTGGAATCACTGAATTTTCTGCTGTTTGAAAGGGCCACCATTGTAATTTGTGATTCTCTTCAAATATGGCTGCTCTCAAAGATGATAAAGAATTGAAGCATAGTCTATAGAAGACAGTTAGAAATAATGATTTAATAGGGTAATATAGCCTGCTATGTATAGATTTATAATATTGTACAGAGTACAAGTCCAGTTTTGTTTTTTCTTTACAAATGGTACAACCCTCATGCAAACATCTGGCACAAAATCCTACCCTAAATAGACATTTTTGCAGAAGAGAAACAGAAGTGGGTCTACAGTTTTGTCCTTTTAGGATATTGTTACCTGTATATTGTTTATCAATGTCCTCGAAGTACAGCCACCTATCATTTACAGGTTGTTGTTTTTTTTTCTGTGAAACTGTGGCATGAAACAAAACTATTTATTTTCTTATTTTATTTATTTATTTATTTTTAATTTTTATATACCGAGGTTCTTCTATGAAATACAAATCACTCCGGTTTACATAAAACAGTGAAACGCTTTACATAGAACAATAAAACATAGAACATAGAACAATAGAACAAAGTACAGACTGAACGTAGTATAGTTACAGGGAACATTCGAATTAGGTATAATGGTACAGTTACAGACTCAGAAAGAGAACACCCAAGGAGAAAAAGGGGGGGGGCTTTATATTGAACACTATAACAACACTGTAGCTTATTGGAGCATTTTTTTTGCTTCAGCCAATGTATCAAATCAAGATAAAAAAAAAGTCACAAAAGTTTTAGCAAAATAACCTGTGGCATAACCACATGGCATGATACTTGAAAACTGTTGACCCCTATAGTTTGAGACCCTAGTGGTTGTGAAAATGCTATAGAGCGGGGTGGGAAATTCTGGTCCTCGAGGGCAGCAAAATCAGTTGGGTTTTCAGGATATCAATAATGAATATGCATGAAATAGATTTCCATACAACTGAGGTAGAATACATGCAAATCTCTTTTATGCATATTCATTAGGGGTATCCTGAAAACCCAACTGGTTTGCAGCCCTTGAGGACCAGAATTGACTACCCCTGCTCTAGAGGAAGATAAATCAGTTTGTGAGTTCAAGGTGTGTGGAAAAGGCAAGTGTTACGTGTGCAGTGGCACTGAAAGATGCTGAAAGGAGAGAGACAATCACAAGCATGGTGGTGATGATCAGTCTGATGAGAAGATGGAACAGTGAGTAACAAGAAGATCCTCCTAACACACACATGCACACACACACACGCACACGCACACGCACGCTTATCCATGCTAGTTATTTTATAACTTGTGTGTATGACATACATATGTTTTACAAAATAGGTTTATCTCTACCCCACAACATATGTGTGTGTATATAGCATTATACACAATTATATGCAGTGCATTGAACATGTGTCCTTTTCCTACCTATTTTTAAAATATACACGCATATAGGGGCAGTTTAAAAAAGTACGCTTACGTACTTTTGTTCGCGCAACTGGCGCAAACAAGAGTATGCCGGATTTTAATAGGTACGGGTGTAGCCATGCATATCTTTTAAAATCCGGGGTCGGCGTGCGCAAGACTGTGCAAAATCAGCAGCCTGCGCGTGCCGAGCCGCGCAGCCTGCCTCCATTCTTTCTTTCTGGCGCCCCCCACCTTCTCTTTCCTACCCCTAACTAACCCGCCCCCCGGCCCTAACTAATTCCCCCCCACCTTTATTTCAAAAGTTTCGCCTGCCCAAGACAGGCGTAACTTGCGTGCACCGGGACAGCTGCCGGCGCGCCATGTTCCGGTCCAGGGGCTGGTCCGGAGGCCACGGCCAGGTCCCTGGGCTGGAACCACACCCATGGCCTCACCCCCGGAACACTCTCGATGTCGCGCCGGCTGCGACACGCCCCCCGACACTCCCCCCCAGGAAAGCCCCGGGACTTACGCGTGTCCCGGGGCTTTGCGCGCACCAGCAGCCTATGCAACACAGGCTCGGTGCCCCATAGTTGTAACCCTTTGTTGGGGAGTTCTGCTCCCCAAGAGAACACAAACTAATTTTTTATCTGTGGCTGCTCTAGCTAGTGCTTCTCCCATCACTCTTTGTCCCAAGGGCTCGGTCCTTTTAGTGGGGGAAAGTTTAAGCTCAAGGCCCAGGTAGTGCTGTGTTTCTAGCTCCTTCTTCCTGAGTAACATTAATGCTGTTTCTGGGACAAACAGGTAGGACAAGGTACTGGGTGTTAAAATAAAAATGTAATGATTCTTTAAAGTAAAATCAAAGTCCAATTTATCCAAATGGTTGATATTATAGTTATCTGGTTTACAGCTGTTACTCTTTCTTTGGGTATGTGTCCTTTCTCTTAGGATTCTCTTCTATGTGCATAAACTGCCCCAGGGGATGGGGAGAACCTACATGTGGGGATCCTGCTTAGACCCGGAAAAATTCTGAGTCTAGATGTTAAATAAACATGTTCACCTTGCTTGCGTCCTGGTCCCTTTGGGCAAAGATCCTGAGGAGGGTCTTCATGATCTTGGTCTTTCTTTCACCAAGTTCTGTGGCCTGTGAATTCTCTGAAGAAAATGTCAGGAAACTGGTTATCCCAGCCCTGTTTTCCAGTGAGGAGGGGTGGATCAAAAAACACCCCACAAACAAAATGGGAATATCTTCTTATTTTCAAAAATCTTTTTGTTAGAATCCATCCATCTTCCCAGACTCCTCATGGCGACATTTACCATGCGGCAGGGAGCCAGCATTGGATGCTTTGATGTGTGTGATACTAGGACCCAGTGAAGAGATGCTTAGAGCATGTGTGCACATCGATGTGCATGATTTGGCACATGTTGACAGCAGATTCGGGTACCCGCCCCGATGATGATGTCATATTAGAATCCAGCCACCTTCCCAGACTCCTTGACAGTGGATGTTCAATGTGCAGCAAGGAGCTGCCATTGGAAGCTCTGATGCGTATGATGCTAGGACTAGAGATGTGCATTTGTTTATCCCGAATTAGGCAATTTCGTTGAAATTGCCTAATTCGTAGTGGTTCGAGGGACCTGAACCATGAAACGTATTTTCCCCAAACTTCAGGGAAAATTTGTCTTCGGGTTAGTGCGGGGGGGAGGGGCACATTTATTTAAAAAAATTAAATAAACAACCAACCCCAACCCTTCACATTTACTGTAATAACCCCCCCCCCCACCATCCCGATCCCTCCCCAAGACTTACTAAAAGCCCTGGTGGTCCAGTGGGGTCTTGTGAGCGATTTCTCCCTCCGTGCCATCGGGCTGTCGGGCCTGCTACAAATCAAAATGGTGCCGATGGCCCTTTGCCCTTACAATGTCACAGGGGCTACCGGTGCCATTGGTCAGCCCCTGTCACATGGTAGGAGCAATGGACGGCTGGCACCATCTTGTGCTCCTACCATGTGACAGGGGCCGACCAATGGCACTGGTCGCCCCTGTGACATAGTAAGGGCAAAAGTTATCGGTGCCAGTTTGATTACTGGCAGCCGACGGCCTGAGTGCAGGAGATCACTCCCGGAACCCCGCTGGACCACCAGGGACATTTGGCAAGTCTTGGGGAATCCAGCGGCGGTCTGCAGAGTTATTTTATTTTATTTTTTTTACTTTAAATAATAGCTGAGCGCTGGTGAAAGAAGTACAGAAAAACAGAATGAAAGAGAGAGAGACTATCTTCCTGGGTAACATCAAGCTAGGTTGAGAGAACATTGCACAAATCTCATCTTTGGGTGAGTTTCCTCACTCCGAGGGTCATCAAATCTTCACAAGAGAGCACTGTTCTGTTCGTACGTCTCACATTGAATGTCAAAATGGCCCCTAACCTCCTATACTAATACCTAAACCTCATCTTGAGTAACTAGGTGGGACTCCCATAGAGATATAAATACCTATCTAGGGGGAGTATATTATGGCTCTCCCTCCCCCTCCCCTTCCTTCCATGGTCCCCCCCCCAGTGGTTGTATGCAGGAAATGCCACATTCAGGCACTTATTTCAAAGTGCAAAAAAGGCATCACTATTTGTGGTAACTTAGCTCTTCACATATGTATTAGCATAAATTGCCTATTACCATAAAACACACCCCTTTTTCTATTTCATGCAGTATTTAGTGCATTTTGTTAAATCCAGGCCATTGTCTATGAAATGGAAAGGAAGAAAGAGATTTCAACTCTCAACAAAAGTCAGGAATAGGCAGCTTTACCATTTTTTAAGTGAAGATATCTTATTCAGTAACTTTGGGGATTTCCCATGTCTGAGCTGTGCAATGCTCAGCACAGATTTATGAGAATTGCATAGAAATAAGGAAAAATTATGGTAGAAAACAACCAACCATACAGCCCATCTAGTCTCTCGATCTGTCCAATTTATCTAGCTCTTCCAATTTCCATTACTTCCTCAGAGATCCCTGTATTTATTTCATGTTTTCATGAATTCAGATACTATATTTGCCTCCACCATCTCCATTAGGAGTCTGTTCCATGCATCCACTACCCTCTCTGTAAAGAAATATTTCCTAAGATTACTCCAGAGTCTATGCCATGTTAGTAGTATCCAATGAGCAATTCCTGAGGCATACTACTAGTAACAATTCCCTCCTCAGAGGAAACTCCATTTATCACTATCCTTTGTCTCTCCCACTCACCCAGATTTTAACCCAGTCAGTCACGCTAGGATCCATATAAAAATAAATATTCTGTGTGGAACCATGTCAAAGGCCTTGCTGAAAACCAAGTGCATTATATCTAGCGCTCTCCCTTGATCTAACTCTCTGGTTATCCAATCAAAGAAATTGATCAGATTCATCTGACAGGATTTACCTCTCGTAAAACCATGCTGCCTCATATCTTGTTATCCATTTGATTCAAAAAATTGCACTATTCTCTGTTTCAGCAGCAATTCCATTAGTTTGCATACCACAGAGGTCAGACTAATTTGTATGTAGTAACCAGCTTCCTCCTTACTTCCACTTTTATGAATAGGAACCACATTTGCCCTTTTCTAGTCCTTTGGATCTACTCCAGACTCTAAAGAAGCATTGAAAAGGTTAGCCAGCGGAGCTGCCAGGACATCCCGCCCCACTTACCTAACGTAAGTTTAGTTAGCTCCTCACAAACTCTCTGTTCTGAAAATTGATTGAGGTTTACCTCACTTCCAATCTTATTTGTGTTTTTTTTATATGGTCCTTCTCCAGGACCTTCCACAGTGAACACTGAACAGAAATATTTGTTAAGCAATTTTGATTTTTCCTTGTCTTCCTCTATATATTCCTCTCCTTCACCTTTGAGTCTCACAATACTACTTTTGCACTTTCTTTTATCACTACTGTATCTAAAAATTGTCCAATCCCCTCATATGTGCTTTCTTTTCTATTTGAACTCCTATCCCACTTTCTTTTAATTTTTCCCAGCTTTGTCACAAACATCATTAGGAGTAGGGCTTGAACCCACACAGATATACATCTATCAGAGCTTAAGGCCAACACCTTAAACAGTCATCCTGCTGTCTCTGTTTTGTTTTTCCAAGTAAGCATTCTTTCCTTCCAAGGACAGCTCTGATCGCCAAGCCACATGCCTGTGACAAAAGTGGCTATCTCTTAATATCACAAAAATAATCTGGGTATAGTATTTTGCAATGAAAATAATTACTGAGAGAGTTCTACTAACAAGGACAGAAGGCCAGAAAGAAAGGGAAAAACAAATCATTGAGTGCAGAGATGTCACTAGTAGATGAGCACCTCAAAGGACTGTGGACAGAAAAATAATGAGAAAATCCAAAACATCAAGATGATGCATCCTGCAGTATTAGATGACCTTAAATTCAAATATTACAATAATAAATTTAAAATAACATCAGACGCTCAAAGGCTGCAGAGATTAAAAAACAGAAATTAAATACACCAAAATTAAACATTTAGAAGGTAACTTTCAAACAGGTGCATGGGCGCACCCAGAGATGCAGTCATATTAACATGTGTGCACATGTGCATGTGTTATAAAATAGCCTATGCATATGTATGTGTGCTCCTAATTTTAAACTTGTGTCTGCCCAGCAGGTTAAGTCAGCTTATGGACATGCAACTGCCTGTATTTTAAAATAGATGCACATTCAGCCAAGGACTAGTTTCACCAGTTCATCCACCAGTGTTTGCTCAGTGTTCTCTTAGGTCCTCCCAAACCCCCTGTTTATAAAGTCTGCACTCTCCGTTACCCCAGACCCCTCAAACCCACCTGAATTATTTTCTTTAACTTACACCTGACCGATAGCAGAAGTACAGTTATGTGGCACTGAATTGGGGGCATGCCCAGACATGTACAGTACTCGCACATACATCTCTTAACCCCACTCCAGAACGCTCATGCACACACCACACCCACACCATGCCCCTTTTTCTTCCAATCAGCTCGATACAGTAAAGTTCAGTTGAAGATTTCTCGTCTGTAATGAGCTCGCTGCTCACAATTCGGACGCGTAAGGCAAACCAGCGATACAGTCTCCAGTTTTGCGCGTCCGTAGCGCTTCTTAAAACAGACGCGTAACCCTTCCCGCACCCGGCATGTTAATGAACGAATTAGCTGTATAATGAAGGAATTAGCTATTCCCCTCCGATACCGTAACGGGCACTCAGGTTCTCTCATTAGTAACGCACTGTTTTGCCGCGGCCGTAACGTGTTAGTTTACCGCCTCCCCCTAGTAGGAGTTAGGACTGTGAGTCTAGTAACAAATCCATCGACACCGCTTAAGACACTCAAAAACAATAAAACACAATTTAAAAAAAAAGCGATACAGAGATGATCGAGAAAATGTAATGATGTGGGACACATAAAACCTGTCAGAAGAAAAAATAAAAATTTTTAAATACCTGTCGGAGGGCCGCGTGGGTACAGGCGGCGGCGGCAGGAGCCGGGTGGTCGCGTGTTAAATCTAGGCCGCGGGCGGGTGGGCGCCTGTTTCAGGTGGCGGCGGCAGCGGCAGCGGCGGCGGGGGGACACGCGTTAGTTCGAGACGGGCGGCGGGTGGTCGCATGTTAAATCTAGGCCGGGTCTGCACAGGCGCGCATTCATTCACTGCCGGTGGGGGCTGCCTCCGGCAGCCCCCACCGGCAGTGAATGAATGCGCGCCTGTGCGACCCCTGCGATTCGGCGCTCAAGGCGTGACGTCACGGCATGTGACTGCCGCAGGGGTCGCACAGGCGCACATTCATTCATTCACTGCCGGTGGGGGCTGCCGGAGAGGCAGCCCCCACCGGCAGTGAATGAATTCATTCATCCAGGCGGAGGAGCCGGCTGCTTTCGCCACCGGCTCCTCCGCCTGGATGAATGAATGCGCGCCTGTGCACGTTACTGCTAGATGCATGCCCATCTCCAGCTTTTAAAATCCATCTCTAAGAGAGAACCCAAATCAGTTCTACAGGGAAAGAAATGAGGGAGAACTTTAGTGCTGTTAAAACCCCACCAACCAAAAACAAAACTGAAAATTTCTGCAAACATTTCTGTGAGAATCCTGTAGTGCATAAGAGAGAAGCAGAATGGCTGCACAGCATACAGGAGAGCACGGGCAAGGTAAGCATCAAAACTCTGGAATGGCCTGAATTAACTCCAAAGTTGCTTAAAAAGAGCCCCAAATTGGAAAAGCTCTTGCTCAGATGGAGTATTTAACTTTGGCTTAAATATTTAGCATCTTTTCATCAAAACCTGGCAAATTGCAAACATCCATTGATCAGACAGTCAGAACCAACACCACAATAGTTAATAAAAGGGAACACTCCTAAATTCAATGGTAAACCCAAGCAGTGACCCCCAAAAGTTATTGACCAATGAATGCATTATCGACAATCTATAAGCTGTACTTTGCAATAGACACAGATAGAATATATGATCATATCAGCTCTATTAAAATCATAGTGATAAGACAGAAGAGTAACAAGAGAGGAGCGTATGGAATCAAAGACCATTGGAAGCTGATTTAAGCCAATATTCAGCACCACTTAGCCAGTTAAATTTGAACTGAGTCGGCTAAGTGGCAGCATTTGAATAGCCAGGCACGCACAGCAGCTGCTACTTAGACGGTAGTTTTAAAAAGAGGGCGCATGCACCCATGCACAAATCTATCGGCGGTCGAGTGAAGATACGCTGGAATATTGTTTTAAAATATACCAATTTTAAGTGGTTACTCAAGCACAGCTAGCGCACGTGTCTTCCATACGACTTTGTCGGCTTTTATGTGCGTATGTATGCAGATTTTAAAACATGCTCGCCCGAGGCACTTTCCAGTTTTCCAATTAGTCCATTAGTTTGTCCAGCTAATATCGAGGTCTTTCAGACCCCTCTGGTTCTTCATCCTGCATGCCACCCAGTTGACTTGGACCCCTCACCTTGTCCTATAAGCCTTAAAACTCGAGATCCACAGACTTACTCCTCATCAGGAGCAGCAGTACAGTTACACAGATATCTCGTGTATGCATGCTGAGGTTTTCAGTTTTAAAATACAGAGGTACGCGCGTAAGTGTTGGCCCTGCCCCAGAACACCTATACCCCACCTCTTTTCTGCTCCCTTATTCCTTATGCACTCACTGTATATACGCCCATAGTTTGCTGCTTTTTAAAATCCGTGTTGCTTGCATGTAGTCCACATATGCGCACATGTGGGCATTTTTGCACAAGCAACAACTTTAACATGACCTGTCAGCTGGTTAACTTTTTATTCAGTTAAAAAGTTAGCCAGCTGAGTAGTGGGAAGGGAGTGTTCCAAGGCAGAGGCACATGTCCAGCACTAAGATACAATTTTTTTTTTTTTTTTGCGGGGGTATCGCTGCGAGAGTAGGCCCCTCTCCTGTAAAGCATTACTCCTGTATCACCATGTTGTTTTGTCTAGCAGCAAAACACCGCAGGGCAAAGCAACGCGACATCGGCCCTTTACGCACAATGGGGGCCCCAACCTCACTGGTCCACCATCCCCTTAAAGGGCCATATAAAAAAAAAATCCTGAGAAAAATAGACAAAGGTGTGCGGAGGTCAAAGTTGAGCAAGGAATCAGATGAGCAAACAAGATAAAGCAACTGGCAGAAACACAAGTACAGTGGAAACTACATAGTTACTTCAAAAACTTTACACATATTTCATTATTTCATTTCATTTATTGTTTTTAATGTCTAACTTGCTAAGTATGATATGCAAGTGGTGGTATAATTGTAAGTACATACATAAAATCCAACAAGTAAATTTAACATTAAAATAATAATATACAACCTAACATATAAAATTATAAAACCATCATACAAGTGGCAAAATAATAACCAAACTTATACAAAAATAATGCCATCAAATCCACAGATTATACAATTTGATATGGCATTTTACCAAGCTGAGTAGAACCTCTACACAGACTCCTTAGGTATTCTCATATGCTTTGCTAAACAACCATGTCTTTACTGCTTTCCTGAAATTTAGATAGTTTGAAGTGGAGCAAATGTCAAATGGTAGAGAATTTCAGAGTGAGGGTGCTTGATAAGTAAATGAGGTCTCCCTTGTGGCATCTAGCTGAATTACTGATGGTGGTAGCACAAGAAGGAGCCCTGCTTGGGATGAGTATAAGGAATGAGATGGAGTATAGGGCACTAACAATTAAAATAATTGAAGAGGTGAACTAACTGAAAGGGTGCAAAAAAGAATAGATCAAAAAATTGACACAGAAATAGCTAAGAAGAGGTGAACATAGACCTAAAAATCAGAGATTAATAATTGGAATACAAGATACTGAACTGCAGACAAGATGATTCACAGCCAGAACAGAAAAAATTGGTAAAACAAGCAAATGCAATTTTTATAAACCAGAACTGGGAGTGGTGTTCTAATGTCAAACAACCTGTACACCAAAAGGTGTATATGATGAAATTATGCATGCTTTGTTGGTAATAGACAGGTACTTGGGGAAATGAAAGCAGACTGTTTTATGCCAACATTTAATTCTAGACCTTTACATTTCCTGAATGTAACTTTCCTTGAACTACTAAAGAAACCTAAGGTATGAGCAAAACCTAAATAAATAAATACATGTGTGTTTGGGTTCTCTTAAGTTTCCTTTTGCATTTGAGTTACAGTATGCATATACAATGCAATCTATTTTTTTCATCTGGTACATTATCTACTACCTCTCATCATTTTCTGGATTTTTCTCCAGGTTTTCCTTCTGCCTTGGCTTCTGTATGTATGGCAACTTGAGCAGAATGGTGATGTGAGCATAGTAGCCTAAGCCTTGAATCTTTCCCTTTTTCTGCTGATACTATTACAGCTTGCCTTTTCTTTACTAAATGAAATTGAACACTGTCCTTCAAGGCAAAAAGAATACAAATGAACTGCATTTTTGCCTTGGACCTGCAGTGAAGATGTAGCTCTAGTAGACAGATTCAGAGGAAAGGAATGCTGTCATTAAACTGGTAATATAATACTGAGGCTCTGTCTTTTTTTCTATGCTCATAGCTTTTCATAGTTTGAGGTAGGAGGAGGAACACGGAGGACAGTGAGTTTCTCAATACTTTTGGAATCAAGCCAACATAAAGCCAAAAATGTAATCAGCAGTCTGCACACAGGATTCTTTGCACAAATTAGATAAATGTTCAACTGTATCCTGAAAGGGTCAGATAAAATAGGAACAAGGGCAGCATTTCCAGCTGCAACTTGTGGCAGACTAATCATAGTTGTGCAATCCATACAACATATCTCTATTTGGAATAATGTGTGTTTAAAATTGCAAGTCACAATGTCCTTATAAAGTAAAGTAAATCAAATACATTTTGATTAATCATTTTTTTCCTGTCACTTTGGAAAATACCTACGTTTTTCTCTTTATGTTATGAGGGCCTGTATTTTAAAGCCTCTAAACTAACACAGAAGCATTTTCTTGTTTTAGTACTACAAGAAGTCCTTGATTTAAGGCATTTCGAGTTACATTGATTCAGTTACAACATTTCTAAATTGACACCCATTATCCAAGTTACAACACTTGTTTCGACTTTCAGATGCCCAAGCATTTTCCAACAAGCACACATTGGTATGCTGATGACCATGAGACCTAGTGAGATGACGTCAATAGGAAGGGTACCAGCGACTCCCTCTTCTCAAATCAGTGTCAGTACAATATCATGTAGGCATGCCTTGACACGTTCTTTTTCAGACAAAAAAAAAAGAATACTTTAAATTGTATCTATGCTTTTTACAGTTTTATAGTTTACTAAATTCCAGGTTATTTTGGTGAAAATAGGGTGTTCAGCCTGGTGCTAGAACCAATCCAAAAAATAGAAGTGGCATACAAACAACAAATAATAATACAGAATATAATGAATAAATATATAGATAATAAATAACAAAAGTAATATTGCAAGTAAAGTCACTAGAAAATCCAGTATATAATAAAATCCAAAACACTCATTATTAAAAACTACAAACTTTAATAAATAATATATTATTCAAAAATACAAAAAATTGCATAAAAAACATATAAAGACCCCTAGCTTTTTACTGTCGAAATTGTCCCTAGTTTAAACCCTGGCTAGGATATTATAGAAACAGAAATGACAGCAGAAAAGGAAAAAATGATCGACCCAGTCTGCTCAGCATGCTTATGCTAGCATCTGCTGAACTGTGTAGGTTACCCTCATGCTTATCAGTTTATCAGACTGTAAAAGTCAGGGCCCTTGGATGCTGTTCAAATCCAATTTTCCCTAAACCCTGCCGAGGAAAGCAGAGAGCAATGTTGGAGTTGCATCAAAAGTATCAGGCTTAATGATTAAGAGTAATAAAAGCCACCTCAGCAAGTTTCCCCCATGTTTATTTGTTCCCCAAACCATAAAGGTTGGGGCCCTTGTTGGCTGCTGTCTGAATCCAATTCCCCTTTTCCCATTGCCGTTGAAGCAGATAGCAATGATGGAGTTGCATTAAGCTTTGATACTGTAATTTGTTGAGGGTAGCAACTGTCACACCAGCAAGTAACACCCAGTTACCTCCAGGCACTCTTTTTTTAAATTCCATCCACTAGCCTTTAGGGATTCACAATGTTTATCCCATGCCCCTTTGTATTCCTTCACTGATTTTGTCTTATCCACCTGCTCTAGAAGGGCACTCCTGCATTCATCATCCTCTCAGTGAAGAAATATTTCCTGACATTGGTTCTGAGTCGTCCTCCCTGGAGTTTCATTTCATGATCTCTAGTTCTATTAATTTGTGTCCAATGGAAAAGGTTTTATGATCATACATTAAAACCTTTCAGGTATCTGAAATTCTGTATCATATCTCCCCTGAACCTCCTCTCTTCTAGGTCAAACATATTCATATCCTTCAGCTTCTCCTCATAAGTCTTCCAATGTTGACCCCTAACCAATTTGGTCGCTCTTTTTTGGACTGCTTCTATCCTATCTTTATCATTTTTGAGATACTGGCACAGTATTGAATGCAGTACACCAGATGAGGCCTCACCAATGACCTGTACAAGAAGGCTTTAGCTATCGCCTTGTCACATTGCTTTGCTGCCTTCAGATCACCAGACACTATCACCCCAAGGTCCCTCTCCCAGTTCGTGTGCATTAGTCTTTCACCGGCCATCACATACAGCACTTTTGTATTGCTGCACCCCAGATGCATGACTCTGCATTCTTGGCATTGAATCCCAACTGCCAAATCTTTGACCACTCTTCAAACTTTCTTAAATCACTTTTCATTCTTTCTACTTTTTCAGGCATGTCCACTCTTTTGCAGATCTTAATATCATCCGGAAATGGACAAACTTTATCTTCTATCCCTTCTGCCAGGTCACTCACAAAGATATTGAACAAAACCAGTCCCAAAACTGATCCACGTGGCACAACACTTAACACTGTTCTTTCTTCAGAGTAGGTTCCATTTACCAGAACAGCTTGTTCACCCCGCCAGGAGGGCGGAGTTAGCAAGCTGTTCTGCTGTTCTCCTGAAAGGGGGAAGGAGTAGCGATATGACATGACCTGCTCCTCCAGAGGGGAGGAGTTAGCTATCTGTAGATCTGTTAGCGAACTGCTGTTAGATGTTCCTGTAAGGAAAGGAGGTAGCAATCTGATACCAATCTACTAAGGAATAGCAATCTGTTATGGATCAACTCTCCAAGGAAGAGGAGTTAGCAATCTTGTATAATGATACTTTTCTGAGGAGAGGAGCTAACAACAGGTATATTGTACTTCAGTACTGAGATAGCAATCTATCATGCCTCCACTACGGAGTAGCAATCTGTATATATAAGCTGCTGACAAGTCTCAAGTAAGAGGAGTAGTTGTCTATATAATACTTCCATGAGCGGAGTTAGTGGTCTGTAGTGGCTGGCTCCCACAGGGTGACAAAAGTGAAAGGAAATGACCACTTGGAGGAAATGGTGAATCCCTGGGCTGAAGGCAGATGACAGCGCCCCCAGGAGGAGATCCTGAGAGGACATGGCTAGGCTAGAATATGAGATAAACACAATAGTTCTTTATTAGACTGGAAGCTGGACCACCAGGGGTGGCAGTAGTGAGTCGCTGTGTTCGGCAAGGCTGAAGTCCTTCTAATACTGGAATGTAATCTCTGGGTCACTGAGCTGTAGAGAGAGACTAGAAGTAGTGAGTAGACAGGGTATACTGGATACAAGATGGTACACTCACAATAGTAGATGTCTGCAATGGTCTCTATGCCACAGAGAGTCTTCAGTACATTCAGGAACAGGAGCCGTAGGCGAGCACTGGTTCCCTCAAACAGTCTGTAATATGAACTCACAATTGCTGTATATAAAATGGCTTCTAGAGTAGAAGAGAGTCTGTAAAAGATTCTAGGAACATGGGCCCTCGTGGAGCGAGTACCGATTCCTATGTAATAGAACTCACTGAGCTCACGTCCGCGATCGCTTCCAGGCAATGAGGAGTCTTCTGGCAATCTGAAATCAAGAAGAGATAGCGAAGCCCCCGTGGAGCGGGTACTCCTGGTAAGTTTGAAAAGGCCGAGCAGTGGAGAAGGATTCCCCTCGCTGACTCGGATCATTGTTGCAAGTATCATGTACTGCCGAAGCAAGTCCTGTTGGAGTTCTTTGCTAACTCGTTAGAGGTTAGCAAACAAAGACCTTTTAAAGTGCAAATGGATGACGTCACTACGGGAGGACGTCCCCAAGGTTCGCGCCCTTGCTGGTACATAGTCTGGAGCACGCGCGCGCCCTTATGTCATCGGGAACATGGCAGATCTGTAGCATCATGCCAGCCCGGGGGAACCGGGACCAAGAGGCTGAGAGAAGCCATGGCTGCAACTGTCCGTCAGAGCCGAAGGGAGTCGCATCCCAGGTAGAGAGGGTAAAGCGAGGGGCGAGAAGAGGCACGAACGCAACACATCACTTCTCCTCTCCAATCTTGTGGCACCACTGCTGTTATCAAGAGTCCTTCAGTGGACCCACCAGGACATCTCTGAGTTCTCTCAGTATCCTGGGTTATAACTCATCTGGCCCCATGGCCTTGTCCACTTTCAGTTTTCCTAGCTCTTCCAATACATTCTCTTCTGCTAACGGAGTATCGTCTACTCCATCCCCATCCACAGTTTTGACAACTAGCGATGGTCCTTCTCCAGGGTCTTCTTTAGTGAACACTGAACTGAAGTATTTGTTTAATCTTTCAACCATTTCTTTGTCTCTCTCCATACATTGATCTTTATCACCTTTTAGTTTCACTATACCACTTAAGACCTTCCTCCTTTCTCTGATATATCTGAAAAATGTTTTGCAACTGCACTTTTCCTCTTTGGCAATTCTTTCTTCTGCCTGAATTTTTGCTTTCTTGATTTCTTTCTTTATTTCCCTCAGTTTCACCAGATATTCTTCAATGTGTTCTTCTTTTTGGGATCTTTTATATTTCTTGAATGCTGCTTTTTTTGCCTTTATTTTATCAGCCATGTCCTTTGAGAAACAGATCAGTTTCTTATTTCTTTTACTTTTGTTTACTTTTCTCACATATAGATTTTTTGCTTTTGTAATTGTTCCTTTTAGTTTGGCCCACTGTTGTTATACCTCTCTCATTTTCTCCCAGTTTTCTAGTTCTACCTCCAGGAACATCCCCATTTTGACAAAGTCTGTATTTTTGAAATTCAAAATTCGGGTCTTTATGTGACCTCTCTGTATCCTATTTGCGATATCAAACCATAGCATTTGATGACCACTGGTGCTCAAATGGGCACAAACCCAGACATCAGAGACATTATCCTTTTAGTGAGCACAAGGTTGGGTATAACTCCCTCCCTTGTGGGTTCCATTACCATTTGTTTGAACAGAGCCCCTTGAAGGATATCCACTATCTCTCTACATTTGGCAGAATAAAATCTAAAACAACCAACACTTCTCCCTTCTTTCCCACCATTTGGATGTCTTCAACCAGATTTCTGTCTATTTCTTCCATTTGAGTCAGAGGCCTGTAAACTACTTCAGTAAAAATGGTTGTACCATCATCTATTTTTAGGATAGCCCATAATGCTTCTTCTCTACCCCACATTCCTTGCAGTTCAGTTGCTTAGATATTGTTTTTGACATAAAGAACTACTCCTCTCCCTTTTCTGTCTTCTCTGTCCTTCCTTAACAAGTTATAGCCTGGTATGGCAGTTTCCAAATCATGAGACTCAGTGATAGGGGTGTGCATTCGTTTTGAACGCATATGTAAAACGCAACTTATTTTTTTTTTTAACTTAAAAAAGTGATGAGGCGCAACGATCGCGATTTCCAACTTATTCAACATAGCTATGTTGAATAAGTTGGAAATCGCGATCGTTGATCCTAAATAAACACTTAAACCCCCCACCCTCCTGACCCCCCCAAGACTTACCAAAACTCCCTGGTGGTCCAACGGGGGTCCGGGAGCGGAGGCTCGGTGAATCACGTGACGTCCGCGTCACTCCGACGTGACGCCGACGTAACGTGCTCCTCGCAAAGGAATACAGGAATGGCTTCCTGACTCCCCGCTGGACCACCAGGGAGTTTTGGTAAGTCTTGGGGGGGGATTAAGGAGGGTGAGGGGTTTAAATTTTTATTTAGGGAACCGGTGCACGTATGGACATAGCCTCAACTTATGGAATTCTACATATGTCCATATTGACCGAAATTGACCCTCACCTTCGATTTATGGACTTATGAACATAAACGTTTTGTCTGCACATCCCTACTCAGTGAACCAGGTCTCTGTAACAGCATTAAGACCATTAAGGCCTGCAGGTCTGGGATTTTATTGCCCAGACTATGAGCATTTGTGGTCATAGCTTTTACTCATCTCCCTAGGATTGCTGCTCTCCTTAGTCATATTTTCTGCTATTTTGAGCTGATTGATTTGTTGTTTTCTTCTCCCAATTCCTGTCTTGCTTAGGGGTGACATGACTATTTCATTGGCCACCTCCTGCCACCCCCGCCTTCTAGATTAAAAGCCTCATAGTATATGCTCTGAATTTCTCATTTAGCATCCTCATTCAGGCCAAGGACGTATGTAGACCATCCTTACAGTATAAACTTTTACTTCCATACACAGCTCCATCCACCAATGTAACCAAAACCACTTTTTTTACTCCATGCTTTGAGCCAAACATTGAAGTTATCTATATGGCAGAGCTTTTCCTTCCCCTTTCCATGAACAGGTAATACTTCTGAAAAGGCAATGGCCTTTGCCAGGTATCTAATCTTCATCTCTAAGTTTTGGAAATGTTTCTGTATTGCAAGAATACCATGTCTAGCAAGATCGTTGGTACCCAGATGGAAGTTAACATTGATTCTGGAGCCTCTACTTTCTTCTGTAATTGCATTGACTATCTGGTTGGCATTTCTACTAGCTGAAGGTCCTGGAAGGCATTTTCCTGTTGTGTCCCCATCAAAATTATTACCCAGATTGATGATTCAGTCTCCCAGCAGAAGAAGCTTCCTTTTATAAGCTTTGATAATGTTTAAGGATTTCTGGGTACACAGGGTGACTACATCCCTTTCAGATATCACCTCATTTTCTGATCCTGGAGCTTCTTCATTATCCAATGCAGAAAAGGTATTATGTAAGAGTAATGGTGGGGAGAGTGGGTGTCTTTGCATCATAGGCCTTATTCTGCCAGAACCTACTGTAATCCATTTATTCTGAATCTTGGATGTCTGACTTCTCTGTGGGAGTGGGGTTGGATATTCAAGATGCTGCACAATTAGGGAAATTGGGTGTCATATTATCACATGTCATGTTCTACCACAGCCCACTGTAATCCATTTATTAATGGGTTTCTTAATCATCTGTGGGAGCGGGGGGAGATAGCCTGGATACTGCCAGGGAGTAGACGTTTTCTGAAACTTGAGCAATTCCTCTTTCAGATGTGTCAACTGCTTTTTCATTATAGACAGCTGAAAGCAAATTGGACATTTCTTAAGTCTCCGAAAGTCAGGCCTTGGGACATAAGCACACAATTATTACACTGAATTAAAGACATTCTGCTAATACTGGTTAATGTACAAGTTATTAGATAGGTTAATTGGTTAGACCTATGTACCAAAGTCCTTGGATGAACTATTTAAGAAGAAATCACTCTGGGGTGGGTGGGTGCGGGGCAGGATGGGAGGAAAGAAACAATTATTGTAGATACTAGCCTTTTTAAAATTAACAAGCACAGGGCTGGATTCATCATTCTTTGCACCGAATAGCACTGCCGTGAACCGCCCTGACTCCTCCCCTCCCCACCCCGACTCCTCCCTTCTCCCTAATTTGCATTATATCACATGCGAAAAGGCCCTTTTCACATGCAATATGGCCTTATTGCACGTGTTAGGGCTCTAACCTACACGATAAAGCTTTAGAAAATAACCCCCACAGTTACTTAATACAAACTAGAAATATCAAAATATGGAAAAATAGAGAGAGTTTTTAAAACATGCAATACAGAAATTCAGAAGAATATTACCAAGAAAGCAATCTATAACATTGCTGACTTTAAATATTTCAATTTATCTAGCCACAAGAACAGTAGCAATGTGTCTCCTTGTAATCAAATCTGACTAAGGAAGTTCTTGATGATCCCCCCTGCAATGCACTATGAGTCACCTGCCCCAAAGGAGAAAAACCCAATAAGTTTTACAGGCCATCTCTACAGGCATCCTCATCAGGGATCAGTGTGGATTGGTCAGCACATTTCTATAAAAGGTAGCGCAGCACTTGGAGCAATGTGTGGTTTTCAGTAGGTTTTTTTTTTTTGCATTCTGAATGGCAGACTTTTGTTAATTTCTAAAAAGCAGAAGTGTGTGGAGATGGTCCCCAATTTAGGCTCTATGGTCTGTATGAGGAAAAGCAGACACTGCCTTTGCCCATATCTCCACAGGTCTGGAAGGGATTTTCTGGGAGAATGAAGAGAAAATCTGAGAGGTTTATTTGTGTTTTTGGATTACAGATTTTTATTTATTTTTTAGATCCTGAGCTTGCCTAAAGAGGATATCGTTCCTAACTTGGTAGATCAGGAACGTACTGTGTCTCCCTCTGTCCAATTAAAGAAGAGATAGAAGTATTTTGTCTGAGAAGAAGATATACATTTTTCAGTAGAGACACTATTCTTGATTTTAGGGAGGAATTATTTTGCTACAGATTCCTGCCTACTTAGAGAAGGAGTAGATTTTTTGGATTTTGCCAACTAAAACCTCAGTTTACCATCAGAGAAAAAGATAAGGAGATCCCAAATCTACCAGGATCCTACTAGGAAGGGAAGTATGATGGGCGACTGTCTAGGCCTGGGGTCTCTGGTGTGGATAAAGAGCTGCTGTGCCACTGCAAGGTACACCTGTGATTATTGTGTTGGTGGTGGCTGCTGCCCCAATGCAGTGGGCACAGCTGCAGAAGCAGTAGGAGAGACAGGTGTTCTTCCTCCTCCTGGTGGTATCTTTGAACAGAGCAAAAAGTGTGTGTCAAGCTATCAGTTGATGTTCTCCAGTGTTGATGTACAACATCATTCAAGCTGTTAGAAGACATTACATTTCTGGGAGAGGTGGAGGCAATGAGAAGTGCTTTTGGTGGTGGGACACATTTTTTAAAGGCTGGCTAGGGAATAGATAGGTTGAAAGAGATATGTAGGCTTCTGTACAGCAATCCTTTACAGCATGGTGCCTAGGTAGTGATAGGGGCTTGGAGGTAGTCAGTGTCTGGATGGTATGTGTTGTGTCTGTCGGTGCCCGACGCCCTCTCTCCGTCCTCCTTACCTCTCTGGCACCTCCCTCTCTGTCCGCGGGAAGACTGGCTACCGCGGCGTTCTCTTGCCACTTGTCCTCAAGCGTTCCCGGACCGGCTCGATGCTCCAATCGCCATGTTTTCTGGAGGCCTAGGGGCGCGCGCGGTATGGTCCTAATTGAAATACCGGCATTGGCGCGAACCTCGAGGGTGTCTCCCGAAGATGACGTCACCCGCAAAGGATATTTAAGGTCTTGGAATTTGCTAACACATCGAGTTAGCAAGGGTTTTGCTACCTAAGCTACTCTGCCTCCTCGGACTTACCAGAGGTACCCGCTCCCCGGGGGCCTCGCTCTCTCCTTGTTTTTTCAGGTGACAGTTTGGAACCGGTACTCGCTCCTCGAGGGCCCTGATCCTAGACTTGCTTCGTATACTCCTCTGCCTGGAAGTCTTCACTACCAACTATATCAGCTACATTACCATCATTCTCTCTGAGCTTTCCCTGGAACCAGGTACTCGCTCCTTGAGGGCCTATACTTTCCAGCTCACGGGCTTCATTGGGACATTGTGTGAGTGTTACCATCTGCATACCCTGCCTACTCACTATATCTCAGTCTCTCTTCAGCTCAGCCTCCAGGGATTGCTGTTCCAGTATCTGAGGGACTACAGCCCAGCCGGGCTTACCAGCTCACTACTGCCATCTCTGGTGGTTCAGTATACTGTCTAATAAAGAACTAGTGTGTGTTTGTCTCCTAACTCTGAGCCTGACCGGTGGTCCCTCTTGGGATCAATCCCTGGAGGCGTGGTCATCTGTCACTGGTCCAAGGATCCACCCTCAACTCTCATATATAACTACAAATCCCGAACGGATTGCTAACTACTATCTGATTGCTCTTCCCATCAAGCATCAGATTCAGAACAGATTACTAACTCCCTAGCAAATCCAGAACAGATTGCTAACTCCCTAGCAAATCCCGAACAGATTGCTAACTCCATGGATCCGGCACAACTCAGTGCTTTGCAGGCCATACCGGGCCTGGCCCAATGCATTGTGGAGCAGCAAGACGCTTTCGAGAAGCTTACTTCAGCGTTTCATCAACTACACATGCAGAAGGTTCAAGGCACAACCTCCAGCCAAGAAAGTCAGTAACCAGAGGTAACTTTGAAGACTGCTGTACCACTGGCGGCTCCAATCCACTTTTCCAGAGAAATCCAGAAGACCCGGGGCTTTTTGAACCAGTGCTGCATACACTTTGCCTTACAGCCGTCTCTATTTCCTACAGCTCTCTCCAAGACTACCTACATCCTTTCATACCTAGATGATAGGGCTTTGTTGTGGGCATCTACCTTGTGGGAACGCAAGGACTCTATTTTGCAGGACATAGAAGGATTTATGGACTTGTTTAAATCCGTTTTCAATGACCCTGCTCGAATGTCTGTAGCCGGTTCTGCTTTAGTGGATTTGAAGCAAGGCAGCAGATCATTGGCTGAATTTGCCATAGAGTTCAAAACTCTTGCGGCAGAACTTTGCTGGGACCCCAAATGTCTCAAGACTCTTCTGCAGAGGCCTGGATAACCATTTGAAGGACGAGCTGGCCGCTCACCAAACACCTGACTCGCTGGACAAATTAATAGCCTTAGCTACTCGAATTGATCTATGAGTCCGGGACAAGGTGAAGGAACTCCGGCATAGGGTGGTACCCGGGTTGAAACAGGCCAGTGCTGTCTCTACACCTCGGATGGTTCCAGTAATCCCTGCTGCTGATACAGATGAACCTATTCAACTGGGTCATGGTCGTTTGACCTCCAAAGAGAGATTTCGGAAGAAGTGCGGCCTTTGCATGTACTGTGGTCAGCCTGGCCACAATGTCTCCACATGCTCCATTTGTCCGGAAAATGGATGGGCCTAAGTCCTGCAGGAGGACTGTTCTTAGGCCATACCGCGATATCTCCTCTGCTCTCTCTCCTAGTGTCTTTGACTTACGGACCTATCATGGTTCAAACTCCTGACCTAGTGGACTCAGGGGCAAGAGGCAACTTCATTCGTGAGTCCTCTCAACAAGCTGAAAGATCCACTGCAGTGTCATCTTTTGAATTGAGCTTTGGACGTTCCCCAACTTCACCACTTCCACTGAAGATCTCAGTGACGTCCCCAGCAGCTCATCCATCGCTGCTGATAACAGCTCATACTCAGTGAATTCTTCCAAGACTCAAGGTCCACTTGCCATCAATGCAGAAGATGACTTGGAATACAAAGTTGAAGAAGTTCTGGATGTTCGTAAGAGAGGCAAGACTTTTGAATATCTTCTAATATGGGAAGGTTTTGGCCCCGAAGAAAACTCTTGGGAGCCTCAGACCAATATCCTGGACAAAGAGATACTTCGTCAGTTCCACCTCGTGCATCGTTCAAAACCTAAGCCTGGTACCCAAAGAGGAAGTCGCCCTTTGAAGGGGGGTACTGTTGTGTCCGTCGGTACCCGACGCCCTCTCTCTGCCCTCCTTACCTCTCTGGCGCCTCCCTCTCCATCCGCGGGAAGACTGGCTACCGCGGCGTTCTCTTGCCACTTGTCCTCGGGTGTTCCTGGATCGGCTCAATGCTGCAATCGCCATGTTTCCTGGAGGCCTAGGGGCACGCACGCGGCGCGGCCCCGATTGAAGTACCGGCATTGGCACGAACCTCGGGGGCGTCCCTCGAAGATGACATCACCCGCGACGGATATTTAAGGTCTTGGAATTTGCTAACACATCAAGTTAGCAAGGGTTTCACTACCTAAGCTACTCTGCCTCCTGGACTTACCAGAGGTACCCACTCCTCGGGGGCCTCGCTCTCTCCTTGTTTTTTCAGGTGACAGTCTGGAACCGGTACTTGCTCCTCGAAGGCCCTGATCCCAGACTTGCTTCGTATACTCCTCCCTCTCAGGATCATTCACCAGGGGCATGGTCATCTGCCACTGGTCCAAGGATCCACCCTCAACTCTCATATATAACTACAAATCCCGAACGGATTGCTAACTACTTTCTGATTGCTCCTCCCATCAAGCATCAGATTCAGAACAGATTTCTAACTCCCTAGCAAATCCAGAACAGATTGCTAACTCCCTAGCAAATCCCGAACAGTATGTATTGGTTATGTCCTAGATTCCAAGCCATCAACAGCCATGATGAAGCCACAAGTCTTTGGGTATTTGTTGGATGGGAGATCGACATTCCCTGTAAGGGTTTTAGGAATAGGTTTTAATGCTTGATTTCAATAGTTAGCCTGTGAGTGCATTATGTGCTTTATGATAGTGCTCTATCTGAACCAGGGACTTGCCAATGATGAGGTTTCTTGAAGCTCTAAACAGAGACAGGATCTTGTAGAGTGGCAGGGCAATAATTGGGCTTGTGATAGAAGCAGAAAAAGATAGACCATATTGACATCCCTCTGATGGGCATTTAATTAACTTACGACTGGCCCTTCCTGCCAAGCACAAGGCTAATCCAGCCACTCCATTTTTTCTAGCTCAGCTCCTTGGCCTTCTTTTTGGAGGTTCTCAGTCTATATATAGAAATAAGAATACTAAGCTCTTACTTCAGTGTTGTTGGTATGTAACCATTTTTTCAACTGAAGCCTTGAATCTGTTGCATGGCTCTTTGCTCTCCCTTCATACAGCAATATGTGTTGTGACATCCTGCCTGCCACCTAGCCATGAAATACAGCACATCAGGACAATCTCCAAGCAGCCAAGGTACCCAGTTACAAGAGGGAGGCTGCAGGTCAGTCAAGGCTTTCAGAGAACCCATTTCTGATGCATTATGGGTCCAGCAGCACTGATTTCAAAGGGAAGATTCTGGAACTACAGATACCACATAGCTTTGTAGAGTAAGTTTACAATCAAGATTAGTCCTAATTTTTCCCTCCTGGAACTATGACCCTTACTAACTCTGCAGTAGGGACCAGCCCCAAAACCAGAAACATGTCTTTGAAGATTTTCTTTCCCTTATCTAGATTTTTTCTTTACTGACGACATTTTCCTGAAAGATATAGTAGGTCAGATTGACAAACTGAAGAGTAGAAAATTGCATAGACCACATTGCCTACACCCCAGGATTCTGAAAGAACTAAAAAATGAAATTACAGACCTATTACAAGTAATTCTTATCTATCATTATCATCATCCATTGTACCTGAAGACTGGAAGGTAGTTGATATAACCCTGATATATATATATAAAGGGCTCCAGAGGTAATCTGGGAAACTATAGAACAGTGAGCCTGACTTCAGTGCTGGGAAAAATCATGGAAACTATTATAAAGAATAAAATCAAAGAATATATAGATAGACATGATTTAATGGATCATAGCATGGATTTATCCAAGGGAAATCTTGCCTCACAAATCTGCTACATTTTTTTTTGAAGGAGTGAATAAACGTGGATAAAGGTGAACCGGTAGATGTGATGTATTTGGATTTTCAGAAGGTGTTTGACAAAGTCCCTCATGAGAGGCTTCTAAGAAAACTAAATAGTCATGGAATAGGAGGAGATGTACTTTTGTGGATTTCAAACTGATTAAAAGACTGGTAAAAGAGAGAATAATTAAATGATCCTTTGGACATCCCCTATAACTTGTAGTTGGTTGTAACTATAAATAAAAAGTATAATTTTCTTTAATCACTACTAAGGGTAGGTACATATGACTTAACTGACTAGAAATTCAAAAGCATGAAGAATCCATGTTTGGCCACTGAAGCTTTAAAGCAGTAAAGTTGGCAGCTGGTTCACTCAATTCCTGTATCTGATGTTTTTTTTTTTTTTTTCTGGAGTCCTGAAAAGAACAGTGTAGAAGAGTGTGGCAATTACATTTTTTGAAACATTATGAACTTTACTATTTGCATTGGCCTAAATAAAGGGCATTCTGTTTATGCTTACTAGGCTTAAGCTGCTGTCATTGTTTGCAGTTGACATGGAGGAACAGTCAGTGTCATTTTCTTGTATTTCCCATAATTATAACCTATGATAGCTGATTTCTATAGGTCCGGGGTTACATATGACATTGAAATTAAAAAGCTAACAGTGGTTATTTCTACAGAAGTTCAGACCTCTGAGGGAGTAATGGGAATTGTAAGGGCTACTTAAATTGGACATATGGGCAGACTAGATGAGCCAGGTGGTCTTTTCTATCATCATGTTTCCATGTTTCTGTACTATAAAGTAATTCAAAATTAGTAAAAGTATTTAATAAAGTAGAAGATTCATGAGAAAAAGGTTCTTATTCTTAGTATAACAGTTCTAAAGAGTTTTAGAGAATATAATAACTCTTAAGTATTTATATAGTACAGACATTGTTCTGCATGCTGGGCATGATAATTCACATGATCATAAAGCTCCTGTGTGAAAGACCTTGCAAAATTGGATTAAGCATATTCAGGTTAATTGGCTTGCTCAAAGTTACACACTGAGTGGTTAATGGGGGAAATGAACCAGAATTTTAAAGTATTCAGCTCTGTGGTCAAACTAATTAGATCAAAAAGGGGAAGCAAAAATCCTTCCACTATATCAATAACGTATAGCAATAAAAAGGAGTGGAAGATAATTTCTATAATAGCAGTGTTGCTGCAACCTTCAAAATCAGACTGCTTAATATGATTCTCAACAAATAGGCACTAAAAGTATGCATATGGTATCATAGAAAAGTGACAAAAGGTAATAATTAGTAAATAATTAATAATATGTGAACGGGTATGTTGGTACCTGATTGAGATATAAATGACATAAACTTTGCCCCTGAAGCAGGCATTTAGAATGTTGAAACACTGGCATCCAGTGTTCATTCTATGATCTTTTCTTGGGCACAATAGGTTTCGTTGGAAAAACATTTTTTTGAAATGTGAACACTGTGGACATGATCACTTTTCAGATATGTATTTTTCAATTGTGCCTTACAGAGAAGATTTTATTTTGTTATTTTTTAATACCATTTTATTTTATTTTATTTTATTTTTTTGGGGGGCGGGGGACATTTTAAATACATATAAAAAATATACAAAAAAAAAAGAGATTATATAGTGATCGCATGGTATATGATTATATAAATAAGTGCCTTATTAGTCTGGTCTTGACTGTGGCCATTTGGCATACTTTTGTATGATACCAAACATATATTAAGTAGGGGTGTACTCAAAAAAAAATTGTGTGATTTCCCCCATTGTTTCGGGAGTGGGCCATTTCAGGTCCATCCCCGGATCATTATTTTTATTTATTTTCATAAAAAGAAAATCACAGAACCTGCCACAACCCTTCCTATTTATTAAAATATTCACCTCCACCAGCTGACCTCCTCGCCCACCCTAGTCCATGCTCTCAAGCCCCCAGGGCTCACCAAAATGTCCCTGTTCATCTAGTGGGGGTCTGGGATCAACCTCCCAATCCAGGGCCTGACAGCTACCAGCTTTCAGATAATAGAACGACTAGGGGGCACTCCATGAAGTTAGCATGTAGCACATTTAAAACTAATTGGAGAAAGTTCTTTTTCACTCAATGCACAATTAAACTCTGGAATTTGTTGCCAGAGGATGTGGTTAGTGCAGTTAGTATAGCTGTGTTTAAAAAAGGATTGGATAAGTTCTTGAAGGAGAAATCCGTTACTTGCTATTAATTAAGTTGACTTAGATAATAACCACCGCTATTACTAGCAATGGTAACATGGAATAGACTTAGTTTTTGGGTACTTGCCAGGTTCTTATGGCCTGGATTGGCCACTGTTGGAAACAGGATGCTGGGCTTGATGGACCCTTGGTCTGACCCAGTATGGCATGTTCTTATGTTCTTATTATTAAAAATGGTGTGAACTACCCTTTGCCCCTCTCATGTGACAGGGGTTACAAGTGCCATTGAGAAGCCTCTTGTCATATGATAGGGGCAAAAGGCTGACCAACACAATTTTGAAAAATGGTACTCACTGCCCATTGTCCCTATCATGTGGCGGGCAATAAATGGCATTAGTAGCCCCTGTCACATGAAAGGGGAAAAGGGCAACCTTTGCCATTTTGAAAAATGGCAACCACCAAGCCCAGGTGAGGGAGGACTCTCCTGGCCCCCAGTAGACCACCAGGGACATTTTGTTGAGACCTAGGGGTTTGGGAAGGTGGGCTAGGATGAGCTAGGAGGGTCAGCTGATAGTGGAGGGTGAATATTTTAATAAAGGGGAAGGGTTAGGGAAGGTCCTGTGATCATTTTTTTTTTAAATACAATACTGCATTTTTGGCCTCCCCCCAGAAAAAGATAGGAAAAGGCACACAACATGTTGTGGTGTTCTTCTATCTTTTTTTAAACCACAAAATGAAACAAAATAGGAAATATTGTTGGCATTTCCTGTTTCATTTCAAAATAGTGCACACCCCTAATATTAAGTGCCTCACTATTTATCAAGAATAATAAACGTTTGCATATATTAAGCAGAATCTGCTTTTGAAGGTTGTAAAAACACTGCTTTTACAGATGTTACCTTCCACTCCTTTTTGTTGCAAACTAATTACATTCCACCACCTGTGCCTATGACTCAGATCTAAGTAGCAATTGAAAATGGAACAGAAACTAGTAGCAGGTATATAATTGAAATGAGTGTACTGAGAAAAGTGAAGCATCAGAAAAATCTACTTATGCTATATATAGTGGACTGAATTTTCAAATGCACATACATGCTTAAAACTCCAGTATACATGCATAAATAGGCATTTTGAAAATTACCCCAGAAGTTGTATGAATGAAATTATGCTTCACACATACTATTATATGTAATGGAATGAGGTATACCTGGGGATGGAGGTAGGGCAGGGAAACCATTTAAGCATATAATTTCAATGAAAGTATGTCTATAAATGTACATGTGAACATAGTAACATAACATAGGGCCTCATTTTCTAAAGTATCGCAGGCCTGCGGTACTTTAGAAAAATGCGGTAATGAGGGGTGGGGGTCCGAAATGGGGGGGGGGGAGCGGTCCTGCGCTAGCCAGCAGCACGCCCAATACGCCATAGAAGGTGTAGTTATTGGGTGTGAAATAGGCAGCGAAAAGGCCCATATCTTTTCGCTGTCTGTGCCGTCCTCGCAGAATCGGCCCCGGTGACGCCCCGACTCCTCCTCTTCCAGGGCCAACTCTGCCCCGATGTAGGTAATGCAGGCGTGCGCTACCATCGCTAGCTATTGCAGGCTTGTGCTGTTAGCGCAAGCCTGCGATAGCCTTAGAAAATAAGGCCCATAGTAATGATAGCAGAAAAAAAGCATATGGTCCATCCAATCTGCCCAGCAGGCTTCTTCAAGTAGTATCTGCTGTTCCATGCAGGTTGCCCCATGCTGCTCTTAAGGATAATAACTGCTGCTTCATGCAGTTATTAGGGATGTGCATTCGTTTCAACTGAATTTGTAAAACAAAATGAATAAGGGCCCATTTATTTCTTTTGGGGGGCCCAGAAATTAAATGAGGAGCCCCCAAATTAAACAAATCATTGGGCATAAGCCGAGGCCCAAAGCAGTGTCTGTGGCCGACACCATAGCACAATGTTGGGGTCTTGGCCTAAGCCCAAGCTCATTGCTAAGGCCTCAGCCAAGGCCAAATAAAGGCCCATGCCCCCCTGAAAAATTTTGCTGAGTTGGGAAATTTCCTGACCCCCACTTACCTGATCCATTGGGGATCAATGCATCAGCCAGACAGACCAAGGCCCAAGCCCAGGCCTTACACTGGGGCACAGTCCTGAGACCACATCTCAACTCCTGGGCCTCGGCCTAGGCTAGAGCCCGGGCCTGGAGACTGGGTCTCAACACCTAGGCCTCAGCCCAAGCTCAGGCCAATGCTAGAACCTGGTCCGGAGCCTATGCCACAATGTTTGGGCCTTGGCCTAAGCAGAACATAGGCCCAAGCCTGAAGGTGGGGCCTGGTCCAGAGATCAGGTTTTGATGCCTGGGCCTTGATCCAGACCCAGGCCCAGTCCCAATGCTGAAGCCCAAACCTGACACTGGGGCCCAACCCAGATGCAGGGTCTTGATACCTGGATATGGGCCCATGCAAAGGCCTGACAACAGGCAGAGGCTTCATGGGCTTTGGCCCTGGCCCAACATGGAGGCATGGGCCCGACTTCTGAGCCTCATCCTTGGTCTGATATGGAGGCATGGTCCTAACACCTGGGCCTCATCCTAGGCAAAGTCCCAATGCTGGGGCCTGGTCTGGTCCCAATGCCTAGGCCTCGGCATGGAGGTCAAGTCCCAATGCCTGGGCCTCAGACCGGTAGCTGGACCCAATGCCAGGGCCTCAGACCAGGATTAGGCCCAGACCTGGAGGCCAGAGCCCAGGATTCCTTGGTATCTTCTTTTTTCTTTCTTCTGTTTGCCTTCTTCAAATGATGCCATCCTCTGGGGACATACTAGGTTAATTCCAACACATCCTCCTCAGTGGAAGGCACCATTTTGCTGTATAGCACTACAGGTGTTCCTGGGCCTGGGCAGAGGCCC
The DNA here is from genome assembly GCF_901001135.1 of Rhinatrema bivittatum. Classification (NCBI taxonomy): domain Eukaryota; kingdom Metazoa; phylum Chordata; class Amphibia; order Gymnophiona; family Rhinatrematidae; genus Rhinatrema; species Rhinatrema bivittatum. The sequence goes on along the minus strand of NC_042617.1, from coordinate 455,330,146 downwards.
AGGAGTCATGACTAGGTGTCCAGACTTGACCCTGGTATTGTACCTGGGCTTCAGTTCTGGTTTAGGCCAAGGCCCAGGTGTCCAGTCTAGACTGAAGCTTTGGGACCAGACCTCCAAACCTCGGCCTTGTGTAGAGAATAGGTCAAGTTTGTGGTGACCTAATGTGGCCTAGACCTATGTAAGGCCTAGGCTTCAGCCTGGGCCTAGGCTTCCCCACCGGATGGGGTAAGTGAAGGCTGGGGAGGATCCTGGCCCCAGCATTTTTTGGGTTGTTGGGATGGGTGGAAAGAACAGGAAGCCTTGGGATTCATCATTTCTTTTTTTGTGTTTTTTTATGTTTGATTTGTCCTTTTTTAAATGAAAGAAAGAAATTAAACATTAAATGAAATGAAATTCTTTTGGGAAAAATCCCCCAAAAATGAAATGAAAAAAGAAACACATTTTTTATCCCTGCATACTCTAGCATTTAGCCCCAAGTCTTATGATAATGTTGCTATAATTACATTTATATTTAAATTTATTGATTTGTGATTCACTTAACTCAAAAAGGTTCCAGGTGATGAACATAATAAAACATATATAGTTATTACAAGGAAACTAAACTAAAAACAATATATCGTAAGTACAGAATAAAACATTATCTAATAAAAACTAAAATATAATACAATCCTGAAAACAAAGTTAAAATAAAGTATTATGTTAATAGTAACAAAACTTAAACAAAAAAGTCTTAAGGAGCCCCTTGAAGGTTTTAATTGAATCACACTGGAACATCTCTATGGGAAGAGAATACCAAAATTCCTGGCCAGCAACCGAAAGGGAGCATTCTCAGGTGGTGCATAGACATGCATCTCGGGGAGATGGAACATCTAGTTGGCCTCGCTGAGAGAAGCGTAACATTCTTGAAAGTTGATAACATTTCAAAATTCTATTTGCCCATAGGCAAGATTGATCATTAATTAATTTATAGATGGTCATTCCAAGTTTAAATTTAATTCTTTTGTGAATCGAAAGCCAGTGTAACTCAATCAAGGCTGGAGTTATATGGTGAAAATGCCTCAAGCCAGTGATGAGATGAGCCGCTGAATTTAACAATAACTGTAAAGGGCACAAAGTTGAGGAAGGAAGACCAGTGTAAAGACTGTTACAGTAGTCGAGAATAGGAGATATAGGTGCTTGTAAAACGATACGAAATTCTGGGGGATGCAACAGTTATTTCAGGTCTACAAGAACATGCAATTTAAAGAAACCCTGCTTGATAACATGTTTAACTTGATGAAGCAAAGACTTGATAACATGTTTATCTAGCATGATGCTAAGACTTTTCACTTGCTTTTTAATTTGGAAACTTGAATTATTAAAGTGAATGGTAGCTTCATTAAAAGGAGACTATGGACTAAACAAAGCTAGGAACTCCGTTTTGAGCATGTTTAAAATAAGTTATGTTTGAGCAAAGAGCTAACAGTGAGAAAGCAAATATTGAGATGTTCAAGAGTTTTGTTCCAAGTGGAATGGGCATGAATAAAAACTGGATATCGTCAGCATATATTTTATAAGCTTCTGACAAATTAGACAAAATTTTATATTTGGAGCTAGATAAAAATTAAATAGACTGGAGGAAAGAGAAGGGCCTTGAGGAACGCTGGTTTTAATGTGAGACGCAGAAGAAATTTCATTGTTAAATTTGACATGTTGTGATTGATCAGAAAGGTACAAACGGAACTATTCCAGTATTTTTCGTGATAAACCGCATTCTTGAAGTCAGAAAAGAAGAATGTTATGGTCAATGATGTCAAAGTCAGATGAAATGTTAAGGGAAACAAGGAGAAATTGATGACCATTATCTATTCCTCTTCTGAGAGTATCAGTTAATGAGAGAAGTAGTTCAGTGCTCAAGGCACGGCTAAATCCAAATTGATGCAGATCGAGTAGCTCAAATTTTTCAAGGTGATCTGATAATTGAAAAAGAACTGAAGGCTCAAGAATGTTTGTAAAAAATGGGAGGGAAGAAATGGGTCTGTAATTACTTGGATCTGAAGGATCCAAATTACAATTCTTTAAAAGTGGGCAAACTACAGCCATCTTCAGACTATGAGGGACAATACCGTCAGTCAGAGATAGATTAATTAAGCGAGCAAAGATAAGAGATAAAGTTTCCTTGGCAATCTTAAAGAGCACTGTAGAGCTGCTGTAGAGCCGTGCGCATGTTATAAAATCCGGGGTTGGCACATGCAAGGGGGTGCACACTAGTGTACCTTGAGTACATTTTTAAAAAAAGCACGTGCGCGTACTTTTGTTCGTGCACCAGGCACAAACAAAAGTATTCCAGATTTCAATATATACGCGCGTAGCCGTGCGTATCTTTTAAAATCAGGGTCGTCGCGTGCAAGGGGGTGCACATTTGTGCAACTTGCGCACGCCGAGCCTTGTGCGCGCTACCCGTTCCCTCTGAGGCCGCTCCGAAATTGGAGTGGCCTCGGAGGGAACTTTCCTTCCACCTCCCCCCACCTTCCCCTCCTTTCTCCTACCTAACCCACCCCCCAGCCCTATCTAACCCCCCCTACCTTTATCGCAAAAGTTACGCCTGCTCGAGGCAGGCGTAACTCGCGCTGGTGTGCCATCACCCAACCCGAGGGCTGGTCCGGAAACCTCGGCCACACCCCCGGAATGCCCCTGGGCCGGCACCATACCCCTTGGAACGCCCTCCGGAACGCCCAGAACTTCGCGCCGCCCCCCCGACACACCCCTGACACGCCCCCCCTAGCAAAGCCCTGTGACTTACGTGCCTCCTGGGGCTTGCGCACGCTGCCGAGCCTATGCAATATAGGCTCGGCGCATGCAGGATTTTTTTTTAAGGGTTACGCGCGTAACTTATGCACGTAACCCTTTTAAAATCCGCCCCTGTGTGCCGAGTCATAGGGGAGCCCTGATGGCTTTCCTTGATCCCTCCGACCCCCCCATTTCCCCTTCCTTCCCCTACCTAACCCGCCCACCAGCCCTACCAAAACCCCCTAACCTTTATTTTACAAGTTGTGCCTGTCTCCGGGCAGGTGTAGGTTGCCGGCGCATGATTCTCTGGCCTAGTGGCCCAACAGAGGCCTCTGGCCATGCCTTGCCCTGCCCCCACCCTGCCCTGGACCGCCCAATGCCACACCCCTTTTTTCAAGCCCCGGGATATATGCGCGTCCCGGGGCTTTGCGCGTGTTGCCAGGCCTATGCAAAATAGGTTTGGCGCGCGTAACCCCCCCCTATGTGCGTAAATCCAGCCGGATTTACGCGTGTAGGGCTTTTAAAATCTGCCTCATAGTGTCATTAGAATTAGTGATGAAGTTACAGCTTCACCGGTAGAGACGTAATCAAAAGTGTCCCAAGTGGCAGAGGTTGGACAGGGTCATTGAAAAAAGAAGTAGGGACAGTCAGAAAATTAAGACAGAGTTTCTCAATTTTTAAATTAAAATGGATGAGAAAAGATTCAGCTGAGGGAGGCTCATGCAGGGAAGTATTTGCAGGTTTAAAATGTGTAAGTCGCTGAGCAATTGCGAACAAAATTTTATGATTATAGCCAATCTTTATGATTTGATTAGAATAGCATTCTTTTTTGCATCAATATTTAAAGATTGATACATTTTTAAAGATGCATGAAAGGCTTGAGCAAGCTCTGAAGAAGGATACTATTAAAACCAAGCAACTGTCAAACCCATAAAAATTACTGCTAGCAACATTTTCACTGGGTGAGGATCCTTCTTGAAAATTCTGCTTGATATGCTTTTCTTTTGGACTTGGTCATAGATGCAGTCCGGTGCTTTATCTCTTGTGACTCAGTATCAGTACCTCAGACCTAAACATAGGGGCTAATGTTGATTGTCATCTCAAACCAATTCCCCTTTCCCCCTCCTTGCCGTTGAAGTGGAGAGCAATGCTGCAGTTGCATCAAAAGCATTAAGGCTTATTGGTTAAGGGTAGTAATCCCCATTGCCTTCTGTAACTGCTGCTCCATGCAGGTCACCCCCAGGCTTATCAGTGTCCCAGACCATAAAAGTCGGGACCCTCATTGGTTGTTGTCTGAAAACAATTCCCCCTTCTCTCACCCCCTCCCAGATTTTGAGTGGATATCCTCTATTACCTGCAGGAGAGAAGGCAGAGAAGAGCAGAGTTATGTCCCCCTCAGGGTTGGACAGCTGGGCAATTTACTAGTAGAGGTCTAAGCAGTCCTCCTGGGTCAATGCTGTAACTCCACATAGATATGAGGGAGAGAAAAAAGTTGAGGTAAGTTGCTGTGTGGTGGAACTGTTAAATAGAAGTGGAAAGGGAGGAAAAGTTTGTTTCATTTATCATTTCATTTCTGGAGGTCATTTTCCCCATGAATTTCATATCTTGTTTTGCTTATTTAGTTTCTTTAGATGAAATAAAATAAACATTGACACCCCCCCCCCCCCCCACACACACATTCCTCCCACCCAGAAAAATTCCAGGGCAAGGATCCTCCCTGGCCCCCATTTATCTGGTTTGAGAGGGGGTTCTGCAGATGAGGCCTACGCCCCAGCAAAAGCTGGGGCCTTGCGTGAGGCCTAGACTGATGTTATTTATTTATTTATTTATTTAAATCATTTAAATAATTTATATATACCGGAGGTTCCTGTATAGTACACATATCACCCCGGTTTACAAAGAACAGTAACTATCGCTAAAAAATAGCGGTTTACATAGAACATAGAACATAAAAAAGAAGTTTTTACATTGAACAAATCTAAGTAAGCAAGTTTTTACATTGCATAAATTAATTGAAGTAAGCAAATAGTGTATGATATTTAACCGTTAATAAACAAGCAGTTAATAAATCAATGAATAACATGGAAAAATATGAAGTCAATATGAGTAAATGTATGTAGTATGTATGAAGTCAGCATGTGTAAATTTCTGATTGAAAGGAATAAAATAATAGATCTGAATAAATCGTTGTGGGCTTGAAAAGACTTTTCTTCGTGTTCTTGGCTCTAATGTTGCGGTGACCTAGAGCAGCCGAACCCTATGCTAGGCTGAGGCTTCAGTCTGGGCCTTCGGTATTGGGACCAGCTGATCCAGAAGCCTTGGCCTTGCATCTGGTAAATCACTGCGATCTCGGCCTAGGCCCTATGCAAGACTCAGGCTTAGAAGTCTGGATCCAACACTTGGGTCTCAGCCTAGGTCAGGGACCATACCCAGGCCTGATGCTTTGCATGGCCCAGAGGCCAGGTCCTGATGCCATCTCCTCAGTCCAGACCCAGGCCCAACACTGTGGCCCAACCCAGATGCGTGTCCTGATGCCTGAGCCTCAGCCTAGGCCTGGGCCTGAACCAGCCCCAACACTGGGGCCTCAGTCCAGACCCAAGCCCAATGCCAAGGCATGACCCAGATGCCATATCCCAAAGCCTGGGCCTTGGATTAGGCCAAGGTCCAGACCCAAACCCAATTCTGTGGCCTGGCCCGAAGGCCAGGTCCCAAAGCTGAGGCCTCAGACCACACCAGGGCCCAGACCCAGGCCCAATATCGCAGCTTGACCTAGAGGCTGAGACCCAATGTCTCAGTCTTGGTCCAGGGTCAGGCCCAGGTCTTGAAGATCCTATTCAGCATCTTCTTTCTTCAGCTTTTCTTTGCCAACTTTTCTTCACCATCCACTGGAGTGATTGAGCTGGAGTTAATTAACTCCTGTACAACTTCCCCAGTGGAGGGCGCCATTTTGATGTACAATAGTTGCATTAGCTTCCATCCATCAAAATGGCATCCTCCACTGGGGAGGATGCACCAGAGTTAATTAAGCAAAGACCCCAGCAGGTGGCATCAGTTAGCAAAGAAGAGGCAAGGACGAAGGCACCGAAAAGGAGCTCTGAGGCCTGGGCTCCATACCTGGGCCAGTCCCTGGGCCAAGGCCCAGGCATTGGGACCCAACCTTTGGGCCGGGACTTGGTGTCAGGCCTGGGTCCATGTCTCTTTCATCAGGTCGTGGCCTATACCTAGACAAGTCCCAGGCTTAGGGCCTAGACTAGGCTGAGGTGCCAGAGTCATGTTCAGGCACAGGCTGAGACCCCTGCTATGTGTCTCAGCCTACTCCCTAGGCGAAGCCTCGGCTTCGGGCATAGGCATTCTTCATTTAGTAAACAACGTTACATTTGCATTTTCAAATGTACTTGTGCTTTTAGTCCCAATCTGCCACCTGTAAAATTAGCAGGTGGAAATGAATGTGGGTACTTTGTACCTGTGTACCTTATAGGCTGTTTTACAAGGGAAACTGCATGTGTTTCTTTCACCTAGGCAGACTCTTCAAATCTGCTCTCGAATGGATAATGAATAAGAAGTCTATTCCTGAATATTCCCTTTCAAATCAGTTTCTTTTACATATTTATCTGAATAGGAAACAGACCAGCACATTGTGAAAGCTACAGGCTGTCTTGCCTATGGCCATGTTTAGTTAATGTGCAATAAATTATTCATGAACAATGAATTCGCCATTCTATTTAACATGAATCTGAATGTGTGAAATATATGTAGTTAACATCAAGCAGCATTTATTACAGCTTCTATAATGGTTCTAGATATCATTAGATAGACGATCATTACTTTTAAAGGTCTTTCCTAAATCATAAGCAACTGAAATGTTTTCTCATTCCCATTGTGGCATAGTATCATTTATAATCAATAATTGTTAATTCATAGTTTTATCAAAAGATAACAGTCTGACTTGATTAAATGTATTAATATTTATGTAGACTGCGAAACCTAATGATAAATATATATATATATTTTAGCTCATGCTTGATGACCAGTCTATATTACCGCTACATTATCCTAATTATTCAGGGAGCTTAGCTCTCCAATCAATCTTAAATGTTAAATTACAATTAATTATAGAGTCAAGGTACCAGAGGGGTTTGAAATCTAAAATAAAGAATGTGCCTGCATTATATTTATACTATTCTCTATAATTCAGCCAGGACAATTTCATAATAATATCCCATGGGGGTTTCATGATTTTTCTCTAACTGACTGCAGGATACCAGAAGTGGTTCGTGTCCCTGTGTTAAGTAGAGCTACCCATTTCAGTATATTTCAATATTCTCAACCATTTCAAGTGCAAGCTGATTCACAGGAACTAAAAAAGGTTTGCATTTGCCACTGTTAATTGCTTCTTGCTTTCAATAATTAAAAGGACAAATACATGAAATAATTCTTATGGTAAAAAGATGAATATGAGATATCAAAAAGGAATATATTCTTACCAATGAGGTTCTTCTTTTGCAAAATTAGTGTTCAATGACAAGAATTGGGCAAACAGGATAAGAAGTTAGGAGTTTAAAATTAAAAAGATATGATGTAGAAAAAAAACCATTTCAGAATATTCTCACGATGGTCAATGGAATCTTAAATGCAAACAGAGGAGACTGCATCTACAGAGATTAGAGGTCGATACTCAAAAATCTTTAGCCGGATAAATACGATAGCTGAATATCTGACCATGTTTAGCAGACACCACTTATCTAGATAAGTACTCATCCAGCTGAATGATGGGTGGGATATGGGCATAACAGAGAGGAGCTACTTATCTGGCTAATATAATAGGATAAGTAATGAAATTCAGACTTATCTGGCTATTATTAGAGATATGAATCGGAACCGGAATCGGTTCGGATTCCGGTTCCAATTCACATGTGGGTTTTTTTCCATTGGGCCCAATCGCGTTTTGTTTATCGGCTGCGCCCCAGCCAATAAAGAAAAAACCCACCTCGACCCTTTAAAAGTAACCCCTTAGCTTCCCCCACCCTCCCGACCCCCCCAAAACTTTTTACAGGTACCTGGTGGTCCAGTGGGGGTTCCAGGCGCGATCTCCCATGATCTCCCACTCCAGGCCGTCCTCCCGCTCCCGGGCCGTTGGCTGCCACTAATCAAAATGGCGCCAGTGGCCCTTTGCCCTTACCATGTGACAGGGTATCCGTGCCAATGGCCGGATCCTGTCACATGGTAGGAGCACTGGATGGCCGGTGCCATCTTGTGCTCCTAAATGTCACTGGCTACCGGTGCCATTGGTCAGCCCCTGTCACATGGTAGGAGCACAAGATGGTCAAGCTGGACAAGCTGGACAAGAAATGGGACAAGCTGGACAAGAAATGAAAACACAGACAGGAATTATTCACAGAAGTCTTCTACAGTACTTATAAGTTATAAGCAAGAATACTTAGCCTCAATGAGAATTCAGTTCCACAAGAGAAATCAGCTCTACCCTGTGCACCGGCAACAATGGTTCTCCTGCTTCTCTAAGTTTACCTCCACCAAGTTCTGAGACCCACCCAATCCAGTTGGATCAGGTCACCTCTAGAAGTTTGTCTGTCCTTTTTTGTAAATTGTTTTCAAACAGTCTTTATGCCCCAATATTAAGATCTAAACAGATTATTTGTGCCAGCTAACTCCAAATGAGAAATAGATTTTATCAGATTAAAAGCTGGAGTGGTTTTTTTTTTGTTTTGTTTTAAATCTTAACTCTATAGCAGAGCAACCAAACAGCAAATTAATTTACTAGAATAATATCTTACTATAAAGAAATGAAAAGACAGACAGGAATTATTCACAGAAGCCCTCCACAAAACTTATAAGTAATAAGCAAGAATACTTAGCCACAATGATAATTCAGTTCCACAAGAGAAATCAGCTCCACCCTGTGCACTGGCAACAATGATTCTCCGGTAAATTAGCAGGTAAATTAGCAGGGCGGTAAATTAGCAGGTTAAATGTGCGGCAAAACTGCAGGTTTAAAAAGCGATAATCGGGGCGCGTGTTACTGTATGGGAGGGAATAGCTAATCCAATTGTTTGCATCTCATATACATGTCATGGGCGGAAAGGGTTACCCATAGATTTAAAGAGGTGGTAAGGATGGGTTAAAAGGGATAGTGAATCGCAGGCAGGACTAACGCGGCCAAATTGTGAGTAGAAAGCGGGTTAGAAGCAGGGTAACCGCGGCCGCACTTTACTGTATCGGCCTGACAGATACATGCACAAAGGTAAAACAATATCTGGAATACTTCCACATTATTGAAAATGTTTAATTGTGCAGAGTGTGGTGCTTACTGCTCATTAATGCAACTTAGTAAATATGTCTATTAGTTATTTGTGAATTTAATTGTGAATGTATAATGAAGACTGAATAGGAGAGAATACTAGCTTGGAATGTATGAAATAGTTCAATTTAAACTCATCAGATAAATTTCATTCAGGTTTGAATTTGAAAATATATATGTTATTTTCTGTCTTAAAATCCATTGGATTTATTAATGTGAATATTGGGGAAATCAACTGGAATACACAGTAGAACTGATAAGACCCATCAATCTGTAGAGATGCCTAGTGGATATTTAGTATATCTGCTAGTGGATTTTCATACATTTTCTATGGATCTTTTTTACCGTCTGCTCCATTTCTTCAAAAACTGTTTATGAATTGATGAACCTGCAGTTCATCAAATCCCTTCCAAAGGAGTTTGTATATCCCTTGTACAGAATGCTCCTATCTGAAAGGTGAGGCGACTGTTACATTTGGTGTCTCACCGAAGGGCCCTGCAAACTAACTCCCTCCCCCCCCCCCCCAAAGAGGCTAGACCCATCCCGTGGTCAGCAGACAGCTTCCTGCCCTGAACGCCATCTAGCACAGCCCAAGATACCACCAGCCGCCATTCTGCCACCTTCTCTTAGGACTGCGTATGCATACTTGTGTGCATTATATAGGGCTCTACAGTGGGAAATGCTGAACAGTATTCTCTGATGATGTCAGGTTGACTGGCTTATGTAAGCAAGGGCCTCTCAGCATTATCTCACTTCTGCAACTGGTCTCCTGCTTTGCAGTATGTATTGGTTCTGAGTTCCTGATTCCTGTGTCCTGCATTCCTGACTCCATATCCAGCCTTGTCTCATCCAGCCTTGCTCTCCTGCCTTATCTTTTCTAGTCTTCCTTGTCCAGCCTTGCCTTATATTGCCTGTCTCATCCAGGGTCTTCTCTGTGGCTTCATCCACTCTTACCTTGACTTCTGGATTCTGACTTCTTGCTTGGCGCTGACCACAATTGCCTTCTGCCTGGACCTAACCATAATAGCCTGCTGTCTGGACCTGACCCTATAGCCTGGACCTGACCACCCTTGTTTGCCACCTGCCCCAACCATTAGCCTGCTGTCTGCCCTGACCCCAGCATTCTATTGGACTCCTGCTCTAGTTACCACCTAGGGACCCGTCTAAGCCCTATTGGCTGCCAGAACCCAAGGACTCAACCTGCGAGGGAGGCAGCTGCTATAGGTGAAGTTTCAGACTGTTCCACTACAAGGTGCATTCGCCAGCTGGCGGCATAAGTCTCGTGGATTCGCCTAAAAGGCTGCATCAACTACATTGCAGTACTCCCGTGCCACACATCACAGCAACATGTTTCTCATGAATTTTGCTTTGAAACAAAAAGTGTAGACATAAAAAGATAATGAACTAGTGAGTGTTGGCATTCAGTTGTAGGAGTTGACTGTGGTGACAATAGTGGACTCAGGAAAGAATAATGTGGGAAGGAAGAATTAGCAATGGTAGTGTATTAGGGAGTAAACTCTAATAGATAATAGGGATGTGAATCGTTTTAGGACGATTAAAATTATCGTCCGATAATTTTAATATCGTCTTAAACCGTTATGGAACACAATACAATAGAGATTCTAACGATTTATCGTTATAAATCGTTAGAATCGTGAGCCGGCACACTAAAACCCCCTAAAACCCACCCCCGACCCTTTAAATTAAATCCCCCCCCCCCCCGAACCCCCCCCCCCCCAAATGACTTAAATAACCTGCGGGTCCAGCGGCGGTCTGGAACGGCAGCGGTCCGGAACGGGCTCCTGCTACTGAATCTTGTTGTCTTCGGCCGGCGCCATTTTCCAAAATGGTGCCGAAAAATGGCGGCGGCCATAGACGAACACGATTGGACGGCAGGAGGTCCTTCCGGACCCCCGCTGGACTTTGGCAAGTCTTGTGGGGGTCAGGAGGCCCCCCCCAAGCTGGCCAAAAGTTCCTGGAGGTCCAGCGGGGGTCAGGGAGCGATTTCCCGCCGCGAATCGTTTTCGTACGGAAAATGGCGCCGGCAGGAGATTGACTGCAGGAGGTCGTTCAGCGAGGGTTCCGGCGCCTCGCTGAACGACCTCCTGCAGTCAATCTCCTGCCGGCGCCATTTTCCGTACGAAAACGATTCGCAGCGGGAAATCGCTCCCTGACCCCCGCTGGACCTCCAGGAACTTTTGGCCAGCTTGGGGGGGGCCTCCTGACCCCCACAAGACTTGCCAAAAGTCCAGCGGGGGTCCGGAAGGACCTCCTGCCGTCCAATCGTGTTTGTCTATGGCCGCCGCCATTTTTCGGCGCCATTTTGGAAAATGGCGCCGGCCGAAGACAACAAGATTCAGTAGCAGGAGCCCGTTCCGGACCGCTGCCGTTCCGGACCGCCGCTGGACCCGCAGGTTATTTAAGTCATTTGGGGGGGGGGTTCGGGAGGGTGGGGGATTTAATTTAAAGGGTCGGGGGTGGGTTTTAGGGGGTTTTAATGTGCCAGTTTTGCGATTTTACGTTTTTTCGATTTTTTACGATTTTTCACGATATTTTACCCCCCCAAACGGCAACAATACGATTCCCTCCCCCTCCCAGCCGAAATCGATCGTTAAGACGATCGAGGACACGATTCACATCTCTAATAGATAACTTTGAAGTACTGGAAAGATAGAGTAGTTTGCTTTTTGGCTGCATGAAGTACTTCTGTGGATCATTCATGCTTTATCATCTCTAACAGGAATATGAGATTGTATATCACTATCTTAATAGTTAATTTATAAATTGATAATAAAGGCAATTGCAAACATGTAGGCAATAATTTTCAAAAGAAATCCCAGTTCTATGTGTGTAACTAGTCCTCTACATAGAAACATGATGGCAGAAAAAGACTGCATGACCTATGCAGTTTCCCCATCATCCCAACTAATTTAGCATTATAATTTCCATCACTTCCCTGAGAGATCTCCTGTGTTTATCCAAAGCTTTCTTGAATTCAGATACTGGGTTGTTTTTTTTTTTTGTTTCTATTATCTCCACTGGGAGGCTGTTCCATGCATCCACTATCCTATCAGTAAAGACATATTTCCTAAGATTACTCCTGAGCCTACCACCTTTCACCCTTATCCCATGATCCTTTATTCTAGACCTTCTTTTCATTGAAAGAGGCTCACTTCCTGTGTATGGAAACCTTTGAAATATGTAAATATCTCTATCTTATCTCTATCTTATCTATCTTGCCTTTTCACTCCTTCTACTTTCCCCATATGCCTTAGAATGAAGACCATTGACCATTTTAGTAGTCACCCCCTGGATCAACTCCATTCAGTTTATATCCTTTTGAAGGTGTGGTCTCCAGAATTGTACACAGTATTCCAAATAAGGTCTCACCAGGGACCTATACAGGGGAAATATCACCTCCATTTTCTCTGATCATTACTCTCCCTATGCAGCCAAGCATATTTTTGGCTTTTGCTATCACTTTATCCACCTGTTTTGTCACCTTAAGATAATCAGATACAAACCTCTAGATCCGTCTATCCTTTCTTGCTTCAAAAAATATCATCCCCAATACTGTACCTGTCCCTTAGGGTTTTGCAGCCTAAATGCATTACTTCATTTTTTTTTAACATTAAATCTTATCTGCCAAACACTAGACCATTCCTCAAGCTTCAGTAGATCCTGCCTCATGTTTTCCACACCTTCCTGGCTGTCTACCCTGTTGCAGATTCTGAAATCATTGGCAAAACGACAAACCTTTCCTGACAATCCTTTCCCTATGTCACTGACAAATATGTTGATAAGAACCAGTCCAAGGCACACTCCCTCCTCAGAGTGAATTCCATTTACCACTACTGTTTGTTGCCTCCTGCTCAGCCAGTTTCTAACCCAGTCAATCACTCTGTGTCCCATACAAAGGGCACAGCATTTATTTATAAGTTGCCTATATGGAACTGTGCCAAAAGCTTTACTGAAATCCAAGCATATTACATCTAGCATTCTCCCTTGATCCAACTCTCCAGTCACCCAATCAAAGAAATTGATCAGAATTGTCTGTCAACGATCTAACTCTGGTAAAAACATACTGCCTCAGATTTTGCAAACCATTCTATTCCAGAAACTCCATTATCCTCTGTTTAAGCTATGATTCCATTAATTTGCTCTCCACAGAGGTCAGACTAACCAGGCTGTAGTTCCCAGCCTCCTCCTTACTTCCACTTTTATAAATAGGAACCACATCCATCCATCTGCAGTCCTGCAGAACAACTTCCTGACTCTAAAGAAGTGTTGAAAAGGTCAGCCAGTGGAGCTTGCAGATCTTATCTAAGTGCCCTTAGTACTATCCCATCCAGCCCCATCCTTTTTTCTACTTTAAGTTTAGTTAGCTCCTCATAAACACACTATTCTGAAAATCAGATGAGGTTTCTCTCACTTCTAATCTTACTTGTGTTCATTTTATGTGATTCTGCTCTTGGCCCTTCCACAATGAACACCAAACAAATATTTGTAAGCAATTTCACTTTTCCCTCATCATTTTACACATATTCCTCCCTTTCACCTCTGAGTCTCATAATGCCAATTTTGCACTTCCTGATATCACTAACATATCTAAAAAAAAAAGGTCTTGACTTCCCGTTTTAGCATATTTTCTAGTTTTTTTCCGTTTGAATTTTTTCATTCCTACTTTCCCAGTTTTGTTTAACTTTTCCAGATATTGTTGCCTCTCTTCCTCTTTCTGCTATCGCTTGCCTTTTATGAATACTAACTTTTACACCCTTACCATTTCAGCTAGTTCTTTAGAAACCATAGCTGCCTTTTTTTCCTCTTTCCTTGATTTACTTTCCTAACAAAAAGTTAGTTGCCCTTATAATAGCTTCTTTTAGTTTTGCCTTCTGCTCTTCTACTTTCCCTAGATTTTCCCATCCAGCTAATGATTCCTTGAGGTACTCTTCAATTTTAATAAAGTTAGATTTTCTGATGCCTAGGACACTTACCTTTGAATGAACCATCATTTCATGCACTTTAATACTGACCCATACCATCCAGTGATCACTGGATCCAAGATGATAATCTACTACAACAGCAGCGATAGAGTAGAGTCCTCATTGGAAAGCACCAGGTCCAATATTGCCCCCTCCTACATGGGTTTCATTATTAGTTAACTGAACAATTCTTCCAACAGAGAATCCAAGATCTTCTTGCTTCCAGAAGATACCATAATAGGGATGTCCCAAACAACATTCAGCAGACTGAAATCCCTTTACAATGGAACCTCCCCTTTCATAGCAATTTTGTGAATATCCTCCATTAATCCTCTAGCTATTTGCTCTGTCTATGATGAAGATCTGTATATTATACCAGCATAATATATATATATTTATTTATTTATTTTTAGTTTTTATATACCGATGTTCCTGTATTATATACATATCACACCAGTGTAATGTAAATATATGTTCCATTCCTTATTTCCAGATTAACCCACAGTGCCTCCTCCTTACCTCATAATCCCTGCAATTCTGTTGCTTTAATATTATTTTTTATGTATAGTACCATGCCTTCTCCATTCTTTCCTAGCCAGTCCTTCCTGAATAGATTGTAGCCCAGTATAACCATATCCCATGGGGCTGTATGCATAAGACTATGCACAAAAGTGCACATAGTTCTACGCACATTGCAAAGAGGCTTTCTGGGGAGACGAAGTTGGGGTGGGAACATAATTTACAGCAGGGTCTTCCTACGCCTCTACAATGCTCATCCCACTGGCCAAAAAACACAAAGGATCTCAACCAAGCTATGGCCATCCTGGGCCCCTCTTATCCTTCTTCCTGCCCCTGAAAAAATTGTTGGGACCAGGGACCTCCTCAGCTCCTACTTAACTCTACTATTTGTGTCCAGTGGTGTTTTAAAGGGCAGGAACATAATTGGGAACTCTCCAGATTTGGTCCAGAGACTCCGGAATACTATAATAATTACTGGGTCTCCGGGCCAATATCAAAAATCTCTGGGTGCTACAGCAAAATCAATCTGTCTGGACCCGGGAAGAAGAAAGGAGAGTTATTGGTCTTGCATGACTGGAAAATGAAGAACTTGACAGTGATTCCTACCTTCTCTGGTCCTTTTTAACTTTTACCTTCGCTTCCTTTCGACACCACCTGCTCCTGCACAGCCTGTTTCCTGTTTCTAGCCAATTGCCCGCCCCATCTTGTTAACCTTGGCCAATCGACATCGCAATTTCCTGCCCAGGCACCAAACGAGGTGTAAGAAACAGGTAGTGTCCACTTCCGTAGCACAGGAGGAGGAGGAAAGGAGTCAGCGAGAAGGATGAGGCTGCTGCTGCTGCTCCAGGAGCCCAAATTAGAGTCTGCTGTTGCTAGTGTGTTTTGAAAGGGGGGGTGAGAGAGAATGAATGAGCATGTCTGTGAGAGTGTGTGAGTGTGTATTTGTGTAGGAAAAAGAGAACTGAGAATATATGTAGGTGGATAGGAGAGAACTGAGTGCAAATGAGCATGGCTGTGAAAGTGAGTGGACATGTGTGATTGGAAGAGGGAGAGAAGTGAGTATGTGTGTGAGTGTGTGTATTGGTGGGAGAATGGGAGAAGTAAAGGTGTAAATGGACTTGTGAGAGAATGAGCAGTGAAAGTGTGAACATGTAAGAGTGTTAATGTGTATGAGAGCAAATTTGTGAGTATCCGGTCCCACTGTGCTGTAGCTCCCCCCCCCAATACACACACAAACACACAAATCCATGGTAATCGCAGAATGACTGGAGGTCAAAAGTTCCCAGGTATGTGCAGGAGCAATGCCCACTCATTCCTGTCCTATCTCTGGCCGTTTATAAATGGTGACTCTGGCCCTTCTGTGGTGGCGTTGAAGTGACATCAATTTAGTGCCTGTCTCAGATGAGTTGGGCGCCATGTTGTGTGGCTATACAATCATGGCTGTACAACATTGCGCTGGCTGCACCTGAAACAGGCCCCAAAGTAATGTCACCTTGCGGTCTTAGGAGAGGCATTGCCATGAATTTTAAATAGCTGGAGGTAGGGCAGGAGTAAGTGGACATCTCTCCCATAGTTTACATTGCTGCTGGACACCCACAGAAAGGTTATCTGGGGGCCAAGGATGTCTTGGCCCCCTAAAATGTCTTGGCAACATTTTAGGGGTATGAGGGGAATCAGAGGCTTCCAGGGAGGCCCCAGCTAGTCCTAGGTAAGCTCAGCCAGATACAACCAAGTCTCACACCTACTTTGGCTGATGAGAAGAGGGTCAGAGATGCCTGAGGAGGCCTTGGCTGTTCCAAGCATAAGTCCTGAAGCTTGTGTTGGAGCAAGAAGAGTATCAGATAGCATCTGGGATGCCTTTCCTTTCTCTTAAAAAAATGAAAATATCTCAAAATGTTAGGTATTTTTATGAGAGGTCATTTTTGGTTTGTTCCATTCCATCCAGTCAATTTAGAAACATGCTAATCAGAGCACTGCCATTAAGGATGTATTCATTGCAAACAATAATAACATAAATAAATAAATAAATAAATAAATAAATAAATAAAGTCTTATTTTCAGTTTCTTCCTAATGGAGTTAGCCAAAGATATCAGAAAATTTTCAGCTACTTTTGGTTTGATACTTAAAAAAGGGACTTTTCTGGCCTCTTCAGGTCTACCCCAGTCCCTTCCACTCCTTATAAATAATTTGGGGGTTCCTTGGTCCCCTCCACCCCACCCTCACTCCTCTTCCCCATAAATAAGTCAGGGTCAGGGGCTCCTATAACCCCCACTTACCCTTCTTGGTGGGTTCTTCACTGTAGAAAATGGTAAGAGTTTTCCCCAGGGATCTAGCAGAGCAGGTGTAACTGGGGATCACTCCTGCTCCTTTCTATAGTAAAAAACCTTATGGAAAGTGTAAGTGAAGGCTGGGAAGGTTCTAGCACCAGCTTTTTTACAAGGGAGTAGGTGGAATAGAGGGGCCTGGGAGTCCCCGGTTTATTTTCAGGTTAGGTGGATGGGGCCGCAGAGGATCTTGGGGAAGACAGGTCAGACAGCAGTGCACATGACCATTTTCATTCCATTTTTTTTTAATTTAATGTTTATTTTAGTTTAGCAAGCAAACCAAAGCTAAATAAACATGAAATAAACTAAAATATGAATACCTCCCCCAAAAACAAAACAAAACAAAATCAAAGCAAACTTTTCTACTTCTGCACATCCCTAACCTTCATATCTGAAAAAAGACAATTAGAATCCCATCATATTTTAAGATTGCTCATGCTTTGAATCCCCCAATATATATTTTGAGCTTCATTTCAGATTTTATGAACCTCATTTTCCCTTTTCCAATATGCATATTACACTGGCAATATCACACATAGTTGAAATAGGGACAGAATGGCCACACTGAACACAGTAAAATAGTAGATGATAGCAAATAAAGACCAAATGACCCATCCATTCTGGCCTATATTGCTAAAGGTAGATTTCTGCTGCCAATAGTAGAAGCTTGAGCACTTGTAAGGTATTGCCCCATATTAAGACAATTTTTGTTATCTTCCTTTTTGGTTCTGTACAGTCCTGGGTAGATAAGCATACAAGTTAACCCAATAACCCGTACACATCCCCTGATTCCAAGTCGTATCACCAAACTTTGTAACAATCTAAACAATTATTTAATATATACTGCCTCAAGCATCTGTACTCGGACGGTGCTTTTTAAAATATTTATAAATGATCTGGAAAGGGGAATGAAGAATGAGGTGATCAAATCTGCATATGACAGAAAATTATTCAGAGTAGTTAAATAACAAATGGATTGTGATAAATTACAGGAGGACCTTGCAAGGCTAGGTGTCCAAATGGCTAGGGATGTGAATTGTTTTTTGACGATTTAAAATATCGTCCAATATATTTTAAATCGTCAAAAATCGTTAGAAGTGCGATACAATAGGAATTCTCCCGATTTATCGTCAAAAATCGTAAATTGGGGGAAGGGGGAGGGGAAGGGGGAGGGTAGGAAAACTGGCACACTAAAACAACCCTAAAACCCACCCCGACCCTTTAAAATAAATCCCCCACCCTCCTGAACCCCCCCAAAATGCCTTAAATTACCTGGGGTCCAGAGGAAGGGTCCCGGTGTGATCTTTTACTCTCGGGCCTCCGGTGCATTGTAGAAATGGCGCCGGCGCTACCTTTGCCCTGTCATATGACAGCAGGGCAAAGGTAGCGCTGGCGCCATTTTGTTTTTTGTCCCCCGACGTCAGGAGTGTAGGAGATCGCTCCCGGACCCCCGCTGGACCCCCAGGGACTTTTGGCCAGCTTGGGGGGGCCTCGACCCCCACAAGACTTGCCAAAAGTCCAGCGGGGGTCCGGGAACGACCTCCTAAACTCGAATCGTTTTTCTGTACAAAATGGCGCCGGCCATACACCGTATGGCCGGCGCCATTTTGCTGTACGGCAAAACGATTTTAGGGATGTTTTAGTGTGCCGGTTTTCCCGCCCTCCCCCGATTTACGATTTACACGATATTTTAAAAAACAAAACCGCGACGATAAGATTCCCTCCCCCCCCCAGCCGAAATCGATCATTAAGACGATCGATCACACGATTCACATCTCTACAAATGGCAGATGAAGTTTAATGTGGACAATTGCAAGGGAAAAATAACCCATGCTTTAGTTACACGATGTTAGGTTTCATGTTAGGAGTTACCACACAGGAAATAGATCTAGGTGTCCTAGTGGGTAATACATTGAAATCATCAGCTCAGTGTGCTGTGGCAGTCAAAAAAGCAAACAGAATGTTAGGAATTATTAGGAAGGGAATGGTGAATAAAATAGAAAATGTTAGAATGTCTATACATCGCTCCATGGAGAGACTGCACCTTGAGTACTGTGATCAATTCTGGTTGTTGCATCTCAAAAAAGAAATAGATGCACTGGAGAAGGTACAGAGAAGGATGATCAGAATGATAAATGGAATGGAATGGCTGCCCTATGAGGAAAGGCTAAAGTGATTCAGGCTGTTCAGTTTGGAAGAGGGATATGATGGAGGTCTACAAAATCATGAGCAGACTAGAACGGGTAAATGTGAATTAGTTGTTTACTCTTTCAGATAGACGGACTAGGGGCACTCCATGAAGTTTGTAAGTAGAACATTTAAAAAAAATCAGAGAAAATTATTTTTCACTCAATGTACAATTAAGCTCTAGAATTCATTGCCAGATGATGTAGTTAAGTCAGTTAGCTTACCTGGGTTTAAAAAAGGTTTGGACAAGTTCCTGGAGGAAAAGTCCATAAACTGCTAATAGTCAAGTTGACTTAAGAACATAAGAATATGCCATACTGGGTCAGACCAAGGGTCCATGAAGCCCAGCATCCTGTTTCCACAGTGGCCAATCCAGGCCACAAGAACCTGGCAAGTACCCAAAAACTAAGTCTATTCCATGTTACCGTTGCTAGTAATAGCGGTGGTTATTATCTAAGTCAACTTAATTAATCGCAGGTAATGGACTTCTCCTCCAAGAACTTATCCAATCCTTTTTTAAACACAGCTATACTAACTGCACTAACCACATCTTCAGGCAATAAATTCCAGAGTTTAATTGTGCGTTGAGTGAAAAAGAACTTTCTCCGATTAGTTTTAAATGTGCCCCATGCTAACTTCATGGAGTGCCCCCTAGTCTTTCTATTATCTGAAAGAGTAAATAACCAATTCGCATCTACCCGTTCAGACCTCTCATGATTTTAAATACCTCTATCATATCCTCCCTTAGCCGTCTCTTCTCCAAGCTGAAAAGTCCTAACCTTTTTAGTCTTTCCTCATAGGGGAGCTGTTCCATTCCCTTTATCATTTTGGTCGCCTTTCTCTGTACCTTCTCCATCACAATTATATCTTTTTTGAGATGCAGCGACCAGAATTGCACACAGTATTCAAGGTGCAGTCTCACCATGGAGCGATACAGAGGCATTATGACATTTTCCGTTTTATTCACCATTCCCTTTCTAATAATTTCCAACATTCTGTTGCTTTTTTGACTGCCGTAGCACACTGAACCAATGATTTCAACGTGTTATCCACTATGACGCCTAGATCTCTTGCTTGGGTAGTAGCACCTAATATGGAACCTAACATTGTCTAACTATAGCATGGGTTATTTTTCCCTATATGCATCACCTTGCACTTGTCTACATTAAATTTCATCTGCCATTTTGATGCCCAATTTCCAGCCTCACAAGGTCTTCCTGCAATTTATCACAATCTGCTTGTGATTTAACTATTCTGAACAATTTTGTATCATCTGCAAATTTGATTACCTCACTTGTCATATTTCTTTCCAGATCATTTATAAATATATTGAAAAGTAAGGGTCCCAATACAGATCCCTGAGGCACTCCACTGCCCACACCCTTCCACTGAGAAAATTGTCCATTTAATCCTACTCTCTGTTTCCTGTCTTTTAGCCAGTTTGTAATCCACGAAAGGACATCACCACCTGTCCCATGACTTTTTATTTTTCCTAGAAGCCTCTCATGAGGAACTTTGTCAAATGCCTTCTGAAAATCCAAGTACACTACATCTACAGGTTCACCTTTATCCACAAGTTTATTAACTCTTTCAAAAAAGTGTAGCAGATTTGTGAGGCAAGACTTGCCTTGGGTAAAGCCATGCTGACTTTGTTCCATTAAACCATGTCTTTCTATATGTTCTGTGATTTTGATGTTTAGAATACTTTCCACTATTTTTCCTAGCACTGAAGTCAGGCTAACCGGTCTGTAGTTTCCCGGATCACCCCTGGAGCCCTTTTTAAATATGAGGGGTTACATTAGCTATCCTTCAGTCTTCAGGTACAACCTATGATTTTAATGACAGGTTATTACCAGCATTAGTAGCATGGGATCTATTTAATGTTTGAGTACTTGCCAGGTACTTGTATCCTGGATTGGTCACTTTTGGAAACAGGATGCCTGGCTTGATAGACTCTTGGTCTGACCCAGTTTGGCAACTTCTTATATTCTTAAGTTCTTTGTGAGGTTCCTGTGGCCTTGCTGGATGTTATCTGGACACCACCAACCTGGCTGATTTTTTGGGATTTATAGCCTTCTCATTCCAATCCAGTTAACCTGTGACCTGTAATGTTGCTAGATCAAGTCTTCTTTATCTAATATGTTAGTTTGCTGATGTCAGTGTGGAAGAAAGGCATAAAACCAGATCTCTCACCTTTAATCCAAACCCTAAACTGTTCCTTTTTTACCTTTTTAAATGCATTTTGATCCAGCTAAGTCCATAGGACTCATTGCCAAATAGAAATACTTGAAAAAATAAAATAGAAATTGGACATTTTCAGTAGCACAAATAACTTTTCATTAATCATATTACAAAGAATAATTCCATGTGATTTTGATTTATTAGAAAGCAGTTTTCAAATTGCCTGCAGAAGTGCAAATTTGATGGGTTTCTTTTTACCAGTGGAGTTTGTATCCAGTTTTCCCTTTGCAAACTGCCTAAAAAAAGGTATACACATAATTTTGCACCTCCTTTTTGTGCAGATTTTTTTTTGTATTATTAAAATGAGGTGCAGAATTATAAAAATTCAAAAATACGTAGGTGCATTGTTACAGTCTCAATTCAAATCCCAACCCTAGAATTGCCTCCCTCAATGTGGGTGATAATTTTCAAAAAGCTCATTTCCCCAGATAAAGCATTGTTTTATCTATGGAAATCACTTTGAAAATTTCCATTCCCATGATTTCAGGAATGAAATAAAAAGATACACTTTTATCTTCTTAACATTTAGCATTGCCTATACTCCTACAGAAGAAGACAGCACATTGATCATGAACATTTCCACTACAAACATCATATATCCATTCTGATAACAATAGGAGTTGTCTTGGAAAATGGTAAAACCTTGGCTTTCCTCTCTTTCCTTTTTATATAAGAAACATCTGAAAATTTATTTTTTCCAATTGATTTTCGAAGATCTTGAAGCTCAGAGTTTCCTATGACATCTCAACCTCCTGAGCATTATCCTGTGACTGCAGTCAGTATTACTATCTCTTGAAGCTGATCTAAATTGCAGTCCACATTTTTGTTTTTACTGTTTTCTTGTCTTTAATATTATGTACGTTATGTTGTAACCTGTTACGAATGCTGGAGCAGGTGGACTATAATTTCTTTTTTAAATAAAAAAATATGGCATTTTGCATACTTTTTCTTCTTATACATGCTGCTGTCTACTCTCTCATTTTGTGCTATATTTTGGCTGCAACCAGTGTTTCATTTTTCTTTTCTTTTTTCATTTAGTACAGTGTCATTAGCAAACTATTGCAAAGATAACTTTCTGAGATCATTTAGTGCAAATGGGACCATGGAAAAACTTGAATATTAAGAGCAAATTTTGTCCATCTGTCAAAGTCACAGTGACTTTCTTATGAGCCTTTTTTTCCCCTCGTGTATTCTGACTTCTCTGACTGATTGATTGATTCATCAGTGGGTAACATTTAATAACTGGCATAGCATCAGATGCAAGCAACACTTTCCGCCTTTCTAATATTGCCAGATGCTATCTAGCACCTATTTAGTATCTAAGTTGAATTTATCCAGCTTTAAATCTATTTTTCAATGCTAACAGCTGTTTCTAAAATTAATAAAGCTATTTGAGTAGAGCGGAGTTGGCAGCTATGAACATAATCAGAAATGTAATAACCTAATACAGTATTTCAATGTACAGTATTAGAGCACTAAAATATTAAATATTATACTAGAAATGCCAGTTAGGCCAGTGTTTTGATATCCAATATATCACATGCTTCTGGAAGTTTTAGCTGTACCATTGAAAGCAGATCCATCTTGAGATGCATGTTGCTTCAAGAGAATTTAAACTGACATTTTGATAATGCCACCATGCCTAGCACAGAACAGGAAGTCACGCAGCATGCCTCCCACAGGTCCCCGTATGGTATTTGTCCCAGACTATGCCAGATTGACTCATTTGGATCTGTTCAGAGAAAACAATGTTATGCATGCATGGAGCAGGAAAAAAAAGAGGGGTGAGGGTAGGGTAATGTCAGCAATATGAGAAAGCTCTTACTTTTTATCACAGAAAAGGAGTATAACCTTTGTGCTCCACAAACACCTAACCACTATGGGAGCAATTCACCCACTTTGCAACTGTGAAGCAGCCAGAAGCAAATAATTATTAGGGTAGGCTGGCGATTAAAATGTTTGCATTTGAGATCTGGAGCAGGGTCTGCACAGGAGGCTGAACAGAGGCAAATAAAGTAAAAAGAGAGGCTCTTCTGAAACATTTCAGACCTGACAAGTTCTGAACCATAGAATTTAATAACTGACTCATTTCTTTATGCATAGGCCTCATTCTCCCTTTTCAGACATGCAAAGTGATTGCTGATGTTGACCCTTACATAAAAAGGTGGAGAGATCACACTGAGCATCAGGCTATGATGTCAGCATGATCTAGGGCAAGAAGCCAAAAATGCCTACCACACGCCTGTCTTCTCACCATCTTATATGCTTTCTCGCCAAAACAGTTTTTCACTCCAATTTCATGGAAATCAATGGGTAAAATCCCAGAATTCAAATGCATAAAGAAAGAAACATTGATTGCAGTCACAAAATAAGCACCTTTTCCATCTATATAATCTTTATTCTACATCTTTCCTGCACAATCATCACCTCCATGATGAGACACAATTTATAGGACACTATCCTTTGCCTTATACACATGTTGCAATACTCAATCCTCACATTGCTCACATTGCCTCACATTGCTCACATTGCCTCAGAATTTTGCAAACTCTTCTGCATAAACTAGCAAGGATAAGGTCACTGGCCATTGAAGCTTCATCCATCACAAATAAGGGCTCCATTACTGCATCACCAATGCTTAACCTCCAGTAATCATGACAAAACAGAGAGATTCTGACTTTATCCATTCCACTCCAGCAAGCATTCTACCACCATTTACGGCACAGTCATCATACATATTGGATGGCATAGTGCTTTTTAGATTAGGATGTCCTGTATACCTCCTATTACCAATCTGAATATGTATTGTTGGCCATTTCTCATGGATAAGACACTGTTATGTACAGATGGACAAATCTGGGGGTCTCTCACTTGTTTTAACCCATCTGTAAAACCTGTTGTTTATGATAACCAAAAGATGCCTCTCAACTGTGCCTAGGCAACACAGAATTGGGCCCTTTAAATACTTTAATACACAAATTGGGCCCTTTAAATAC
The DNA here is from genome assembly GCF_901001135.1 of Rhinatrema bivittatum. Taxonomy (NCBI): domain Eukaryota; kingdom Metazoa; phylum Chordata; class Amphibia; order Gymnophiona; family Rhinatrematidae; genus Rhinatrema; species Rhinatrema bivittatum. Next base: position 455,305,811 of record NC_042617.1, on the reverse strand, counting down.
TTTAATACACAAATCCCTTCATAACAACAACATGCACTGGTTCAAAGAACACTTCTCCTTTCACAACAGTAGTAGACCCACCAGAAAACAATATCTAGCCACACTACACACCCCCTCACCTAAGCTTACTAAACTCCGCACCACTAACGAAAGAGCCCTCTCCCTAGCAGGACCGTTACTTTGGAATAAACTACCCACTTCCCTCCGCCAAGAAACCTGCCCAAAAATATTCAGGCAAAACCTGAAGACCTGGTTCTTTAGACACTCATACACCTAACATTCACACATTCACCAGCCCCCCCCCTCCCTAACTCCTAACCTCCCTCCTCCCTTCTCCCCCCCCCCCCCTTTCTCCTTCCCACCCCCTAACCACCCCTTTCCACCTTGCCTAACAATTAGCTTTCTACTATGCTTCCCGGAAAGCAAATTTATCAAGACAGCTTTCTGTAAATAAGAACATTATTACTCACAAACGTGTATATATTCCCTGACAACCATTGTATATACAAATTTATACCTCCTACAAATGTTGATATCAATCATATCTAGCAGAATCTCCCTGCCCCTCTTTTGAATAACCACTATCATGTATCCCACTTAGTTAATTATTACTTGTATAATCTTCCATATTATTAGTATGTTATTGTTTTTATTATTATTGTTACTTCTACTGTTCCTATTATAATCATGTGACAAATGTAAAGCCTGTTGCTAAGTTCTGTTCCCTGTAAACCGATGAGATGTTCCCAACGTTCGTCGGTATATAAAAGATATTAAATAAATAAATAAATTAATACACTACCCTAGTATGGCATGGAACATAGATTAAAATAAAGATGTAGCTGCTACTCAAGATACTATTCTTATATGGAAATAGGATTCTTTAGTGATCAGGTCATTCAATTGTAGTAGTGGACCACTGGATGATGACTTACTATGAAGGTCAAATTTCCTCTCTGGTTACAAGTGCAAAAACTGAGAAGAAACTCTTAGTAATAATAGATTGCATTGTGAGAGTACTTCCAAACTGGACTGCCTTAATTATCCATTAACTATTTACAACAGTTGCAATTTCACAGGGACAATGACTTTGATGTTCCCAGCTTCTGTGCAGAGCAATTTAATCTATAACACCAAATTTACTAGGAAACTCCTCATTAGCTATGGCAGAACTTCTCTCCTTGACTGATGTGATGGGGTCTTCACTGTGCTGGCCTCAGAAAGTCCAGGAGAGACACCAGGTGGCAACTATAGAAGAAGGAAGCCTCCAGAGCAGGACAAAATGGAGGGAGATAAAACTATAATCCCCATCAGGTCTAGTGACTGGGAAAATGGAAGGACCTCTGCGGATGGGAACTCAGAGAGATGGGTGGACCTAGGTCCCATCCATCCAAGCACAGTTAGGGAGCAAGTGTGGTTTCCTCCATTAGAGTGACTACAAAGAAGGACCAGGAGAGAAGCACACAAGCCAATTGGACTGTGGAGTCTTCTAGGAACAGGACTTAAAGGAAATAAGCTCATGAAGGAGTAATACTGAGAGAGGATAACTTAATCTCCAACCAGTCTGGTATTAAACTAACTAAAGACTAGTTATTATATAAAATGAGCTTGCAAAGGAGCATGCCTGAGAAACCCCCAGAACAGTATAAAGGACTAGTCCCAGCCATCTGGTTTGGTCCACTTTAAGACAAGGCATTCTGAGTGCAGGGAGGCACCAGCAGGAATATAGCCTAGGTTCAGAGGAGAGCAAGACATGCCCCAGGGACTCCAGAGGAAGACAGCAATAGTGAATAAAGAGGAGAGACAGCCCCTGGAAAGTAAGATTTGTTAAATGTGTTATCTTGGAGAATGCTATTTGAATATTGAAGTTGTAAAGCACTATAATAAAGATTTGAAGCACTGTAAATAAAAAGCACTGAAAAAAGCCTTGACTCCTCATGTGTTGTGCTCCATATGATGTCAGCTTGGGAATTTTCTGTGCTAAACAAGGTACAGCCAGAGATCCATACCTCAGGAGAAATGAAAAGAAAGGAAGATTGTTTGGGTATCTGGTTGCTCTAAATATTGTATACTAGAGCAGAGATTGAGTTACAGAAGAGTCTGATCTATACAGCAATAGAGCAGTGTATAAGCATCCAGGGGAGGAAGAGAGAAAGAAAAAGAAGTAAGAAAAATTGAAGAAACCTTGATTTATTCCTGCACTGAGCAGAAGGCCTGTACTGGTGAAATGTTTGCACAGAGCATGAATAAGAGTGAAGGACTGTGGATCTAAACAATGTACAGAGCACAGGAGCCCGTGTAATGAAGAACATTTTTATAAGGTGCCTAGCTGCAGAGACTGCCATGAGAGTTTAAAAACAATAGGCCAGAAGAATATTTCCACCTGAGAGAGGGATAGCAAAGTGAATTGGGGCTGGATAAGCAAGGTTTTTTGCCTTTTTTCCAAGAGTATGTATATGTTTAAACAGGGTGTGGCACTTAAAAGAAATGTTTGCTGCCAGAGTGTTTTTTGGAAAAAGAGAGAAAAGTTGGAACTGCCTAAGGGTGTGGCTTAGAAAGAAAGGTTTGCTGCCAGAATGTTTCTCTGAAAGAAGAAAGAGAAGTTGTGACTACAATGTACTTTTGTGTGGTAGTAATTCATCCTTTCTGGGGGCAGGAGTTGAGAGAGAATCAGAGTTTTCCCAAAGCAAGGGAATTGGGAAGAGCTGAAGAGATAATGCATCCAGAAAAACAAGCCAAGGTAGAGTTGCTGGTGAATCCATTCCCAGGCTATGCAGAGAGGAATATGGCAACGCCTGGTGGCTGAGATAAAAGAGATTGAAGATGAGATGGTATAAATGGAGATTAAAATGATACAATTCTGCAGAGAGTTCACCATGGTAAAGATAAAATTACAAGAACCAGTAGCACATGAACTACATGGGAGAACCAAGGAATGTGCTTATAATGAGTAGCTTCCTTGTACTAAAGTACCCAGTGTGAAAGAGCCTGAGTTAGGAGAAGAGATTGTGAAAATTCAGGAAGCAAAAGCATTACTGTAAGTTGGAGAGCAGAAGCAGTACCTGGGATGGCAACCTCAAAATGGCATGTGGGCATACATTGGTGCACGTACATTGACCTGAGCCCAGAGATATGGCCATTTTAAAACTTGTACTCATATATGTGTACATATTATAAAATAGCCTGGCTGTGTGCACATGTTTGCCAAATTTTAAGGGGACGCATGCAAATCCCGCTTCTACCTTGTAAGTCAGGGGATTTTGAAAGGGGTGCACACCAATCCCATTACCAGTTTACCAGTTCATCCACCAGTTTGCCCAATTAACAGATGGGTCCCCTAGAGTCCCTCTGGTTTGATAGACTGTACTCTCCCCAGTTACCCCAAATCCTTTAAACCCCTCTGAAATGACTCAGTCTTTTTCTTTTATAACTTACATGCCATCCATAGCAGATGTAAAGTTATGCAGCAGGAAACCTTGGCACACGTTTGGGCACATAAAGATTTACACAGGCATCTCTTGGCCAGGCTCTAATATGTCCATGCCCTACCCAGACCATGCCCACACCCCACATCCTTTTGACAAGTTTTGAGATGTGCACACCCATGGCATTTACACAAATACCTGGGCACTTTTAAAATATGGTCAGCGTGCGCAAGCCCGACTTATTCGCCATCCCCTAATTAACTTGTGATTTGATTTTAAAATTCACCTTTTAGAGAGTAGTGGCAGTGCCTTATCATGGCTAACCCATTCCCTATGGTCTATGCTGAACAAGGAACTGAAGGATTGAAGCCAGAGAAAGAAGGCAAGGAAAGTGTTAAGGCAGAGGTAACCTCCTTGAGCCATGATGCCATGCTGGCTGACAAAGACTCAGATCATATTCAGGAGCATTGGGCCACTAACCATCAGAAAATGGATGAGGGCAAGAGGTTCAATGATGAGCATGAGTAAGGGCTAAGATCCTTGGAAGCTTAAGCCATGAAGGACAAGGAAAAATGGAGGATTCAGCTCAGAGAGAACAAGCTGCAAGATGGGACTAATGAACTGGACATTATAAAGAGTTTGAATTCTGAGACTAACAAAGAGGGGATAGTCTAGAGAAACAAGAGAAATATTTGGAGTTGGTAAAAGAAAAAGCTTAAATGCTTTTGAAAATTCAGTCCTAAGGAGTGAATTTTCAAAGGAATTACATGTATAAAAGTAGTGATTTTCAAAAGCCCATATACTTGTGAAAACCTTTGAAAATTTAGATCTAAGAGGCTATTGTTCAAAGCCATGTACCCAAGTAAATAACAATTTACCCAGGTAAATCAGCTATCTTAAATTGCCTACCATTTAGGTAGATAAAAGTACAGTTGTTGGACAACTTTTACCTGTATATTCCTGGAGGTGTTCCACATGAGGCATACAGGATTAGGTTGGGGGAGATGCATCAGCTGCAGTGTGCTGCTATTTGCTGCTCTTTTGTAGCTCTCAGGTTCACTCCAGTGATGAAGGAGGAAGGTAACCAGCACTGGAGGAGGAAGGTAGGATGTCAGGATAAGGATGTTGAAGGCGATCTCTCTATGCACTCTCCCTGGTATGTGCCACTTTCACCGCTATTTTGTAGCTTCCAGGCTCGCTCCAATGATGTAGCATGAAGGGGACCAGTCCCACAGAAAGAGAGCACATCACAGTAAGGCTGTTAGAGGGAGTTTCTCTCTGCATTCTCCTAGAGACTGCTGTTTTATCCCCACAGATGTTCTCATATAAGAAAATCATGTCATGACTAGAATGCTATATTCATGGATAATATGTAACAATATTTCCTAATTATAGATGTTATCTCATGTTTCAGGGTAGAAAATATTAAAACATGTTAGTGCATCTAGTTCAGAAATAGATCTGTATTGTAATGGAGAGTGGTCAGAGCACCTTACTTGCAGATATGACTATTGACTATCTAGAGACTGGGACCAGAGGAGAGTTTTCTGAGACTATGTGCACCTCGAACAGATAGTAGCTTCCTGTAGGAGCACTGAGAGGAGAGGATCACCTTGCTGGTGGTTGAAAGGAATCAGTAAGTTTTGCTTGGGAATTTTTTTTTTAAATATTGGGAGAAGTAAACTATTGGGGTATATTATTTAGTGTGTTTGCATGTTTGTGCTTTTAATAGTCAGTAAGGCAGCTAATAAACAGAACTTAGAGTGTTTAGTTTTAAATAGTCAGTCAGTAAGGCAGCTAAACAGAAGTTAGTGTGTTTGTTATTCCCAACCCTCCCACCCCTCACCCACCCACCTCTAGCTCATCCATTAATTTACAGGCAGGTGCCACTTTCACAAAAACAAAAAAACAAAACAAAAAAAAATCAGCCTTTTAACTTCATTTCATGTATTCCCCACACCTTATTGAGAGTTTGATCATTCCTTTGAAGGCCACTAACAGACATATAGTGAATTCACGAATACATTTAAAGGAACCTAATTAGACACATTCCTCCTCCCATAGCAACCTAAAACTTAACTAGGAACTGAACAAATTTGAGATGAAGGCAGCAGTCCAGCAGCAAGAGGGGGGCCTCCCAGTCTTTTGCATCGAGTGTCACATGTATGGTTTTTTTTACCCACCTGTGACAAGTTGTACATGTGCATCTGATGCAAAGAGCTCCTGTTTCTCAGAGAATGAGTCTGATATCTGGAGGCTAGAGTGGTAGACCTTGAGGACCTGAGGCAGACAGAGTGGTATATAAATGAGACCTTCAGGGACACAGTAGCCAAGTCCCAACTTCAGACTGGCAGCTCTGGTGCTGCCTTGGAGGAAAAAGGTCTCATGATCAGAGAGCATCAACCTGGTGCAGCAGGAAAGGATCCTGTAGCAAGGACCTGCTCTCCAGGTGGTGCATTGTCTTTTTGCATTGAGGATGTGTCTCCAAGGGCCGCTTCCCAGGAGGGAAGGGTTAGGTCGGCCATCATAGTTGGTGATTCGATTATTAGGAATGTAGACAGCCAGGTGGTGGGTGGGCATAAGGATCGCATGGTAACATGCCTATCTGGTGCGAAGGTGGTGAACCTCACACATCACCTAGATAGGATTTTAGACAGTGCTGGGGAGGAGCCAGCTGTTGTGGTACACATGGGCACCAATGACACAGGAAAATGTGGGAGAGAGGTTCTGGAAGCCAAATTTAGGCTTGTAGGTAGAAAGCTTAAAACGAGAACCTCCAGGGTAGCATTCTCTGAAATGCTCCCTGTTCCACGCGCAGGTCCCCAGAGGCAGGCAAAGTTCCGGAATCTCAATGCATGGATGAAACGATGGTGCAAAGAAGAGGGATTCAGTTTTGTAAGGAACTGGGGAACCTTTTGGGGAAGGGGGAGTCCTTTCCAAAGGGATGGGCTTCACCTTTACCAGAGTGAAACCAGACTGCTGGCACTAACCTTTAAAAAGGAGATAGAGCAGCTTTTAAACTAGAAAAAAGGGGAAAGCCAACAGTCGCCCAGCAGCACATGATTCGGTTGGAAGTATCTTCAAAGGATACTAATGATTCATTAGAATTAGGGCATCCTGACAGTGAGGATCCAATAATAAGAAAAGTAGTCCAAGTGCTGTAACTAAAAACTCCCCTGAGCTAAAAAAAAATTTGAATTTATCCCTATCAATTAAAAAGCAGAATGAAAATACAAACAAAAAACAGACTTTGAAATGTTTGTATACTAATGCCAGAAGTCTAAGAAGTAAGATGGGACAATTAGAAAGTATAGCAGTGAATGATGACATAGACTTAATTGGCATCTCAGAGAAATGGTGGAAGGAGGATAAGCAATGGGACAGTGCTATACCGGGGTATAAATTATATCTCAATGACAGAGAGGAGCATCCGGGAGGTGGTGTGGTGCTTTATGTCCGGGATGGCATAGAGTCCAACAGGATAAACATCCTGCGTGAGACTAAATGCACAATCAAATCCTTTTGGGTACAAATCCCCTGTGTGTTGGGGAAGAGTATAGTGATAGGAGTATATTACCATCCACCTGGCCAAGATGGTGAGAAATTAGGGAAGCTAACCATATTGGTAGTACAGTAATAATGGGAGATTTCAATTACCCCAATATTGACTGGGTAAACGTATCATTGGGACATGCTAGAGAGAGAAAATTCCTGGATGGAATAAATGACAGTTTTATGGCGCAATTGGTTCAGGAACTGACAAGAGAGGGAGCAATTTTAGATCTAATTCTCAATGCAGCACAGGATTTTGTGAGAGAATTAATGGTGGTGGGGCAATTTGGCAATAGTGATTGTAATATGATCAAATCTGAATTCATGACTGGAAGGGGGACAGTAAGCAAATCCACAGCTCTAGTGCTAAACTTTCAAAAGGGAAACTTTGATAAAATGAGAAAAATAGTCAGAAAAAAACTGAAAGGAGCAGCTACAAAGGTAAAAAGTGTGCAATAGGCATGGACACTGCTAAAAAATACCATCCTAGTGTTATAGTTAGTGAGGTTTGGGTGGACCCTTGGACACTGTGGCAGCTGACCACGCCCACAGGGGGGAAGTCCTGTGAGGGGCCACAGGTCAGGCTCAGCTCTGGACACACAGTTTGAGAAACCACCAGAGGTGGCAGTAGTGAGTAGAAGATGTAGCCCGGCTGGGCTAGTATTCCCCAGGGCACTGGAACAGTGGTTCCTCTGGTAGCAGTGCTGTAGTGGGGAGAACTGAGATAGTAAGTACGATAGGCATTCACAGAGTCCCAAATATGGAGAAGCCCCGAGATAGGGAGAGATCACCCTTGCTAACTCAATGGCTAGCAATAAACAGTAGGCTTAAATATCCAGGCAGTGACGTCATCACAGGGGTACGCCCCTGAGGAACGCACCAATGAGGAAATAAGAATGAGGGCCCTGCGGTGCACATGCCCTAAGGTACCTGAAGAACATGGCGGGAGGCAGCACCCAAGCTGGTCTGGGGACGCCGGAGAGGACAGCAGGTGGACACCGCAGCAGCCAGGCATCCATCAAGAGCAGGAGGAGCCGCAAGAAAGGAAAGGTAGGCGGAGTGAAACCATTGGTAAGTGACGGTTGCAACACCTAGAAGCACAGTCCAAATGTATTCCACACAAGAAAGTAAGGAAGGCAAAACGATTACCTGCATGGTTAAAAGGTGAGGTAAAAAAGGCTATTTTAGCCAAAAGATCTTCATTCAAAAATTGGAAGAAGGATCCAACAGAAGAAAATAGGATAAAACATAATCATTGCCAAGTTAAATGTAACGTATCAAAAAGAACAAGGACAATTTCCACAACACCGAATTAAATTCAAAATGTCACATCAAAAACTTTATATTGAATCACCGATTCCCAAAATATATCAAAATGTTTTTTGTTATTATTTAATTCAAGTTAAATGTAAGACATTGATAAGACTGGCTAAGAGAGAATTTGAAAAGAATTTGGCCATAGAGGCAAAATCTCACAGTAAAAACTTTTAAAAATATATCCGAAGCAGAAAACCTGCGAGGGATTCAGTTAGACCGTAAGATGATTGAGGGGTTAAGTGGCACTTAGAGAAGATAAGGCCATCGTGGAAATATTAAATGATTTCTTTGCTTCGGTGTTTACTGAAGAGGATGTTGGGGAGATACACATTCCGGTGAAGGTTTTCATGGGTAATAATTCAGATGGACTATACCAAATCATGGTGAACCTAGAAGATTTGGTAGGCCTGTTTGACAAACTGAAGAGTAGTAAATCACCTGGACCGGGTGGTATATACCCCAGGGTTCTGAAGGAACTAAAAAATGAAATTTCAGATCTATTAGTAAATATTTGCGACCTATTAGGGATGTGAATCGGGCTTCGGATGATTGAAAATATCATCGATATTTTCAAAATCATCAGAAACCGGGGGCTCCCCCAAAACGATAGGAAAACCACACAATATTGCTTGTGGGGGATCTCATCGTTTTGGGGGAGGGCAGGAAAACGGCACACAAAAATATCCCCTAAACCCACCCCGACCCTTTAAAACTAATCCCTTAGCTTCCCCCCCCCCCCCGACCCCCCCCCCCCCCCCGCAAAAAAAAACTTTTTACAGGTACCTGGTGGTCCAGTGGAGGTCCCGGGAGCGATCTCCCGCTCTCGGGCTTTCGGCTGCCACTAATCAAAATGGCGCCGATGGCCCTTTGCCCTTACCATGTGAAAGGGTATCGGTGCCATTGGCTGGCCCCTGTCACATGGTAGGAGCACTGGATAGCCCATGCCATTTTAAAGATGGCGCTGGCCATCCAGTGCTCCTCTCCTGTCACATGGTAGGAGCACAAGATGACACCGGCTGTCCATTGCTCCTACCATGTGACAGGGGCCGACCAATGGCACCAGTAACCCCTGTGACATAGTAAGGGCAAAGGCTATCGGCGCCATTTTGAATACCGGCAGTCGACAGCCCGAGTGCAGGAGATCACTCCAGGATCCCCGCTGGACCACCAGGGACTTTTGGCAAGTCTTGGGGGGTCAGGAAGGTGGGGGGTTGTAGTAAATTAAATTTAAAGGGTTGGGATGGGGTTGTTTGGGGGAAACGAATACATATGTAACTAATGAACGGATCGGGGTCCCCCAAGAACGGATGCAACGGATTTGGATCCCGACGAATACGAATGCTGAATGGGACGAAACCGTCCCTGCTACACATCCCTACTCTTTGGGGTAGATTTAAAAAAAATGCGCGTTCGCGTACTTTTGTTGGCGCACCAGTCGCAAACAAAAGTACGCTGGATTTTAGCAGATAAGGCGTAGCCACGCGTATCTGCTAAAATCCAGGATCGGCGCGCGCAAGGCTGCTGATTTTGGGCAGCCGGCACGCGCCGAGCCGCGCAGCCTGCTTCCGTTCCCTCCGAGGCCGCTACAAAATTGAAGCGGCCTCGGAGGGAACTCTCTTTCGCCCTCCCCTCATCTTCCCCTCCCATCCTCTACCTAACCCACCCCCCCGGCCCTATCTAACCCCCCCCTACCTTTGTCCAGGGATTTACGCCTCCAGGAGGGAGACGTAAATCCACGCGGCCGAGACCCAACCCGGGGGCGGTTCTGGAGGGCGCGGCCACGGCCCCGGACCGCCCCGGGCCGAAACCACACCCCCAGGCCCGCCCCCGAAATGCTGCGTCCCGCCCCCAAAACGCCGAGTCGATCGGCCACGCCCCCGACAAAAAACCCCGGGATTTACGCGAGTCCCGGGGCTCTGTGCGTGCCGGCAGGCCTATGGAAAATAGGCGCGCCGGCGCGCAAGGCTCTGCTCACGTAAATCCGCCTGGATTTACGCGAGCAGGGCTTTTAAAATCCGCCCCTTTATGTCAAAAATAATATCCAAGCAACTGAAATGCAGGAGGCATGGGTAAAAGAAGAAGAGCTGTGGGTTGTCTTTAAAAAAAAGAAGGCACTTCCATTTACACTGGTGATGTCTATAGGCTTCCGAATCAGACAGAAGAGCTAGACAAACTTCTGGCTGAAGGCATCTAAAAGATATAAGGAAAGGAAAAGTGGTGCTTGGTGGAGATTTTAATCTTCCTGATGTGGGTTGGAGTATCCCTGCGTAAAATCTGCAAGAAGAAGAGAGATGTGGATGCCCTTCAAGGAACAGCAGCTTTAGTAGTCAAGCTACAGCCGCGCCATTTTCCAAAATGCGCCGAAAAATGGCGGCGGCCATAGACGAAAAGATTGGACGGCAGGAGGTCCTTCCGGACCCCCGCTGGACTTTTGGCAAGTCTCGTGGGGGTCAGGAGGCCCCCACAAGCTGGCCAAAAGTTCCTGGAGGTCCAGCGGGGGGTCAGGGAGCGATTCCCGCCGCGAATCGTTTTCGTACGGAAAATGGCGCCGTGCAGGAGATCGCTGCAGGAGGTCGTTCAGCGAGGGTTTCCGGCGCTCGCTGAACGACCTCCTGCAGTCGATCTCCTGCCGGCGCCATTTTCCGTACGAAAACGATTCGCGGCGGGAAATCGCTCCCTGACACCCGCTGGACCTCCAGGAACTTTTGGCCAGCTTGTGGGGGGCCTCCTGACCCCCACGAGAACTTGCCAAAAGTCCAGCGTGGGTACCGGAAGGACCTCCTGCCGTCCAATCTTTTTCGTCTATGGCCGCCGCCATTTTTCGGCGCCATTTGGAAAATGGCGCCGGCTGAAGACGACAGATTCAGGAGCAGGAGCCCGTTCCGGACCGCTGCCGTTCCGGACCGCCGCTGGACCCGCAGGTTATTTAAGTTATCTGGGGGGGGTTCGGGAGGGTGGGGGATTTAATTTAAAGGGTCGGGGGTGGGTTTTAGGGGGTTTTAATGTGCCGGTTTTTCGATTTTTCGATTTTTAACGACCCGCAGGTTATTTAAGTTATTTGGGGGGGGTCGGGAGGGTGGGGGGATTTAATTAAAGGGTCGGGGTGGGTTTTAGGGGGGTTTTAATGTGCCGGTTTTTTCGATTTTTCGATTTTTTATAACGATTTTTAACGATTTTTTCACGATATTTTACCCCCCCAAAAACGGCAACAATACGATTCCCTCCCCCTCCAGCCGAAATCGATCGTTAAGACGATCGAGGACACGATTCACATCCCTAGTCATAGCTAAGCATCAGTTCAAATTTGCACCAAAACTTCAACATAATCATAATTAAGCATATTCAACATAGATAAGTATTTAGTAGTAAATTTATACAAGCTGATAGATCCACAAAATTGATTAGGCCTATCATTAATTGCCAACTGAGGAATCTGTAAAATATCTAGAAAAAAAGCCAGCAAATACTGATTGGGCGAGAGAACAGGATTTATATTGTCAACAATCCAGTTATTTGTCACCCAAGGTTCAGGAACCCATAACAGGTCCAAAATATGGCCTGCATGATGGGTTGGGACAGAAATAATTTGTGACAAATTAAGAGCAGAAAGAGTAAAAATTTTCTAAATGACATTTAGATGTATGCCCCTGGTGCACATTAAAATCTCCAATATTCATTAGATTATCATACTTAAGATAGATGGAAGGAGTAAAATTTATAATTGTCATAAAATCAGTGCTCTCTGGACTAGAAGGACAGTAAAGACCCAAGATTAGAACTTCATGAGTAAAGACACTTTTATTCCTAATATCGTATGCTAAAGTAGTCAAATGCTGCACAAATTTAAAAATCAGTATCACGCAATAAACCCTCTTCTTCTGTTCTAGATTGATGAATATAAGAATAGCCAGGGGAACCTAACTCAGGAGTTACTTAGAGAGAGAGCAGTTTCTCTCTCAAAAAGACAAACTACTGGCCAGACAGAGGCTACCAAAGAGTCAGACTGCTAGGGGTGCAGTCATTAGATGGTCCAGATAAGTTAAGGGTTACCACCTAGGTAGGGATCTACTAGATAAGGGAGCCCTGACCGACGTGCCGCAAATGCGCAGTAGAGAGCAACTCTACCACGCATGCACGGGCAGCACGTCGGCCAGAGCGAAGCGTGCCCGAAAAAAAAAATGGTGCTGGGTCCAGGAGCAGGAGCGGCGGCGGCAGCAGCGGCTAGGAGCAGGAGCGGCGGCGGCGACGACGAGCAGGAGCGGGAGGAGCAGTACCAGCGGCAGCGGCAACAAGCAGGAGCGGGAGGAGCAGGAGCGGCGGCGGCGGCGGCAACGCGCGCGAGGGAGGGACACCCCACATTTGCCGGTTATGGATGAGCTGAAAGGGGAGGGGATTGAGAGAGGGGGACTGAGTGAGGGGAGGGAGGAGAGAGTGAGCTGAGCTGAGGGGAGGGGGAGGGGAGGAGAGAGTGAGGGGAGGGAGGAGAGAGTGAGGAGAGGGGAGGGGTGGGGGAGGGGGAGGTCAGAGTGAGGGGAGGGGAGGGGGAGGAGAGAGTGAGGGGAGAGGGTGAGCGGAGGGGGGGGGGGGGAGAGCATGAGCTGGGGGGGAGGAGGGAGGAGAGAGTGAGGGAGGGATGAGAGGAGTGAGGAGAGGGTGAGGGGTGAGGGGTGAGGGGAGGGGGGAGGGAGGAGAGAGAGAGGGGAGGGGGGAGAGTGAGGAGGGGGGAGAGGGTGAGCGGAGGGGGGAAGGTGAGAGGGAGGGAGAATAGAGGGAGGGAGGGAGGGAGGGAGGGGAGAGTGAGGTGAGGGGAGGGAGACTAGAGGGGGAGGTGAGAGGGAGGGAGGAGAATGAGGGAGGGGGGGAGAATGAAGGGGAGGGAGTGGGAAGGAAATGGACCGAAATTTTTTTTTTAAATGTTGCCCGTTGTTACGGGCTTAACGGCTAGTATCCACATAAACTGATTGGGTAAGAGTGTCGCAGGGTACAGTAAAAAAGCTATTTTGTTGTTACATAGGAATTGAGTGGATGAGTAGTGTAGTGGTTAGAGCAGTAGGCAAGTCACTTTATCCTCTATTGCCTCAGGTACAAATTACAGATTGTAAACCCTTTGGGAATAGGGAAAATTTATAGTACCTGAATATAAACCACTTTGAAGTGTTGAAAAATGGAATAAAATAAATAAGTCAGTTTGTATATGAGATACTGATTATACTGCCTGGAAGGCCTTTGGGTTGCTGGGAAAGGAACTGTTTGGATGAACGATCTAGTTGACAAATTAAAGGAATTACTTGCCGCTTGTACAGCTGTTTCCAATGATCAAGCAGTGGTCCAGATAATAGACTATGAACAGTGGCCTATCAATGTGTCTTTGCCATTAGGGTTTGCTTGACTGGAATTTATTACCTAGCTTATGAACACGTATAGCCTCTCATATATTTCTCCTTTTCCTCTGTGTATCTTTACCTTTGTAACCTTATTCTCCCTATGTGTTAAATGTTGTTTACAACATTTGAATTATTTGCATTTTAGATTATAACAATACAAATCAATAAGCTTCCATATGGAACCGCCCCACTTCCTTTTGATATATGTGCTGAACTGTTCACTCAGGATCCTTGTTCCACTCTGACAGATGCAGTACATCTTTCCAGTATAGTCTTTTATTCTTCCACATATCTCCCTAGATCTTGAAGTAGCCATAATCCCCTTCTTTACATCAGCTCTTCAGCCATACATTGAAGACTTTGATGCACCTAGTCTGTCCTTCCTCTTTCCATTCACTAGTTATACCTCATAAAATGCTACTGTCCTTGAGTGCTGTATAAGATTCTCTCCTAATTTCTTGATCTCTTCTTGTACTAAACCAATTTGGTTTGTAACCACAAAATTTGTTCCCCAAGTGGACTATGATATTCAGTATGCATTCTCTTTCTTCTGTTCTAGCAATGATGAGAGTGTGGTTTGTATTTTACTAAGCCAATGATCCCAGAACTTATTTAATCTTCTTGTCTCTCTATGGTTCTGGCCCCTGGTGAATTCCTCTTATGGTAAATTCCACCCTAAAGAAGGAGTTTCTATTTGGAATTTTTGACACTATACTGGGGTTCACTTTTACAGTTGATTTTTTTTTAACTTTGTCAGGATTTAATGGCATTAAATATGCCTTTGAGGAACTTCTTCTATATTAAATGACATAAAGGCATTCTGTATTGATTTTTATTTACCTTATGCACATTTTGTCTAACAGTCCAAAATACATCCTCTTAGTGGGTTACAAAATACACAAAATCATCAATAAATTAAACATAAATTAACAAGCATCACCAACATAGCGATTTAAAACAATCAATATAAATAGTACCTGATAAAACTTCAAAACCATCTGATTATTTTCTACACAGAAAATACAAAGATAATATGACCGTTTCTGTGAAAAACAGACCTGGCTAGGTGCTAAGAAGGCTAGCATCTATTAGGGATGTAAATCATTTTTCTGACGATTGAAAATATCGGAAGATATTTTCAAACTCGTCAGAATTCAGGGGGCCCCCGAACCCGATAGGAAAACCCCATGACATTTTTCGTGGGGTTCTCTTATCGTTTTGGGGGGGGGGGGGGAAAGAAAGGGACCTTAAAAATAAACCCCAAACCCACACCGACCCTTTAAATTTAATCCTTTCACATCCCCCACCCTCCGGACCCCCCCAAATTTTTTTTAAAGTACCTGGTGGTCCAATGGGGTCCCGGGAGTGATCTCCTGCGCTTCGGCCATCAGCTGCCACTAATCAAAATGGCGGTGATGGCCCTTTGCCCTTAGCATGTGACAGGGTATCCGTGCCATTGGCCGGCCCCTGTCACATGGTAGGAGCACCAGATGGCTCGTGCCATCGGTCAGGAGGGTGGGGGATGTGAAAGGATTAAATTTAAAGGGTCGGGGTTGGTTTTTTTTTCGGCATGACACAGCCGATTAAAATGGGTAAGAATCGCGGGAACGAAGATTTCCCACGGTTTTTATTCGAAATTGATACCGGAAACGAGTCCGTACCAATTCACATCCCTAGCATCTATAGCCCTTCCACACAAATCTGTCTAACAAAGCCTCAGTACTTCTCAAGGTGATATTTGCCACAAACCTTATATCAATATCTCTCTGGCCAAGAGATGACCTGGTTAAACATAAACATCTGAATTATCTGAACCAATCAAAATGCTGGTCTTGAAGATTATTGATTTGCATTAATGAACTAAGAAAAAACAAATGAATCCCTTTATAAGAGGGGAGAACAAAGAAAAATAGGGGGATGGAGAAGAGACATGTACCACCTGAAGCAGATCAACACTTCCTGCTCTTCCTTGCCTCTGGGGCTGAACAATCTTGGTTTCCCTCATGTAGTTGGGCTTGTCCTGCATTCTTAAGCTAAGTGTTACAATTGTGGAAACACAGCCAAATGCAAGATATCAGAAGCAGTAAAACTGGATAACTGTATCTTCATACAGAGCTCCTAAGCACAGGCTATGAACTGGAAGATTTGGGCATTTAAATTCCTATCTATGGATAGTTAGTCTTTAATTTCTTAAGCACAAGCTTCAGGTTAATTTGATATGTTCGTGTCTTACTAACTTTATAAGAAAAGAGCCTTTTCATATTTGTGATAATTGCTGAATATGTAATCTTTTAACACCTGACAAACATTAGGTATATGCTGATAAATTCATTATAATAGTACTAAGGAAACTCCTAATAAGTTATTCATTATCTAAAACAAACAGAATAGCATTATTCTCTGAGAGACTCAGTTCAGTCATAAAGAGTATATTTTATATAAATTTTTATATGCAAAGTTCCCTACAGGCTAGAATCAAAAAAGCACTAGCATGTATTATCTGCTAACCGAGCATGCCTAAGGGATGGAAATAAAATACATTTTATATTGCTAAAATGCAGACTATAAAGTGGAACATACTCATGTAATAATGCACTCAAAATATCCAGGCCCCATTCCTGCAAGGTATTAAACAATCAGAATGGATACCTTAAATGTTACCCACCACAAAATGGATAACCAATGAAGACCTGATAGAATGGAAGTAATGTGATTACAGAATGAGGTCCCTGTTATAATACATGCAACTGCATTCTGAACAATTTCTAAAACCCTTAACAGGGGAGCAGGGAGCCCAAGAGAGACAGCATTATAATAGTCAAGCCCATATAGTTCTAATGCTTGAACTATTTATCTAAAATCCAGGGGAGACAAAAAAGGCTTCTAACTCTGAATTATTTTTAGCTTGAAAAATACAACATGGGCCTTCATAGTAAGAACTTGATCCACCAAAACATATCAAAATATGAACTCTGAATGACAAAGGAGTGAGGTACCACCAAGAATTATCTGCCCAGGAGTCATGGGCAGTGTAGGGAGAGAAATCCAAAACACTTCCATCTTTTTATAATTTAGTAAAAAGCAATTCTGAGTCATCCAGCATTTAACAGCATCTAGACAGTTCTGAAGGACAGTTGATCATTCAGAGCTAGGGGGAGAAAAATCTGGATAGTTTCTGCTTACTGTATATTCTGAAGTCAAACTCCAACATTTTTAACATATTGGCCAAAATTTGCAAGATAATATTAAATAAAACAGTAGAATGGGATGACCCCTGAGGAACATCCTAATGAAGGGTTTCCAGGATATGTCTTCATTTTATACATCTTAACCTTCCAGAGGCTGCTGTTATCCATCTACTGGGGAATGTGCATTCGTTTTCAAGGAATTGGCAATCCGCAACGAAAAAGCCCCTGTTCATTTGATTTGTGGGTTAGTGAAATGCATGGCAATCTCCCACAAATGAAACATATCATATTAGTTTCATTCTTTTGGTTCCCAGTACTGCTTTCTTAGCGGCCATTTGAAATAGGAGAAGGCCATGTGGGAGTATCCATAGCAACAACCAGCCCTTTCTTGTGAGTCATATGTGACCTCACAGCCCTGCCATAGAGTGGGTCAGACAGGTTGGCAAGGAGACCAGAATGCCAATGTATCAGAGCGAAGCATTTTTCTAATTCCGCCAATCAGTGCTTTCAGTGATCTGTGATGCTATTCCTGCTCTTCTATTGCTACCTTAAGCACGCGGCATGCCACACACTTTCTTCTTGGCTTATGTCTGAGGAGGTGGCTTTACTCAGAGCTAGTCTCTGAGTGTCTCAAATCTGTATTCAATTGCTATTGCTTGCTACTTTGATAGAATTTTCCATTGAAAAAGATATTTGTTCCTTTTTTCTGCTGTGCCAGCCAGGCTTTTTTCACTGCACTTTTTTTTTATTAAACTCAGACTATCTCTCTGTCTCTTGCACTGAGACAAGCTGCCAGCAGTGGAATTTTGCTGCTGATCTTACACCCCTGGGGTAAGTTGCAGGCAGGGAATGGGTGGTGTGGGTGGGAGATAGTGTGAGAGGTGCAGTGGCTGACTGGGAGTTGGTATTTTCAAACAACAAGCAGCATCACTAGGAATTGTGCTTGTTCAGGAGTTTCATTTTTTTGTGTACACAGAGCAGTCTCAGTTGTAGTGTACAGCAAGGCACTGCACTGTGTGTGTATGTGTGTGTGTGTGTGTGTGTGTGTGTGTGTATAATTTCCACACTCACTAATGGGCCGATACAGTAAAATCGTGGGAGAGTGGGCGAGTGCCCGCTCTCCCAGCATGCGCACAGGGCACTCTCCTGTGCACGCAATACAGTAAATACATTTATTTATATTAGGCCCAGCGGTAAAAAGAGGCGCTAGGGACACTAGCGCGTCCCTAGCACCTCTTTTTGGACAGGAGCGGCGGTTGTCAGCGGGTTTGACAGCCGAAGCTCAAGTTTGCTGGCGTGGTTCTCGAGCCCGCTGACAGCCACGGGTTCGGAAACCGGATGCCGGCAAAATTGAACGTCCGGTTTTCAACCCGCAAGCCGCAGGTCTATTTCAAAGTTATTTTTATTTTTTTACTTTTTTAAACTTTCGGGACCTCCGACTTAATATCGCCATGATATTAAGTCGGAGGGTGCACAGAAAAGCAGTTCACTGTAGAGATGTGAATCGTGTCCTCGATCGTCTTAATGATCGATTTCGGCTGGGAGGGGGAGGGAATCGTATTGTTGCCGTTTGGGTGTGTAAAGTATCGTGAAAATCGTTAAAATAGTGAGCCGGCACACTAAAACCCCCTAAAACCCACCCCGACCCTTTAAATTAAATCCCCCACCCTCCCGAACTCCCCCCCCCCCAAATGCCTTAAATTACCTGGGGGTCCAGCGGCACACTAAAACACGGCACACTAAAACACGGCACACTAAAACCCCCTAAAACCCACCTCGACCCTTTAAATTAAATCCCCCACCCTCCCGAACCCCCCCCCCAAATGCCTTAAATTACCTGGGGGTCTGTAGCCTTAAATTACCTCCGTAGCGATGGTCCGTAGCTAAATCGGGGGAAGGGAGAGAGCAGGAAAAGCGGCACACTAAATCGTGTAGTCTTCAGCTGGTGCCATTTTGCAAAATGGCCGCCGCAAAATGGCGGCGGCCATAGACCAAAACGATTCGACGCAGGAGGTCGTTCCGGACCCCCGCTGGACTTTTGGCGTCTTGTGGGGGTCAGGAGGCCCCCCCAAGCTGGCCAAAAGTTCCTGGGGGTCCAGCGGGGGTCCGTGAGCGATTTCCTGCCGCAAATCGTTTTCCGTACGGAAAATGGCGCCGGCAGGAGATCGACTGCAGGAGGTCGTTCAGCGAGGGTTCCGGACCCCGGCTGAACGACCTCCTGCCGTACGGAAAATGGTGCCGGCCATATGCGAATGGCCGGCGCCATTTTCCGTACGGAAAATGATTCGCGGCAGGAAATCACTCACGGACCCCCGCTGGACCCCCAGGAACTTTTGGCCAGCTTGGGGGGGCCTCCTGACCCCCACAAGACTTGCCAAAAGTCCAGCGGGGGTCCGGAATGACCTCCTGCGTCGAATCGTTTTGGTCAATGGCCGCCGCCATTTTGCGGTGGCCATTTTGCAAAATGGCGCCGGCTGAAGACTACACGATTTAGTGTGCCGCTTTTCCTGCTCTCTCCCTTCCCCCGATTTAGCTACGGACCACCGCTACGGAGGTAATTTAAGGCTACGGACCCCCAGGTAATTTAAGGCATTCGGGGGGGGGGGGGGGTTCGGGAGGGTGGGGGATTTAATTTAAAGGGTCGGGGGTGGGTTTTAGGGGGTTTTAGTGTGCCGGTTTTCCTGCCCTCCCCCTTCCCCCGATTTACGATTTTTTGACGATAAATCGGGGGAATTGGTATTGTATCGTGGCCCTAACGATTTTTGACGATTTAAAATATATCGGACGATATTTTAAATCGTCAAAAAACGATTCACATCCCTAGTTCACTGCTTTTATGTGCACTTTCTCGGTGCCCGGAGAAATTAGCGCCTACCTTTGGGTAGGCACTAATTTCTGAAAGTAAAATGTGCGGCTTGGCTGCACATTTTACTTACTGAATCACGCGTGTCTTATTTTTCTCATTTCAGGTGAAAGATTTTGCAAATCTTGGTGGCAGGGTGGTGCTTTATGTCCGGGATGGCATAGAGTCCAACAGGATAAAGATCCATCAGGACATGCTGGAGAGATAAAGTTCCTGGAGGGAATAAATGACAGTTTTATGGAGTAATTGGTTCAGGAACTGATGAGAGAGGGAACAATTTTAGATCTAATTCTCAGAGGTGTGCAGAATTTGGTGAGAGAGGTAAAAGTAGTCAGGCTGCTTCGCAATAGTGATCTTAATATGATCAAATCTGAATTAATGACTAGAAGGGGGGCAGTAAGTAAATCCACAGCTGTAGCAGTAAACTTTTAAAAGGGAAACTTTGATAACATGAGAAAAATAGTTAAATATAATTGAAAGGTGCAGCTACAAAGGTAAAAAATGTGGAAAAGGCATGAACAATGTTAAAAAATACCATCCTAGAAGCACAGTCTGTATGTAGTCTTCACCTTAAGAAAGGTGGAAGGAAGGTTAAAAGATTGCCAGCATGATTAAAAAGTGAGGTGAAAGAGGCTATTTTAGCCAAAAGATCTTCATTCAAAAACTGGAAGAAGGATCCATCAGAAGAAAACAGGATTAAGCATAAGCATTGGCAAGTTAAATGTAAGACATTGATAAGACAGGCTAAGAGAGAATTTGAAAAGAAATTGGCCTTAGAGGCAAAAACTGACAATAAAAACTTTACTCAATACTGGGCAATTTAAAGAAAATAAAACGCGGCTTGCCTGAAAAATCACAAACCACATGATTTTAATGATAGGAACAACTAAGGAGTTGCAGCTAATTTTCCCTGGAGCTGGTCCCAATGATCCTGGAGCTGTAATTTAAAAGTTCATAGCATCCCAAATGAAACCCCCTTTGTTAAAAATGATCGACCCTGGCTTTGAAACACCCACGGCCTCAGATTCTAGCCCACTTCTCTGACCTTATGGTCATAACTTGAAAACCCTGGTGGGGTCTGGAGCACCCTCTAGGGTTTGGGTCCTGTGCTAAATGTGTTAAAATGGTGCTGGCTATGATACATTTCAACTTATGCCATTATTACATGATGGGGCATGAGATGAAATTCAGCCAGCTAGCAACATTTTTACTGAGATACCACAGGACCCGGAGCCTAGAAGGTGCTCTGAACCCCACTAGACCAGTATGATTTTCAAAATATGGCTGGAAGGCTACAAGGGGTTCTGAGGCTGGAAGTGGGTTCAGAGGCTTTGGGAAAGTCATTTTTAATAAAGCAGCAGGGATGGGAGAGAGACTTGAACCATGTGTGTTTACTTTTAATTTTTTTTATATCAGGGATAGAAACATAGAAACATAGAAACATAGAAATGACGGCAGAAGAAGACCAAACGGCCCATCCAGTCTGCCCAGCAAGCTTCACACATTTTTTTCTCATGCTTATCTGTTTCTCTTAGCTCTTTGGTTCTATTTCCCTTTTACCCCCACTATTAATGTAGAGAGCAGTGATGGAGCTGCATCCAAGTGAAATATCAAGCTTGATTAATTAGGGGTAGTAGGGGTAGTAACCGCCACAATAAGCAAGCTACACCCATGCTTATTTGTTTTACCCAGACTATGTTATTCAGCCCTTATTGGTTGTTTTTCTTCTCCCCTGCCGTTGAAGCAGGGAGCTATGCTGGATATGCGTGAAGTATCAGTTTTTCTTCTCCCCTGCCGTTGAAGCAGAGAGCTATGCTGGATATGCGTGAAGTATCAGTTTTTCTTCTCCCCTGCCGTTGAAGCAGAGAGCTATGCTGGATATGCGTGAAGTATCAGGCTTATTTGGTTTGGGGTAGTAACCGCCGTAACAAGCCAGCTACTCCCCGCTTTGTGAGTGCAAATCCTTTTTTCCACATTTCCTCTTGCTGTTGAAGCTTAGAGCGATGTTGGAGTCACAGTAACCATGTGTATGTTTATTGAATAAGGGTTTTATCTCCAGGCAGTAGCCGTCATTCTGGCGAGCCACCCACTCTTTATTGACGGCCTCTTGACTTTATGGATCCACAGTGTTTATCCCACGCCCCTTTGAAGTCCTTCACAGTTCTGGTCTTCACCACTTCCTCCGGAAGGGCATTCCAGGCATCCACCACCCTCTCCGTGAAGAAATACTTCCTGACATTGGTTCTGAATCTTCCTCCCTGGAGCTTCAAATCGTGACCCCTGGTTCTGCTGATTTTTTTCCTACAGAAAAGGTTTGTCGTTGTCTTTGGATCATTAAAACCTTTCAAGTATCTGAAAGTCTGTATCATATCACCTCTGCTCCTCCTTTCCTCCAGGGTGTACATATTTAGATTCTTCAATCTCTCCTCATAAGTCATTTGATGAAGACCTTCCACCTTTTGGTCACCCTTCTCTGGACCGCCTCCATCTTGTCTCTGTCTCCAGAACTGAACACAATACTCCAGGTGAGGTCTCACCAAGGACCTGTACAAGGGGATAATCACTTCCCTTTTCTTACTCGATATTCCTCTCTCTATGCAGCCCAGCATTCTTCTGGCTTTAGCTATCGCCTTGTCACATTGTTTCGCCGACTTCAGATCATTAGAGACCATCACCCCAAGGTCTCTCTCCTGCTCCGTGCACATCAGCCTTTCTCCCCCCATCGAATACAGTTCATTCGGATTTCCACTCCCCATATGCATGACTCTGCACTTCTTGGCATTGAATCTCAGCTGCCATACCTTCGACCACTCTTCCATCTTCCTTAAATCCTGTCTCATTCTCTCCACTCCTTCCGGCGTGTCCCCTCTGTTGCAGATCTTAGTGTCATCCGCAACCTTTAGGGGCAGCGGAGGGAGGCTGTACGGGACTCTCACAAGACCTCCAGGGGGTTTCCACACCAGGGGGGGGGGCGTGTTCATTCAAGTACTCCAGTCCATTAACATGATGGCAACCTTGGGCTGTGTGGTTGCTATCGCGTGCTATTTGTGGGGATACTAACATGGTATTTTTTCCCTTGGTGTTTTACTGCTGCAGAAAATACCACACTGTTTCCTAACACAGCTAGAAGTAGAGACTTTATTATAAATGGAGAAAACAATAATGTCCACAGAATAGCAGATGTAGTAGTACAGTACTGAGCAATGTGGAATGCCCAGAGTAAGACCACAGATGAGAAAATCTGGTAGTGGCCCGCGGAGCGGATTATGCCGGGAATCCCCTCTGATGAGTGTAGGCACCTCAGTAGCACAGATCCAGTAGTGGCCTGCGGAGCTGGGTATGCTGATACTGTCGGTATAGATGTTGAAGCACTGGTAGAGATGCCAGAACCCAGAAGTGGCTCTTGAAGTTGGTGTGCAGATATTCTGTAGTGTAGGAAAGCTGAATGACTTCTATCGAAGGAAGGCGGTAGTGGCCCGAGGTACGGGGTACACCGCGTAGGATCCTTAGAACAGTTCATATAGTAGAAGTCAGTATAGGTGCTCACAGAAGATGGTTCCTGGAGAGAGAGAGAGACCTGAGAAGCAGGTCTGTAGCAGTCAGGCAGGTAGGCCCTCCAAGGAGCGGATAGCCAGGAATGCAGGGGAGCCCCCAAGGAGCGGGTACTCAGAGCCTCCAGATGCCAAGACCAAGTCAGGAACAGGAAGCTCTTGAAGAGAAGAATTCAGCAAGACGGAACTCCTTGTTAACTCAAGGAAGGCAAGTGCTAGTTGGATTAAATACGCAAGTGGGTTGACATCATCGGGAGGGGACACCCCCGAGGTTCCTGCCATGACGTCTTCAAGAGAGGCCTTTGCGCGCATACGTGCGCCTAGGTGATTCTGGGTTCAGGATGGCGGTCGGCAGCGCCCATGCTGTTCCAGGAAAACCGGAGAGGTCGGCAGGGATTGGCAGAGGCCGCCATTCTTCCCAGACTTGATGGAGCAGGGAAAAAAGAGGTGAGCATGAGAGGTCGCAGCCGTCTGCGACCGACAGGGGTAACAGTGAGTACTTTTGCCTGCATATAGGGTGGGCATTTTCACAAGTAAAACAGCATTTTACCCATGGAAATGGCTTTCATGATTGCCCTCCCTGTGATTATATTGCAACATACTTACATCTTAACATAGAAACATAGAAGTGACAGCAGAAGAAGACCAAATGGCCCATCCAGTCTGCCCAGCAAGCTTTCACACCTATTTGTTTTCATAATCTTTTACTCTGACCGCTGAGGTCAGGGCCCTTATTGGTAACTTTTTGGTTCCAATTCCCTTCCACCCCCATCATCGATGCAGACAGCAGTGCTGGAGCTACATCTAAGTGAAGTATCTAGCTAATTGGTTTGGGGTAGTAACCGCCGTAATAAGCAAGCTACTCCCGTTTGTTTACCCTGCATGTGCAATTCAGCCATTGTTGGTTGTCTGAATAAAAATCCTCTTTACTTAATTCCCTCTGTTGCTGAAGCAGTAAGCTGCGCTGGATACTTATTCCAAGTCAAGTATCATGCTTAATTGATTCGGGATAGTAGCCACTAGAGATGTGAATCGTGTCCTCGATCGTCTTAACGATCGATTTTGGCTGAGAGGGGGAGGGAATCGTATTGTTGCCGTTTGGGTGTGTAAAGTATCGTTAAAATCGTGAGCCGGCACACTAAAACCCCCTAAAACCCACCCCCGACCCTTTAAATTAAATCCCCCACCCTCCCGAACCCCCCCCGAATGCCTTAAATTACCTGGGGGTCCAGCGGCACACTAAAACACGGCAACTAAAACCCCCTAAAACCCACCCCAACCCTTTAAATTAAATCCCCCCCCTCCCGAACCCCCTCAAATGCCTTAAATTACCTGGGGGTCCGTAGCGGCGGTCCATAGCTTAAATTACCTCCGTAGCGGCGGTCCGTAGCTAAATCGGGGGAAGGGGGAGAGCAGGAAAACCGGCACACTAAATCGTGTAGTCTTCAGCCGGCGCCATTTTGCAAAATGGCCACCGCAAAATGGCGGCGGCCATAGACCAAAACGATTCGACACAGGAGGTCGTTCCGGACCCCCGCTGGACTTTTGGCAAGTCTTGTGGGGGTCAGGAGGCCCCCCAAGCTGGCCAAAAGTTCCTGGGGGTCCAGCGGGGGTCAAGGAGCGATTTCCTGCCACGAATCGTTTTCCGTACGGAAAATGGCGCCGGCAGGAGATCGACTGCAGGAGGTCGTTCAGCGGGGGTCAGGAATCGCTCCTTGACCCCCGCTGGACCCACAGGAACTTTTGGCCAGCTTGGGGGGCCTCCTGACCCCCACAAGACTTGCCAAAAGTCCAGCGGGGGTCCGGAACGATCTCCTGCGTCGAATCGTTTTGGTCTATGGCTGCCGCCATTTTGCGGCGGCCATTTTGCAAAATGGCGCCGGCTGAAGACTACACGATTTAGTGTGCCGGTTTTCCTGCTCTCCCCCTTCCCCCCTATTTAGCTATGGACCGCCGCTACGGAGGTAATTTAAGCTATGGACCGCCGCTACGGACCCCCAGGTAATTTAAGGCATTTGGGGGGGGTTCGGGAGGGGGGGGGATTTAATTTAAAGGGTCAGGGTGGTTTTTAGGGGGTTTTAGTGTGCCGTGTTTTAGTGTGCCGCTGGACCCCCAGGTAAGTTAAGGCATTTGGGGGGGGGGGGGTTCGGTAGGGTGGGGGATTTAATTTAAAGGGTCGGGGGTGGGTTTTAGGGTGTTTTAGTGTGCCGGTTTTCCTGCCCTCCCCCTTCCCCCGATTTACGATTTTTTGACGATAAATCGGGGGAATTGGTATTGTATCGTGGCCCTAACGATTTTTGACAATTTAAAATATATCGGACGATATTTTAAATCGTCAAAAAACGATTCACATCCCTAGTAGCCACCGTAACAAGCAAGCTACACCCATGCTTATTTGTTTACCCAGACTATGTAATTCATTCCTTGTTGGTTGATGCTGATATAAATCATCTTTTCTTCATTCTCTCTGCCGTTGAAGCAGAGAGCTATGTTGGATGTGCATTGCAAGTGCAGTATCAGGCTTAATTGATTCTGGGGTAGTAAGCACCGTAACAAGCCAGCTACTCCTATGCTTATCTGTTTACCCAGACTATGTAATTCATTCCTTGTTGGTTGATGCTGAATATAAATCATCTTTTCTTCATTTTCCCTGCCGTTGAAGGAGAGAGCTATGTTGGATGTGCATTGAAAGTGAAGTATCAGGCTTATTTGATTTGGGGTAGTAACCTCCATAACAAGCCAGCTACTCCCATGCTTATTTGTTTACCCAGACTATGTAATTCATTCCTTGTTGGTTGATGCTGAATATAAATCATCTTCATTTTCCCTGCCGTTGAAGGAGAGAGCTATGCTGGATGTGCATTGAAAGTGAAGTATCAGGCTTATTTGATTTGGGGTAGTAACCGCCGTAACAAGCAAGCTACTCCCCTGCTTTTTTGTGGATGCAAATCCTTTTTTCCACATTTCCTCTTGCCATTGAAGCATAGAGCAATATTGGAGTCGCATTAACTGTATGTATGTTTATTGAATAAGGATATTAATCTCCAGGTAATAGCAGTCATTCCTGCAAGCAAGCCACCCCTTGCCTCTTCTCTTCATTCACATCCTCCAGACTTTATGGATCCACAGTGTTTATCCCACGCCCCTTTGAAATCCTTCACAGTTTTGGTCTTCACCACTTCCTCCGGAAGTCATTCCAGGCATCCACCACCCTCTCCGTGAAGAAATACTTCCTGACATTGGTTCTGAGTCTTCCCTCCTGGAGTTTTAAATCGTGACCCCTGGTTCTGCTGATTTTTTTTGCAATGGAAAAGGTTTGTCATTGTCTTTGGATCATTAAAACCTTTCAAGTATCTGAAAGTTTGAATCATATCACCCCTGCTCCTCCTTTCCTCCAGGGTGTACATTTTTAGATTCTTCAATCTCTCCTCATAAGTCATTCTATGAAGACCTTCCACCTTTTTGGTCGCCCTTCTCTGGACCGCCTCCATCCTGTCTCTGTCCCTTCGGAGATACGGTCTCCAGAACTGAACACAGTACTCCAGGTGAGGCCTCACCAAGGCCCTGTACAAGGGGATTATCACTTCCCTTTTCTTACTCGATATTCCTCTCTCTATCTTATTTCCATAATTAACCTTAAAATAAAATAAAAATGTTTTTGTTCTACTGCTCTATACTGTACTCAGCAATGCATTTATTACAAAACACATACAGATTGTATGCTAGTAATATTTCATGCATTAGATATGGACAGGTGTATTTACTGTATACATAGGTGGAGTTTAAAGCTTGAGCAAACATGCAGGGATACATCACATTTAAACAAAAGCCTGCTTGTTTTTTCTTTTCAAGGCATAGTGGGAGACATCTACAAAGCTTTAGATTTTAAACTATATAGCAATGATTTAATAATATGAAAGCATGGTTTTCAAAAGAAGGGGTTACCTCTACTTTTAGGATAATTCTGCTTTCAGTCAACTGAATGGAAAACTCTCTTACTGATTTGACGTTTTTTTTTTTTTTATATATTATGTAATTTATCGCATTCTTTGCCTATATGCTTTTCTGTCATCTCTGTGCCAGTATGTCTGTCCACTGACCTTAAGAGGGGTAATTTTAAGACTGTCTGCATAAGAGCAAAGTCAGCAAGTGCTTTTTACCTGTGGAGATAACACTAATTGTAAAAGTGAAACTATGTGCTTACTTTCACTTTGAACATTACTTCAAGTAAAGCATCCATTCACATTTGCGTCAACCAATTGGTTTTCATAAAATAAACTAGTATGCATATGCTTTTGAAAATTAAAAAATTATGAACATATTTCCAAACCCCACCCACAGGATTGCCTCCCCCCACCCCACTGGCCAAAATATGCATAGAAGCCCTATGCGTGTAGATTTACCCACATAGAGAGCAGGCAATTTTCCAGAAGTCCATTTCAACAAGTAAAGCACTACTTTATCCCTGAGAATGGCTTTAAAAATTGTCCACTATGATGGAAAAATTATGTGCTAAAAATCAGAGCTGGGTCCCTAACTTACAATACTTCACTTGACCTGATTCTACCACTGGCTCCACCCACTTTTAGGGACATAAATGTATGTGCTCAGCAGGGGGGGGGGGGGATTTTCATGTAGGGAGATCTAGGCACCTAATTCCATAAGTTCAACACTTAGAACTTTTGAATATTGACCCCTTTGTAGTTATTGATTTTTTAAATGTATTCTGCAATGACCTGTTTTCTTTTTCAACTTCCTAATAGTTCACATTTTTGTAATGAATGTGTTTCTTTCTTTAATCCTTTCTTGTTTATAAGCAAAGCTGGAAAATTGACATATCGATTTCTGTTTTTGCTTATTTTCAAGAAATATTTTTTCATGATTGATATTTGTGCAAGCTCGGGGAATATTTACCTTCATCCTGTTAAGATTTGATCTTGCTGTCCATGGGAGGGGCACTCCCACCTCAGCTTGCAGTAAAGTAATTTTACCTGTCACTTAAAATTTCCCACAGGACTCAAGCAGCAACAAAGCAAGGGGAAGGCAGGGCACAAACTGCTCTCCCCCCCAGGCCAAAACAGATGAGGTAATAGGACAAGCTTTGAAGGGATAAAAGCTATAAAGCAACAATCAATACAATCTGGGGAGCTACAATCTGGAGTAAAGGTAAGACAGCTGATAAATTAGCAAAAGGACAAATGAAAAAAGAACAAAAGGAGAGAGGGTGGCAGAACATCTTGGAGAGTCATGTGCAAGTGTTTAAAGTCTTGTTAGTGAAATCACAGATCTGTGGGCCACTAAGCCACCGATAGGCATAGATGTCACTGCATAATGGAAATCAGTTTTGTGATGTGACCATCCCCAGGATTATAATCACTTCAGAAGGGACATAATATGGAAAAGGAAAACGGAGGAATTGCTCTTTATAATGCCGATGTGTAACCGGGTGCTGTTTTCTCTAGCAGGAGTGCATCTCACCAGTGGCCATGTGGGTTCTCTCGTTCTGTTACAAAAAATATTTATTCCTGGAAATCTGAAGTCATTTTTCAGATTTGTGCCTATATATTTGCATAAAGGTAAATTATTGAAGGGGTGAATAAACATGTGGACAAAGGTGAACCAATAGATGTAGTATATCTGGATTTTCAGAAGGCATTCGGCAAAGACCCTCATGAGAGGCTTCTAAGAAAACTATAAACTCATGGGATAGGAGACAATATCCTTTGGTGGACTGCAAACAGCTTAAAAGTAGGGATGTGAATAATTTTTCTAACGAATTGAAATATTGTACGATATTTCTAAATTTGTTAATATATTGGGTAAAAAAAGAAATGTTCACTTTTCCCCCTGAATTTTTATAAAAATCATTTTTCGGGTTAGTGCGCGCTAACTCATGTTAGCGCACACTAACAAAAACCATTTATTTTTGTTATTTTTTGTTAACTTTTGCTATTTTTGTTAGCGCGCACTAACCTGAAAAACAATTTTTCACTAAAATAAAAATGGGGATTCCGGGAAAATGAGATTTTCCCGTTACCAGATGAACCCGAAAGCGGGAACGATCGGGCACCCAATTCACATCCCTAGTTAAAAGACAGGAAACAGAGAGTAGAATTAAATGGTCTGTTTTCACTGTGGAAAAAGGTAAACAGTGGAGTGCCTCAGGGATCTGTACTTGGGCAGCTGCTTTTTAATATATTTATAAATGATCTGGAAAGGGATACGATGAGTGAGGTGATCAAAATTTGCGGATGACACAAAATTATGCAGTGTAGTTAAAGCACAAGCGTTTTATGATAAACTGCAGGAAGACCTTGTGAGGCTGTAAGATTGGGCATCCAAATGGCAGTTGAAATTTAAAGTGGACAAGTCGAAGGTGATGCATATAGGGAAAAATAACCCTTACTATAGTTACATGATGTTAGGCTCCATATTGGGAGTTACCACCCAGGAAAGAGACCTAGGCATCTTAGGGGATAATACATTGAAATCAACAGCTCAGTGTGCGGCAGCAGTCAAAAAAGCAAACAGAATGTTAGGAAGTATTAGGAAGGGAATGATGAATTAAACGGAAAATGTCATAATGCCACTGAATCGCTCCATGGTGAGACCACACCTTGAGTACTGTGTACAATTCTGGTCGCCACATCTCAAAAAATATATAGTTGCACTGGAGAAAGCACAAAGAAGGGCGACCAAAATGATAAAGGGGATGGAAGGGCTCACCTATGAGGGAAGGCTAAAGAGGTTAGGGCTGTTCTGCTTGGAGAAGAGAAAGCAGAGTGGGGATATGATAGAGGTCTACAAAATCATGAAAGGACTTGGATAGGTAAATGTAAGTTGGTTATTTACTCTCTCAGACAATAAAATGATTAGGGGGCACTCCATGAACTTAGGAAGTAGCGCATTTAAAACAAATCAGAGAAAATTCTTTTTCACTCAGTACATAATTAAGCTCTGGAATTTATTGCCAGAGGATGTGGTTATGGCAGTTAGTATAACGAGGTTTAAAAAAGGATTGGATAAGTTCCTAGAGGAGAAGTCGATAAACTGCTATCAATCAATAAGGAATAGTAGCTTGGGATCTATTTAATGTTTGGGTACTTGCCAGGTACATGTGACTTGAATTGACCACTTTTGGAAACAGGATGCTGGACTTGATGGACCCTTGGTCTGACCCAGAAAGTCATGTCTTTAGTTCTTATGATATGATTATAAAGAATATGGACACTATAAAATAATAATGGTACGTTATTTTCTTAAAAGCAAGGTACATGAACCCCTTTATGCCAGAAATATATCAAGGAGGCAAAACTTTTTATAAGCTCTGTAACCGTTCTTCTGACAACATCAGTTGAACTTCTTGAATTGTCAATTTCGACAGCATATTCATCAATCCTGAAATATCAGTTGGATGAATTTGATGGTAGCTTGCAATTCCTTTAAAACTTTTGCTAAATTTAATGAAATCTCATCAAAATGCTTTTAACAATATTTATACTAGCTATAACATTTTTAATATAAATAGAAAAAAATGATAGACAATGTGAGGTCCATATTTAGCATCAGTTACAGGTCGATACAGTAACGTGCGGTTAAAGATTCCCCGTCTGTAACGTGCTGGTAGCACACAATACAGACGAGTAAGGCGATCCAGCGATACAGTCTCCAGTTTCACGCGTCCTTAGCGCTTCGTAAAATAGACACATAACCCTTTCCGCACGCAGCATGTATATGATGTGTAAATGAACGAATTAGCTGTATAATGAAGGAATTAGCTATTCCCCTCCGATACTGTAACGGGCGCTGATATTATCTCCTTAGTAACCCGCTGTTTTGCCGCGGCCTTAACGTGTTAGTTTACCGCCTCCCCCTAGTAGGTGTTAGGACTGTGAGTCTAGTAACAAATCCATCGACACCGCTTAAGATACTCAAAAACAATAAAACACAATAAAAAAAAAGTGATACAGAGATGATCGAGAAAATGTAATGCTGTGGGACACGAAACCTGTCAGAAAAAAAAATAAAAATTTTTAAATACCTGTCGGAGGGCCGCGTGGGTCCAGGCGGCCGGCGGGCAGCGGGATCCGGGGGGCGGGTGGTCGCGTGTTAAATCTAGGCCGCGGGCGGGTGGGCGCCTGTTCCAGGCGGCGGCGGGGGCGGGTGGACGCGCGTTAGTTTCAGACGGCCAGCGGCGGGAGCCGGGGGGCGGGTGGTCGCGTGTTAAATCTAGGCCGGGTCGCACAGACGCGCATTCATCCAGGCGGAGGAGCCGGCGACGAAAGCAGCCGGCTCCTCCGCCTGGATGAATGAATGCGCGCCTGTGCGACCCCTGCGATTCGGTGCTCAAGGCGTGACGTCACGACGCCCGACATCACGGCATGTGACTGCCTTGAGCACCGAATTGCAGGGGCCGCACAGGCGCACATTCATTCATCCAGGCGGAGGAGCCGGCTGCTTTCGTCGCCGGCTCCTCCGCCTGGATGAATGCGCGTCTGTGCGACCTGGCCTAGATTTAACATGCGACCACCCGCCCCCCGGCTCCCGCCGCCGGCCGTCTGAAACTAACACGCGTCCACCTGCCCCCGCCGCCGCCTGGAACAGGCGCCCACCCGCCCGCGGCCTAGATTTAACACGCGACCACCCGCCCCCCGGATCCCGCCGCCCGCCGGCCGCCTGGACCCACGCGGCCCTCCGACAGGTATTTAAAAATTTTGTTTTTTACACTTCCTGGTGCCTGTCATTTCAAATGTCATTTGAAATTACATTTGAAATGACAGGTACCAGCGCACCCAGGTTACTGTATAGGCGCTGTATTAAGCGCCTATACAGTAAAATGGGTTGCGCGGGCATAACCCTTCCCTAACGCTTCACAACCGCGGCATGCATTTGCATGCAATTAGAAGAGATTATCAGGTGCTAGGTCAAGAGAACTGTGCATGCGGGGAGGAAGGGTGCGCCTGACACTGCCGCACTGTTTCTACCGCGGCCTTACAGTATTGAGCCGTTAGTCGGATAAGTTTCCACTTATCCAGCTTAAGTGGTGACGACCGAATATACCCAGGATCAGCGGTTGCCACCTATCTAGCTAAAAAGCTGGCTAAGTGGAGGACAGGGCAAAGGTGTAATTGTGAGGCAGGGGGGGCTCAAGGCAATGTGCCGCCTGAGGTGAGAACCACAAGCTGCTGCCCCCCCCCCCGCACTGGCCCCCAAATTTAAATAAAATACCCCCCCCCCCTGACTCACAAAAACCGCTGGTGGTCCAGCGGTGACCCGGGAACAATCTGCCACTCCTAGGCCATCGGCTGCTACTAATCAAAATGACATGAAAAAACTGGCTATTAATGTGGTAAAAAAAAAAAAAAAAAAAAAATATATATATATATATATATATATATATATATATATATATATATATAAAAACAAAAAACCACATATATTAGTGAATACCACTAAAGTTTTGTATGTTTCAAGTGATAACCCTCATAAATGTGCAGATAAACACAAACGTGGGCAGACACTTTGTTTAAATGTTCACATACAAATGATGCAATTTTTACTTTGCAAAGTGTAACACCAAACTTGCTCAATAATTTCAATTACGGGGTTAAACACTCGTTTTATGTCCATGAAGCCACATATTAATTTTTAAGAAGCATAGCATGAAGTATTTGAAAAGAGACTTATCCTTATAGTGATGCTGGAGTGTTAAATATTCTCTGCTCTGTTTTGCCCCGCCTGACACACAGACTGTGTTTTGTAATCTTCGTCAGGGGCTATTCTTAAGGCCTACAAAGACAGAAGATACAACTTTTTAAATGTAATGCTTTTGAGTTAGCAAATCAATAAAGCAACTTTAGGACATTACATATGTGTCTTGTCAATAATTTTCCTCAATATATCAGCGTGGCTGTAGCGTTTTGAAAAGGGATTCACCATTTTGAACTTACGTATATATAGCGTCAAAGAAGACTATGCATTGACCAATGAAGAAGAAGAATGAAGGGAACAAAGGGCCAATGAAAAAGAGTGGTGGCCATTTTTAAATGACCGACATCCACTCTATATTGTCATTCATGCCCAGCGGGTATTATGTGGCTGGGTCAAAAATCCATTTTTGTTCTTTGTTATTGAGCAACTTAGCGTGTGTCACCACCTCTATCACTTTTTGAAACCATGTCGATAATTGTCCAACATAGATCAAAAAAATTATGATGGGCTGAAAGGCAATGTTTCACCATTGGTGTCGCCAAATGTTTTGTATTCAATTGGCTTTTATGTTCTCACAGCCGAATTCTAATTGGCCTAGAGGTGCGACCGACATACAGTAATGGGCAACTATATTGAATGACATAAACAATATTAATAGAATTACAATTAGATGCAAAATTCCTTTTATAAACAATGTTAGTGGACGGATGTTGCCAAGAATTCCCTTCCAAAGTAATACAATACATGTCACATTCTCCACAAGCTGTATGTGATGGATTATCGAACATAAGAACATAAGAACATAAGAAAATGCCATACTGGGTCAGACCAAGGGTCCATCAAGCCCAGCATCCTGTTTCCAACAGTGGCCAATCCAGGCCATAAGAACCTGGCAAGTACCCAAAAACTAAGTCTATTCCATGTAACCATTGTTAATGGCAGTGGCTATTCTCTAAGTGAACTTAATAGCAGGTAATGGACTTCTCCTCCAAGAACTTATCCAATCCTTTTTTAAACACAGCTATACTAACTGCACAAACCAAATTCTCTGGCAACAAATTCCAGAGTTTAATTGTGCGTTGAGTAAAAAAGAACTTTCTCCGATTAGTTTTAAATGTGCCCCATGCTAACTTCATGGAGTGTCCCCTAGTCCTTCTACTATCCGAAAGAGTAAATAACCGATTCACATCTACCCGTTCTAGACCTCTCATGATTTTAAACACCTCTATCATATCCCCCCTCAGTCGTCTCTTCTCCAAGCTGAAAAGTCCTAACCTCTTTAGTCTTTCCTCATAGGGGAGTTGTTCCATTCCCCTTATCATTTTGGTAGCCCTTCTCTGTACCTTCTCCATCGCAATTATATCTTTTTTGAGATGCGGCGACCAGAATTGTACACAGTATTCAAGGTGCGGTCTCACCATGGAGCGATACAGAGGCATTATGACATTTTCCGTTTTATTCATCATTCCTTTTCTAATAATTCCCAACATTCTGTTTGCTTTTTTGACTGCCGCAGCACACTGAACCGACGATTTCAATGTGTTATCCACTATGACACCTAGATCTCTTTCTTGGGTTGTAGCACCTAATATGGAACCCAACATCGTGTAATTATAGCATGGGTTATTTTTCCCTATATGCATCACCTTGCACTTATCCACATTAAATTTCATCTGCCATTTGGATGCCCAATTTTCCAGTCTCACAAGGTCTTCCTGCAATTTATCACAATCTGCTTGTGATTTAACTACTCTGCACAATTTTGTGTCATCTGCAAATTTGATTATCTCACTCGTCGTATTTCTTTCCAGATCATTTATAAATATATTGAACAGTAAGGGTCC
Organism: Rhinatrema bivittatum; assembly: GCF_901001135.1. NCBI lineage: Eukaryota > Metazoa > Chordata > Amphibia > Gymnophiona > Rhinatrematidae > Rhinatrema > Rhinatrema bivittatum. The sequence continues at coordinate 455,270,976 of NC_042617.1, read as the reverse complement.
CAATACAGATCCCTGAGGCACTCCACTGTCCACTCCCTTCCACTGAGAAAATTGCCCATTTAATCCTACTCTCTGTTTCCTGTCTTTTAGCCAGTTTGCAATCCACGAAAGGACATCACCACCTATCCCATGACTTTTTACTTTTCCTAGAAGCCTCTCATGAGGAACTTTGTCAAACGCCTTCTGAAAATCCAAGTATACTATATCTACCGGTTCACCTTTATCCACATGTTTATTAACTCCTTCAAAAAAGTGAAGCAGATTTGTGAGGCAAGACTTGCCCTGGGTAAAGCCATGCTGACTTTGTTCCATTAAACCATGTCTTTCTATATGTTCTGTGATTTTGATGTTTAGAACACTTTCCACTATTTTCCTGGCACTGAAGTCAGGCTAACCGGTCTGTAGTTTCCCGGATCGCCCCTGGAGCCCTTTTTAAATATTGGGGTTACATTTGCTATCCTCCAGTCTTCAGGTACAATGGATGATTTTAATGATAAGTTACAAATTTTTACTAATAGGTCTGAAATTTCATTTTTTAGTTCCTTCAGAACTCTGGGGTATATACCATCCGGTCCAGGTGATTTACTACTCTTCAGTTTGTCAATCAGGCCTACCACATCTTCTAGGTTCACCGTGATTTGATTCAGTCCATCTGAATCATTACCCATGAAAACCTTCTCCATTACGGGTACCTCCCCAACATCCTCTTCAGTAAACACCGAAGCAAAGAAATCATTTAATCTTTCCGCGATGGCCTTATCTTCTCTAAGTGCCCCTTTAACCCCTCGATCATCTAACGGTCCAACTGACTCCCTCACAGGCTTTCTGCTTCGGATATATTTAAAAAGTTTTACTGTGAGTTTTTGCCTCTACAGCCAACTTCTTTTCAAATTCTCTCTTAGCCTGTCTTATCAATGTCTTACATTTAACTTGCCAATGTTTATGCTTTATCCTATTTTCTTCTGTTGGATCCTTCTTCCAATTTTTGAATGAAGATCTTTTGGCTAAAATAGCTTCTTTCACCTCCCCTTTTAACCATGCCGGTAATCGTTTTGCCTTCTTTCCACCTTTCTTAATGTGTGGAATACATCTGGACTGTGCTTCTAGAATGGTATTTTTTAACAATGACCACGCCTCTTGGACATTTTTTACTTTTGTAGCTGCTCCTTTCAGTTTTTTTCTAACAATTTTTCTCATTTTATCAAAGTTTCCCTTTTGAAAGTTTAGCACGAGAGCCTTGGATTTGCACACTGTTCCTTTTCCAGTCATTAAATCAAATTTGATCATATTATGATCACTATTGCCAAGCGGCCCCCACCACCGTTACCTCTCTCACCAAGTCCTGTGCTCCACTGAGAATTAGATCTAAAATTGCTCCCTCTCTCGTCGGTTCCTGAACCAATTGCTCCATAAAGCTATCATTTATTCCATCCAGGAACGTTATCTCTCTAGCGTGACCCGATGATACATTTACCCAGTCTATATTGGGGTAATTGAAGTCTCCCATTATTACTGCACTACCAATTTGGTTAGCTTCCCTAATTTCTCTTAGCATTTCACTGTCCATCTCACCATCTTGACCAGGTGGACGGTAGTATAACCCCTATCACTGTAGTCTTCCCTGATACACAAGGGATTTCTACCCATAAAGATTCAATTTTGTATTTAGTCTCATGCAGGATGTTTATCCTGTTGGACTCTATGCCATCCCGGACATAAAGCGCCACACACCTCCTCCCGACTGCTCCTCTCTGTCATTGCGATATAATTTGTACCCCGGTATAGCACTGTCCCATTGGTTATCCTCTTTCCACCATGTCTCTGAGATGCCAATTAAGTCTATGTCATCATTTACTGCTATACATTCTAATTCTCCCATCTTACTTCTTAGACTTCTGGCATTAGCATACAAACATTTCAAAGTTTGTTTTTTGATTGTATTTTTATTCTGCTTTTTAATTGATAGGGATAAGTTAGAATTTTTTAGCTCAGGTGAGTTTTTAGTTACAGGCACTTGGACTACTTTTCTAATTATTGGAACCTCACTGTCGGGATGCCCTAATTCTAATGCATCATTAGTATCCTTTAAAGATACATCTCTCCGAACCATGCGCTGCTGAGCGACTGTCGGCTTTCCCCTTTGTTCTAGTTTAAAAGCTGCTCTATCTCCTTTTTAAAGGTTAGCGCCAGCAGTCTGGTTCCACCCTGGTTAAGGTGGAGCCCATCCCTTCGGAAGAGACTCCCCCTTCCCCAAAAGGTTCCCCAGTTCCTAACAAAACTGAATCCCTCTTCCTTGCACCATCGTCTCATCCACGCATTGAGACTCCGGAGCTCTGCCTGCCTCTGGTGACCTGCGCGTGGAACAGGGAGCATTTCAGAGAATGCTACCCTGGAGGTTCTGGATTTAATCTTTCTACCTAAGAGCCTAAATTTGGCTTCCAGAACCTCCCTCCCACATTTTCCTATGTCGTTGGTGCCCACGTGTACCACGACAGCCGGCTCCTCCCCAGCACTGTCTAAAATCCTATCTAGGTGACGCGTGAGGTCCGCCACCTTCGCACCAGGTAGGCATGTTACCAGGCGATCCTCACGCCCACCCGCCACCCAGCTATCTACATTCCTAATAATCGAATCACCAACTATGACGGCCGACCTAACCCTTCCCTCCTGAATGAGGTGATAGTGAGGTAGTGCTGCTCATACAATATGGGGTAGATTTTCAAATAGCGCGATTTAGCGTACTTTTGTTGGCGCATCAGGCGCCAACAAAAGTATGCTGGATTTTAGTAGATACGCGTGTATCCGCTAAATCCGGGATCGGCGCGCGCAAGGCTATCGATTCCGTATAGCCGGCGCGCGCCGAGCCGCACAGATTACCTCCGTTCCCTCCGAGGCCGCTCCGAAATCGGAGCGGCCTCGGAGGGAACTTTCTTTTGCCCTCCCCTCACCTTCCCCTCCCTTCCCCTACCTAACCCCCCCGCCCGGCCCTGTCTAAACCCCCCCCTTACCTTTGTCAGGGGATTTACGCCTCCCGGAGGGAGATGTAAATCCCCGTGCGCCAGCGGGCCGCTAGCTCGCCGGGACGCGACCGGGGGCGGGTCCGGAGGGCGCGGCCACGCCCCCGGTCCGCCCCGGGCCATAACCACGCCCCCGGGCCCGCCCCCGAAACGCTCCCGACACGCCCCGAAAACGCCGCGCGGATCGGGCCCGCCCTCTGACACGCCCCCGACACGCCCCCCTCTGAAAACCCCGGGACTTACGCGAGTCCCGGGGCTCTGTGCGCGCCTGTAGGCCTATGTAAAATAGGCGCACCGGTGAGCAGGGCTCTGAAAATCCGCCCCTATGATTTTTAATGTTGGATCCTCTTTGATAGGAAACCAAGAGTTGTTCAGTAAATATGGGGTGTAGTTGAAGAACATGCCAATGTTGGCGAATACTCTGAGCTATGGCTGGATGACCTTTAGCTATGGCACCGATGACCTTTAGCTCCTACCATGTGATAGGGGCTACCAGTGCCATTGACCGGCCCCTGTCACATGGTAGGGGCAATAGATGACCTGTGCCATTTTGGTTGGTGGCAGCTGACAGCCCGGAAGCAGCAGATTGCTCCTGGACCCCCTGCTGGAACACCAAGGGTTTTCATGATTCTTGGGGGGTCATGAGGGTGGTGCGACAGGGGAAGGCAGGGTGAGGTGGGGGCTGGGCAGAATTTTGAAGGGGTACTTTTTACCTCTTCAAAATTCTGCCGCCTGCAGCGGCCACCTCACCCTGCCTTGTTTTACAACTGCCCCTGCTGGGAGGAGCTGAATTAGCTGATCATCCTGTAGACCTCTCCTAAAGTTAGCTGGATAGACCTAACCAGCTAACTTTAGGATAGCCGAGAATATTTAGTGGCCTGCCCATGTCACTGAATATATAGGCTGTTAGTGGGATAGGTTTATCTGGCTAACTAGCAGAGCTGCACAGCAGCTGAATATGGACCTCTGTGCATAGAGGGCTGGATTTTAAAAAGGTTACGTGCGTAACCGGCCTTACACACGCCAGGCCTATTTTAAAAAGGCTTGGCGATGTGCAAAAAGCCCCGGGACACGTGTAAGTCCCGGGGCTTTACTAAAGGGGCGGTCTAGGGGTGGTGTGGGGGGCGGGGTGATCCAGAGGTGGGGTGGGGTGGGGCTAGAGCCCTCTGCCAGAGAGGCTATTGCCGCTGTGTCGGAGGATCACGTGCCAGCAGGCTGCCAGCGCGCGCAACTTGCACCTGCGCAGAGGCAGGCGCAAAAGGTAAGATACTAATTTTGGTGGGGGTTAGAGTAGGGCGGGAGGGGAAAGTTAAGGGAAGGAGTGGGAAGGTCAGGTTAGGGGGAAGGGAATTTCCTTTCCAGGCTGCTCTGATTTCGGAGCCGCCTGGGAGGGAATGGGGGAAGGTAGAGCGGCTCGACACTCGCAAGGTACACAATTGTGCACCCCCTTGCACGCGCCAACCCAGGATTTTATAACATTTTATAAAATTGGGCGTACATGTGCGCCCATGCGCAACCTTTTAAAATCTACCCCACATATTTTTGCAAGCTCATGTCATAATTTCACTGATTTAGTGGTAATTTCTTTGCTTTTTATTGACCCAGCAGTTTTGAAGGTTACTTTGCACTTTCTGCTCAGTCAGAATCAGTGTTGGGATCTAGGACCTTGAGTTTTCATTCACACCCACCTTTCATTTCCCCTATTTTATATCTTGCCACCCATTCTTTCTTAGGATACCTAGTATGGTCATTACATTAATAATTCTTGGTAAGGTATCATGCACAAAGGCTTCTTTTGGCCTGCAATAGAGATGTGCAGGCTAAACATTTTAATTTTGGATTGTTATTTGTTATGAACAGCGCTGCCCGCGGGTCCCCCCGTGAGCAGGCCACTTACCCCACGCTGCTGTCTTCGCCGACGCGGCAGGACGCCGCCGTCAGCCTGCCCTCGCAGCCCAGAGGCCGTCCTGGAATCTCCTCTTCGCAGCGGTCGGAGCCACGGCCTTTGCTGCCTTCTTCGGGGCTGGGAGTGCCCCCAACGTTGTCCTTCGTGGCATTAGGCCGCAAGCCCCGGTGCCATCCAGCGGCTGGAGCCGCCCCCGGGGCTCCCCGCAGTGGCTGGAGCCACTGCCGACGTCAGGGCCTGCTCCTCAGGCCCTGCCCTGCGTCTGACGTACAGACGCTGTGCAGGCCGCTGGCCATGGGCTTGCACAGCTTCCTGCACTCTCCTCCTAGGCGCGCAGCCGCGTCTTCTCTCTACATTTAAAGGGCCAGACACAGGACGTGTCTGGGCCCCACCTTGGGACTATTTCCTGTATCAGCCCTATAAAGGGCTGCTCCATCAGTTCTCCAGGGCCTTACATCGTCGTGGAATCTTCACTCTGGAGGCTCCTGCCTGCCAGAGCCTGTGTAAGGTCTTCTTCTCATCGTGGAGCTCCTTGTCTCGTCCTTTGTGCCATGTTCTATCTCCGTGCCTGAGGTCCATGTCCAGGTGTCTTCGTGATCTTCTATGTCCTGGTGTTCCTGCCTTCCTTGATGTTCCTTCCTACGCCGTGCCTCGTCTTTGCTCTTGAGCCTTCTGGTACCGGTAGGCCGGGGGTCCCTCAGATGCAGTACTCCTGAGAGGACTAGCCTGCCAGTGGACGGTTGTCCTGTGCTCCTGAGCCGTCATGCCCCGGATGTATGTTCCTGTGCTGTCCCGCTCCTGTCGTGGTCCGTGACCAGTCTTCAAGGGCTGTGTAGGGCGCGTACTGGGACAGGGTGGTCTGCGACTCAGTCCCGCCGGCGGCCTGAGTAGGGCTCCCTAAGAGACAGTGCCAATGTCCATGCCTCGTGTTGCCTTTGTGGATGTCAAGAGTCTCATCTTGGATGCCTCGTTCCCAAGTGTCTTCGTCCCTGGATGCCATTGCATCAGCCATGTGTCTTCGTCTAGATGCCATCACATCACTCCATAGTCATGTCTTCATGTCAAGGCCCATCTGTCCTCAACCTCAGGCCAGTCCTGCTGCTCCATGCTGCTCGCAGCAGGTCCGAAAGGGCCCGGAATGGTCGGAAGACCATTCACCTTCCAACATCCTCGGATGTTTGGCCATGGGAGCTTGCCGGCCTGGCAGAGGGTAGACCATTAGCTAGCGGAGCCACCGTCAACCCTTGGCTCGGTCCGGAAGGTCTGGGTTGGGCTGAGGCCCATGGGCACACGAAAACCACCGGAACACAACATTATTTCATTTTATTTAATGGTTTTTCAGTTTAGCTGATTTCCAGAACCGTAAAAAAAACATTAAATAACCAAAAAATCCCCCTCCTCAAAATAAAGTGCCTTTCCTAGGCCTCCTAATCCCAATACTACTCCACAAAGACAACCCCAACCCAGGGTCCAAGCCCAGGCAAAAAATGTCCAGGCCCCTCCAACTTTCTTCCCATCTCTTAAGGACAAGTTTGGGCCTATGCCTGCCCAGCTGGGGTTTCCCCAGGACCCTCTGAACACTCCTGCTCCATAAAGTATTGCCAGGGCTGGACACTTCTCCAGTTCCCATTTACTCTATCTGTGAGGATCTGCAAGGTCCAAAGTGCAAGAGTAATGCCCATTCACTCTTGCCCTCATACTCTGTTCTTTAAAAATGGCACCAGTGGCTCTCAGGTAGGTGCTAAATGGAAGCCTGGGAAGATCCCAATCCAAGCAATATTTTACAATGTGGGGTGAGGTTGGAGGGGTCCAGTGAGGCCCTAGTTGGGCCATGTTCAACCAAGCTTGGTAGGCTTGCAGATTGGGGATGTTCTTCATGGAATAGGAGGGGTTTTGGAGGGCCTTGGATGGCCCTTAATTGTATTTATTTATTTATTTATTTATTTACCCAAACAAAAATACATGAACATTTTCATGTAAGGCCATTTGTGGTTTGTCCACTCAAAATGAACCAAAAATGTCTTGGATATAATCATGGGCCCTGAATCTGGTCATCAGGTGTCATCCTTTAGCAATGCTCAAAAAATGATTTTGAACATATTTATTTTATTTATTTAACAGTTTTATATACCGAAGTTCTGGTAACAAAGTTACTAATCACTTCGGTTTACATTACAACAATAGATTGACAGTATATAGAATAATGTCTTACAATGAACAAGGTAAATAGAACTTGGAAAAAATAAATAATAATAACTTAATAAGGGGAAGGAGAGTAATTATATACAGAGTAGTATAGACGGCGACAGCAGCAATAGTAACAAAAATGAGATAAATTGTTGCAAGATATCAAGAAATTCACTGAAGGGTATTTTAAAAGGGTAATATTTAGAGTAGATTTCACTTATGACATAAAAGTAAAAACAATGAACGGGATGAAGTAAATGATTTTTAAAAAGTGCATGTAAATGAGAGGGGTTGTAGCCCTTTGTGGGCAAGAACCCAGGAGATTGAAGCACTGAATACTCTACCGACTCCCAGGATTTTAAGAATTAATTTATTACTGTATTTTACAGTTTCCCTCATATGTTCAAAATCATTTTTTGAGTATTGCAAATTGAGGAGTATTGCCATTGAATTTTGAAGATCCTTTAGTAATGGCCATGATTCCCTCCTCTCCCTAGAAGCTGTGGGCACATATTCTGCAGCATCCCAGCCCCAGTTTACAGAGGAAACTGAAGAGCAGACTTGAATTGAACTAGGGACTTTCCACATGGCAGTGCACAACACTTATCACTTGAGCCTCTGGATTGGCCTAGAAGTCATGTCTACTGAATTATAATTAGCAGTAAGTCAGGTATTCAATTTTAAAATAATTCCAAATTAGAAAATAATGGGTAGAAGTCTTTTATTGTTGCGCTCGGTGGTGGACCCTTATACTGGAGCAGAGGAAGACGGCCTCCTGGTAGGGACCAGGAAGCACCTGCCCCCAGGGGGTGGAGCACTGGAGGAGACAGAGGCTGGGATGAGCTTCACCACTGGAAGCCCGAGGTCTCCCCAGGTGGAGCCTGTAGGGACCCGGGCCGCTTGGACTTAGGTGGGCCTCACAGGGTCTCCTAGAGAGATGGTAGACTGGGGGGCCCACAGGCAGGGAAGGAGCATGGTTGGATTCAGAGCTGGAAGTCAGGTGTAGCAAGGAAGACCAGAACAGCATAATCGATGACAAGGCAAGGGACAGAGCCAGAATCAGAAGATGTAGTCAATCAGGCTAAGGTCAAATACTAGGAATCAGTCTGAGAGGGGTCAACTTAGCAAGGTCGGGTTCCAGAGGTCAGGCAAGGTCACAGGCATGCTGAGGTCAGAAGGCAGGCAGCAGGCAGATTGGTCAAGGAACAAGCTGAGGTCAGAAGGCAGGCAGCAGGCAGGCTGAGGTCAGTACTAGAGGGACAGTCCGAAGGTACTACCTGGGGAGACGAACAGATGAACGCAGGAACAGAAGGACGCTGGAACAGGAGGATGCAGGAACAAGGATGGAACAGTAGGATACTGGAACAAGGCTGGAACGAGACTGGAACAAGGCTGGAACAAGACTGGAACAAAACTGGAACGAGACTAGAACAAGGCTTACAACACAGTGACAATCTTGCAGAACAAACCCGATTGCCAAGGAAAGGTAATGCAGGCAGGAACTTCCTTAAGTAGTTCCTTCAATCAGGGTGCGCCGCGGAGCTTGGACCTGCTCCTGGCCCTACAAGAGGCTGGGCAGTCCGCGCGCATGCACGTTGAAGCGTGGCCAACGCCACAGACGACGTCGGATTCCGGCGTGAGGCCTGGTGCGCAGTGGAAGGCCAGGCGACCGCTGCCACAGGACTCCGGGGCCTGGAAGAACTTGCGGCTGCAGTTGGGGAGGCCGACCCAGGACCTGCTGAGGAGCCAGAGAGGTGAGCAGGCCCATGCATGGGTTAGACGTGGACTGGGCACGCAAAATTTATGAGACTGTAAACTTTTAACAATTTAGATGCCAGTGTCCAAAGGTGCGCTGAAATTAACAAATGTACTAACTTGTGCTAAAATACAAAAAATGTTCGCTATTTGCATATTTGAGGGCATGATTTTCCATTTTAACATGCATTATTTAGGTATTATGCATGTTGGTGTAACAACCTTGCAAAACTAGGTAATGAATGGCATAATTATGTAATCATATTATCACTTATGATTCTCATAGATAAATAGCACACATTAAAATGTATGAATTTCACTAAAGAACCATTATCATGAGAAGCATAACTATATGTATGCATTTTACATGGGCTTTTATCTGCATTAAATTAATGTGTGGTAACAGTCCATCATTTTGCAATTTAGTACATTGGCCTCCTAGTGTGCTTCGCTTTGGTTAATGATCAGATTCAAATGCCCTATGTCATAAATGTCTGGAATGCATAAAATATAAGAAGAAAGCAATTACAAGTTATGTTGTTTTATGCTTTGTAAGTATAATTATTGCAATCCACAGCAAAAATATCTAGGATGTACCTAGGCTATTAACCTGAATTCCTTATTAAGTTTCTGAAACACTATGAAGCTTTGAATAATGGATGATTTCATAGCACACAGTTTACTTTATTTAATAAAATAAATGTGTATTGTATGGTTACATTTTTATAGTTTTTTTAGATGTCCAGTGAATTTGTGGGGGGAGAGAGGAGGGGATTGCTTTCAGCAGATGTTTATTGCAGTGCTTCTATACAATTCCAAAAGCAGTGGGTCAGTTAATGTGTGTCAGAGTTTACACAGCTTACCATTCTTCTGGCTACAGGGCCACAAACAGCAATGACTTTCAATCAAGGGCTTACAATTCATTGTTTCTGAATTATCATGCACCAAAAATTATAGGGAAAGTGATGATCCGAAAGTTCGGAAACTCTGAGGATCAGTGGATAAAAGCTATTAATAATGTATTTACAAAATAGTAACTCAGAATTACTTTTCTCTACATTTTCTTATCTTGGGTACACAATCTCTTTTCTGTGCTTCAATAAAAAATATTTCCTTATTAGCCTTTTCCAGTGTAGAACTTATAAGGAGGAAACTTTAAGAGGTGTATTTTAAAAACTTGTCATGCGCATTAATTATGGGATATTCAAATAAGTTGAGTTTGGCTCATGTGCGCTGAGCGGATTTTTAAAGCTGCCTGGTTATGCGCGTATCTCCAGCAGTGTGCACATCTCCAAAGTTTTTACAAAGGGGCAGGGAATGGGCAAGATCTGATCAGGGCAAGGCATTTCGGGGGAACCAGAGATCTGCACGTAAACATTTATGCGCTATGGTGTGTGCTCAAGTTCCCCTGCTGCGTAACTTTACTTCTATGGATGACGTGTAAGTTAAAAATTAAAGAAAGCTATGCAGATCTGAGGAGTTTTAAGGGTCAGGGCTAACTGGGGGGGAATGAAGGTTATTAAACTAGGGGGATTTGCAGGACCTATCTCTTAACTGGGCAAACTGAGGATGAACTGGTAAAACTGGGAATGGCATGAGCACTTTTAAAATCCTCCAATTTATGTGGTAGGAGTGGGATTTGCGCACAGATGCGTGCCACTTAAAATTCGGTATACAAGTGCACACGGCAAGACTATTTTATAACAAGCTCACATATGCACATGTGTGTTATAAAATAGCCGCATCCCTGGGCGCAGGCTGACGTATGTACGCAAATGTACATCTTCGTGCCAGTTTGAAAGTTAATGAACCTAATAAAAGTAATTATCTATACATTTTAAATGATGTGACTTCTCAAAATACTATAATTATATTTGTTTCTCCCATTGCATGTACATATTTGTGTATGTAACTGACTTAATGAAATATTTAATTATTTCATTTGGAAGGAGGAAGAAATCAAGAAATCATCTTAAGATACTGCAGATGTCTGAGCAAAGAGAAGGAAGGATTATTTCTCCCACTCTTTACAGTTTCTGACATTAATATGGGGTTCTGGAAAATCCAAGACTAGAATCTCTAATGCTTTCACCCTGATTTTAGTGGTCTAATTTCTGTTTTATTTCTGTGGGAGTTTTGGTCTGGGTTGACCATTGGAGAGGAGGTAATTGATCTGGCTATGCCAGAAATTTCAGTCATCACGGGCACTAGGTGGTGATATGGAGGGGAAAGAAGGCTTATTGAAATCATTCTGCTACCTGAATCTGTCATTTGACCCTGATCCCCTCCCTCCCACTAAGTCCATTGAGAAGGAAAGTGAGAATTTGAAGTCGGAGGGACATAAGTGTTTGTTACTGAATGTTTGTTCTTTAATTTCAAAATATGCATTTATTTGGGAGTTTATCTCAGAATATAATTTGCATATGTTTATGTTACAGAATCCTGTCTGAAGGTAGGGAATTCCTTATGTTTACAGTAAGTATGCCCTCCTGATTAATCTTTTCTTAACAAAAAAGCAAAAAAGGGGATGTGGCCATCTTTTTTCATGATTGTATTAAGTCAAAAACTGTGCAGATTATCTTTGATTTATTTCAATAATTTTATTTCATTATAAATGTAGCACTATGTTTTTCTATCTGAAATTCTTAAACTGATTGCAGAGTGTGCTGCAATGTATGAGTGTCTTTAAATAATAGGAGATTTTAATGTACATGTAGATAATACTATAAGATGCTCTGATGTTAATATTCTATCAACTCCATAGGATTTTAATTTTATCCAACAAGACACACTACTCATTGGGCAGATCATATATTAGATTTGATTTTTACACTAGGATAAGGGGGACTTATTGCTTATTTAACAACATAAGAACTTTAGAACATGCCAAACTGGGTCAGATCAAGGGTCCATCAAGCCCAGCATTAGGGATGTGAATCGTGTCCTCGATCGTCTTAACGATCGATTTCGGCTGGGAGGGGGAGGGAATCGTATTGTTGCCGTTTGGGGGGGTAAAATATCGTGAAAAATCGTGAAAATCGTTAAAAAATCGAAAAATCAAAAAATCGAAAAACCGGCACATTAAAACCCCCTAAAACCCACCCCCGACCCTTTAAATTAAATCCCCCACCCCCAAATAACTTAAATAACCTGCGGGTCCAGCGGCGGTCCGGAACGGCAGCGGTCCGGAACGGGCTCCTGCTCCTGCATCTTGTCGTCTTCGGCCGGCGCCATTTTCCAAAATGGCGCCGAAAAATGGCGGCGGCCATAGACGAAAAAGATTGGACGGCAGGAGGTCCTTCCGGACCCCCGCTGGACTTTTGGCAAGTCTCGTGGGGGTCAGGAGGCCCCCCACAAGCTGGCCAAAAGTTCCTGGAGGTCCAGCGGGGGTCAGGGAGCGATTTCCCGCCGCGAATCGTTTTCGTACGGAAAATGGCGCCGGCAGGAGATCGACTGCAGGAGGTCGTTCAGCGAGGCGCCGGAACCCTCGCTGAACGACCTCCTGCAGTCGATCTCCTGCCGGCGCCATTTTCCGTACGGAAAATGGCGCCGGCCATACGCGTATGGCCGGCGCCATTTTCCGTACGAAAACGATTTGCGGCGGGAAATCGCTCCCTGACCCCCGCTGGACCTCCAGGAACTTTTGGCCAGCTTGTGGGGGGCCTCCTGACCCCCACGAGACTTGCCAAAAGTCCAGCGGGGGTCCGGAAGGACCTCCTGCCGTCCAATCTTTTTCGTCTATGGCCGCCGCCATTTTTCGGAGCCATTTTGGAAAATGGCGCCGGCCGAAGACGACAAGATGCAGGAGCAGGAGCCCGTTCCGGACCGCTGCCGTTCCGGACCGCCGCTGGACCCGCAGGTTATTTAAGTTATTTGGGGGGGGTTCGGGAGGGTGGGGGATTTAATTTAAAGGGTCGGGGGTGGGTTTTAGGGGGTTTTAGTGTGCCGGCTCACGATTCTAACGATTTATAACGATAAATCGTTAGAATCTGTATTGTATTGTGTTCCATAACGGTTTAAGACGATATTAAAATTATCGGACGATAATTTTAATCGTCCTAAAACGATTCACATCCCTACGCGCCGATGCATGTACTTTATAAAATCTGCACATGCGCCCAATTTTATATTGATGTGCACATGTGTGGTGGGTGCTGACTCACGCGCACAAGGGAGGGAATTTTCTTAGAAGCACATGGCGATGTTATATGTCCTTCCCCAGTTCTCCAATAAAGGAGCGGACTGGGAGGGAACTTCCTTAAACGCCCTACCTACCATGTGTCACTTTTCCCCTCTTCACCCTGACCCCTAAAACCCATCTAGCTAGCTTCTTTTTTTTGGTTTTATACTTACCTGCTCTTCTGAGCATTAGTAAGTTGCATGGACTAGCCGGCTGCCCAGGAGCACTTCAGTGGGGCAGTGCCCAATGGTGCTGTCTCAGCCTGCCCACGGCCCACCCATGCCTTGCCCCTATCCCGCCCCTAGCCTGCCCCTTTTGAATCAAGCCTGTCTTTGATGTGTACCAGGAGATATGTGCAAGGCCAGGGCCTATAAAAATCCCCATGGCGCTTGCACGGTCCGGCCATATGCGTATCTCTGGGATTTTATGCACGCCGGCATTTTAAAATTTTGCCTTTAGGGACTAGCCACTGCTATTACTGGCATTAGAAGCATGGGATTTACTTAATGTTTTGGGTACTTGCTAGGTACTTGTAACCTGGATTGGCGACTATTGGAAATAGGATGCTGGGCTTGATGGACTCTTGGTCTGACCCAGTTGTGCAAATTATATTTCCCCAGAAAACCAGAGCAAATACAATAGATAATAAGTCACAGAAGTGAGATTTTTAGTCAATCCTCTCTCTACCTATGCTGGGGACCAAGGCACTGCAAGTGCATACTATGTGCCTCGAGAATACATGCTGAATCCCAGCCTCCAGAAGTGTCAGATTGTATGTCTATGACTCAGCAAGATACTGGATGTTCCTGCCATATGAAGAACCCATTCACATCCCTTAGATATGCAAACCAGATCACTAGATGTATTTTTGATGGGCTTAGAGATCCTGATGAAATCATATGGTCAGTCAGCACCTATGATGGCAGCAGTCAGTCTTCTCAGGAATACCTGAAAAATGTAGGCTGCCAATGAGGGACTGAATGCTGGTTAATATCATTTTTTGGCAAGCAGAGCCTGATACATGGCCTATACCTACTGTAGCTTTTTGATCAGCAGTCTTGACACCATTTCCCATGAATCCAACACCTCCCTAGGAAATGGATCACTGTGGAGGGGTCCTCCATTTTCTTGTGTGCCAGTGGTATGCCAAAATCCCCAGCCACTACCTAGAATTCTTGTGGCAGATGGGTGTAAATGTCTGACTCACTAGGGTCCACAAACCGGAAACCATCTAGGTAAAGAATGATGTTGCATAGACCCATATGATGAGCCATTGATCAATGCTGAATAGCTCAAAATATGCTCATGATATAGAGTACCCTATTAGCAGATATTTATTGAATAAATAACGACCCTTAAATATGAAACCCAGCAAATGGAAACTACTTGGATTAAAATCAACAATCTGAATGCTGACTTGATATCTGTCTTTGCCACCAGGGCGTCCTGGTCGCACTTGCACAACAGAGTTTGTGCACTGTTAAATGTGGTATATTGCACTGTGCATTCTTCAGCTGAGAGGTGATCATTCAATTAAACCCCATATGGGTAAGACAAGTTCTGTATGACCCTGAATTTACTTGGCTTTTTCTTTGGTACAAACACTAACGAGGAAAGCATCATTTTGCAAAAGGTTGCTTATTGAACGGACTAGTCATCCTTTCTTGGGCAATTTCCACATGTATTTTCTGCTTAGCAATCTCCTTATGGCACATGGTGGATGGGGCATTACTTTTTACAGTAAAATTAATTGACCATTTAAATGCAATAATGAACCCTCCTTGAAGTCAAAAGACATTTTTTTCCACTTCTCTGTGCTTAGGGTAATAGTTGAGCCATGAGAACATCTCACACAAACCTATCAGGAATGAGACTTTCAGAAAGTTGGGTCCTTATTTTGACTTCTCAGCACTATCTACCGTGGCCCTTTTTGCACACTTGGGTAAAATGTGAAGCAGATGCAACAGACTTGTTTGAACTTGCAGAGCTTAAAGTGTTGTGTTCCGCGGCCATGGTAGGCCACGACTGCGGTCCCCCTACATTGCCCGTGACGGTGAACCGCCGCGGGAGTCCCGGGGGAAGGCCCCGACCTAAGGCTTGTCGCTCCGGCACGGGTCCCCGTGCAGCTCGCCGCAGGGGGAGCTGTCTCTGCTCCCCCCTCGCGGCGTCCAGCAGCATTTTCCTCCGCGGAGGAAATCCAAGATGGCCACCGCCATCTTTAGGCGCGAGGCCGCGCCTCCTTGGCTGATTTAAAGGGACCTGATCCCTTTAACCAGCTGCATCTGTTCCCTATCAGCCAAAGCAGGGGAAGTATACAAGCCAGCTTCCTCTATTCATTCCTTGACTTGGCAACGTCCTTCATTTGTCAGGTCTACTTGCTTCGGCGAGTCTTCATGTGCTTTGGATCTGTTCCTGTCTTGTCTTGGTGTTCCTGGTTCCTGACTTCAGATCGGCTAGCGGTGATTCCTGGTATTGCCTTCAGATCGGCTAGCGGTGATTCCTGGTATTGACTTCAGATTGGCAAGCGGTAATTCTCTGGTGTGTGACTTCGGACTGCCAAATGGTGATCCCTCGGTGTGTGACCTTGGACTGGTAAGCAACTTCCCTCTGGCACTCAACCTTGGACTCCTTCTTGACCGCCGTCTTCAAGGGCCGCCTAAGTCCCAGCGGTCTGGGTCCCTACGGGCTCCTCCTGGGGGGACCACAGACTTCCAGTGGTGAAGACAAAGCTCCTCTCTTCTCATCTCTGCATCCACCTCCACAGTCGCCTCATTCACCAGTGCCGAGGGTCAGCTGGTCACATCTCCTGCTCTGCCTCACCACCCGATGGGAGAACCTACAGATCTTCTCCTAAGGTATACCATCCTCCCGTCGATCCAAGGGTTCACAAGCCGAGCATAACACAAAGTTTCAGGATGACTTGTTAAATCACTGGCAAACGTTATTGACCCTTGGAGCCATTGCCGTTCCATGGTTGTGACATTATTTTTCTGAAAATGCTGTTTACATGCTCCTGCTTCACTGGTTTGGTTCATCATTTGTTTCAGTCATAAACCCATATCCTGTGTGCCATAGAACACAAACCAGTTTGCCTCCATTTTATCCCTGAAATGCTCATCATGGTTAAGTCTTCTTCAAGAATAGTGTTGGTGTAACTCAACATGGCACCATACTGTGATGGGTCCTCCTGGCCAATAACGCTCATTATCATGAGACATCTCCTTGCTGACTATTTTGTCTCTCTCCTTGCCCTTTGTTTTTTCACCTTTCTCATGTCCCTTCTATGATTTTATATATATATATATATATATATATATACACACACACACAGGAACAGTGCAGAAAACACTTGTAGGTCCGAAGATTTATCAATTCAAACAGCTAATTTATTAGTTATTCTTATATGGCAACTCCATTGGGTTTATAATAGCACTGAGTTTATTGCTATTTAATGCTATTATAAACCCAATGGAGTTGCCATATAAGAATAACTAATAAATTTGCTGTTTGAATTGATAAATCTTCGGACCTACAAGTTTTTTCTGCACTTTTCCTGTGTATACTTATATTGCTGAGTGCAGCTCCTGCTCCTTTGTGGTATTTGTGGATCTCCCTTCTATGATTCTAAATATTTCTATATATTTTCTCTTACTGATCTTTTATGGAGGGACCTAAGAATGCTTTCCCAAAGTTGTGATAATATGGTGAGAGCCAGAGGCCCTCTGGACCCTTGAGCCACTTTGTTCAAGGGTCGGGTGACACTACTAACTGATGAGTTGTCAGAGTTAGAATTGTCCAAAGATATGTCTGAGCTGGATCCTGACCTGTTCTTTCTCTTCCCCATTTGAACCTTTTTGCCCTTTTGGGATGAGATATCTGTCCCTTGGAATTGTAGATCTCGATCCGCTTTGCTGATAGACTCACCCCTCTGAAGGCCTTCGGTCTGCCTCATTGTTTCAATACTCCCTGCACCCATGGAAGGTCTTGCTGGTGATTCTGGTTTCCAGATACATGCCTCCATTGTTTTCTGATACTTTTAAATACTATTGATATCCTTTGTTGGGAAATTCCTTCTGTGGAAAACTAAGATTGTGCCAGGAACTGAGAGAGATTGTTGGTTGCTTTCTCCTCACTTGTCGAACCCTGAGTACATGCTAGTGCCCCCAAACCCTGGCTACCTGGAACTGCCCTGCCAGGGGAGTCCACCCCATAAACAGGTCACTGCACCCAAGGGATAGGGTAGCAAGGGTAAGCTCCAAGATATCCGTGCCCAACCAGGAGACCCCATGGACATTCATATTACCAGGGGCTATACTAAAACTCAGCCAGTATTCTGGGGCCTGTGTTTCAGGGGAGCCTATTGAAAAGGCATGGCCACCCCAGTCCAATTCTGCATGCTTTTAGGGTAAGTATATTTGGGGATAACGTGGCTGCTGTGCCCAGCCAGGAGCATCCCCACATGTGGTATGGATTGCCCTGCCTGGAAACTCCTGTGCATTTGTTCCTTGGGCAGGACTGTGTTCCACCCCTTCCCATAGACCTGCTAGTTGGATGAAAGGCTAGGGCTCTGTGGCCAGTCCTGCTCCCTCCCACTACTGTGGCCCATAGCTTATTTTTGGAGCTGGTGTTACTCCAAGCTGTCCATCCAAGATCTTACAATAGCATGCAACTCCCCTGGGGGATTGTCAATGATGCTGCTGATGCCCCGCTTTCCTCGACTCCTCACGCTACACTTCAGCTGTCCCCCAAAGTTGTGATAATATGGTGAGAGCCAGAGGAGCCTGTTTCTCAGTATGAGGAGGCCCACTGTTTTGGGTGTCTGAGAACAGGTATCTGTGCTGATCTTATTGTCAGCCTTTCTCCGGGATCTGCTTTTTTGTTTTTTAATACACGTGTATATATATATATATATATATATATATATATATATATATATATGTATATATATAAAGTGAGAACCAGAAGGTAAAAGTGCACCAATGTATCATATTAAAAAACATTTTATCAAAAAATCTTTATTGTAGTCAATCAATAACACAAATAATTACAAAGCTGAAGGACCATCGCTAGTTAACAAGAAATTGGAGGGAAATGGAGTAGATGAAACTCCATTTACAGTAGAGAATGTATCTGAAGAGCTGGGGAAACTGAAAGTGGACAAAGCCATGGGGCCTGATAAGGCTCATCCCTGGATACTGAAGGAGCTCAGAGATGTGCTGGCGGGTCCGCTGTGTGACATGTTCAATAAATACCTAGAAACGGGAGTGGTGCTGAGTGATTGGAGAAGAGCAGTGGTGGTCACGCTTCACAAGAGTGGGAACAGAGAAGAGGCTGGTAACTACAGACTGGTTAGCCTCACCTCGGTGGTGGGAAAAGTAATGGAGTCCTGTTGAAAGAAAGAATAGTGAACTATCTACAGTCGGGAGAATTGCTGGAACAGAGGCAGCATGGATTCACCAGGGGAACATCCTGTCAGATAAATCTGATTTACTTTTTTGACTGGGTAACCAAAGAATTGGAAGAGCTCTCGATGTCATCTTCTTGGACTTCAGCAAATCTTTTGACATGGTCCCACACAGGAGACTGGTGAATAAAATGAGGAACTTAGGAGTGAGTGCCAAGGTAGTGGCCTGGATTACAAACTGGTTGATGGACGGAAGACAATATGTAGTGGTGAATGGAACTTACTCTGAAGAGAGAGCTGTGTTGAGCGGAGTGCCGCAGGGATCGGTGTTGGGACCAGTCCTGTTCAATATCTTTGTAAGTGACATTGAGGATGGGATAAAAGGTAAGGCTTGTCTTTTTGTGGATGACACTAAGATCTGCAACAGAGTGGACACGCCGGAAGGAGTGGAGAGAATGAGACGAGATTTAAGGAAACTGGAAGAGTGGTCGAAGAGATGGAAGCTGAAATTCAATGCCAAGAAGTGCAGAGTCATGCATATGGAGTGTGGAAATCCGAAAGAACTGTATTCGATGGGGGGGGGGGGGGGGGGGGGGAGGGAGAAGGGTTGATGTGCACGGAGCAGGAGAGAGAACTGGGGGTGATAGTGTCTAATGATCTGAAGTCGATGAAACAATGTGACAAGGTGATAGCTAAAGCCAGAAGAATGCTGGGCTGCATAGAGAGAGGAATATCAAGTAAGAAAAGGCATGTGATTATCCCCTTGTACAGGTCCTTGGTGAGGCCTCACCTGGAGTACTGTGTTCAGTTCTGGAGACCGTATCTCCGAAGCGACAGAGTCAGGATGGAGGCGGTACAGAGAAAGGTGACCAAAAAGGTGGATGGTCGTCATCAAATGACTTATGAGGGGAGATTGAAGAATCTAAATATGTACACCATGGAGGAAAGGAGGAGCAGAGGTGATATGATACAGACTTTCAGAATCTTGAAAGGTTTTAATGATCCAAAGACAATGACAAATCTTTTCCGTTGCAAAAAAATCAACAGAACCAGGGGTCATGATTTAAAACTCCAAGGAGGAAGACTCAGAACCAATGTTAGGAAGTATTTCTTCATGGAGAGGGTGGTGGATGCCTGGAACGCCCTTCCAGAGGAAGTGGTGAAGACCAAAACTGTGAAGGATTTCAAAGAGGTGAGGGATAAACACTGTAGATCCATAAAGTCTAGAGAATGTGAATGAAGTGAAGAGGCATGGGGGCGGCTTGCGGGAATGACGGCTACTACCTGGAGATTAATATCCTTATTCAATAAACATACACACAGTTAGTGTGTTTCCAACATTGCGCTATGCTTCAATGGCAAGAGGAAATGTGAGGGGAAGGTGGGGGGAGGGCGCTCCCTCCGAGGCCGCTCCGAAATCGGAGCGGCCTCGGAGGGAACAGGCAGCGCGCGCTGGGCTTGGCGCACGCAGGTTGCACAAATGTGCATCCCCTTGTGCGCGCCGACCCCGGATTTTATAAGATATGCGTGGCTACGCGCGTATCTTATAAAATCCAGCGTACTTTTGTTCGCGCCTGGTGCGCGAACAAAAGTACGAGCTCGCGCAAAATTATAAAATCTACCCCTAAATGAATACTTGTATGGAATAATGACATGGCATGACACTTAAATTAAACTGGAGAATGCCCCAAAACATGTTTGTAACAAATAGTAGAACGGCACAACTTTTAGATTCGACTGTAGAAAGTGCCAATTTTTAAATTCAGCTGTAGAAAGCCGCAATAAAGGTCTTGATTTCACCAACAGACATCTTCAGGGGGAGTTTAGACATTATGTAGCACCATAAATTGTCAATGTAAGCAATTTTATGGCGAACCCCCACGAATACAACATATCACTAACATATCACAACATATCACTAACAAATAAACCCCCACCCTCCTGACCCCCCAAGACTTGCCAAAAGTCCCTGGTGGTCCAGCGGGGGTCCTGGAGCGATCTCCTTCACTCGGGCCGTCGGCTGCCAGTATTTAAAATGGCACCAATAGCCTTTGCCCTTACTATGTCACAGGGGCTACCAGTGCCATTGGTCAGCCCCTGTCACATGGTAGGAGCACAAGATGGCGCCGACCGTCCATTCTATTATCTGAAAGAGTAAATAACTGATTCATATTTACCCAATCTAGACCTCTCATGATTACATAGACCTCTATCATATCCCCCTCAGCTGCCTCTTCTCCAAGCTGAATAGCTCTAACCACTTAAGCCTTTCTTCATAGGGGAGCCATTCCATCCGCTTTATCATTTTGGTCGTCCTTCTCTGTACATTCTCCAGTGCAACTATATCTTTTTTGAGATGTGGCATCCAGAATTGTTCACAGTACTCAAGGTGTGGTCTCATCATGGAACAATTCAGAGGGATAATGACATTTTCCATTGTATTCACTATTCCATTCATAATAATTCCTAACAATGTGTTTGAGTTTTTTCGACTGCTGCAGCACACAGAGCCAACTATTTTGATGTATTATCTACTATGACACTTAGTTCTTTTTCCAGGATGGTAGCTCAAAATATGGAAACTAACATTGTATAATTACAGCATGGGTTATTTTTCCCTATGCGTATCACCTTGCACAAATTTCATCTGCCATTTGGATGCCCAATCTTCCAGTCTTGCAAGGTCCTCCTGCAGTTTATTACAATCTACAAGTGATTTAACTAATCTGAATAATTTCGTATCATCTGCAAATTTGATCACCTCACTCATGGTATCCTTTCCCCGATCATTTACAAATATAATGAAAAGCATTGGTCTAAGTACAGATCCATGAGGCACTGCACCTTTTACCTTTTTCCATTGAGAAAATTGACCATTTCATCCCTCTGTTTCCTGTCTTTTAACCAGTTTGTAATTCATGAAAGAACATTGCTTCCTGTCCCATGACAGTTTTGTTTTCTTAGAAGCCTCTCATGAGAGACTATGTCAAACACCTTCTAAACATCCAAATACACTACATCTACTAGTTCACCTTTATCCACATGTTTATTAACCCCTTCAAAAAAATGAAGCATATTTGTGAGGCAAGACTTCCCTTGGGTAAATCCATGCAAGCTGTGCTCCATTAAACCATGTTTTTCTATATGCTCTGTGATTTTGATCTTTAGAATAGTTTCCACTAGGGGTGTGCATCCGTTTTCCACGTATTTGTAATCCGCAACTTATTTTTTGCAATCTGAAAAATACGTGGGGAGGCGAAAATTTAACCCCCCCCCACCCTCCTGACCCCCCCATGACTCACCAAAACTCCCTGGTGGTCCAGCGGTGGGGTCCGGGAACTCACTCACACCTTCGGTGCTAGTTTCATCATGGCGCCGATAGCCTTTGTCACAGGGGCTACCGGTGCCATTGGTCAGCCCCTGTCACATGGCCATCGGCACCATCTTGTGCTCCTACCATGTGACAGGGGCTGACCAATGGCACCGGTAGCCCCTGTGACATAGTATGGGCAAAGGCTATCGGTGCCATTTTGAGTCCTGGCCTGGCGTCGGACGGCAGGTCGCTCCGGGACCCCCGTTGGACCCACAGGGACTTTTGGCCAGCTTGGGGGGGGCCTCCTGACCCCCACAAGACTTGCCAAAAGTCCAGCGGGGGTCCGGGAGCGACCTCCTTTCACGCCGGCCGCTCGATCCCAATACTCAAAATGGCACCGATCGCCGCCATTTTGAGACTCAAAATCGCCGTCCCGCCAATACTCAAAATGGCGCCGATCGCCGTCATAGTGAGGGCAAAGGCGATCGGCGCCATTTTGAGTCCTGGCCTGGTTTCGGACGGCAGGTCGCTCCGGGACCCCTGTTGGACCCACAGGGACTTTTGGCCAGCTTGGGGGGGCCTCCTGACCCCCACAAGACTTGCCAAAAGTCCAGCGGGGATCCGGGAGCAACCTCCTTTCACGCCGGCCGCCCGATCCCAATAATCAAAATGGCGCCGATCACCACCATATCGGCACCATTTTGAGTATTGGGATCGGGTGGCCGGCATGAAAGGAGGTCGCTTCTGGACCCCCGCTGGACTTTTGGCAAGTCTTGTGGGGGTCAGGAGGCCCCCCCAAGCTGGCCAAAAGTCCCTGTGGGTCCAACGGGGATCCCGGAGCGACCTGCCGTCCGATGCCAGGCCAGGACTCAAAATGGCGCCGATAGCCTTTGCCCATACTATGTCACAGGGGCTACCGGTGCCATTGGTCAGCCCCTGTCACATGGTAGGAGCACAAGATGGCGCCGATGGCCATGTGACAGGAGCTGACCAATGGCACCGGTAGCCCCTTTGACAAAGGCTATCGGCGCCATGATGAAACTAGCACCGAGGGTCTGAGTGAGTTCCCGGACCCCACCGCTGGACCACCAGGGAGTTTTGGTAAGTCTTGGGGGGGTCAGGAGGGTGGGGGGTTGTAGTTAATTTAGTAGTAACGTATTTACAGATCGACAACTTATTGAATTCTCCATACTTCCGCATGAAACGGAATTGACCCCCCTCGAATACGGATCGCGTACGCAATGAAAACTTTTTGCCTGCACACATCTAGTTTCCACTATTTTTCCAGGCACTGACTTCAGGCTACAGTTTCCTGGATCTTCCTGGAGAACTTTTTAAATATTGGGGTTTCATTGGCTACCCTCTAGTCTTTTGGTACAATGGTTGATTTTAATGATAAATTACAAATGTTTACAAATAGATCTGAAATTTCATTTTTGAGCTCCTTCAAAACCCTGGGATGCATACCATCTGGTCCAGTTGATGTGTTACTCTTTAATTTGTCAATCTGGCCATTATATATTCAGGTTCACTGTGATTTGTTTCAGTTCATCTGACTCATCACCCTTGAAAACTATCTCCAGAACTGGTATTTTCCCAACATCCTCATTAGTAAACACAGAAGAAAAGAAAATACGTAGTCTTTCCATGAATGCCTTATTTTCCATTACAGCCCCTTTAACCTCTCGATCATCTAACGGTCCAACCAACTCCCTCACAGGTTCTTGCTTTGAATATATTTTTTAAAAGTTTTTATTATGAGTTTTTGACTCTATGGCCAACTTAGATAAAATGAGGAAAATAGAAAAGTTTCCCATTTGAAAGATTAGTGACAGAACTATAGGTTTACATAGTGTCCCTCTTCTAGACATTAGTTCACATTTGATCATGTTATAATCATTATTGCCAAGTGGCCCCACCATCATTACTGCTCTCACCAAATTTGCATTCTACTAAGAATTAGATCTAAAATATCTCCCTCTCCCAATGTTTCCTGAACCAATTGTTCCATGAAGCAGTCGTTTATTCAATATAGAAACTTTATGTCTCTAGCATATCCTGATATTACATTTACCCAGTCAATATTGTGGGTAATTCCAATCTCCTATTATTACTGCCCTACCAAATTGGTTAGCTTCCCTGATTTCTCTGAGCATTTCATTATCCATCTTAATCAGTTTGGCCAGGTGGAAGGTACTATACTGCTATCACTATACTCTCACCCAACATATATGGAATTTCTACCCATATAGATTCTTATATGATCTTTATGCTGTTGGACTCTATGCCCCCCTGACATAAAGCAAACACCCGCCCCCCCCCCCCCCCCCCCAGCAAGTTGATCCTCCCTAACATCACAATATAATTTGTTCCCTAATATAGCACTGTTCCATTAGTTATCCTCCTTCCACTATGTTTCTGAGATGCCAATTATGTCTATCTCATCATTCACTGCTATACACTCTAACTCTCCCATCTTACTTCTTAGATTTCTGGCATAGGTATACAGACATTTCAAAGTGTGTTGTTTTTTTTGTATTAACAACCAGCTTTTCAGTTGATAGAGATACCTTGGAATTCTTTAGCTCAGGTGATTCTTTACTTATAGGCACATGGATTATTTTTGCTTTTATTGGATCCTTTCTGTTGGGATACCCTAACTCTCCTGTTTCATTAATATCCTTCAAAGATACCTTCCTCTGAACCATGCACTGATGAGTGACTGTCAGCTTTCACACTTGTTCTAGTTTAAAAGCTGCTCGATCTCTTTCTCAGCCCCCACCATTATTCTCAATACTGAGTCACAATCACTGTTCTCTGTCCACCCTTAAATGCACAGTTATGGTCGATTGGATGCCTCGATGCGTAACGGGATAAATTGCTCTGGCCTACTTTTCATTGTTCTTTCCTGCATCTCTCACTTCTCTACCCTGACCCCAGCCAATATCTTTAGCATCCCAACAAAGTCCTAGCTCTCTGTGTACCCTGCAATGTATGGTTAGGTGCTGAGGTTGATCTCTCTGTCCTTGCTGCTCCATATTGCTTGCTCATGCTCTCTTCTTCCTGTCCCCTGCACATCCTGCTCCAGCGCTAAGCTTGCAATGGACCAAACAGCCAGAGTGGGCCACTGTGCCCTGAAGCTCAACTATTTCTGCTGCTCCACATTGAATCTGGGACTGCTGTAGTGAACCTCTGCTTCCAACGCTGGCAGCTTTACAGTGAGGAAAAGAATGCTAATGCTGTGGCTTTCGCCCTTTGATGATGCCATTTCGGCCCTTTCTCTTCCCCAGTCTCCTCGCAGATAAGACCATACTCACCTTCTGAATTCAGATCTAGTGTAGGGCTCAGAAAAAAAAAGGAGGGGGCTCCACTTATGCATGTACATGGTGGGGAGGGGGGCCGAGGGGTGTGCGGAGCCATGTTATTGGAGGCTCCTGCGCATTTGACCCAGACCTTCACATTTACACACAGACTTTTTAAATCAAAAAGTCTGTGTGTAAATGCAAATCCCACTCACGCTCCACCCTCTAGAAAACCTTTCCCTGATGCACTTAAAATGATGTGCATTCAGGTATATGCACTTATTTTATGCCCATATTGGCCGGGCAAGTTTCAAAAGGGCCATTCCTGTAAGTAAAGCATTGTTTTACCCACAGAAGTCCCTTTGAAAATGAGTTTCTTTAAACCTACAAATATCTGTTCATCTGATTGACACCTGAACCTTTGTCACACTTGCACTGTGAGTTGTCAAAGGAGTCTTCTTGATGATTATGACTCTGACTTGTAATTATCAGATGTTAGTTATCTTTTATTCCATTTTTAGCCTACTTTCAAAAGTAAGAAAAGCCCCGATGTCTTTCCCTGTTCCCTTGGAGTGGCCTTGGAGGGAACTTTTCTTTCTTTCCCCTCACCTTCCCCTATCTATCCCACCCCCCAGCCCTACCTAAATCCCCCCTACCTTATTTTATTTTTTATGCCTGCCTGGACCAGCGCCATGCCCACCACCCCACCCCCTTCCCGCCCCTTTCTCAAACCCCTGGGACATACGCGCGTCCCAGGGCTTGTGCACGCCGCCGAGCCTATGCAAAATAGGCTCGGCGTGTGCAGGGGCAGGTTTTTGGGGTTACGCGTGTAAGTTTTGCGCGTATTTGAAACCTACCCCCAAAGAACACAGGTGACTGGGACATTTTTGTGTGATACTGGATCTGTCTGATATAGCTACTTTCTTTCCTTGTAAAGGCTGCTTATAAATCCCATTTTCCAATTCACGTAAGAAGCTGAAAGTCTCATTTGCAGGCTTATTATTATTAATGTATACATTATTTTTAAAACATTGCTAATACCATCTTGGAAAAACTCTAAAAATTATTTTTCTGATTACTATTTCAACAGGCTCAATATGGAACAAAATATGGGGCAATGCAGAAATGAATATGAGAAGGATTATGTTTGGAGGAGCAATCACATAACGGAAGGGAAACACTGGAAGTGGAGGAAGATTTAGAAGTTTGTAGCATATAAAAAAACCTGAATAAGGTTGTGCTGAAGATGCAGTGTATAAAAAATCTTGAATAATGTTGCATTGCAGATCTTCTTTTCAGATCAGGATTGTTAATCTTTTAAACTTATTTTTGTTGTTTATTTTTTATTGGTTTTTATAGTGTGATTGGGTATATGTGGAGTGTGCCATTTCGGCTTTGAATTTTGTGATATTTGGATGTATAGGTTTTAACAATCATTTTAAATGGGCATAGATGTGATTGGTTGGGTGTTTTCATATTTATAACATAATTATTTCTATAAGAACACATTCTTGATATTCATGGGAAGATATTTTGTAAAAGGTTGATGACTGGAAATGTATATGATGTATTGCTACATTTTTGTATGTTTATTCCCTTCATGTTTCAATTCTATTCAATAAAATTTCTAATTTAAGTATTCTATACATTTTATTTTTAGTGATTTTTGCCACCCTTTATTTTATAGAGTCCTCTTATTTCTGCCATGTTTGCTCCTACCCCTCCAGCTGGTACACCTGATTGACTTGTCCTTGGATCCTTCACAGTGGACCCTTGATTGCTCAAGGCTAAAAATGGTGCCTCCTCCAAGGTGCATCCTCTGTTCTGCTCACTGGCTAGCAGAGGCTGCCTCAGTAATGCCAGCTATTTTGCCTCCCTCCCTTGGGCTGAATTCATCATTTCTGCTGCATGCCCAGGCATCCCTGCTTTTATCAACTCCGAGGAACAAAGGATCTGAACCAAGATTTCCCATGTCACAGGACACAGAACTACAGCTGAAGCCATGAGACTAGCCCCCAGAATTTTATATTTTCTTCCAAAACAAAATATTTAGTATAACATTATAGGAAAACAGAATACAAATGTAGAATTCTTCAAATGGAATAACATACTGCAGATGGTATGATTGTAAAGACACATTGCCATTTCTTGGCATCAAATCAATGCACCCAACCAGTACTTATGTTACTTTATGACTGTACATGCTGTCATGAGTTCTTCTATATGTAACAATTCCTAAAGTAAGAATTTAATTTTTTTTAATGCTCATTCATTATTATATATTTTGGCATTGAACTTGAAACATAAGGATTTCCTATTACAATACATAGTAAGGGCTCAATAAAAATCACACACTTATGGTATGAGTGAACAATGTAACAGAATATCTGCATAACTGAGATATTATAGCAACACAGCAACAAGAAAGAGAATAAAGAAGAAGTTCCAATCAGAATGGATACAGCCTACTTTTGAGGGCACACTCACATCTACATGAGTGGATTCCACAAAATACATCCCAGTCAGAATCCACTTGGACTCCCTGATATGTCCTAAGAATTTGTGCATATAGAATGTCAAACATACTTTACTGACTATATTTTGAATATAGCTGATCAAGATAGTGTTCCAGGTACATGTACCCATATAACTGTAAATATACTCTGATACTCATCCAAACTTCTTAACCAAATAGCTTATTCATCTAACTCTGAATATCAGCTCAGAAAGTTATCCAGCTAAGTTAACTCCACCCTGGAATGCCCCTGGAACACCTCCATTTTATCCAACTACACCTTATCTGATTAATGACTTAGCTGGATAAAAATTATCCAGATCAATGGGTCAGATATAGATAAAGGGGTCAGATATTTTAACATTGAAGTTGTCCTGTTAACTCATATGAACAAAATCCTTTGAATATAGTCCCCAATGTGTCCATAAACAAATGAAATGAAAAACTGATGGAATTTTCAGAGGCACCATCCATTTATTTTGTAACAACAAACCA
Organism: Rhinatrema bivittatum; assembly: GCF_901001135.1. Taxonomy (NCBI): domain Eukaryota; kingdom Metazoa; phylum Chordata; class Amphibia; order Gymnophiona; family Rhinatrematidae; genus Rhinatrema; species Rhinatrema bivittatum. The sequence goes on along the minus strand of NC_042617.1, from coordinate 455,242,902 downwards.
AAGTGAAAATGGACTAATTTGTTGAATTTTACCCATTCATTTCAAATAAATGTGCTTCCCTCCTGACAAGAGGAAATACCAAAATTAGGCTGGTGGGAAGAAACACAATGAAGCATATAAGGTAAAGTCTAAGAGGGAGAGGAGGATTGAAACTTTGTGGATTCTTTTGGTGTTAACAACCCCATCATTCATAAAAAAAAAAGTTAATAATGCATGTGTTATGAAAAAGGGGCATGTTTATGGAAATTTGAAAGTTACCGCACCACATGGTAACTTACCGCTTTGCATAAGTATCATCATATGGCACAGTAAACTTACCACACACTGCAAGAAGAGAGATAGAGCACATATTAGTCAACTATTTATACCATTGTAGGAGGGTCAACTAGTAACTTGAGGGGAGGTTTTGGTGATGGTCTAGGGTTTGGAGGTCAGTTTTACATGCACAATCAGAGGTACGAACAGCACAGTACACATCAGTGAAGATATGATGTGATTTGGAGTGAGGAAAGGTACACAAAGATGAGATTTGTACAATGTCCTCTTGCATTACCTTGATAGCATCTAGGTAGAGAGGGCAGGGCATCAAGCTAGGTTGAGAGTACAATGTACAAATAATATCTTTGTGTACCTTTTCTCACTCCAAATCACATCAAATCTTCACTAATGTGTACTGTGCTGTTTACACCTCTGATTGTGCATGTAAAACTGACCCCAAAACCCTAGACCACCACCAAAACCTCACCTAGATATACTAGTGGTTGATCCTCCTACAGTGGTAAAAATAGTTGACTTATTTGTAAGCCTTATAAAGAGTCTCTCTCTGAGGTAAAAAGAGGGAGGAAAGAGTAATTGAACTGCCAAAGTGAGATGAGGGAGGAGAGAGCAATTGAACTGCTGAAGTGAGGTGAGAAGATACTGGTGAACGCAATTCACCTGCCAAAGCAAAGAGAAGTAGGAAAGAACCACTACTGATTAAACCACCTGAGGACACCACCACCACATGAAATCTCAACCTGAAATCACCATCTTATTCTCCAACACAAATTCTCCAACTGAAATCTCCACCTAATTAAATCACTACATAAAGACACCATATTATACCTCATCACTAGAAACCAACTGATCTCATCCACTCTGACTCTGATTTCTTTCACCATCATCTCCAAAACATCACAGTCAGACATGGATTAAAGAATCAAATTAGATCTAATAACAGGTAATGGAAAAAGCAATGACCTTATGAACAACAAAAACAAAAACCTTAACAAGATTGATAACTTTCTACAGTGCACAACTAACTCCAAAAACCCAAACTTGCATATTGTTCACACTACTACTACTGAACACTCAATCAATTAAAAAAAAACCAAAAACACTTATCAAGGATATTATTGATGAGCAACAACCTACAATATTCTGCATAATTGAAACATGGCTAAACAACAAGGACAATGTACTCTTAAACCAATTATCTCATCCTAGCTACGATCTTTTCCATTTACTACAACAAAAAAGAAAAGGTGGAGGCCTACTAATAATTTGCAAAAAAGAACTTAAATTAATATTAAAGAAAATCAACATTTATCCTCCATATGAAGTAACCATCTTAAAATCAAAACAAATTAATATAGGTTTGGTATGCTGCCCACCTGGCCTACTCCAAAAAGATTGCTTACCCATTATTGAACTTTTCACAAAATTCCATACTTTAGAAATAATAATAATCTTAGGAGACTTTAATCTACATATAATCCCCAGGTACCAACCTGGAAATTATCTTTACCTCACTGATAAGCATAAATAACATTAAAACCATAGGTACCCACCCACAAGACAGGTACCAATAGACATCGTACATCAGAATTCAAATAGTTCTAGCGATTCAATTGTTACTGATTATTAATGGCACCTTCATTGTAAAGTTCTTTTACTATTTTTTTCTATTTGTGCCCTATTGTAAACCATTATGATGGTAAATAACTTAATGACTGTATAGAAAACTTTTAAAATAAATAAATAAATAAACATGTGTTATGTTCTTCTTCTCCAAAGGGGAGGAGCTAACAATCTGTTATGCTCGCCTCCTCCAGAGGGGAGGAGTTAGCAATCTGCTGTCGCTCACTTCACCAGGAGGGCGGAGTTGGCAAGCTGTTCTGCTGTACTCCTGAAAGGGGAAGGAGTAGCGATATGACATGACCTGCTCCTCCAGAGGGGAGGAGTTAGCTATCTGTAATTCTATTAGCGAACTGCTGTTAGATGCTCCTGTAAGGAAAGGAAGTAGCAAGCTGTACCAATCTGCTAAGGAGTAGCAATCTGTTATGGATCAACTCTCCAAGGAAGAGGAGTTGGCAATAGGTATATAGTACTTCGCTATTGAGATAGCAATCTATCATGCCCCCCGCTACGGAGTAGCAATCTGTATATATATATATAAGCTGCTGGCAAGTCTCAGAGAAAGAGGAGTAGCTGTCTATATAATACTTCCGTGAGCGGAGTCAGTGGTCTGTAGTGGTTGGCTCCCACAAGGTGACAATAGTGAAAGGAATGACCACTTGGAGGAAATGGTGAATCCCTGGGCTGATGGCAGATGACAGAGCCCCCAGGAGGAGATCCTGAGAGGAACCACCGGCTAGGCTAGAATATGAGATAAACACAATAGTTCTTTATTAGACTGGAAGCTGGACCACCAGAGGTGGCTGTCGTGAGTCACTGTGTCCGGCAAGGCTGAAGTCCTTCTGATACTGGAATATAATCTCTGGGTCACTGAGCTGTAGAGAGAGACTAGAAGTAGTGAGTAGACAGGGTATACTGGATACAAGATGGTACACTCACAATAGTAGATATCTGCAATGGTCTCTATGCCACAGCCCTTTCGGACCTGCCACTTGGATCGGCATGGAGCAGCAGGCCTGGCCTGAGGTTGAGGGCAGATGGGCCTTGACACAAAGACATGACAGCAGGATCGATGCAACAGCATCGCGGACGAAGACATGACACCAAGGCTGATGCGAAGACATCCCGGACCACTGGTCGATGCGACAGCATCCCGGACCAGGGTCGATGCGACGACATCAGGAACAAGACGTTGATACCAAGAGTGATACAACGGCATCCAGGACGAGACGAGGAACTTGACGAAGTCCAGACGAGACAAGAAGCTGGGCGGGGGGGACATTGGCACTGTCTCTCAGGGCGCCCTACTCAGTTCACCCGCGGAACTGAGTCACGGACCACCCTGTCCCACTGCGCGCCCTACACAACCCGAGGAGGCTGGTCACGGACCACGCCGACAATGGGACGAGCGCAGGGAAGGATCCAGTTGAAGCAGAACTCCAACGACTGAGCCGATGTCGTCCAAAGCTCCACCAACGGTTGGCAGGACATGACGGCTCAGGAGCACAGGACACCAGTCCACCTGCAGGCTAGTCCACGCTCGGGAAAGACGTCATCCGAGGGACTACCGGCCTACAGGACCAGAAGGCTCAGGAGTGTTGACGAAACAGCAATGGGCAGAACATCGAGGAACCAGGAACAACAGGAAGTGGAGAATCAAGACGAGACACCAGGACACCTGGACGAGGACCTCAGGCACGAAGACTTAACTTGACATGGCGTGACGTGACGTGACAACAAGAACTCCATGGAGAAGATGAAGAAGACCTGACTGAGCTCTGGCAGGCAAGAGCCTCCAGAGTGAAGCAACTCCGATGCAAGGCCAAGACTGAATGACGGAGCAGCCCTTTTATAGGGCTGGGCAGGAAGTCTACTCCCTAGGTGGGGTCAGCCACACTTCCTGTGGCTGGCCCTTTAAATCTTGAAGAGAGGTGTGCGCCGACACCTAAGAGAGAAGCAGGAACTTGTGCAGGACCGCGGACAGCGGCCTGCACCGACGTACAGCGTAGGAAGAGGCAGGGCTGGCCTAGAGAGCAGGCCCTGATGACGACATTGGCTCCAGTCACTGCAGGAAGCCCCAGGGGCAGCTCCAGCTGCCACTCCGGCCTGGGGATGTGGCCTTCGTGGCGCGAAGAGAAGATGACATCAGCGGCGGCTCCGTGCCACATGGGAACGCCGAAAGTCCGCGGTTCTGGCCGCAGTGAAGACTACAACTAGGGGCGGCCTCCAGGCCACAGGAGTAACTCAAGTCCACGGCTCTGGCCGCATTGAAGGCCCGACATCCGGCGGCACAGCCGCTTTGGGGAGAAGGAAAGGCAGCAACGGTGAGTGCCTGCTCACGGGGGGACCCGCGGGCAGGGGGATTCATAACTGAAAAAAGATGGTGAAAATACCCTACAGATGACTCATTAAGTAGATACAAATCTCACTATCCCATTATTGCACACTAACGAACAAATCAAAAAAAGAATATTATGCAAAACAGATACATGGAGTAATTTTTTACTCAAAACTGAGTTTAATCAAAGACCCTTCTTCACATCATACAACGAATATTAATTTTACAAATTCTTCATGTAAAGATTACACAACAACACTAACTGAAAAAAATCAAAATGCTGAATCAACAAATCATCTATTACTTTCCTCTGATAACAACAGAAGATCTATTGGCACATGATAAATGGTCATCATTTGACAGAGTATCAAAATTGGAGATAAGCAAAATTATTGCCAAACTAAAACTTGCTACACAGCTCCTTAATCCGATAGCAGCCACCCTGCTTAAACAAATAAACCAATTACCCCTATAATCACAATGCTAGTCAACCTTGCACTTGAGGATGGTTATATGCCCCAAGTTCTAAAACAGGTAATTATAAAACCAAATTTAAAAAATAAATCTGGAATCCCTGATGATTGGAATAACTATTGTTCAATCTCCAACTTAACCTTCATTGTGAAAATACTTGAAAAAGCAATCCTTACCCAACTTGAAAATCATCTTGAAGACAATAAGATACTTTATCCTAACCAATTTGGATTCCAGAAAAACCACTCAACGAAAATTCTTCTTCAATCCATAACTGATCCTATTTTACGAGGTTTTGACTCAGATAAATCATACTACCTAGTCCTGATTGATTTAACAGCTGCCTTTGACTCTGTTGACCATTACCTGCTATGCCATCAGTTGAAAAACATTGGGATTGATGGAAATGTGCTAAAATGGTTCACCTCTTTCCTTGCTGATAGATCATTCCAAATAAAACTAAAAAATTACCTGTCTGACACCTTCCAAAGCACAACTGACATACCACAAGGATCAGTGTTATCAGCAACATTATTTAATATCTACATGCTACCCATATGCAAATTACTAACTGACCTGGTTTTAAATTTCTTCCGATATGCGGATGATCTACAATTCTTTGTCCCTCTAACAAAATCATTTGAAAAAATAACTTCTCTAATTTCTGAATATATGATTAAAATAAAATAAAAATTAGTTGAATGGAAACTCTCCATGAACCCCCCCAAAATTGAAATAATTGGGTTTAGTCACAACCCACAAAAAACTATACCCCCAGGGATAGATCTCAGAAGTTGCCAAGTAACACCTGCAACTCAAGTGAGAGATCTAGGTGCCCAAATTGATGAAAATCTAACAATGAAAATCCACATAAGCAAACTGATTAGATCTGGTTTCCACAAGCTTTGGATTTTGAGCCAATTAAAACCTTTACTAAACACAACAGATTTCAGAACAATTTTACAATCTTTCATTTTCTCTAGCCTTGATTACTGTAATGCATTATTTCTAGGTCTTCTGACTAGTCACTTAAAACCCCTACAACTTCTTCAAAATGCTACAACTAGACTATTGTCTGGAGGAAGAAAATTTGACCACATCACCCCAATACTGATGGCTCTGCATTGGCTTCCTATACAGTCAATGATCCATTATAAAGTCCAAACAATAATATTCAATAACATTAACCTGAACAACAAACATCTGCTAGGAATTACATTTAAACCTCACAACCCCCTGCGAACCCTCAGATCACAGAATAAAGGCCTCCTTGAAATCCTGAAAAGAGACTCTCATCTAACGCTAACTAGAGATAGAGTGATTTCAAATGCTGGGCCAAAACTTTGGAATTCCATGCCAGAAGAACTTTGAACATTAACAGAAAAAAAGAAATTCAAAAGTGACTTAAAATCTTGGCTATTCAAAAATACCTTCCACCTGACAGAAACACTCAATTCCCCATGATTCAGGTAACCTAAATAACTCTTGAACAATAACTCCCCCTAGCAAATCTCTATTATCTAGCTCTGTTTTCATGTTTGATGTCTACCATTCCATTGTATTACTTCTGCTTCTGTGAATGCTTATCCACCTTGTAACACACTTTACATTTTGAATGTTTTAACTGTAAACTGTTATGAACTAGTGATTTTCACATGGAATGATGGTATATAAAACATTTAAATAAATAAATAAATAAAGCATGCTTTTAATGCTGGAAATAACTACACTTTTTTTTCCTGATGTTAAGCTGTGCCATATGCTCCAAAAAGCCATAATGTGATTTGTGATAAAGGTTGTAAATTGCATTTTAGCCATTTCTGGGCTTGGAGAGAGGAGAAAGGAAAGGGGAGAGAAGTGGAGTGGAGTAGAGAGATAGAGCACCTCTAGGGAGACCTGCACAGTATTCAACTATTTATAATCACTAAAGGAGGGCCAGGAATAACTCGAGGTTAGGTTTTGGTGGTAGTTTAGGGTTTTAGGGCCAGTTTGACATGCAGAGTGAGACATACAAACAGCACAGTACACCTCGGTGAAGATTTGACTTCATTTGGCATGAGGAAAGTCTCACAAAGATGAGATTTCTACAATGTTCTCTCACCTTAGCTTGATAGTACCCTGTTATAGAGTCCTGAGTGTAGAATGTCTCCTGGGTCTCAAGTGGAGGGTAATAGTGTGGGCAGGGTGTCCCTTCTAGAGTTTTCTAAGTTTTTTGGTTTAGATATGGTGAATGAATACACTAAAAAAAAATAAATAAAGGTAGGAAATTGATCACTAGGAATGTGCACAGGAAAAAAACTGATTTGGTTTGTTCATTTGTTTGGAAGGGCACCTCCATTTGTTTCTTTAGTTTCAAAACAACAAATAATATTCATTTGTTAATTTTATTTGTTCAATCATTTGCCACTATAATTAATGGGGGAAGCAATGCAGAATATTCTGAGCTCTCAAATTGGGATTTTCTAATCATTTTTAATGAAATTCATGGGAAGACAATTAGAAACAGAGAAAGCATGCCAGTATATCAAAACTATGTTCACTTGGCACCCAAAACGGCATGAAGAGACAAAGGCACCATAAAGGGGCAAAGCGGTAATGTAGCAGGAGTTCTCCAAGAACATTCAGAGCAGCAAAGAAACAGCAAGAGTGGGAAAAACACCCCAATGATTCATAAGAGGGCACCAACAACAATGGCACGAATGTTTGAAGGATGCACATTGGCAAGGTGGCACCAAAAGTGGTATCAACATCTTAAGGTACCATGAATGGGGAATGAAACAGAAAAAGGGGCAGGAAAAACTCCAAGGCAATTATAAAGGACAAAGTAGCACAAAGTGGCATTAGCACACCAAAATACCATGAGAGGTGTGAAGCAGTCCCCCAGCGTGACAAGAACACCCCTAAATGTAGAGTCTGATGTATGACAGCAAGGCACAGCGACAGTAAGATCCTTAAAGTACATAATACTGGGTATAGCAGCAATACTGAATGGAAGAAAGACTTGCAAAGAGAAAAATAAGGGGTATAGCAGCAAAGATGGGTGGTAAGAGGAATGTTATCCTTCATTTCCATCCTCTAGCCTTCTAAGCTGGGAGCAATGTTGCAGCTGAATCAATCGTATCAAGGCGTATTTGTTAAGGACAGTAATATCCATGCTTTCTGCTAAGGGTAGTAATCGCCACACCCAGCAGGTTACCCGCTGCATGCTTTTCTGTCCTCTAGCCTTTAGAGATCATTTCTGTCCTCTCGCCTTTAGAGATCCACATTGTTTATCCTATGCGCTTTGAATTCCTTGATTGTTTTCATCTTTACCACCTCCTCCGGGAAGGGCATTCCAAGCATCCACCACCCTTTCTTTGAAGAAATATTTCCTGACGTTGGTTCTAAGTCATCCCCGCAGGAGTTTCATTTCACGACTGCTAGTTCTATTGTTTTCTTTCCATGAGAAAAAGTTTGAAGTTCGAACATATTATATTATTAACTTAAAAGAGGCAGAATAAAATTATGCACTGCCAGCATTTGGAGTCAGAAAAGTTCATAGATAATATGCTGTATTCATTTATGCATTTCCATTTTTAGAACCATTGCCAAGGTTTTCATTTTATGAATAAGCAAGTCTGCTTTCAAACTTGTTAAGACTTGTTTCCTTTATTGTTAGTGTCTGATTAAACTCCTTATCCCAGCTGTACATTCATATGTTGCACTGGAAGCTCTCCAGAGATGGAAGAAGCCAATTTTATATGTTAATGGATTACAGAGAAATGTGCTCATAGAACATTATTTCATTCAGAGAAAGCCAGACAAAGGGAAAATTTAAAAAAAAAGAAGAGAGGTGGGTCACTTAAAAGAAACTTGCAAGTCTTGATTAGTCAAATCAGGGCCTCATTTACAAGGCATTTTCCCCATAGATACAGAATGAGAGAAATGCCTTAGTAAATCAGGCCCTTAGATTTTGCCTCGGACTTACCTGCAAGATCCACTTGCATTTGGTGCTAGAGCTTGTTCTGGGACTTAATTTTGCAGTTCTTGGATGTGCACTAACAGCAATAGCTGAATAATCGACGACATGCACACAAAGTACTGTGAAAACCAGTATCGTTTGGTGTTAAATATTTACTGCCTTTTCCTGCAGAATCAGAATGGGTCTCAATGTGTTAAATCTGTCAGGATATGTCAGACAGTATTGCAACACATCACCCTCAAATGGTATGTAAGGAGAAAGGGAAAGAAGGGCAGATGCATGTCTGAATCACTCTTCCTTTCTCCTTATGGTGCATAGCAATCCTTCCTGCCATCTGCATTTCAAACCATCATGCACAGCAGCAGTCATTAGTCATAGACTAGTTGGCTAAATAAAAATAAAAATGCATACAGATAAAAGCTGGAAACAAATCATAAAGTGAATTAAGGTTATATTATAAGAGACAAAGGTGTCTTTGAAGCTTGGCTGACCACGTTTCTTAGTTCAGTGCTCTGTTAGACTATACCAGTAACTCAAAAAACTTAGGGGCGGATTTTAAAAGGCCCGCGCGCGCCGGCACGCCTATTTTGCATAGGCCGCCAGTGCGCGTAAAGCCCTGGGACGCGCGTAAGTCCCGGGGCTTTTGAAAAGGGGAGGGAGGGGGCGTGTCCGGAGGCGTTCCCGAAACAATGTGGTGTTTCAGGGGCGTGCCGTGGCGTTTCGGGGGCGGGCCCGGGGGCGTGGTTGAGGCCTCCGGACCAGCCCCCGGGACTGGAGGACGGAGCGGGGCTGCCGGCCGACGCGCACAAAGTTACGCCTGCTTTGAGCAGGCGTAACTTTGCCAACAAAGGTAGGGGGGGTTTAGATAGGGCCGGGGGGGGGGGTTAGGTAGGGGAAGGGAGGGGAAGGTGGGGGGAGGGCGAAGAAAAGTTCCCTCCGAGGCCGCTCCGAAATCGGAGCGGCCTCGGAGGGAACAGGCAGGCCGCGCTGGGCTCGGCGCGCGCAGGTTGCACAAATGTGCACCCCCTTGTGCGCGCTGACCCCGGATTAATAAGATACGCGCGGCTACGCACGTATTTTATAAAATCCAGCGTACTTTTTAAAGATCTACCCCTTATTTGCAGCAGTCTGAATTTACACTAGCTATTTAGCAACTTTAACCTCTCAGAGTGCTTCCTAATGTGTACTGTATATCCTCACAACTAGCATTCCCATAGCTATGAAGACATTTTGAGCACATTTTATTGATGCAGAGGTTCATGATCACTGTTGAAGCAGATATTTTTAAGGCTGATAATCCAGCAGAGTGCTGACTGCACCACTAGGTGTAATATTAGCTGAAGGGATGGGCACAGAAAGGTAGATTGACAATGGCAACAGTGCCAACAGTGCTAGTCGAGTTGGGAGATATAGAAGAGAGGAAGGAAGTATTAGGATGTTGAGAAGCAGAAAAGAAGTAAAGAAGAAAGATTTAAGAATTATAGGCAGGACCCTGGCTACCTGGTCTTCATATTCAGAATCCTCATGTGCACATAACAAGCCACTTAAACATTAAGAGAAGAAAATTGCGTTCGACTGTGATGCTCCCTTTCTCTTTTGCAATGTGATATCATTGCAATATGCGGACAATTGATAGCACCCATTACATTCCATAAAAGTCCCTTAGGGAGGATAAATTTCAAACAGCCTGCATAACAGTAAAGTCTGCATGTATATTGAACACACAGATTTCACCTAGGATTTTCAAAGCAAACTTAATGTGCATATGTTTGATTTCAAAATTCACTGGTAAGTGAAAAGGTATGCAGAGAGATTCAGAGGCATAAATTGTGTGCCCACACTTACACATACAGTATAAAGGTGAATTTTCAAAAGGTTGCACATGAAAAAATAGCATATATGCATGTAAATTGCATGCACCTGTGTATATACTATTTTATAAAGTTCAAATATACACACTCCAGAGAGTGAACTATCAGTGACAGAATATTCTAACATAAAACTCTATATATTGACAGAGGCAAGGAACCTAGGAATTCAAACAGATTCAACATTGTCTTTTAAGCCACATATTAAACAAATGGTAAGAGGGAATTTTTCAAGCTCAAGATGTTAATGAAATTGTGAAAGTTATTAATTGCTGACCTTTTCAGATCCACAATGCAAGTTTAATTATTTGGTAAGATTGACTACTGTAATAGTTTAGTGGTGGGTCTTTCACGAAATCACTTGCAAGCCCTCCAGTTACTGAAAATCTCAGTAGCAAGAATTGTAATGGGAGCAAAGTGAACAGATCATATTTCCCCAGATTAGCTATCATCTAAATGGTGGGCTCAATATACGATTTTAGTTATCGTGCTTAAGCTTTTAATAACTAACCAGACATGTTAATTGATAGGTAAATTACATAAATATGTGCCTGGACGTACACTGAGATCTATTGATGAGAATCCGTTGACAGTTCCATCTGTGCGAGAATATAAATTACAGGCAACGTGCATAAGGGCCTTTTCTTTTGTTGCATTCTGAAAGAGATATTAAGGCTTTTAGAAAGCAAGTTAAGTCTTTTGACTTTACAGAGGCATTCCAAAAGTGTACGTAAGTCGGGTGGCCTTTTTTGAGCTTATGTGAGTGGTATTAATTTTTTTAATGCAATATGATTTAATGACTTGTTTTACATTTTTTATGATTGCTTTATGAATGTTTTCTGTACGCTGCATAGAGTATATTGATAGAAATGTGTGGTATATAAAAATTGCAAATAAAATAAAATAAATATACATGTGTAGAAAAGGGATAGTCTAAGGGCATCCCGGGGCAGGTCCAGAAGTTACATGTGTAAGTTGTTATTTTATAAGAGACTTGTGCATGTAGATCTGGCCACTTGCTTGCGTATGCTTACACCTGCTCAGTATCTGACATAAATAATATTAAATATCTTTATTGTTAAGTACTAAGTGGATGAAGGGTCTGGAAGAACCGGGGGCAGTTTAGGCTGAAGATTGAAAAGAGTCTTGATGACCTGCACATGGATGAGGCAAACTGGTGCACTAATTGGTAAAACTGATCATTTCCATAACGTGTGCATGTTACCAAATTTACAGACTTAAATGCATAAAAAGCAACTTACGGTGGGTACGTAATATTTAAAATGCGCATGTAAAATTTCAATGTGTATATTCTTAAAACTGAAAGTAAAAATACATTTGTAAAGCACCAGTTTTAACTTATTTGACTGAGTGGTGACTTTGCTGATACTTAATCAGATAAGTCTTAAAAGCACGGCCTAGCCAACTAAGGGGGTCATTTATCAAGTCACGATATTTTATCATGGGAGACACAAAATATCATAGGTGGGAGCATGTCCCTGCAATATTTTTCCCCTCCCTGACAAAATATCACAGCAGTATCACCATGTGATTTTTTTTTATCATGGGAGAAATGCTTGACATAAAATTATGCAGTGAAACAAGGTCTACTCATCCAATGGATGCCCATCTCGTCCAGGGCTGCCATCATGTTAAGTACCTGAGGCCTAAAATAGCTCCTCAAAGTAGAACATTCCCTCTGGGGGTCTATTGAGACCCCCCCATCTTTAAATCTGCTGCCTCTAGAGGTGACATGAACCCTCAAAATTAACAAAAACAGGCACAAAATCACACGGTAATACCCTGCCTCCCTTCACAAACCCCTCCCCTTTGGTCAAGATCCCTTTCTCCTAGCCTAACAAAATATCTCCCTCCAAACCCCCTACCCCAGCATAAGATTTTCCCAGACTCCAGGATCTCAAAAGAGAGTCCTGCTGAGTAGATGGCGGTCCAAAACACCCCCTAGCTCTGAGCCAGTTGACACCATTTTAGAAAATGGCATCAACCAGACTTTGCCCCTATCATATGATGGGGCAAAGTCTGGAGACTGGACTTGGCCTCTACCACATAACCAAAGACTGGTCTCCGGAATTTGCCCCACCGCGCCGGCGCCATTTCTATCAATGCACCCGTGGCCCGAGAGTGGAAGATCACACCAGGACCCCCCCACTGGACCCCAGGTAATTTAAGACATTTTGGGGGGGTTCGGGAAGGTGGGGGATTTATTTTAAAGGGTCGGGGTGGGTTTTAGGGTTGTTTTAGTGTGCTGGTTCTCCCGCCCTCCCCCGATTTACGATTTACACGATATTTTAAAAAACAAAACCACGTTGATCCGATTCCCTCCCCCCTCCCAGCCAAAATCGATCGTTAAGATGATCGATCACATGATTCACATCTCTAGCAAAAAATGCATCTTTCAGAATACCGCTGTGGCGTCCACCTCACACTGCCTGCCAGTGTTCCCTCTAAGCTATGCGCGTGCACAGGTGTGCACATATTTTCTACCCCCCACCCCATGCAGTAAGACTGGCAGAGCCATGGAAGAGCTCATGCCACCACAGCCCGAATCACAGACGAGACCCCCAAAGCTTCAGGTGCCCTGCAGTATTAAAAACTCAAGAGAGTAACACTTTCTCTATGTTGATCTCGCGATGCACAAGATCAGCATGAAGGAGGTGCTAGCCCCGCAAGCCTGCACAGAGGAGGCAGCAGAACAGGCTTCAATGCCAGTAGCAGTGATTAGCTCCTCACCAATAGCTATCCAGTGCAATGACAGCGGCAGCAGAGTGAGAGAGGCTCCAGGCAAAAGAAAGAGGTGTATGTATGTTGTATGAATGGGAGATTGCCTGGGTATGTGTGTGTGTGTGAATGAATGGGTGTCTATCTTGGGGGTTCTGTGTGTGTGTGTGTGTGTGTATGAGATATATGGGTGCCTGTCTGGGGGTCTGGATATGTGTGAGAAAGTGTGCCTGCCTGGGGTCTGTGTGAAAACGGGTTCCTGCCTTGGGGGATCTGTCAAAATGTGTGTGTGTGTATGAGAGACAGAGAGAGAGAGATGAATGGATGCCTGCCTGGGGGACTGTGTGTGTGTGTGTGTGTGTGTGTGTGTGTGTGTGTGAGATGAATGGATGCTTGCCTGGGAGTCTGTATGTGTTTGAGAAATTAATGGGGGTCTGCCTGGGAGGGGGTCTGTGTCAAAATGAGCTCCTGCCTGGGGATCTCTCAATCTGTTTGTGTGTGTGAGAATGAATGGGGGCCTGCCTGGGGGTCTGTGGGAGCTTGTCTGGGTGTATGTGTGAGAGAATGAATTGGAGCATGCCTGTTTGTATGTGTGTGTCTGTGTGAGAGCCAATGAGAGTGAGTGCATGCATGTGTGTGAGAGAGACAGCGTGTGTGTTTGTGTGAGAGAGCATATGAGAGTGAGAGCCTGCTGTCACTCTCAATGCTGTCTCACACACACAGTGAGGTGAGACAGTGACAGTGTGAGAGAGTGAGGCAGCATGTGAGAGAACCATGTGTATGTATGAGAGAGATAGCATGTGAAAGTGAGATCCATGTGTAAGCCACAGCATGTGAGAGGAGAGCCTGTATGTGTGAGAGAGCATTGAGAGAGAGACACAGCGTGTAAGAATGAGTGCCCGAGTATGTGTTTGCGAGAGGAAGGGAAGAAGACAGGTAGAGAGAGAAGAAACAGAGAAAAAAAAAGAGATCCTGTATAACGAATTGGGAAAAGCCCCAGAAAGGGAACATGGGGGAAAAAAAAAGCCTGGGACCAACCGATAGAGTAATAAGTTCAGACAATAAAGATATAAAAAAAATTATTTTGAATTTTTAGTGATTGGCATATGTTATCTTTGGGAATGTGCATTACATATTTGTATTTTGTTCTTTCTTCAATATTCCACTGTTCAGAGTCTGGTTTCTTGGGCTTTCCATTTTATTTTTGTCTGCCTGTTTCTGTTTCTAATTTGGAGTCCCACACAAGCAGAACACAGAGATATCTGTGTTCTGCTTGTGTGACTGAATTGCAATATGGCTACTGGCATGTGGTTTTTCTGTGGGGCTTTGCAGCAGTAGATGGTGTATTAGTGTTCTAGGGCACAGTATAATATTTACATTGCTGCCATGTCATAGATAAGGCTGAGGCCTGAGACAGTGCTGGTATGGTATGGCAAGGTTCTAGGTATCTTTTTTTTTGCAGGGGTTTGTGTTACTTCTCAACGTGTCTGGCAGTGAAGTGTTTGCAGTTACTGAGATGACTGTGTGTGAAGAAGAGGAGGAGAATTGAGTGAGTGTGCGTGTGAGTCTGGGGAGTGAATGAAAGGCATGAGAGTGAGTGTGTGTGTGTATTTGTGAGAATGAGCATTTATATGAGAGAAAGTATGAGCGTGAATATGCAAGTGTGTGTATGTAAGAAAGTTTGTGTGCATGCTGCTTTAATGTTCCCTCTAAAGACTGGGATGCTGTGAGCACAAAACTGATAGGCTTTTTGCATCAAAGAAAGTACTGCTTACAGGGTAATGAAACCAAAAAGTTTTGCACATGAGCAAAAGTTCTTGCACATAGCAACCCGGTCCTTAGAAGGAACATTGCTGCCTGCCCCTGCTTTGGCTGCCAACTGCGTCACACTCAGCTGTCCTCTGTGTTCATAAACTGTCACATATCTAATGATCTAAAAAAAAGAAGAAAGGTGCGGCGTCCCACGTCATGTGACACAGGCTCAGCATTTTCTGCTGCCTCCCTCGAGCTTTGGTGTCTGCTTCTGCAAGGTCCTACTATTTGGCAGTGCTTATGAACAGCTCAGCTGCTTTGATTTGTGGCATTTCGTTCCCATTTATCTTGATACCTGCTTCTAAAATATAGTATGTAAAAAAGAGAAAAATGGCCGCAAAGCCTCGATTCCTGTACCTATGACCCCTTTTCTGCTGCTTGCTTGGCCACTCGTCTCAGTGGCTCATGGGAGGGGAAGCGGCCAGGCAGGGACTCATGCTGTGGGGAAAAAAAGCTGAGTCTACCGTGAAGGGGCCGTGAGGTAGAACGGGACATCTGCAGCCTGTAGCAGAGGCTATTTTAAGGCAGCAGCAGGCTGGCAGCTCACACACATTATGGAGTTTGACTGGGACAGGGCAAGGTGGCTACTGGGGTGAGGAGCAGAGCAGAAGACCTAGAAGGCATTGAGTAGGCAGGCTCCAGTCTCCCTTCCAGTAGCAGCACTACCTGCAGTGATACTCCTGCTGGCACATACTGAATATGCAGTGGCTCCTCCCCCTCTTGGAGAGAGAGAGAGAGAGAGAGAGAAACTGGTCTTGGGGTGGGTGGGGTAAGATAGTAATTGAAAGAGACTGGTCATAGAGGGAAATCATAGTGACTGCTGAGAGAGATTGCCTTAGGGGGTGACAGTGACTGGAGAGAGACAGAGACTGCTCAGGGGGTGACAGTGACTCATGAGTGACTGGTCTTGGGGGGATGATAGTGACAAGAGAGATACTGGTTTTGGGGAGGATTGATAGTGATGAGAGATACTGGTCTGGAGGAGGGTTGATAGTAATGAGAGATATTTGTCTGGGGGAGAATTGATAGTGATGAGAGAAACTGGTCTGAGGGAGAGTGACATTGATGAAAGAGACTGGTCTGGGGAGAGAGGTGACAATGACTGGTGAGAGAAGATGGAGAGTGAGCATAATAGCCTTTGGGTAGAATGTTCTGGGTGGTCACCCTGTGCACTACCAACATCACCTATCCTGTCGTGACCCAAAGAGAGGCCTGGTGGGGCTGCAGTACACCTCATCCTAATGTGGTCTGTGTTATGATATTGAGATATTTGGTGGATTCGTAGGGGCAACAGTGATAGTGACTCCCACGGGAAGGAGCTCCGTAGGGAACTGGAGCAGGAGGCTAGACTCAGATGCACAAACACAGAGAATATATTTTTATTATGCAGTTTGTATGGTTCACCAGAGGTGGCAGTAGAGAGTGGATTAAATAGCAACAGTCTGATCCTCGGCATAGGAGACCCGTCCCACAATGGTGGTATAAGGCCCCGATACAGATATCCAGTGAGGCGCTGTAGGAGAGACAGTCTGGCAGATGTTATTACTCACTCCCTTGTAGCTGAGTAGATAGAGTTCCCAATAAGCAGTAGAGAGAAGATAGGTAGCAACCATCTGTGATCCTTGGCAGAGGAGTCCCATTCTACAATGGTGGTGTAGGGCCCGATGCAGATAGACAATGAGGAGCTGAAGATGAACAGACTGGGAGAAGTAGTACTCACTCTCTGAAGTAGATAGGTAGTGTTCCAGCAGGTAGAAGAATTGGTAGCAGGCACCAGGGTAGACACACAGGCCCTCAAGGAGCGAGTACCTGGATTCAGGATAGGCACCTGGAAATAAGCAAAGAGCCCCCAAGGAGCGGGTACCCAAATTAGTAGAACCCCGGAGGGTGAAGATAGCTTCCAGCAGCAGCAGAAGCGGCAGAGCAGCTTCAGACCGGAACTGATCTAATCCGTTGCTAACTCAAAATACTAGCAAGGATAACAGGCTTAAATACCCCACAAGATGGGAACTTCCGGGACTGGACCCAGGGCATTTCCCACGCTGGACCCTTTTTAAAAAAGGGCCTGATGTCGCCGCGCTCATCTAGGTGATGTCAGGGGGCATGGCTTCGGCGGCAGCAGCGTTCCTGCTGTGGAGAAAGGCCTCATGGCGTCTTCGGGGCCGCCGATCCAACTCGAAGGTGGGTAAGTTCAGTCGGCCACAGCCTGCGTGGTCGACCTGCGTAACAGTGCCCCCTCTTCAAGAAACCCCTCCGATAGAGTGTCGTCATCTGTCGTCCAGTCCACTTCATCCTCTGTAATCCAATTCCGTTCGCTATCATCAGCATCAAAAGTTCAAAACTTGGCATTTCTGAAGTCTGAAAGAGGGAAGGTCTCTCCAAAGTCTTTTGCAAGGAGTTCACAGAGTCAAGGGTGATTTATGATGATACCACAGAAACCTTCTGAGCACTCTTTTGTTGCAAACGAGTGTGTAATTGTTGAATCTTTTGTTCCTTATAAGCCAGAACGGCTAGTAAGCCTTGGGTAGCTTGTCCATGAGATTTCCTCAGTTCCTCATTCTCCAAAGTCTTGTGGTCCAACTGTTCTTTTATCTGTGCAATCACCTCCAAAGGATTAAGTAGTCCAGAAGATTTGGCTTTTCTGGGATCCATTTGTTGCGACTGTTGCTGCCCGATGTCTCCACTCCGCCCTTCTTACCTCTTTGGCGACTCCCTCCTGGGTTGATGGAAGTTTGGCTGCCGCGGTGTCATCTTGCCGACCTCCTCCGGCATTCCTGGACCGGCTAGATGCTGCCTTCCACCATGTTCTCCTGAGGCCTAAGAGCGCGCGCCGCGCGTCCCCGACTCAAGTGCCATCAGTGGCGCGAACCTCAGGGGTGTCTCTCTGAGATGACGTCATCATCTTCGGATATTTAAAGGTCTTTCATTTCGCTAACTAATTGAGTTAGGAAAGGGTTTCCTATCTAACTGCCTCCAGGTATCACTGCGGATGGGATTCGCTCTCCACATACCTTGCTACTCTGCCTCCTCGGACTTTACCAGAGGTACCCGCTCCTCGGGGGCCTCGCTCTCTCTTTTACTTTTCAGGTCGCAGTCTGGAACCAGTACTCGCTGCTCGAGGACCCACGTTCCCGGACATGCTACTGAATATAACTTCTGCCAGGAAGTCACCCCTGCCTACAACACCAGTGAGTTACCATCGCTCTCTCAGAGCTTTCCCTGGAACCAGGTACTCGCTCCTCGAGGGCCTACTTCATTCCAGCTTCTGGGCTATTCTTAGAGACTACAGTGTGAGTGTTACCATCAAGATTATGTTACTGAACTCTGCAAACTCTGCCTACTCACTATCTTAGTTTCTCTACAGCTCAGCCTTCTTGGGATCGCTGTTCCAGTGCCTGAGGGACTGCAGCCCAGCCCAGCTATTCCAGCTCACTACTGCCACCTCTGGTGGTTCTCAAAAACTGTTTAATAAAATAACTTGTGTGTGTTTGTCTCCCAACTCTGAGCCTGACCAGTGGTCCCTCTTGGGATCTTCCCCCGAGGGCATGTTCATCTGCCACCGGCCCAAGAATCCACCCACAACCATCACAAATAATAACAGATTGCTAACTCCATGGATCCAGCACAGCTCAATGCCTTGCAGGCCATACCAGGCCTGGCCCTGCGCATTTCAGAGCAGCAAGACGCCTTGGAGAAACTTACTTCAGCGTTCCATCAGCTACACACACAGAAGGTTCAAGGCACAGCTTCCAACCATGAAGGTCAGTTACAGGAGGTAACTTTAAAGACTGCTGTACCACTGGCGGCTCCAATCTGCTTTTCCGGAGAAATCCATAAGACCCATGGCTTTTTAAACCAGTGCTGCATGCATTTTACCTTACAGCCATCTTTATTTCCTACGGCTCTCTCCAAGACTACCTACATCCTTTCCTACTTGGATAGTAGGGCTTTGTCTTGGGCATCTACCTTGTGGGAATGCAAGGACCCCATTTTGCAGGACATAGAAAGATTTATGGACTTATTTAAATCCGTTTTTGATGACCCTGGCCGAACTGCTGTCGCCGGCTCTGCTTTGGTTGAATTGAAGCAAGGCAACAGATCATTGGCTGAATTTGCCATAGAGTTCAAAACTCTTGCGGCAGAACTCTGCTGGGACCCCAAATGTCTCAAGAATCTCTTCTTCAGAGGCCTGGATAACCATTTAAAGGATGAGCTGGCTGCTTGTGAAACACCTGACTCGCTGGATGCACTAGTAGCCTTGGCCACTCGGATTGATCACTGGCTCCGGGACAAGGTGAAGGAACTCCGGCCTAAGGTGTTACCTAGGTTGAAACAGGCTAGTGCTATACCTGCACCTCGGATGGTTCCAGTAATCCCTGCTGCTGATATTGATGAACCCATGCAACTTGGTCATGGACGTTTGACTTCCAAAGAGAGATGACTGTGGAAGAGGCGTGGCCTATGCATGTACTGTGGTCAGCCCAGCCATGACGTCTCTACATGCTCCATTCGTCCGGAAAACAGATGGGCCTAAGTCCTGTAGGAGGACTGTTCTTAGGCCTCACTATACCCTCTCTTCTGCTCTCTCTCTCAGTCACCTTGACCTACGGACCAGTCACGGTTCAGACTCCTGCCCTGGTGGACTCAGGGGCAGGAGGCAACTTCATTCTCAGATGTCTAGTGGAATACCTGAGGATTCCCCTCACCAAGTTGAAAGAGCCACTACTATTATCTTCCATTCATGGAGAACCCTTATCGGGGGACGTGACTTGCCAAACCATACAAGTTACTCTCTGCACCGGAGCTCTCCACACTGAATCGCTCTCTTTCTTGGTATTAGAAAAGGGCCATGCACCCTATCGTCCTGGGGTTACCCTGGTTGCAAGTGCACCAACCCCAATTCGACTGGGCATCCTTGGATCTCTCCCGCTGGGGCCGAGAATGTCACGGGAGGTGCCTTAAGGAAATCTCGCCTATCATTTGCATGCCTATGACTCCAGTGATGCCAGGACTGCCGCCCCAATACGCTTCCTTTGCGGACGTATTTTCCAAAGAAGCAGCTGATATTCTTCCTCCACATAGGCCCTATTACTGTGCCATAAGACTGAAGCCCAATGCTGAGCCACCGAAAGGACGGGTGTACCCTCCCTCAGCCATTGAGAATAAAGCAATGTCAGAATACATTGAAAAAAATCTCCAGAAGGGCTTTATATGACCATCAAAGTTGCCAGCCGGCGTAGGCTTTTTCTTTGTGGGGAAGAAGGACGGTACCCTACGTCCATGTATCGATTACCGAGGTCTTAATGAGATCACAATCAAAGACCGTGACCCCTTGCTGTTAATCTCGGAGCTGTTTGACCGGCTGCAAGGGGCCAAGATATTTTCAAAGCTTGACCTGAAGGGGGCCTACAACCTCATTCGCATTCAGAGTGGCGATGAATGGAAAACGGCCTTCAACACACGAAACGGCCACTTTGAGTTTCTTGTAATGCCATTCAGGTTGTGCAATGCATCCGCCATTTTCCAGAATATAATGAACGACATCTTGCTGGACCTGCTGTACAAGAATGTTGTGGTCTACCTGGATGACATACTAATCTTCTCCCAGGATTTGGACACCCACATTGCAGATGTCAAACAAGTACTCCACCGTCTTTGCGAACACCGGCTGTACGCCAAACTCTCTAAGTGTGAATTTCACAAAGACTCATTGCCTTTCTTAGGCTACATCGTGTCAAAAGAAGGCTTCCAAATGGATCCTCACAAACTTGAAAGTATCAAGAATTGGTCCCAACCCACCAGCCTAAAGGCTTTAAGGAGATTCCTGAGGTTCACCAACTATTACGAAGCTTTATAAAGAACTATTCTTCTTTAACCATACCCTTGACTGTGATGACCCGCAAGGGTGCCAACGCTTCAAAATGGTCAGCAGAAGCCATTTCCGCGTTCGAGAAATTGAAGACTGCCTTCTCCACAGAACAGTGTTTGCGGCATCCAGACCCAGACAAGCACTTTATCGTTGAAGTTGATGCTTCAAATGTGGGTGTAGGGGCTGTGTTGAGCCAAACAGGAGACTCGAAAGCCTTACGTCCCTGTTCATTCTTCTCATGAAGATTTTCTCCAGCCAAGAAAAACTATGGGATCAGCGATAAAGAGCTCTTGGCAATAAAGCTCGCATTTGAGGAATGGCGGCCTTGGCTCGAAGGCGCTCAATATCAAATAACCATATTCATGGATCATAAAAACCTAGAGTATCTCCGCCACGCACAACGTCTGAATTACAGACAGGCCAGATGGTCCTTATATTTTAATCATTTTGATTTTGTGTTGAAGTACCGCCCTGGAGATAAAAACACCAGAGCAGATGCTCTGTCACGCTCCTTTCATTCAGAGGATGTGCCTGATGAGCCACAGCACATAATTGACCCAAAGAAGATCCTTTTGGCTTCCACTCAGTCTGTACCCACTGGTAAAACTATTGTTCCAAAAAGACTCAGGAAGAAAGTGCTCTTCTGGGCGCACGATTCTAAGCTGGCTGGCCATCCTGGCCAACGCCGTACCCTGCTCAAGATACAGAAGTTGTACTGGTGGCCTACCATCAAAAAGGATACCTATTCCTACGTGGCATCCTGCACCAATTGTGCTAAGAACAAACCCGCTTCTGGACAACCATGGGGTCAGATGCAACCACTGCCAGTTCCGGAACGACCCTGGTCGCACATCGCTACTGACTTTGTAGTCGATTTACCTACTTCCGGAGGAATGAATACCATCTGGGTGACAGTGGATCGATTTAGCAAGATGGCACACTTTGTGGTGCTCTCTGGCATATCTTCAGCCATGGAGCTTGCAAAGCTCTTCATAAAGTACATATTCCGCCTCCACAGATTACCTTCTCACATCGTATCCAACCGTGGGTCCCAATTCACGGCACGATTCTGGAGGGCCTTGTGCAAATTGTTTGACATCTCTCTAGACTACACCTCAGCCTATCATCCGCAGTTGAATGGCCAGACAGAACGGATGAATCAAACAATGAAGCAGTTTATTCGAGCTTATGTCACCTCCCGATAGAATAACTGGGCCGAATTGCTTCCATGGGCTGAATTCGCCATCAACTCTCATCCAGCAACATCTACTGGATTGTCACCATTTGAAGTGGTCTATGGACGTTCCCCAACACCGCCACTTCCACTGAAGCTCTCTGTGACGTCCCCAGCAGCTCAATCCATTGCTGATGATATCCATAATTTGTGGGTTCAGACAAAGGACATGCTAATCAAAGCAAGTGACCATGCTAAGAAGTACTACGATGTGCGCAATTCGCAAGCTCCAGTCTTCAAGCCAGGCGACAAGGTCTGGTTGTCAACCAAGCACCTCAGACTTAAACTACCCTCCTCTCGGTTTGCTCCTCGCTATGTGGGACCATTCCCAGTCCTTCAACGTACCGTCTGAAGCTACCACCTGGTCTCAACATCCATAATGCTTTCCACATTTCACTTCTGAAACCGCTCATACTCAGCGAATTGACTTCCAAATCTTATGACCCACCTGTCTATGCAGAAGATGAATTAGAGTACAAAGTCAAAGAGATTCTGAATGTTCAGAAAAGAGGCAATACTTATGAATACCTCCTATCATGGGAAGGTTTCGGCTACAAATAAACTCTTGGGAGCCTCAGATCAATATCTTGGACAAAGAGATGCTTCATCAGTTCCACATCGCGCATCCTTCAAAACCCAAACCTGGTACCCGAAGAGGAGATCACCCTTTGAAGGGGGGTACTGTTGCAACCGTCGCTGCCCGACGTCTCCACTCCGCCCTCCTTACCACTTTGGTGACTCCCTCCTGGGTTGATGGAAGTTTGGCTGCCGCGGTGTCATCTTGCCGACCTCCTCAGGTGTTCCCGGACCGGCTAGACACTGCCTTCCGCCATGTTATCCTGAGGCCTAAGGGCGCGTGCGCGGCATGGCCCCGACTCAAGTACCAGCAATGGCGTGAACCTCAGGGGCGTCCCCCTGAGATGATGTCATCATCTTCCGATATTTAAAGGTCTTTCATTTCACTAACTAATCAAGTTAGCAAAGGGTTTCTTACCTAGCTGCCTCCAGGTATCGCTGCAGATGGGATTCGCTCTCCGCATACCTTGCTACTCTGCCTCCTCGGACTTTACCGGGGTACCCGCTCCTCGGGGGCCTCGCTCTCTCTTTTACTTTTCAGGTCACAGCCTGGAACTAGTACTCGCTCCTCGAGGGCCCACATTCCCAGACCTGCTACTGAATATAACTTCTGCCAGGAAGTCACCATTGCCTATAACACCAGTGAGTTACCATCTCTCTCTCAGAGCTTTCCCTGGAACCAGGTACTCGCTCCTCGAGAGCCTACTTCATTACAGCTCCTGGGCTATTCTAAGAGACTACAGTGTGAGTGTTACCATCAAGGTTCTGTTCCTGAACTCTGCATACTCTGCCTACTCACTAGGGATGTGAATCGTTTTTGAACGATTAAAATTATCGTCAGATAATTTTAAAATCGTTAGAGTGCACGATACAATACAAATGCCCACGATTTATCGTCAGGGGCATTTGTATTGTATCGTTAAATAGGGGGTGGGAAAACTGGCACACCAAAAAAACCCTAACACCCACCCCGAACCTTTAAAACAAACCCCCACCCTCCCGAACCCCCCCAAAATGTTTTAAATGATCTGGGGTCCCGGCGCGATGATCCCGGCGTGATGTCCCGCTCTCTGCCCACGGCTGCTGTGAAGAGAAATGGCGCCGGTGGCCCTTTGCCCTTATCATGTGACAGGGCAAAGGTAGCACCAGCGCCATTTTGATTCCTAGCTCCCGACGTCACGCGTCCAGGAGATCGCTCCCGGACCCCCGCTGGACCCCCAGGGACTTTTGGCCAGCTTGGGGGGGCCTCCTGACCCCCACAAGACTTGCCAAAAGTCCAGCGGGGGTCTGGGAACGACCTCCTAAACTCGAATCGTTTTGCCGTACAGCAAAATGGCACCGACCGTACGGCATGGTCGGCGCCATTTTGCTGTACGGCAAAATGATTCGAGTTTAGGAGGTCGTTCCCGGACCCCCGCTGGACTTTTGGCAAGTCTTGTGGGGGTCAGGAGGCCCCCCCAAGCTGGCCAAAAGTCCCTGGGGGTCCAGCGGGGGTCCGGGAGCGATCTCCTACGCTCCTGACGTCGGGAGACAAAAAAACAAAATGGCGCCGGCGCTACTTTTGCCCTGCTGTCATATGACAGGGCAAAGGTAGCGCCGGCGCCATTTCTACAACGCACCGGAGGTCCGAGAGTAAAAGATCACACCGGGACCCTCCCTCTGGACCCCAGGTAATTTAAGGCATTTTGGGGGGGTTCGGGAGGGTGGGGGATTTATTTTAAAGGGTCGGGGTGGTTTTTAGGGATGTTTTAGTGTGCCAGTTTTCCCGCCCTCCCCCGATTTACGATTTACACGATATTTTAAAAAACAAAACCGCGACGATAAGATTCTCTCCCCCCCCCAGCCGAAATTGATCGTTAAGACGATCGATCACACGATTCACATCTCTACTACTCACTATCTTAGTTTCTCTACAGCTCAGCCTTCCTGGGATCACTTTTCCAGTGCCTAAGGGACTACAGTCCAGCCGGGCTATTCCAGCTCACTACTGCCACCTCTGGTGGTTCTCAAAAACAGTTTAATAAAAGAACTTGTGTGTGTCTGACTCCCAACTCTGAGCCTGACTGGTGGTCCCTCTCGGGATCTTCCTCCGAGGGCATGGTCATCTGCCACCCGCCCAAGGATCCACCCACAACCATCACAAATAATAACACCATTTCAAGTTCTTCACGGGGTGCTATAGGTGCCGATATAACAGTAGCCATCTTCATGGACTGAAATGGTTCTGAAACCTCAAAGAAGGTTCCAGCACAATGAGTACCCCACTTAATCTAGTCAGGAGAAGCCCAGTCAAACTGAGGCTGGTGTCTTTGTAACCAAGGTAACCCTAGAATTATAGGGCTCACAGCCTTGGGTAGGACGAAGAAGGTAAGGTGCTTAACATGATACATTCCAATTCTTAATGACAACAGCTGAGTGATTCATGAAACCTCACTCGGGAGAGGCTTCCCGTGTACAGACGAGAGAACCAATGGAGGTTCCACTAGTGAGGTGAAAAGACCAGAATGATCTACCAGGTCCTGCTGAATAAAATTTGCCCCGGCCCCAGAGTCCACCAAGGCCTGAGAGGAAACCCTGGTGGCTGGGAGCTCCACTGCTGCGGGTAAGAGGATAAAGGTTAATCCGGCAGCATGACCGAAGGGTATACTTTCAGCTGGTCTTGAACAAAGTGGCATTGTCTTTTCAGGCAAAGGAGATGAAGCAGAAGGAACACCATCTCCAGAGAAGACTCTCCAACCATAGGGCGTGGTTACGGCTGCTGAAACCTGGGTTCAACCCAGTTGCATTGGCTCTTCAGTAATAAGTGGAGATACCTCAGACATGAAGAGTGGGTCTGGAAGATGCCCTCATCACCCTCCATGGGCCTCCCGGGTTTGCTCCCGCAACCTCCAGTCGATCCTCCCTTTGAGGTTAATAAGCCCCTCCAGTGTCGTAGGAAGTTCCCAAGCCGCTAGTTCATCTTTGATCTGTGAAGACAACCCTTCCAGAAATATAGTATTTAAACTGTTCCCCTGCCAGTTTAGTTCAGTGGCCATGGTGTGGAACTCTATAGCATATTTGCTTAGGGATCGAGAGCCCTGTCATAGACGAAGAAGATTCGCGCACATCTAGGCGATGTCAGGGGGTGTGGCCTCAGCGGCGGCAGCATTCCTGCTGCATAGAAAGGCCTCTTGGCGTCTTCAGGGCCGCCGATCCGACTTGAAGGTGGGTAAGTTTGGTCGGCCACGAACTGAGTGGTCGACCGGCACAACAGCATGAAGAGACAGGGATGCCCTGAAAGTGTGAGAGAGTGTGAGCTTGTGTGTGAATGCATGTGTGCATGAATGTGTGTATGTATCTGAGTGCGAGAGAGTAAGCCTGTGTGCATGTATGTACTGGAGATGAGACCCTGTGTACGTGTATGTGTGTACAAGAGAGTGAGAGCCTGTGTTTGTGTATAGGTGTGTGTGTACACAAGACAGCCTGTATGCATGTGTGTGAGAGAACCTGTGTGTATGTTGGTGTGTGAGAGAGAGCATCCTTATACATGTGTACATGGTGGTGTGCCTGAGAGCCTGCATGCATATATGAGTGTGATGTGCATGAGATCCTGTATATGTGAGAGGAGGGAGAGAAAGCCTCTGTATATGAGAGGGTGTGTGTTTGTGTGGTTCCTCTCCCCCAATCCACAACAAATTTAAGTGACTGGAAATAAAATGATATCAGGTATAGAGAGTGGGGAATTTGTTTTATTCTTATTAGATTTAACTGCATGTTATTTGATGTGTCTGTTGTTTTGAAAAATGTTACTGTTTTTTGAGAACATTAAAAAAAATGGTGATGTCCTGTTCATCAGCCATTTTGAACTATATATGCTATTAGTATAGTTTTACTATTATGATTAATGTTATATTTTTTGATTTTATTATTTTATGAGGAATGATGGTGTTTCTGTTTTTCCATTGTTGCACTGCATACAGTGTTATTGTTGGGGATATGTCAGGGGTATTGATGCATCAGTATTGAGGTTGGGGACATGTCAGGAGGAAGTAGGATGATTGAAGACCCAGTGTTGTTGTTGGGAATGTGTTAGGAGGAAAAAAGCTGAGAGAGACCTTGAGGTGATAGTGTCCAACAATCTGAAGTCGGCAAAACAATGTGACAAGGTGATAGCTAAAGCCAGAAGAATGCTGGACTGCATAGAGAGAGGAATATTGAGTAAGAAAAGGCATGTGATTATCCCCTTGTACAGGGCTTTGACGAGGCTTCACCTGGAGTACTGTGCTCAGTTCTGGAGACCGTATCTCCAAAGGGACAGAGACAGGATGGAGGCGGTCCAGAGAAGGGCGACCAAAAATGTGAATGGTCTTCATCGAAAGACTTATGAGGAGAGATTGAAGAATCTAAACATGTACACCCTGGAGGAAAGGAGGAACAGAGGTGATATGATACAGACTTTCAGATACTTGAAAGGTTTTAATGATCCAAAGACAACGACAAACCTTTTCCATTGGAAAAAAATCAGCAGAACCAGGGGTCACAATTTGAAGCACCAGGGAGGAAGACTCAGAACCAATGTCAGGAACTATTTCTTCACAGAGAGCATGGGATAAACACTGTGGATCCATAAAGACTAGAGGATGTGAATGAAGAGAGGGTGGCTGATACCAGTCTAGCTACCTTGGAGTTCTTTTTTCCTTTTGATGAAGTCTTCCCACAACTTTCATTAGAATGGAGGAGAAAACCCCAATTCTAGAGCTCTAAATAGGTTCCAGTGCTTCCCCCATTGACTTTAATAGCACATGAATGAACAAATAAAATGAATAAATGATTTTTTTTTTAACTAAAGAAATGAATTGAGGTGCTCACAAAATGAATGATTTTTTTTCCTCTGCACATACCTACTATTTTATAGACAGTGAAAGTACATTCATATTTTCAGTCTTGCATGCAAATTTACTGGTACAAAAACAGGGTGGTCTGGGATGTTCCAGTGCACAGTCAAGAGGTATGCACTGACATTTCTGTTTTGTACAAAATTTATGAGTATAAAGTATCAAATGTATCCCTCCCATTTTACACTTTATTGTCAAGCCCAATTGAAATTGGACTTGTCTGTTGTCTGCAATTTTTGGGAGTTCAGGGCAAAGTATTAGAGGGCTTAAGTGAACTAAAGATGGATTGGCTGAACCTGTAAACTAATGATTTCAAGTACACGAGCAAATATTTTCAAAACTGTATACATGCTTCCACATATAAATCTGGATTTTTACATGTACATGTTAGTTTTTTTCACATGTAAAATTTAGGCAGGTATTTTTGTAAAATAAGTAAAGTAAGTGTTTTCATTATATTGCAAATATTCGCTTGTTATGAAACACACATACATACATTCAGAACAGAGCTGCGCTATAATTTATAAATTATGCAGCAAGTCAATGTACAGTTTATAAAATACTAAGATAAATTTCTGCAAGTCTACTTATGCACACAAATCTAGTACCACAAATAGGTTTGAAACTTAGGCTCACTGTAATGCTAATTTACTTTAATACATTAATGCTCAGCTCAGTGTACAGCAGCAGTCAGAAAGGCAAAGAGAATGTTATGAATGATTCAGAAAGGAATTGAGAATCAAATGTAGAATATTAGAAAGCCACTTTATTTATTTAATAAATATCCTTCACAAGCTTTTTGTCAGACAATGAGAATGCAATATCTACTAGTTTTTATTATGAGGCTGGAGCTCTGGAGAATAGACCCTTACAGACTGCTATTTCTGCATCAGCTCCTAATGTGACTGGAATTTTGGAACAACCATAGGAAGAAATAGTGCAGAGAACTATCCTTGTTGATTATTTTCTTTACAGCCTGATAGGGATTGGATTTTGAGAGCTTTTTTAAAAAATAAAGATATTCTCTTCTTTTTGGACAGAAGTTTAGAGTTTATCTGGACTTTTGTAAAGTCACTCAGGATGAGGAAAACATTTTTGCTATAATGAAGTCAGACTGTTTCTTTGGTTGCAAATTTTTTACTTAGATTTCCTGTGAAATGTATTGAAAAATGTCAGGGGTTTTGTTTGTGTTTTATGATCCTTCATAGATAGAGAAATTTATGGAAGAAAGATCTGGATAGTCAGATGTGGGATGATTAGATGCTATGAATTATTATTATGACAGTTCAAAATCTTTTGTTTTTTACTTCTTTCCTTGTTTTCAACTTTCAGTTTCCTTCCCCTCCTCTCCCCTTCTCTCCCAAGATTGAGGACTAATTATGTGGCTTGCAATTATGCTTTGACCTTGTTAATTTTACCATATTTTGTATTTGTTTATAAGCTGCTGTCATGTTTGGCAGTCCGCGGACTACCCCCATGAACCACCACTTTCTTCTTCTAGGCCAGGCCATTCCTTCTTGCTCCCAATGTGGTTAAGTGCTGTCAGCACTCTGCGTGGTGGGTAGGTCCATGTACTCCAGATCTCATGACTTTTAATGGGCCAGTGGCGGGAAAACACCTGTGGCGCGAGACATTGACATCATATATTTATTTATTTATTTATAACTTTTATATACCGAGGTTCAATTAACAGAATTAATTATCACTTCGGTTTACATTACAACCAGCAAACAACAAATGACAGAGTATTGTCTTACATTGAACAAGGTAGAGAAACATGGATAAAACAAAATTTGGGGGAAAGTAGAGCTAGAGTCTAGACTTACTTTGAACAGGGTGGAGAAAAACTTGTCTAACCATCATTTGAGTGAGAGCAAAGAATAACCGTGGTGAGATGAACTAGAAGGGTGAAAAAACCGGTAGGGTGGGGTAGGTTAAAAAGGGGGGGGAAGAAAAATAGCGGCTTTGTTACAAAAAAATAGGGAACTTAAGGGAAAGGCTGGTCGGGACAGACAGGTAAGGCTGAGGAGGAAACTGAGTGGTTATGGGAAAGCTTGGCCAAACAGCAAAGTCTTAAGTCTCTTCTTGAAGGTGATTGGACATTGTTCAAGCCTTAGGTCAGGTGGGAGCAGGTTCCATTGCTTGGGGCCAGAAGCGGACAAAGCTCTTTTTCTTAATGAGGTTTTGAATCTAGTGGTAGCTTGAAGAGAAGTCCAAAGCTCTCCTTCCCTCACTGTCTCAGCAACAGGTCCCGCTACTTCTTAGCCTTGTCTTTAGTCTTCATTCCAGCATTGTCCTCAGTCCTTGTCCAGATGTCTTTGTCTTGCCTTCTGTCTTTGTGAAGTCTGTTCCATCCTCAGTATCCTCCTGTTCTCATCCTTGCCCGCCTGCCCTGCCTATCCATCTCTCTTCCCCTCTCTTGGATGGATCTCTGGTTTTAACATCAGCCTGGATCTAGGATATGAATGACAACTGCCTGCCTCTTTCCATTGCATCGATATTGGACACAACTGACCACTAGGGATGAGCATTTGTTTAAAATGAAAATGTAAAACTCGACAATTAAAGCTAATTTGTTTCATTGGGGAGGCCCTGAACCAAATTGGGGACTCCCCGAATGAAACAAATCTTATTTGTCAGTTTCGTTTTAAACAAATGCATCAAGCTTAGGTTTAGGCCAGAAGCTAGGACTTCACCTGGGGCATAGGTTGAGGCATAGTGGAGGGGCTGCAGCCTGTGCCAAAGATGAGGTCCCGGATTGAGGCCTAGGCCGAGATGTCAGCATCGAGCTCAGCTGCTGGCACCTCAGCCTAGGCCTTATGCCGGGCACTCGGCCAAGACCCCCAAAAAACAAAAATCCAAAAACGTACCTGATCCGTCAGGTATCTGTCGAAGGCAAGATTCAGATGCTGGGACCTCAGACAGGACCCAGGCCTGATGCCGAGACCTGACCTGGATGTCAGGTTCCAACACCGGGACCTCAGCCTGGACCCAGGCTTGACACCATGACCTGGCAAGGAGACAGGGTCCTGATGCTGGGGCCTAGGCCCAGACCCAGGACCAACACTGCAGCCTAACCTAGAGGCAGGGTCCCAATGCCGGGGCCTTGGTCTAGGCTGGGGCCTTAGCTCAAACCTGACACCATATCCTGACTCAGAGGCTGAGTCCCGACACTGGGGTCTTGGCCTGGATTCAGGCCTGATGCCGCAACCCAACCCAGAGGCTGGGTCTGGAACCCAGAGCCTAGGCCCAGTCCCAAGCCCAAAGCTGGGGCCTTGGCCAGGAGGCTGGGTCCTGACATCAGGGCCAAGGTCTAGGTTCTAGGGTCAAGCCCAGGTCTCAGTTTCCAGCCTTGGGAGCTCTGCAGTCCTTCATCTTACTTCTTCTGCTCTTTAAAGCCAAATGTTGGGTATTCACTGGGGATGCACTGGAGTTAACTCCAGCATATTCACCCTAACGGATGGAGCCATTTTGATGTATGGCAATGCCATACATCTAAATGGTGCCATCCGCTGGGGTCATGCTGGAGTTCATTAATTAATTAATTAATTTACTTTGGCGTGACCCCAGCGGACACCCGTCATTTGGCATTGAAGAGCTGAAGAAGGAAGACGATGGACAGCAGTGATCCCAGGCCTAGACCTTACCCTGGCCGAGGCCTGGGTATCAGGACCTAAACTCCTGGCCCAGGCCCGAGCATTGGGCCTGGGTCTGGAGCTAATCTTGGCATTGGGACCTGGCCTTTGGGTTTTGTCATGGTGTCGGGCCTGGGTCCAGGCCAAGGCAACGATATTGGGTCCTAGCCTTTGGGTTGAGTCATGGTGTCAGGCCTGGGCTTGGGCATTAGCCAAGGCTGAGGCCCAGGAATTGGGACCCAGTCTCTAGGTCAGGTGGCAGTGTTTGCCCTGTGTACAGGCCTAGGTTCAGGCTTTGGGACTCTGCCTCCGGGTTGGGTCGCATCATTGGGCATGGGCTCGGTCCCCAGCCTAGGCTGAGGCCAAGACCTCAGGACCTGGCCTCCATGTCAGTTCATGGCATCAGTCCTGGATCCAAGTTCCATTCTCCGGGCCGTACCATGGCATCGGGCCTGGGTTCAGGCTCTGGCCTAGGCCGAGACATCAGCCTTGGATAGGCTGAGGCTCCGGTGTCCTACAGGGGCCTCAGCAGACGCAAAACCAAGACTTTGGCCTATTTGCTGCCGGCGGATCCCCACCACCCGTGTAAGTGGTGGCCGGGGAGCATCCTGCCACGGGCATTTTTCCAGGGGTAAAAGGGAGACCTAGTTTTATTTTTTGCTGTTTTTTTTTTTTTTTTTTTAATTGCTTGATTGTTTGTTTTCACACAGATCAAATGAATTAAGCAATCCATAAACTAAAATTCATTGGGAAAAACCCTTCCGAAAACAAACTGAATAATGAAAACACATTTTTTTTGCCTGCACATCCCTACTGACAACTGCCTGCCTTTGACCATTGCCTGGATCTCAAATATGACTGGCCGCTGCCTGCATCTGACCATTATCTGGACCTCAGATAAGACTGACTGCTGTCTGCCCCTGACCATTTCCTGCCCTCAGATATGTCTGACTGCTATCTGCCTATGACCCAAGCTAAAGGTGGACCTTCTTTTCTGCTATCAGCAGAAACAGCACCTAAGTCCTGCTGGCCCCAGAACCCAAAGGCTTAACCCAAGAGGAACGTGGGCTGGTATAGGTGAAGATCCTGAGTGGTCTCTGTGTTGTCTGGGTCCAGCTGTTGATAATAAGAACATGCAGGGATCCTCCTTGTTCCTGCTCTGAAGTTCCTTGCCTTGGTTCCATTCCTGCTTTGTTCTTGCTCCGCCCATGCTTGCTTGCTCTCACCTCCCACGGTGTGCCTTGGGGCTCCTCCCCGAGTCATGCCATGGTCCAGGGGCTCTCCCATGAGCTAGAGACTGCGCCTCCATGCTCTCAACATCAGCCGAAGGCCGTGGACGCAACAGGATCCGAAGGCCATGAGCTCGGTGATTGTGTGCCTGCGACGGGCTCAAGTTTCCTGGATATTTTTTGAATCTTGTTCCTTGCCTAGAAAATATTTTGCTCCTAGTTTCCTGGACTGTTTGGCCTGGTTTAAAAAAAAACATTTTTTTGCTGTTTGCTTCGCTTTTTAAGTAAGTCCTGATTTTCATGACCCACAGGAGGCGCCTGCATCCAGATTTTTTAAGCCAGTCCAGTCCTGGAACTCCTTTTGACCAGTAGGAGGTGCCTGTACTTGTTTCAGAGACCATCTCTGCTCATCCCGCAGAGTTGTGGTGATCCATCCTTGGTTCCACACTATCTGCAGGAGGCACCTGTACCCAGGTTGCCACATCACAGTTTCCAAGTTCCACTTCATTGAGCATCATCAAGCTTCAAGGAGTATATGTCTACTTGAATTAAATTATAGCAACTCCAGGTCTTTGGGTTTGAACGACCTGCAGGAGGCGCTTGCACCCTAGACCTGGCTTCGTTCCTCCAATTCCAATTCAGACCACGCTTCCCTCATCTCGGTGCTTGTCATTGGACTAATTACAGCTTCAATCCCGACTCTGCTCTGCACAGGTGGGAGTCCCAGCCTCTAATTCCACTCTGATTTCAGAGGTGTCACCTTGTATCTCTTCTCCTTAATTCCAGCATGGTGAGTTGCCTTGTATCTACAGCTCGCAGACACCATCCATCCTTCTGGTATCCTTTGCACAGCTTCTGAGCTGTTAGAGTCTGGATTGGGAAATCCAACTTGTTCTTTATCCATCCATCTGATGCTGTCTCTGCTGCCAGACTAGGTCTGTGATTGCTACCTTCAGGCTTGTCTGGAAAGCCCGCATTGACCTTCAGCTCAGTTTCCATCAGGAAGGACCCTTTGCTCCATCAAGGACTGCTCTTTATGGATGACCAAAACTGGCCAGCTTTCAAATTGTTTTCCACCAGTGAAAGTTGTTGCTGTAAGGATTGCTGCTATCTACTGCATTTACCAAGCATCCCGAGGATTGAAGAGCGATGCCTTAAACCTACTATTTGGCTCTTGCTTTCAAGAAGACAATATTGTGGAGGTGTTCCTCACTCTCGTCTTGATGTAATAGAAACCTGAACTGGACCATTCCTTAAGATGCTATTTCCACTTCTGGGTCAACAATTCAACCTGGGTCATGTCTTTTAAGTTTCTTTGTGTGACTACGTTGTCTTTAATATGTTGTTTTTGCCTCATCACTTCAGCTCCTTCTAAGGCTTAAACATCTTGTGTTTGGACCCCAAAGTTCCCCAGCTGGTATAGAAGATACGCCTTCTCACCTTCAGCCGTTGAGAAAAGGCTGAAGGGGGGGCTTTGAGGAGGGGTGCTGTTATGATCCTGCTCGTGGAGCTTATCCCTCGAGCAGGCCTCTCACCTTCAGTGCTACCTTGTTGCAACTGCTAGGCCGCTCCTTGCGGCCTGTCCGCAATCACCGTCCTCCTTCACAGCAGGGAAGCCCACTGCCGCTCCGACGTTGTCCCTAGCGCAGCCCAAAGGCCATCGCTGCCACAGCCTCTTCCCGGCACATCTCGGAAGCTGCTGCCGATGCTCCATCTTTGCGGTGGGCAGAGCCACCACCGCTGAGTCTCCCCACGGCAGGGAGCCGCTACTAGCCTACTCTCCCTTGCAGGAATCTGCCAATGTCAGGCCCTCATTTCACGGCCTAGTGCCACCTCTGCCTGCTCCTCTTCATGGTGGGGACACCACCAACACTGTCCTTGGTCCTGCCCCTCTCTAGGCATGCAGCCTTGCCTCTTCAAGATATTTAAAGGGCCAGCGGCGGGAAAAGCCCCACTGGAAGCCAGTCTCTCTTCATTTCCTGCTTCAGCCCTATAAAAAGGCTCAGATCCTGTTCCTCGGGGCCTTCGGATCCAGAATCCACAATTGTCTGTGTTCCTCTTCGGGTCAAGGTCCTCCGTGGTCTTCACTTTGTTTAGATGTCTCCTTGTCCTGATGTTCCTGGTCTTGTTCTCCATTGGAGATCCTTCATCACCTGGTCCAAGTACTGATATTCCAGATGTCCTGATGTTCCGTGGTTCCGTTCGCAAAGTCCTGATGTTCCAGATGTTTCGTGTTCCTGATGTCCTGGTCCTGATGTCTTCATCTTCACCTCTGCTACAAGTTCCCAGATTCCTTACATCCACCTTTCCTGGCGTGCTACCATCATGGTCCGTGACCAGCCCATGGGGGACTGTGTAGGGTGCTTCGTGGTACAAGGCCTTCTTCTCATCTGCAGCACAAGCCTCCAAGAGACTTATGTTTTTAATACCTTGTTTCTGAGAATCCTGAGTCTTGAATCCTGTCCTGGTCTTTGGAGTCCCTTGTGCCTTCTTCCGTCCATGCCTAAGACTCTGCCAGAACCTGCTCCACTTTAGCAAGGTCCGTGACCAGCCACAGGCGGCTGTGTATGGTGTGCCCCGGTACAGGCCTCTATTGAATCTTCATCATGCTCCAGTCTCAAGTTCCACTTCCTCGCCTGGAGTCTGCTTTGCATTCAGCATGGTCCGCGACCAGCCATGTGCGGCTGTGTAGGGCATGCTGCGTTGCAGTTCTCACCCAGTACTTTTGTCTGAATCCTGAATCCTTGCCTGAGACCTTCTGAGTAACCTGAATCCTTGTCCGAGTCTTCTGAGTAACCTGAATCCTTGTCTGAGTCTCCTGAGTATCCAAGTCTTCGTCTGAGTATCCTGAGTATCCAAGTCTTTGTCCGAGTCTTCCGAGTAACCTGAGTCTTTGTCCGTGTTTTCCTAGTTCCGGAGTTCCTGTCTTGTTCCTGCCCTCAGCCTCCATCTGGCCTCACACACTTTTCATTCCCAAGCAGTGGGTCCGAAAGGGCTACCAAGTGGCCGGAGGACTACTCTTGTGACCAGCATTGCATTGCTGGGTCACACTAGTGTGTGTAGGTCCAGCGGAGGGCTGATCCTGACTTGTTCCTGCACTGAAGTTCCTTGCCTTGGTTCCAGTCCTGCTTTGTTCTTGCTCCACCCATACTTACATGCTCTCACCTCCCACGGTGTGCCTTGGGGCTCCTCCCTGAGTCATGCCATGGTCCAGGGGTTCACGCCCACCCATGAGCTAGCGACCGCACCTCCATGATCTCAACATCAGCCGAAGGCTGCGGTCGCAACAGGGACTGGTTGTTTAAATACTTTTCCTGTCTATTTTGGATTTATATATATATATGTGTGTGTGTGTGTATTTATTGAAAGTACATTTGTATATGTTTGTTGTTACTGATTAATATAGAAGATATATATATATATGTATATATATTTTTTTCCTCTGGTTTAGTTTCCCATAACATATAATATATAACTGCCCTGGTTCTTTCCATTACCCACTTATGAAATGAGGTGTTTTGTACCATGGCCAGTGTTCCAAGGCCCCTCAAATGCCTCTCTGATGCGGGGGTCTGCTCCTCTGGTCTTGAGTGTTGGGACAGAGGGCTGCCAAAAATCTAGGCTCAGCCATAGTCCTTTTTATAATGCTTTCCATGCAATGAACAGTAAAGATTACATGTCTCTTAATTCATTAGTTGGGCCTGAATACAAACCTATGCCCCCTTAAATGCCAAGGCACCCAAATTGTTCCAGGTTATTTGGGTCAGAAGACATCAGAATGGTTCATTGCAACATTGCATGTTTGTTGATTTCTCCTCCCAAACCAGGGGGTATAGCAAGGCGTTTTAATATGGGGCCCGTTTTTGATTGGTCTCATATGATGGTGATGATGTCTCTTATTAGAACACAGTTCTGCAGTATCATCAGCTCATCAATATCTGGCAATTACTTTATCTGTGACTTCAGCCATGGCTAGTTGCCTGGTTCTAACTCAGCTGTCTGTTTTTAATAGCAGTGTCCACTTAGAGCAAACAAGTAAAAAAAAAAAAAATGGAATTATTGCAAAATTGTCTCTCAGTATGGAAAGTCCCAAAAAATACAGTCTTTAGTTTTAGAAAGAGAGAGAGGCCTTAAAAAAATGTCCAGGGTTTTAGGAAGTTTTGGAACATAAATGGGACACCTCAGGGCTTCCCTATCTTTCTGTCCCTTTCCTATCAGTTAATTAATCTCCCCCCAAAACTTACCATAACAAAGCAACTGTAGCTTGCATACAATAGTTTGTGTTTGTGATCTTTCCATCCCAAAAAAGATATAGTGGAATTAGAAAAGATACAGTAAAGGGAAGCAAAAATGAGAAAAGGGATGGAATGGCTCCTTTAGGAAGACAGGATAAACAAGTTAGGGATCTTCAGCTTGGAGAAGAGGCAATTGAAAATGAATATTACAGAGGTTTATAAAATCATGAGTGGAGTTGAATAGGGGCTGGTTATTCACCCTTTCAAATTGTATTAAAACCAGGGCTTGTTTCATAAAACTAACAGGTTGCAGATTTAAAACAAATTAGAGAAAGTACTTTTTTGATTCAGTGCACAATCAAGCGGTGGAATTTGTTGTCACTGGAAGTGGTCAAGGCACCTACCATAACTGGGTTTAAAAGGGTTTGGAAGAGTTCTTGGAGGAAAAGTTCTTAATGTAACAGCTTCAAGAAAAGCTAGGGACATATTGCATTGAGAAGGAACATTTTTTTGAAGGTTTCACCCGTTTGGTTCTTGATCAGATTTGACTGTCTTTGTGAGGTGGTCATGCTGCCCACCTGATTTCTAACAAAATGTGCATTGGATTTTTAGATAAGCAGGAGACAAAGTGATGATCGGTAGAGTTGGGGATTCTTTATTGGTCTTAGCCCGACTCTGGCTGAGTTTCGCTCACAAGAGCTGCCTCAGGGGCTACTGTACCAATGGTGGCTTATATTATCTTACATGAATAATGTAAGACCTTCGCATCACATTAGTTCAATTTATAAAAAGTTGGCTCGGTGGTAGATCAGCGATTTACCAATCGGTGTGTTGTAAATGTTTTGAAATTACAGACAGCACTGTTAGTGCTCTAAGTATCTCAGTTATATATTTAACTTTGTGTCCCACCTAGTATGAGTCAGACCTGCAGCAATTTAAGTGTGTTGCTCCCAAAGTAAATTATCACCAAAATAGAGTTGTGTCGTGATTTTGTCGTGCTGCCTTGTCATAACAAGAAAAACAGCTAAATACAAGTCTAAACAAATACAACTTTTGATAAAATGTTGCTAGCATATGAATAATTTTTATATTGTATCAAGAAAAAGTGTATATCAATTTAAGAGTAATTTGTTTAAAAAATAAAATAAAGGGTCAGTTAACTCTTGTAATTATATATTTAAAGACCATTATTAAAAAATGAAGAACATTTTATTTTTTAAGCATGAAAGAAAGTGATTTTTGGGCAATGACTATAAATCTAAGCAGTAAGGGCCAGATTTTCAAAGGGTTACGCTCGTAAATCCTCTGGATTTACGCATGTAACCGGGCCTACATGCGTTGGGCCTATATTAAAAAGGCCTGGCAACACGCGTAAAGCCCCAGGATCTGTATAAGTCCTGGGGCTTTACTAAAGGGACAAAAAGGGGTCGCATCATTGGGCATGGGCTCGGTCCCCAGCCTAGGCTGAGGCCAAGACCTCAGGACCCGGCCTCCATGTCGATTCATGGCATCAGTCCTGGATCCAAGTTCCATTCTCCGGGCCGTACCATGGCGTTGGGCCTGGGTTCAGGCTCTGGCCTAGGCCAAGACATCAGCCTTGGATATTCTGAGGCTGCAGTGTCCTACAGGGGCCTCAGCAGACACAAAACCAAGACTTTGGCCTATTTGCTGCCAGCAGATCCCCACCACCTGGGTAAGTGGCACCCGGCCGCACAGGAGCAAGAAGGAGCAGGCAGGCCACAGGATGGCCTCCTGCCTTCTGACGAGGGCCCCGAGCATGACATCGCGGCTCCCTGCTGTGGAGGTAGGCCAGCAGCATTAGCCTTGCACGCAGGGCCGAAGATGTTCGTGGCCTCCGGGCCGGAGAGGACGGGGTCGGTGGCATCGGCAGAGGAGGCTGCTTGGCGGGGCCAGCCCTGCCGAGCAGGGCAGGAGCTGTTGTGGCCTCTGGGCTGCAGAGGATGTCGGCAGCGGCGGCCTGCCGCAAAACTGAGCCGATAAGTGGGGAGTCTGCCCGCGGCATGCGGGCAGATTCACAACACCGGGTAGCGCGCACACCCTTTTAAAATCTACCCCT
Organism: Rhinatrema bivittatum; assembly: GCF_901001135.1. Taxonomy (NCBI): domain Eukaryota; kingdom Metazoa; phylum Chordata; class Amphibia; order Gymnophiona; family Rhinatrematidae; genus Rhinatrema; species Rhinatrema bivittatum. The sequence continues at coordinate 455,204,085 of NC_042617.1, read as the reverse complement.
ATGTGTATATGAAAGGGTAACTTTATTATGGATGATATTGGAATCACTAATTATGAATGCCCATTTCCTTTCATTTTTTTAATAATTTTTCATTATTTGCCATTAATACTGTCTGATTTGATTCATGGTTTTATTTATTGATTTATGGAGAAATTCATAAACCATTATTTGCAAGGTAGTTTGAGGAAGCCACCACTTATTTCTTGGACTCAGTAACAAATGGATCTATTTTTTGGGTTCTGTCTGGTATTTGTGACCCATATGGTCACTGCCAGAGACAGGATGCTTGGCTTCACTATATTCATCACTATGGGGATCATTTGTCAAAGGCTTATCGCATGCGATACGGCCATATGGCGTGCGATAGAATGCAAATTAAGGGGATGGGAGCAGTCGGGGCAGGGAGGGACGGAGTCGGTGGTGTCTTCGCTGCCGGCGTTAATGTTACTAACTTTATCGTCGGCAATAGCGCACCGAATAGCACCACCTTTCATGGTGGTGCTATTTGGTGCGAAAGCCGGCAGCTGGCGCACTGCTGGGGTGCGAAGGCTGCGGGCTTTTGCAGGCCCGCCCCCCCCCCCCATTTTCGCAGGATTCATCATTCTGTGAGGAATGATGAATCCAGGCCTATGTTTTCTATAGCTCCCATGGTATTTACTAGGGATGTGAATCGTTTTTGAACGATTAAAATTATCGTCAGATAATTTTTAAATCGTCCAAAATCGTTACAGTGCACAATACAATACAAATGCCCCCGATTTATCGTCAGGGGCATTTGTATTGTATCGTTAAATAGGGCGTGGGAAAACCGGCACACCAAAACAACCCTAAAACCCACCCGACCCTTTAAAACAAATCCCCCACCCTCCCGAACCCCCCCCAAAATGTTTTAAATTACCTGGGGTCCAGTGGGGAGGGTCCCGGCGCGATCGCCCGCTCTCTGGCCATGGCTGTATTAAGAGAAATGACGCCAGTGGCCCTTTGCCCTTATCATGTGACAGGGCAAAGGTAGCGCCGGCGCCATTTTGGTTCCTGGCTCCCAACGTCACACGTGCAGGAGATCGCTCCCGGACGCCCGCTGGACCCCCAGGGACTTTTCGCCAGCTTGGGGGGGGCCTCCTGACCCCCGTATGACATAGTGAGGGCAAAGGTAGCGCCGGCGCCATTTTGAATATTGGCAATACGGCCTGCGTGCAGGAAGTCGCTCCCGGACCCCCGCTGGACTTTTGGCAAGTCTTGTGGGGGTCAGGAGGCCCCCACAAGCTGGCCAAAAGTCCCTGGGGGTTCAGCACGGGTCCGGGAGCGATCTGCATGCGTGACGTCGGGAGCCAGGAACCAAAATGGCGCCGGCGCTACCTTTTTGAAAGTGTGGTCTCCAAAACTGTACACATTATTCCAAATGAGGTCTCACCAGGAACTTATACAGGTGCAATATCACCTCCTTTTTCTGCTGACCATTCCACTTCCTAGTTTGTCTTACTACTTCACATCATTAGAATAGGATTTATTTATTCATTTAAAACAATTTGATATCCCACTATTTCCTGAATCATCAAAGCATGTTACAATATTATATAAACTGACAATAACTATACAATATTATAAAAACTGGCTAGGATCTAACAATCCAGGTAGTGACCATCTTAGAATGCTTTTTAATAGGGATGTGAATCGTTTTTGAACGATTAAAATTATCGTCAGATAATTTTAAAATCGTCCTAAATCGTCAGAGTGCACTATACAATACAAATGCCCCCGATTTATCATCATAAATCGTCCTATATCGTTAAATAGGGCACGGGAATTATTTGGGGGAGGGCCGGAAAACCTCCACACCAAAATAACCCCTAAACCCACCCCGACCCTTTAAAACCAATTCCTTACCCTCCCCCACCCTCCTGAAGCCCCCCCAAAATGTTAAATTACCTGGTGGTCCAGTGGGGGGGGGGGGTGTCCCGGCGCGATCTCCTGCTCTCGGGCCATCGGCGCCATTTTGGCTGCCACTAATTAAAATGGCGCCGATGGCCCGATAAAAAAAAAAACCCACCCGACCCTTTAAATCGACCCCCCTTAGCCTCCCACACCCTCCCGACCCCCCCAAAACCTTTTAAAATTACCTGGCCATCTTTATTCATCAGCCCCTATTATAGAGTATAGTATAATAGGGGCTGATGAGTAAAGATGGCGCCGGCCATCCAGTGCTCCTACCATGTGACAGGGGCCGGCCAATGGCACGGATACCCTGTCACATGGTAAGGGCAAAGGGGCATCAGCGCCATTTTTTTTTAGCGCAGCTGATGCCTGGGAACGGGAAATCGCTCCCCGAGGCCCCCCTGGACCACCAGGTAATTTTAAAAGGTTTTTTTTGGGGGGGGGTCAGGAGGGTGGGGGAGGCTAAGGGGGGTCAATTTAAAGGGTCGGGTAATTTTTTTTTTTAGCGGCGCGGGCCTCCCTAAAAAAAAATTAGCGATGTGAATTGGAATCGGAAACAATTCCAATTCACATATCTTATCGATCAGATTCCCCCCACCAGCCGAACCTGATCGTTTAGATGATCTGGCACACGATTCACATCTCTACTTTTTAATGCATCATATCTAGATTGCAGTTGTTTCCCTACAGGACACTTTTTAAAGTGGTGCACTCTCAATAAAACAGAAAGGAAATAATGCTCAGTGTTCACACTGCAGGCAGTGATATATGACTAAAATAACTCAGCAACTAAACACGTAATAAAAAAGAATAATATTTACAGTAAGTCCCATGGCAATGCACATTTTGTTTGCCAATCATAAACAAATGTGAAATGAAAATAGGTAGTTACCAGGGATACCCATCTCCAGTTCCTTTGTCTGAGTCTGTTCTCAGTAGCTATTTCTCCTACTTTACTTATGGCTTTTTTAATGGTTTTGTTTTTCCAGCAGTGAAAAATATTATTTTCTTTTATAAATAATCACTTGCAAAGATTCTCAGCATTGCTATGAATAGAATAATTATTGAAAATGCAGGTTAGTTTAAAGCCATCATACTGAGACAACATTGCATCAGTCATTGCATCAGTCATTGCATCATCCAGCATTCATCCAGCCTCTCCAGCATCCAGCATTCATCCAGTCACCCCAGCATCCAGCCTCTCCAGCATCCAGCATTCATCCAGCCTCTCCAGCATCCAGCATTCATCCAGTCACCCCAGCATCCAGCCTCTCCAGCATCCAGCATTCATCCAGCCTCTCCAGCATCCAGCATTCATCCAGTCACCCCAGCATCCAGCCTCTCCAGCATCCAGCATTCATCCAGCCACTCCAGCATCCAGCATCAACTTACATCCAAAAAAAAAAAAAAAAAAGACATTAACATGCTACAAACCTTCTCCATTCCGATTATCCCTCACTCAATCCCCATCAGAGCTAACGCACCGTTACTCAATCTACGCTCAAAGAGATCTCTGATTCCAATCATGATCTCCCCAATAACACAATTCCTAGGTCTATCCTTAATAACCTTAAGCCTTCTAAACTCGCAGTCGCTCTCAAAAAAATCTCACTTGCTCAACGACCATCTCCTAGACTCTCAACCGGACATTTGTGCCATTACCGAAACATGGCTGAAAAACACTGATACAGCCATAATCAACCAACTACCAATACAACAATATGACGTCTTCTCTATCCCCAGACCTAAAAAAAGAGGGGGTGGAATAATGTTAATCACAAAAAAGAATTAAGACTAACTCAACAAGCCTTCAAATCTACGACTAAATTAGAAATAGGATTATTCAAATCCTCCCAACTCCAAATCTGCCTTATTTACGCCCCCCCAGGGCTCCTAGAAACCGACCCCTCTCCACTCATCGAAATTATAGCCAAACATATCGACTCCATCTTACCCGCTATCATTTTAGGAGATTTCAACATCCATGTTGATTCTCCCTCCCCATCTTCCAATTGCGAAGCCCTACTTTCCTCCTTCCAGGCTATGGGATTCAATCAAATCATAAATAATCCCACCCACAAGGCAGGCCACACGCTTGACCTGATATTCACTAATGAAACCATCTCGCCCATCTCCCCACCTTCCTGCTCCCCCATCCCCTGGTCAGACCACTCGTTGATAGTTACAAAACTTGCCATTAATCAAAAACAGACCCCTATTGCTTCCAAATCCTCCATCCAATTCAGGAAACCTTGTTCAATGGACACACTCAACAACAGCCTTGCCAAAGACCTATCCAAACTGGACTTCAGAGATGCTGATACCGCAATTAATTCCTGGCAAACAATCACACACGCAGTAGCAAACTCAATTTGCCCATTATCCTCAAAAATTATCAACCCAGCACGCTCGAACAAAAAACCCTGGTTCTCTACGGAATTAAGAAAACTCAAACAAGACCTACAACACAAGGAACTACGCTGGCGGAAAGACCCCTCCCCCACATCATTGGCTTCTTACAAAACAGCAATGAGCTTCTACAGAACATCGATCACCCGCACCAAACGAGATTTTTATGCCAAAAAAATACACGGTTTCCTATACGACCCGAAAACGCTCTTCTCATATGTGGCAGCCCTCACCACTCCCACTTCCCCTACCTTCTCAGAAGAAGAAGCCCAAAACAAATCTACAGAGTTGGCGATTTTCTTTGACAACAAAGTCAAAAACCTACTTGGCCCACTGGCAACATCCAACAAATCATCAATAGCCTTACAACCCCCCAGCCAAACTCCTAGCCAAAATCCATCCTCTACTATTCTTAAACAGACGCTAGTATCTCTTGAACCTACATCATCCCTGGAAATAGAATCGATTATCAAGAAAATGAAACCCTCATCTCATCCTCTAGACCAAATACCAACCAAACTTCTCCTCACCATTCCTAACACCATTGCCAGATCTCTGGCAGACATCATAAATTGTTCCCTCAATCAAGGATCTGTCCCTGACTCCTTAAAAATTGCTTCGCTGAAACCCTTACTAAAAAAACCCAATCTGGACCCAGCCAACCCAGCAAATTTCCGCCCCATCGCAAACCTACCTTTTATAGCTAAAATAATGGAAAAACTTGTCAACTTCCGTCTCACCGACTACTTGGACTCCCACAATATCTTATACCCTTCTTAATTCGGTTTCAGGAAACGCCTAAACACAGAATCCCTCCTTCTTTCTTTAACGGACACCATCCTGATGGGCCTTGACAAGGGACAATCTTACCTCCTAGCCCTACTCGATATTTCTGCGGCGTTTGACACGGTAAATCACGACATCCTCATCAGCCGTCTAATGGAAATAGGCATCTCTGGCTCCGCACTGCTCTGGTTTAAATCCTTTCTGAACAACAGGCACTACAAAGTTAAAATAAACGACAAAGAATCCCACCCCGTCCCATCAAAACAAGGAGTACCACAGGGCTCTTCTCTGTCCCCTACCCTGTTTAACATATACCTACTTCCTTTATGCCAGCTGCTCAATAGCCTCAATCTCACCCGTTTTATATACGCAGACGATGTGCAAATCATAATCCCCATCTCGGACCCCATCTCCTCAACTCTAAATTTCTGGAACGACTGCCTACATGCCATCAACCAGCTTCTCACGAATCTCAACCTGGTCCTAAATACGTCCAAAACGGAACTCCTGGTTATCTCCCCTAGCGATAACCACCCCTTCACTAATAACACAATAACCCCACTAGCAAGCCATGTCAGAGACCTTGGGGCCACCCTTGACTCCAGAATGAATTTCAAAAAATTCATTAACGCTACAACTAAAGAATGTTTCTTCAAGCTACAGGTCCTGAAGCATCTAAGACCGCTCTTACACTTCCAGGATTTCCGTTCTGTGCTTCAAGCAATACTGTTTTCAAAGATTGACTATTGCAACGCTCTTCTACTCGGTCTCCCCGCCTCTTCGACCAAACCTCTACAGATGCTGCAAAACGCAGCAGCCAGGATCCTTACAAACACACGGCGCAAGGACCACATCACACCTATCCTAAAAATCTTACATTGGCTTCCTATTCAACATAGAATACTGTTCAAAGCTCTCACTATCATCCACAAATCGGTCTACCAACAATCCTCTCTCCAACTCACCTTCCCTCTGGAACTACATACATCTTCAAGACCAATAAGAACTGCCTACAAAAGTAAGCTCATGGCCCCTCCCAACAAATCATCAGTTCACAACTCCATCCACAAGCGAGCATTTTCAACAGCAGGTCCCCTACATTGGAATTTGCTTCCTCAAGACTTACGCCAGGAACAATGCCATTTAACCTTCAGAAAAAAACTTAAAACCTGGCTGTTCACACAAGCCTATCGTTGAAGGATTCCATATTAACCAACTCTCTCTCACCCTCCAACCACCCTTCTCACTCCCCGCACTCCCAACCTTTTTCCCTTTTCCACTCGCAACCTCAACCCACCCTTTTCCCTCACCCCCGCCACTCCTCCCATTTGACATACCATGTATATTCCAGCTGTATATATTCCATATATATATATTTCCATGTATATTTCCGCTGATTATAATCCATGTTTCTGTATTATTAATTTATTGTTTTATGTTAATTTATAGTTTGTAATTTTGTTAACTTATTGTTCAATTACTTAATTCTGTCCTATCTTCCGACATCCATGTTTTTACTCTCCCTTTTTTAATGTAACTTCTCTTTTCCACTTATACGTTAATTGGTTTTTCCCCTTGTTCTAATGTAAACCGGTACGATAAGACCTGGTCTTGAGTGTCGGTATAGTAAAAGAAGTTAAATAAATAAATAAATAAATAAATAAATATTTGCAATACGTATATATTGATAACAGTATTTAGAACTATGAATGAAAATGCATATGTTTTTCTTAAATATACAGCAATGTTCTCTCATCCTTTTTATAGTGATCTCTTGATTTTTTTCCCTTATATTTGTTGTATTTTTATAGACCTTTGTGATACCTCAGTATGGTGGGTCCAGTTTTGTGTACCAGAAGAGATCCTCTATATCAGGTATCACCACTAATGTTTTGCAAGATTTAATGTTATAGAATTGGCATTCATACGGGAAGTTAATATTTTCAAAGAGATTACAGTATGTGCTTGATAAAAAGAAAAGAAAGGTAGGTAACTCTATACAGTGGAGTTCCTCAGTGATCTGTACTGGGACCAGAGATTTTTAATCTATGTATAAATGATCTGGAAAAGGGAATGATGAATGAGGTAATCAAATTTGAAGATGACATAAAATTATTCTGACTAGTGAAATCACAAGTGAATTGTGAGAAATTACAGGGAGACATTGCAGGACTGGCAGATTGGGCATCCAAATGGCAGATGAAATATAATGTGGAGTAGTGTTAAGTAATGCACATAGGGAAAAGTAACTCTTAATGCTCCATTATGAGATTGTACTTAGAGTACTGTATGCACTTCTGGTTGCCATATCTCAAAAAAGATATAGCTGAGCTACCCTTAACAGTGCACATGGGGATAGTCTAGATGGATCAGCAGTTTCTCCCCTTATCATTTTGCTGGGCAAACTCAATGGACCATTTGATCTTTATCTGCCAATATTGAAATGTTTCTATGTATTAGGGATGGGCATTCAGGAGAAATGAACTAGGAAATGAGAAGAAATTTCCTGTTTTAATTTCATTTCATTATCAAAGTGAAATGATTGAAAATCGGGCAAAGTTTTGTTGGTTTTCATGTTTTGTTTTGAAAACAAAATTGATCCATCGGGCCTAGGCCAGAGACCCAAAGCAAGGGCCTTGACTTAGGTCAAAGTGTGACATTGGGGCTGAGGCCTAGCCTAGGCATAGATCATGGCCCGACACACGAACCGCAGCCTAGACCCGAGCATGACTCCAGGATCTTGGCTAAGGCCCAGGCCTAACACCAGGGCCTTGATCGAAACCACAAAAATACAAAAAAACGTACCTGCTCTAGCGATCCAGCATCATGGTCCAAGCTCAGGCCTGATGCCTAGTTCTCAGCCTGGGCAGGCCTGAATCCTGGTCCTTGGCATGGACCCAGGCCTGATGCTATAACCTGACCCAGAGGCCGGGTTATGATGCCTGGGACTCAACCTAGGCTGGGGCCCAGGCCCAGGCCGAATGCCATGATCCAGTCCAGAGAGGGATGGGTGGGGGGCTTGGGAGGCCTCAAGAGGCCCCTTTTCTTTTTTTTAAATATATATATTTTTTTGTTTAAAGGTTTTCTTTTTTTGTTTAACTAAATAGATTAAATAAACACTTAACAAGCTGAAAGACATGGAAAATCAAACTCCCGAAAATGAAATGAAAAATGAAACAACAATTTTTCTTTCTTTCCCCCCTACTATGTATTTTACTATGAAAAGATATAGAGAAGGATGACCAAAATGATAAAGGGGATGGAATGATTGCTTATGAGGAAAGGCTAAAGAGGTTAGGGGAGAAGAGACAAATAGGGGGGAATATCATAAAGACCTATAAATCATGAGTGGAATAAAATGGGTAAAGGTGAATCTATTATTTATTCTTTTAAATAATACAAAAACTAGGGGATATTCCATGAAGTTAGTAAATAGTACATTTAAAACAAATCAGAGAAAAAGTTTTCCACTCAATGCACAATTAGGCCCTGGAATTCATCATTGGAAGATGTGGTAAATGCAGCTAGCATGGCTGGGTATAAAAAAATGTTTGGAAAAGTTCTTGGAAGAGAAGTTCATAAACAGTTATTAACCAGATAAACTTAGGAAAAGTCATTATTTATCACTGGGTATTTGCAGCATGGGATCTGTCTACTGTTTGGGATCCTGCCAGGTACTTATGACCTGGATTGGCCACTGTTGGAAGCAGGATACTGGATTTGACTTACCCTCAGTCTGACCAATATGGCAATTTTTATGTTCATATGGCTGCAGAGATCACTGGAAAATTTGCCAAATAAAGTTTTCCTGAATAAACTGGAATTTCTAAAGCTCTTACTCAGGGGTACTGTCTCCAAATGGGTTAGTTTTGTGAAAAACCTGACAGGAATGAAAGTCATTCATAAGCCAGGGCATGTTGGATATGATCTCAATCTTTCAGATTTATGCCTCATGCTCTTCTTAATACTTAGAACATAAGAACATAAGAAATTGCCATGCTGGGTTACACCAAGGGTCCATCAAGCCCAGCATCCTGTTTCCAACAGAGGCCAAACCAGGCCACAAGAACCTGGCAATTACCTTGCATTGTGTCAGAGAACTCTTTCTAGAGTTCAGAGGATGTATTATACAGAGGCAACATAGCAAGGTGCGCCTGGAACTTATTTTTAATCAGATTGGTAGTGCCTGATACAAATGGAACTATTTCTGTATTTATCTGCTACATGCTCATGATTTCTGTATCTTCTGGTACTTGAAAATCTCTCTCTCCATTTGTTATACAGAATAGTAGGTGTGTGCATTCGGATTGACCGCATTAGTAAAACGCAACTCATATTTTTTTTTTACTTAAAAAATTGATTCGACATAAACGATCGGATTTCCCACATATCGAACATAGATATGTTCGATATGTGGGAAATCGCGATTGTTGAGCCAAAATAAAAATATAAACCCCCTCACCCTCCTTAATCCCCCCCCCCCCGACTTACCACAACTCCCTGGTGATGGAGCGAGGAGTGAGGACGCCATTTCTGCAATCCTTGGCGAGAAGCATGTGACGTCGGCGGCACGTCGAGTGACGCCGGCGTCACGTGATTCCCGGCTCGTTCGCGCCGGACGGCTCGTTCGGCCCAAAAAGAACTTTTGGCCAGCTTGGGGGGGCCTCCTGACCCCCCCAAGCTGGCCAAAAGTTCTTTTTGGGCCGAACGAGCCGTCCGGCGCGAACGAGCCGGGAATCACGTGGCGCCGCGTCACTCAGACGCGACGTCAAGTGATTCCCGGCAAGTTCGCGCCGGACGGCTCGTTCGGCGCGAACAAGCCGGGAATCACGTGACGCCGACGTCACGTGATTCCCGGCAAGTTCGCGCCGGACGGCTCGTTCGGCCCAAAAAGAACTTTTGGCCAGCTTGGGGGGGTCAGGAGGCCCCCCCAAGCTGGCCAAAAGTTCTTTTTGGGCCGAACGAGCCGTCCGGCGCGAACGAGCCGGGAATCACGTGACGCCGCGTCACTCAACGTGCCGCCGACGTCACATGCTTCTCGCCAAGGATTGCAGAAATGACGTCCTCACTCCTCGCTCGATCACCAGGGAGTTGTGGTAAGTCTGGGGGGGGGATTAAGGAGGGTGAGGGGGTTTAATTTTTTTTTTTGCACATATGTACATATACCCAACTCATTGGATTTTTTTTATGTCCATATTGGCCGCAAGTGGGACCCCCTTTCGGACATAAAAAATATGAACATAAAATTTTGCTCTGCACATCCCTACAGAATAGTAGCCTGGTACTTACACTTCTATTTAGAAATGCCTTTCTTATGCTTTTCTCTTTTGCCACTGTCACTGGTTTTCTAGCATCAAGCATTGTATTGGTTGGAATGCTAATGTCTCGGGCAATCACAACTTTTCATTCAGTGCAGTTCTGTCGGAGTAATGATCCTGGTATTTTTCTGATGCAGTGATGTTACAGAGGTCCACGTTCAAAAGGATTTGTTTGACTAAACTCAGGACCTAGCCTGACAGATCTGGGGTTTTGCGTGTTATTGGCGACGGCTCAACTCACGTCATGTCATGCTTGGCCCTCTACTCCCAGTACACTCGCGGCTGTGGCCAATCTCTGCCACCACGTTCTTCCTGGCTCCCTGTGCTCCACGTGGTGGCTGGGAGGCCGCCAACCAGCGGTCCAACCCTGGGCCTCCCTAGGTGAGCTCATGTGCCATCTGTCCTCCCTTTAAAGGGCCAATGGTGGGAACTTCAGGCTCATGCATGGCTGATGACATCATGAGCCCGGGATATTTAAGGACTACCTCCAGCCACTACTAACCGACTTGGCAATGAGTTCCAGGTTCCTTTCTGGTGCTTGCTCCAGTACTCAGGACCTGTTGTTCTTGCTCTACGGATCCCTGTGCTTCTCATCAGTATCCTGTCTCGGCGCTTCCCACTCTCGGATCCCTGCGCTTCTCATCAGTATCCTGTCTCGGCCTGGCTCAGTGCTTCCACATCTGGGACCCTGTCTCGGCGCTTCCTGCTCCTTGGAGTCTGGCTCAGCGCTTCCACACCTGGGATCCTGTCTCTGCGCTTCTCGCTCCTCGGGGCCTGGCTCAGCGCCTCTACACTTGGGACCCTGCCATGGTGCCTCCCGCTCTGTGGGACCAGCCTCAGCACTTCTACATCAGAGATCCTGCTTCAGTGCTTTCATTCTTCAAGACCTGGCTCAGTGCTGCAACATTACTGGACTGTGTCTCTGTGTCCCCGCTCCTCAGGGCACCTCTCAGCCCTTCTACTTCACAAGGTCCTGTGACTGCACTGCCGTTTCTCAGGCAGTCCCTCTGCGCTACTATACTCGTACCTGCTACAGCGGATTCCCCGTTTTAGCCCTGCTTCAGCATACCACAATACAAGCCTGTGCTTCTGCACCTCCTCTCCTCAGGGTCACTCCCATGAGGTCCTGCTCTACTGTCTTCAGAACTGCAGTGGCCATTCACCCCTTGAGGCTTTCTCTCCCTCTCCCTCCAAGAGTACCTTGGTCTTGGACTATACCTAACCTCACTGACACCCTCTGCTTCCAGCCGCCTACTCTCTCCAGGACCAGCCACACAGAGGCGCTCCTAAGACAAGCCTGCCCCGGCACCCCAAGGGCTCAACCTGCGGGGAACGAGGGCCAGTACTGTGAAGTTCCTGTTTACCTCTGTTCCCATCCAGCCTCACCTCTTGACGGTGGGATCCTGCGAGGCTCAACCCCTCAGGTAGTGTTAACCCCACCTCAGGCCAAGGGTCCACAAATCCTAACATTTGCGTATCCCAACCCTCACAGCAGATAGGTTTTAGATGGGCAAGTCATTACCCAGCTTAAATTTACTCAATTAAAAAAGAGGAGATGAAGGTGCTTTCTGAGGGTGAGACCAAGTTATCTGGGTAACACTAATTGTCAGTGCTACCCAGTTTGGTTATGCTTGAGAGCAGATATAAAGGTTTTGTAAATTTAACCAGATAACTTTAAACCTAATGCGGTCAATATTCACAAAAGTAACTATTAGGCAACTTATCCACTTAAAGTTACTCAGATAAATTGTCAAGTATATTCAGCAGGATAAACATCATACTGAATATACTCATATAAAGTTATTTGGGTAATGTTTCCCAGATAACTTTCAAAACTGACTGACAATCAGGGTAAATTTTCAAAACATGATGGGCCGTTATCGCATGCGTTAGGGCCTTACCGTGTGCCTTATCGTGTGCGATAATGCCCTAACGCATGCGATAATTAATGACTGCATCACGATGATAAAATTTAAATGAGGGAAAGAAGAGGGGTTTGGGTGGGATTAAAAAGATTTTGGGCCCAGTTCCACTGAGGGCGTTAATGTTTTACACATTATCGCTGGCAGTAGCGCTGGAAATAACTACACCTTTTGCAGGGGAGCTTTGGGGGCGATAGTGTGCGCTGCAGCCACAACCATGGTGGGTGAAAATGCACCGCGATGCAGCCGGGCGCACACTATCACTCTCCTACCCCTTTTCTGGCTGCGGCTCTTCATTCTACTATATTTATAGCAGAATGAAAAATCTTATGGTAAGTTTGAATATACCAAACTGAAAAAGCTCCACTACAGAGTCAAAAGAATATCAATAAACTAGAAAAGCACCCTACAACTTAAACATATGGACAATTATGGCTGCCATGAGATTAACTCTGCTCCTCCTCAGAACTCTGCTCCTTCTCGGAACATCTCTTGCCCGCCTATGGAATACGCACTTCTTATCCGGCTAAATATTACTCGGGTAACTAGTTACCCAGCTAGAATTAATCCAGAAAAGGGCTAAATATAGCTGGGTAAGCCATTTAGATAGATAACTATTACATTATCCATCTCAATGGCATTTCAATATGGACTTCTATATGCCCAACAAACATTCAAATTACGACATCAAAATTTGGTGGTACTGTGAGACAGCAACATTGTACTCCCTAAATGGGATATCTCTATTTGGACAAAGAAGATGGAGAAGAACAGCACAAGTAGGTATCCATTCGGTTCAAAAACTTGTTTGGTCCTGGTACAAATCATGAAGGAATGTTGTGGGTAGTATTTTACCAGTACAGACCTTGCAGAAAAATTATTCAGTGATAATCTGACCAACTTGGGCACCATCATTACAAATGAAATACAGCCTGATTCCTATAAGAGAGAAACTTGTCCATCCTTGTTTATGATGGGAACTCATCTTTGTGTCATTATATGTCCAGGAAGTCCAAAACTGTTATGTTGTTATCAGCGATGCACTATATATGACAATAGTTGGAAAAGAAAGAAAATAAGGTGGATTAGACAACCTGGATCACTTAGTATGTATGATTAATTGCAAATGCAAAACAAACAGGTGGCCAATGCCAATGTTTTTCAGTTTGATAGAGGTAGGAGCAATTCTTGGCTTTCTTGTTTGGATGAGATGTCATCCTGCTTGGAACAGCAGATTACCTCAGGGAAGATGGAACCTGCTTCTCACTCAGCTGAGAGAGCAGTAAATCAATGGACTGATCAAATGAAGACTACGAAATGCCGGTAATCTGACCAGACCAATCAGAACTTCATTGATTTCACTGGGCTACAAAATTCCAGTATCAACCACTGTAATTGTTAATGGGAAAAAAAAAAAGGCACATTGTGCGTTCCCAGAGCAGCAGACCACAAATCATGAAGATGCTGTGAGGATTGTAAAAGGTTTGTGTGGAAAGCACACAAATACCATAAAGCTGAATTCTGATTGTATTCAGTGAAAAAAACCCCATCATGTTGATGTAATCATCTTACAAGGAATAACGTTTATCCCTGAGAAAAAGCTTCTTTTCCTTACAAAATAATGAAAATTGTTTTCATAGGCTATAAGGTTTCTGTACTAAATAAATGGTATTGAAAGACTTTGAGGGAATGTAGCTCTTGAGGACCAGAGCAGAGTTGGCTCCCTGCTTATGTCCCTGACACTTTTTTTTTTAAACTTGCCCTAGTAACTTTAAAGGCAAAAATGTTCCTTTGAATTACAATTGAGGTTGATATTCAAAGGAGTTTGTCTGGATATCTTTTGAGTTACCTGTGTAGTTCCCAAGTTTCGACTATCTGGCACCTTTAAATAGATTTTATTCAGCTAAGTCATTTACAAGATGAAATGTATCCAAATTAATTTGAGGTGTTCTAGGGTAGAATTAACTTAGCCAGATAATTTATCCAGCTAACTCTGATATTCAGTCTGGACGTGCTTCAGAGCAGGATTAAAGTTATCCGGGTACCTGGATAACTTAACCTTAACCAGCTGGTTAAGTGCCAAAACGAAATGTAAAGAAAAAGCTGTCAAGCCTGCAGACCGGATACCCCATCCCACTAAAATGTCTGAAAGTAATGCTGGGCCTTGTGCATGATCTTACCCAATCTCCAACCGCCCCATAAAAGGCAATGATTAAGGTGCAGGTCTATCAGCCCAATATCTACTCCAGTCCTCCTGTGCTTTCTCAAAATAATTATGATTCTGGACCCTCCTCTCATCTCCAAACTCCCCCTTCCTCCCACAACCCAACACAAACCCTCCTACCCCATCCAGCACTCTCCAAACCCCCAGGGCATTCTGTCAGAGAACTATTCTTATGTGAAAAGTGGTAGCTTATACTTCCAGCACTGCAATTAACAGTGCTGGAAGCCACCAAGAGCAGAACAATTGTATCACAATGTCTTGGGAGTTTTCGGGGATGCTGAGTGGGGTGGCTGGGAGGATTTGGGTTGAGGTTGTAGGGGAGAAGAGGAAATGATAAGAAGCGGGGCCGAAAGGCAGATATTTCTCTAGAAAGCATGTGAGGAGGTTGGTGGCTCTCTGGCCTACAGGCCCACAACTTAATGCTATCTTTTGCGGGACTGGGGGCAGGGGGAGACCAGGCTCAATGTCTGATAGTACCTTCAGGCATTTAGGGTGGGAGACTGGGCCTGTATGCCTTCCATTTTTTTTAATGTCTTTTTTGGCACTTAGTCGGCTATTAAATTTGAATATAGCTGTTAAGGTAAAGTTATTAGGGATGCACAGGAGAAAAACAATTGTTTTCATTTTTGGTTCGTTTTTGGGAGGGTTTTTTTTTTCCATGAATATCGATTTATGGATTCTTTGATTCATTTTCATTCATGAGAAAAAAACGAATCAAACAATTAAAAAAAAAAAGCCAAAAAATGACAATGAGGCCTCTCGGGGCCTCCTGCCTGTCCTCCCAAAAAAAAATGCAGGGGCCGCACCACTGAATATACCCTGCTCGTTAGCCGCATATGTCTATCTGTCTAACTTGCTGAGCCACACAGCAGTTGAAAATGGACCCTACATTGTCTAAAGGGATAGGAACCCCTGAAAACTATGAGCTGCTCATCCAGAGTCAGGTGTATTCCTGACACATACCATATTCAAAGTTCCTCCACACATCACAGAAAGCAGAAAACTTTTCCTCAGCTCTCCTTTCTTCCCATATAATTTCATTATCAAAAGGCTTGTGTACTGCTACTTATTAGAAACTTTCCAGACTTACTACGGCTTGAAAACAAGTTTACATTGTGTATGTAGACCACAACACTTTCAGGTTTTCATAGCCTCGATGGAACAAGCTACTCAAATGAGGAGACCTATATATGCCTTCAGTTCAGTATCATCCAACTTCTTCCATGTTTTATGCTAACAGGATAGCTTTCAGTCCATTCCTTGAACTTACCCTCTGCCTCCCTGTTGTTTCTCTCATAGTTTATTGACAAAATATTGTTAGACATAAATATGGCAAAAGGTTTTGAAACATCGTCTCTCTGGCTTTCTCGTGTTGGCCCATTTGGTTCATACACATGCCTTTTGTTGCTATTTTGCTGTAATCCTAATGTGGAGATTTCTGCCAAATTCTGCCATTTCTGCCTCTCATGATGGCAGCTTATGAGATATTTTCAGGGGTGGCTGTGGTTCTCTGGATTATAAAGCCTCTGGTCTGCTTCTGCAATGCTGGCCATGGGACATTCCCCTTTCCTGTACCATTAGAAGACTTGGCATCTTAGCAGTTGGCCTCACCAACTCCTCTCCATCACTACTGAATGAACTTTCATGGGAAATGTGATCCTCAGATTTGTAGTGGTCATCATCCCCTGGAAGAAAGTATGAATAATCATCATTGAATTACTGCTGTCTTTTATGAAATATAGGCTGATCATTTCATGCAACTCCACTTCCTTGTCTCTCTGGACTGTAGAAAAAAAATAACATGATGACAGAATTAAATGAAAGAAAAAAAGACACTATTCCTACCCCCTCCAATAAAATTTCCAGGAATGGCACACCTTTGCCAAGCCAGAAATAGGACAGGATTCCTACCACTCCTTGGAAAGTGTAAACAGAAAAAAACAACAATGTCATCCCCTTCAACCCTTGACAGAGAAGCAATCAGAAATACTTACCTTTGAGGCAAAGTCCATTGTGTTTAAGATCTGTCCTCTTTCAATGCATGAATGGATTTAGGTTTTTCTCATCCCTGGGCACTGTTGGTGTTAGTAATTGTGCATCTCAACCTTTTTTATTTCATGGCACATTTTCAAGTTTGCTAAAACTTTGTGATATACCAAATCAAATTTTGCACAATTCTGATCCTCCTTCCCCTTCCACCAACAGAAAGGGGGCAGCACTTTTCATCTGTATGTGCCTCATTCTGCCAGCTTCAATCTGATAACTGAACATGCAGACCCAGCTGTTTACATGGCCTCACACATTGAAACATCAGCAACTGCAACAAAAACTCCCTCTACTACCAACAACATTGTTAATTAAAACAAAACCTTGCAAAGAATACACACTGAACCTATTGTTGAGCTAGTGGACCCTTGGACCAAGAGGGAGTTGACACTACCTGTGGGGAGCAGACCCACATGTCCCTGCCGTTGGTAGCAGAGGCTGGAGACAGGCAGAGACTCCTCTGGAGCTTCACCAGTACCATCCCATGTTCCTCTTAGGTTGAACCCTCGGGTACCAGGGCCACCTGGACTTACATGAGGTCTCTGTGATGATGGAGGCAGACGATGTATCTCATGGTAAAATTCCAAGCCGGGATCGAGGCAGGCGATTTATCTCATGGTCGGATTCCAGGCAAGGGTCGAGGCAGGAGGCATATCTTGTGGTCAGTGTCCGATCCGGAGCCAAAGCTGAGGAAATCCAAGAAAGCTAGGAAGAAGGCAAGGAACTCAGGAACTCAGGAAATCATAGCAACCCACAGCTTACCAGAATTAAGGAGACCTGTTGCCAAGGCAAAGGCTGGAAACAGGGTCCAGCTTTATATAGCCCTGAAGGGCTGACGTCATCTGAGAGGGCTGGTGGCATTTTCCTGCCGCAAGCCCTTTAAATGTTGGCAGGAGCCACATGTGCACGCCTAGGGGAAGTCTCATGCAGGAAGAGGTCGGTGGCATCCCTGCTGCAGAAAAGAAAGCAGGGAAGATGTCAGCTGATGGCTCAGAGTAGCGAGGAGGGCTGGGACAGAGGCTTATGTTGGCAGCAGCTCCCTGCTGCTGCCAGGGAGCCTGGGCCTGCTCCTGCCACAGAAGGGCGGCAAGGGGTGAGTGAGGCCAATCATAGGTCTCCGTGGCCAGCAAGCATAACACCTATAGAGCAAACCTGCCATACCATAACACACCAATTGCCAGATTTAAACAGAAACAACCTTACCCATGTGTATTATTTGTAAGGGTTTTGGGTGGATCCCTGGACCGGTGGCAGATGACCACGCCCCCGGGGGAAGTCCCTTGAGGGGCCACAAGGTCAGGCTCAGCGTAGGAGACACACACACGAGTTCTTTTATTAAACAGGAATGGTGAACCACCAGAGGTGGCAGTAGTGAGCTGGAAGTAGCCCGGTTGGGCTTGTAGTCCCTCAGGCTCTGGAACAGTGATCCCAATGGCTGTGCTGTAATAGAGAGAACTGAGATTGTGAGTAGTAGCAGGATATGCAGAGTTCAGGAATAGAGCCTCGTTGGTAATGTACTCATGAAGCGGTCTCTTAGTATGGAGCACAGGAGCTGGAGTAAAGGCAGGCCCTCGAGGAGTGAGTACCTGGTTCCAGGGAACAGCTCTGAGAGATGTAGATGGTAACTCACAGATGGTATAGGCAGCGGTGCCTTCCTGGCAGAAGTGGAGTCCAAGTAGTGAGTCCAGGAACATGGGCCCTCGAGGAGCGAGTACCGGTTCCAGACTGCGACCTGAAAGATAAGAGAGAGAGAGAGGCCCCCGGGGAGCGGGTACCCCAACTAGAGTAGGTCTGAAGGAGGCAGTGTTGCAAGGTACGGAGAGCGAATCCCATCTGGTAGGAAACCTAACCTTTGCTAACTCGATTAGCTAGCAATCGCGAGGGCCTTATATATCCTGGATGCATGACGTCATCACAGGGGGACGCCCCTGAGGTTCACGCCACTGAAGGTACTTGAAGCAGGGCCGCGCAGTGCGCGCGCCCTAAGGCAGCTGAACAGCATGGCGGGAGGCAGTGCCCAAGCCGGTCCGGGGACGCCGGAGAGGACGGCAGGCAGATGCCGTGGCAGCCAAATGTACGTCAACCGCAGGAGGAGTTGCCAGAGAAGTAAGGAGGGTGGAGTGGAGACGTCGGGCAGCGACAGTCGTAACACCATGAAAAGGTAGAACAGTAAATATTATGGATGTGCATTTGTTTTGGATGAATTAGACAATTTCGTCCTGATTCAGAGGACCTAAAAAGTGAACACAATTTTTCTGAATTCAGCCCGCCATTTCCCCTTCCTGCAAGCGGCACAACAGCTGATCGATTTGGAGTGGAATGCGCCGGAGGCCTCATTCAAAGGGGGTCGGGCCCTGTCCGGCATGTACCCCCTGGACCCGGCAATCAAGGATATGCTGGCGTGCCCTAAGGTGGATGCCTTGGTTAGCGCTGTGGTCAAGCGCACTACCATTCCAGTGGAGGGGGGGGCGGCCCTCAAGGAGGCTCATGACCGATGCCTGGACGCCATCCTGAAACAAACTTTTGAGGTGGCAGCTCTGTCTCTGCGAATCGCAACCTGCTGCACAGTAGTAACGCGTTCCTGTTTGTCACAGGTCAGGAACAATGATCCGGCAGCGGACATGGAGTCAGCTCTATCGTTCCTTACGGATGCCGCTTCCGACCTAGTCCGTACGACAGCCAAGGGGGTCTCATCCTCAGTAGCAGCCAGGAGGCAGCTTTGGATACGGAACTGGTCAGCCGACGCTCCTTCTAAGACACGTCTCACTAGAATGCCGTTCAAGGGTTCTCTTCTGTTCGGCAGCGACCTAGATAAACTGGCCAACACATGGGGTGCCTCTCCAGTACCTCGACTGCCGGAAGACAGGTCCAAGAGGAACCAGCGCACCTTTCCGAGGCCTTCCAGAGGTAGAAGCTCCCAATGCTTCACTCCCTATAGGAGTCGCTACCAGGCACCTCGTCCTCAGGCCAGGAACCAGTCCTTTCGGACCAAGCAGCACAAGAGGGGAGCCGGCTCGGGTTTGGGTCCCGGCCACACCCCACAATGAGAATCAGCCGATCCATCTGGGGGACGAAGCCATAGGAGGCAGGTTAACCCTCTTCTACCCAAGATGGGTCGAGATTACGTCGGACCAGTGGGTCCTCGCCATCATCCGAAAGGGGTATTATCTGGACTTCCATCACATCCCTCCGGACAGGTTTGTGGAATCTCTGTGTCCAATCCACAAGAAGGCAGCATTGGAAGCTACCCTGGTGAGGCTCCTTCCTTGAAAGCCATAATCCAAGTATCTGCATGGGAAATGGATTCTGGGCACTATTCCATTTATTTCATGGTACCCAAGAAAGAGGGCACTTTCCGGCCCGTATTGGACCTCAAGTCAGTCAACCGATACTTAAGGGTCCCGAGGTTTCGCATGGAAACTCTGCACTCAGTCAAGACCGCAGTACAGCCAGGGGAATTCCTCATGGTCTTAGACTTGTCAGAAGCCTACCTGCATATCCCGATCCATCAGGAGCATCAGCGCTACCTACGCTTCAAGGTTCTGGGACGACACTTCCAATTCCGGGCTTTGCCCTTCGGGTTAGCCACGGCGCCGCGGACCTTCACCAAGGTGATCATAGTGGTAGCAGCGGAACTCAGACGGGAAGGAATCCTTGTCCATCCCTACCTAGACGATTGGCTGATCAGAGCAAAATCCCGAGAGGAGAGCCATCAGGCAACCAACAGAGTGATCTCCCTGCTGGAAAGCCTGGGATGGATAGTCAACCTAAACAAGAGCTACCTACAGCCTTCCCAATCACTGGAATACCTGGGAGTCCAGTTCAACACCCAGGCAGACAAAGTCAGCCTCACCACCAAGAGAAGGTTAAAACTCCAGACGCGTCTACGGTCTTTGATGGGAGCCAGCCGGCCCATAGCTTGGGATTATCTGCAGGTTCTCGGTCTCATGGCATCCACCCTGGAAGTGGTGCCCTGGGTGCGGGCCAATATAATACCACTACAACACTCCCTCCTCTCTCGATGGAGCCCACGCTTCCGGAATTACTCCGTGCATCTACCTCTACCAGCCAGACTGCAGACCCAGCTACGGTGGTGGTTGCAGTCCAACCACACGGGCAGGGGGTCGAAGATGTCCTCCCCCACGTGGACTCTGTTCACCACAGATGCCAGCCTGAGCGGATGGGGAGCACACTGCGAAGAGCTCACTGCCCAAGGGCGGTGGAACAGAGAAGAGTCGGGGTGGAACATCAACCGTCTAGAGGCACGGGCAGTCCGGTTAGCCTGCCTGCGATTTGCTCACAGACTGCGGAACAGAGCAGTCAGAGTGATGTTCGACAACACCACCATGGTGGCATACATCAACCGACAGGGCGGAACCAGAAGCCAACAGGTGTCCCTAGAGATAGCCCTGCTGATGGCTTGGGCAGAGGCGAATCTCCAGGGCATCTCCGCCGTCCACATTGCCGGAAGGGACAACACCGCGGCAGACTTCCTCAGCAGGGAAAGCCTAAATCCGGGAGAATGGCAGTTGTCCCCCACAGCCTTCCAGATGATTGTGGATCAGTGGGGGACTCCGGACATGGACCTACTAGCAGGCAGGTCCAATGCTCAAGTACCCATATACTTCAGCCGCAAGCGAGATCCGTTCTCTCACCGGATCGACACCCTGGTTCAGCCATGGCCTCCAGGGACCCTGCTATACGCCTTTCCTCCGTGGCCCCTGCTGGGCGCCCTTATACACAAGATTCAGAGGCACAGAGGCCTAGTACTTCTAGTGGCACCAGACTGGCCAAGAAGACCCTGGTACGCGGACATGAGAAGACTACTGACAGGGGAACCTCTTCCCCTGCCTCCGCTCAGGGACCTGCTACGTCAAGGTCCCATCCTCCACGAGGATCCAGCTCAATTCTCTCTTACGGTCTGGCCATTGAGAGGGCTAGACTGAAGAAAAGAGGTTACTCGGAGCCGGTGATAGATACACTCCTCCGAGCTCGCAAGTTTTCCACATCCCTCACCTACATAAGGATCTGGAGAGTATTTGAAGCCTGGTGCGACACTCATGGCACCAATCCACATGCAACCACAATCCCAATTGTTCTGGATTTCCTGCAGGATGGGCTTCAGAAGGGTTTGTCCCTCAGCTCCATCAAGGTTCAGGTGGCTGCACTGTCTTGCTATGGTCCCAGGAGGGATGGCAAGTCCATTGCCACGCACCCAGATGTTTCCCGCTTCCTGAAAGGAGTCAAGCACATTCGTCCGCCACTGAAATGGCCAGTGCCCCTGTGGAACCTCAACATAGTTTTGGATTTCCTCGCGGGATCCACCTTCAGACCCCTTCGGGGCCTGTCTCTCCATTTGCTAACTTTGAAGATGGTGTTCTTGCTGGCAGTGTGTTCCACACGCCGCATCTCAGAGCTACAAGCGCTGTCCTGCCGTGATCCCTTTCTGAGAATCACTCCAGAGGCTATCCATCTTCACACGGTTCCCTCTTTCTTACCTAAAGAAGTCTCACAATTTCACCTCAACCAAACCATATCTTTACCAACCACGGCGGGTTTGAAGAAATCAGAAGAAGGGCATTTGCTACGCCATCTCGACATCGGCAGATTGCTGCCCAGATACCTGGAAAAGACAGAAGCAGTACGAAAGACGGACCATCTGTTCGTCCTTCACAGCGGGAAGAAACAAGGAGAAGCGGCCTCACGGCCCACCATCACCCGCTGGATCAAAGAAGTTATCAGAGCGGCCTACATAGAGGCCGGGAAGTCACCGCCTCTGCAGGTCAAGGCTCATTCTACCAGAGCGCAGGCGGCCTCTTGGGCAGAATCTAGGATGCTGTCACCCGCGGAGATATGTAAGGCGGCGACGTGGTCCTCCCTCCATACCTTTTCCAGATTTTACCGTCTGGATGTCCAGGCCAGGGAGGACTCAGCATTCGCAAGGGCAGTCCTGAATGGACCTCGGGCAGCCTCCCGCCCAGTCCGGGAGTAGCTTTTGTACATCCCACTTGTTCTGAGTCCATCTGGCTACATGCTAGGAAATGTTGAGATTACTTACCTGATAATCTCCTTTTCCTTAGTGTAGACAGATGGACTCAGCATCCCGCCTGGCTGCCGGTATACATGGGTTTCACCGAATCAAGGTAAGCCATGTCATTTTCTTACATAAGAGCATCCACCCTACCGGGTGTCGACGCCTTCCGGTTGGGAACGCTGGCGGTCTCCAGCTACTATCAATCGGTCAGGGGAATCCTGTTTCACTAATTCATTGATCGGTCGGTACACATATATCCATAACAGCTTTTGCAAGGAAGATTACTGAGTTGATTCACTTCCTGTGGGGGTATATGTACCCATGCTGACGTCAGATCCATCTCCAACTGCTAGCACGAGCACACTATACCCACTAGGGGTGTGCATTCGGATTGACCGCATTAGTAAAACGCAACTCATATTTTTTTTTAACTTAAAAAATTGATTCGACATAAACGATCGGATTTCCCACATATCCAACATAGATATGTTGGATATGTGGGAAATCGCGATTGTTGAGCCAAAATAAAAATATAAACCCCCTCACCCTCCTTAATCCCCCCCCCCGACTTACCACAACTCCCTGGTGATGGAGCGAGGAGTGAGGACGCCATTTCTGCAATCCTTGGCAAGAAGCATGTGACGTCGGCGGCACGTCGAGTGACGCCGGCGTCACGTGATTCCCGGCTCGTTCGCGCCGGACGGCTCGTTCGGCCCTAAAAGAACTTTTGGCCAGCTTGGGGGGGTCAGGAGGCCCCCCCAAGCTGGCCAAAAGTTCTTTTTGGGCCGAACGAGCCGTCCGGCGCGAACGAGCCGGGAATCACGTGACGCCGGCGTCGACAGTGATGTCGGCGCCACGTGATTCCCGGCTCGTTCGCACCGGACGGCTCGTTCGGCCCAAAAAGAACTTTTGGCCAGCTTGGGGGGGCCTCCTGACCCCCCCAAGCTGGCCAAAAGTTCTTTTTGGGCCGAACGAGCCGTCCGGCGTGAACGAGCCGGGAATCACGTGACGCCGGCGTCACTCGACGTGCCGCCGACGTCACATGCTTCTCGCCAAGGATTGCAGAAATGACGTCCTCACTCCTCGCTCGATCACCAGGGAGTTGTGGTAAGTCTGGGGGGGGGATTAAGGAGGGTGAGGGGGTTTAAATTTTTTTTTTGCACATATGTACATATACCCAACTCATTGGATTTTTTTTATGTCCATATTGGCCGCAAGTGGGACCCCCTTTCGGACATAAGAAATATGAACATAAAATTTTGCTCTGCACATCCCTGATACCCACTTGTTCTGAGTCCATCTGTCTACACTAAGGAAAAGGAGATTATCAGGTAAGTAATCTCAACATTACCCCCTGAAGCACACAAGGTTTTTAAAAAACATTTAAAATGTTGCAGGCCAGCCCAGCCCCAGCCCCAAACCTCATGCCTTTCTATAAGAAAAATTGCCCCAGAACCTCCATTTCCACCCCACCCTAGCCCATGTCCCCAGAAACCCCTCTCCAGCATTTTTTTTAAAGACAGTGGCTGCTGGTGGCTCCTGATGCACCCCTTAGGCATCCACGTGTGGCTGTCCCATTGTCAAAAATGGAACCGGCTGACCTCAGGCAGATATTTTCTCCACCATCTGATGAGATTAAAGTCTGCCTGAGGCTGACCGGCACCATTTTAAAAAAGGCATGTCCAAACCCAGACACCTATGGGGCACTCTAGGAACCACTTCTCACCAGGGACATTACGCACGTGTTGTGGGCGGTTTATGGGAGGTGGGCTAAAGTGAGAGGCCCGGAGGTTTGGAGGGCAAATGTTCATACACAATGGGATGGTTTGGGACTGTGGGCAGGACTAAATCTGCAAGATTTATAGTGTTTTTTTTAACATCTTTAAATATCTCAGAGGGGGTTGGAGGGTGAAAGAGGAGGTCTCACTAGATCTCAGAATTTATTGCATTGCCATGGGGTGAGGGAGTTGGGGGACAAAAGGCCCAGTTAAAAGATGGCAGCCCCAGAATTTGGGACTGCATTGCGCAGGTTAAACTTTGCTCTTTCCCACTAGTATTTTACTGCCTGAAAACTCCTGTGGAATGTATTAAACTGCTGTACTGAGTACTGTAGATTAGTAAATCCTACAATATTTCCCCCTCCAGATAAAATACCATGGATTAATATATTACACCCCCACCCCCATCCCCCACTGTAACTGATTGCAATGCATCTTGAGCTTAGGTTTGGAGACATAGAATTACATCTAAAGGCCAACTCCAATTATGAGTGATACATTTCTGGTAATGATGTTATATCCACCTGTCAACATACACATGCACAGATACAAGTGTGTACATTCATGCCAAAATCTAAATGTTTACGATAGGATTCATACATCCTGTATCATTGATAGATACGTTCATAATACAATTAGTCCCAGAGCAGATACAGCCATTCTGATCCAGCACGGCCCATAGAGCACAGCAAATTGAGCCCTGGTTTCTGATGCTAAATTTTACAGAGGGAGAAAATAATAATAAAAAAAAAAAGACTAATAGCAGACTCATTCCATAACCTCAGAGGCTGCAATTAGCACAGCAGAGTACTACAGAATAAATGCCCACACAGTCTTTTGCTTTATTTGAAGTAGAAAAAGATGTGGGACTGAGAATATATCACTATGAATCAACAAATTATTTGTCCAAAACTCTTCAGTGTAACAGTTCTTGCATGTCGTTGCAAATCAAATATTATGCAAACATGTTTACATCAACATTTTCTTGCCAAACTACTAATCTACATTTGTAAATTGCATGTAATCTTTGGTAATTATTTTTTTTCCAACTCAAACATATTCAAACCAGTGCTTTTATCCTTTTGGGACACATAGATTTAGATTATATGAGAACATTTACATTTCAAACGCAACATAAAATTGACAGTTAAAGCCAGTATGTCATAATTTCATATACATTGTGATTGATCACTCAAATCTGCTGTTATGTAAACAACTACTTAAATAAACTCACAGCATGAAAAACACTGGGAAATATAAGAAAGATTACAAAGAAACACTTTCCCATAGGCTATGCTGATATCATGAAATGTTATGACATCATAATAGACTTTACCAGTCAACTGACCTTCATAGTCTTACATCTAAGCATCTGGCAAGTGTCACTCTTTTTTATAAATTTTATGATTGCAAGTAAAGCTTATCTTTTCTTAATGAATCAAACATCAATACCATCCCGACATGGTCCGCGTTTTGAAATTTCTGTTTTTGCCTCAGGGGGAACTTCAAATATGATATGACCCTTGATAAATTCTTCGTAAATCCTTAATCTATATGACATACCGCCATCTTAAATTGACACTGTCATTTTGTATAGATTAAGGATTTACGAAGAATTTATCAAGGGCTATATCTTTTTTGAAGTTCCCCATGGACCAGAAACAGAAGTTTCGAAACGTGGACCGTGTCGAGATGGGATTGATGTTTGATTCATTAAGAAAAGATAAATGTTACTTGCAATCATAAAATTTATTTAAAAAAAAAAAAAAGAGTGACACTTGCCAGATGCTTAGATGTAAGACTATGAAGGTCAGTTGACCGGTAAAGTCTATTATGATGGCACAACATTTCATGATATCAGCATAGCTTATGGGAAAGTGTTTCTTTGCAATCTGTCTTATAATTTCATATACTGCGTGCTGTAAGGCTCTAGGTAAAACACATGTAAAGGGGCATATGATCCCTTCACTAGGTCTATGCTCTTTTTAGAGGAGCCATATTGAGATTGAAAGTGAGTAGACTGAACCATTTGCAATGACATTCCCATATAGAAGTGGCTACAATGGTGCAGTCCACGGTTTAGGGAGAGAAGCCCAAGAACATTCTGGTAAATAGGTTAGAAGTAAGGAGGTGGAGAGGAAGCAAGTCTCTTATCTTTGAAGGAGTCTGGAATTTGGGGAAGGGGAAAATCTGCCTTCTGAACCAGTTCATCAGAGTTCAATAGTGAACATAGAAGGACACACAGACAGTTCTCTGTGGTAGTGCCTCTGATACTTTACTATAAGTAGCTGGTTCTGAGGAATCCATCAGTGGGGAGAAGAATATTCTCATTTTGAGGGAGTAAACCTCTCAGCCTGGGTCTGTATTTCTGTAGGGAAAGAAGACCCTGATATACATTCTTCTGGTGAACAAGACTCTATGCAGGAGCAATAAGAAGTGAGTGTTGATTGTCTTTTCAGAGGTAACCAGCAATGTGGAAAAAAGAAAGGAGAAAAAAAAGAGAGAGAGTTGCCCTCCAGTGCTCTAGGAGTCCAATGGAGAGGAGAGAGGTATAAAGGAGAAAAAGTCAAGCATTGGATGTTCAGATAACAAAAAGGGTCTTTGGGATTCAAGTAGCCCAACATCTGTCTAAGGAGTTTAAATAAATCAACAAACAGTGACTAATCTCTATAAACGATATATCAGAAATAGTAGAGACTAACTCACAAAATAAATAAGATTAGTAAAACAGTTTTTAACAGCACATTTATGGCATTAGAGGTGATGCCAAGCAGTTTCCCATAGTCAGTTTAGCATCTTTGAGTTCCCAGTTGGGCATTAAAAGTTTGAAAGAGGGGCTAGACTTTTATGTACTTACTGAAATGGGAGTAGTCATGTATTTGTCAGAAATCTTCTAGGTCAGAGTTCCAGAAAGAAGATGCTGCTCCTATGATGGATTTGTTATGGATGTCTATTATTTTGATTTTTTTTTTTGGTGGAATTTACATTGAGGATCCAAACGAAGATCTTAGTTATCTGGAAGGCACATATAAAAATATCCTTTCACTCAAGTAGATAGTCCCATCTCCTCTTGGAGTCTTGAACATCAGCAGTGACATTCAGTCAAGGCCTTCAAGGATTCAGTGAATCCCTAGCCCATTAGCATCGCTACAATCCCCTGCTCAATCCGATCATTGTCATCACACCTAGCTACACCTCCTTCCCTCTATCTATACATTTATTTATTTATTTAATAAGATATTATATTCTGTGTCTTCTCCAAATGTTCAAATGCAGATTACAATAAACACTCACAGAATTCAACATAAACAACAACAAAATAAAACATTACTAAAATAAAAAATAATTATATAAAAATGTACATATTAAACTAAAATTACAATTACACTCTTTCATTGCCTGCTCTAAATGCTTCCCTGAATAACTCTGCTTTTATCAATTTTCTAAATTATAAATAATCAGTCTCTTGATGTATCCCAATAGACAGGGCATTCTACAATTCTGGTGTAACCTGTATTTCTGTAAAGAGGGCACAGATAATAATTCTTGCCCAAGAAACACCAAGGGCAAGAATACCCATATTCCTCAATCTTACTCCTCAAACCATGGAAAACTTTATGAACCACTTTAAAATGTAGTTACATACATTTTAAACTTCACCGTAAAGCCTATTGGGAGCCAATGTAATTGCTGCAGAAAAGGTGAAGTTGAAATTATTCAAGGCAAATTAAAAATAACCCTGACTGCCTCATTTTGCGTCAACTGTAAAACCTTTAACTATTTTGTTGGCAAAACATAATATATGGCATTGCAGTAATCAATGTAAGACTTGAACAATAATCCTAAAACTTTCTACTGTTAACATTTTTTTAAAGGCCAAACCAATTTCAGCCTATAAAAAGCCATATTAGCTACCTTTGATACTTGCGGCTTCAATGGCAGAGAGGAATCCAAAATAACCCTCAAACTAGATATTTCAGCTAGCAATTGAAAATTGTCAGCAATAAGTAAAGATGTAGGCCACAGCATATTTCCAGTCTACAAAATCAAAATTTTATTACAATTTAATAATAAATCATTAGTCAAAAAACAATCATTGACCTTAGACAAACAAATCTGAAGTTTTTCCAGAGGCACTTCTCTAGAGCATCAATCACTAGGAATAAATATCTGCTCATCGGCATAACATTTGTATGTTACCCCATTACTAGCAAGAATCTTACCTAATGGACTCAAAAATATATTAGATAAGGAGATAAATCAGAACCTTGCAGGACCCCTATTTTCAAAGAGTACCAGTCTGATCTTTCTCTTGACACCCTCTTTGCTTCCTTTGACTCAGAAATGAGGAAAACCACTAATAAACTACTACTGCTACACCATGACCATGTCAAAGGATGAGGCAATAACCAATTGGATAAGAATAATGGATTTCCTTTTTCTAATGAGCAATAGAGATCATCCATTAAAGACACTAACAGAGTTTCAGTCCCACAATTCTTCCTAAACCCATATTGCTCATTCTCAGAAATTTTTGCTTCACATGCAAAATCCTCCAATTGATGTAACACCCACTTTTTCAAGAAGCTTAGATAAGATAGGTAAGTTAGAAACAGGACGGTAATTAGCTATCCTAAATTTAGGAAGCGAGGTACTCTTTGGAATGGGGGTAACATATGCCCACTTAAAACTAAGGGGCACCACTCCCTGAGTCAGGGACATATTCTGTAATTTCATCAATTGGCTACCAATCACACAGGCTCATTTATCATTTTGCGTTAGGGCCCGAATGCATGTTAAATGGCTGTAACGCATGCAATAAATATCGCAACATACCTTAGCATGCAAATTTGAAATTGGTATGCAAGAGGGAGGAGTTAATACAAAATAGGCTCTTCTACTGCATTTCATGACTAATTAATGCACAATAATGTGGGATTTAACAACAGAAATAACTTCACCTATTTTTTTGTGCAGTTCGAGAAAAAATGTATTTATCGTGCATACGCGACCCTTAGCACTGATCACAGCTATTATCACGCGCAATAATATGAGGTCTTCTAGCAACCATACCTACCACGGCCTCCTGGCCTACCCTGTTCTTCCCTGGCTTACCTTCCTAGACCCATTATGTTTGTGGCAAGTGTACTTCAGAGGGCATACTGCATGCTTGAGGAGCTTTCCCGCAGCCAACAACAGCAAGAAGATCAACAACACAAGAGAGGCTTTTATGCCATTGCACACTTTCCCAATGTTGTGGGAACTATTGACTGCACTCATATAGCCACCATCCCACCACATAACAGGGAGATCTTCTGCAACAGAAAGCTCTTCCACTCCCTCAACGTGAGGCCTGTGCTGTTTGCATGCACATCCTTCATGTGATGGCCAGGTACCCGGGAGTTTGCGCACAATTCTTTTAAACTTAGGCATTCGGGCCTCTTTGAACAATTTGAGGATGTCCTCTACGGCAATGGTTGTCTCGTAGGTAAGACACATGCTTATTTATTTCCTCTCTGGCTCTGGTTGGGACATGGGGAAGGGGTGCTAGGAGGGAGGTAATAGCATTGATTATATGACAAATGGTTTGTACTATTAGGTGCACATGCCAGAGTGCCAGGGCATGCCTTTCTCTCCCTATGCTGGAGAGGCCTGCTAATGTTGTGTGGCATAAAGTTTTATGTGTGTGCAGCCACTACACACTTTCTATGGCTTCACTTTACAAAATACACACATATAAATAGGGGATCCAATAGTATTAATCTATAAATTTTTTAATACATCAGTTAGTCCATAAACATCATTTTCCAAAACATATTTATCAATATATTTCAAACATGTATTTAATAAAAGTACATGCACGTCCCAACAAGGATCCCTGTTTTGCCGCAGCTTCTTCAGGGGACGCTTTACTCCCGGTCCAACCAAAGATTAGCAACACTCTCCAGTTTTCCAATTATTGAAGCATCACTCCTACAAGAGACCAGCGGTTGCTATGTCTTTCTCCGCACTTTAAATTAGAAAAACGGCTGCACATCACATATATGGACTCACCACCTTTCACAAAATCTTCACTATGCTTCACGCGTTTCAGTATACTGTTTCCATCTTCTCTCACAAATCCAACTTATATGGCGCCGATGGCCCTTTGCCCTTACCATGTGACAGGGTATCCGTGCCATTGGCCGGCCCCTGTCACATGGTAGGAGCACTGGATGGCCCGCGCCATTTTTAAAGATTTTATTTATTTATTTATTTAAAAACTTTTCTATACCGTCGCTAAGTTAAGTACCATCGCAACGGTTTACAAATAGGCACAAATAGGTATATATAGGTATGTATCATATATTCTAACAAGTGCCAACTAAAAACGGTTACAGTATCGTTAATAAAGTTAAATTTTTGGATAGTGATGGATTAGTCTGGGAAAGTTTATTGATGTACTTTATTTTGGTCTATTTCTCTACCGTATTGTGTATTTATAATATTGTGATGCCATTTATTCTTAGCTGCGTTTTTCTGTATTTTTTGTTTTCTCTCTCCCTCTCTACCCCACTGTCTCTTTTGGAAAGACTTGCTTAAAGAGCCATGTCTTTAAGGTTTTCTTAAAGGATTTGATATCACTCTGTAATCTGAGTTCAGTGGGCATTGTGTTCCATAGAAAGGGCCCAGCCAGTGATAAGGCCCTTTCTCTTACTTGGGTTAGTTTTGCTGATTTTACTGTAGGGATTGTTAATAGTGCTTTGTTAGCCGAACGAAGGTTCCTTTGTGGGACATGGACTCTTAGAGCTGTATTTAGCCAGTCTGCTTTTTTATCATATATTAGTTTGTGTATTGTGCATAAGGCTTTGTACTTGATCCTGTATTTAATTGGTAGCCAATGTAGTTCTGCTAAAGTTTCTGTTATATGGTCCCTTCTTTTTTTTCCTGTTAAAATTCTGGCTGCAGTATTTTGATTGATGAGCTGGGGAGTCCCAATAAGAGTGCATTGCAGTAATCAGTACTGGCGAAAACAAGTGTTTGTAGGATTGTTCTGAAGTGGTCAGGTGTGAGTAATGGTTTCAATCTTTTAAGGATCATGAGTTTTGCGTAACCTTCCCTTACTTTTAAGGATATGTGTTGTTTTAAATTGATTTCTGGATCCATTATTACTCCCAGATTTCTTACTTTTTCGGCCAGTTCTATTTTCTGGTTATTTCCTAGCGTTATTGGTGTTTGACGATTTCAGTTTGTCTTCGTTCAAGGTGTAGGAATTCTGTTTTATCAATGTTAATAACCAGCTCCATTTGGGTTAGAAGTTGTTTTATTATGCCAAGGTACATGTTTGCTAATCCTAGTGTTTTATCAATGGAGTCCTCTATTGGTAGAATTAGCTGAATGTCGTCAGCGTAAATGTAATGAATTATCCCTAGTCCTGCCAGTAGATGACAAAGGGGCAGCATATACATATTGAAGAGGGTGGCAGACAGAGCTGAACCCTGAGGTACTCTGGTTTCGAGTTTAAGTTTTTTTGAGAGTGTTTTTTATCATAACTTGGAAGAACCTATTGCTGAGATAAGATTTAAACCAGTTAATCATTTTGTTGCCGGCCATCCAGTGCTCCCTCCATGTGACAGGGGCCGCCAATGTCATGGATACCCTGTCACATGGTAAGGGCAAAGGCAATTGGTGCCATTTTTATTAGTGGCAGCCGATGGCCCGAGAGCGGGAGATCGCTCCTGGGACCCCCACTGGACCACCAGGTACCTGCAAAATGTTTTTTGGGGGGTCGGGAGGGTGGGGGAAGCTAAGGGATTAGTTTTAAAGGGTTGGGGTGGGTTTTTTGTTTATCAGCTCGGGCGCAGCTGATAAACAAAACCGCGATCGGGCCGGACGAAAAAAAAAAACATGATGTGAATTGGAACCGGAATCCAAACCGATTCTGGTTCTGATTCAAATCTCTACTAACCACTGTCAGGGCACGCTAAAAGAAAATGATACAATTTGACACTTTCCAGGTCAGTTAAGGTCAGTTAGGAATGAATATGTATTCCTATTGGCTATCCTCTTGTTATTTATTGATGTTACCAAGGTTCCCACTGATGTGATGGTTTAATATATGGGGGATGGGAAATGGAAATGGGTGGTAGTTTGACAAAAAAAGTAATGTGATCAGTCATGTGACTAGAACTTGTTTGTTTATTATTTTTGTTACCAGGCACTGGCACATGAAATGCTAGTGCATGTTTTGAATTTGCCAATCCCTGTGCATTTTAGAAAGGGGGTCCTGGAATTATATATATGCATGATGCACACACTTCTAATCTTCCAATCCTGCTTCCTTTTATATGAGATATATATGGTAATTGGTAAGTGTATTTTTGAATTGGCCAATACGTTTATTTTCCTCCTACTTTTACTCACTAGCTAAGCTATATAATAAGGGCTTCTCTGCTTGTGTGTTGCTTTTGTTTGGTGGGGTTTGAGGAAAAACCTCAGCTCTTTATTCAATCTACTAGATCTATTATATCAACCTACTCGTTTTTTTATTGATTTATTATATCAATTAATAACCGAAATTAGTTACATTTATGATTCTGCTTTCCCATTGGCCATCTCCAAGGTGGAGATGGCCAGTGGGGACACCGAACCTTACCTCTAACACTTTCTTAATTGAACTTTGAACCCGTCAAGTAACATTTTTAGGTAGTGCGTGCTAACTCGCCATTAGTGCGCACTAACTTGGCCGCAGCGCGCCCTAACTCCCGTTAGTGTGCACTAAAAAAACCCAAATGATTTTTGACGAAAACGAACTTGACGATCCGTGGAAACCGATATTTTCACCTGATCAGACGAACCCGAAAGTGACAATGATGGGCACCCGATTCACATCTCTATTTTGCTCAATTACTTCTAAAATTTCAATATGTCTTTTCCTAACTGGCTGGACATTTATATAAGCAATCCTAAGTTTCCTTTCCCTAAATTCTAACGCCCAAATTTTCAAATGCTGGCACTCATAAAATCCAGGCCGGGCCGAACGATTTTAGAAATGGCCCAGCCACACGCATATATGCCGGCAGATCAAAAAGGGGCGGGCTGGCCGGGACAGTGCCATTAGATGCTGTCCCAGGCAAACACATGCTGGCAGCTGGCTGGCGCGTGGAAGTTACTTCTGCTCCAAAAGAGCAGTAAAGTGTAAAACAAAAAAATTGGGGATAGATAGGTAGGGATTAAGGATCGGGGAGGAGAGGAGACAGGAAAAGGGAGGAAGGGTAGTTAGGGTAGTTAGGGGAATAGGAAAGTTCCCTCCCAGTCTGCTCCTTAATTCATGCGTGCATGAATTTAAAAATCTGGCATGCATGTGTGCACGGGAATTGTATTTTATAACATGCGCGCACCGTACAATATAAAATCATCATGTCCATTTGTGCACGCTGGGAAACGCGCACGCGGGTTTTAAAATCGACCCCTAAATTACACTGTTGCTCAATCATAGGATATACCAAACATCTCTGCATACCGAATTTATAAAGAGCTCTTGATAGCCCTCCATATCTACCTTGTCCGATTAAGGTAGGAATGGAAACCCTCTTCATTTTGAAAATAAAACCAAAGCCAAAACACCCCTAATAACAATCAACCAATTTATTTTACTCAAAATTGCCAAATCAAGCAACCTGACTTTACAAGATGAACATTCCACACATACTCCCACGCATGGTCCCATGAAGGGCCCCACAACGGGGCAGGCCCTTTGGCGAAGGTCTGCTAGCAGGCCTCTCCTTTTACTGGGAACCCTAGCAACATTGCTCAATGTCACATGATGGGGCATGGCTTCCTTGTCATCAGCGGCAGAATGGGCAGCTCTCCTTTTCACAACAGGGCAACGAAAACAGCAGATAAACTGAGCACAGTAGCATCATTAATGTCCAAATAAAGTGCATAGTGCAATTCTCCCACTCCTTCGGGCCTCTCCTTTTACTGGGAGCTCTAGTGACGCTGCTCAACGTCACATGATGGAGGCGTGGCTTCCTTGTCAGCAGCAAAACAGGAAATTCTCCTTTTTGCAAAAGGCAATGCTGACAGCAGTTAAACTGGGGCAAGCTAGCAGCAGGAGTCCTATTTATCCAAATGTCAACCCCTGCTATTGTGAGGTCAGTCTCACAGCTCTTACCGCGAGACAAGCTCCGCAGCAGCAGGAGATGACATTTGAATAAACGCAACATCTGCTGATGGCCACCCCATAACTCAGCAGGCCACGCAGAGCCTGTCCAGCAAGGGCTGAAGAGAGAGATTGGATGCAGTGGCCACCAGTGGATCCCATCCCTCTGGTAGCTAAAAAGAGAGATTGGATGCAGTGTCTGCCAGTGGATACCATCCTGTTGACAGCTGAAGAGAGGAGAAGAATGTGGTGGCTGCCAACGGACCCATCCCGCTGGCACCCAAAGAGAAGAAGGACTCAGTGGCCACCAGTGGACCTCATCCTGCTGGCAGCTAAAGAGAGCAGGAGGACTTGATGGTGCAAATGGATGCCATCCTGCTGGCGGTTGAAGAAGAGGCCCAGGCCCTATGTGAGTGTATGTGTGGGAGATTGTCTGTATGTGTGTATGGATGATTGCTTCTGTATGTGTGGAGGGGTGAGAAACTGTGTGGGTGGATGCCAGTGGGTGGATGAGTGTGGCTGGGTGAGAGCCTGTGTGTTGGGCTGTATGTGTATGTGTGACTGCCTTTCTGTGAGTGGATGACTACCTGGGTGGGTGGGTGAGAGCCTGGGTATATGTTTGTGGGTAGATGAGATCACTATATGTGTGGGTTAGAGGCTTTTTGATTGTGTGTGTGAGAGAGGCTGGGTGTGGGGGTGTATGGGTGACTGCTTGTGTGTGTGTGTGTGGGGGGGGAGAGCCTGGGTGGGTGAGAGGCTGTGTGTGTATGTGTGACTGTATGATTATGGGTGCATGACTGCCTGTGTGTGGGTGGATGACTACCTAGGTGGGTAGGTGAGAACCTGGGTGCATGTTTCTGTGGGTGAGAGGCTGTGTGTGTATGGGGGGGATGTTGAAAGCCCATACGTGTATGGGGAGGAGTGGGTTTGTGACAGCCTGTGTTGGGGGGTGGGGGGCGATGAAAGCCTATGTGTGTATGTGTGAGTGCCAGTATGTGTGTGAGTGGGTAAGTGACTGCCTGTGTGGGTGAGAGCCCATGCATGTATGTGTTTGTGTGTGTGTGTGTGTGTGTGTGGGGGGGGGGGGGGTGAGAGCCAGTGAGGGTGGGTGAGAGCCAATGCGTGTGTGTGTTTGTGAGTTTGTGTGTGCAGGGAATGAGACTCTATATGTGTGTTTGAGTGACAGGATAAAGTTTGTACAGTTCTCCATCCCCCAATCCACAACAATCTCAGAGTGGCTGGAAATCAAAATATCCCAAGAATGAAGAGAGAGAGATTTTTAAAATCCTTATTAATTTAATTATTGGATGTTATTTGATATGTTTGCTATTTTGAAATATTATATTGGTATTTTGGGAAATTTTATAAACATTTTTATGAGGTTTTAATTATTGGTTGTTCTGTTCATCAGTTTTAAAATATATATTATTTTTATTAGTATGGTTTTAATTTTATGATTGATGTTTTATATTTCTTTATTTTGTTGTTTGTTGGTCTCTTATTTTGCCATTGGTAAGAGTCTGTCTGTGTGATCAAGATAAGGGATTCTGCTAGTTTATAGTTTCTAGGGATCTATACCAGTCTGACTTGTTCTGTTTTCAATAGGAGGTGTATTGGTCTTCTAGGTCCTGATGTAATATTTGCAATGCCTCTCTTTCCTGGGTAGGATTGTTGTTGTTGAACCCGGGGAGTTAGTATTGTGTTGAAATGGCAGATTTGTCTCTTTGGGTATAATAGCTTTTATTGGAGCTAAGTAAATATTATCCAGAAATACTGTGCGTGAGTTACTGAGATAATGTAGGACCCATCTTGAAATGTGAATGTCTCTGATCTAATATCTGAATAAGGGACTTATGTAGTTTTACAAGCTTTTGTACAATATTGTTAGGTACATGTAATTTTTTATTTTACAGGTGTTTTAGGTAGCCTGACTTGTTTTGCTTTCTAAACAGGAGATAAAATATATTGGCATTTTAGAGCCTGAACTAATATTTGTAGTGTTGTCTTGTCATAGATAAGTTGTAGTTTGAATGCTGGTACTTAATGCTGTTTTTAGTATGGGAGGTTTACTATATTGTAATTGTTTATTCATGGCTTTCTGAGGGCCAAGCCCACACTCATTACATGATATATCAGGCAAATACCACATGGGTTCCATGTGTCTTTTGAATCTAGGGTAGATGGGGTTGAGGGAGTGAGACTGCTGTAGACTGGGGGGAAGGAGAGCTGATGGGTGGTGAATGTGGGAGGGGAAAGGGGAGTGAGGGAGTGAATCTGAATCCCCTTCTGTAAATGTCATTGCACACCACTGATCATCAGTGTTATTGTGAATTTCGTTGACTTCTTGCCTTACTAGAATTAACAGAATAGAATAAATCTATAGACCAAACCACTTTTCCAAAGTGAACAATGAGCAGCAAAACTAACAAAGCATTCTTTCAGGAAATGCCCTAGGGCTTTAGTGTCACTGAATACAGGAAATGTTAAGATAGGTTTTGTAGCAGTTTCAGAGGAGTACTTCAGCACACATATTATTAATATCACTCACATGTAGAAAAGATAAGTGATTTCTGATTAGGACAGACATCATCAGGAGAGATAAGGTAATGAGGGCAATTACCTGGGATCTCACTGCCACAAAGGGTCTAGCAGTTTGCCCACTGCCAGTAAGGAGCTGAAGGAAGCACAGCCATCTCAAGGATCAGATGAACATCAATGGCACATGCTTTCAGGCAGAGGTTGTAGGCAGAGGCAGTGAGAGAGAGAATCAGTGCGGGGCCTGTGAAATAACATATGCTAACAGACACATGCTAACAAACATGCTGCTACAGTTTCTTCCCTTCTCCCCTAAAGGGTTCCTGTTAGTAGGGATGTGCATTTGTCCAGGACGAATTAGGCAATTTCAAAAAAATTGCCTAATTCATCCTGGTTTGGGAGCCTGAAACCCAAAGACATTTTTCCCGATTTTCGGATTTAGTGTGCTTTAGCACAAGTGCGTGCTAAAGAAAAAATGTTAGCGCGTACTAACTCCATTAATGCACACTAAAGCGAAATTTGTGTCTCCCCGAATTTTAAAGGCCCAAACCATGGGAAATATGAAATTTCCCATGGCGGGCTTCGCACATCCCTACCTGTTAGTAAAAAAGACCATGTAGGAAGTGGAGCAATCTTAGAGTTTGCAAACATGTTCCAGTTCACTGGTCCTACACTGAATTTTTCTCTCACTGCCTCTGGCTACTAGAGCAACTGCTGCCTGAAGTCATGCAGTAAGCTCAGGACCAGGACCAGTCAGATGAGGTAAGGGGAAGAAAGAGGATGAGGATCATTGGGGCAAAGATGGCAATCAAAGTTGGATGATTGCCATAAAGGGAAGGGAACAGAAAATATTGGATAAATATTGGAGGATTATCAGGGGAAGAGGGTAATAAAAATTGAATGATCATTGGAAAAGTAATGGGCAATAAGAGAACAGGAAGACCATCAAGGGAAGGGAGAATACAAACTTTGAGGATTGTCAATGGGAGGAGAAGAAAGAGGTAGAGTAAAAACTACTCCAACCCCCCTCCTATGGTGAGTCTCCAATGTTTACTGTATTCCTTCCTTCTTATTTTTCTCAAACTACTGAAGAGTAATGTGTTCTCATATTTCACAACACTGAAAGGCTTAAAAGTGTCATCAGCATTTTATAGACCCCTCTTGGACTTTGAGAAGGTTGAAAGCAGACTGGAACCGGTGGCATGCTCGCAAGCATCTGATTATGAAAAAGCCTCAGGAGAACTGCAACAAGAGCTCACTGACCTCCAGAGTGACACTGCCCTAAAAGGAAAGGACAAGCCAGAAAGTCTCAACAAATTCAATGCCAGCTTGAATAATGTTAAGTTCCCACATTTGTGTAAGTCAGCGCAGAAAATCGTAAACATTTTCATTTATGAAATATAACAAATCTTCAATTTTCTGATTAGCATCTTAGTTCTGTATGTATGTATTTATTTATTTGTTTGTTTTTATATGCCGGTGTTCAATTTACATATCACATCGGTTGACAAATAATTTAAGACAGGTACAGTAAAATTTTTGAAAACAAACCTGACACCTGATTTTGATGCCATTCTGAAAAGGGATGACCAACTGCAATGTTCACACTAAATAAAGAATACATGCTTATAAAATCTATTTTAAACTTTTATGGATTGCAGTATCATGTTTGTCAACTGTTTATTTGTAAATTAATATTGTGCATCTTTATTTCAGAGCTAAAATAGATTTTGAAAACATTAGTAACTGTATTTTATTCAGGAGTACAGGGAGAACCCCCTCCAATACACACAGAACTCCTGCTGCAGATGATAATCACTACCACAAAAGAGTTTGCTTATCCTTGTTCTAGCTGGAACAAAGCAGTTATGAGATGAGGTGCCAAGGGTATAGGGTTTAAGAGCAATATTAGGAAATATTTGTTCATGGAAAGATTGGTGAATGCATGAAACATCTTCCTGGAACAAATAGTGATAGACTTGAAGGCATGGGAGGGACAGAAAATTCTTAGTTACAAAAAAGTGTATAAAAGCATCTGTAAAAAAAGGGGCAATTTTCAGACAGCCTGTGTAGCTACACAGTTGACAGCTGCTGAGGCCTGGATTCACTAATGCTGCAAGGCTTAGTGAATCCCAGTGATAACGGTGGGAGGGGGGGGGGGGGGGGGCGAAGCGGGGGCGGTCCTGCGCCGAATAACTACACCATAAAAGGTGTAGTTATTCGACGCGAAATAGGCAGCAAAAAGGCTCCTTACCTTTTTGCTGTCTGCGCCGTCTTTGCGGAGTCGG
This sequence comes from Rhinatrema bivittatum, assembly GCF_901001135.1. Taxonomy (NCBI): domain Eukaryota; kingdom Metazoa; phylum Chordata; class Amphibia; order Gymnophiona; family Rhinatrematidae; genus Rhinatrema; species Rhinatrema bivittatum. Next base: position 455,164,669 of record NC_042617.1, on the reverse strand, counting down.
CCCCGGTGACACCCCTACTCCTCCTCTTCCAGGGCCGAGTCTGCCCCTATGTCCCCTTTGCAGGCATGCGCTACGATTTCTAGCTATCGCACGCTTGCGCTGGTAGCCTTTGGGCCTCATTTTCTAAAGTATCGCAGGCCTGCGATACTTTAGAAAATCGAGCTAATGGGGGACGGAGGGTTGACCCGGGGGGGGGGAGGTCCTGCGCTAGCCGGCAGCGATCGCACCACGGGGGTGCGATCGCTGCCCGTTTCGCACCCAATAGCAGGTGTAGCTATTGGGCGCAAAATAGGACGCAAAAAGGCACCTACCTTTTCGCCGTCCACGGCGTCTTCGCGGAGTCGGCCCCAGTGACACCCCGACTCCTCCTCTTCCGGGGCCAACTCCGCCCCGATTTAGGTAGTGCAGGCTTGCGCTACCTTAGCAAGCTATTGCGATAGCTTTAGAAAATGAGGCCCTTTGTTATCTGCATACTTTGTTGGTAATTTTCAAAAGTGAACTATGCTCTTACTATGGGCAAAAATGTTTGGAAAATACCACGTGGGGGGGTCATATTCAGTTCAGCGGGTAGTTGTCAAGTTATTGGCTAAAGTTAGCTTGGCCCATATATTCAGTGGGATAAAGATCCTGCTTGAATATACTTTCCTAAAGTTATCTAGTGGATACATGTAGCCAGATAACTGAAAACCGGCTATGTTTCCATATAGCTGGAACTGGGTGTATCTATATTGTTTCATGTCATAAGAACATAAGAACATAAGAAGAAGATAAGAACATGCCATACTGGGTCAGACCAAGGGTCCATCAAGCCCAGCATCCTGTTTCCAACAGTAGCCAATCCAGACCATAAGAGCCTGGCAAGTACCCAAAAACTAAGTCTATTCCATGCTACTATTGCTAGTAATAGCAGTGGCTATTTTCTATGTCAACTTAATTAATAGCAGGTAATAGACTTCTCCTCCAAGAACTTATCCAATCCTTTTTTAAACACAGCTACACTAACTGCACTAACAACTTCCTCTGGCAACAAATTCCAGAGTTTAATTGTGCGTTGAGTGAAAAAGAACTTTCTCTGATTAGTTTTAAATGTGCCACATGCTAACTTCAAGGAATGCTCCCTAGTCTTTCTATTATTTGAAAGAGTAAATAACTATTTCACATTAACCCGTTCTAGATCTCTCATGATTTTAAACACCTCTATCATATCCCCCCTCAGCCGTATCTTCTCCAAGCTGAAAAGTTCTAACCTCTTTAGTCTTTCCTCATAGGGAGCTGTTCCATTTCCTTTATCATTTTGATTGACCTTGTTTGTACCTTCTCCATCGCAACTATATCTTTTCTGATATGCAGCGACCAGAATTGTACACAGTATTCAAGGTGCGGTCTCACTATGGAGCGATACAGAGGCATTATGACATTTTCCGTTTTATTCACCATTCCCTTTCTAGTAATTCCCAACATTCTGTTTGCTTTTTTGACTGCTGCAGCACACTGAACCAATGATTTCAATGTGTTATCCACTATGACTCCTAGCTCTCTTTCTTGGGTGGTAGCTCCTAATATGGAACCTAACATTGTGTAACTATAGCATGGGTTATTTTTCCCTATATGCATCCCCTTGCACTTATCTACATTAAATTTCATCTGCCATTTGGATGCCCAATTTTCTAGTCTCAATTCCTGCAATTTATCACAATCTGCTTGTGATTTAACTACTCTGAACAACTTTGTATCATCTGCAAATTTGATTACCTCACTTGTCATATTTATTTACAGATCATTTATAAATATATTGAATAGTAAGGGTCCCAATACAGATCCCTGAGGCACTCCACTGCCCACTCCCTTCCTCTGAGAAAATTGTCCATTTAATCCTACTCTGTTTCCTGTCTTTTAGCCAGTTTGTAATCCACAAAAGGACATCACCACCTATCCCATGACTTTTTACTTTTCCTAGAAGTCTCTCATGAGGAAGTTTGTCAAACGCCTTCTGAAAATCCAAATTTACTACATCTACCGGTTCAGCTTTATCTACATGTTTATTAACTCCTTCAAAAACGTGAAGCAGGTTTGTGAAGCAAGACTTGCCTTGGGTAAAGCCATGCTGACTGTGTTCCATTAAACCATGTCTTTTTATATGTTCTGTGATTTTGATATTTAGAACTCTTTCCACTATTTTTCCTGGCACTGAAGTCAGGCTAACCGGTCTGTAGTCTCCCGGATCACCCCTGCAGGCCTTTTTAAATATTGGGATTACATTAGCTATCCTCCAGTCTTCAGGTACAATGGATGATTTTAATGATAGGTTATAAAGTTTTACTAATAGTTCTGAAATTTCATTTTTTAGTTCCTTCAGAACCATGGGGTATATACCATCTGGTCCAGGTGATTTACTACTCTTCAGTTTGTCAATCAGGCCTACCACATCTTCTAGGTTCACCGTGATTTGATTCAGTCCATCTGAATCATTACCCATGAGAACCTTGTCTGATACGGGTATCTCCCCAACATCCTCTTCAGTAAACACTGAAGCAAAAAAATAATTTAATCTTTCCGCGATGGCCTTATCTTCTCTAATTGTAACTTTAATCCCTTGATCATCATTTTTAATAAGAAATTATAAAAAAAACCTGCAAAATTTCATTTCATTTCTTTTTGATTTAGTGCCCACAAATTCAAAATAGAGCACACTAACTCAAACAGTGTGCATTAACTTATTCACACTAACACAAAATAATGCACTATTTTGAGTTAGTGTTCACTGTTTAAAATTAATGTGCACTATTTAGAATTGGTGCACACTATTATGAGTTAGCGTGCACTAATTTAAATTAGTGTACACTAAAAAATTCTTACATTTTTAAAACACAAATTAAAAGAAACTAAAAAAAATGAACATTAAATGTAATGAAAAATGTTGCCATGCACACCCCTATGTAGAAAACAGGGAACCAAATTTTCAAGTCTATTTACAGTACTGCTTTTGTGTGCATAAGTAGATGTGTGGAGATTTAGCCTAGTAGTCTATGAACCAGTCAGCAGATTACTGTATAGTTTATAAAATACAGATCTGGAAAGGAATATGATGAGTGAGGTTATCAAATTTGCGGATGATACAAAATTATTCAGAGTAGTAAAATCACAAGCAGAGTGTGATACATTACAGGAGGACCTTGCAAGACTGGAAGATTGGGCATCCAAATGGCAGATGAAATTTAATGTGGACAAATGCAAGGTGTTGCATATAGGGAAAAATAACCCTTGCTGTAGTTACACGATGTTAGGTTCCATATTAGGAGCTACCACCCAGGAAAAAGAACTAGGCATCATAGTGGATAATACTTTAAAATTGTTGGCTCAGTGTGCTGCAGCAGTCAAAAAAGCAAATAGAATATTAAGAATTATTAGGAAGGGAATGGTTAATAGAACGGAAAATGTCATAATGCCTCTGTATCGCTCCATGGTGAGACCGCACCTTGAATACTGTGTACAATTCTGGTCGCCGCATCTCAAAAAAGATATAGTTGCGATGGAGAAGGTACAGAGAAGGGCAACCAAAATAATAAAGGGGATGGAACAGCTCCCCTATGAGGAAAGGCTGAAGAGTTTAGGGCTGTTCAGCTTGGAGAAGAGACGGCTGAGGGGGGATATGATAGAGGTCTTTAAGATCATGAGAGGTCTTGAAAGAGTAGATGTGACTCGGTTATTTACACTTTTGAATAATAGAAGGACTAGGGGGCATGAAGTTAGCAAGTAGCACATTTAAGACTAATCGGAGAAAATTCTTTTTCACTCAACGCACAATAAAGCTCTGGAATTTGTTGCCAGAGGATGTAGTTAGTGCAGTTAGTGTAGCTGGGTTCAAAAAAGGTTTGGATAAGTTCTTGGAGGAGAAGTCCATTAACAGCTATTAATCAAGTTTACTTAGGGAATATCCACTGCTATTAATTGCATCATTAGCATGGGATCTTATTAGTGTTTGGATAATTGCCAGGTTCTTGTGGCCTGGTTTGGCCTCTGTTGAAAACAGGATGCTGGGCTTGATGGACCCTTGGTCTGACCCAGCATGGCAATTTCTTATGTTTTTATGTTCTTATGTTCTTATGAAAATACATGTGTATGTTTCAGTAAGTGCAAATAAGTCCAATGCAAGAAAGCACATAGTTTCTCTGCCTATTTTATGAACATATACACTCATATTTTACATGCAAATAAAATATGAGATGTACACGTAGAAACCCTTATTTATACATGGATAAGGCATTTTATAAAGTATCAGGTTAATTTTAAAATGAGCACATGTGCACCCATACATGTGTATTAGTGCACAAGCAGAGATATGCTGGAATTTTCAATCTTGCATGCATTTGTGCACATATGATTTAAAATATGCCTACCACGCATAAGTATGCTCCAGATTTTAAGCAGTTACTCAACCAAACACAGTTCACATATCTTCCTTAGGACTTTGCTGACTTCAAGGCATGCATATAAGTGGATTTTAAAACATGTTCACTCGAGGGACATTCACAGTTTTTCCTATTAGTCCCTCAGTTTGCCCACTCAATCTTAAGGTCATCCAGACCCTGCACACACCCCCAATTGACCCAGACCCCTCACCCTATACACAAAAGTGATGCTGTGGTCTTGGTCTAGGCCCTTGCCTGATGTAGGGGCCTAGACTGTGAAGTGAGGAAAGGCTCAGGGCCAGGCAATTTATCAATGACCCTACTCCACACACACACACACACACACAGACACACACTTACGAAATTTGATGCCACGTTCTCGCTTGGTCCTGACCCCAGGGTCTTGGTTCAGACCCAGGCCCCATGCTGGACACAGACCTGACACTGAGGCACAGCCTTGAGGCAGGGTCCTGATGCCAGTGCCTCGGCCTGGTTCCAGGACTGAGCCTTCCATACATCAAAATGGCGCCCACCGCTGGGAAGAATGTGCTAGAATTAATTAATTCCAGCGCCTCCAAAGTGGACACTATCATTTTGTTGAAGAACAAAGAAGAAAGAAGTAAAAAGAAAGAAATCTCCTAGGTCTGGGCGCCGAGCCTGGGCCTGACCCTGGGCCGAGGCCCTGGTGTCAGGATCCAGCCTCCAGGCTGGGCCCCAGCATCAGGTTTGAGTCTGGGCTAAGGCCCTGGCATCAAAATATGGCCTCTGAGCTGAGTCAAGGTGTCGGGTTTGGGCCTGGGCCCTAGCCTAGGCTGAGGCCAAGTTGTCATGACCCAGCCTCTGGGCCAGTCTACTGCATCAATGTGTCCATGCCCTGATGTAGGCCAAGGCCCAGGCATTGGGACCTGGCCTCCAAGCCTGGGAGCTTGTTTATGGCCTAAGCTGAGGTCATGGTGACCTACCATGGCCTAGGCCAATATAAGGCATAGGCTTTGGCCTGGGCCTGGATGTCGGGACCAGCTAGCCCCAACTCCTATGCTTTGACCTTGCCCTAGGCCCTACACAAGGCCCCAGCTTGGGATGAGGCCTAGACCTTGTCTGCAGATCCCCCCTAGACCCAGTAATTAGGGGCTGGGGAGGATCCTGATCCCAAAAACTTTCTGTGTGAGAGGGATGGGGGGACATGGGAGGCCTTGGGAAGCCCCATTTTTTCTGGGTTTTTTGGGAGGGGGGGATTCAATGTTTATTTTGATTTTTTAAAACTAAAGAAATGAAATAAACATTGCACAAAACAAAATTCATGGGGAAAATGCCCCCCAAAAATGAAATGAAAAACTAAAATAATTTACCCCCATTCACACCCCTAATATATACCTCATGCATATTCATTCTGGATATCCAGAAAATTTGACTGGCAAGGTGTATCCCAAGGAGTGGGTTGAGAACCATTGCTTTAGGTACCAGAACACACGAAGTTGAGATTGCCAGAAATTCATTACAGATCTAAAATCTTCCTCCTGGAATTGGTTAACTTGGCAGGGTTCCCCTTCCCTTCCTCCCCATATATGGTATTTCAGATATCTTTTGTTGCCAATAATCTCCCAAATACCTCTTTTTATTACAGTTCCTACTTGGAGTTTTCTCACTATTTTCCTTCCTGAAGCTAGAAACAATTTAAATGAATCATTCCTTATTCATTTATATAATGAAATGCTACATGCATCCCATCTAGCAAAGTGATTTGCAGAATCATTTTTATTATTATAGTCCAGGCTGGCTGCTGTGATCATCCAAAACTCTTAGAATGAATGTTCATGATTTTTTTTTTAATTTAAAGTCACATCCATCTCTATTTATTGCCTTACTTTCATTAAAACACACAGACAAATAATTAAACATTCTTAGATTAGATAATTACCCAAGACTGAAGTTAAATTTTCAGAGCCAGAAACAAAGGCATCAAATAGAAAAGCAAAAACATTTATGCTTGTGAAATAGGATTATTAGGGTTTTTTTTTTTATTTAGATTGATATAATCAAATGGTCTATAATTAAATAAATGTTTAATTTATTTCATTTAGTGTTTTTTGTCCCTACTTTTGACTCATAAAGATGTGTCTCTGCTACATTGTATTTTCCTTTTACGCTCTATTCTCATATAATGGCCACAAAAGCTTGCTTTTTATTGACTGAGAATATAATTGCATGTTCTACTATAGGTAGGGAGACCAACTGCCCGGTTTTGGACCGGACAGCCCGGTTTTCCAGCCTGTTGTACAGTGTCTGGTTACAAGGTAAAATCAATCAGTGGCGCAGCCTGGCAGCGCTTCAATCACCTGCCTGTTTTCAGGGCTTGGTTTGACTCTCCTCCTCCTCTACCTCTCCCACAGCTGTGCCGCTGCTTCAGGTTGCCCTTCTGGGAGTCACAGAGGAAGAAGAGAGTTAAGCCCAAGCCCCAGAGACAGACAGGCAGGCAGGCAGAATTTGAAAGGGAAAAAGTTTTGTGTGTGTGTGTGTATGGGGGGGTGGTTGCAGAGTCCAGTCCTGCTCCATGGAAAAGTTGCTAATGATCTTCTGTTTTCAGTTCATTCTGGAAGAAGAGGGCTGCTTTTGCTATTTAAACCTGCAGTATGTCCACTTCAAATTGTTAAATTCGACAGAGCCATGGATGTAGCATTAAATATATTTTGCCTAGGAATGAGAGAGATCAGTAATTTGTCCAAAAGGTCACCGTCAATATTTTTTCTTCCATTTCCTCAGTACAAAAAAATTGCTTTGAGAAATGAAAAACACACAATGCTTGGCTTTCGCCATTTCAAATAGCTTGAATTTAGTTTATATGCAATCACCATCAGAATGTAGGATGCTGTATTTCTTCTGCCTTACAAGGTGTTCTATGAGTGTATAATATTTGTACTAAGCAATTGTTCATGATAGCAAGAATTTAGGGAGTGTCATTTGCTAGCCAAGCTTCTGTAAGCAGCAAGTTTGTATATAAAGAACATGATTTGGGGATAACAAAGAACATGTACAAGAGGCAAAGGAAAATGTATAACAAATCATTGCACAAAAATGTTGAAATATGTACAATTTATTACATTTTCCAGTTACTAGAGATAATCTCTGTTTGGAAAACTTGCATGCTGGCCACTGCTATTATTACTGGATCATCATTCTTTGTGATTTTAGTCTGCTCTCAACATAAGCAGAGCAGTGAAAAAGGATGGCTTGAAAAATCTTTAATCTTTATTGGTTGATTTAAAGCAAGCAGTTTAGTGCTTCAATGCAGGGTCAGGCGAAAGCATTTATCTACCAGAAATACATACAACTTTGATAATTCATTTCTTATGCAAATCAGTTTAGTCTTTTTGGAATTAATTTATATAATGCACTAGTATAATTTTTTTTTGAGATAGTGGTTCCCAAAGATTATGCAAGAGGAAGCTGTAGGTACAACCTGTAAATTCAAGTCTGCATTTGTTCTGAATGCCAATCCTAATCTTATTTATATCATGTTTTAAATTCATTGCAGCAGGGAAGTAGTTCATTTTGTTCTGCAGCCTTATAATATTGGCATAAATTAACCAGAGAAGAACATATAAAAACCTCTGTATTCTTTAAAGCAGTAATTCTAGCAACATAATTTTTTATAATCCAATTGCAAATTAAAATAATTATTAAAATCCCTCTTTTTCATGTTGATTCTTTTTACTTGTTGAGGAAATACATGTTTAACATTTTTTTAAAGCTCCTCCTATAACCAATTCTAACATTGTGTATTTAAATTAATCCGTGAGCTGGTATGCTGTCCCTCATTAAAATGTTATACAGGCATAACCCTGAAGCATTTAAAATACAGATAGATATAAAGCACTGAGCAAAAACTAAAGAATGAACACCAGAAAAGATCTTAAAAAACAAACAAACAGAAGTGAGGCCATGATGCAAATATATGTTTTATCTTCTTGTGTTTTATATATGATGCAGATTATGCTGTACATATTACCTTTAAATTTGTGGTTATTATAATCTGTACTCTGCTGGGATCTTTTTGGATTGGTGAAATATAAATGATATTAAAGAAAGAAAGAAAATAAAAGCTGCTTCCTTTTTATTCCAAAACATATAACAGCAAATTATATAAGGAGACACATGTATTACACCAAAAGAAAATGTTGGCTATTACTAGTCCTTTATGACACCATGCACTGTCTATATAGGTTATATTTATTAACAGATGCAACTTAAATTTTATTTATTTATTTATTTATTTATTTATAGATTTTTCTATACCGGGGTACGTAAATAACATCACCTCGGTTTACATTCAAACAGTAATTCAGCATTGCGCTTTACAATATAACATGGTAACTGAACGAATACAATACAGTATATAACTTTGTATTAATAGAATATAAGCAATATATGATAGATTGTGGAAGTTAGGAAGAGTAGTTGAGGATTCAGATCATTGATAGTAGGCTTTTTTAAATAGCCAGGTTTTAAGGTTTGTTTAAATTTTTTGTGACAGAGTTTCCTGGCGTAATTCAGAGGGCATGGTGTTCCATATTGTTGATCCAGCAATGATGAAAGATCGTTCTTTTGTACTAGAGAGTTTAGTCAGATTGGGTGCTGGGATATTTAGTTTGGCTAAATTCTGGAATCTCGTTGGGCGGGAAGACGTTTTGAATTGTAGTTGATCTGTGAACCAATGCATTTCTCTGTTTTGAATGGCTTGGTGTATCAGTGACATAGATTTATAAATTATCCTGTATTTTGTTTTTTGTATTTGTATTTTGGAGGAAATTATCCAAATTATTTTGTTCGTGCCTGGTGCGCGAACAAAAGTACGCGCTCGCGTATTTTTTAAAAATCTGCCCCATAGTGCTTTGCTGTTGTGTGTAAATTATATTTTTTACTACAGTCTTCTATATCCACAGTGCTTTTGTTCAACATTAGAAGCATTCCATCTTTTCTAATTCTTTTCGCTGCTGTCACACCGTGTTAATTTGCACAGTTTTTTTTTTTTAAACATCTCACCGTCATTGCCAGTAATCTAGAGGAAGGATAGTCTTTTCCATCATTCCCTTCTCCCCTTCACTCCTCCTGGGGAAAGGCAGGCTGCTGCCTGGCAGTGGCTGTGTTTGTAGTGATTTATTAAATTTTTAAACATGTTGCTGTGTGAACCAGCACTACTAGCAGTTCCACAGTACCCAAGAAAAACAGGCTATTTTTACTCTCTGTGTCTGGGTCTGTGTGTGTACAAGAGTCAGTGCATCCAGAAAGGGACCACAAGCACAGCCAGCCACTTTGTGGATTAATTTAATTTATTTCATTTATTACAAATGTACAGTTGTGTACTCATACACATATTAGAGTATTATACCATTTTTTGCTTTTTCTGTGTGTGTGTGTGTGTGTGTTGGGTGCATGTGCATGCAGTGCACTGGTCAGCAGAGTAAAATACTAAAACAGTTCTATTGTAGTGCATTCTTTCTGTGTTTTCTTTAATGTTATACACAGAGCGATCACTATAGCCATACTAGTGGCAGTGTATCACACACACATCCACTTCATTTAAGGAAATAAATATTAAAACATCTTTTGTACAGCACTACAGCAGATAAAATCCCAGCTTGTCAGGCAAAGGTATTAGAAGACATGGGAAGCCTGCAGTTGTTGGTAGGGGATTTGTTAGCACGACAACAGTGAGTCCCACAACTAAATAAAGAGGAATTTTTTCAAATCCAGAATGTCAACAGGAGAGGCAGGCATGTCAAGCTGTAAAAAATTGAAATTTGGGAAGGATATGCCAGTTACATCAGTATCTCAGCTAGATCCTCTTGTGTCAGAGGAGAGGGAAACGGCAGGCATTAGTAACAATTAGAGAGTAAAACCAGCAGTGCCTTTAGAAGAAGTACAAATGTGAAACCTGAAACACTGACAGCACAATCCTTTAGTGCAGCAGAGGCCATAAAAGCGGTTTTGTCATCCTCTTCCTCTGAATCAGAGCTTGAAGAATCTCCCTTTAAAGGATTTCCTGAAGCAGAGATGGGAGGGGCATTAGCTGAAGACCCAGTATTAGGAGGTTTAGTCAGTACCATGCTAGCTTCCACTTCACTGCCAGAGGAGAGAGAGGCAGGAGCTGAAGTTGGTGAGGTAGAGCCAGCCACACTGACAGTGCAAGAAGAGAGGGTGAGTTAATCCTCTGCCCTAGTTTCTGAGGCTCCATCTGTCTCCACTGCCACTTCAGTGCCAGCAGCATCATCCACCTCAAGGATGCAGACAGAGGAAAGGGATCACGAAAGAAATCTGTAATCTGGGGCCATTTTCAAATCAGGGAGGACCCACATTTTGTGATTTGAAATTAATGTTGGAAGCAACTGAGCTACTTAAGTAAAGCTGGGATGGAGCATCACCTGAAGAAGCAGCATCCCCTTCAATATGCACCTGGGGATCCTCGTAGTAGCAGTAGTCAGGGGCCCCTTCTGCAAGCCAGAGGATACTAGTATTTGTAAAGGAGACGAGCGTTCCTCAAGCTGCTTCTTCTAAGCCTTCTTCTCCTTCTAAAAGTCAGGTGGCAGGCCGGCAGCAGCAGTCCCCAGCTATACCTAAGAAGTGACAGCCCACAATGGAGGAAATAGGGTGGTGTTCTGGAAAGAACTGTCACTAGAAAGAAGCAGGCAGCATCTAAAGTGGTGACTAGGAATATTGGTGAGATGATCACTTTAGATGTTTGGCCCCTGCAGGTCATGAAGAAGGTGGGTCTCAGGCATTTGATGCCGCTCTTGGTGCCAAACTATAAAGTGCCCTCCAGAACCACTTTCAGAAAAAAGTCATCCCCAGATTGTACAAGCATTGCCTTAGCCGTCTTCTGGCACTGCTGGCAAAGGCACAGGGGAGCAGTGTGCATTTCACATATGACATCTGGACATCCACAAATGCCTTACACTCCTTCCTCTCTGACAGACCTGGCTGAGGTAGGAGTAGGCCGCAGCTCCAAAGAGGCCAGAGCTAAAGGACACAGGTGGGATTTGCTGCACACTCACCTGGTGAATGGTTCCCAAACCTCTTCCAATATTTTAGCAGCTAGTACAGAAATGCTGCCGTGCTGGCAGCTGGATCAGACAGCCAGAAGTTTTAATGCAGGGTTCTTTGTCACCGACAATGGCTCTAATATGGTAAAGGCAGTATCCGATGGACATATGATACTTTGCTCACACCCTGCACCTAGCAGTGAAGGAGGTCCTGGGGCTGGGGTCCAGGGACCCAGACCATGTGTACCTGCATAGTTTACTAGAGAAGTGTAGAAAAACTGCTGGGTACTTCCACCGAAGTGTGAAGGCAGGGGACCTTCTTCATGAAAAGCAGGAGGAATTAGAGATGCCTCACCAACTTCTCATTATAAATGTGGGTACCTGCTGGAATTCAATCTACATGATGCTGCAGAGGCTAGTGGTGCAGCAGACATATCTTCATGATCTGTCTCGAGAAATGGAGATAGGTGTGCAGGCTCCCCTACGGCATCATGATTGGTCGGTCATGGGAGAGCTTGTGAAAATCCTGAAACCCTTTAAGAATGCCATAGAGGAGCTAATTGCTACAAGTACCACCTTGGGAGATGTCATCCCTATAGTAAACAGAATAGTTGCAGGGCTTTCAACAGGCAGAGGGAATGAGAGCGGAGGTTCTGCGCTATTTGGTGTCCTTAGAAAAACAGGTGACGGAGAGACTGGGACCTCTGACAACAATTCCCACATACTTGCTCGCTAATTATGTGATCCATGTGTGAAAGGGAGTTTCACACTACAAGCCAACAATCTGACATATATGAAGAGCATGCTGATAGAGGAGGTCTGTAAATTAGAGCGCCAGAAGGTAAGGCAGAAGAGGGATGTAGCACAAGACGAAACACCATCATTGCTCAGGTCAGACAGCAGTGCAAGTCACACCCTGTCATCACCATCTAGCACTCCCTCCTCCACAGTAAAACAGAAACAATACTCACTTCTGTCCCAGGTGATTGCAAAAGTAGCTGGGAAGAAAAATACATGTCCAATACCAGAAAAGAGATGGCAGCTCAAATCTCAGTGACACACTATCTTGCAAAGCCTATCGAGAATAGGGACTCAGATGTGCTGGCAACAGGGTCCTACAAGTCCAGCATCTGGACAGACCTGTCAAGAGTGGCTCAGTGCTATCTCTCTTGACCACCAATGAGTGTCCCCAGTGAAAGAGTGTTTTCGATAACAAGGGACATTGTAAGCCACTTTTCATCTAGGCTGTCACTACCCTTGATGGAAAAGCTAGTGTTTCTAAAAATGTATCTGCCTTTGCTTGGGTATCCAGATTGCCATGTGATTGGCAAGAACAATGAAAGGAATTTGAAGGTCCTGTAGTTGTTCTGCCTGTATGCCTGCTGTACCTTGAATACCAATATAAAAGATCCAAGAATGGCTGAGAATTACTAAATATCAAAAACACAAAAGATCCAGCTCAATTTTATTTATGTATTTATTTATTTATTTATTTATTTATTTATTTAACATTTTTCTATACCGAACTTCATGACAAGCTTCATATCAGGCCGGTTTACATCAAACTTAGGGGTTAACTTAACAAAACCATATAACAAGAAGGCCGAAGCGCAGATACAAATAACAGGGAGAATGAACTTGGGGGCTAGAGTAGCCAGGAAATAAAGGACAGAAAAAAATGAATAGAAGTGTTTGTAGAAGCTCTGGGAATACCTCATATAGGGCCACTGAGGGCTATAAACTAATGCATACAGCTCTAGAAGGCACTAGGGCTTTTTAATCATTGGAATGCCAAAGTTAATGATTCTTCAAAAAGCTATCATATACGTGTTACCAGTTCCGTAAGGTTCAATTAATGTTACTTCGAAAAGCTATCATATAAGTTTACCAGTTCCGTAGATTTCAATACTGAAGCTGCCGGTGTGTGATAGCATAGAACTTCTTATGCATGCTGCATGTTATCCGACATTGCAATGTTTTGGGTAGTCCTTCAGGGAAGCCGAATGATTAGATGCCGGCAGGTGCGACTGGTAAGCAACTTGTAGTTGTAAAGCGGTCAATTCGTCAGTGCGATAAGACAGGCACTGGGTCCATCGACAGATCCGGTGTATGCAGTAGGATTGCACTGTACGCCATATTTAAAGGTCTTATCGCACTGACGAATTGACCGCTTTTTGAGCTGGATCTTTTGTGTTTTTGGTACCTTGAATACCAGCAATGGGGCCTATCATATATCCAGCATCCAGCAACATCCACATCCAGTGACTGACCTCATCTGCCTGCTGTTTCCACAACACAGTCAGTTGAGTCACACATCCACAATCACACTGCTGCTGCTGCCCAGGCCCAAGATGCCAGATCAAAAGCAGCACCATCCTGAAAGCTGAGTTCTGCTTTGTTCCCAGCATTGTCAATTGGGCCACATATCCGCAATCACACGTCTGCTCCCTCCCAGATAAAGATGCCAGATCAAGAACCACACCATCCTGAAAGCTGAGTCCAGCTTTGTCCCCAACACTGTGAATTGGGCCACAAATACACAATCAAACTGCTACTGTGTTCCAGGCTTGAAGTGCCATTCCGAGGTCAGGAATACGTGCAATGCTGAGTCCTGTCATGTCTCCACCATCATTTGGGTCACACATCTGCAATCATACTGCTGTTGTCTTCCAGGACTGAGGTGCCAGAAAGACAGCAGCAGTTGTTGAGGCGGATGTTTGACCCAACTGACAGTGTTGTAGACACAGCAGGACTCAGCATTGCTGAGGCAAAATAGGCAAGGGAAGTTGATGCATTCATTCCTCAGTGGTGGTGATTCACAAACACCATCACTGGAGCATGTTTCCACTGTCTTCCTCTGCCTGCTTTTCCACAATCACAACCTCTTGACATGTCTCCACTAAGATCTTCTGCCTCCTTTGCTCCAAACACCACCATTGAGGCCTAAAGTATCCTGTATAAGCCTGCCTTGCTCCAGTCATGAGCTTTGTAACCTGACACTTCCAGCTGCAGAATCCCATTCTCCCCCATATGAAGTCAGGCCTAACATATCCTGCATAAGCCTATCTTGCTCCAACTATAACCACTGTGGCTTGACACTTCCAGTTGTAGCACAAGCTCACCATATCCACGCAGGCTTCATGTATACTTAATAAGCCTGATTTGCTCCAACCACGAGCACTGTGGCCTGGCACTTTCGGCTGCAGCATCCCATGCTCCACCATATCCACTCAGGCCTGACATATCCTGCATAAACCTTTGGGGGTGCTAAGAATACCCTTCTCACTGCATTGCTCTGCTCATTCCATTTCTGTTCTTCAGATATACCAGCACCATTGTTGCTGTTACTGCCATTCCAAGCTGATCTTGGTACCTGAAGGTGCTTCCTCCTACTCCAGCTGGGTTCAAGGTTCTGGCCAATTCCCTTTCCCCAGTTTTAAACTTCAAGTATTTGGCATGCGGGGAAGATACTTCCTTTGGCACATCACCCCCCCCCCCCCCCCAAGTGATTTCTGGTTTACACCCTCCCAGCCCCCTCTGAATTCCCTCATTCATGGCTCCTCTCACTTCAAACTTAGTTAAACCATACCAATAATAAGAATATTTCTAATGAGCTGACAAATACAATAACATCCAATAATTAAGAGCTCATACAACATTTTATACATTTTCCAAACAGCAATAAAATATTTAAAAATGGCAATAATTAAAAATTCATCACTTTCCATATCTGGGAACTCTGGATTTCCAGTTATGCTATTAGAGCAGACCTAACGTATCAGGGGAGTAGCTCTCCAGATACTCCATTAGCCCTTTCAGATTACAGGTGGTGATGTGAACCCCCTGTGTGGAGAGGCAGCAAGAAGCACCACCAATGAACCTTACCACAAGCAGAAGTGCCAAAGAAGGACCTAGGGGGGCTTCTCCTATACTAACTGCCATTCACTTAGGTTGAGCCCCTGATGCAGACACATCAGGAGGACTTAGGTAGATCCCAAGATACAATCAGGCACAGGCAGAAGCCAGGCAGCAGGCAAACAAAATCCAGTAACTGGTCCAGGGTCAAGGCAAGCAGCAAGCAAGCAGAATCCAGAACAGTCCAAGGTCAAGACAGGCAGCAAGCAGATAGGAGCAGTATCCAGAACCAGGCACACAGCAAGCAAACCAAGAACCAGGAACAGGCCAAGGAATCTGTTGCCAAAACAAAGAGGTCAACTCCAGGCAGGCTAAGTAGTCTTGAGCGTGTGACTTCATCATTGGGGCGACTACCCGACTTTCTTGCCAGAGTGCGCACAATCATGCCCACAGATGTGTATGCATGCCCTATGTGTCTCTTCGCTGGGTCCTAGTAATACACACATCAGGGCGTGCAATGGTGGTTCCCTGCCATGCAGTGAAGGTCCAAAGCCAAGCAGTCTGGGAAGGTGGATGAATTTTAACACATGCTGAGCTTGTCATGGATTAGTAGGGCAGCACAAACTTTCTTCACAGACACACACACACACATACACATACACACACACACACACACAAAACTTAGGCAGGCTTGTACTC
Organism: Rhinatrema bivittatum; assembly: GCF_901001135.1. Taxonomy (NCBI): domain Eukaryota; kingdom Metazoa; phylum Chordata; class Amphibia; order Gymnophiona; family Rhinatrematidae; genus Rhinatrema; species Rhinatrema bivittatum. The sequence continues at coordinate 455,148,669 of NC_042617.1, read as the reverse complement.
ACATACACATACACACACACAAAACCCAAGCAGGCTCCCATTCACACATACACAGACAATCCAGGCAGGCTCCCATTCACACACACACACACACAACCCAGGGGGAGAGAGGTAGGATGCAGGTAGGCACTAAATGCCAGTACTCAAACAACAACAACCCTACTTATGAAAAGGTAATACTGCAAATAATACACCGGGCCCTAAAACACCAAATCATCTCCTATTAGGAAAACAGAATAAACCAGGCCAATATAGATCCCTATATAGAATACTTCACTTTAGTCAAACATGCAGAATATACATACCCTCACTTAGAGAATAGCCACTGCCATTAGCAATGGTTACATGGAATAGACTTAGTTTTTGGGTACTTGCCAGGTTCTTATGGCCTGGATTGGCCACTGTTGGAAACAGGATGCTGGGCTTGATGGACCCTTGGTCTGACCCAGTATGGCATTTTCTTATGTTCTTATGTTCTTACCCCTTCACCAAATACAGAATAAATAGTCCACAAAGCATAAATATAAACATGCAGACATAAAATGAACTGTAAACCACTTCAAGCTAGAATCTATATGCAGTGCAACAATGGAAAAGAAAACTGAAACATCATTCTTCATAAAACATCAAACAAAATCAGGAAATGTAAAACATCAATCATAATAGTAAAGCCATACTAATAAAAAGAATAAATATTTTAAAACAGATGACAAATAGAACATCCAATAATGAAACATCATATAAACATTTCCTAAACACCAAAAAAAAAATTTCTAAATAACAGACACATCGAATAACACCCAGTAATTAAAACTAATATGGATTAAAAAATGACCTGGTCTCCATGCCTGTGAACTTTTGATTTCCAGAAGCCTCAAGATTGTCATAGATTAGTGAGGAGGAGGGAGTGTGAATTGGGGGGAAGGGGATCTGTTGTTGCACACAGACTTTCTTTCTTACTGACACATTCATGATCTCTCTCTTACACACACACACACACACACACACACACATATACATATACTCACATGCTATCTGTCTCATAGGATCTCTCTGTCACATGCACACACATTCTTTCTGTCACACACTCATACACACATGTGCTCTCAATCACATCCTCACAGACATATGCTCTCACACATACGACACATAAGCTCTCAATCATGCATACACATGCTCTCTCCACCCATGCTTTCAATGACACACACACATTCTTTTACTCACACCCCTTCTTAGAAACACATAAAGTTGCAAAAATTTCTTCCTTTAGCCCCCACAGCCCAGAAAAAAAGAAGTCTCATGGACAGCAGGGGCTGCTGGTGCTCTCCTACCTGCTCTTGCACACATGTATCCTGGCTCCTTCTGTCACCATTCCTCAGCCACGAGCAGGCTGGCCTTCACTCGTTGCATTCCAGGTATCTCCACTCCTCTGCTTCTCTGCTCTGTTTGTAGCCCACAAGATACCCATGCTCCTCAGCAGCTAGCAGGATGGGATCTGCTCATGGCTCACCAGAAATCCTTGCTATTTCTTCTGCCTTATCAGGGGTTGAGGGCTCTTCACTTTTTGGTCACTGCATGTTGGACCCTGCATGCCAGTGACCTCAGGTCAGGGCCTCTCAATGGCACTTCCCTCCTAGCTGTCACTTGGGGTGACCGCCCCCAACCCTCCCCCTTAGTATGCCACTGCCTTCCCCTACAGTACCTGCCCAGCTTTCCGCATACCTTAGCCATACATTGCTTTGCAAACTTACTGAAACACTCCTCAAGATTTTAATACCATTCTTCATCTATGTTGCTCACCATCTTGCCATCTCTTTCTCTTGATATGGCTATCCATTGTTCTGCACACTTGCTGCACCAATCCATGAACCATAACTGATTTCATTGCCCCTCTCAGTTCCACTGTACTGTGCATTTGGGTAACTACCTACTATGACGTCCCTGGCTTACTCTGTGAAACAAACATATCCTATTGGTCTGGTGATTCAGCCAGGTGCAGCCATACTTTGACAGGGAGAGGCATCCCCCTCTACTGTTTTCTGTATGCTCCAGTGGAATGACTTGCATCTCCCATGCCACTCTGCCTTAATGCTATGCCTTCATCCTACACCTTTGGATCCTTGTGTCACTTGGCCTTGCTGCCATGTGGATTTAACACCTTGGGGTTCTTAACTTCTTTCTGCCATTGTAGCTTCCAGGCATACTCCAGCTCTTATACTTTGAGGTCTTCTTGTCAATCTGAGGTGCTGTTGTGCACCTCTCCTTGCTTTTGAAATCTTGATACCACTCTTTCTGATTCTTGTTCCCTTTATCTCTACCTTGGGATTTTTCCTGCTACGTGTTCTGCTTCATTTCCCCTTCATGGTGCCTTAGGGTGCTGATGCCACTTTCAGTGCCACTTTGCCGCTCATGATGCCATCAAGTGTTCGTGACACTATTGCTGGGCTGGCATCCTCTTTATATACCTTGGGGTGCTTTTCCTCCTCTTCCTCCTTCTTTGCTCCACTCACATTGCTTTGGAGAACTCCTGCCAATCCTATAAGCCTAGTACCCCTTTGTACCTTTGCCATACTTCGCCACACTATAAATACCTTGAAATACTTTCTCCCTTCTAATGATTTCTTCTCACAAGTTTAATTAGAATTGATAAAAAAATTCACTATTTTAGAGCCCAAGATAATCTGTAATGTTTCCTCCATAGGTTTTAAAGGAAAATAAATAAAACTAATCAAACAAATATATATTTTTTAATCAAAGCTCATGAAATGAATATTGTTCCCAATGAACCAAATGAACAAACCGAAAATAATTTTTTTCTTCTGCACATCCCTACTACTTATCCGAATAAAGGGGTCATTTTCTAAAGGGATTGCATGTGAAAAGTCCCTTCGCGTGGATAGCTAAATTGGGGCGGAGTCGGGGTAGAGTCCGCACCAGAAGGGGAGGAGTCAGTGCGGTGTCGGGGCAGACTCCGCAACGACTTCACTGACGTCGCGGAGGTGCGATCACTGCCGGCTTTCGCAGGCCCGCCCCCCATTTCGCCCCCCCCCACCTCCCGTTACTGCATGATTCTCTAAGGTCTGTGACCTTAGAAAATTCAGGCCAAGTCACTTATCTGGCTATATAGTTAATCCAGTTAAATTAACTGGATAAGTTAGATGTGGCCCATAGCAGGTCTAAAGTTGGCCAGATTAGCTTATCTGGCTAACATTATATCCGAGTATATACAGCAGCATTGTCGTGCCACTGAATATCCCATGTAAGTTAGCTGGATAAGTCTTATCCAGCTAACTTACATAGTCAGACATATTTTATTTTTTGCGCTCCCCTGGCAGGGAGCGCTAGGGGTGAGATGTGTGCCCCTTGCGGTAAGACGGACCTCATCTAGGGTTGGAGGTGACCAGGCCCCTGTTGACCTGCATGCCTGGATGAGGCCAACCATGCAAGGTTGGTCTCTGAGTGGTCCTCCGACTACTCCCAGCCCTTTCGGACCTGCTGCAGGGAGCAGCACAGGCAGCAGGCCGGACAACAGATGAGGGCGAACAAGGGCTGAAGCTTGAAAGCTGAGACGAAGGCTTCAGGACTCAGGAGAAGAACACAAGGCATCAACATCCAGAAATCGAGCAGATGGAAGCTCCGGTCATAGAAGGCATCTGAGACTAGAGTAGGTGGAGTCTCAAGGCAACAGAAATGTCCGAGGCAAGGATGACTTTTACGGACCTTGGGAAATCCAGACGAGACGTAAAGGACTTGGAAGACTTAGACAAAGACAAGTGGGCACTGTTCCTCAGGGTGCCCTACACAGCCCACTACTCAGGGCGGACCCAATGGGCTGGTCACAGACAACTCTGTCCTCTACGCACCTTACACAGCCTAAGAAGGCTGGTCAAGGACCATGCGGGAGTGGGGCAGGCTCAGGAAAGGAATCCAACTGACTGGGACTCCAATGACCGGAAACAGGAACCGGACGGAATGGATTTACCCTTGGGGTGGCCATTTGGAGGACTCGGGGAGCTGGAACACTGCAAGAACAGACATCAGGAAGATCAGGAGCATAAGGACCTCTAGCCATCAAGGACATCAGGCCTTCCGAAACATCAGGATGGCAGAGACGGAGGACGTCAGGAACATCAGGAGAACAGAAACAGAGGACGTCAGGCTCAGGAAAGGAATTCAACTGGCAGAGATCCAGTGACCGGAAACAGGAACCGACGGAATGGATTTACCCTCGGGGTGGCCACCTGGAGGACTCGGAGAGCTGGAACATTGCAGGAACAGACATCAGGAAGATCAAGTACATAAGGACCTCTAGCCATCGAGGATATCAGGCCTTCTGGAACATCATGAGGGCAAAGACGGAGGATGTCAGGAACATCAGAAGGGCAGAGATAGAGGACGTCAGTAACATCAGGACATCAGAGACCTGGATCAGGAACAGCAGAGACGAAACAAAGAGGGACCCCTTAGAATACTGGAACACCAAGCAAGAACAGGAACATGGAGTCCAAGAGGAAGGGGAAGCTCCTCAGATGACTGGTTCATTGCGAAGGCAAAGCTGAGTGGAAGTTGAAGTCCTTTTATAGGGCTGAAGACAGGCAACTCCCTAGGAGGAGTTTGGATGGGCCACACCTAGCTGGCCCTATAACTGAGGAGAAGTGCTGCGGGCTGGCCCCTAGGGAGAAGGGCGTGGCCCAACACAGGAAGTCCATGCAGACCCAAGCAAGCCTCAGGCAGGTCCCAAGGACATTGAAGGCCTCCCATCTCTGAAGCAAATCCTGGATAGTTTGTAGGCGAGACCCCGGCTTCGGAGCGGCCTCCAGAAAAGAGGTGAGAAGCCTCCCGTAGCGCAGCTAGAGGAGGATTCATAATATTAATATAGGCTGCACAATTATAAGATTCCAAACACAGTCCAATTTGCCACAAACTGAACAAGAATTAATTAAAATGAAACACAAACCAGTCATCAGACGTTTCACAAAATGAACATTTTCTCTTACTGGAATCAACAGGTTATGCCATTGACACCATTTCCCCTATGAACAGTAACTGTCTTATAGTTCCCCATATAACTTCAATATGTTAACTGATATTCTGTGGACAAATTAAACTATATAGTGCAGATTTTGCATCAGTCAACTTAACTTGCTTTAAATATCTGAATCCAGAGAGTTTAGTGCCAACTAAACCAAGTTTTTAAAAGGCATATTTACCATGTCCTTGCATAATGGGGATAGTAAAATTCTCCACCACCACCATCCCTTCCCACTTAATATGAATGCATATCCACTATTAAAACTAAAATATGAATCCCAAACTAAAACAGTGACAGGAACCAAAAAGCACAAAAGACATCTGAAAGACCTAATAAGCTCCTACTGAGAGGCCCACCTAATAAACATGCCAGAGCTATCAGGCCACCTCCTTCTGAGAGAGCCCAAAGATGACATTGACAAAAGGCTTAGTTCTCATTGGGAAACCCAAGAATTGCTGAAAAATATCAAAGACCAAAAGAACAAAAATACCAACCTACACCTCTATCAATTAAATCAACAGCACCAAACAACATGCTCTATCCCTAGCTGGACCCTCCCTATGGAACTCCATGCCTACCCACCTTCGCCTTGAAACCTGCACTAAGAAATTCAGACAGAACCTCAAGACCTGGTTGTTCACCTGTTCCTAGGCATGAGCCCCCCTTTCCTAATGCGCCTTCTCTCACCCACCCCTCCCCTCACCCACCTAGGCCCCCCATCAATTTCCCCTCTCCTAATTCTCCTCTCCCAATTTTTAATGTACATTATCTATACATGTATTAACTATAATTTTCATGTACGTTATTTATAATGGTATTTAATTATGTTTTTGTGTTAACCTACATGTACAGCCTATCCTTGGTTTCCCGCACCGCCTTGGTTTCCCACACCCTTTAACCTCCCTCCCCTTTCCTTCCCACCCACCCCTTTTTACCCCCTTCCCCAGTTTCTATTATCAGTTATGACTATTCCCCATATTGGAGCTGGAGTAGAGTCTCTCACCAAGAAAAATTTATTGACCCATCAGAGGTTAAGCAGGAATAATGAATACCTATCCAGTTCCTGGGAAGAGAAGAGAAGTAGGAAGTAAGTAGAAGAGGGATATCCTGCTAGTGATTAATATCCCCTGAGTATATCATCCAGATATTCAAGAAGGAGAAGAGGGGTACCACAAGGACTAAAAGTCATCAAAGGGGAGTGTAGCTCATTGTCAAGACATCAGAGTTAAGGAATGGTCAATTAGGAATTTAATTATGGACCTGCAACTGCCCACCAGGATTGCCACTCAGTAGAGGAAGCTTCAATACTACCCCTAGATTGTGAGGGACAACATCTGGCTAGTATAACTCCAAAGTAAAATAACAAGTGAAAGAGTCACTGATTTATCAGCTTTAAACTTGTGTAAATAATGACTTCATCACAAGAACTCATATGAAACTACTGGATTTATTTAATGCCATCAATTCAGTAAAAGTTATGTTGGACCCTATTCTTGGATTCCAGCATTATTATTACTTTACTAAAATGGACTGAGAGTAAATGCCCAGGGCCTCGGAAAGTATTCTCTGCTAGAAGTAAATTGGAGCCTTTGAGCAAACAATGGGAAGAAACATATTAAAGACCCCAAGTCCTTGTCTTAGTGAGCCTTGGATTCCTCGAGGGAGGACTTCAACCTGGGGGATTATAATTATACAATTTATTTTCTCTAATTCAGCAATTGTTAATGCTGTTTTATTTGGTCTGCTTTTAATATAGCAGATTATGTTGCCGTTTTGAAACAGATAGAAAAGGCAACAAAATACGTATGCAGATAGAGACTTACTGAATGGATTGTTTCTGTTAATGGATCAACAGGAAATCTACAGGGTGGTGTACATTAAACAGTTCATATTACTTTGATAAGATCACTAGCAAACTGTCTCATTCACTTTTAGCTATGCAAGGATTTTACTTTGTAAATGCAGCATACAATACAAAGACAACATATGCAGCAAGGGAACAATTCCCAAGGCACTCCTCTTAAAATAGCCTTGACCATAGCAGTGTGCTTACCTGATATGTCTCCATTCAGATAAAAGCTGATCTCATCTTTAATAGCCAGTGAACAATAGCCTGCTCCCTAGGATGGGCTCCATTAGTTCATTTGCAATTCAGTTAGTTATAAAAGCTACAGTACTCAAATGGCTCTGAACTGAATTTAACCTCTTCCATGATAAGTCTTTGCCACTTTCAAACCCTTATAGCCTAATAATTGTCTGGTTTCCTAGAAATGAGAACCACAGTACTAAGAATGAATCAGTACCAGTGGATCTTGACTTCTTGCACATCATGGACCTGAGTGCAAGATAAGAAATCATGATCTATTTCTCTTCCCATATTCAAGAAATCATTATGGATTTATTTCAAAATTATATTCTCAGATGTGGCATTTTAGGGCATAGATCCTTATTTGCTGATTTCAACAACCAGAACCCTTCCAATTTACCACTTTCAGCAAGAAACTAAATTATAACAAGAGCTTCAAAATCACGATAAGAACCTCAAACTAAAAATTATTACTGTTATAATTGCACAAAAGGCACAAAAAATAGCCAAGAATAACTAGAAAATGACTTGAAAATATCAACCAGCACCATAAAAAAAAGGATATATATATATATACTAATTCTGCCAGGTTAGTGCGCACTATCGGGAGTTAGTGCGCACTAATGGGAGTTAGTGCGCACTAACCCAAAAATCGGGGTTCCCCCCCAAAAAAAACCAACCCAAACAGCGGGAAAAATGAAATTCCCATGGGGGGCCCCGAAACGAAGCCCAACACAAATTTTTACCCAAAGCACATCTCTAATATATATATTATATATATATATATATATATCCACATGCAAACATGGCTACTCAAATAAGAATAAACCCTCCATGCAACGACTTGAACTCTAGAATATAATAGAAGCATACATCACTAAAATATTTCCTGTTTATTAATTCATGTATGAAAAAGGATCCAACTTGTAATTCACTATCTGTGTTAAAAAAAATGGAAGAAAAAAGAATACTACTACTGACAACATGCCTGAAAAATGGGCACCAAAGGTTAGCTACCATGCTAAGGCTGTTTAGCATACTATGCTGGGGACAAATTCAAATCCAACGCTTAGTTCCTATTCAGTACTGCAAAATCCTAGTGTAGATCCTCTGACTGGGCAAAGAATTACTTCAGGCCCCAAGGTCTGCAAATGTATATAATCAAGGAGATACTTGATACAAGGTATTGGTGTTCCACAATAAAAAGCATTTTCTAAATCATTCAAATTAGAAAGTTGAAACTAATCCCCCAACAATACTGAGATTTCACAAGGGGGATTCTAATCCCTGCAGATTCACTCTCCTGGGATCCTCTTATTCCCTTTCCTGAAGCTCAAGCTACCTTGAATGGATGCTAGGCTCCCTGACTCACTTTCCTAGAACCTGATTCTCCAGATGCTTGAATCTTTCTCCTATACACTTTTTTCCTTCTCTCCTCTGGATTCCTTTGAATTCCTTAATCAGAGCACCAGATTGTCAGCTCGCTCATTTTTTGTCTTTCTTTTTTCCACACTGTTAATTACCTGAAATTAGGCACCTGACACTCACCTCTCACGCCTCTTTTGAGGATTTTTATTTACACACAGAACCCAGATCAGGGACTTTGTTCCCCTATAGAAAGACAAACCCAGGTTGAGAAGTTTACTCCCTCAGAGTGGGATACTCTCTATCCTACTGCAGGAACAATTACCTAGAGTGCAGTATCAGAAGCACTACCACAGGGACTGACCCATTATGCTCAGTAAAGGATTTTGAAGACAATGGTAACAGAGAGCAGGCTATCCCCTTCTGCAAACTCCAAAATCGTGCAAAGAGATGAGAAACTAAACTTCTTTCTCTCTCAGCTCTAAACCTCTAAACAGAATATTCTAGGGCTTCACTGGTCAAACTCAGGTCTGCACTATTGTCGCCATTTCAAGAGGGACATGGCATAGCATATGGTTCAGTCCACTCACTATCCTGACAATCCCAATATGATTTCCACTGGAGAAGCATAGCCCTTAGTGAAGGAATCAAAGGCCCCTTTGCACATGCATGCTATGAGCTAAATCCTTAAGATGCATGCTAAAGAATAGGGATGTGAATCGTTTTCCATATCGTCTTAACGATAGAAATCGTGTGGCAGGGCAAGAAAATCGTCTTAGGCACGATTTTTTAGTTAAAAAATCGTTAAAAATCATTTTTTCCGATTAGTGCGCACTAACTCGAGTTAGTGCGCACTAATGGGAGTTAGTGCGCACTAACTGGGAGTTAGTGCGCACTAACTGAAAATGATACAATTTGACACTTTTCAGGTCAGTTAAGGTCAGTTTAGGAATGAATATGTATTCCTATTGGCTGCCCTCTTATTTATTCATGTTACCAAGTTTCCTACTGACAGTATATGGGGGATGGGAAATGGAAACAGTTGGTAGCTTGACAAAACAAGTAATGTGATCAGTCAATGTGACTAGAACTTGTGCCCTAACCCTGATACCAGGGGTATTGTGATCTTCCTGCACACAGTGCCCTATCCCTATTAATACCAGGAGTGTTGTGATCTTCCTGCACACAGTGCCCTATCCCTAACACCAGGGGTGTTGTGATCTTCCTGCACACAGTGCCCTATTCCTGATACTGGGGGTGTTGTGATCTTCCTGCACACAGTGCCCTATTCCTGATACCGGGGGTGTTGTGATCTTCTTGCACACATCCCGGTATCAGGGATAGGGCACTGCATGCAGGAAGATCACAACACTCCTGGTATTAATAGGGATAGGGCACTGCATGCAGGAAGATCACAACACTCCTGGTATTAATAGGGATAGGGCACTGCATGCAGGAAGATCACAACACCCCTGGTATCAGGGATAGGGCACTGTGTGCAGGAAGATCACAATACCCCGGAGGAGTGAGGGTCAGGCAGCTCCCCCCTGTCTGTGAAGCCAGCCTCTCACTAGTAATGCAGGGAGGGAGCTGTCTCAGACTTCACCATCCTCCCCCCCCCCCCTTACCCACACACACCATTCACTAGCTGGGACATGGGGGAAGTCAGGAGTGAGGGTCAGGCAGCTCCCCCCTGTCTGTGAAGCCAGCCTCTCACTAGTAATGCAGGGAGGGAGCTGTCTCAGACTTCACCATCCCCCCCCCCCCCCCCCTCACCCACACACCATTCACTAGCTGGGACATGGGGGAAGTCAGGAGTGAGGGTCAGGCAGCTCCCCCCTGTCTGCGAAGCCAGCCTCTCACTAGTAATGCAGGGAGGGAGCTGTCTCAGACTTCACCATCCTCCCCCCCCCTCACCCACACACCATTCACTAGCTGGGACATGGGGGAAGTCAGGAGTGAGGGTCAGGCAGCTCCCCCCTGTCTGTGAAGCCAGCCTCTCACTAGTAAAGCAGGGAGGGAGCTGTCTCAGACTTCACCATCCTCCCCCCCCCTCACCCACACACCATTCACTAGCTGGGACATGGGGGAAGTCAGGAGTGAGGGTCAGGCAGCTCCCCCCTGTCTGTGAAGCCAGCCTCTCACTAGTAATGCAGGGAGGGAGCTGTCTCAGCCTTCACCATCCTCCCCCCCCCCCTCACCCACACACCATTCACTAGCTGGGACATGGGGGAAGTCAGGAGTGAGGGTCAGGCAGCTCCCCCCTGTCTGCGAAGCCAGCCTCTCACTAGTAATGCAGGGAGGGAGCTGTCTCAGACTTCACCATCCTCCCCCCCCCCCTCACCCACACACCATTCACTAGCTGGGACATGGGGGAAGTCAGGAGTGAGGGTCAGGTAGCTCCCCCCTGTCTGCGAAGCCAGCCTCTCACTAGTAATGCAGGGAGGGAGCTGTCTCAGACTTCACCATCCTCCCCCCCCCCCCCTCACCCACACACCATTCACTAGCTGGGACATGGGGGAAGTCAGGAGTGAGGGTCAGGCAGCTCCCCCCTGTCTGTGAAGCCAGCCTCTCACTAGTAATGCAGGGAGGGAGCTGTCTCAGACTTCACCATCCTCCCCCCCCCCTCACCCACACACCATTCACTAGCTGGGACATGGGGGAAGTCAGGAGTGAGGGTCAGGCAGCTCCCCCCTGTCTGTGAAGCCAGCCTCTCACTAGTAATGCAGGGAGGGAGCTGTCTCAGACTTCACCATCCTCCCCCCCCCTCACCCACACACCATTCACTAGCTGGGACATGGGGGAAGTCAGGAGTGAGGGTCAGGCAGCTCCCCCCTGTCTGTGAAGCCAGCCTCTCACTAGTAATGCAGGGAGGGAGCTGTCTCAGACTTCACCATCCTCCCCCCCCCCTCACCCACACACCATTCACTAGCTGGGACATGGGGGAAGTCAGGAGTGAGGGTCAGGCAGCTCCCCCCTGTCTGTGAAGCCAGCCTCTCACTAGTAATGCAGGGAGGGAGCTGTCTCAGACTGGTATCAGGGTTAGGGCACTGTGTGCAGGAAGATCACAACACTCCTGGTATTAATAGGGATAGGGCACTGTAAGAGATGACTGTAGTAGATTGAATAAAGATCTGATGTTTCTGCTCTCCTCACACCAAACAAAAACAACACACAAGCAGAGAAGCCCTTCTTACAAAGCTGAGCTAGTGAGTTAAGTAGGAGGAAAAATAAACATACTGGTGCCAGTGTGGCTACTTAAAAAATACACTTACCAACAATCAATTACATATATTTGAACTGTGTACAGTTCCAGCCAGGACCACCTTTCTAAAATGCACAGTGATTGGCAAATTCAACATGCACTAGCATTTCAGGTGCCTGCTAACAAAAATAATAAACAAACAAGTTCTAGTCAGGTGAGTGCTGATCATTACATTACTTTTTTTGTCAAGCTTCCAACTGTTTCCATTTCACATCCCCCCAACCATATTGGTAACATCAATAGATAAGAGCACAGCCAGCCAATAGGAATACATACATACATATTCATTCCTAAGTGACCTTTACTGACCTGGGAAGTGTGAACACTTTGTTTCATTTTCTGTTGGTGTTCGTTAGTTTCCAGTTCCATTTCCCATCCCCCCAACCATCACCTCAGTGGTAACATCAATAGATAAGAGGGCAGCCAGCCAATAGGAACACATATTCATTCCTAACTGACCTTCAGTGACCTGGAAAGTGTTTATTTGTATCATTTTCAGTTAGTGCGCACTAAATCGAGTTAGTGCGCACTAACGGGGAGTTAGTGCGCACTAACTCGAGTTAGTGCGCACTAACACGATTTAACGATTTTTAACGATAAATCGTTAGAATTTCTATTGTATCGTGTTCTATAACGATTTAAGACGATATAAACATTATCGGACGATAATTTTAATCGTTGAAAAACGATTCACATCCCTACTAAAGAAAACACTGGAGAAGTTAGTGGTACATGTTAAAATTAGCATATACCTCAGGTCTGCACTATTGTTGCCATCATAGTAAAATGCACTATTGTCGCCTAGCACTATTGTCGCCTAGCATAGTAAAATGGGTATGATGTGTGCAAGTTATTGGCTTGTTTCCTTGAATATTTGTATGTATGTATAAAACAAAATGTATACTCAAGCTTCCAATTTAATTTCTTAAATACCCTCCCCCTAAAAATACTTGGAGACTAAAAAAGATTTTGATTTCTGGAATTATTTCATTACGATAACTGAATAATGTTTGATTTCTTGTTTTCTGTACAAAGATGGAAATGCTTTGTAATTATCTAAAAATCAATAAATAGAAAATAAAATAAAAAAAAAGATTCATAATGCCTTCCACGTCTCATTAATTAAACCTCTCATTCTATCCGAATTTTCCAAAAAGCCGCCTGAAACTCAACCTCGGGCATCAGAGGAGGACATCACTTACCAAGTACAGGACGTTTTGGATATACGGAAACAAGGAAGACAATGGGAATATCTGATCTCATGGGAGGGCTTTGGGCCTGAAGAAAACAGTTGGGAGCCTACAGCCAACATTCCCGATAAAGTACTGATCAGGCAGTTTCATACTTCTCATTTAAGAAAACCCAAACTGTTGCTCTCCGCGGCAGCAGACAGCTGTGACCGCTGCTGCTCACCACTTTTTTTAATGCTTTGGCTCCATTGGGCAAACTCGCGGCCTCTGCCAGCTACTTCCAGCCTTCTGGCCTCCATTCCCAGGCCTACCTGAGCAGCATGGACGCTGCCGACCACCAACCTGCTTTAACCACATCATGGCGGGAACATCGGGGGCGTCCCCATCAGCGTTGTTCTGGTTCCTGCTTCCGTGGTGTGAGACTATCGGGTACCCACTCCTTGGGGGGCCCTTCCTCATCTCTTTGCTATCCGCTCCTCAGAGAGCCTTTCACCCGGACTCCTGTCTGCCTCACTTCCCGAGGCTTTCTGCGGAACTACTACTTGTCTTCAGTCGCTGGGAGTATCCACGCTGTGGACACCTATTGTGATATCTACGTGGGAATCCTCTCTGGTGTACCCCACTCTGCGGACCATTGCTGTGATATCATTAGAGGAGCCATCCCCTGGTCTACTCTGCTCTGCGGAGCCGTGCCATGATATCATTAGAGGAACCCTCGCCGGTGTACCCCACTCTGTGGACCACTATCATGATCTCCTACCAAGGAAGCCTCTTGTGTACCATCTCTACAGACCCAGTGTGGCTTCAGTGACTGTAACTATCTCTCAGCACCCCGCTCCTCGGGTAGTGCCACATCTTTTGCCTGACTCCAGTCATCCGAGCTGAGTCTGATGCCAGCATCTGCGCTGTCGCTCCGTTACCCCGCATCCTGGGGTTACCTCTCTTTCTCCTTCTCTACCTCTGCTGTATATCATCCCGCAGCCGAGACTCCGCCTCCCGACGGTGAGGTTCAGCGGGGATCCTCCCCTGGGCGATACCATCTCTCACCTCAGCCAAAGGGCCCACATATTTACAAATCCTAACAATATGAATTAGAGAATGATCACTTATAAGAACTGACTTCCAAATATTCACCTGCTGGCATGAATCTCAAAATGTAAACAGTTCCTTGAAAATGACGACATTCAATCATGGCCCATGAAATATAACCAGATTGTAGCAACATATTAGTTGTTCATTAATGCATGATTAATAGTGGCCAAGCCTTTACAGTCAGTATGTGTGAAAAATGAATTCCAAACTTTAGACTGATTTTATTTTCAATAAATAAGCTGAGTAAAAACTGATTTTCTTGCAGAACAGCACCTGAGACTTTCTTTTTTCCACATGCTGAGATAATCTAACACAGCTGTTTCTGAGCAATATAGGTTTCCGGAGCTGCATTCAGAAATAATTGAAAAACCATTACCCCACAATGATAAACAGGAAGTCACATGGTAATTTAAGAGCAGGGAATAGAAAATAATCATTTGATTTTAAGCACAATATCTTGATCCAGGTCTTCAATGAAACTTCAACTTTCTTGTAATCTAGATGTCAAATTCTTTTAGGTGGTAAAATTTTCAAATGCTTTTTTTTTTGGAAGTCTAGAGAGTCACAAGCTCATTTTCTTTTATTAAAAAAATCAAACTACCCCTATACACATATATACATACACATCTTTCAAAAGTCAAGGTAATATAGTGGAAGATGGCAGAAAAATGCCAATTGGTACATTAAGGAAACCCATTTATTCCTGTCTGCACAGTAAGTGTATATCCTGTCATCTACAGTACTTCCAGGATATCACTTCTTATCCAAATCAGTTTTTGTTTTACTCATTAATTCATTACAATTCTGGTAGTTGAAAATATAAGGTTCCATACATATTACATAATAGGGATGTGCAGAGGGAAAAATTAATATTGGTTTGTTCATTTATTTTGTGGGTACCTGTATTTATTTTATTAGATTCAAAACAAACAAAAAAATTGTTTATTCATTTTATTCATACATTTGTTTGAAATTAAAGTCAATGGGGGGGGATCACTGCAGCATATTTTGGGCTACAGAATAGGGGTGTTCTCATCAATTCTCAATAATTTTATGGGAGGGCAACATCAGAAGGGGAAAAAAATTCCAAGGTATCTAGACTGTGGCAAAATGGCATCAACAACTACATGAATAGCCTATGGCGCTGTAAAGGGGTACTAGCAGTGGCACGAGTTCTCCAAGGTACCATCAGAAGAGCAAAGAAGTAGTCAGACTGGCCAGATCAAACCAAGGCCTCAAAAGGGGAGCAACAACAACAATGGCAAGAACACCCAAAGGCAGTACAAGAGGCAAAGTGGCACCATGATGCAGAAAAGGTGGTTGGAAAAACCTCACAGCACTGATAAACAGACAAAACAGCACAAAAAGTGGCATCAGCAAACCAAGGAACCAAAAGAGATGCGAACCAGCCCCACAATGTGGCAAAAACACCCCAAGGTATAGATTCTGGGGTATAGCAACAAGGCAGAGTGTCAGAAAGTACACCAAGTTGTGAAGTCTGGGTATCGCAAGAAGACTAAATGTCAGAAAGACCCCAGAGGTGTAACTTTTGGGGTATGACAGCAAGGCAGAATGGCATGGGAGATATCTGTCTTCCTGTGGAAGTACTTGCCACTTGTCATATTTAGCACATCTTTATTTAATGTCATCTCTTAATTTTTGTAACATGAACTTTTATTTCATTCCCTACTTGAGCCTGATGTTGCTACTGTGTAAATTATGTATTGTCAAATTTGCCTTCTGAATGAAACCATGGTCACAATCAAAACATGTAAATACTTCTCATCCATGTGGTTTTACTGGTAATTTTTGAGATTTGCTTTATTAAGAAGGTTTAACTATATTCTATAGCTGAACACAATCTTTTCCCTTTGTTGGTTTTCAGGTACTGCTTTAGTTCTTACTTCCTTATGAAACTTTCACCAAATTCAGAAAATGAAACTAGTCTCTACTATGCATGTTTTCTGTTTTGCCTGTATTTCTTCCTTCTGACTGAAGGCTTTTGTGGTCATAATCAACAAAAAATCCGTGTGGGAGAAACAGGCTAGGACTGTAAAGGGTTAGAAGAAAATGAAGAATCATAAAACAGGCAAATTCTGAAAAGAAACCCATATTTTTTGTTTTCATTCATATTTTTATTCTGTTGACAAAACACCCCAGTATAACCAACAAAGGAGCAAGGTAGAGTGGTAAAAACACCCCAAGGCTTCAAAAGAGGGCATCAACAACACTGGCATGAATTCTCCAAGGCTGAACAAGAGGGGCAAAGTGGCACCAAGTGTGGCAAGAATAACTCAAGGCACCATGAAGAGGGAACAAAACATTAGAAGAGGCAGAAAAGTCCCCAAGGCAGTAATTAAAGGTGAAAGCAAGTGAAAGAATGACATGAAGATTCCATGATAGATGCAAAGTAGCCATCCAGATTGGCAAGAACACCCCAAGGTTCCATTAAGAGGCAAAGGGTACCAACCAAATCAGTGGAAATCCCTAGGCATGGAGAAGCCAGAGAAAATCCCTGGAGGAGTCCTGATATCATTTTCAAAGGAAGAGACTAACTGGGCTTGCAGTTGGTCTTCAATGGATGCTAAGAGCTATTGATTAGAGGTACCAAATGCTCTTTAGCCACTAGCTGTTTAATGTTGTGAAATTCATGGAATCCAGGACATGATTCTTCTTCTGAATCAGTGTTTATAAATACTGCCTCCATTACTTCAGAAGCAGTAATTATGGAGGAATGTGGTCCTGGTGGTTCTGGGTGCTAAACTTCTACCACCCTTACATTTTGCTGTGGTGTAATCCATCAAAGACTAAATACTGCATGAACCAATAATCACAAGAACTGTAAGGGCTTGATTTTGAAAAGCATTTACATGCTTAAAATTGGGTTTTACATGTGTAAATGTACTTTATTCAAGTAAGTGGGCTTTTTAAAATTGATAAAATATAAGCCATTGAATTACCCATACTATAAGAACATAAGAACATAAGAAATTGCCATGCTGGGTCACACCAAGGGTCCATCAAGCCCAGCATCCTGTTTCCAACAGAGGCCAAACCAGGCCACAAGAACCTGGCAAATACCCAAACACTAAGAAGATCCCATGCTACTGATGCAATTAATAGCAGTGGCTATTCCCTAACTAAACTTGATTAATAGCCATTAATGGACTTCTCCTCCAAGAACGTATCCAAACCCTTTTTGAACCCAGCAACACCAACTTCACCAACCACATCCTCTGGCAACAAACTCTAGAGCTTTATCGTGCACTGAGTGAAAATAACTCTCTCCGATTAGTCCCAAATGTGCTACTTGCTAACTTCATGGAATGCCCCCTAGTCCTTCTACCATTCAAAAGTGTAAATAACCGATTCACATCCACTCATTCAAGACCTCTCATGATCTCAAAGACCTCTATCATATCCCCCCTCAGCCGTCTCTTCTCCAAGCTGAACAACAAAAGAGATAATGAAATATCGTCTGGCAACGGCCATCATAATAGCAATATGAACTTATAATTAACAACACTAGAAGACCATCCCGAATATGTTTAAATACCAATACTGTTACCACTATCCTGTTCCCTTCTTTTCCTTATGCTCCCTTTTTAACCACCAACCTCTCCCCGATCCCTTCTTCTTTTCCACTATTAATTTATGCATCAATGTTTTTAATGATTTATTCTCTGTTTGATGTTTGTAAACCGTTATGATGGCTGAACCGAATAACGGTATATAAAACTGAACAAATAAATAAATAAATAAACCCTATCCTCTTCAGCCTTTCCTCATAGGGAGCTGTAAATGGCTTTTGAAAATTGTTATGAGAGTATGTTATATTTATATGTATAACTCTTTTGAAAATTACCTCCATAGGGTATGGAGTCTGAAGAAAATGTCCAAGAGAGCATGAAACCATTAAAGATACCTGGGCAGGTAAGGCCTATGTAAAGCAATGGATTACTAGGGCAAGAGTAAGAGTCAGCAAGTAACGCAGAGGAATGGGATTTGAAAGAAATCTCATAGATAGCTGGAGTGAGGGATGCCTGACCCAGTCAAAGGCACTATATGGTAGAGATGTGAATCGTGTCCTCGATCGTCTTAATGATCGATTTCGGCTGGGAGGGGGAGGGAATCGTATTGTTGCCATTTGGGTGTGTAAAGTATCGTGAAAATCGTTAAAATTGTGAGCCGGCACACTAAAACCCCCTAAAACCCACCCCCGACCCTTTAAATTAAATCCCCCACCCTCCCGAACCCCCCCCCCCCAAATGCCTTAAATTACCAGGGGGTCCAGCGGCACACTAAAACACGGCACACTAAAACACGGCACACTAAAACCCCCTAAAACCCACCCCGACCCTTTAAATTAAATCCCCCACCCCAAATGCCTTAAATTACCTGGGGGTCCGCAGCCTTAAATTACCTCTGTAGCGGCGGTCCGTAGCTAAATCGGGGGAAGGGGGAGAGCAGGAAAAGCGGCACACTAAATCGTGTAGTCTTCAGCCAGCGCCATTTTGCAAAATGGCCGCCGCAAAATGGCGGCGGCCATAGACCAAAATGATTCGATGCAGGAGGTCGTTCCGGACCCCCGCTGGACTTTTGGCAAGTCTTGTGGGGGTCAGGAGGCCCCCCCAAGCTGGCCAAAAGTTCCTGGGGGTCCAGCGGGGGTCCGGGAGTGATTTCCTGCCGCGAATCGTTTTCCGTACGGAAAATGGTGCTGGCAGGAGATCGACTGCAGGAGGTCGTTCAGCGGGGGTCCGGAACCCTCGCGGGTAAGCCAGGAGGAGGAAGACAGCGGCACACTAAAACACGGCACACTAAAACATGGCACACTAAAACCCCCTAAAACCCACCCCGACCCTTTAAATTAAATCCCCCACCTTCCCGAACCCCCCCCCCCCAAATGCCTTAAATTACCTGGGGGTCCGTAGCCTTAAATTACCTCCGTAGCGGCGGTCCGTAGCTAAATCAGAGGAAGGGGGAGAGCAGGAAAAGCGGCACACTAAATTGTGTATTCAGCCGGCGCCATTTTGCAAAATGGCCGCCGCAAAATGGCGGCGGCCATAGACCAAAATGATTCGACGCAGGAGGTCGTTCCGGACCCCCGCTGGACTTTTGGCAAGTCTTGTGGGGGTCAGGAGGCCCCCCCAAGCTGGCCAAAAGTTCCTGGGGGTCCAGCGGGGGTCCGGGAGCGATTTCCTGCCGCGAATCGTTTTCCGTACGGAAAATGGCGCCGGCAGGAGATCGACTGCAGGAGGTCGTTCAGCGGGGGTCCGGAACCCTCGCTGAATGACCTCCTGCAGTCGATCTGCCGGCGCCATTTTCCGTACGGAAAACGATTCGCGGCAGGAAATCGCTCCCGGACCCCCGCTGGACCCCCAGGAACTTTTGGCCAGCTTGGGGGGGCCTCCTGACCCCCACAAGACTTGCCAAAAGTCCAGCGGGGGTCCGGAATGACCTCCTGCATCGAATCGTTTTGGTCTATGGCCGCCGCCATTTTGCGGCGGCCATTTTGCAAAATGGCACCGGCTGAAGACTACACGATTTAGTGTGCCACTTTTCCTGCTCTCCCCCTTCCTCCGATTTAGCTACGGACCGCAGCTACGGAGGTAATTTAAGGCTACGGACCCCCAGGTAATTTAAGGCATTTGGGGGGGGGGGTTCGGGAGGGTGGGGGATTTAATTTAAAGGGTCGGGTGGGTTTTAGGGGGTTTTAGTGTGCCGTGTTTTAGTGTGCCGTGTTTTAGTGTGCCGCAGGACCCCCAGGTAATTTAAGGCATTTGGGGGGGGGGGGTTCGGGAGGGTGGGGGATTTAATTTAAAGGGTCGGGGGTGGGTTTTAGGGTGTTTTAGTGTGCCGGTTTTCCTGCCCTCCCCCTTCCCCCGATTTACGATTTTTTGATGATAAATCGGGGGAATTGGTATTGTATCATGGCCCTAACGATTTTTGACGATTTAAAATATATCGGACGATATTTTAAATCGTCAAAAAACGATTCACATCCCTACTATATGGTTGATATTACCAGTAAGATATGCTTCTAGGAAATGGTAAAGGTCAAACAGCATCTGGAGTGTCATGAAAGGCCAGAGAAGTGTTGCAGCAAGTGTGCAGAGTAATGAAGTCCAGGGCAAGACTAAAAGTCAGCAAGTTCCGTAAGGAAAGGGGATTTGTAAGGAACCTCGAAGACAGCCAGAGGAGTAGAGGAAGCACTGGCTTAGAGCAGTGGCAGCATCAATGGTGCTTGTATTTGTTAAAAATTGAAATTGTAGGAGCAAAGCGATGCAACGAGAAAAGTAGCCTTAAAACCCCTAAGTTGTATGCTGAAGGGTAAGCCAGGAGGAGGAAGACAGGTATGAAAAGACTCTGGACTGGTGCATTAGGCAGGCAAAGCAATGAATGGCCTGGGTAAGAGGAAGTCACCACGTACCAAGATGTTATGTGTTTGATCCTACCTTAGTATATGCTTGTATAAAATAGTAGAGTTCAGGCAGAATCTGGAATGTCAGGCTCGTACATTTACTTATGCAAAGAGACCTTATGAAATGTTTGACTGTTGAAATTCAAGGAAAAAGGAATTAAAACATTTTTTGAAACAGGGTTAAGTCTTGGTATTTTAATGAAACTTTTAAATAAGATTTTACTAGTTTTTGTTACAGTATATGTTTTTGTTGTAGTTTGTATATGTTAATGCCTGCTATGTGTTTCAAGATTATGAATGTTTTTATGTGTTCTCCACCGGACATAATTTATGAAAAATGCAGAATGTAAGACTGATAATCAATCAATAAATCAATAAATAAAGTGTCCGAGGAGTGATGCAGCAAGTGTGCAGAGCAATGGAAGGCCAGGGCAGGGCCAAAAGTCAGTAAGTATCATAAGGGAAGGGGATTGGGAATGGGAATAAACCTTGTGGACAGGCAGAGTGAGGGATGCCTGTCCCACACAGAGTTAAGGTTACACCTGGTGCATCTACCAGAAGTATATGCCTTTAACAAATAGTAAAGGTTAAGCAGAATCTGGAGAGGCATGACAGGATGGGGGAGTGGTGCAGAAAGAATGAAGAGCAACAGATGCCTAGAGTAGGACCAAATGATGGCAAGTGCATAGTGGAAGGGGATTGTGCATGGGAAGGAACCTCATAGAAAGGGGGGATGCCTGTCCCAGGCAGAGTTATAGCTAGTGTACCTGGCTGATCTACTAGTCCA
The DNA here is from genome assembly GCF_901001135.1 of Rhinatrema bivittatum. Lineage (NCBI taxonomy): Eukaryota > Metazoa > Chordata > Amphibia > Gymnophiona > Rhinatrematidae > Rhinatrema > Rhinatrema bivittatum. The sequence continues at coordinate 455,127,431 of NC_042617.1, read as the reverse complement.
GTAGCATATGTCTGAATTAAAGATTAAACAATGCATTTTATAAGCACCCATGGCCGACACAGTGAAAATATAAAAGGCTCATGAATTCAGTTATGGATCTATGGAGTGGTACAGCAAGTATGCAGAGCAATAACATTAACAGGGCAAGACCAAAAGTACTGTAGGAGAATGGGATTGGGAATGGGAAGGAAACTCATAGACAGTGGAGGAGGGGATACTTCTCTCAGTCAGAGCTATGGCTGCAACTGGTGGATCTATCAGTAGTATATGCTTCTTACATGTAACTGCCTTTTCCGCACCACTGTTCTAGTTTATGTTTATTATGCACCCCTGTTTTATGTGAACCAGCATGATGTGACTGTGGTCTCGAATGCCGGTATATAAAAATCCAAAATAAATAAATAAATAACAAACAGTAAAGGTTGAGCAGTATCTGGAATGGCGTGAACAGTGCAAGTAATGGAGCAGCAAATGTGCAAAGTGACAGATGACTAGGGCAAGATCAAGAGATGGCAAGTACCATAGAGAAAGAATGATATAAAAAAACCCAAGGAGGGGTGCAGCAAGCGTGCAAAGTAATGGATGGCTAGGGCAAGACCAAAAGTCAGCAAGTATTGTTGAGAAAGGGGATTTGGAAAGAACCTCAAAGACAGCTGTCGCAGTGGAGGAAGCACCCTAAGATATCAAACTTGAAGTAGCTTGAAGTGGCTTGAATTGGTAGTGGCAGGTGACAGGTGTAGCATTAGGGATCATTAAAAACTTTAACAGTAGGAGTAGAGAAGTGCAGCGAGAAGAGTAGCCATAAAACCCTAAGGTGTACCTCATGGGCTGAGGCGCAGGAAGAATGGTATCAAATACCCGAGGTCTGGTGTAGAAGTGTCACTGCTTTCCCTAGGACTGAGGGAGATGTCTGCCACTGCGCCCTCCTCTGGAACCCCTCCTCTGCTTGCAAGAAGGGAGGGGCAGGGGTTAAGGGGGATGAGACCCACTGCTCCCGGTGTGAATGTAAAACAGAGCAAACTGTCTGTACAACCCATCAAAGATCTATGAGATCTTTTGTAGTCTGCTGAATGCTTCAAAACCTGGCCAAAACCCAAGGCCTACCTCCTCACAATGGACAGAATGATCACCTTATAGTTCCTCATGATGAAGAGAAGCAGAGAAAGGAGGATGCCTATGACCTAAATGATGAAAAATTGCAGGAGATACATTGGCAGACTCACTAGCTGGCCGTAGAGGAAAGGAACACTCTGATACAAAGAAATTTTCAAAGTGAATGTATATGTATTTACAATACTAAGGTAATATGTATATAGCAAAACAATTAATGTTTTCTGGGCCATCCTAACCCTTTGGGAAGTGGCTCCGGTCCCTTGGACTGCCCACGACTGGTGGTCTGTGGTCATTACTCACAGTACATTTGGAGGCCATGGATACTGAAGGTAATGGCAAGGTGATAGCTGCAAGAGGGTTCTGGAAGGAAGAGATGCTCCAGAGAGCTGACATTTGGGGGGTGGGGGTGGGGGGCAGAGGATGAATTCCTGCCAGCACTGCTGTGACTGTCATCTTTAGCTGCTGCCCACAATGAGGCCATTCCTTATCAGCATGTGGGATGTCCCCACTTTTGTCATCATAGAAGCAGGAAGCCTTCATCTACGGTAGTGGAGGTATTATAGGAAAATGCGTCTGTGGAGGTAGTGGAGCCATGGGAGGATGAGGTGGCATCACTGATGGTGTTGGACACATAGGGAAAGCCTCCCACCAGTCTGATGGGATTACAGCAGGTGTTAGAACCTGTCAGGGTGATGGTGGTGCAAGGTCCTGGGGCTTCCAGGGAGAATTCCATGCTGGTTGATGTTTGCATGAAGGTATCCACTGATCATCACCCCCAAGACTGCAGTCATGGACTTCAGTTCCTTCTGCAGTATCTAGCCAAGACCCTGCATCTCCTGCCTTACACCCCACATCTCTTCCTGTACCACTTCCTTCAGGCCCTGTATGTCCTGCCTTAGGCTTAAAAGCAATTCTGCCACCTTGTCATTTTGCAGCAGCATGTGGCTCTTGACTGGAGTCCAAGATATCTCATCCTTATCATCTTTAGCAGAAAGCTGGCCTCTTCCATTTGTTTCACTTCCCCCTCAACAACAGCTTGTTGCAAGATATCAGGAGTAGGTGGTTCACTGTAAGTAGGCATGAACTCATCCTACAACAAAGCCTGGAAATGCTCCTTATCTGCTGCCACATCTCTCTCAGGTAAGGTTGAATTTAGGCATAGGCTACATAGGCACCTGCCTAGGGTGCCAAATTCTGAAGTGCTCCAAAACTGAGACTCTCCCTGCTGTTCCTTGATTTCTGGGGATGAAACCCTCCCCCTACACTCCCAGTCACCTGCCTATGGGCACCATAATCTTGAATATTTATTTATTTATTTATTTAACAGCTTTTCTATACCGACATTAAAGTACACATCATATCGGTTTACATTTCAACTACAAAGGAGGAAAGTTACAATAAACGGGGAGGGGGGAGATTGGACAACTGGCAGAAGATGGTGAGAGGCTCTGAAAGTAGAGAGCATCGCACAAAGGCAACTGGCAGAAGACAACTGGCAGAAGACGGTGAGAGGCTCTGAAAGTAGAGAGCATCGCACAAAATTGCAACGAATAGGCGAGAAAGGATAGCGATAACAGAACTAATTTTACAAGAGTACAAGACTTTAAAAGAGTACAATAATTTAAAAATTTAAAACTTATTTACAGATTACATGACATGACAAAAATTTACCGATTACATGGCCAAAACATTACAGATTACAAGACCAAGGATTACAGTATTTACAGATTAACAAATTTCAAGAGCAAGGGGTTGGTAATCGAGGGAAGTGGGGAAAGGACATCGCGATTAGTCCAGGAAGGCCTGGTGGAAGAGCCAGGTTTTTAGCATTCTTCTGAATTTATGAGGGCAAGGCTCGAGGCGAATATCGGGAGGTAGGGTATTCCATTGCATGGGACCAGCAATGGAGAAGGCACGATCCCTTGTGGCTGTGAGGCGGGCTTTCTTGAGTGAGGGGACTTGAAGGGTGCAATTCTGGTTCATTCTGGTGGGGCGGGAGGATTTTGTGAATTGTAGGGGTTCAGTGAGCCATGAGGAGTTATGTTGGTGGATGGCTTTGTGAATAATGGTTAGGGTTTTAAACAGGATACAGAAAGAGATGGGGAGCCAGTGTAGGTCTTTGAGTATGGGGGTTATGTGGTCTGATTTCCGGGTGTTGCTAATAATCCTTGCTGTGGCATTTTGTAGTATCTGCAGGGGTTTGATGGTGGAGAGGGGGAGGCCAAGGTAGAGGGAATTGCAGTAGTCGATTTTGGATGACAAGGTGGCTTGAATGACAGTTTTGAGATTGTGTGTATGGAGTAAGGGCTTGAGCTTTTTTATAATCATGAGCTTGTAGAAACCTCCTTTAATAACGGAGGAGATGTGTTTTTTTTGGCTCAATTGTGGGTCTAGTAGGACCCCTAGGTTTCGGACAACTGGTTGTGAGGTGAAGGCGCTGGTCATAAAGTCGTTGGGTGGGGAAAGTTTAAAGGCCTGTTGGTTGTGGATGAGCAGTAGCTCTGTTTTGGCAGAGTTGAGGGAAAGCTGAAGTGAGGTTAGAAGAGTTCTAATAGAAGAGAGACATTTTTCCCAGAAGTTTAGGGTGTCAGTCAATGATTCTTGTATCGGGATGATGATTTGGACATCATCTGCATATAAATAGAATTTGAGACCTAGGTCAGATAGATGACTCTGCTCTAAGGCTCCTCTCTGTCAGCAGCAAGGTCTATAGACCCCCCTCCTCTCCATCCTCACTCTGTTCATCTGGACATTCTTGCACCAACCTTAGGTGCTGCTGAGCCCTTCCCAGGCCACTGGGTCCTGGTCCATCTGAGTCATGTTCTGTGCCATCTCCTGTAAGAAGATTATCTTTAAAATTGCAATGATGGTCCACAAGCTATTGAAGTTGGATTCACTTCCTTGGGCAAACACCCTATAGAGAATTTATAATCTAACACACAAAAACTCAGATCATTACAGAGAGGACTTTTAGATTATCCCTCAGTGAGAGAGGCATGCCTGGTGGAAACCAGGGAGTCCGTTTTCTTGGTGGCAGCCCCCAACATTTGGAACTCCCTTCCAGAGGCATTAGGCCTGACAGAAGATAAGAACATAAGAACATGCCATACTGGGTCAGACCAAGGGTCCATCAAGCCCAGCATCTTGTTTCCAACAGTGGCCAATCGTGGCCATAAGAACCTGGCAAGTACCCAAAAACTAAGTCTATTCCATGTTACCGTTGCTAATAATAGCAGTGGCTATTTTCTAAGTCAACTTAAGTAATAGCAGAAGAACATAAGAACATGCCATACTGGGTCAGACCAAGGATCCATCAAGCCCAGCATCCTGTTTCCAACAGTGGCCAATCCAGGCCATAAGAACTTGGCAAGGTAATGGACTTCTCCTCCAAGAACTTATCCAATCCTTTCCTAAACACAGCCACTCCAACTGCACTAATCACATCCTCTGGCAACAAATTCCAGAGTTTAATTGTGCGTTGAGTAAAAAAAGAACTTTCTCCGATTAGTTTTAAATGTGCCACATGCTAACTTCATGGAGTGCCCCCTAGTCTTTCCATTATCTGAAAGAGTAAATAACCAATTCACATCTACCCGTTCTAGACCTCTCATGATTTTAAACACCTCTATCATATCCCCTCTCAGCTGTCTCTTCTCCAAGCTGAAAAGTCCTAACCTCTTTAGTCTTTCCTCATAGGGAGCTGTTCCTTTCCCCTTATCATTTTGGTAGCCCTTCTCTGTACCTTCTCCATCGCAACTATATCTTTTTTGAGATGCGGTGACCAGAATTGTACACAGTATTCAAGGTGCAGTCTCACCATGGAGTGATACAGAGGCATTATGACATTTTCCGTTTTATTCACCATTCCCTTTCTAATAATTCCCAACATTCTGTTTGCTTTTTTGACTGCCACAGCACACTGAACAATTTCAATGTGCTATCCACTATGATGCCCAGATCTCCCTCCTGGGTTGTAGCACCCAACATGGAACCCAACACTGTGCAACCACAGCATGGGTCACCTTTCCCTACATGCATCACCCTGCACTCATCCACACCAAATCTCATCTGCCACTTCGATGCCCAATCCTCCAGTCTCACAAGGTCTTCCTGTAATTCATTACAATCTGCCTGTGACTCAATTACTCTGAACATTTTTATATCATCTGAAAATTTGATTATCTCACTCGTCGTATTTCTTTCCAGATCATTTATAAATATATTGAAAAGTAAGGGTCCCAATACAGATCTGTGAGGCACTCCACTGCCCACTCCCTTCCACTGAGAAAATTGTCCATTTAATCCTACTCTCTGTTTCCTGTCTTTTAGCCAGTTTGCAATCCACGAAAGGACATCACCACCCATCCCATGACTTTTTACTTTTCCTAGAAACCTCTCATGAGGAACTTTGTCAAATGCCTTCTGAAAATCCAAGTACACTACATCTACCGGTTCACCTTCATCCACATGTTTATTAACTCCTTCAAAAAAGAGAAGCAGATTTATGAGGCAAGACTTTCCTTTGGTAAAGCCATGCTGACTTTGTTCCAGAGGCACTGTAGGGTACAAAGTCAACATAGGGTGATATTGTAGATTTGGGCTTGAGTAGCAGTTTTTTTTTTAGTTCTCAGAGCTCTTCAATTTCCTTTGTCATTATCTGATGTGCATTAGTACAGTTAATAGCTTCTGGATATTCACTAGATGCCAACGGAACCACCGCACTCTAGGGGCCAATCCATTCTAGGGAGCCCTTTCCTGTGCAAAGGATAGGGAACTCTCCCCTTGTGTAGCCAGCCTATCTCTTAGTACCCGTTGACCCATGTTGAACCAGAACCGCTGTTCACATGGAAACCTCCTCCATGTTGACTCGCTAGGCTTGAAGGCTCATGCTCCACTCTAGGGGCCAACCCATTTCAGGGAGCCCTTTCCTGTGCAAAGGAAAGGGAACTCTCCCCGGGTGTACCCAGCCTATCTCTTTGCACCCGTTGACCCATGTTGAACCGCTGTTTACATGGATACCTCCTCCACATCAACTCGCCACGCTTGAAGGCTCTTGCTCCACTCTAGGGGCCAACCCATTCTAGGGAGCCCTTTCTTGCACAAACTAAAAATGTATCTATTTAAGCAAGCCTTTGAGCAAATATTTACAGAGATCTGTTTTCCTGTTCTAAGATTATGTTTTGTATAATCTGATTTTGGTTTTTTTTTAATTGCATATGTAACTTGTAAATCACTTAGGTACCTATAGGCGATTAATAAAAATAAATAAATAAATAGTTGAAGTGCACAGACTGTCACTACTGACTCTGGCATTTTCTCTTCTTACCTACTGGACCTTCCTCATAGGCATAGATAGCAGCTAAATTGGCCTCACTCTATGGCCTCTATTTATTTGACACATTTCTAATCTAGCATTTCCTTGGGTGTCTAAACTACCATTAAGCACTTTTTAAATTAATCTACAAGCATGGCCAGAAAGAGGACTGTTAGCTAGGTATAGCTTTTGACTGCAGGCCTTATCTGCCTTTTGGACCATTGACTATCTGTCAATATGTAAAAATGTAGATATATGTATAGTTAAAAATGTTTAATAGCTACTATGTGGAATCACCTTATATGCCTTTCTTACTAAGACTGGTCACCTTGTCCGCCATGAAAGCATGAGGTGTCCATCTCTCCAACCCCTCTCACTGATGCTTCTGATATGGTGCTGGGTGAAGGCAATCTGGCTGGCAGACCACTCTCTCCTAATTCTGGCCTGCTTTTATTTGACCTAGAGTCTAAAGTCTTGCCACTTATATGCATACTTCTGTTACTGTGGAAGATAGCATTTAGTCTATTGCTAATTTTGTGCCAGGTCTGCTCTTTCCTTTAGAATGCCATTTTCCTGGACTCCTTCTCATACAATATGTTCTGGGACTTCATGATCTTTTGACAAGAAGGTCAACCTCTCAGCCTCCCATGGCTGGAAGTTAGGCTTCCACTGAATATATGAACCAAGTTATCCAGATAAGCTTATCCAGCTAATTAGCCAAGCCATACAAAAGCTGAATATGGACCTCTCTATTTACCCAATTTGATTCTGTTTTTTATTGGTATTCATAGATTCACATAAAAATTCAAAATATTCAATGATTTACAGATTTTGAAAGGTTTAAAAATCTTTAAATTATTGAATATGTTTAATATTTATGTGAATCTATGAATACCAGTTCAAAACGTTCTGAACTGGGGTGCATGTTGATATTTGCATTGTGTCACAAAAGGTTCAAAATCCCATTTTCAACCTGTAGATATTCCCACACATTTAAACAAATGAGTATACCCATAAAAAAAAAAAAAAAGATACAGACCTTACATTCCTTCTGACCTCTGTCCTATTTATTTTTCTTCAACTTCAAGTGCCTTCACAAAGACTGTATGTTTTCAGCCTGGGGTGTAGGTGAAGCAAAATTCTGCACTTTATAATTATTCACTTAAACTTCAAGTACAGACAAAGCCACTCCCATTCATTTCAGAAAATGGACAGTATGTTCTGGCAGATTCAATCTGGACCAAAAGTAACTCTTATTATATGAGCACATCTGAGTAAAATATTCACAGATCCAAATCTCTAATGGAAGAAAGAGAAGTAGATAGAGGGACCCATTACCATCGAGGAACAGGAGAAGACCATGGTACTCTAAGCTCCTTGCTTGCAGAAAGTTTTTGCAGCTAAAGCTGTATCCACCCTCCTCATCATCCTTTCAAAAAGCACAAAAATATTTTCTTAATTAATTTTTTTTACCCTAGGAAAACTATAGGTTGTAATATATATTGAAATGTGTGTGTTGCATTGGTGTGTGTGTGTGTATATTGTGTGTATGTGAATACTGTGCATCTGAATCGGGTAGAGAGAGAGAGAGAGAAGAGGAGAACGAGAGTTTTGGTTAGGAAGGGCAGAGAAGTGAGCCAAAGTCTAGAGTGATGGAAGTGAAGATTGGAGGCATATAGAATTAGGTTGTTAAGAGTATTAGAATGGAGACAAATGTGGGGGGGGGGGAAAAAAGGAAAGAACAATTATTAATTTTCTTACTGAGGTTAGGTTAGCCTTTTTCCTTCTGCTAGGATCCGTCCTCTCCAGCCCTTTGGAATTATTCATGTCTCCAGAAAGAGACTAAATAGGGTTTATAATGCTGTCGCCAGATAATTTCTAATCAATATCCTAGGATGCATCTCATTTGGCCCACTGCCTTTTCCATTCTCACTATTGTTGGCTCCATCCAGCTTCTCCCTTTCATAATGGACTTCTATTTAGGCTCAAATCACTTAACTGTGTGATCACTTACTATCCCCTTCTTCTAGGAATTCTGTACAAAAGTATTTGTTCAATATTGCTTTATTTTGTTCTACAGTTTCCATTTCTCTCTACTTCATAGTCTCCTTCCTGTACTTTCTGTGTTTGCTAACATTATCTAAACAAGGTCTGATCTACTTGCTTTGCTGTTTTTACTATTTGCATCTTGTTTGCATCCTTGGGTTCATGCAGGTCTTCTCTGCTTTCATAGATATGTTTCCCTGATAGCCTCCCTTTCTGAACTCTTTTTCATTTTAATTTTGCTTGTTGCCGTTATGAAGAGTAATTTTCTAATAGTCCACAGGTGTTGATGGGCTGCTAAGTTCATAACTTAACACCAATTCCAGAGCATGCATGCATGTGTAACTTTCCATTGAAAATTATACAGGCAAAACTCCCCACATGAGTTGCACCAGCTAATTTCTATAGGTCATTTTTCAAGAAAATTCATGAACAGGGAGGATGACTTTGTATCAACCCATGCAGGGCTGAAGTCCAGGTGTTCAAAGAACACAGGGGCTTTAGCATGAATTCTTCAAAGTGGACTTACACAAGTTGAGTCTGCTTTAAAAAGAGCAGGTGTATGTGGAATCCTGGGTGACATACACGCATGCATTGACACCTGTTTGGGAGCAGGTGTCAATCTGCATGCGTACATTTACGTGCATCCTTTCAAAAATTGAAAACATGCACAGAAATGGTTCTCCAGCCCTCACCTGCTGTTACGTTTGGGCAGTGATCCGGAGTAGTGAACACCACCTTCAGGAGTGACTCCAGGTGGAGAGAGACAGGGATAGCTGGAAGGTCTCTGATGATGGCTGGGAGGAATGTGATGCGGCAGGAGTGTATGGAGCTGGGTGATGGCTGTTGTATATGGAGCAGAGTACTGGCAGGGAATAAAGTCAAAGTCCAGGCAGGGTGAAGTCAGGTGGCAGGCAACAGAGTCAAAGTCCAGGCAGGGTCAAGGCAGGCGGCAGGCAACAGAGTCAAAGTCCAGGCAGGGTCAAGGCAGGCGGCAGGCAAACAGAGTCAAGGTCCAGGTAGGGTCAAGGCAGGCGGCAGGCAAACAGAGTCAAGGTCCAGGCAGGGTCACAAGAACCTTATAGCAAAACAGAGAGCCCGAAGGCCACACACACACACGACAAGGCAGAGGGCCTGAGGACCATACACACATGGCAAGGCAGAGGGCCCGAAGGCCACACACACACAGCAAGGCAAGGCAAGGCAAGGCAGAAGACCCGAAGGCCACACACACACAGCAAGGCAAGGCAAGGCAGAAGGCCTGAAGGCCACACACACACAGCAAGGCAAAGCAAGGCAGAGGGCCCGAAGGCCACACACACACAGCAACGCAAGGCAAGGCAAGGCAAGGCAGAAGGCCAGAAAGCCACACACAAGGCAAGGCAAGGCAGAAGGCCCGAAGGCCACACGCAAGGCAAGGCAGAAGGCCCGAGAGCCACACACATACAGCAAGGCAGGGAAGGCTAGAGCAGGGAGCCCAAACTAGCTCGATGCCGAAGCACTGGAGTCTAGGGTAGGCAGGGTTATAAAGGAACATCCAGGACATAGAGCAGATGGATTGGGCCAGCCAGGAGAGCCTGCTCTAGAAGGACCCCTGGTGGTGAGGCGGTTGCACAGCAGCCATAGCCATAACACCTGCACTCCTAGCAACACCTCTATCGAGCATGTGGAAATTGCTTCCACATGGATTTTTGCGTGCACTACCCCAGGCCAGGTTGTGTAAAAACCCCTTTTTGTACATAAAACTCTGTTTTGTGCACCCAAATGCTTTTGAAAATCTAGCCCATACTTTTCAGAATAGAACAATATACAGTAAACACTAATCCTGACCATGCTCTGCCTCCAGGAACATCTGTGCTCAGTATGGAGGAGCGAAACAGCATTTTGCACATGCTTTTACCTGCACAAATTTCAATTTTGTTTCAAACCATTTCTGCACATATTTTTACATGCTGGACAGGAAAGGCTTTCAAAATGAACACCAAAATCAGGGCCAGTGCTATCTGTCTTGCTGCCCTATGCAAGTGAGTACTGTGCTTCCAGTTCCCCTCAACACACACACAAAGTCAGCGTGAATTCAAATGGAATCCTTCAACAACTTTTTTTTTTCAACAATAGGTTTGAGTGTCCGAAAACCACTTATGGGTGGCCATGTAGCAGAATAAAAGTTTGTGATGGGTGAAACTGGGTCATTTTGTTTCTATAGTAGGGATGTGCAGACCAAAAGTTTAAGTTCATAAGTCCATAAGTCGAAAGGGGGTCCCATTTGCGGTCAATATGGATATATGGAGAATTCCATAAGTTGAGTCTATGTCCATATGTGCAAATAAAAATTTAAACCCCTCACCCGCCTTAATCCCCCCCCCCCCAAGACTTACCAAAACTCCCTGGTGGTCCAGCGGGGTCAGGACGCCATTCCTGAACTCCTTTGCAAGGAGCACGTGACGCGGCGTCACGTGATTCCCCTCGGGTTCGCTCCCGGACCCCTCGTTGGGCTCAAAAGGAACTTTTGGCCAGCTTGGGGGGTCAGGAGGCCCCCCCAAGCTGGCCAAAAGTGCCTTTTGGGCCCAACGAGGGTTCCGGGAGCGAACCCGAGGGGAATCACGTGACGTCGGCGCCACGTCAGAGTGACGCGGCGTCACGTGCTTCCCCTCGGGTTCGCTCCCGGACCCCTCGTTGGGCTGAAAAGGTACTTTTGGCCAGCTTGGGGGGGCCTCCTGACCCCCCCAAGCTGGCCAAAAGTGCCTTTTGGGCCCAACGAGGGTTCCAGGAGCGAACCCTCGGGGAATCACGTGACGCCGCGTCACTCTGACGTGGCGCCGACGTCACGTGATTCCCCACGCGTCCGCTCCCGAACCCTCACGGAACTTTTGGCCAGCTTTGGTAAGTCTTGGGGGGGGGGGGATTAAGGAGGGTGAGGGGTTTAAATTTTTATTTAGATCAACAATCGCGATTTCCAACGTATTCAACATAGCTATGTTGAATACGTTGGAAATCCGATCGTTTAAGCCTCATCTTTTTTTTAAGTTAAAAAAAAAATAAGTTGCGTTTTCCATTTAAGTTCAAAACGAATGCACACCCCTACTCTATAGTACCAGTAGTAAGCCAGCAGTTCAATGGGGCGGGGGGAGAAGGGTTGTCCAATAGACTGAACCCATTGAATAATTTAGCAATCTACTCTGAAAATATACATAAGTGTGCATGCTTTCAGTTTTAGCACAAAATAATTTGGACCAAGTAACTAGTGGGTATGTTCTGCATATAGGAGAATTAATTATTCACCAGAAAAATTCAAATCAGGCAACAGAATCCAGCAGTTATCAACATGTAAAGTTACAGGCTTTGAATTGGATCCCAAGATATTTTACACTGATGAGTTATTAAGGTTCTCTCTATGTCAATAAAAATGTTTCCAATGTTTGGTATCATTGGCTTGCTCCAGCTTCTCCAGCTCTCTCTCCTATCCTCCCTCAGCCTTTGGTCCTCTATTTCTCCTTCTCTGAGTATTTCTTACCCACCATAATGGATCCTCTCTCCTGCTTCCTCTGCTTCCGTTGTCTGCTCTCTTGCTCTGTTACCATATTCTAAGTTTGATCATCTATTCTTTTGACTACTTGAAAGCTTCCCTCTCATTCCCCCAGCTCTGCAAAGCTCTTACAATGCTCTCTTCCATCCCAAAGCTTTTATTATGCACTCCAATGTCATCCCCAAAAAACTTTCACTATGCAACCTCTCCCAAAAAGGTTCTCACAGTCATCATTTCAACCCTCCTCCCACAGCTTTTACTGTGTTCTCTTCTACCTCAGAGATCTCACTATGCTTCCCTCTCATTTGCTTCATCTCTGTCTCTCCCCCACCCAAAGGTTTCCACTGTCCTTCCTCTCTGCCTAGATCCCCCTCCCCGAAGACTATCACCATGTCCCTCCATCCCTTCCCTCTTCAAACTCAATGTAGCAGGCCTACTGCCTGATCCTCCTCCCCAGCTGGCAGGAAGCACAGCACTTAATACAGTGCCTACTTCCTGCCTATGTGGGAGCAACTCTGGCAGTATAAGCTCTGTAATTCTTATCAGCTCATACATCCAAACTGGTCCTGCTTCTCCTGCTGGCTACAAGGGGGAGGAGAAGAGTACGCAAGAGCTGTTGTCAAGGCTGCCATGAACATTATTTATTTATTTAAGCATTTTACATACCGTGGTTCTAGTACAGATCACAACCGTTCACGATATACATACATTCATAGATCAAGGATACTCAACTTCTTGAGGAGACATCATTCATAAGTCAAATTCAGTACCTTCATAAAACATGTCAATATTAGAAAGGACAATAGTACAAAAGTCAATGTAATGTATTTATGATACAGGTTAATACTGGAAAGATTGACAGTGCAAAATGTGGAGGGTAAAATGAATAGATCATTTTGTAGGGGGGAGCATGAGTAATTGTTCAACACTTTATGTTGAGTTGACTTGTTAGGGAATTTGTATTCAAGCACTATTTAGTTAGTTTTGTGTTGTTTATAGACTATTTTCTTCTTATAGAGGTTAGATTAGGTTGTATACATTTTTGAAGAGCCATGTCTAGCTCTTTTATAAATTTATTTTTCTCAGGAATAAATCCCGGGCAGGGAGTTCCATAGATTTGGTCCAGCAATGGAAAAGGCACAATCCCTTACCTGTGTCAGGTGTGAGCTGCGAATGTTGGGGATGGACAATAATCCCTTATTTTGGGATCTTAATGATCACTTGGGAGTCTAGGATTGTAGTGATATGCCAATCATATCAGTGTTACTTGACTGAATGATGTTAAAAATAAAAGTTAGCACTTTAAATTGGATTGGGTAATGAACTGGTAACCAGTGTAATGAGATCAATGATGTAGAAATGTGATCAAATTTCTTGGATACAAGTTAAGAGTCTCACTGAGGCATTTTGCAATATCTGTAATGGTTTTAAGAGGTATGCAGATAGACCTAGAAATAGGAAATTACAATGGTCTAGGTTTGAGAAAATTAAGGTTTGCAACATAGTCTGGAAATCTTTGAAGGTTAGTAGGGGCTTCAGGAGCTGTAGAATCCTTAGCGTGTTGTATCCAGATTAGCTTGTTGATGTGTTTCTTCATCGTGAGGTTCTCATCCAATTGTACGCCTAGATCACTTAGTTGTTCAGAGAGCATGATTTTGAAATCATCTAGGTCAAGCACTGGAGGTTTAATGATCGTGGAGTTTCTTCTTAGCCAGATAATTTCAGTTTTTTTAGAGTTTAGTGATAGTTTTAGATGTTTTAGCTCCTGCTGGATTTCTTTCAAATGGGTTGACAAAGTTGATTCAGTGTTTTCAAGAGATTTGGAGAATGCGATGTAGAACTGGATGTCATCTGCATACAGAAAGAATGCGTTTCCAAATGTGTTTGCATAGAGGGAGCATTTAAATATTGAAAAGAGTAGCCCAGAGAGCAGAGTCTTGGGGAAAGCTGGTATCAGACTAGAAAGAGTCAGATATGGAGTTACCTAGTTTTACTTGAAAATATCTATTTGATAGGAATGAGGAGAACCATTTGAAGACATAGCCATTAATTCCAATGTTACTCAGCTGAAGACATAGTAGGGCATGGTCCACTGTGTCAAAGGTGGCTTTTAGGTTAATTAGCACAAGAACGTATGATTCATCTGAATCAAATTCTCTCGATTGAGTCTGATAGAGATAGTAGTAGAATCTCAGTTGAACATTGTTTCCTGAAAGCATATTGGTTTGGATGGAGTATGCTATGATCATCCAGATGATTTTCATGTTTGGTTAATACTAGGGATGTGCATTTGTTTTCAATGAATGTGCAATCCCTGTTCGTTTGATTCGTGGGTTTGTGAAACACATGGCAATCCCCAACGAATGAAACATATCATATTAGTTTCATTCTTTTGGTTCACAGTGATTTGTTAGTGGCCGTTTGAAATAGGAGAAGGCCAACCAGCCACTTCATAGATATCCTTTAGCCAATTTAGTATGGATTTCTTTTAATTTATACATTTATATAGTTCTTGACTTTATTTTCACTCTTCCCATAAAAATCAGAGATTATATTTATTTTATTTATTTATTTAAACACTTTTCTATACCAACATTCTTATAACATATCACATCAGTTTACATGGAACTGGGAAAACATAACTTGGAAAAAAGAGGCAAAGTTATATTGAACAGGGAGAGCATAACTTGGATGTAGGAGGAGACCGATATCAGTTGAGATTAAAATAGTACAGTGGTAGCAGGTGACTAGATAAGGCATAATTAAACTAAATGGATGGGTCAAAGAAAGTCAACTAATAGGCCTATCAATTATATAAATTAAGAGGGTATAAGGGAAGAAGTAGGCCATGGAATATCAGCCAATAAATTTAAGGATTATATAAACTAAGAGGGTTGAAGGAAAAGGGCTGACAGGAGAGAAAAAGGGAGGTGGGAAAAGGGAGATTAAGGGGGGAAAGTTTCTGTAGGTACCATTTTTACTTACTAGAATGTAAGAGGGTAAAGGGGGTAATGTGGTAATTACTAGAGATGTGAATCGGAACCAGAATCGGTTCGGATTTCAGTTCCGATTCACATCTCTATAGATGTGAATCGGAACCAGAATCGGTTTGGATTTCAGTTCCGATTCACATCTCTAGTAATTACTGGGTTGTAGAAGGGTAATGGGAGAAATGGATGATTGCAATGGGGGTGGGGGGGACAAGGAGGGGGCGATGAAAGTTCGGTAGTAGCACTGGAAGATCAGTAATGGAGGATGTGTTTATGTGAAGGCTTGTTTGAAAAGCCAGGTTTTTAGGGTTTTTTTTTTAAAGGTTTGGGTGCAGTGTTCCAGGCATAGGTATGGAGGCATGGAGTTTCATAATGAAGGTCCAGCTAAGGAAAAAGCACGTTCTTTGGTGGAAGTGTGATGGAACAGTTTGGGAGATTGTATGTGGAGGGATCCTTTGTAGGCAGATCTGACAGGTCTGTTAGATATATAGTAGTGTAAGGAATCATTTAGCCAATGGGTGTGTTGGTTGTGAAGTGACTTGTGGATGATAGTAAGGCACTTTTGGAGTATTTTAAAGTGGATTGGGAGCCAGTGGAGATCTTTGAGGATAGGGGTAATGTGCTCTTTTTTGCGAGTATTAGTGAGGATTCTGGCCGCGATGTTCTGGAGTGTTTGGAGGGGTTTAATGGTAGTTGTGGGGAGGCCTAGGAGTAGAGAGTTGCAATAGTCAATTTTAGAGAATAGTGTGGCTTGGAGGACTGTACAAAAGTCGTTGAAGTGGAAGAGGGGTTTTAATTTTTTTAGAACTTGGAGTTTAAAATACCTGTCTTTTATTGTGGTATTGATGAATTTTTTTTAGGTTCAGCTGGTTGTCCAGAATGACACCAAGGTCTCTCACTGTGCAGGCAGTCTTTGCGGCAGGGTCAGGAGGGGTGGGGTTGTTTTGTGGGACGACACTGATAATGGAAGTTGTAGTGGTAGCACTGGTAGTCGTCCGTAAACCACTTCAAATGGTTTTGATCCAGTGGATGTTGCTGGATGAGAATTGATGGCAAATTCTGTCCAGGGCAACAGTTCACTCAATCATTATGGCGAGTGTTCACATAGGCACGAATGAACTGTTGAGTGACCTATTCATTCTCTCTGTTTGCCTAATTCGTCGTGGATTGGGGGCCCCGAACCCCGAGACTAATTTTCCCCGAACTATGAGGAAAATTAGTTTTTCAGGTTTGTACAAAAAACCACCCCAAGCATTAAAATTAATTGTAATACAACCCCCCCCCCCCACCATCTCGATCCCTCCCCAAGACTTACTAACATCCCTGGTGGTCCAGCGGGGTCCTGCGAGGGATTTCTCCCTCCGTGCTGTCTGACTTTTGAGCCTGCATTGATCAAATGGTGCCTTTGCCCATACTATGTCACAGGGGCTAATGGTGCCATTGGTCAGCCCCTGTCACATAGTAGGAGCAATGGACGGCCGGCGCCATCTTGTGCTTCTACCATGTAACAGGGGTCGACCAATGGCAATGGTAGCCCCTGTGACATAGTATGGGCAAAGGCTATCGGCGCCATTTTGATTACTGGCGCCGATGGTCTGAGTGCAGGAGGTC
Organism: Rhinatrema bivittatum; assembly: GCF_901001135.1. Taxonomy (NCBI): domain Eukaryota; kingdom Metazoa; phylum Chordata; class Amphibia; order Gymnophiona; family Rhinatrematidae; genus Rhinatrema; species Rhinatrema bivittatum. The sequence goes on along the minus strand of NC_042617.1, from coordinate 455,110,834 downwards.
ACTCCTGGACCCCTGCTGGACTTTTGGCAAGTCTTGTGGGGGTCAGGAGGGGCCCCCAAGACTTTCCAAATGTCCCTGGTGGTCCAGCAGGGGTCCAGGAGCGACCTCCTGCACTCGGACCGACGGCACTATTGGTCAGCCCCTGTCACATGGTAGGAGCACAAGATGGTGCCAATGGCCATATGACAGGGGCTGACCAATGGCACTGGTAGCCCCTGTGACATAGTATGGGCAAAGTCTATCGGCACCATTTTGATCGAGGCAGGCCCGAAAGTCAGACAGCACGGAGGGAGAAATCCCTCGTGGGACCCCGCTGGACAACCAGGGATGTTAGTAAGTCTTGGGGAGGGATCAGGATGATGGGAGGGGGTTGTATGTAATGTATTAAAGTTAATTTTAATGCTTGGGGTGGGTTTTTTTGAGCTTCGTTTTCCCGCGTCGTTTTTTGGGCTGGTTTCGTTTTCCCAAAAAACTAACCGAGGCAAAAACTAGAGGTAGAGTACATATGTATATACTGGGGCTGTCATTAATCCTGGTTTGAAAGACCGCCGGAGCATTACATAGTCCAAATGGCATTACTAAATATTCATAGTGCCCGTCTTGAGTGTTAAAAGTGGTTTTCCACTTTGCGTATTCTGATTAAAGTGTATGCTCCCCGAAGATCAAGTTTAGTAAAGATCTGTGTTCCTTTCAATCGATCAAAAAGTTCTGTGATAAGTGGAATTGGATATCGATTCTTTTTTGTGATGCCATTAAGTCCTCTATAATTGATACAAAGTTGTAATGATCCATCTTTCTTTTTAACAAAAAAGAAATCTGGCCTCTGCTAGTGAGGAAGAGGGTTTGATGAAGCCCCTATCCAGGTTTTCCTGAATGTATTGTTTCATAGCTTCGGATTCAAGTTCCAACAGGGCATAAACCCTGTCCCAGGGGGGAGGGTTTATCCGGAAGTAAGTCTGTCCCACAGTCATAGGTGCAGTTAGGAGGTAAAATCTTGGCCTACTGTTTGCTGAAGACATCACTGAATTCAGCTTATATTTGTGGTAATGCGGATGGAATAGCTAGTGAACATGAAACAGTGGAACTGACTGGACGGATCTGTCTCACACAATTTTGATGACAGTACTTGCTCAAACTGGCCAGCTGTGAGGTACCCCAATTGATCTGAGGTTGGTAAAGCCTTAACCATGGTAACCCAAGGATTACTTGGTTGACTGAGCAGGAAAGTACATACAATTGGATAGTCTCTTGGTGCAGTATTCTGGTGGTGAGTTTAATAAGTTTAGTAATTTGAAAAATTTTATTTGCCAGGGGTTGTCCATAAACTGAAGACACAGTAAGAGGAACTGTCAATGGTTTGGTAGGAATCTGGTATTGACGGACTAGGTCCTCCTCAATGAAGTTACCGGTCGCACCTGAGTCCATGAAGGCTTGTAGATGAAAAGTGTCCTTGTGGAGAGATATTGAGACTGGAATTAAACTTTGTGGAGAGGGAATGATGTGACCAAGGGAGGCCTCTCCCACCAGTCCTAGGTCTGGAAGTTTCCTGACTTATTTGGGCATTTATTTCTGGCACCTACTAGATAAATTATAATCCATTGTTCTTTGTATATTTTGAAAATTCAATAAACAAAAAATAAAAAAAAAATTATAATCTATTACGAAATTATTTATGTGCCTATTTGTAAACCATTGTGATGGTTATCACTGAACGAAGGTATAGAAAAGTTTGTAAATAAATAAATAAATAAATACCAGCACAATAAAGACAGAGATTGTTCAGTCTTCTACGCCGATGTTCCTCGGGAGTTAGATGACAACGATCGATCTGCATAGGCTCCTCACGTGATGCCTGAATTTCTGAAGTTTTTGGGGCAATGAAGGGTCTCTGAAAGGAAGGTGCCCGTCAAATGGGTCATCTAGAGAGGGTCCGTTCCTGAGCCCTTTCTTGAAATCGAAGATCAGTTCGGATTGCTAAGCAGATTAGCTCCTCTAAGGATTCTGGACTTTCATGGCCCGCCAGTTCATCCTTGATGGCTTCATAAAGTCCTTGCCTGAAAATGGCAGTAAGACTGTCATTTTCCCACCTAAGTTCAGCTGCTAATGTTCGAAACTGGACAGCGTACTCCCCTATTGATCGAGATCCTTGCTTAATCTGCAGTAAATCAGAAGCTGCTGAGGTTGTACAACCGGGTTCATCAAATATCAGGTGGAAATCTTTCAAAAATTGTTCCAAGTTGTCCATCAGAGGATCTTCTCGTTCCCAAAATTGGGAGGCCCATGCCAGTGCTAGTCCTTCCAAGAGAGATAAGATGAAAGTGACCTTAGTTCGATCTGTAGGGAACAATGATGCCTGGAGCGAAAAATGCATTCGACATTGATTTAGGAAACCCTGACAATGCTGAGGATCACCATTAAAGCATGGTGGAGGCTGCAGATGTATAGGAGGAGGTGGAGGTAATGAGGAAGCCAGGTTTACAGAAGCAGCAACTGAAAGAGCATCCATTCGGGCAGCCAGTCTCTCCAGTACTCCGGTAACTTGGTCTAATGCTCCTTGTTGTTGTTGAATACGTGTCGCCAAACCACGGATGGTGTGTATGGCTGAAAGATCTACAGGATCAATGGCTTCAGCTATCTGTTATGGTTTCTGATATGTGGATCCAAAGTAGCCAGCAGTCTTACCTTAGCAGACAGTGGATCAAGGAAGTACGTGGCCAGCGATAAGAGTATCTAACTAGTCCGGGTGTGGGTAGCAGCCAACTACCAGAACCAAGACACAGTCCAGAGTCAGGGCAGGCAGAAGGCAACAGGTCCATAGTCCAATCTGAGCTCAGGGCAGGTAACAGGCAAACAGGTCCGAGTCCAATCAGAGAGGCAACGAAGACAATCACCACGGAGCACCAGCACAATCAAGCCTGTAGCTGAGGCAATGCTGTGCTGGGCTCAGTTCTTTAAATACTCAAAATTCCCGCGCAAACGCGGGGACTTCCGGGTAGAAATCTGACTCGCCCTGATGGGTGGAGCTTGCATGCGAGTCGTGTCGGCCCATACAGTTGTCGGAAGGCGCTGCTGAACAGCAGCTAAATCAGCCCTCTGCGCAGCGGATTGCCGCGAGGTAACACAGGTGAACCAAAGAAGATCCTGCAGTGGTATACCGGGCAGGGTCATCAAAAACTGATTTAAACAGTTCGAGGAATCCTTCAAGGTCATGAAGAATTGGATCCTCGTGCTCCCACAGTGAGGAGGCCCAAGACAATGCTCATCCATCTAGATACGACAGGATATACGTAGTCTTGGCATAAGCTGTGGGAAAATGGCTGGGCTGCAGTGAAAAGTGCATGCAGCACTGGTTAAGGAAACCTCTGCATCTCCAAACTTCCCCCGAGAAGTGGGTAGGAGCGGCTAGAGGTACAATAGTCTTGACCGTCACCTCAGACGGTATAGCTTCTTTATCTGAGGTAGTAGGTGAGTTTATCTGTGTGTGCAGTAGGTTGAATGCAACGGTCAAGCCCTTCAGCGCATTCTGCTGTTCAGAGATTCGCTGGGCCAGGCCTGGAATGGCCTGCAATGCGGTGAGCTGAGCCGGATCCATGGAGTTAGCAATCTGTTATGAATGAGTGGTGTTTGGTTAGATCCTTGGGTACTGTGCCAGATGACCACACCCACAGAGAGGAGTCCTGTGAAGAGCCACAGTACTAGGCTAGACTCAGAACGCACAAACACAGTTACTCTTTATTAAACAGCTTGAAGAGTGTCAACAGAGGTGGCAGTAGTGAGGCAGTCTGGTAGTTGCAGTCTCAGGGACCTCAGCAGAGGGAGCTCTTCTCACCCCGTTGGTATTGGGAGATTCTGATGCAGGTTTCCCAGCAAGGAAATACTGAGGATGAGATAGACTGAGAGTTAGAGTACTCACTAGGTGTTTGCTGTGAATAGGCGATACCACCAGGTTGTAGAAGAAAGTGCAGGCACCGAGGCAGGGAGAATAGGCCCACGAGGAGTGAGTACCTGTTCCCTGTAAGGCACCTGAAAGAAAGCAGAGGGCCCCCGAGGAGCGGGTACCCAGGTTAGCAGTTACCCCGAAGGGCAGAGAGAGGGCTTCCAGCAGCAGCACGGAAGCAGTAGAGTAGTGTAGAGAGGAACGGAGCATATCCGAAATCAAGTCCTTGCTAACTCAATGAGCTAGCAAAATAGAAGATGTTATATACCCGGATGGCATGACGTCAGTAAGGGGGAACGGCCCCGAGGTTCACGACAAGGTTTGCATAAAGACGTGGGTGGCACGTGCGCACGCACCACAGTAGGTACCTGGGAGGAGCATGGCAGGAGGAAGCACCATAGCCGTTCCGGGGATGCCGGAGAGGTCGGCTTGTAGACGCGGTGGTAGCCATCTTTCCTAGGTAAGCAGGAGGAGCAGTGAATAAGGTGAGGCAAATGGGGAGAAGCCATCGAGCACCGACAGACGCAACATTGTCCCGGGTCTTGAGGGATTTGGGGATAGATTCAGTTATGGGGATGAGGATTTGGACATCATCTGCATGGATAAAGTGAGTAAGGCCTAGGTTGGCTTGGAGTTGGCAAAGGGGGAGAAGGTAAATGTTGAAAAGGGTCGAGGAGAGGGATGAACCTTGAGGGACTCCCCGAGTTAAGTTTATGGGGTGGATTCCTTATTACCGAGTTTGACCTTAAAGTGTCTATTGTTAAGGAAAGATTCAAACCAGATATGGGCGGCTCCAGTAATGCCAATTTCAGTGAGACAATTTAGAAATATGTTGTGGTTGATAGTGTCAAATGCAGATGAGATGTCTAGTAATATGAGTATGAATGATTGGCCCTTATCTAATCCCTTGAGGGTGTCAGAGAGGGATATTAGGAGTGTTTCCGTGTTAAATAATTTATGGAATCCAAATTGGGAGGGGTAAAGAACATTATGTTTTTCTAGAAACTCGGTCAGTTGGATGTTGACTACCCTTTCCATGAGTTTTGCTATAAATGGGAGGTTTGAGATTGGTCGGAAGTTTGCAAGGTCTGCAGGGTCCAGATTAGGTTTCTTCAACAGGGGTTTGAGGGTCACTTGTTTCAGTGATTTAGGGACATGTTTGAGAGAGAGGGAGCAGTTAATGATTTCGGCAAGGGGCTTAGCAATTAAATTTGGTATAGTCAGTAGTGTTTTTGTGGGGATAGTGTCGGATGGGTGTGAGGAGGGTTTCATTTTCTTTAGGAGAGTTTCTATTTTGAGGGAGGTTGTGGACTCAAAGGAGTTAAAGGAGGCTCCAGGGAAGTTGGGTATGGTGTTAGGGGGTAGGGAGGAAGAAGTAAATCGTAACAAGAGCTTGGAGATTTTGTCCTGGAAGAAGACTGCAAGTTCATCGCATTTGTTTTTGGCATCGTTTTCAGAGATGGAGGGTGGGGACGTTTTAGTGAGTTCAGAAACATACGAGAAGAGGACCTTGGCATCATATTGAAAGTTGTGGATTTTGAGAGCATAGAAGTATCTTTTTGTTTTGAGGACAGTAGATCGGTAGGTGTGCAGCGAAGATTTATAGGTCGCCAACATAGTGGCGGAAGGGTCTTTGCGCCATTTCTTTTCTTTAGTTCTTAGTTCATGTTTCAGTTTTTTTAGTTCTGATGTGTACCAAGGTTTCTTGGTCTTAAGAGCAGGATTTAATTCTTTAGTCATTAAAGGGCAGATTTTGTTGCCGATATTGTTGGTTATTTTGTTCCAAGAGGAAAGGGCCGATTCGGCATTTGAGAGGTCTAGGTTGTTGATGTTGTTGGAGAGGTGGGAAATTAGGTCTTCTTTGGCGACGAGTTTTCTAAAATGAATAGTGTTTTTGTGTATGGGGGAGAGGCTCATTTTTTTAATGGCTAAGTTGGCTTTTATGAGGGAGTGGTCTGACCAAGGTACTGGGATACAGGTAGGGGTGTTGGCAGCGGAGATGAGAGTTTATGAAAATTAAATCAAGGGTGTGACTGACTTTATGGGTGGGGCTGGTAATAATTTGTTTAAATCCCATGGCATGCATAGATGATAGAAAGGCTTCACAGTTGGGGGATAATGGGACCTTGTCTACATGGAGGTTGAAGTCTCTGAGAATAATAGTTGAGATGTCGATGTTTATGTTAACTGCTATAAATTTGATGAGGGGGGAGGGGTTGTTATCTAGTAGACCGGGGGGGGGGGGGGGGGTGTAGGCTAGGAAGACTTGTAATTGAGAGGATTTGAAAAGGCCTATTTTGACTTTGGGGATGATGTTGACGGTCTGAGAGATTAGCCTTAGTTCTTTTTGGTGGCTAATAGGAGACTGCCGCCACTTTTTTTATGCCTGGGTAGGGAGTTGATGTCGTAAAGTTGTGTGGGAAGTTGGTTTGTAAGAACTAAGTCTGTAGGTTTAAATCATGTTTCTCTTATTGCGCATATATCAGGCTTCCTGTCTAATAGGAAGTCATTAAGGATGGGTGTCTTTTTGACTAGTGATTGGGAGTTGATAAAAATAAGGGAGAGAGCGGTGAGGCCAAGAAACTGGGTGAGTGGGGATATCATGATTGGCACAAGTGATCTTGTGAAAAGGGGAGGAGTGGTAGGAAGGTTTTTTAGGGTGGTAATGGTGGTATTTGAGGGTGGGTATAGGGTGAGATAGCATGTTTGATGGTGAGGGAGTGGGAGTAGGAAGAGTAGTTGTAGGGGGGGATTGGAAGAGTATCCAGTGATTGAGGGAATGTGGCATTAGCGGAAAGTGTGTTTGGTGGGGGGATTGAGAAAGAAAATGATGGGAGGGATATCAAGGGAGGAGGTTTTAACATAAGAGGAAGTCCTGAAAGGGGGGGGGGGAGGTAATGGTGTAAATTGAATTATTATAAGCTTGTATCCTATGCTACTGAAACGGATGGGAGAGAGGAAGAAAATGGGGTCAGCTTCAGGCAGCTCAGTACGGTAGTATGCCAATGATGAAGAGCACAAAAGAGGCCACACAAAGAGATGCACTAAGAGGCAGGCCCCTTTGGTAGCGTGTCTTTGGCACGTGACGCCCGGCGCGCGGCACCACAGGTGAGTGCCCTGAATTATACATTCAACATACACTGTGACATGATTTAAGAACATAGAAATATAAGATTTGCTATACTGGGTCAGCGCAAAGGTCAATCAAGCCCAGTATCCTATTTCCAGCAGTGGCCATTGGCCAATTTAGGTAACAAATACCTGGCAGGATCTCAAAAGGTCAATAGATTCCATGCTGCTTATCTCAGGGTTAAGCAGTGGATTTCCCCAAATCCACTTAATGGTTTATGGACTTTTCTTCCAGGAATTTGTCTAATCCTTTATTAAACCCAGCTACACTAACAGGTTTCACCACAGTTTAATTATGCATTGAGCAAAAACATATTTTTTCCTATATATATATCACCTAGTAACTTCATTGAATGTCCTCTGGTCTTTGTACTTTTTCTAAAGTATTTGCATTTACCTATTCCACTCCTCTCATTTTTTTATCATATCTCCCATTAGCCATCTCTTCTCCAAAGTGAAGATCGCGTTCCACTTTAGCCATTTCTCAAAGGGTAATTGTTTCATCCCCTTTATCATTCTGGTCGTCCTTCTCTATATTTATTTATTTATTTATTTATTTGTTTTGTTTTTCTATACCAGTGTTCGTACATACCTTCACACCGGTTAACAAAGTTTCTTAAATTAATAATAACATAAAATACATTAAAAGAAAATAAAATACAATACATTTCATAAAAAACAGGAAAATCAGTCATAAAAATACTAATGCATATATAAAATTAAATCATAAAATGCTCACATTTAAAACCAAAATTATAGAACAAATAAAATAAAATAATGATTCTAACTAGCTACTACTTGAAAAGCTTGTACGTATAACCAGGTTTATAGAGTTTTCTTGAACTCTTTCAAGTTACTTTGAAGCCTTAGTTCAATGGGTAGTGAATTCCAAAGACCTGGTCCCATTAATGACACAGCCCTTTCTCTAACAGATGTAAGTCTGGCTGTGGAAACTGAGGGAATTATGAGAAGACCTTTTTTATTTCCACTATATCTTTTTTGAGATGCGGCAAAGAGAACTACACACATCACTCAAGGTGCAATCGCACCATGGAGCAAAACAGAGGCATTATAATATTTTCTGTTTTATTCTCCATTCCTTTCCTAATAATTCTTAGTATGTTATTTACTTTCTTGGCATCTGCCACATACTGAGGAAAGGATTAAACATATTAACCAAAATGACGCTTAGATCCTTTTCCTAGATGGTGACTCCCTATGTGGAACCTTGTGTAGATATAATTTGGGTTGCTCTTCTCTATATGCTTCATATTGCACTTGTCCATATTAAATGCAATTTGACATTTGGATGCCCAGTATCCCAGTTTTGCAATTCCTCATAATTCTCTTGTGATTTAACAACTTTGAATAATTTTGTTTCGCCAGCAAATTTGATCACCTCACTCGTTGTTCCCATCTCTAGGATATTTATAAATGTGTTAAAAATCTGCAGTCCCAGTACAGATCCCTTGGGTACTCCATTATTCACCTTTCTCCATTGAGAAAATTGTCCATTTAGCTCTACTCTCTGTTTTCTATCTTTTAAACAATTCTAAGCCAACATCAGAACATTACCTCCTATCCCATGACTTTTTAATTTCCTCAAGTGTATCTCATGAGGTATTTTGTCAAATGCTTTCATAAGAACATAAGAAATTGCCATACTGGGTCAGACCAAGGGTCCATCAAGCCCAGCATCCTGTTTCCAACAGTGGACAATCCAGGCTACAAGTACCTGGCAAGCACCCAAAAACTAAGTCTATTTCATGTTACTGTTGCTAGTAATAGCAGTGGCTATTTTCTAAGTCAACTTGATTAATAGCAGGAAATGGACTTCTCCTCCAAGAGCTTATCCAAACCTTTTTCAAACCCAGCTACACTAAATGCTCTAACTACATTCCCTGGCAACAAATTCCAGAGTTTAATTGTGGATTGAGTGAAAAAGAATTTTCTCTAATTAGTTTTAAATATGCTACATGCTAACTTCATGGAGTGCTCCCTAGTCCTTCTATTATCCGAAAGAGTAAGTGATTCACATTTACCCATTCTAGATCTCTCCTGATTTTAAAGACCTCTATCATATCCCCCTCAGCCATCTCTTCTCCAAACTTAACAACCCTAACCTCTTTAGTCTTTACTCTTAGGGGAGCTGTTCCATCCCCTTTATCATTTTGGTTACCCTTCTCTGTTCCTTCTCCATTGCAACTATATCTTTTTTGAGATGCCGTGACCAGAATTTTACACAGTATTCAAGGTGCGGCCTCACCATGAAGCGATACAGAGGCATTATGATATTTTCTGTTTTATTCACCATTCCCTTCCTAATAATTTCTATAATTCTGTTTATTTGTCTGTCGCAGCACAGCAAATAAACAGACAAATGTTCAATGTATTATCCAATATGATGCCTAGATCACTTTTCTGGGTGGTAGCTCCTAATATGGAACCTAACATCATGTAACTACAGCATAGGTTATTTTTCCCTATGTGCATCACCTTGCACTTATCCACATTAAATTTCATCTGCCATTTTGATGCCCAATTTTCCAGTCTTACTAGGTCCTCCTGCAATTTATCACAATCTGCTTGTGATTTAACTACTCTGAATAATTTTGTATCATCTGCAAATTTGATTACCTCACTCATCATATTCCTTTCCAGATCATTTATAAATATATTGAAAAGCATGGGAACTTGAACAGATCTGTGAGTCACGTCACTGTTTACCCTTTTCCACTGAAAAAATTGTCAATTTAATCCTACTCTCTGTTTCCTGTCTTTTAACCAGTTGATAATCTACAAAAGGGTATCGCCACCTATCCCATGATTTTTTACTTTTCTTAGAAGCCTTTCATGAGGAACTTTGTCAAACGCCGTCTGAAAATCCAAATACACTGCATCTACTGGTTCACCTTTATCTACATGTTTATTAACCCCTTCAAAAAAGTGAAGCAGATTTGTGAGTCAAGACTTGCCTTGGGTAAAGCCATGCTGACTTTGTTCCATTAAACCATGTCTTTCTATATGTTCTGTGATTTTAATCTTTAGAACACTTTCCACTATTTTTCCTGGCACTGAAGTCAGGCTATCTGGTCTGTAGGTTTTTTGATCTTCCCTGGAGCCCTTTTAAAATATTGGGGTTATATTAGCCACCCTCCAGTCTTCAGCAAATGGATGATTTTAATGATAGGTTACAAATTTTAACTAATAGATCTGAAATTTCATTTCTGCAAATCCAGATACACTATATCAACTGTCTCACCTTTATCCACTTGTTTATTTACACCTTAAAAAATGTAGCAAATTGGTGAGGTAAGACTTCCTTTGGATAAATTCATGTTGACTTTGTTCCATTCAACTATGTCTATCAATATGTTCAATAATTTTATTCTTTAGAATAGTTTCATCCATATTTCCCAGCACTGTCATCAGGGTCATTGGTCTGTAGTTTCCCTGAATCTTTTCAAAAATCGACATTACGTTGGTCTCCTCCGATCTTCAGGTGCTATAGCTGATTTTAATGATAGTATAGAAATTACTAACAGTAATCTGTAAACTGTATTGCAATTTCATTTTTCAGTTCTTTCAGCTTTCTGGGATCTAAGCCATCTGGTTGGGATTATTTGGTATAGTTTAATTTGGCAATTTGCCCAGGTACATTTTTCAGGTTCACTGAGATTTGTTTCACTTCCTCTGAATCATCACCTTTAAATATCATTTCTGGCATGGATATCTGCCTTACATCTTCCTCAAGAAAGACCAAAGAAAATAATTAATTTAATCTCTCCACTATGGCCTTGTCCTCCCTTAGCACATTTTATACCTCAATCATCTAATGGACCGAATGATTCCCTCACATGATTCTTACTTCAAATGAACCTGAAAAAGTTATATTATGAGTTTTTGCTTCCACAGCAAGCTTCTTTTCAAATTCTGCCTTTGCCTTCCTTATAAAAGCTTTGCAGCTAACTTGCCAGTACTTATGCTGATTCTTGTTTTCTTCATTTGGATCCCTTTCCCATTTTTGAAGAATGTTCTTCTGCCTAAAATAGACTCTCTCACCTTACCTTTTAACCATGCTGGCAGTCATTTGGCATTCCTTCTACCTTTTTCTTATGGCATTGAAAACATTTGGTTTGAGGTTCCAAGATAGCATTTTTAAACCTGTCCATGCCTGATGTAAATTCTTGACCTTTAAAGCTGCTCCTTTGAGTTTTTTAATAACCATTTTTTTTATCATTATCTCCATTTTGAAAATTAAATGCTCTCACAGTAGATATCCTTAATGTCCTCTTTCCAGATATGAAGTCAGATTTGATCATATTATGATCACCATTGCCAAATGGCCCTAACACTATTACCTCTTTAAAAAATCATGTCTTCCACTAAGAATTAGGTAAAAAAATAGCTCTCCTCCCTTACTTTCAGTTCTTGTACCAGCTGCTCCATGAAAGAGTCATTTATTTCATCTAGACATTCTACCTCCTTGTCCTCCTGGGTAAATGTCTTGATGTGACATTTACCCAGACAATACTGAGGTAATTGAAATTCCCCATTATTAGCTTCCCTCATTTCTGTATGCATTCATCATCTATCTGTTTATTCTGGCCAGGCGGATGGTAGTTCACCCCAACAGTTATTTTATTCCTCTTCTCACATAGAATTTCTATCCATAAAAATTCTACAATGCATTTTGTTTCCTGTAGAAACTTTACCCTATTTGACTCTATTCCATCTTTAACATATAGTCCCACCCCTTCTACCAATTTGCTCCATCCTCTCATTGCAATATCATTTGTACCCTGGTATGATAGTGTCCCATTGGTTAACCTTCTTCCACCAGGTCTCTGAGATGCCAATTATATCTACCTCTTAATTTAGTATTATGCATTCTTTCTCTTCCATTTTATTTTTTAGATTTCTAGCATTTGTATGCAGACATTTCAAAGTATGTATTTTGTCTGAATTAACAACCTGCTTATTAGTTGATAAGAGTAATTTGGAATCTTTCTGTTCTGTCTGCTCTTTACTTAAAGACGCCTATGCTATTTAACATTTACTGCAGCCTCTCTATCAGGATGCCCTAACATCCTGTTTTGTTAGTATCCTTCACAGATGCATCATTCCAAACCATGCAGACTGGAGTGACTGTCTTTCCCCCATCATCTAATTTAAAAGCTACTCAATCTCCTTTTTAAAGGTTTGTGCCAGCAGCCTGGTTCTACTCTGGTTAAGGGGAAGCCCAGCCCACTGTAATAGACTCCCCCTTCCTCACAACACTCCCCAGTTCCTAATAAATCTAAAACCTTCTCTCCACCATCATCTCATTCACACATTGATACTCTGGAGCTCAGCCTGCCTCTGGGGTCCAGCATGTGGAATTGGGATCATTTCTGAGAATGAAACCCTGGAGGTTTGGATTTCAGTTTCATACCTAAGAGCTTAAATTTAGCATCCAGAAGAACCTCCCTCCTGCACTTTCCTATGTCAATGGTACCCACATATACCATGACAGTTGGCTCCACCCCGGCACTAAATCTTATCTAGATGGTGCATGAGGTCCGCTGCCTTCACACCAGGCAGGCAAATTACCAAGCAATCCTCATGCCCACCAGCCACTCAGCTATCTACATTTCTAATGATCAAATCACTCTATAAAGTTAATAGGGAGGAGAGGGTAAGGCTGAAGGTTCACCTAGGGTACCTAATAGTATTGCACCAGCCCTGATTCTACTGGTAGCTGGTAAGAAACAGCTTGTCATTACATCTTAAATGGGCATCCAGGATCTATTTGGTCATAGCTGTACTTGCAGTTGGGATATTTTAATTAATTTAAGTTTCCTGTTAGCTCATGGGATGTTTGGTTCCACAAATGAAACACACATTGAATCAGTTGTTGCAATAGACATGTCTATTCACAGTATAATTCTGCTAGCTTCGCGCAAGGCTCTGCTTAACTTTACACTACTTCGCCTAATTCTCTGAACTTGACTGCACTCTGACCTTTGAAAGAAGAACCTCTTAAACCCTATATTTGCCAACTGACAGGCATCATAAACCCTCTTCATCCCTCCCTCCATTTATAAGTTTCCATAGGCCTTTGAGTTGGGTGGCTAATTCTCTCTGAAGGGCAATTAATCTGCATAGGAAGACTCTCACCATTGGATATTCCTGATACTCTGAGAGCATATTTGTCAAACACCTAACAAGCAAAATGGACAATTTTTACACCGTGAGTGAAACATTTATCTCATATTTGTGTGTTATTTTAATTTATGTTTCTGAGAGATTATTTATTTTGTTTATTTGAAATATTTCTAGTCTACAGATTTACCATTCTCAGCGGATTACAACAAAACATGCATAAAATCAGACAAAAAAATTACATTGAGAAATGCAACAAAAGCAATAAAGGATGACAAGGGACAAAGACAAAAATAAAATAACAAAGGTAAATACTGCTAGCTAACATTTGCATTTCTTTACTTAGTACTCACCTGAGTCTTACAACTGAATGATATGCAGATTACTAAGTACAATTCTCAAAGCAAGAACCTGTCATCTGTCTTCTCTTATGTAGAACACATAAGCTGCAAGCATCCAGAATTATAAATCAATATGATTGTGACCTTTGCATCAAATAAGACATATTAGGAGGAAAACAAATGAAATATAATTAGCACAAATAAGTGCTATAGGAAGATATTGCCTCACATAATCTGGAGTAGAATTCTGCATAAAGATAATAAGCATGTTTACATTTTATTTTATTCTATACAGCTACATAAAGAGAATGTTTTGCATGCATTTTGATAAATAGATAGATAGATAGATAGATAGATATAATGAACTGTTATTGTATTATCAATCCATTTATAAAATATTTAGCTAAACTTGTAGATACACATTAAAAATGACTTCAGCCAGCCCTTTGCCCCATTATGTGCAAGAACTACCCAATGGCACCAGTAGCCCCTGTCACAAGATAAGGGCAAAGGGCAGCCAGTGCCATTTTGAATGATGGCAGCCATTGGGCTGGAAGAATGAGGTTTCTCCTGGCTCCCCTGCTAGACCTCCAGGGTCATAGGGAGGGTTGGGAGGATGGGCTAGAATAGGTAAGGGTTTTCAGCTGGTCGGGGGGGGGGGGGTGTTTGCTCAATATTGTACTAAAAGGGAAGGGTTGGGGAAGATTCAGGGTTTAATTATTTAAACCTGAAAAAAAATGAAATAAAATAATGATTCGTAGGGTGGACACAAAATGGCCCACCCCCCAAAATAAAACTAAAACCACAATGAAGTTTGTGGGTCTATTAGCCCTAATTACTAGCCTGAGCAGAAGGAATGGAGTGGCAGTTTCTACCCTTATATATTTTTTTATTAAAATGTATATTCCACACATTACTTTAACAGTTCCTGTGGATTACAAAATATGTTCATAAAAAATTGCATAATAATTATAATGTAAATAATAAAGACAATAGACTTAACGTAAGTCATCCTTCTAAATCCCAATGTTAAACTTGTAAGCTACTGAAAAGAGATGTCTTTAAGTCTCTCTTGAAAGATTTCTAAATGGGGATAGTCCATAGGGGTGTGCATTTGTTTCCTATATATTGGTAATCCGCAACGTATAGGGCCATATTTGTTGTATTCGTGGGGAAGCGAAACATATCGCGATTCCCCACAAATACAACAAATCTTCGCCGAATTATTTGGCCGTCTAAAGGAGCAAATTTAAACAAACCCCCCACCCTCCTGACCCCCCAAGACTTACCAAAACTCCCTGGTGGTCAAGTGGGGGGTCTGGGAGCCATTTCCTGCACTCACGCCCTCAGCTGCCGGTATTCAAAATGGTGCCGATAGCCTTTGACCTTACTATGTCACAGGGGCTACCGGTGCCATTGGTCAGCCCCATCACATGATAGGAGCAATGGATGGCCGGCACCATCTTCCGTCAGCTGCCAGTATTCAAAATGGCGCCAATAGCCTTTGCCCTCACTATGTCACAGGGGCCGACCAATGGCACCGGTAGCCCCTGTGACATAGTAAGGTCAAAGGCTAGCGGCGCCATTTTGAATACCGGCAGCCGAGGGTGTGAGTGCAGGAGATGGCTCTGGGATCCCCCGCTGGACCACCAGGGAGTTTTGGTAAGTCTTGGGGGGTCAGGAGGGTGGGGGGTTGCAGTTAATTCAATTTTAGCCAAGAAATGAATAAGAATTAACGCATGAACATATCGGAGGCCCCCCTTGCCGAATGCAACGTATCTGCCTCCCAACGAATACGAATCCCAAATGCAACGTATGGCAACCCTCTGCACATCCCTAATATTCCGTAACTGCCCTGGAATCTCATTCCACAGACATAGGCTAGCAACTGTTTCCAGTAATGTCTAGTCTTGATAGTTTAAGGGTTGGGACATCAAATAGATTTGTATTTGCTGATCACAGATGTCTAGTGGGTTTGTATAAACAAAGTGTTGAGGCTGGCAAAGCAAATGAGTCTTTATGAATGAAGTTATAAATGAGAGATAATACCTTACATTGAGAATGCCAGGAAATACGTAAACAATGAAGCATTGAGAGCACTGGAATAATATGGTCTTTTTGATTTTTCCCCTGCAAGGAGCATTGCAGCTGAGTTTTACACAATTTGAAGTGGGTGGATAGTACTTGTGGGCAGGCCAAGCTATAGCGAAGGAGTAGTTGATGACGTTTAGAACAAGAAATTGTAGTACTGTTTGAAAGTCCTGAGGTTCAAACAGTGGTTTTATAAAAGAAGTTTATAAAATGAGTTCTTGACCGCAGATGAAATATGACTTTTCATGGAAACGTAATCACACCAAGATTTGTGGCTATTCATCCAATGATGATGATGGTTGTTGTATTTTCTACATACAACCACTGGGGGGAGGGGTAGGGGGAGAGAGCCATAATGTGTTCACAGTAGATTTGATATTTATATCTCTATGGGAGGCCCACCTAGTCACTCGAGGTGAGGTTTAGGTATTAGTGTAGGGATTAGGGGCCACTTTGACATTCAAAGTGAGATGTACGAACAGAACAGTGCTCTCTTGTAAAGATTTGATGACCTTCGGAGTGAGGAAACTCACCCAAAGATGAGATTTGTGCAATGTTCTCTCAACCTAGCGTGATGTTACCAAGGTAGAGAGTCCATCAAGTTAGGCTGAGAGAACATTGCACAAATCTCATCTTTGGGTGAGTTTCCTCACTCCGAAGGTCATCAAATCTTCACAAGAGATCACTGTTCTGTTCGTACGTCTCACTTTGAATGTCAAAGTGGCCCCTAATCCCTACACTACTACCTAAACTTCACCTTGAGTGAGTAGGTGGGCCTCCCATTGAAATATAAATATCAAATTTACTGCAAAGGTATCATGGCTCTCTTTCTCTCTCCAAAAATCATCACAACTGCAGTAAAGCTCAATCATATAGCTTTATACAAATGAAAAAGGTGTAGTTAAAGCCAAGCAAAACTGTGAGCCTAGCCCACTTGGCCAAAATTCCCACCCCAATATCCTCTCATTTGCATCACACCAAACATTATGGTGCTTTCACATGCATTAAAGATGTTTTTTGAATGTGAAAATGCCATATAGCACTTTGATAAATGACCCCCTTTATTTGCTGTGTACAATCTGTTAGATAAGAAGTGAACCATTTTAGTACAATATTTATTTATTTATTTATTTATTTATTTATTTAAAGTCTCTTATATACCGATGTCCGTTCGCACATCGCATCGGTTCACATTAAACAAAAACTTTTGGGCGGAGCCCTTACATAAAACTGAAAATACCAGATAGACCAAGAGATTTTAGCCTTGCTAATAGAATGCAATGAGCTAACAGAAGGCATGGAGGTAACTGCACAGAGTGGCAGCTACTTCACTTAACAGAAGGCATGGGGATAACCTGTATGGAGCAGTAGTTACTACCATGAGCAACTTTCTGGACAGGCTGAACAGATCATTTGGTTTTTCTCCAAGGTCAAGCAGGATGGTAGTCCTCACACATGGATGACATCATCAGTTAGAAACCGATGTGGAAAACTTGTCTGAGCATGCCTAGCATGCCCTATACCATGCGTTCATGTGGGATCCTTCTTCAATCTCTTTTTTTTTCGCAGAGCTGTGAGCCTAGTAGTTTGATTGAGCTCTAAAAATCTTTGGCTTTTTGCTTCATGGAAAACTTACTTTTTGCGGTTTTTCACTGTCTTTCTTCAGTCCATTGCTGGATCCATCTCAGTGCCTATCCGTAATGCACCCAGTCAGGGTTTTTGGCATTTGGATAAGTTTCCTTTCATGGTCAGTTCCCCCCGTGGTGGTGGTACCTCGGTGCCCATCTTCCATCAACACCCACCACTATTGTTCTGTGATTTTCCTGTTTGTTTCACTCCATCATAGCCATGTCTAGCTTCCATCAATGCACCCAGTACCCGAGAGCTTTGTTGATCACTGATCCTCATGAGGTTTGCATCCTCTGCCTGGGAGTATTGCATGATGTCTGGAGTTGCCGCTTATGCACCCAGATGACTCTGAAGGGATGTTGACTTTGTCTCGACAAGATGGACAATCTCTTCAGGTTGAAGAAGTCCAAGCTATCAGAATCGACATCAGAGAACATCAGAACTGCACCGATGGTCACCATGCCATCAACATCAGGGGGACTGATGTTTACCTCGTCCAAAAGGCTGCCAGATTTGATAAGCATCAGCTGCCCCACCAATTGGTGGTGGTCATATCTGCCCTCAAGAAAGCCAAGCACTTTTTGACCCACTCCTCAGTGCCCCCGGGGAAGGACCACAGAGTGTTCATCACTCTTGGGAGGAAGGTGATTCAAGGTGCCATGCTTATTTCTGCATTGCTACCTACAAGTTCTACATGAGTCAATACTCTCAGGACATCTGGAAGCAGGTGCAAGAGGTGACTGAGAAGCTGCCTCAACTGCAACAAGACACTCTCATGTTGCTGGTCCACAAGGGTTTGGAGTGTGGAAAACATGAGGTCCATGCAACCTATAATGTTTTTGAAAGGGCATCAAGGATCTCTGCAGCAGGGCCTTGGATCTCAGACCAAAGGTACAGGAATGACTCACTGATGTACTGTGCACTAGAGAAAATCTTTTCAGAGATAGAGTGAAAGATGCTGTGGCCCAACTCCAGGACCACATAAAACCCTCCAACAATTCTCCACCAGCACTCTAGACCCATCCTCCTCATCCAGGAGGCTGTCAAGGCCGGGGCCCAGGAAGTCTTTCTTGTATCAAAGGAAGTTATGTCCTCCACCTCTTCGATCCCGTACATATCATCAGAGCTCCCATGGCCTTTCCAGGCAGCAGAGAGCTCCTAAGCCCAAGTCAGCTCCTCAGTCAATTCTAGGGACAGGGTTTTGTCTGGGCCAAAGGGAGAGTAAACCAGTTGCCTATACCCGGGACAATGGACACTCCAGTCAGGGGCAGGGTGTGGTTATTTGTGAACTGATGGCCCAATGTAACCTCAGACCAGTAGGTTTTGTCCATCATCTACCTGGAATACAATTAAATCTATTGGGTATCCCACCAAATTGCCCTCCATGCCCTTTTGGGGGGCCAGTAGTGCACCAGGAAGTGCTACAAATGGAGCTCTCCTTCCTCTTAATGGCCAGAGCAGTCAAGCCTGTACCACCAGGGCAAAGAGGGCAAGGATTTTACTCCAGGTACATCCTGATTCCAAAGAAAACATGAGGACTGTACCTTTCTAGACCTGTGGGCCTTGGACAAGTTTCTAAAAAAGAAAAGTTTAAGATGGTTTCCCTGGGTACCTTGATCCCCTTTTGCAAAAAGTGGACTGTCTATGCTCCCTCAACCTAAAGAACACATACACCCATATCAAGATCTTCCCCTGTCACAGGAAGTATCTCCGATTTGTGGTGGGGGAAACAGCACTTCCAGTACCGGGTGTTGCCATTCAGGCTCGTGTCCGCCCCATAAGTCTTCACAAAATGCCTGGCCATGGTGGTGGGGAACCTCCGCAGACTGGGAGTGCATGTTTTCCCATATCTGGATGATTGGCTGGTCAAGAGCAAGTCTCAGGCAGCGGCCATCCAGTCCAATGTCTTGACCATTCGGGTGTTGGAGTCATTAGGGTTCATTCTTAACTACCTAAATTCAAACCTCAGTCTGTCACCTCAATTGGAATTCATCAGAGCCCTGTTAGACATGGCTCAAGCCAGGGCTTTTCTGCCATGCCAGAGGGCTGTCGCTCTGGCTCCCATTGCGATGGAGGTGC
This sequence comes from Rhinatrema bivittatum, assembly GCF_901001135.1. NCBI lineage: Eukaryota > Metazoa > Chordata > Amphibia > Gymnophiona > Rhinatrematidae > Rhinatrema > Rhinatrema bivittatum. Next base: position 455,091,484 of record NC_042617.1, on the reverse strand, counting down.
AACAGAGCCAGCATGTATCAGCTTAGCACATATTGAGACTGTTGGGTCACAAGACTGCAACCATCCATGTCACTCCCTTGGCATGCTTACATATGTGCAGAGTCCTATGTACCCTGAGATCACAGTGGTGCCAAGCCACTCAGAGCCTCGAAGATTGTATCTGAGTCACCTATATCTCCAAGACTCTTTGTCCTGATGGTGGGTACTATCCAATCTGGAACAGGGGATTTCTTTAGGAAATTGTGCTAACCACGGATGCATCTACCCTGGGGTGGGGATCTCATGTAGATGGACTTGGCACCCAGGGACTGTGGCACTCAGGAATTTTTTTGTCAAATCAACTTCTTGGAGCTTCGAGTGATCAGGTATGTGCTATGGACTTTCAGAGATTAGCTATCCAACAAAATTGTCCTGATCCAGACCAACAACCAAGTAGCCATGTGGTATGTCAACAAGCAGGGAGGGATGAGATTGTACCTCCTGTGTCAGGAAGCAGTCCAGATCTGGTCCTGGGACCTGGCCCATGGGATTGTGCTCAGGGCCATGTACTTAGCTGGAGTGGAGAACGTGATAGCAGACAGGCTGAGTTGAGCCTTCATAACCTATGAGTTATCCCTGGACTAGGGGGTAGCAAATGAGATTTTCCATCTCTGGGGGAGCCCAGACATAGATCTGTTCCTGTCCCGAAGCAACAAGAAGATGTCTCAGTTCTGTTCCCTATTCAGGTCAGATGGCAAACCAGCCTCAGATGCCTTTGCTCATCACTGGGGAAAGGGTCTTCTGTATGTGTATCATCTGATTCCCTTAGTGGTGAGGACTCTCTTGAAGCTTCACGAGAACAGAGGCACTATGTTCTGGGTTCAAACCCTGCACACTGGCATTCTGCCCAAGGGCTCTGACCTGGGGGGCTAATCTTATTGAGATCTAAACTCGGGGCTACCTGAGGTGCTTACCCAATATAAGCATACACAATTAATGTGAATATACCTGAGGGCTTGAACCCAGGAGCTCATTCCCTACTCAAATATCCCCACAAAAACTTTGATTCAGTACATCACAGTGTTAAGGTTTTGAGGTGTTTGGTGGATTCTTAGGTACTGCAATTATGGCATCTCCCATGGGGGGAGCCCCGCGGGGAACTGCAGTACCGGGCTAGACTCAGATGCACAAACACAGAGATAGTTTTTATTGTACAGCTTGTAGAATTCACCAGAGGTGGCAGTAGTGAGTAGATTCCTGCAGCAGCAGTCTTGGGTCCTCGGCTGAGGAGACCCATCCCACAATGGTGGTATAGGGAGCTCCAATGCAGATCTTCAGTGAGGAGCTGTAGGTGAGACAAACTGGAAGATGTTAGATTACTCACACTCTTGTATCTGTAATGGTGGAGTTCTCAGCAGGCAGACACCAAGGTATACAACTGAGGCCCTTGAGGAGTGAGTACCTGGATACTGGATAGGCACCTGGAAAGAAGCATAGGGTCCCCAAGAATCGGGTACCCAAGTTAATAAAACCCCGGAGGGTAGAGAAAGCTTCCAGCAGCAGTGAGAAGCAGCAGAGCAGCTTAGACGGGACAAATCCAATCCTTGCTAACTCAAAGTCAGTCAGCAAATGGGCAACCTAAATACCCGGATGTTGTGATGTCACTCGAGGGGGACACCCCCGAGGATCGCGCCAACATTGGAATATAGACATGGGTAGCATGTGTGTGCGCACCCTAGGAGGCCCTTAGGTGAATCATGGCGGAAAGCCTTGCCATAGCCGTTCTGGGGATGCTGGAGAGAGCAGCAAGCAGACGCGGAGGTCGCCATTTTCCCAAGGCTGGTGGAGAAAGCAAATATTGAGGTGAGGCATGTAGGATGAAGCCATCTGAGTCCGACGGATGCAACAGTACCCCCCTTCAAAGGAGCTACTCTGAGGATGCAATCAATGATACTGATTCATCATCTCTTTCTCTATGATATTAGCCATAGGCTCCCACGAGTTATTTTCTGGTCCATAGCCCTCCCATGACAGGAGGTATTCTCAGACTCTGCCTCTCTTCCTTATATCAAGTATTGCATCAACTTTGTACTCGATGTCCTCTTCTGCGTCAACAGGAGGGGAATCTGATGTCTTGGTGCTGAATTTGTTGAGAATGAGCGGGTTCAATAGAGAGATGTGAAATGCGTTATGGATCTTCATTGCTGGTGGAAGTCTGAGACTGTAAGAGAGGTCACCCAGACGTCAGAGGATGGGAAATGGTCCAACATAGCATGGAGCAAAGCGAGCTGATGGTAGCTTAAGTCTAAGGTGTTTTGTAGACAGCCAGACTTTATCACCAGGCTTGAAGTCAGGAGCCTTGCAGTGATGAGTGTCATAGCCCCTTTTAGCTCGGATTCCAGCTTTAATGAGCATCTCTTTGCTCTTCTTCCAAAGTTGTTGAATCTCATCGGCAGTAGCTTGAGCTGCCGGGGACGACACTGATAGTGTAAGTGGCAAAGGTGGTGAAGGTAGTCGTCCATATACCACTTCAAATGGTGTTGATCCAGTAGATATTGCTGGATGGTAGTTGATGGAAAACTCGGCCCATGATAACTGTTCAGCCCAGTCATTCTGACATGAACTAACGTAGGCAAGGAGGAACTGCTTGAGGGTAAGGTTCATCCTCTCAGTTTGGCCATTTGATTGAGGATGGTAAGATGAAGCGAAGTCGAGAGTGATATCAAACTTCTTGCACAAAGCATTCCAGAATTTGGCTGTGAATTGTACACCCCTATCTAAAATGATGTGTTTTGGCATGCCGTGCAGCATAAAATGTGGCTGATGGAAAACTTTGCAAGTTCATTAGCAGTTGATAAGCCAGGAAGCGCCACAAAGTGAGCCATCTTTGAGAAACAATCCACTGTTACCCAGATTGTATTGTTGCCTCCAGAGAGTGGTAAGTCCACTACAAAGTCCGTGGCGATGTGAGTCCAGGGCTTGTCTGGTACTGGAAAGGGTTGAAGCTGGCCCCAAGGATGTCTTGGTGGTGGTTTCTGTCTGGCACAGTTGGTACAGGCCGCTACGTAGGCAAAAGTCTCTTCTTTCATAGACGGCCACCAATAGTATTGCTGTAACTTCACCAGCATTCTCCATTGACCAGGATGTCCAGCCAATTTAGAATCGTGAGCCCATGTTAGTAGTTTCTTCTGGAAGTTGCTAGGCACAATAGTCTTGCCCAAGGGCACTGGGTGAGTAGCAGAAAGAAAGACTCTCTCTGGGTCAATGATATATTGTGAAGCATCAGGTACATCTTCAGATATGAAGGAGCGAGATAGGGCATCTGCTCTGATGTTTTTATCTCCAAGTCGGTATTTCAAAATAAAATCAAACCTGTTAAAGAACAGGGGCCATCTCGCCTGTCTATGGTTGAGGCGCTGGGCATGGCGAAGGTATTCTAGGTTTTTATGATCTGTAAAAACCGTGATTTGATGTTGAGCACCTTCAAGCCAGGGACACCACTCCTCGAATGCCATCTTTATCGCCAGTAGCTCTTTATCTCCAATGCCGTAATTTCTTTCTGCCGGCGTGAAATGTCTGGAGAAAAAGGAACATGAACATAGGATCTTGGAGTCACTGGTCTGACTTAGCTCAGCCCCTATGCCCACATCTAAGGCTTCAACCTCCACGATGAAGGGGTGTGCAGGATCCGGTAGGGGTGTGCATTCGTTTGCAATGTATTGGTAATCTGCAACGTATAGGACCATATTCGTTATATTCATGGGGAAGCGAAACGTATCGCGATTCCCCACGAATACAACGATTCTTCACCGAATTATTCAGCCGTTTAAAGGAGCAAATTTAAACAAACTCCCCACCCTCCTGACCCCCCCCTCCCAAGACTAACCAAAACTCCCTGGTGGTCCAGTGGGGGGTCCGGGACCCATTTACTGCACTCACGCCGTTGGCTTCCGGTATTCAAAATGGTGCCGATAGCCTTTGACCTTACTATGTCACAGGGGCTACTGGTACCATTGGTCAGCCCCTGTCACATGGTAGGAGCAATGGATGGCTGGTGCCATCTTGTGCTCCTACCCCGGAGTCCACTAGGGCAAGAGTCTGAAATTCAAGCAGTCCACATATCAAGGAGACTAGAAGAGAGAGTGGAGGAGAGGGTGAAGTTAGACCTAAGAAGAGTCCTCCCACAGGACTTAGGTCTGCTAGTTTCCGAGACAGATTGAGCATGTTTGTACAGAATGGCCAGCTTGTCCACAATACATGCAGAGGCCCAATCTTTTTCGTGTTCTTCTCTCTTTAGAAATCAGGTGACTGTGGTCTAGTGGCATTGGTTCTTCTTTGCCAGCAACAGGATTAGACTGAATAGGCTTAGATATGGTCTTGACTCAGACTTCTCCCTAGCTAGGTCTCCTGGAACTCTTGACCTCTTGAACCTTATCCTGAAGTCGGTGATCAATCCTTGTGGCCAACTTCATCAGGTCCTCCAAGGTCTCAGGCATTTTTCGAGATGCCAGTTCATCTTTTAGCCGGGAGTTCAGGGCTTCAAAGAAGAGTGTCTTCAGGCATCTCGAGTCCCACTTTAACTCTGAAGCCAAAGTCTTAAATTCTATGGTGAAGTCTGGTAAAGGTTTATTACCTTGCTTCAGATGAACCAATATAGATCCTGTTGTAGTGTACCGGGCAGGGTCATCAAATACAGATTTGAACTATTCCAAAAACCCGGTAAGATCCTTCAGATCATCGCACTCCCACTGTGGAGAAGCCCAAGCCAGTGCTCTTCCGTCAAGATAAGACAGGATATATGTAGTCTTGGCATACGCTGTAGGAAAATGGTTAGGTTGCAGGGCAAAATGCATACAGCATTGGTTGATGAATCCCCTACATCTCCAAGCTTCCCCTGAGAAGCATGTAGGAGCGGAGATGGGTAAAACAGTCTTAACCATCACTTCTGGTGGTGTTTCTTCTTTACCTGTGTTAGTAGAGGCGTTCATCTGTGAGTGCAGTAGATTAAAGTCCACAGTCAAGCTATCCAGCGAGTTCTGTATTTCGGAGGTTCGCTGGCCTGCAGTGCAGTGACCTGAGCTGAATCCATGGAGTTAGCAATATGTTTTGGTTTTGAGGTGTTTGGTGGATTCTTAGGTGCTGCAGTGATGGCCTCTCCCATGGGAGGAGGGGGGGGGGGAGCCCTGCAGGGAATTGCAGTACCGGGCTAGACTCATATGTACAAACACAGAGATAGTTTTTATTGTACAGCTTGTAGAGTTCACCAGAGGTGGCAGTAGTGAGTAGATTCCTGCAGCAGCAGTCTTGGGTCCTCGGCTGAGGAGACCCATCCCACAATGGTGGTATAGGGAGCTCCAATGCAGATCTTCAGTGAGGAGCTGTAGGTGAGACAAACTGGAAGATGTTAGATTACTCACACTCTTGTATCTGTAATGGTGGAGTTCTCAGCAGGCAGACACCAAGGTATACAACTGAGGCCCTTGAGGAGTGAGTACCTGGATACTGGATAGGCACCTGGAAAGAAGCATAGGGTCCCCAAGAATCGGGTACCCAAGTTAATAAAACCCCGGAGGGTAGAGAAAGCTTCCAGCAGCAGTGAGAAGCAGCAGAGCAGCTTAGACGGGACAAATCCAATCCTTGCTAACTCAAAGTCAGTCAGCAAATGGGCAACCTAAATACCCGGATGTTGTGATGTCACTCGAGGGGGACACCCCCGAGGATCGCGCCAACATTGGAATATAGACATGGGTAGCATGTGTGTGCGCACCCTAGGAGGCCCTTAGGTGAATCATGGCGGAAAGCCTTGCCATAGCCGTTCTGGGGATGCTGGAGAGAGCAGCAAGCAGACGCGGAGGTCGCCATTTTCCCAAGGCTGGTGGAGAAAGCAAATATTGAGGTGAGGCATGTAGGATGAAGCCGTCTGAGTCCGACGGATGCAACAGTACCCCCCTTCAAAGGAGCTACTCTGAGGATGCAATCAATGATACTGATTCATCATCTCTTTCTCTATGATATTAGCCATAGGCTCCCACGAGTTATTTTCTGGTCCATAGCCCTCCCATGACAGGAGGTATTCTCAGACTCTGCCTCTCTTCCTTATATCAAGTATTGCATCAACTTTGTACTCGATGTCCTCTTCTGCGTCAACAGGAGGGGAATCTGATGTCTTGGTGCTGAATTTGTTGAGAATGAGCGGGTTCAATAGAGAGATGTGAAATGCGTTATGGATCTTCATTGCTGGTGGAAGTCTGAGACTGTAAGAGAGGTCACCCAGACGTCAGAGGATGGGAAATGGTCCAACATAGCATGGAGCAAAGCGAGCTGATGGTAGCTTAAGTCTAAGGTGTTTTGTAGACAGCCAGACTTTATCACCAGGCTTGAAGTCAGGAGCCTTGCAGTGATGAGTGTCATAGCCCCTTTTAGCTCGGATTCCAGCTTTAATGAGCATCTCTTTGCTCTTCTTCCAAAGTTGTTGAATCTCATCGGCAGTAGCTTGAGCTGCCGGGGACGACACTGATAGTGTAAGTGGCAAAGGTGGTGAAGGTAGTCGTCCATATACCACTTCAAATGGTGTTGATCCAGTAGATATTGCTGGATGGTAGTTGATGGAAAACTCGGCCCATGATAACTGTTCAGCCCAGTCATTCTGACATGAACTAACGTAGGCAAGGAGGAACTGCTTGAGGGTAAGGTTCATCCTCTCAGTTTGGCCATTTGATTGAGGATGGTAAGATGAAGCGAAGTCGAGAGTGATATCAAACTTCTTGCACAAAGCATTCCAGAATTTGGCTGTGAATTGTACACCCCTATCTAAAATGATGTGTTTTGGCATGCCGTGCAGCATAAAATGTGGCTGATGGAAAACTTTGCAAGTTCATTAGCAGTTGATAAGCCAGGAAGCGCCACAAAGTGAGCCATCTTTGAGAAACAATCCACTGTTACCCAGATTGTATTGTTGCCTCCAGAGAGTGGTAAGTCCACTACAAAGTCCGTGGCGATGTGAGTCCAGGGCTTGTCTGGTACTGGAAAGGGTTGAAGCTGGCCCCAAGGATGTCTTGGTGGTGGTTTCTGTCTGGCACAGTTGGTACAGGCCGCTACGTAGGCAAAAGTCTCTTCTTTCATAGACGGCCACCAATAGTATTGCTGTAACTTCACCAGCATTCTCCATTGACCAGGATGTCCAGCCAATTTAGAATCGTGAGCCCATGTTAGTAGTTTCTTCTGGAAGTTGCTAGGCACAATAGTCTTGCCCAAGGGCACTGGGTGAGTAGCAGAAAGAAAGACTCTCTCTGGGTCAATGATATATTGTGAAGCATCAGGTACATCTTCAGATATGAAGGAGCGAGATAGGGCATCTGCTCTGATGTTTTTATCTCCAAGTCGGTATTTCAAAATAAAATCAAACCTGTTAAAGAACAGGGGCCATCTCGCCTGTCTATGGTTGAGGCGCTGGGCATGGCGAAGGTATTCTAGGTTTTTATGATCTGTAAAAACCGTGATTTGATGTTGAGCACCTTCAAGCCAGGGACACCACTCCTCGAATGCCATCTTTATCGCCAGTAGCTCTTTATCTCCAATGCCGTAATTTCTTTCTGCCGGCGTGAAATGTCTGGAGAAAAAGGAACATGAACATAGGATCTTGGAGTCACTGGTCTGACTTAGCTCAGCCCCTATGCCCACATCTAAGGCTTCAACCTCCACGATGAAGGGGTGTGCAGGATCCGGTAGGGGTGTGCATTCGTTTGCAATGTATTGGTAATCTGCAACGTATAGGACCATATTCGTTATATTCATGGGGAAGCGAAACGTATCGCGATTCCCCACGAATACAACGATTCTTCACCGAATTATTCAGCCGTTTAAAGGAGCAAATTTAAACAAACTCCCCACCCTCCTGACCCCCCCTCCCAAGACTAACCAAAACTCCCTGGTGGTCCAGTGGGGGGTCCGGGACCCATTTACTGCACTCACGCCGTTGGCTTCCGGTATTCAAAATGGTGCCGATAGCCTTTGACCTTACTATGTCACAGGGGCTACTGGTACCATTGGTCAGCCCCTGTCACATGGTAGGAGCAATGGATGGCTGGTGCCATCTTGTGCTCCTACCCCGGAGTCCACTAGGGCAAGAGTCTGAAATTCAAGCAGTCCACATATCAAGGAGACTAGAAGAGAGAGTGGAGGAGAGGGTGAAGTTAGACCTAAGAAGAGTCCTCCCACAGGACTTAGGTCTGCTAGTTTCCGAGACAGATTGAGCATGTTTGTACAGAATGGCCAGCTTGTCCACAATACATGCAGAGGCCCAATCTTTTTCGTGTTCTTCTCTCTTTAGAAATCAGGTGACTGTGGTCTAGTGGCATTGGTTCTTCTTTGCCAGCAACAGGATTAGACTGAATAGGCTTAGATATGGTCTTGACTCAGACTTCTCCCTAGCTAGGTCTCCTGGAACTCTTGACCTCTTGAACCTTATCCTGAAGTCGGTGATCAATCCTTGTGGCCAACTTCATCAGGTCCTCCAAGGTCTCAGGCATTTTTCGAGACGCCAGTTCATCTTTTAGCCGGGAGTTCAGGGCTTCAAAGAAGAGTGTCTTCAGGCATCTCGAGTCCCACTTTAACTCTGAAGCCAAAGTCTTAAATTCTATGGTGAAGTCTGGTAAAGGTTTATTACCTTGCTTCAGATGAACCAATATAGATCCTGTTGTAGTGTACCGGGCAGGGTCATCAAATACAGATTTGAACTATTCCAAAAACCCGGTAAGATCCTTCAGATCATCGCACTCCCACTGTGGAGAAGCCCAAGCCAGTGCTCTTCCGTCAAGATAAGACAGGATATATGTAGTCTTGGCATACGCTGTAGGAAAATGGTTAGGTTGCAGGGCAAAATGCATACAGCATTGGTTGATGAATCCCCTACATCTCCAAGCTTCCCCTGAGAAGCATGTAGGAGCGGAGATGGGTAAAACAGTCTTAACCATCACTTCTGGTGGTGTTTCTTCTTTACCTGTGTTAGTAGAGGCGTTCATCTGTGAGTGCAGTAGATTAAAGTCCACAGTCAAGCTATCCAGCGAGTTCTGTATTTCGGAGATTCGCTGGCCTGCAGTGCAGTGACCTGAGCTGAATCCATGGAGTTAGCAATATGTTATGGTTTTGAGGTGTTTGGTGGATTCTTAGGTGCTGCAGTGATGGCCTCTCCCATGGGAGGAGGGGGGGGGGGGAGCCCTGCAGGGAATTGCAGTACCGGGCTAGACTCATATGTACAAACACAGAGATAGTTTTTATTGTACAGCTTGTAGAGTTCACCAGAGGTGGCAGTAGTGAGTAGATTCCTGCAGCAGCAGTCTTGGGTCCTCGGCTGAGGAGACCCATCCCACAATGGTGGTATAGGGAGCTCCAATGCAGATCTTCAGTGAGGAGCTGTAGGTGAGACAAACTGGAAGATGTTAGATTACTCACACTCTTGTATCTGTAATGGTGGAGTTCTCAGCAGGCAGACACCAAGGTATACAACTGAGGCCCTTGAGGAGTGAGTACCTGGATACTGGATAGGCACCTGGAAAGAAGCATAGGGTCCCCAAGAATCGGGTACCCAAGTTAATAAAACCCCGGAGGGTAGAGAAAGCTTCCAGCAGCAGTGAGAAGCAGCAGAGCAGCTTAGACGGGACAAATCCAATCCTTGCTAACTCAAAGTCAGTCAGCAAATGGGCAACCTAAATACCCGGATGTTGTGATGTCACTCGAGGGGGACACCCCCGAGGATCGCGCCAACATTGGAATATAGACATGGGTAGCATGTGTGTGCGCACCCTAGGAGGCCCTTAGGTGAATCATGGCGGAAAGCCTTGCCATAGCCGTTCTGGGGATGCTGGAGAGAGCAGCAAGCAGACGCGGAGGTCGCCATTTTCCCAAGGCTGGTGGAGAAAGCAAATATTGAGGTGAGGCATGTAGGATGAAGCCGTCTGAGTCCGACGGATGCAACAGTACCCCCCTTCAAAGGAGCTACTCTGAGGATGCAATCAATGATACTGATTCATCATCTCTTTCTCTATGATATTAGCCATAGGCTCCCACGAGTTATTTTCTGGTCCATAGCCCTCCCATGACAGGAGGTATTCTCAGACTCTGCCTCTCTTCCTTATATCAAGTATTGCATCAACTTTGTACTCGATGTCCTCTTCTGCGTCAACAGGAGGGGAATCTGATGTCTTGGTGCTGAATTTGTTGAGAATGAGCGGGTTCAATAGAGAGATGTGAAATGCGTTATGGATCTTCATTGCTGGTGGAAGTCTGAGACTGTAAGAGAGGTCACCCAGACGTCAGAGGATGGGAAATGGTCCAACATAGCATGGAGCAAAGCGAGCTGATGGTAGCTTAAGTCTAAGGTGTTTTGTAGACAGCCAGACTTTATCACCAGGCTTGAAGTCAGGAGCCTTGCAGTGATGAGTGTCATAGCCCCTTTTAGCTCGGATTCCAGCTTTAATGAGCATCTCTTTGCTCTTCTTCCAAAGTTGTTGAATCTCATCGGCAGTAGCTTGAGCTGCCGGGGACGACACTGATAGTGTAAGTGGCAAAGGTGGTGAAGGTAGTCGTCCATATACCACTTCAAATGGTGTTGATCCAGTAGATATTGCTGGATGGTAGTTGATGGAAAACTCGGCCCATGATAACTGTTCAGCCCAGTCATTCTGACATGAACTAACGTAGGCAAGGAGGAACTGCTAGAGGGTAAGGTTCATCCTCTCAGTTTGGCCATTTGATTGAGGATGGTAAGATGAAGCGAAGTCGAGAGTGATATCAAACTTCTTGCACAAAGCATTCCAGAATTTGGCTGTGAATTGTACACCCCTATCTAAAATGATGTGTTTTGGCATGCCGTGCAGCATAAAATGTGGCTGATGGAAAACTTTGCAAGTTCATTAGCAGTTGATAAGCCAGGAAGCGCCACAAAGTGAGCCATCTTTGAGAAACAATCCACTGTTACCCAGATTGTATTGTTGCCTCCAGAGAGTGGTAAGTCCACTACAAAGTCCGTGGCGATGTGAGTCCAGGGCTTGTCTGGTACTGGAAAGGGTTGAAGCTGGCCCCAAGGATGTCTTGGTGGTGGTTTCTGTCTGGCACAGTTGGTACAGGCCGCTACGTAGGCAAAAGTCTCTTCTTTCATAGACGGCCACCAATAGTATTGCTGTAACTTCACCAGCATTCTCCATTGACCAGGATGTCCAGCCAATTTAGAATCGTGAGCCCATGTTAGTAGTTTCTTCTGGAAGTTGCTAGGCACAATAGTCTTGCCCAAGGGCACTGGGTGAGTAGCAGAAAGAAAGACTCTCTCTGGGTCAATGATATATTGTGAAGCATCAGGTACATCTTCAGATATGAAGGAGCGAGATAGGGCATCTGCTCTGATGTTTTTATCTCCAAGTCGGTATTTCAAAATAAAATCAAACCTGTTAAAGAACAGGGGCCATCTCGCCTGTCTATGGTTGAGGCGCTGGGCATGGCGAAGGTATTCTAGGTTTTTATGATCTGTAAAAACCGTGATTTGATGTTGAGCACCTTCAAGCCAGGGACACCACTCCTCGAATGCCATCTTTATCGCCAGTAGCTCTTTATCTCCAATGCCGTAATTTCTTTCTGCCGGCGTGAAATGTCTGGAGAAAAAGGAACATGAACATAGGATCTTGGAGTCACTGGTCTGACTTAGCTCAGCCCCTATGCCCACATCTAAGGCTTCAACCTCCACGATGAAGGGGTGTGCAGGATCCGGTAGGGGTGTGCATTCGTTTGCAATGTATTGGTAATCTGCAACGTATAGGACCATATTCGTTATATTCATGGGGAAGCGAAACGTATCGCGATTCCCCACGAATACAACGATTCTTCACCGAATTATTCAGCCGTTTAAAGGAGCAAATTTAAACAAACTCCCCACCCTCCTGACCCCCCCTCCCAAGACTAACCAAAACTCCCTGGTGGTCCAGTGGGGGGTCCGGGACCCATTTACTGCACTCACGCCGTTGGCTTCCGGTATTCAAAATGGTGCCGATAGCCTTTGACCTTACTATGTCACAGGGGCTACTGGTACCATTGGTCAGCCCCTGTCACATGGTAGGAGCAATGGATGGCTGGTGCCATCTTGTGCTCCTACCCCGGAGTCCACTAGGGCAAGAGTCTGAAATTCAAGCAGTCCACATATCAAGGAGACTAGAAGAGAGAGTGGAGGAGAGGGTGAAGTTAGACCTAAGAAGAGTCCTCCCACAGGACTTAGGTCTGCTAGTTTCCGAGACAGATTGAGCATGTTTGTACAGAATGGCCAGCTTGTCCACAATACATGCAGAGGCCCAATCTTTTTCGTGTTCTTCTCTCTTTAGAAATCAGGTGACTGTGGTCTAGTGGCATTGGTTCTTCTTTGCCAGCAACAGGATTAGACTGAATAGGCTTAGATATGGTCTTGACTCAGACTTCTCCCTAGCTAGGTCTCCTGGAACTCTTGACCTCTTGAACCTTATCCTGAAGTCGGTGATCAATCCTTGTGGCCAACTTCATCAGGTCCTCCAAGGTCTCAGGCATTTTTCGAGACGCCAGTTCATCTTTTAGCCGGGAGTTCAGGGCTTCAAAGAAGAGTGTCTTCAGGCATCTCGAGTCCCACTTTAACTCTGAAGCCAAAGTCTTAAATTCTATGGTGAAGTCTGGTAAAGGTTTATTACCTTGCTTCAGATGAACCAATATAGATCCTGTTGTAGTGTACCGGGCAGGGTCATCAAATACAGATTTGAACTATTCCAAAAACCCGGTAAGATCCTTCAGATCATCGCACTCCCACTGTGGAGAAGCCCAAGCCAGTGCTCTTCCGTCAAGATAAGACAGGATATATGTAGTCTTGGCATACGCTGTAGGAAAATGGTTAGGTTGCAGGGCAAAATGCATACAGCATTGGTTGATGAATCCCCTACATCTCCAAGCTTCCCCTGAGAAGCATGTAGGAGCGGAGATGGGTAAAACAGTCTTAACCATCACTTCTGGTGGTGTTTCTTCTTTACCTGTGTTAGTAGAGGCGTTCATCTGTGAGTGCAGTAGATTAAAGTCCACAGTCAAGCTATCCAGCGAGTTCTGTATTTCGGAGATTCGCTGGCCTGCAGTGCAGTGACCTGAGCTGAATCCATGGAGTTAGCAATATGTTATGGTTTTGAGGTGTTTGGTGGATTCTTAGGTGCTGCAGTGATGGCCTCTCCCATGGGAGGAGGGGGGGGGGGGAGCCCTGCAGGGAATTGCAGTACCGGGCTAGACTCATATGTACAAACACAGAGATAGTTTTTATTGTACAGCTTGTAGAGTTCACCAGAGGTGGCAGTAGTGAGTAGATTCCTGCAGCAGCAGTCTTGGCTGAGGAGGCCTGTCCCACAATGGTGGTATAGGGAGCTCTGATGCAGATCTTCAATGCAGAGCTGTAGGTGAGACAGAATGGTAGATGTTAGATTACTCACACTCTTGTAGCTGTAATGGTGGAGTTCCCAGCAGGTAGAAGTATTGGTAGCAGGCACCAAGGTAGACAACTCAGGCCCTCGAGGAGTGAGTACCTGGATACTGGATAGGCACCTGGAAAGAAGCATAGGGCCCCCAAGGAGTGGGTACCCAAGTTAGTAAAACCCCGGAAGGTAGAGAAAGCTTCCAGCAGCAGCGAGAAGCGGCAGAGCAGCTTAGACAGGACAAATCCAATCCTTGCTAACTCAGTCAGTCAGCAAATGGGCAACCTAAATACCCAGATGTTGTGATGTCACTCGAGGGTGATGACCCCAAGGATCATGCCAACGTTGGAATATAGACGTGAGTAGTGCGCATGCACGCGCCCTAGGAGGCCCTCAGGTGAATCATGGTGGAAAGCCTTGCCATAGCCGTTCCGGGGACGCTGGAGAGAGTGGCAAGCAGACACAGCGGTCACCATTTTCCCGAGGCTGGTGGAGAATGCAAATATTGAGTTGAGGCATGTAGGATGAAGCCGTCTGAGTCCGATGGATGCAACACACAGTTACAAGTACTTAGTAAAGTAAGTTTATTTGAGCAATAGGAGTATAGAACAATAGATAACAACTGCTATATATATTAAATCTCAAAGCTTACATGTTTCCAAAGGATCAGCCTGTGCTATCATGTCTAGGAGCTACTCTCTCTCCTCTCTCTCACTCTCTTTCTTGCTGTCTCTCCTTATACACTAAAAATGCTTGTGAAAGCAGTGATGTTCCCTCCTTCTGATTTCTTATCAAATCTCAGGTGCAGCTGTGTGGCCTTCACTTTCTCTCTCAGGCTTTAGTATAAGTTAATACGAACCTCTTTCTCATCACAGACCTAGTAGAATAACTAAATAAACAGACTCTTGCCAGTTCATAAACATTTCACAGTGCAAGACAGTAAATAGGAGTTCACTAAGAAGATGGCTTGTGGCCTTCAAATTAGTCTGTGTCTGGGTGAAAACTCTAAATCCATACAGCCTACCCTCTAATTCATTCTCAGCAAAAGTAAATAAAAATGATTCCAACAGACTATGATCCTCATAGTCCCTCATTGGCCGAGACAGATCTGGTTTCCACTCACATAGGAGTTGTCCATCCAGAAACTGATCATTCTGGGGACTTCCCCAGATCTTATCACACAAGATCAGGGCAAGTTGCAGCATCCCAACTTCCAAGCCCTGTCACTCACAGCCTGGATGTTGAGAGGTTAATCCTTCAGCCACTTGATTTTTCTGAGGATGTGTATTAAGTCCTGGTGGCTTCTAGAAAGCCTTCCATTAGAAAGTCCAATGGCATGAACTGGAGGAGGTTTTCTGTGAGGTGTGAGCAGAAGGCCCTAGATCCATTATCCTGCCCCACACAAATTTTGCTTGACTACCTACTATACCTATCGGAGGCTGGCTTAAAGACCAAATCCATCAGAGTTCAACTTAGTGCGATTGGTGCATACCACCATGGTGTAGATGGTATGCCCATCTCTGTACCTCCTATAGTTGTACATTTCATGCAGAGACTGCTTTAATTGAAGCCTCCCCTAAGGCCTTCCGCTGTCTATTGGGACTTCAATGTGGTGTTAGATCAGCTGATGAAAGCTCCTTTTGAGCCACTGCACATCTGAGACCTGAAATACCTGACCCAGAAAGTCATATTTTTGGTGGCGGTCACTTCAGCGTGTAAGGTCAGCGAGCTCCAGGCCTTAGTGACTTATCCATCTTATACTATTTATTTATTTATTTATTTAAAATATTTTATATACTGCTTCTACAATGGAAGGTAGATTGAAGCGGTTCGATTATGACAGGTTGGTCTTGTGTACACACCCTAAATTCCTGCCTAAAGTGGTGATGGATTTCCATCTTAACCAGTGAATCATCCTGCCAATTTTCTTTCCCAGGCCCCATTCACACCAAAGCGAATGAGCACTGCATGGTTTTGATTGCAAGTGAGCCTTAGCCTTCTATCTGGAGTGAACAGAAGCCCTTAGATAGTCCCCCCAACGTTTTATTTCTTTTTATAGGAATAGGTTGAGTATAGTCATTGTCAAACAGATAATATCCAATTGGCTAACAGATTGGATCTCCTTCTGTTATGCCCAGGCAGAACTGCATCTTAAAGGGTCATGTCAAGGCTCATGGCAGAATCGGAGGTCCACTTGCGAGCAGTTCCTGTGGAGGAGATCTGCAAGGCTGTGACATTGAGTTTTCTACATACATTCATTTCCCACTACTGTCTGGATAGGGATGGCTGACGTGAAAGTAGGTTTGGCCAGTCTGTCCTCCAGAACCTGTTTGAGGTGTAGAACCCAACTCTCCCAACCTAGGGCCTGTTGTTTGGTTCAGGCTCTCTCTACCTCTGTTAACCAACAGCACCGGTGTTGTTGTGCCTATTGGAACCTGGTTAGGTGTCTGTTGGTCCCCTTTTGTTTTGGGGAGCAGCTTATAGCTAGGGATTCACCCATGTGTGAATACTACCTTCCTGCTTATCCTCAGAGAAAGCAGAGTTACTTACATGTAACAGGTGTTCTCCAAGGACATCAGGATGTTAGTCCTCACGAAACCCGCCCACCACCCTGTGGAGTTGGGTTTCTCCTATTTTTCATTTTTTATCGTAATTCTATGTTACAAGTCTGAAGGGGACCCCGCATGGACGCTTGGTATAGGGCATGCTGGGCATGCTCAGTGTGCCTAGTCAAAGTTTCTAGAAATGTTGACATAATTTTTCCACATCAGGCTCCATCTGATGATGTCAGCCATATGTGAAGACTAGCATTCTGCTGTCCTCAGAAAACAGTTACAGGTAAGCAACTCTGCTTTATCTGCCATCATTACTATATTATTATGTTACTATGTATGCTAGCAGATTGCCTATAAGGGAGCCTGCAGGATACCAATTTGTGTCTTGAAGTGGAAGATCTTGTTGAGAGAGTTGTCTGCAGGACACCGGCCTTGTGTCTTGAAGTGGGGTATTTCACCAGGGAAGTTGCTGGAGGATACCAGCCCTTTGTATCTTTTGTGTTACTCCATCCACACAGGGAAACTACAACACTCATCATACCCCTCATTCAGACATGAATCACACACATTCACTTGATATGCACACACCTACACATTCACAATCCACTCATACATACTCCCCACCAACTCACTCTCACGCCCATACCCACACCCAAACACATATCTACCCCTTCCCTCACACACACACACACATGCCCATACCATACAAATATTCATCCTCATGCATCCATTCTTGCTGCCACTTTTCCTAGCTGTTATGCCCCTGATGTACCACTCTAAAGGTCTTGCTTCCACTCAGTCTGGCTGCCATACCATAGACCTTACACCTTGGGGTTCTTTCTGCCACTCAGCCTTGCTGCCATACCATAGACCTTACACCTTGGGGTTCTTTCTGCCACTCAGCCTTGCTGCCATACCATAGACCTTACACTTTGGGGTTCTTTCTGCCACTCAGCCTTGCTGCCATATCCCAGACTTTACACCTTGGGTGTCTTTCTGTCACTCTGTCTTGCTGCCATACACCAGACTCTGCACCTTTGTGTATTCTTGTCACTGTGGACGGCTGGATTGCACCACTCATGGAGTCTTGGAGAATTCTTTCCCCTCTTTGTTTTACTTTGAACCTCTTTCAGTGCCTGAGGTTTTTTTCTGCCACCTTTGCAGTTCCCCCTTCATGGTATCTTAGAATATTCCTACAGCTCTTGGGGGTCACTTTGCCCCGCTCAAGTTGCCTTTGAAGGTTCGTGTCACTGATATCAGTGCCTCTTTTGAAGCCTTGGGGTGTTCTTGACACTCTTGTTGCTGCTTTGTTCCCTTGATGGTGCCTTGGAGAATTCTTGCCACTACTGAAAGTGTTTTCCTTCATTTCAGATCCATGTTATTCATGCCACATACCACATTGACATAGTCTTGATGCATTGCATTTCTCTTTTCCCTTCTGATGTTGTCTTTCCCCAAGTTTTATTAAAATTGATTTTAAAAACATTTTGAAGATCAAAATAGCCTGTGATGCTTCCCCCATTTACTTTAAGGGAAAATTAAAAAAACAAATGAAACAAAGCACTGGTTTTTTTTTTTTTAAACTAATGAAACAAATGAAGGTGACCTACAAAATGAATACATGAACCAAACAAAAAATATTGCTTCTGCATTGCCTTAAAAAGAATTTAAAAAATTGATAATCTTCAACCTGAAAAATTAGGAAGGAAAGAAAGAAAGAAATGTGAGCTTCATTCTGCCAAATTTAGGAGGCGCATAAACGGCAAATAGAATTTGGGAATTTTTTTCTTATATTCATAATTATTCAGCTTTTTCCTGATACTATTTTTGCTGTTGCATAGCAATTATTAATAGAGATGTGAATCGGAACAAGAATAGGTTTGGATTCCGGTGCCGATTCACATGTGGGGTTTTTTCCATCGGGCCCGATCGCGTTTTGTTTATCGGCTGCGCCCCAGCCGATAAACAAAAAACCCACCCCGACCCTTTAAAAGTAACCCCTTAGCTTCCCCCCACCCTCCCGACCCCCCCAAAAACTTTTTACAGGTACCTGGTGGACCAGTGGGGGTCCCGAAAGTGATCTCCCACAATCTCCCGCTCCGGGCCGTCCTCCCACTCCCAGGCCATCGGCTGCCACTAATCAAAATGGCGCCGATGGCCCTTTGCCCTTACCATGTGACAGGGTATCCGTGCCATTGGCCGGATCCTGTCACATGGTAGGAGCACTGGATGGCCGGCGCCTTCTTGTGCTGCTACCATGTGACAGGGGCTGACCAATGGCACCGGTAGCCCCTGTGACATAGTAAGGGCAAAGGCTATAGGCGCCATTTTGAATACTGGAAGCCGACGGTCCGAGTGCAGGAGGTCGCTCCCGGACCCCCGCTGGACTTTTGGCAAGTCTTGTGGGGGTCAGGAGGGTCCCCCAAGACTTGCCAAAAGCCCCTGGTGGTCCAGTGGGGGTCCAGGAGCGATCTCCTGCACTCGGGCCATCGGCTGCCAGTAATCAAAATGGCGCCAATAGCCTTTGCCCTTACTATGTCACAGGTGCTACCGGTGCCATTGGTCAGCCCCTGTCACATGGTAGGAGCACAAGATGGCACCAGCCATCCAGTGCTCCCACCATGTGACAGGATCCGGCCAATGGCACGGATACCCTGTCACATGGTAAGGGCAAAGGGCCATCGGCGCCATTTTGATTAGTGGCAGCCGACGGCCCAGGAGCCGGAGGACGGCCTGACGTGAGATCACACCCGGGATCCCCATTGGACCACCAGGTACCTCTAAAAATGTTTTGGGGGGGTCGGGAGGGTGGGAGAAGCTAAGGGGTTACTTTTAAAGGGTCAGGGTGCGTTTAGGGGTTATTTTTGTGTGCCGTTTTTCCCCCCCTCCCCCAAAATGATAAGGGAACCCCCACGATCAATATCGTGGGGTTTTTCTATCGTTTTGGGGGAGCCCCCGATTTCTGACGATTTTGAAAATATCGACGATATTTTCAATCGTCCAAAGCCTGATTCACATCCCTAATTATTAATGCTTCATAATGGGAGCAAACTCCATAAACATACTAAATACACCCAAACTGTTCCCTGACTGGAATGTAATAGTTATTCTGCCACATTTCTGGGATCTTCCTGCGTTTGCTAACCATTCAGATTTCCTCTCTATCAGACATGAGAAAATCTGTTTGGGTGCTGGATGCTGCTGTATAATCCTTCTGAATTCTATGGTAGCTGCTTTTGTAGGTCACCTGTCTTTTTCCTTCTTTAGTACACCATCTGTAAACAAAGAAGGGAATGATTTATAATTAAGGTAGACAGAGATGTAATATTGTTAGAAATGCATTGGTTATTTTCAAGATGACTAATTCTTCTGTATCTCCTACTGCCTGGGCTTTGGACAGAGCTGTCAGAACTATAAGCCGTATGATTTGGGAGCTAAGCTGACAGATATGTTTTGACAGAGAGGAAAAAGTAGGCAGAGGATGAACTACACACTTTGCTGAGTATCTCTCTGCTCTGACTACATACTGGATTTAAAAATTTAGTAGCTTCTTCCCTATGTTTCTCTATCAGAATCACTGAGACAAGCTGGTTCTTGGAGCTTAGGAGCTAATAGCAAGACCCATCTATTACAGACTGCATGTAATCTCTGCAATATGTAATTTGATGATCTTGTACAGTGGTGACAACCATACAATTGACCAATTGTTTCTGGTGCTCCTGTGCAAGTCCCGCAGGTCCTGAATGTTTTGAGATCAAGAAGACATGTTTTCTAGACATCATTTTTTTACCATATACCTATTAGGGATGTGAATCATTTTTTGACGATTTAAAATATCGTCCGATATATTTTAAATCGTCAAAAATCGTTAGAGGCGATATACAATAGGAATTCCCCTGATTTATCGTCAAAAATCGTAAATCGGGGGAAGGGGGAGGGGATTTTGCAATACAAAATGGCGCCGGCCGTATGGCCATATTGCCGTATTGCAAAATGGTGCCAGCCGTATGTCCATATGGCCGGTGCCATTTTGCAATACGGCAATACGATTCGAGTGCAGGAGGTCGCTTCCGGACCCCCGCTGGACTTTTGGCAAGTCTTGTGGGGGTCAGGAGGCCCCCCCAAGCTGGCCAAAAGTCCCTGGGGGTCCAGCGGGGGTCCGGGAGCGATCTCCTGCGCTCGTGACGTCGGGGGACAGGAACCAAAATGGCGCCGGTGCCATTTCTATTAACGCACCCGTGGCCCGAGAGTGGAAGATCACACCGGGAACCCCCACTGGACCCCAGGTAATTTAAGACATTTTGGGGGGGTTCGGAAGGGTGGGGGATTTATTTTAAAGGGTCGGGGTGGGTTTTAGGGTTGTTTTAGTGTGCCGGTTTTCCTGCCCTCCCTCGATTTATGATTTACACGATTTAAAAAAAAAAAAAAAAAACCGCAACGATCCGATTCCCTCCCCCCCCCCAGCCAAAATCGATCGTTAAGACGATCGATCACACGATTCACATCTCTAATACCTATCACCAGTCTGCAGAGGTTGACTTGGTGAGTACTTTGAACTGGCAGAGGAATTGTTCTTCTAATAAAAACTCTTGGAGCTTCTTTCTTCTCCTTGATTTGTGGTTTGCATTACTCAATTAGTCTATCATCTGCAAAGCCCTGGTTTGATGGATGAAGGTATGTTGAAGAAGTTTGTGAAAGGTGTAATGATGGTAAAAGTAGTGAAGATTATTGGACCTATTTACTAGAGTGTTATTTTATTTCTACATGCATTTATATACTGCCTCCCCATCCTTCACAATGTTACCTGAAGTGGTGCACAGCAATATTAAACAACACAATAATAAAATAAAATAAGAACAACAGAAGTTAAGATACTTAAAAACAAGAAATAAAATATAAACACTAATTAATTCCTATCTCCCAACTACAACAGCAGGGTACACAATCAGACTATCCAATTTAATTGGCTAGAAAGAGGTAGTTTTTAGAAATGTTTCTCTGAAAGAAAACAGATGAAGCTCAAGCCACAGAGATTCAGGGATCTTGTTCCCAAGTGAGGGGCTGATCACTGAAAACACACAAGACTGTGGGTACAATTGTTCTACTTCTTTAATGGAAGGAGGTTGTAACAAAGCTGTTTGGTTAGACCAAAAGCAATGTGTGGTGAACACCATTTAAGCTTGCACCTTAGCCCAATCCCATACCCCTCTATGAGTAGAATTCTAAACAGAGAATCTTAAATTCAGCTCTGCACTTGATAGCCAATGCAAAACATTAAGAAGAGGAGATGGTGCTGTCCATCAAGAACAGCCCAGGACAGCAACACACTTGTGTTATTGTTGACACTTAAAAAATTACTATAACACATGTAGAATTCTAATAAATAGTATCAAATGCAAATGTATGCAAATAAACTAATTAATAATAAACTGAGTTAGCACAACTTGTATCATGACATGAGAGTTGCATTAACCCACTTGGTAAAGTGTGGACCCTTAGGCTGAGGTTAGATTGCCTCTACCTGCAGGGAGGAGCCCTACAGGTTCTTACCATCACCAGGTGGACCCAGGTGAAGCAGTCAAGAGCTTCACCTATACCAGCCCCCTTGCATTGAGCCTTTGGATGCTGGGGCCGGCAGGACTTAGGTGAGGGTCTCTGCTGAAGACTGAAGACATGATCAAAGTCCAGGCTAGGGTTGTAGACAGGCAGCAGTCAGGCATGTCAAGAGATCCAGGCAAGGGTCAAAGGCAGGCAGCAAACAAGCGAATCCGGAGTCCAGCCAAGGGTCAAACCAGGTATTCATTTGAGAAAGGGAAGAGGGATGGTTAGGATGAGGCAGACTGGGAGGCAAGGCAGGGACTGGCTAAGCAGAGGAAGACTGGAACAGGGTGGGCAGATGAAGACTGTAACAGGCTGGACAGGTGAAGACTGGGCAGGCTGAGTTGCAGCACATACTACAAAAGGTAGCTGGACCTGTTGCTGATGCAAATTGCATAAGGGAAGCTTCCTTATATAGGGCAATGCTGGTGATGTCATCATTAGCGGCTGTGGGAACTTTCCCGCCGCAGAACCTTTAAATGGGTGGGCGTTGTATGTGCATGCCTAAGGAGAGGCACAGCACAATGAAGCTGGCGGCATCCTGCTGCATAGTATTTGGCAGTGTGCTGGCAGTGTTTCACCATGTCGGGGGGGCTAAGCAGTCAACCCGGCCACAGAGATAAGGGCGGCAGTTCGGGGGAGCAGCCTGCGGACCTCCAAATATAACATAAAGCAAAAACTTAATTATACCTCAGGAAGTGTAGCTAAATGTTGGTGCTAGTTGCAGGTAGATAATATGAGCCTCCATCCCAAAAAAAAAAAAAAAATGTGCAGAAGTGGACCTCATGGACACATCCTACTTGCAGAAATGTCCACCATGGATCTTAACACTCCTTTTTCCTATTACTCGACTGCAGTAGCAGAGCAAAGGAGCACGTGCCATTTCTTTAGTCAGTGCCCTCACTAGTTGCTCCCTGGACTTGAGAAGGGAATGGGGGGGGGGGAGAGGCCACATCACATGAGAGCTGTTTTCACACAGGGGGTTGCATGATTCTATACTTTGGTGGAAGTTGGTTCAGGACTGAGTCATTTTTAACTTGCTTTAAAAAAAAGGCCTTTATGACTAGAAAAAGAAAAATATGTCTTCCTCATGTTCACTATGTCAAGCATAGCATCATGGTTTTTTCCCCATTTTTACTATACAGGATTTTGGGTCAGGATATAAGTGCTTTCTGTGAAGAGATGAAAATGCTTAAAATTTGCTTTTAAAAGTAGCCCCCAGACACTAACCTGTGTGCTTTCTCTCCTGTGATCTGCTGACTAGGTGATATGTTGCTTTAGTCAAAATCTGATAAAGATACTACTTAGTTTTTTACCCATCATATCTAAGAGGAATACCATCTTTGGTTCAATTCATTTTCTTTCTATAACTAAAACTATGAGGGAAATAAGGATGAAGAAGTGCTGAAAAATCTAGTCTTCTGGGCACAGTGGGCCATATAGGGGTAGAAAATGGGATTTACTGTTGTTTTGTAAACTCCCTGTAGGCTATATTTCTGAAGAAGTTAAAGCACTGCAATTCTGGAGCTTCAGTTGAGATTTTTCACAATCTTTATGGGAGTAAATGTGTTTCAATATTGTTCATGCTGGACATATAATGTGAGTTTTCACCAGAAAGCTTTGGTGTCATAGGTGTATATCTATGTCAAGAAAAAGAGAAAGCAACAGAAAAAAAAAAGATGAACATAACTATGGAGGGTGTTCTTGAGAATCTTCAATAGAATAGCACAAGTAAACCTAAATAAATATATGTGTGAGTTTATTATTTTATTATTATTATTATTATTATTATTATTATTATGTTCAGACTAGAACTGAGTGAGTGTACAAGTTGATGAAAGGTCAAAGATTGAAGTTTATTATGAGAAAAATGAATATTCTGGAAATAACAGCATGAGTAATGATATGTTAATGAGATGTGACAGGTGCTGTAAAGTATTCCTGGGTCACTGGAAATGTGTCTTTGGGAAACTGTTCAGGGATGTCACTTAATGATGACTGTTGGGCTCCATTGATTATTGAATGTGGAAGAAAGTGAGATTTCCCTCACTTCATCCCAGGAAATCCTGAAAAACAGATGTGACTGTATACAGAGCTGGCAGTATTTACAAGTATGTACAAGATTTATTAGACTACATGACTATATATATTTCTTCAAGATATAAAACTTTACATTTATCCACTTGAGGGTATTAGTCTCAGACCACATAACTATATGCATTTCTACAAGATACCTTGGGGTATTAGTCCCAACTATGTACCACTATATAGAAAAGAAAGACCTCGCACATCCCCTTTGATCCAATACAGTTACCATCCTCATTTTTCCCTTCCCACTGTACCTCATTTCACCTATGTGAAAAAAAAATACAACTGGGCTAGTGGGTACTGCTGATCATAAATGGGAAATAGTTGTGTCCAGACTGCTACTTCTGTCTTCTCTAATCCACCTCTGCAATATTTCTGGGTCCACATCCTCCTGGGGGACCAAATTCTGCTTCCTAATCTACTACTGTGGTTTCTGCCCTACTGAGAGACTTGATTCCACCTGCCAGTCCACTTCTGGGGTTGAAAATCTCTTGAAAGACTGAACTCCTCCTCTGCATAGCCATCGTCTTGAGGCTTCTTCCTCAGAGGGATGGGTTTCTGTTGCTAGGGTTTATAGCTCAGCTAGGCTCATGGCTCACCCATTGTTCCATGATTTTAGCTCTTAGTGATTCCAGTTCAGCTAAGTCCATGATCAGTTATTAGCTTTATCCAGTTAGGAGGGACCAGTTTTCTCAGCCACAATGCCAAGATCCAGAGAGAGTCAGAGCCCCCAGTATCCTGCAATTCTGCAGCCATGGTAAAGGCCACAAAATTCAGCTCTTGCCGTGGAATTGTCTGGCCATGGCCAAATTGCCATCGGAGACCAGGGACCAGATCCTGCCAATAAAAGAAAGGCATTAGTAGCAAGTATGATGGCGCATTTCTCACCCCCGTCCACGGCAGAAGAAAAGTCTTCTTGATGGTAGGTGGGAACGCATATTACATCCTATATGGCACCCTCCTCTCACTGCTGCAGCAATCCTCTCTCACGCTTTATGTTTGAAAAGAGGAGGAGAATTGTGGTCTTGCAGCATCTTGGGCCGCATCTTCTTCCTCCTTTGCTACTGGAGTCTGAATGTCACATTTTGGTTTTCTCTCAGAATTGTGATATAGTGAAACATACATATAGGAACATATGGTAGAGTTATCTATTACTATACGATGATGTTCCAGACATTATGGTTAAGGTGATCCTGGAGAAAAAAAAAAGGCATTCTATCTGTTTGTTCATGGTAGTGGAGGTCTTACTTCAGTGTTTCCCAATCTTTTTTTGTCACAGTACATTGGGTTCACTTTGTCAAGGTACACTGTTCATCACTTTCCTTCCCCCCACATACCCCCTAATATCATCACCTTCTCTCTGATGCCCATTCCTGGCATCATCACCTTCCCTTTCCTCACCCCAGCCCCCTAGCTCCATCACCTTACTATCCCTCTCCATCATTCACCATCCCAACCTCCTCCCTACCCTCTGGCATGATCACTTCCCTTCCTACCCCTCCCCATCATCATCACATTTTCTTCCCCCTCTGAAACATCTCCATCGGGCAACCAATACTCCTCACCTGTTGCTGCAGCTTTTCCTTTGCTGACTTCCCACTGAAGTCAGAACTCCATGAGAAGTGGGAAGCTAACAGAGAAGGAGGAGGATGAGCAGCTGCAGGTAAGGATTGCAACTCACTGAATACTCCTGCAGGCAGAAGGCACAGTTAAGCTCTGGAATTCATTGGCAGAGGATGTGGTTAAGGCAGTTAGTGTACCTGGGATTTTCAAAGGTTTGGATAAGTTCTTGGAAGGGAAGTCCATAAATTGCTATTAATCGAGAACTAGCCACTGCTTATTACCAGCATTAGTAGTTTGGGATCTTTTCAATGTTTGGGTACTAGCCATATTCTTATGACTTGGATTGGCCACTGTTGGAAACAGGATACTGGGCTTGATAGACCCTTCCTCTGAACCAGTTTGGCATATCTTATGTTCTAGGGGTGGACAGGGGCGGATTGTCCTATCAGGGCTTTGAGCATGCCTCACTGGGCAGGTCAGGTCAGTCATGTGACTGGCGTTGATCGCAGCAGGCCCCCATGCCTGCAGAGCCGCTGCGATCACTATCAGGCACGTAGCAGTTCATTTAGCAGAACAGAAGTCTTTCCTGAGGCTCTCTGCTCACTTCTTTACGTTTGCTTTTTGTGCAGCTGGAGCTGCGTTTCCACCTTTGTCTCCCCTCCCCGCAGCCGTGGCTACAGGGTCCTGCCTTTGTTATGCAATTGACCTCCCTCCTTCCCTCATCACCGTGCAGCAGGAAACACCCTCTCTCATCACATCTCAGCTGCAGGAAGCCTCTCCTTAATCTCTGCCGGGGAGCCTTTCTTTGCCCAGGTATTTTCCACACTAGACCCCAGATCTTACTTCTAACACTTAAGATGCTTCTTTGCTCAAAGCCCCTTTCTTGAATCTGAGCAGCCAAAACAACAGCAGATTTCAGCCTAGAAGTGTCTGCCAAAAGGATTTTTTTTTCTTCCATAGTTCCACTGAAGCAATTGGAGACAAAGCCACAAACGGTGTGACTTGCTTTACAAGTACAAGGTGCTGTTCTTTGTAATTTTGCTTGCATCATAAAGAGGAACGTACTGCATTAAAAAAAAAAAATCCACAAGAAAGCCCTGTGACCTGTAACTTACCCATTACAATAAAATTCATATGTTAGAATGCTGTTTATATTTTCAAATAGCCCCTTAAAAATATCAAAATAAGAATTATGTCTGCTCTGACATAGTCCAATTATTTATTTATTTATTTATTTATTTATTTGTTGAGTTTTATATACTGTCATTCGGTAGAGCCATCATAATGGTTTACAAAAATATACATTTTTCTTAGCAGTTGTGTAAAAGAAAAAAGAATGTGAACGTTATACATTTTCTTAGCAGTTGTGCAACAATAAAAAACAATTTGAACAATATAATATGTATAATTATATATATATAATTATATATAATATATATATGTAATAATATGAACTATTCCCCTGGGATGAGACATTCCTGGAAATGTTTGTGGTGCAGTTGACCTGCAGGGAGGAGAAACTCTGACCTCTATATAAAATAAACAGATGTTTACTGTCCTGCTCTTGTGACAATGCTAAAATGGAGTAATAATAATTATGAATGCTAAACAGAGCTTCTGCTGCCTAGAAATTGTACCAGCTGTGGATGTTTGCCAAGCTAGAGGCAGCTGGATAACAGGTTATAATGAGATAAGCTTATAGTATGATTTAGGTAAGATTGGGTTCATCCCTTATGGGTACCTTCCAAACTGATTCTTTTGGGCAAATCATCTCAGTGTATTCATTGTAACATAGTAATGGTGGCAGAAAAAGACCAAAATGGTCCATCTAGTCTGCCCAGCAAGCTTCCCAAGATAGTAACTGCCGCTCTGTGCAGGTTACCCCCAAACTTTTTTATTTATTCGCATCCCATGGGTGGATTGGCCTACTGGGGGATCGGGCTTCCCCCGGTGGGCCGGTCTAGCTGGTCACATGATCTCGACTCCGTGGTGGCGCCAAATGTCTGTTAGAGTAGGCTGCAAGAGACCACTATCTTCCTCAGCCCTGCCTGCCTTCCATCAAGATGGGTGGTGAGGCTGCAAAAAAGTAGGAAAGAGGGACAGAAGCAGTAGTTTCAGAACCCCCCCCCCCCGGAAGTGAGGCCCCAACAAGGAAGAAAAATGCAGGGACTGGAGGCTGCTGCAAGGAAGAGCTGCTGGGGGGAAGGCCAGGCCCCAAGAAAAAAGAAGAGTGCCGGGACTTGGGCCACTGCAAGGAAGAGCTGCTGGGAGAAAGGAGAGTGCGGGACTAGGGCCGCTCCAACGAAAAGCCGCTGGTAAGAAAGCCAGGCCCCGACAGGGAAGAAGAGTGCCGGGACTTGGGCTGCTCAAAAGAAGAGTCGCTGGTAAGAAGGCCAGGCCCCGGTCCCACCCCATAAGAACATAAGAACATAAGAAAATGCCATACTGGGTCAGACCAAGGGTCCATCAAGCCCAGCATCCTGTTTCCAACAGTGGCCAATCCAGACTACAAATACCTGGCAAGTACCCAAAAACTAAGTCTATTCCATGTTACCATTGCTAATGGCAGTGGCTATTCTCTAAGTGAACTTAATAGCAGGTAATGGAATTCTCCTCCAAGAACTTATCCAATCCTTCTTAAAACACCGGTATACTAACTGCACTAACCACATCCTCTGGCAACAGATTCCAGAGTTTAGTTGTACGTTGATTAAAAAAGAACTTTCTCCAATTAGTTTTAAATGTGCCCAGTGCTAACTTCATGGAGTGCCCCCTAGTCTTTCTATTATACGAAAGAGTAAATAACCGATTCACATCTACCCGTTCTAGACCTCTCATGATTTTAAACACCTCTATCATATCCCCCTCAGCCATCTCTTCTCCAGGCTGAAAAGTCCTAACCTCTTTAGTCTTTCCTGATAGGGGAGTTGTTCCATTCCCCTTATCATTTTGGTAGCCCTTCTCTGTACCTTCTCCATCGCAATTATATCTTTTTTGAGATGCGGCGACCAGAATTGTACACAGTATTCAAGGTGTGGTCTCACCATGGAGCGATACAGAGGCATTATGACATTTTCCGTTTTATTCACCATTCCCTTTCTAATAATTCCCAACATTCTGTTTGCTTTTTTGTCTGCCGCAGCACACTGAACCGACAATTTCAATGTGTTATCCACTATGACACCTAGATCTCTTTCTTGGGTTGTAGCACCTAATATGGAACCCAACATTGTGTAATTATAGCATGGGTTATTTTTCCCTATATGCATCACCTTGCACTTATCCACATTAAATTTCATCTGCCATTTGGATGCCCAATTTTCCAGTCTCACAAGGTCTTCCTGCAATTTATCACAATCTGCTTGTGATTTAACTACTCTGAACAATTTTGTGTCATCTGCAAATTTGATTATCTCACTCGTCGTATTTCTTTCCAGATCATTTATAAATATATTGAAAAGTAAGGGTCCCAATACAGATCCCTGAGGCACTCCACTGTCCACTCCCTTCCACTGAGAAAATTGCCCATTTAATCCTACTCTCTGTTTCAGGTCTTTTAGCCAGTTTGCTATTCACGAAAGGACATCGCCACCTATCCCATGACTTTTTACTTTTCCTAGAAGCCTTTCATGAGGAACTTTGTCAAACGCCTTCTGAAAATCCAAGTATACTATATCTCCCGGTTCACCTTTATCCACATGTTTATTAACTCCTTCAAAAAAGTGAAGCAGATTTGTGAGGCAAGACTTGCTTTGGGTAAAGCCATGCTGACTTTGTTCCATTAAACCATGTCTTTCTATATGTTCTGTGATTTTGATGTTTAGAACACTTTCCACTATTTTTCCTGGCATCCTGGCACCCCCCATCGAAAAACAACTGAGTTAAGGAAGAAGGGAAGGGACAGGATGAGAGAGGAAGGTGAAGGGAGTGAGAAGGTTGAGAGAATGAGTGGAGTGAATGGGAAAAGAAGGCAGAAGGTATGGAATATGAGGCTTAAATGAAGAGAGGGGAGAGATGAGAGGGAAAGGTGGGAAGGAAGTTAATGTGTAGGAGGGAACATGAGAGGTGAGTGGAGGGAGAGAACATAAAGAAGATGGGTGCTAGCAAGACTCTCTCTTTCCCCCAGCAGAAAGACAACCTAAGAAGAGGAAGAATATTGGATGAGTGGGAAGGAAGGAAAGGAAAAGAAGGTGTGTGGGTGAGTAGGGAGGACAGAATTAGGCCTGGCATGGAAGAGAGGGAGAGACCTGGTAGGGGCCATCACAGCCAAAGGAAGAAGGGGCGGGGGAGAGAAGGAGGGCTGGTAGCCAAATAAATAAATCCTGTCTAGCTGGTAGCAGAAGGAAGGTGAGAGAGAGATAACCCTGGTGAGGCAACATGTGTGTGTGTATAAGAGAGGAGGGAGTGCATGAGAGAGTGCAGGAGAGAGAGGGTGATAGTGCTTGAGGGAGAGCATGTACGTGAATAGGAGGGAGGGCATAAGAGAGAGAGAGAGCATGCGTGTGATTAGGAGAGGGAGGGCGTGCATAAGAGAGAGCATGCATGTAAGAGTGAGAGAGGTGCATATATGACAGAGAACATGTCCATGTTAGAGTGTGTGCCTGTGAGAGAGAGAGGAGCTAGTTTGTGGGTCTCCCTCACAAGTTGCACTACATACAGTGTCTGTCTTTTTGCAGTTTCCTTTTCATTTTTTGTCTGCAGGTTGCTATTTATGCTTCATGGTCTTTTATTTTCTTCTGTATTTGGGACCATGGATTTTATAATATGTGCATGCCGGGTAGCTTTCTTTTTTTTTTTATGTTTTAAGGGGTGTGTGCATATATATGTAAATTATATATGTAAATTTTATTGTATGTGTAATTGGGTACCCATGGGCCAGTATGAAGAAGAATCCCCCGGGCCATTATTTTCCCACAATCCGCCCCTGGGGGTGGAGGATGGGAGAGATGAGATTTTTCTGATAGCAGTGGCTGTGACCCATTCCCATCTTCTGTACCTGGGGAGGGGGCGTGGAGGAGCAGAGGTGAGGATAGCAAACATTTTGTGGCACACCTGGAACCTCTTCCTTAGATGTTGAGTGTAATGATAAAGATGTGTTTATCTGAGAATTATGAGAATGACAAACAGTTTGAAAATGAGATCAGCATTTTGATGAAGATTGTTTCCATAATACTTAGGCAAGCCAAACTGAGAATAATATTTTTTAGTGAAGATGATATGCAAAAGGGTTTGTCCAGCTAATCTCTGGAGTTTTGAATTTTCTGCCCCGTGGAAGAAAGGAGTTTTAATGAAGTAAGTTATTACCATGCTAAAACTTAGAGAGAAAAGGAGGCAGAGTGGGAGGCATTATGGGAGCATGACTAAAGATTATCCAGCTAATGCCAATATTCATTTCTAGCCAAATAAACTTACTCAGCTAATTCTGGTCAGAAAATCAAAGTCCTAAAGTTAGCCAGATAAGTAAAAAAAAAATAAATTACTGTGCAAGCAGCTCCAGTTCTCTCCCTCACTTTCTGCCTTCCAAGATACTGAAAAAATATGCAGCAAACAGTGGTCTCCCCATTCCACCCCCAAGATGTTTACAGTTTTAGAGGAAACACTGGTTTAGTCAATGTTTATATATAGAAGATATTTGTTAAAACATTTTACAGTTCTTTTATCAGCATTTCTCAACGGGTGTGTCAAGGCATGCTGGTGTGCTGACCTGATCAGGTGTGCTACATAAAAATCACTACTGGCTGGTGCTCAGAGCCAGGTCAGTACATGAGCTCTATTGTTAGCTCCTTGTAGTAACAAGAGTCACCAGCAGTGGCTCTCACTCATGTAGTGTAGCAGGGTATATATAACAATAAAAGAAGCCACTTCTA
This sequence comes from Rhinatrema bivittatum, assembly GCF_901001135.1. Lineage (NCBI taxonomy): Eukaryota > Metazoa > Chordata > Amphibia > Gymnophiona > Rhinatrematidae > Rhinatrema > Rhinatrema bivittatum. Next base: position 455,060,377 of record NC_042617.1, on the reverse strand, counting down.
ACTTTGTATGTAAACATTTAGATTTATTCTGATTATGACAATTTAGGAGTAGGAGCTCCTTTCTGAGAACATGTGTAATTATGCATGCTTCTTCTTTCCTGCTACAGCATGAGCCCTAGGATGTGATAAATAATGGGCAACATGCAGAACATAGATTGCCGGGCCTCACTTTGTGTAGCACATACAGTGCACATACCTCCTCATCTTCTCCCTCCTGAGTTTCTTTCCTTGGAGTCCACTTAGTTTCTGTCTTATCCCCAAATTGAGTAGACAAGGAGAGTGTGAACTGAACACTAGAGTTGGGCATTCAGGAGAAATGAAATAGGAAATGAGACAGAATGTCCTATTTTGTTTCATTTCATTCTCAAAGTGAAATAATTGAAAATACGATGAAATTCCTTTGCTTTTCATATTTAATTTTGAAAACAAAAAACTCGATCCATCGGGCCTAGACCCAGGGCCGAAGCTTGGGCCTCACCTAAGGAATAGGCCGAGGCCAAAAGCAGGAGCCTCGGCCTGTGACTGAGTACGACACTGGGCCTAGGTCTAGGCCTGAAGCTGCGGCCTTACCTAGGCATAGGCTGTGGCCTGACACAGGAGCCATGGCCTAGGCCCAAGTGTGACACTGTGTTCTCAGCTGTCACTGGGGCCTCAACTGAGAGCCCAAAAATGGAAAACTCGTACTTGCTTCATTGGGGATCCAGGCTGCTGTACATCAAAATGGCACCCTCCACTGTAAATAAAAGTATGTGAGAATATGTGTGAGTGAGAATAAGCATGTGACTGAGAGTGTGTGCATGGAGATGAATGAGAGGAGCAGGAGTGACCATGTGTGAGAGAATGAGCATGCAGGTGGTAAGAAACTTGTGAACATGTGATTGTAAACATGTGAAAATATTAGGGTATATGTATGGATGAGAGAATGTTTGTATGCATACCAACTCCCCATCAACACAGCCACATATTCCCACCGCTAATCCACAACAGTCTCAGGGTAACTGTAAATCAAAAGTTCCCCATAAAGGTTAGGGGCCCTTGAGTACCAGAGTTGTCCACCCCTGCCCTAAAGCATCCTTCATGACTTGCCTGATATTCCATGATAAGGGCCAACATGATTCCTGGAATCTCCATTTCCATGAAGTTGAACCGGGTCATTTTCTTGGGACTACTACAAGAAAAAAAAAAGCAAAAATAGTGTTGTCAGAAAATGTGGAAAATGTATTATTTTGTAGTTACTAGCTGTATGATTGCCATGAGTTTGCAAGTCTGTTTGAAGACTACTGTGATAGCATGTATTGGGTGATTAAAATGTGGATCTTTTCATGTGGATTCTATAAATCCTACTCTTTCCTCTTGAGAATCCAAAAAAGATTATGAATAACAGAAGGCAATGTTAGGCCACAGACTTGTGCAATACTTTGTTAAGGGCCTGAAAAATGTTGCTGCCAGGAATAGCGAGTATTTAAGGTCCTGAAAAATTGCATCATGCATATCAAAATTATTTCCAGCAAACTGCTATATTCTCATACCCTATGCATACAAACACTAGATATAAATAACATCAGTGGGAGGCAGCGGAAGAATATTATTTTCTGTGTCTAAGAATAAATCATCATTCTTAAATAAACCTCATGTTTACTTCTCCTGAAGACATTTTAATCTTTTACTAAAGAAGAGAAAAATATACTTTCCTGCTGTGAGGAACTGTGAATAAATTATGCTAAAAACCAGACCCCATAAAAGTACAATTAATGCTATAATACTATCACAAGAATAAGCTTTTTTATTATTTTATAAGCTGTTATAATCAGTGACTTTGTGCATGATTAATTTTATTTCTCTTTGTATATTCCATATATGCATTTATTTACCAACACAATTACTCTCCTCGTCTAATGTAATGTCACTAATTCATATTTTTTTTCTGTGTTGTCAGCTTTATAGTCTGTGTACCTGTCAAACAACCTTGAAAGCACCTACATTTCAATGATCATTTATATAATTTTAATGCATGGCAGAGCTGTTAAAAGTTTGTGCATCTGAAAATAAAAGATAGTGTTAGTTCAATCATAATATTTTATGAATGCTTCTTCTACTCACTCAGAAGTCTACTAAATTGTGTTAATGTGATGACACTCATTAAAAGCCTATCGTATCTTAACACACACTAAGAATGTATTAACGTACATTAATCACAATGCATGCATTGGTATTACCATTAATACACACAAAAATGTCCATTAAACATGTTAATGAGCTATAGAAAATGCAAATTTTCTTATTAATATTAAAATGGATTACTGAAAATCATGTTAAACAATGGAATTTGGGTTAACCCAAAAAAGTATCTACATCTCAAGAGATATAGTAAACTTTTTTTTAAAGCATTGGTAGGCTAATATGCCCGTTCCATTCACCCCTCTCCTTAAAAAGCTATCCATCACCTGATTTAAACACCCCATCTTCCCAGACCTGAGCATGTTCCGAGCAGGAGCTCTCTTCCTTCCCTGGATATAGGCACTCCCCAAGCAGGATCACTCCCCCAGTATAAGTATACCACCAGAAATGTCTCTTCCTTTGTAAGTGCCCCTGACCTCAGATCTCCTCTAACTTATCTAAATTAAATGAAGAGTCTTTGGCCAAGAGCTATCTTCACTTGCAGCTACTCTGATCTCTTCATGGTGTTAAATGACACCAACTGATCAAACATTCTCCCTTGCCTCACAGGTGCAGGGTAACAGAGAGCATCAGTTCAGCTAGTATCATTTTGTATTCAGAAGGGATATGGGAACCAGGGCAGGGAAAACCTCATAAGGGTGCCTCTCCCAGGGGGAGATATCATGTCTGGGTGTGCATCTCTTCCTGGAATAAGACTGGAAGTTTGCCAATTTAACAGCAATTTTTAAAAAGGGATCAAGGAGTGATCCAAGAAACTACAGACCAGTGAGTCTGATGTCAGTGCCAGCCAAAATGGTAGAAATCATTATAAATAACAAAATTGATGAACATATAGATAAGCATAGTTTAAAGGGACAATGCAAGCATGGATTTAGGCAAGGGAAGTCTTGTCTCACAAATTTGCTACATTTTTTCGAAGGCATAAATAAACATGTGGATAAAGGTAAGCCAATTGATATAGTGTATCTGGATTTCCAGAAAGCATTTGACAAATTCTCTTATGAGAGACTTTTTAGGAAATTAAAAGTCATGGGGCAGTGTCCTATTGTGGATGGTCAACTAGTAAAAGTAATTTTAACAGAGAGCATTGCTAAATGGTAAATTTTCTCAATGGAATAAGGTGAATAGTGAAGTGCCCTAGGGATCTGTTCTGGGATCACTGCTTTTTAATTAAATTTATAAATAAACTGGAAGTGGGAACAAGTGTGGTGATCAAATGTGCAGATGACACAAAATTATTCAAAGAGGATTATGAAAAATTGCAAGAGGATCTAGCAAAACTGGGAGACTGGGTATGCAAATGAAAAAAGAAATTTTATGTGGACAAGTGCAAAGTGATGCACTTTGTGAGAATTAACCCAAATTATAGCTACACAATACAAAGTTCAACAATAGAAGTCACCATACAGGAAAAGGATCTACATGTTATCATTGATAATGCGTTGAAATCGTCTGCTCAGTGTGCAGCAGCAGCCAAGAAATCAAATTGAATGCAAGGAATTATCAGGAAAAGAATGGAGAATAAAACAGAGAATATCACAATGCCTATGTATCACTCCTTGATGCAACCTCATCTTGAATATTGTGTGTAGCTCTGGTCATCACATCCAAAGATGATATAGAAGAATTAGAAAAGGTACAGAAAAGGGCAACCAAAATGATAATGGAGATGGAACAATTCCACTATGAGGAAAAACTAAAGAGGTTATGTTTCTTCAGCTTGGAGAAGTAACTACTGAGGGGAGATTTGATAGAAGTCTATATAATAATGAGTGGAGTGGAACTGGTAAATGTTAATCTGTTGTTTACTCTTTCAAAGAGTACAAAGACCAGGGGACACACAAGGAAGTTACTTGGTAATACATTTAAAACTAAAAAGGAAAAAAACATTTTACTCAATTCATAATTAAGCTCTGGAATTCATTGGCAGAGGATATGGTGAAAGTGATTAGTCTAGATGCATTTAAAAACGTTTTGGACAAGTTCTTGGAGGAAACCTCCATAAAACATTATTAAGGTGGAGTTGAAGAAATCCACTATATATCTTTGGAATAAGCTGATAGAATCTATCTACCCCTTAGGATCCTGCCAGGTACATATGACCTATATAGGCCACTTTTGAAAACAGGATACAGGACTTCATGGACCTTTGATCTTATCCAGTATGGCAAGTCTTAGGTTCTTATGACTCGTGTTTTGAATTTCAAAAATACAAACTTAATAAAAATGGGGATGCTCCAGAAGGAAGAACTAGAAGACTATATTTCCCATTTTGTTGCATTTCGGGAGGGAAATAAATGATAGGAAAACCCACAAAATTTTGTGTGGTATTCCTTGCATTTTTTTTGAGGCAGTTTATACCTAGAAAACAAAACACCCCAAACCAACCACAACCCTTCAAATTTAATTAAATATAAAGCTCCCTGCCTTCCAAGACTCACCCAAAGTCCCTGGTTATCCAGCGGGGAGCCCTGGAGTGATCTCCTGCTCCCGGGCCATCAGCTGCCAGTAATCAAAATGGCACCAGTGGCCCTTTGACCTTACCATGTGACAGGGGCTACCAATGCCATTGGCTGGCCCCTGTCACATGGTAGGAGAAATGGACAACTCATACTCCTGGGTCTCCAATGTATGTAAATCTATTTCATGCATATTCATTATGAATATCCTGAAAACCCAATTGGTTAAGTGTGCCTCCAGGAGAGGTTTGAAAACACTGGCTTAGAGAATATATGAATATTGATAAGGATGACTTATTATAAGTGAAAAAGAATAAAAGCATGATTAAAGAGATTGTTTTTATAAGTAAAAGAGAAGAAAAGTAAAAAATAATAAAATGATTAATTAATATTGCACATTATTACATCACAGGGGCAATTTGATTGGTAGTAAAATAATGATAAATAAACTATTTATAATGCTGATGTTTAGTTTGGAATGATATAGTTATTTAAACACTTTTATAACTACTTTATAGTTAATTATAACTATATCCCAGTCATAGTTCTATGTGTGCCAAGTCTCTGTGACCACTGCTATATTCAACTCAGCCTCTTCCATGACTGACTTTAGATCTGGTATTTTATTTTGCATACTAATAGCATTAAGGTACATAGCTTTCCAGTTGTTGCCCTTTTTTCCTATTTTTCTTTGTGTTAAATGCTTACGTATTTGAGGACTTTCTCTTACTTTATAACTTTGTCCACTCATCCACAAAGAATGTAGTTTAAAGCTTCAGTAGGCTTGTCAATCTGTTTTGGAAGACTTTCTTTGACAGGTGGGTCCCATCTCTGCTGAGCAACATTTGAAATATCATCTCATGCTTCAAAAAGTCAAAATGCTACTATTGACACCATCTACACAGCCATTTATTTATCTCTAGAATGTAATCATTTTTGCCTTGGCATTTATTCTTGACTTGGATAGAGTTGTGCGAAGCCCAAACGTTTTCATATTTCCAGCAGTTCAGGCCTTTTAAATTTGGGGCAACCCACATTTTGGATTAGTGCACACTAAGTCCCCATTAGTGCGTGCTAACATTTTTACGTTAGCATGCACTAAAGGGGAGTTAGTGCGCACTAACCCCATTAGTGCGCACTAAATCCCCAAAGAAATTTTTCCCTAAATTTCAAGAAAAACTTGTTCGGTTTTCAGGCTCCCAGAACCAGGACAAATTAGAAAATTTCATTGAAATTGCCTAATTCGTCCTAGACAAATGCACATCTCTAGACTAGGAGGATTGAGGAGAATATCACCTGTCTACCTGTCTGCTATGCCTTCATTCTCAGAGCCATGAAATCACTTTTGATACATTCTGTCCTGTACCTAGCATTATCATTTGTGCAAACATGGATGAGTAGCATCAGATAGTAGTCAGACTTAATGATTCTCAGCAGTCTCTCCATAATGTCTCTGATCTTGGGATCCAGTAGACAGAACACTTCCTTGGACAACACATCTCTTTGATATATATAAATGATTTTGTGCCCACCAAAGAAAGTTTTCAACCACTACTAATTTTCATTTTCTAGGTGCAGTGGTTGCTTAGCTTGCAGCTTTGAGGTTTGCAAGTTCAGATTTCTCCTCTTCCTGGGGTGGACAAATAGATACTTGATTGTCTCATAGGGATTTTAACATTTACTCTCCATCACACAAAAGTTAAAAGTCCCTGTGGTTCACTCTCATGTCTCTCAGCCTTGAATTTACCTGATACTCAGCTATTCGCTGTTCAATATCATCTGAATGTGGAAATCCCAACCATAGAACATGATGGAAGATAAAGATCATACAGCCTATCCAGTCTTCCCATCCACCTCTCCCTTTCAGCTTTATAATTTCTTCCTTTCATAGATTTTCTGTGCTTGTCCCATGCTTTCTTGAATTCTGATTTGGTCCTTTTCTGACTGGGTAAGTGAAACATCAGGTCAGGATAGAGAAATAAAGTTCCTGGATGGAATAAAAGACAGTTTTATGGAGCAATTGATTCAGGAGCAGATGAGAGAGGGATCCATTTTAGATCTAATTCTCAGTGGAGCTCAGGATTTGGTGAGAAAGGTAACAGTGGTGGGGCCGCTTGGCAATAGTGATCATAATATGATCAAATTTGAATTAATGTCTGGAAGGGGGATAGTATGTAAATCCATGGCTCTAGCACTAAACTTTCAAAAGGGAAATTTTGACAAAATGAGAAAAATAGAAAAGAACTGAAAAGTGCAGTTACAAAGGTAAAAAGCATGCAACAGACGAGGACATTGATAGAAAATACTGTCCTAGAAGCACAGACCAGATGTATTCCATGCATTAAGAAAGGTGGAAGGAAGGCAAAACGATTACTGGCATGGTTAAAAGGTAAGGTTTAAGAGGCTATTTTAGCCAAAAGATCTTCATTCAAAAATTGGATGAAGGATCCATCAGAAGAAAATAGGATAAAGCATAAGGGGTCTTACGCACTTCATATATGCGGATGATGTACAAATCCTCATCCCTATCATTGATTCCTTAACAATTCCATCAAAACTTGGGAAACTGCTCTCACTGCCAACAACACCCTCCTCACTAGCCTCAACCTTACCCTCAATACTGCCGAAACAGAAATCATTATCATATCACCATCACACCACCACCTCACCCTCTCCCAACCCTTCACCATCCCTGCCATTATCACCTTATCTCAATATGTAAGAGACCTAGGCATTATCCTTGACAATCAACTTAACCTCAAACAATTTATCAATACCACCATGAAAGAATGCTACTTCAAACTTGACACCCTAAAAAAAACTTAGACCCCTCCTAGACTTCTGTACAGTACTTCAGTCCATGATCTTTTCAAAAATTGACTACTGCAACACCCTACTTATATGCCTCCCCAAGAACATAATCTCCCCTCTCCAAATGTTGCCAAACGCCATCACCCGCATTCATCCCAACACTCAAAAAACTGAACATATCACTCCCATCCTCAAAGAATTACACTGGCTCCCTATAGCCTCCCGCATACGCTATAAGACCCTATCCATTATACACAAAGCCTTACATACCCATAATATGCATTGGCTCAATGACACCCTACATTTCCGCACCCCCAATAGACCCACTAGATCTCTCTACTTGGCAACTTTACACACAGCTCCACTAAGCTCACACATCTCACCACCACAAAAGAGCGTGCCCTATCCATTGCAGGGCCTTCAATCTGGAACAACATACGACAAGAGATCTGCCCAAAAAAATTCAAACAAAAACTGAAAACTTGGTTATTCAAACAAGCTTTCATCTGATTTTTTCGCACACCTTCATCCTCCCCTTCATCTCTACTAGGGATGTGAATCGTGTGCCCGATCGTCTTAACGATTGGGTTCGGCTAGTGGGGGAAAAAAAATCTGATCGATGGTGATGTGAATCGGAATTGGTTCCGATTCACATCGTTTTGTTTTTTTTAGTGAGGCCCGACCCATTAAAATTGACCCCTTACCTACCCCCACCATGCCGAACCCCCCCAAAACTTTTTCTGATTACCTGGTGGTCCAGTGGGGGCACGGGGACTGATCTCCTGCTCTCGGGCCATCAACGCCATTTTGGCTGCCACTCAAAAATGGCGCCAATGGACCGATAAAAAAAAACCCCACCCGACCCTTTAAAAACGACCCCTTAGCTTCCTTCAAACTCCCGAGCCCCCCAAACATTTTAAAATTACCTGGTGGTCTAGTGGTGGTCCCGGGAGCAATCTCCTGTTCTCGGGCCGTCGGCTGCCACTCATAAAGATGGCGCCGATGGCCCTTTGCCCTTACCATGTGACAGGGTATCCGTGCCATTGGCCGGCTCCTGTCACATGGTAGGAGCACTGGATGGCGCGGGCCAAGGCGCCGGCCATCCAGTGCTCCTACCATGTGACAGGGGCCGGCCAATGGCACGGATACCCTGTCACATGGTAAGGGCAAAGGGCCATCGGCACCATTTTTATTAGTGGCAGTCGATGGCCTGAGAGCGGGAGATCGCTCCCCGCGCCCCCATTAAACCACCAGGTAATTTTAAAATGTTTTGGGGGGGGTCAGGAGGGTGGGGGAAGCTAAGGGGTCGATTTTTAATGAGTCGGTGGGATTTTTTTTTTGTCGGCACCATTTTTATTAGTGGCATCAAAATGGCGCCGATGGCCTGAGAGCGGGAGATTGGTCCCGGGGCTTCCACTAGACCACCAGATACTCGTAAAAAGTTTTGGGGGGGTTCAGGAGGGTGGGGGAAGGTAAGGGTTTAGTTTTAAAGGGCCGGGGTGGGTTTAGGGGTTGTTTTGGTATGCTGGTTTTCCCGCCTTCCCCCCTCCCCCCAAATCCCCGATTTACAATTTTTCACGATAAATCAGGTGAATTTCTATTGTATCGCGCACTCTAACGATTTTTGACGATTTAAAAAATATCAGACAATTTTTTTAATCGTCAAAAAACGATTCACATCCTAGTACCTATCACATCTAATTCACAACAATAGTAAACATAAGTAGAGTTGAGCTAAACTGCTACTATGGCTCTGTTTTAAACAAAGAAATGTGCTTACAGGAAACCAGAAGAGAACATAAATAAAATACATTGTTGCATCAAGAAGAAGGGGATTGTAGAGGGAGAAAAAAAGAAAACAGCCACCCAGCATTCTATAAAGAAACAAGATAAAACAAATTACCCCTACAACTGTCTTGAACAGTATTCCAGATTTTAGTTACAGGACACTAAAGACTATTGTAATAGTCTTTGGGGTGGCCTATCAAATAAATGCCAGCTCCACACAAAGTTTTGATGAGCTAGGTCCAGCTGTTTAAAAGATATAAGTGGAGAACACACACAGACAGACATAAATTGCAATACACACCAGTATAATCTGTTAAGGCTCCTTCATATCAGAGGAAGTGACAGAATGATGTCTACAGCTCAGGTAGCATTGTTTCTGCTCTCATAGGACTGCTGAATGATGAGTAAAATCTTTAAAATATAACTTTGATTCTCCTAGAAATTCTCAAAGTCTTTTTTAAGAACAAATACTTTGTGTGTTAAAAATGATGAAAATGAAATGAAACTACCTGTATTTACTATTCTGTTGGAATATACACTCTGCAGTAGCCACAACCTCGGACAAATCCAATTAATTTTTTTTCTCATTTTCTGCAGAAGGCTAGTGTTTCTGCAATGTCAGGGGCAGTCACTACATTCTCTCTTTCTCTCTAACTTCAAATGGGCTCTTAGACCTAATGTTTTTCCCCTTCTAAAACTACTGATTATCCAATTAGTTATGTCTACTGTGTTCCATACCTTGGACCACAACCTTATGTTTAGGAATTTAGTAATTTTAGAAGAATCAGGGATAAGTTTGACATGGATTATCTCCTTTTTGACTAACAGAACACACTCCTTAAGAAAATTCATAAGAAATGTCATACTGGGTCAGACCAAGGGTCCATCAAGCCCAGTATCCTGTTTCCAACAGTGGCCAATCCAAGACACAAGTACCTTGCAAGTACCCAAACATTAGATAGATCACAAGCTACAATTGCTTATTAATTATCATAATAGCAGTTTATGGATTTATCCTCTAGGAAGTTACCCAAACCTTTTTTAAATCCAGTTACACTAACTGCTTTAACCACATCCTCTGGCAATGAATTCCAGAGCTTAACTATGTGCTGAGTGAAAAAGACTTTTCTTCAATTTCTTTGAAATGAGCTACTTGCTAATTTCATGGAGTGCCCCCTGGTCCTTCAATTATCTGAGAGAGTAAAATAACTGATTTACATTAAATTGTTCAAGTCCTTTCATGGGTTTTGTAGACTTCTATCATATTCCCCCTCAGTCATCTCTTCTCCAAACTGAACAGCCCTATCTTCTTTAGCCTTTCCTCATAGGGCAGCTGTTCCATGCCCCATATCATTTTGGTCACCCTTCTCTGCACTTTCTCCAGTGCAGCTATATCCTTTTTGAGATGCGGTGACCAGAATAGTGCACAGTATTCAAGGTGCGGTCTCACCATGGAGCAATACAGAGGCATTAGACAATCTCCATTTTATTTCCATTCCCTTCCTAAAAATTCCTAACACTCTGTTTGCTTTTTTGATCGCCACAGCACACTGGGCCAACAATTTCAATGTATTATCCACTATGACACCTAGATCTTTTTCCTAGGTGGTAACTCCTAAGATAGAACCTAACATTGTGTAACTACAGCAAGGGTTATTTTTCCCTATATGCATCACTTTGCTCTTGTCCACTTCTACCATTTGGAAGCCCAATCTTCCAGTCTCACAAAGTCCTCCTGCAATTCATCACAATCTGCTTGAGATTTAACTACACTGCATAATTTTGTGTTGTCCACAAATTTGATCACCTCACTCATCATAACCATTGGCATTTCCCGATCATTTATAAATATATTAAAAAGCACTGGTCCAAGTACATATCCCTGAGGCACTCTACTGTTTACCTTTTTCCACTGTGAAAAATGACCATTTAATCCTACTTTCTGTTTCCTGTCTTTTAACCAACTTTCAATCCACAAAAGGACATCGCCTCCTATCCCATAACTTTTTAGTTTTCTTAGAAGCATCTCATGTGGGACTTTGTTGAATTCCTTCTGGAAATCCAAATATACCACATCTACTGGTTCACCTTTGTCCACATGCTTATTCACCCCTTCAAAAAAATGGAGATTTGTAAACAAGACTCCCCTTGGGTAAATCCATGTTGGCTGTGTCCCATCAAACCATGTCTATCTAAATGTTTTGTGATTTTATTCTTTATAACAGTTTCCACAATTTTTCCCAGCACTGAAGTCAGGCTCACTGGTCTATAGTTTCCTGGATCACCCCTGTTTACATTTTTAAATATAGGAGTTACATTGGCCATCTTCCAATCTTCAGGTACATCAGATGATTTTAATGATTGGTTACAAATCTTTACTAATATTTCTGAAATGTCATTTTTTAGTTCTTTCAGAACCCTGGGGTATATACCACCTGGTCCAGGTGATTTACTACTCTTCAGCTTGTCAATCAGGCCTACCACATCTTCCAGGTTCACTGTGATTTCATTCACTTGATCAGAATCATCACCCATGAAAACCTTCATTTATACATTGTGTCACAGGACTCTATTCTGTCCTCAGTCCTGTTTAATCTTTAACTGGTCCTTTTCACGACTGTAATTGAGGGATTTGGAGTTGAATTTCATTTTTATGTAGATGATAAATAACTGGTAGCTTATACTAAATACCAGGTTCATATCATTACTACACCAGACTAAATTAATGTATGGAAGCTATATCATAGTGGCTTTTTCAGTACTGGCTTATACTAAATCCCAACAAGTCTTTGGCATTGTGGCCTTCTCGAAAACTCCTCCCTCCTAAAATGTTCTTCTGCAGATCTCAGGACTGACAGTATTTAAACCTAAAATAAGTAACCTTGGAGTAATACTGGATACTCAGTCTTCCATGATCCTTTAAGTAACTGCTCTGGTTTATTCTGTTTATTGTTATTTGCATTTAGATTTTCTGTCTTGGCGTTTTTTTGGCTGGTTTTTTTGGAACAGGTAGATCTTGCTACTTGTCCACTCATTGGTAAATGACAACTTAGACTATTTTAATTCTCTATATGAGGGAATCTGGGATTACTGAAAGGTAGTATTAAAAGGTTGCAATTAGTTCAGAACCCAACTAATCTTTTAAGTGGAAAAAAGAGATTTGATCCTATTACTCCTATTTTGCACATTATGCCCTGGCTTTCAATTGAACAGAGATCTGAATTAAAAAAAATGTTGTATGATTTTTAAATGTTTGCATAAGGGTACCCCTAAATACTTGTCTGAGCACCTGCACAGTTCTACCCCTGCTAGTTCCCTTAGTTCTTCTCAGGAAGATCTCTTACGGATTCCAAAGGATTCCATCACTTTTGAAGGCTTATTTGGTTTCAACTAAATGGTTGACTTTTCACTGGTTGCTCCAATTATCTAGAATGAAGCCTCCCAGGAAATGTGGGCTGAATTAAATTATCTACATTTTAGAAAGCTAGCTAAGGCCTGGCTTTTTGAACAAGTGCTTTGGAAAGATGCCTGATTTTCTGAAGGTTTTCTTCCTCTGGGATGAGATGAGCCTAGTGGGTGGCTCAGTTTGGATTTACTTTTTAAATATAATTTTTTAACTTTTGGAAATTTCTTGAGATGTCAAAAAAATTATGTTTGTGGAATTTTAATTTATTTTTCTTGTATTATGTGTTCTTTTATTGTAATCCATGTTCATGCTATCAGCAAAAGGTGGGGAATAAAATCCACATAAGTGTAAATGTGGGACTTTGATTTCAGCCCTAGTAGACCCGAAAGACAAGTCAATGTGATAAATTCTGAGGAAGTGTTCTCAAATTACCCTAGAGAAGATGATATCTATTCTTAAGTTGAAATCATCTGTGACTGTAAAGACTGACAAATTATTAGACAGAGTGAAAACCTTGGAGTTACACTCATGAAACAATTGTTGCAGAAAATGTCAAAAGTGGCTTAATTAAAGACTCAGGAAACTATATTATGGGCTGTGAGTCAGATTTTAATTACAGCTATTGTTTTACTAAGGAAGAGAAGAGTGTTTTGAAATTATCAGTAAGGGATAAAATAATTTATGTATTATTAACTTTACCAAAAATAACTGTGTGTCAGCAGGTGATATGTTTAGAATGTGCTTGGTAGAAGTTCAGTCAAAAACTAAGGAATTGTTTCCATCCATTTCTAGTGCTTACGTATTTGCTTGCCATAAAAGGAAAAAGTGATATTCAAGAATATACAGTATTTTTTGTAGTAGGATAGAAATTGCACTGCTAATTATTTTTATAGCATTACTGGAAATGTACAACACTGTAGAGAATCTTTTTTCTGTGGAGCTTCCAATTTAGTTAAGACATACAGACAAGACAAATAGGATTTATAAAATGTATTTATTACAGTGAAAATGGCTAAAATCAACAAAGCTATGATCAGTAAGAGTCAGGGGGTGATTTAATAAAAATATGTGCAGCGACGCAATCGTCCCATTCCCAATTCCCTCCCAGCCCACTCCAATTAAGGAGCAGACTGAGAGAGAACTTTCTTATTCCCTCTACCTACCCTTCCTCCCTTTTCCCCTCTCCTCCCTGACCCCCTAACCATCTCTAACTATTCCCATTTTTTTTGTTTTACAACTTACTTCATCTTTGTAGGTGAAGTAAGTTCCGGCGTGCGCTTTCCCGGGACAGGGCCTAATGGCCACTGTCTCAGCCGGCCCCTGCCCCGTCCCGCCCCCCCCCCCACCCCACCCAGACCCTGCCGCCAGCCCGCCCCTTTTACAGATCCCGGCACTTCCGCGCATATCCCCTGGTTTTTGCGCACGCTGGGCTTTTCAAATTTGGGTTTAAGTGCATCACTTTGCGCTTGTCCACATTAAATTTAATTTTCCATTTTCATATCCAGTCTCTCAGGGCTATTAAAATCTACCCTCAAGTGCATTTATTGTTGCTCTACATTAGCCCTCCTCTTTCCTTCTACACTCCTCTTTGTGACCACTATTTATATTCACTGTACAAGCTGCTCTTATCTGCTTTCTTCTCCTTTATTGCATCACCTGACTGCACACTCCCTACCTTGCTGTGCAGTATGACAGGAACATGTTTCCAGAGTTCATGTGTTATGCTCCATTGCTGGCCATATTGCAGTCCCACCTAAAAACCTGTTTAGAGGTTCTTTTACATCTTAAACCTGACTTGTGCGCGTGAGTCATGACCCGCCCACATATGCGCGTGCCGATATAAAATCAGTGGGGCAGATTTTAAAACTTATGCGCAGGCGTAGATTTGTTCACGCAACCCGGCGCGAACAAATCTATGCTCGATTTTATAACCTGCACGTGCTGCCGCACGCATGCTATAAAATCCAGGCTCGGTGCACGCAAGGGGGTGCACACATGTGCACCTTGTGCGCGCCGAGCGCGAGGGGAGCCCCAATGGCTGTCCCCATTCCCTCCAAGGCCACTCTGAAATCGGAGCGACCTTGGAGGGACATTTATTTCCAGCCCCCCCCCCCCCACCTTCCCCTCCCTTCCCCTATCTAACCCACCCCCCAGCCCTACCTAAATCCCCCCCACCTTATTTTATTTCTTATGCCTGCCGGGGGAGGCATGTCTTGCGTGTGCTGGCAGGCTGCCGGCGCACGAACCCCCGACACGGCCGGAATGGATGAGGTCTCGGGACACGCCCCTGGATTGCCGTCATGCCCCCAGACCCACCCTCAGACCGCCCCCTGACCCCGGACATGCCCCCAGACCACCACCACGCCCACAGACCCGCCCCCCCGGACCGCCCACTTTTGAAAGCCCCAGGACTTACGCGCATCCTGGGGCTTGCGTACACCACCGAGCCTATGCAAAATAGGCTCAACGCGCGCAGGGGCATATTTTCTCAGGTTACGCGTGTATGTTACGCGCATAGCCTTTGAAAATCTGCTCCAGTGTGAGCATGTGTGCATGGATATCATATTTTATAACATGCGTGCGGCAACACGCGCATGTTTTAAAATCATTGCATCATTGTGCTCGCGCACGCGTCTTTGAAAATCTACCTTTATATGAGCAGAAGCTTGAACTGTGTGTGGACGTGAATAGAAAGCCAATATAGAGAGATAATAAGAGGAGTTATATGGGTGTAACAACTTTGGAATTTGATAAGTTGGACAATGCACAGCTGAATTTTGGATAGACTGCTGTGGAGACAGATTATTCAATGAGAGTCCTGAAGGAAACAGGTTGTAATAGTATAATCAGAAGGTGATGGGAGTAGATAAAGGGTTTGGTAGTTTTGAAAAGGAAAAGATTTTTGTGATGTTATAAAAAAAGAAATATAGCACAATGGAGTCAAATATATTTATGTGAGTAACTTTAGTGAAGAGAGAAATCTTAATGGATCATCATATTAAGCACTTGACCTTCAATTGCTTTACATATTATCATTGGTTCCAAAACAAGTCCCTTATTTTTTAAAGTTATTTTGATGCATATAAAAAATCAACCAACTTATCTTTCCATGTATGAATGATTATTTCAGTAATCCCATAAAGTCCCAACATGCGCCATGTTTTGAAACTTGATCTCTGCATCAGCTGATCATTTGCACTATAAGAGAAAAAGAAAATGATGATTAAGAGTATTGTTTATAGCGCACCACATTAGTAACTGTACATATAATTTTTTTTTTTTGGTGGGGTATTGAGGCATCCACTTTCCTCACTTCAAGATCATCCCCAGAAGTTGTAAAGGTGATTTTTTTATATCCAAAAATTTATTGAGACAAGCCAATATCAATTCTTGAAAAATCATGACATCATCAGTATCTAATGTGATTTTTTAAATAGAATTAGCCAATTCAAAAAAAACACAGCAATGACATCATTAGTAACTCTAGAAATAAAGAGATTCAAATCAGAGAATACCATTCAATAAGAACATAAGAACATACTGGGTGAGACCAAGGGTCCATCAAGCCCAGCATCCTGTTTCCAACAGTGGCAATCCAGGCCATAGGAACCTGGCAAGTACCCAAAAACTAAGTCTATTCCATGTTACTGTTGCTAGTAATAGCAGTGGCTGTTTTCTAAGTCAACTTAATTAATAGCAGGTAATGGACTTCTCCTCCAAGAACTTATCCAATCCTTTTTTAAACATAGCTACACTAACTGCACTAATCACATCCTCTGGCAACAAAATCCAGAGTTTAATTGTGCATTGAGTGAAAAAGAACTTTCTCCGATTAGTTTTAAATGTGCCACATGCTAACTTCATGGAATGCCCCCTAGTCTTTCTATTATCTGAAAGAGTAAATAACCGATTCACATCTACCTCTTCTAGACCTCTCATGTTTTTAAACACCTCTATCATATCCCCTCTCAACCGTCTCTTCTCCAAGCTGAAAAATCCTAACCTTTTAGTCTTTCCTCATAGGGGAGCTGTCCCATTCCCCTTATCATTTTGGTCGCCCTTCTCTGTACCTTATCCATTGCAACTATATCTTTTTTGAGATGCGGCAACCAGAATTGTACGCAGTATTCAAGGTGGGATCTCACCATGGAGCGATACAGAGGCATTATGACATTTTCCGTTTTATTCACCATTCCCTTTCTAATAATTCCCAACATTCTGTTTGCTTTTTTGACTGCTGCAGCACACTGAACTGACGGTTTCAATGTGTTATTCACTATGACGCCTAGATCTCTTTCTTGGCTGGTAGCACCTAATATGGAACCTAACAATCTCTACATCTAAACCATGGAAGGGTGATAGAATTCACAGGGTATATCCTGAATTGCTCCTGAAAATTTAATTTAAAGTGTAGATCATATTCTCGATCTGATGGTATAATTTGTTCGATAATCCACCATCGCAAATCTGAAAAAGTATGTAAAAACTAAACAAAATGTGACACAGAGCTTGCAATTTTTGGTTGAATATACAATTTCTATGCTCAATCAGTCAAGTTTTCATCATTCCCTTGGTATCTCCAATGTACAATAGCCAACAGGGACATTGATAGCATAAATAACATGCTTAGATGAACAGTTAGTATGTACATAAATATCATAAGAATTTCCAGAGATAGGGTCTCTCCAACATGACATACTAGATGAGGTATTGCATATAGAACAATTGCCACAAGGGCTATGTCCTCTAGGTCATTTCAAGATTTTTAATCTCAGGTAACATGGAATGAACTACAAAGTCTCTCACATGCCTTCCTTTTGTAAAAGCCACCACAAGGTGTTCATCGAATAATGTGTGAAGATGCAATACATGCCAATGTCTGTGTACAATTATAGTGACTGCTCGTGATTTGTGCAAATAGCACATCGTAAACACCAAATGAGACATAGATTATCTAGCAGTAACCATACCCTTTTTGCATTCAAAGCCCTCTTATAGACGGGCTTAATTATGCACATCGGATAATCACATCGAAGGAATCTTTGACACAGATCCTGAGCATGTGTACAAAAGTTACAGATCCTGCATAGGCCTAAAAACTGCCCAGTTGGGAAATGTGATGGTAAAGAAAATGGTAATAACTGTCATACCATACAAGCTTATTAAGTTCAATGGATTTCCTATATATAGTTGTTTCCAATCTGTTCTGTTTGTAAATCCAAATATCCAAAAATACCATTTGGCAAAAATCAAAATTCATAGTAAATTGTAAATTTGGATCCTTCGAGTTTAATGTTTTCAGAAATTGATGTAATTCTTCAATTGAAGAGGATCACAAAAAATCACATCATCGATATATCTTGACCATCCATGTATACTAGAGAAAAAAGGAAGAATAATGTAGATGTTTTTCTTCAAAAGACACATAAATTTGACATGCTGTGGGCCATCATGGCCTGCATTTCAATACCATGTTTTTGTAAATAGAATGTCTTCTGGTGTTATAATCAATGGACTTGTGGACCCTTGGGCCGGCCTACAGGAGACTTGGGAAGGGCTACACTGGTCTCAACTGAACAGGCCGGGAGGCAGACCTCTGGCGGACAGGTGGAGATGGTTTCACCATGGAAGCTGGTACTCCCCCGGAAGGAGCCCTTGGGAGTCCAGCCGCTGGGACTTAGGAGATTCACCCTGGAAGTCGGAGCCCCCCTGGGAGGAGCCCATAGGGGCCCGACCACTGGGACTTAGGCGAGGCTCGGAGCTGGACCGAGGATAGGTATGACAGCCAATGGAGTGGAAGCAGGCGAGTACCAGGCATGGACGAGGCAGACAGGAACCCGGCTTGGGCTAGAGACAGGCAGGAACTCGGCTTGGACTGTAGACAGGCAGGAACCCGGCTTGGGCTGTAGACAGGCAGGAAACCAGCTTGGGCTGTAGACAGGCAGGAACCCGGCTTGGGCTGTAGACAAGCAGGGAACCAGCTTGGGCTGTAGACAGGCAGGAACCCGTACCAGGGAGAAAGATGAGTACCAGCACGACAGGCAGGCAGGCAGGAACGGAGTGGCTAGAATGCTAGCGAACTCCGGGGCTCGAGGCAACGGGGGACCGAGGGAACCCTGTTGCAAGGCGCTGATCAGGTGTCCGCGGTGACCCTGAATAGGCCGCGGAGTCTGACGTCAGACCAGGGGCGGAGCCACCCTTGGGCGGGAAACTGCCTAGAAAAGCGCGGGGCAGCCGCGCTCATGCGCCTAGAGGCAGGCAGCAATGGCGTCTCCCCCACGGGGACACCCAGGACCCGACTCCACTTCATTCCCAGCTGGAAAAGACCCTCGAGGTAAGGGCCAGGACGCAAGCTTCGCGGACCGGACCGCAACATTCTGGAACAAGAAATAATTCTTAGTAAGAGCAATCTAAGCCATCTGTATGATAAATTCAGTAGGTAGCCAATAAGGTCTTGATCTTTGTTCTAAAATTGTCTCAATAATGATCAATGAATCAGATTGAGAGCCGTTAGTATATAAAGACTGTATATCCAAAGATACCAGATAGCGTGACATAACATTATTTTTATTTTATTTTATTTTATTTATTTTATTTTATATACCGGCAACCGTTTGCACATCGTGCCGGTTTACAAGTAACTTATAAACAAGGAATATATAGGCGAGGCCTTTACAAAGAACAATATGTAACACAGTAACAAAGCAGATAACTAAATAACTTGGGGAGGGAGGGATAGAGACAAAAGGGGGGGTGGGGGAGGGTGAGAACAGATACATAAGGATAAGATATATACATGGATTTGAGGAGCAGATGGTATGTACACTGGTTATATATGGAATTGTATAAGTGCAGATAAAAACAGACACATTATTTTAAAGTAAGGGTTGAATGAAGTGTTTGAGGTTCTTAGAGGGAAAGGGGGTTAAGTGTTGGGTGTGGTTCCTGGAGGGGATTAAAGGATTTTAGGGGGGGTATTGGTGAGAGATGAAGGTTGGGTGAGAGTGTTAGTAGGTGGGTGAAAAGGATTGGGGTTATGCTTGGAGGAAGAGCCAGGTTTTCAGATTCTTTTTGAAAGTGGGAGTGGAGGTTTCTGTGCGTAGGTGAAGAGGCATTGAATTCCAAAGGGAGGGGCCTGCGAGGGAAAGGGCTCTATTGGTGGTGGAAATGAGTCTTGTGGATTTTATGGAAGGAGGAATAAGGGTTCCTTGGAGTGATGAACGGGTAGGTCTAGTGGAGGTACGAGGAAGGAAAGGTGGGTTTAGCCAGTTGTAATGTTCGTTGGTGATACTTTTGTGGATGAGGGTAAGCGTCTTGTAAATAATTCGTGAGTGAATGGGAAGCCAGTGGAGATCAATGAGGGTGGGGGTAATGTGGTCTTTTTTTTTTACATTAGTGAGGATACGAGCGGTAGCGTTTTGAAGGAGTTGAAGAGGTTTGATGTGGGTGGCAGGGAGTCCAAGAAGGAGAGAGTTACAGTAGTCAATTTTAGAGAAAATTAAGGATTGGAGTACCGTACGGAAGTCAGAGAAGTAGAGAAGGGGTTTGAGTTTTTTGAGGGTTTGAAGTTTGAAATAGCAACTGCTAAGGATGGATTTGATGTATGGTTTGAAGGTAAGTTGGTTATCAAGTATGATACCAAGGTTTCTTGTGTTAGAAAGCAAGTTGGGGGAATGGAGAGTGGAAGGAATGGGTATGGATGCATGTTTAGAGGAGATGAGGAGGAGTTCGGTTTTTTGTGGATTGAGGGCTAGGTGCATGTCAGTGAGGAGCTGGTTTATGGAGGTGAGAATAGTGTTCCATTTTTGGATTGCGATGAGTACAGAGTTTGTGAAGGGGATGAGGATTTGCACATCATCCGCGTAGATGAAGTGTGTAATACCAAGGTTGGAGAGGAGGTTTGTAAGGGGGAGCATGTAAATGTTAAATAAGGTGGAGGAAAGGGAGGAACCTTGAGGAACGCCACAGTCGAGATTGACAGGGGGGGATGTAAAGTTGTATTAATGTGAGATAACTTATTCAACATATGTTTTGTATCCTAAACATAAGAACAGATTACACAGCCACACACACAAAAAACATGTACAAAAATGGGCAAGGGTTCCAAAAGAGAATCAATAAAGGAAACAATCAGACATCCAGGTGGTTGAAGGGGGTTTTATATATTTTTGGCAAATGTTAAAACACAGGAATTTTGAAACTTTTTTGTTGTAGAAACATCAATTCTCATTTGGTAAGGAAATCTAATTCCTCAGCAATGTCCAGTTCAGTTTTAATTAGACAATCTATTTCTGTTGATGGATCTTCAGAGAGTCTCACATAGTATGCAGAATTAGACAACTGAATTTACATTTCTCTTGTATAATCATCCAAATTCTGCACTACTATTCCATCCCCTTTATCAGCAGGTTTTATAACAATATTGGGATCATGTGACAGTTCTCTCAATGCTGCTCTCTCAGAACGTGTGATATTATGACACCACATTTCTTACAGTGCAAATAATCCCCCTTGATGCAGAAATCAAATTTTGAAACATGGCATGTATCGGAACTTTAAGGGATTACTGAAATAATCAATCATATATGGAAAAGATAAGTTAGTTGATTTTTTATTAGCATCAAAATAACTTTAAACAATAAGTGACTTGTTTTTGGATCAAAGATTGAACGTCCGATTTTAGAAGGGCCATGCGTGTAAATTACAGGGGTTATGCATGTGGCTGAACCTTGCAGAAGTGCTGGGCCCAAGAAATGGGCGGGGTTGGGGTGTAGTCTGGGTGGGAAGGGGCAGGGTGGGGGCAGTCCAGGACAGCCAGATGAGCAGTAAATACTAAAATACAAAATTTGGGGACAGTTAGGTTAGGTTTAGAGGGCAGGGAGGAGAGGGGAAAAGGGGGGAGGGGGTAAGGAAGTTCCCTCCTAGTCCACTCCTTAATTGGAGTAGACTGAGAGGAAACTGGGGAAGGTCAGATTGATTCATCGCACATATTTTGCGAAAATCCCCTCTCCCCCACGCGTCGCCCGCACCTGCGCTGCTTTTAAAATTGACCCCTATTTGTAAAGCAATTGAAGTTCTAGTACCGGTAGTATTTAATATGATGTTCTCTCTTCTTTAATGGGAATCTGTGTTGTTGTGCTGTTGCACACATAGAAAAATAAATAACACATTTTAGCAGTGCTTTGGATGTGGGCAGAGATAGAGAGAGGAACTGAAGATGATCCCAGATTGTGCACTAAGGAAACTTGTTATCCACAGAGTGGGAACGGAGGGAAGGAAAAAAGTGGGTTTGCTAAAAGATGTAAGCATGCCTGTCTTGACCTTGTAAAGTTTAAGGAGGTAGAAGTAGGGCTTAATTTGTAGACAAAAAGAAAGTGGAACTGTGGAATAGGGGAATAGAGGAATGGTGAGAGCAGGGCCTGCTATGACCTGGGAAAGGGGGAGGGGCCAGAGCCAGATGTAAGCTCCCTCTCTCTCCTAAACACACGTTTTCTCTCACGCACACATATGTGATCACACTCTTGGTGATGGATTTAGGGTTTTGATGCCCCTAGGCAATGTTGGTGCTGACACCTTTTGCCCCCTCCGCCCCTGAGAAGGGACAATAGAGAAGAAGGTATAAGGCAAACTTTTTTTTGCTCTGCTTTATCTGCTTCAGGCTTACCTCTTCCCTTTATGTCCTTAAATAGCAAGAGGAGGGAGTGGGATTAGGGAGCAGAATGACTTTTCTTTGCTCCCTGCTGTCTACTGTGGCCTCAACCTTCTCTTCCTGTTCCCTGTACAGACCAGGAGAGGATGGGATGGAAAAGGGAATAGACCAGTTTGTCTTTGCTCTGTCTCATCCAGCCTCAAGCCCCTCTCCTCCAGTTTTCTGCACTGGAGGTGAGGAGCCTGCAGAAGGAAGCAGAAGACTGTTCTCTGATGAGTGAGATTCAGCACAGCTGGGAGACAGCAAATCTTATATGGGCCTGCTGTTCCCCCAGGTCTAGTGTGCCTATCGGGAAATCCAGGTCTGACTCTCTTCACACTCTCCCTTTTTCTTCTTATCCCTGTAATCCTCCATCCCCGGCCCTCTTCAACCCCCAGGCTTTCTTTGCTCACCAGTGCTTATTAAGTGTGGCTGGGAGTTGAGCACTGTGGGGTCTGGGAATGAGAGATCACTGGAACAAGGAAGACAAGGAGGAAGATAGAGAGAATGGGGCCCTTAATCTCTATTCTTATCATCCTCTCTGACATAGGGATCCTGATCCTCTGTTCCCAGACCCCATTCCCCCTCCATCCTCTATGATTTCCCTAGAGGTCCTAGAAACCCATACGGCTGAATTTTAAAAGGGCCACGTGCGTAAATAACGGGGGTTGCATGCATGGCTGGGCCTTGTGCGCGCCAGAAGGGCCTGGCCATGCGTGTAACGCTTGCTATGTGCTGAAGTGCTAGGCCTCTCCAAAGGGGTGCGCCGGGGGGGTGGGGTCTGGGTGGGGATGGGAGGGGCAGGGCAGGGGGTCGTTCCAGGACAGCACCATAGCAGCTGTCCTGGGGAAGCGCACACCGGCAGCCGGCCGGCTTGCAGAAGATAAGATACTGCTCCTCTGGAGCAGAAGTAAGTATGAAAAAAAAAGGGGTTATGTAGTAGGGATAGCTTAGGGGTCAGGGAGGAAAGGGGAAGACTGAGGAAGGATAGAGTTAAGGTTAAGGAAGTTCCCTCCTATTTTGCTTCTTAATTGGAGCAGACTTGGAGGGAACTGGGAAAAGCCTATCTGTGTTGTTGCATGTATTTTTTTAAGATCCCCTCCCATTGCGTGCTTGACAGACATCTACCCGCACATGCGCATACCGATTATAAAATGCACTCAAATAGTCTGCTCCGGGGTCGTAATCACTGCCATATGACCCCAACACAGTTCTGTGACCACAACAATTTACAGCTTCAGGACCAGCACACGGATTAGCGAGGATATCCTGCACCAGATGCTAATACACATAAGCACACCAACACTATCCTCTCTACTGTCAAGGACAATTTGTACTTATACTACTAATACTACTAACAAACTTGCGGCTGATGCTATGTATTTTGTCTTCAATTACCATAATGAGGCTAGGGAGGGGGTAGGGAAAGAAGGGGGTGACCATGGTTGTACGGTCCTGTGTTGTATTAAGCTTTGCAGTATGGTTACTACATTGACAAATTTGAACATAAAAGTTTAAAAAAAAATGCACTCAAGCTTGATAGAGAGAACATGGTACAAATCCACTCTTCTTTCACTTTTCATCACTCCAAATCACATTACATTTTCACTGATTATAACTTTGCTGTGTGTACATATGACTGTGCATGTAAAATAGCCCCCAGAACCCACCCCACCCCTCAAACCTCAACCCGAGTTCATAATGACCCCTCTTAGAGTTGTATAAAAGGTTCACAAATCAGTGGCCCTCCACAGAGGTAGTCTTTCTCTCTCTCACTCTCTCTCCATCTCCCCTCACAAATCAAGATTTGCACAACTATCGCAGGCATAACACTAAGAAAAAAGATGTAGTTATTTCTGGCATTAAATCCCACACTAGTGTGCATTATGCTATCAAACACAAAATTAAACAGCCCTCATTTCCATTTACTCTGCCCAAACCTCTCCCACTTGAATAAATTATTCAAATTTACATATGCATTTCGTGATGCGATATTTATTGCATGTGTTTTGACGTTGTCACGGGTATTAGGGTCCTAATGCTATTTGATAAATGACCTTGTCAGTTTGTTGAATAAAAAGGTCTATTATCCCTCATCATCTGAAATGTCATAGCCAAGATATTAAACTAAGTTTGAACAGCAATTGAGAGCTAATGAAGAGAATTACATATTCCTGTTGGGAAGGTTAATTTAGGGCAATCTAAAACAGTCCTTGCTGCTGTATTCTGGGCTACTGAAGCCTATGGGTGAGCCAATGAGGGAAGTGTACACACAGGCTATTGCAATAGTTATAATGAGAAACCACCCTCAAATGGATCACCAACTTAAAATAATTCATGTCCAAAAAAAGACACAATTTGTTAACTAGCCACAACTTCCGACAAGCAGTCTGAACCATTCTAGCAACATGTGTCTCCATACTAAAAAGGAGGTTTATCAAGCCACAATATTTTACCACGGAAAGGTAGAATATAATGGGGGGATATTCCCACAATATTTTCCCCTCCCCATGAACATATTGTGGCAGTATCACCATGTTATTTAAAAATGTGGAATGTCCAATCTCCTAGTAGGCAGTGACAAATTCCATCATGTGAGGGAAAGGTAGAGGAAAGAAAGGGAATATTGACAGGGGTCTCAGTAATAAGAAATGAAGTCCTGCACCTAAATTGAAGATTAACTTTCTTCAAGTCTAGAATGACAGAAGAGGAAGGCAGCTCAATCCAGAAGAAACTGAAATTTGGAGAGTAGGCACCACCATAGCCTGTTTTCCTCCATTCTGTTTTTAGCAGAGAGTCATCTAGGGCAGGCAGTAGCAGGGCAGGCATCCAAGGCAGGCAGTAGCAGGGAAGTAACAATAGGAGAAGGGTAAAATCAGTAGGGTGCTCATCTTTGCTTACTACAACTGAGATTGAGAAGGCAGTATTTTCCTCAACTAATTCAGATGAAGAATCTTGTATCAAATTTCCTGAATGACAATATACTGAAGAGCTACTAGAAGAAGAAGAAAATATTGGAGGAGTATACAGTACTGTTTTAGCATCCTGTTCATTGATGGTAGAGATAGAGCAAACTAAGCATGATGAGGAAGGACAGGCAGCATGGATAGAGAGCCTGAGTTAAGACCCTGGCATTACTCCTCAGTGTCCATCCTCTACCTCATCTCCAGTGCAAGCTTCTGCCCACAAGGATGTAGAGAAGTGATCTCAGAAGAAATCCATCATCTGAAAGCACTTCAAATTGAGGGAGGATCTGTGTTTCACTCAGTGTATTTACTATGCAACGGATATTACTGAAGAAAAGCAAATGGGGTATCTCATAAACACTGGTATGCAGTATTATCTGCAAAAGCAGCACCAGCTAGCATGGGAAACACAGAAGGGTCCCAGAACTAGCTTGGTGGCTCCTTCTGACACACCAGGCAAAAGCCAGAGGAAAGGGGCTTAAAAAGAGAAGATTTTTCCCCCAGCTGATCAAACATCTTTTTCCAGCAGCCAAGTGCCTGGCAAACAGCTCCATGCCATGCATCTGAAGTAGCAACCCAGCAGGAGGCATAACACTGTCCAGGGGCAAGAGAAAGAATTAAAATTTCTGAGTATCAGGGAAATGATTATACTTGAAGATCAGCCCCTGTAGGAGGTAGCAAATGTGAGTTTTCAGCATCTGGTGCAGGTGTTAGCTCCAAATTACAAATTCCCTTCCAAAGCTACATTTAGTAAGAAGGCCTGTACAAACAGTGCTGTAGTCATATCCAGGCACTGCCCCTTATAGTACCTTAGATGTCTTAGCACAAATGGAGGCATCCAGTGCAAGATTTTCCAATACTGGGGTTATTACTATACTATGCAACCATAATGAGATAAAACTTTTGATCAAAGAACCATTTACTATCTTCAAAATATTAGCAAGTACAAATTCTGGTAATGCTTTCAGAACTCTGGATAGATAAAAGATTCAATATATAGTGGTTTCCCCTCATTTTATTAAAACTCTGCTTAAGGTCTGCCAGATTTAGCAATACATAATTAACATCCAGCAGGAGATGTCAGATAAACAGACTGATGTTTAGAATTGGATTCTGGATGAATGTTGTTATATGGAGAGGTAGATCTTTGAGTTATCATCATAAAAGTGGTACTGAAATTCTTGAGGGAAGATCAGAGCACCAAGGAAATGATAGAGCAAAGAGAGAAGACAATGCAAGACTGAGCCCTGAGACACACTGATTGATAGTAGGCTAGCAGTGGAGGAGGAACCATGAAAGGATACACTTAAAATGTGATGGGAGAAATGAAAAAAGAACCAGGATATAATAGGTCTGAAATTCAAATGAGGACAAAGCATCAATTGATAAATCAAAAAGGATGAGGATCACTTAAATGTTCTGGCCTTGGCCATGAAATGATCACTGGGAAGGGCTAACTGAGAAATGTATAGGACTGAGGACAGACTGGAGTGGATCAAGAATGATTTGACATCCTTGGGAATTTGTATCATTCCATCGTGTATTTTCTGCTATGTGTGATCTTGTATCTGTGCAAGTTAATGCTTGTCTTTAACGTCTGGCCTGTTTCAGCAATGTAGCTTTTCTCTTCACATTTTCTGCATGGAATAATATATACTATGTTAGAGGAGGGTCATGATTAGGATCCCCTTGTGTTGAATGTATTTCCCATGTGGATAATTGAGGTCCCATTGTGCTGGTGTACTTTTCATTGTGGTATATTGCTGGGATTTGTGCATTCCTCTTCTTTCTGACTTTCTGTTAGAAGCTGAGTTTTTACTGGAGTTTTTTTTGTTGTTGTTCATATTAGGCAGTTGCTGAAAGACCAGTATGGGCAGAGCAGGGAACATTTCTTTCAGTCACTCATCCTCCAGCAGTAGTGGCTACAGAACTTATATGATTGTTCTCAGTTTTTCCAGCACAATGGGCACTTAATCTGTGGTTTTCCCTTTTTATGTTCTGCAATATGTTTCCTCTGGGCATTTTACATGAAGACAGAGTTCCTGGCGGTGATTCTGGGGTTGTATCATTTTTGTTTGAAGGAATCAGTCAGGATTTTGAGGGTCTTATGGGTCAGAGCATATGTGGTGATACTGTGTGGTTTGACTGTGTATAATGTACCTTTTGTATGTGAAGAATGGAAGCTGGAACTGTGAAGGCAGCTGCATCTTTCAGGCTGTTTACGGTATACAGATATTTGTTGATGCTCATTGTTGACTGAAACTGTGGTATTCAAAAGTTAACTTTCTTTGGAATAGTCCATTCTGAATCTTATTGAAGGATGAAACACTCTATATTAAAAGAATTGTTCAATATTATGTTACTAGCTGTTAAGCCCGTAACAACGGGCTACATTACCTTTTTTTTCGGTCCATTTCCTTACCCCTCATTCTCCCCCTCCCCCTCCCCTCATTCTCCTCCTCCCCCCCCCCCCCATTCTCCCTCACCCTCTAGTCTCCCTCCCCCCTCCCCTCATTCTTCCTCTAGTCTCCCTCCCCCCCTCACTCCTCCCTCCCCTCAGTCACTCCCCCTCTCAGCTCATTCACAACCCCTTCGGATGGCGCAGATGGAAGATCTCCGAGGGAGGTCCCTCCCTCACTCCCTCACGTGTGCCGCGACTGCTACTGCTCCTCGCCGCGCCAGAGGTCCCTCCCTCCCTCGCGCGTGCCACCACCGCTACTGCTCCTCGCCGCACCATTTTTGTTACAGGCAAGCTCTGACCGACGTGCTGCCCGGTAGAGTTGCTCTCTACTGCACATTTGCGGCATGTCGGTCAAGCTTCATTTATCTAGTAGATATTGTTTCACACTTCTATACTTTCTTTCAGGTCTATCCAGTAAAGTGCGGCCGCGTTTACCCCGCTCCTAACCCGCATTCTACTCACTTTCCGGCCGTGTTAGCCCTTCCTGCGATCCCGAATCCCCTTTAACTTACTCCTAACGCGTCCTAAAATCCCCGGGCAACCCCTTCCGCACGCGGCATGTATATTGCATGCAAACGAGCAAATTAGCTATTCCCTAGCATCCCGTAACCCGCGCCCCGACTATCGCTATCTTTCCCTGCAGTTTTGTCACGCGTTTAACCTGCTAACTTACCGCCTACCCTTACCCCTGCGGTAGAGGCAGGGGTAAGGGTAGGCGGCAAACTTTCCCCCAGCCCCCGCTCGCCTGCCCCGGCCGCGATCATGGGTGCCGGTCTCTGGGGCAGCCCCAGTCCTCTCCCCTCCTCCCGAAGCAAAAAAAAAAAAAAGCGAAAAAAACGTTGCAGCCCCCTCCGATGTCCGGAGGGGGCTGCAAAAAGTAAGTCGCTTCGCCGCTTCGTACTGCCAGCCCCTTCTTCCCTCCTCCCGGAGCAAGGCTGCTTTTCGCGCCCTGCTTCGGGAGGAGGAAAGAAGAGACACTGACAGTGTGAAGCGGCGAAGCAACTTTCTTTTTGCAGCCCCCTCCGGACATCGGACCTCTCCTGCCTCCCGCTGCGCGACTTACTTTTTTTTGCAGCCCTCCGGCCATCAGTAGGAACGGATCGTGGCTCCCCTGCCTCCCGGCGAAGATGGACGCCTGACGGGGGAAAGCGGCCCCTGTCCGTGCAATTGGCCGCTCAAGACGTGACGTCACATGCCGTGACGCCAAACGTCGTGACGTCACGCCTTGAGCGGCCAATTGCACGGACAGGGGCCACTTTCCCCCGTGCAGGCGTCCATCTTCGCCGGGAGGCAGGGGAGCCACGATCCGTTCCTACTGATGGCCGGAGGGCTGCAAAAAAAAGTAAGTTGCGCAGCGGGAGGCAGGAGAGGTCCGATGTCCGGAGGGGGCTGCAAAAAGTAAGTTGCTTCGCCGCTTCATACTGTCAGTGTCTCTTCTTCCCTCCTCCCGAAGCAGGGCGCGAAAAGCAGCCTTGCTCCTGGAGGAGGAAAGAAGAGACACTGACAGTGTGAAGCGGCGAAGCGACTTACTTTAAGCGTCCATCTTCGCGAGCAGCTGAAGGCAGGAGAGGTCATCCGATGTCCGGAGGGGGCTGCAAAAAGTAAGTCGCTTCGCCGCTTCGTACTGCCAGTCCCTTCTCCCCTCCTCCCGGAGCAAGGCTGCTTTTCGCGCCCTGCTTTTGGAGGAGGGGAGGGGGGACTGGCAGTCCCGACTTCCTGGTATCTGTCATTTCAAATGACATTTGAAATGACAGATACCAGCGTGGCGTGAAGCGTTAGGCCCGCACACCCAGGATACTGTATAGGCGCTCTATCCAGTAAAATGGGTTGCACAAGCCTAACGCTTCACGGACCCTTCTTAGACGCGGTTTATATTTGCATGAAATTATAGTTCAGGATCAAGCGGTAGGTGAGTTGCACTGTGCGTGCGGCAACTGTGGATGCGCCGGGCACTAACGCAGCTCTTCCTACCGCTCGGTACTGGATAGACCTGTTAGTTTCTTAGACCACAGAAAGCCTCTTCACCCTTAGTCCAAATCATAAAAAGTAATCATTTTACTGGAAATATTTGAAATATCTAGTCTGACTTTAATTCAAAAAATGTCTCTTCCAGCGATACATGAGAAGATTGGCATCTTGTGGTGTCAACCTGCCTGAGAGAGTAAAATGGTGCTTGTTGTTCTTTAACTCATTCAGAAAATCTGTGGATTCTTGAAGGAAGCTCTTTGTATTACAGATTATGAGTTTGATAATCACCTCCAGAAGTCCAGATATTTCCTCTGTGAATATGATTGATCTGCCAGCTCTCCCAGGTTTGTAGATTTTGGATAGCATGTATTATAGATGGTATCCGCAGAAGGATGGCCTTTTATCAAATTGTTTAGTTGAGTTTGTACTTGTTTTGGAAATGTGTTAGGATTTTTCACTTGTGCAGTGTATTCCTCTCTATAGGTACCTCAGTCAGTTTCCTGTAGTATGTATTGTTTGACTGTGTTCCTCTTCTATGTATTTAAATGAATTTGTGTATGTTCATAATCACCAGGAAGCCTAGGAAACAGAAGTACACTTAGATGACATGCTTTCTAGTATAAGTACCTCCAGTGTACTGGATATGTGAATGGGTTTAAGCAGGGAATAAAATATATTGTGTGACCCATGTACATTTTTTTTTGTTTGTTTTACCAACTGTGAAGACATATCTTTATACTAGCTTTGCTTTATTATTGATTACATGTGATAAAAAGGATTTTTAATATTTAGTTTGCAAAGTAGGTAGGATGATGTAGAACACTGAAATGTGTTTTGAATATGTGTTTTGAATGCTAAGTAGTTTTCGGGTGGATTGCTGGACCGGAGGCAGCAGGTAGTTCTAAATGGAACCTATTCTGAAGAGAGAACTGTGCTAAGTGGAAAGCCACAGGGATAGGTATTGGAATCGGTTCTGTTTAATAGGTGCCAGATTTTAAAACCTACGCGCATGGGGTACATTTGTGCGTGCTACCTGGCGCGCACAAATGTGCGCCCGATTTTATAACATGCGCGAGCAGCCCTAGGGGAGCCCCGATGGCTTTCCCCGTTCCCTCCGAGGCCGCTCTGAAATCAGAGCGGCCACAGAGGGAACTTTCCTTCCGCTCCCCCAGCCCTACCTAAATCCCCCCTACCTTTATTTTGTTATTTACGCCTGCCCCTGGAAGGCGTAACTTGCACGCGCCGGCCGGCTGCCAGCGTGCAATCCCCTGGCATGGCCGCTCTGTCCCGCCCCCGCCCCGCCCCTTTCACAAAGCCCCGGGACATACGCGAATCGCCGGGCCTATGCAAAATAGGCTTGGCACGCGCAGGAGCGGTTATGTGCGTAACTCCTCAGGATTTACACGTGTAACCCTTTTAAAATCCGCCCCTAAGGGGTGGGAAGAAAAAAACATTTTGTTTTGTTTTTCGTTCCATTTTTGGGGTTTGGTTTCCCACAAATTTTGTTTCATCTAATGATTATTTCATTTATTTTGTTAAAAAAAGGAAATAAACATAAAAAAAAAAGGAAACAGGGCCTCCTGTTTGAATGGGTTGTTTCCGATTTATGCCATTTTATACTATGTTAGTAATTCTATTAACTGTTTATGTATATTTATTGTGCTACTGATGATTTGTTCCTAAATAAGGTGTTCTCAGCAGAGCACATAGTTTTACCTATAGTTGTGTGCACATTTCTTATACTCCTAATGCAGCAAGGATTTTAGCACACACAAAATAAAATGTGCATAAAACTATGCATATTGCATAGAAATTCCATGATAATGAAGGAATTAGCTGTTACCCAGATCAGAGGTAAAATAAAATTTCAGGCGTTAGCGTTATTCTATGGGCAAAAGTAGGAGTATTGTGCTGGGACTTGTAGTTGGGATTCATGCACTGAAAATATGCTCTGCACTCACAAAGAATGTTTTCTGTGCATAAATGTGATTATGTGCACAAAAACTCTTTTCTACACTACAAGCATTTTTTTGTGCACACAAGTCATATTTTATGTGCTCAGAACAAGCTTAAATCCTGTCTGAGAGACTCTCACCCACCACTCAAGTTTAAATGTGTGGTCATTCTGTTCTGAGTGCACATTTTAACTCTTGCTTGTGTGCACATTTTTGTGTTTGCACACATTTTTAACTCTAGAAGCATTAGGTTACAATTTGCTTATTGCATTAGGAGTAAACTTTTTTTTTACGCCTGTGTTAAGAAACTGCTCTGAATTTTCAGCACACAGTCTTAATCCAGAGTTTATTACATCAATCTAAATACTTAGTTAAGCAGAATATTAGGGTTTTTAAGTTTTTTTCTTATGTTTTGTAATTTGAATATTAAATTAATTGGTCTGATTTATACTTTATTGATTGTATTCTAATAATTGTATTATATTTTATGAAAAAATATGTTATTGTATTTTTATCAATTATATTGTAAACAGCATTAGGCAGTTTTTCAGAACTGATAAGAAAAGATAGGGTATTAAGTGTAAAATAGAAATAGAAATGGTTAGGATTTCTTTTAGTTATAAATTAAAAATGACTATCATTATATGTTTTCACTGGGCCTATGTACTAATGGGTGTTAACATTAATGTATGTGTTTATATGATTGTTAGTTAATAATCATGTAATAAGGGCCTGATTTACTAAGGCTTTTTTACCTTTCAGTGTTTATGTGCAAAAAGTTTAGAAAATCAGGCCCCAAGTGAGTTAATAAGCACTTTTGTCATGTACTTTAGCATTACTGCTGTTTTACCAAGAATAATGGTTACACATGAGGAAATGTCCTACATTTTTAAATACTGTATTTAAAAGACTTAATTAGGTATCAACATTGCATGAACAAAATTTTATTAGAACCAAACATAATTGTTTTTTATTTTTCACTAACGACAGTAAGATACAAATTTCATTTCAAATCCTGAAAGCCAGAAGAAATGGACTAAAATTACAGTATTTTAAATCCATTTTTTAAGACTAATTCACATATTAACTTCAGTAGCATGGTGAGCTATAAAGAATGCCAGCTATATGTGTACTGTGGAAATAAAATAGCTCACCATGGCAACCTGATGTGATTCTATTGAAATAAGTGGAGCTGATCAAAAGTTGCAGTAGTCACACATGGGATATCACAGGGTGCTAAAGATTGCTAGCAGTTCTTAGAAGTCAACATTGTAACTACTTCCTTTGGACTTCAGATAGCCTGCAACTTAAATAATTCACTTTGACCTAGATTCATCAAATCGCTATAAATAGAGCGGAAATAGCACCTATGATTAAAAAGGGGCGTGGTTAGGAAATTAGCAGCTTGCCTCATCGCATAGGTAAATAGCACATGCGGCGTGTCAGCACATGCAGTATTGTATTGGCACGGCGTGTTGTATCAGCATGTGCCGCATCATTTTACACAGCTAGGGTAAATTAGTATGTGGTGCGTTATTTTTTTCCGTTTCTATATGCAGGCTTCCTGCAGCTGTCTCTTTGAGGGTGTGTCGAGGCGTGGGTTAGAGAGGAGGCGAGTAGTGGTTGATGGATTAGGAGTTAATTGTTATTGCGAATTCTGAGTGCAATGTGCTTTTCTTTATTGTTTTTCCTTGTGTTTATCTTGACCTTTGTCTTTTGTTTATATGTGTGTGTAAATGTTTTTGTTTGTTTGTTTCTCACATTTGTCAGTTTGTCTTTTTCTGTGAAGGGGTGATTGGAGGAGTGAGGAGGTGAGTGGAGGAATGAGGAGCTTTGTGGAGGAGGTGAGTGGAGGAGTGAGGAGGTGAGTGGAGGTGTGTGGAGTTGAGTGGAGAAGTGAGGAGAAGTGAGGAGGTAAGTAGAGGAATGGAGGTTGTAGAGAGAAGGATGTGAGAGGTATGGAGAGAGAGGAGAGGAGAGACGTGATGAGACGAGGGTAGGAGGGAGGAGACGAGGTGAGAGGATGAGGACAGGAGTGCTAGGGGAAGGAGGAGTAGGAGTAGGGATAGACAGGAGTAGAGAGAAGCAGGAGGGAAGGGATAAGAGGAGATGGAGGGGAGGGCATAGGCAGGCAAGGACGGAGGGAGAAGGACTGCAGGCTAGGGATAGAGAGAGAGGGCAGAAGAGAAGAGGGTTGGTAGAGGCAGGAAGGGGAAGGAAGGGAAGGGAGAGAGAAGTGGGAGGGAAAGTGGGGAAAGGGAGGACACCCCTTCGGAAGTGGCACCCCTTTCTGGCAGCCAGGCAGCAGGACATCCTCGTCTCTGGGCTATCAAGTTCAGCGTCCAGGAGAACAAGATGTTCATTGCAGGGGTCATGCACCATTATGCCATACTTTTTGGCAATTGGGCGGCCAAGACCTCGAAGGCAGCCAAGGGCCACATCTGATACAACATAGCCCAGGGCATCATCACTCATAGCGGAGTAAAATGAAGCGGGGAGCAAGTGGCCCACAGGTATTGGCACATCAAGGCACAGCTGAAAGCCAAGGTGATGGCAAGTAGAGATGAGCTTCGTTTTTTACTACCGGGTCATTTTTTGAGTCGGACGCTTCGGGGTAAAGTTAGTTTTTCCTCAGTTAGTTTTTTGGAAAAACGAACAAAAAACTAGGCGGGAAAAATGAAACCGGCCTAAAAAATGACGCAGGAAGCTCAAAAAAAACTCACCCCAAGCATTAAAATTTACTATAAAACATTAAATACAACCCCTCCAAAAGTCCCTGGGGGTCCAACAGGGGTCCAGGAGCGATCTTGTCGTCGCTGCCAGTAATCAAAATGGCGCTGATAGCTTTTGCCCATACTATGTCACAGGGGCTACCGGTGCCATTGGTCAGCCCTTCTCACATGGTAGGAGCACAAGATGGCGCCAGCCATCCATTGCTCCTACCATGTGACAGGGGCTGACCAATGTCATCAGTAGCCCCTGTGACATAGTATGGGCAAAGGCTATCGGCGCCATTTTGATTACTGGCAGCCGATGGCCCGAGGGCAGGAGATTGCTCCAGGACCCCCGCTGGACCCCCAGGGACTTTTGTCAAGTCTTGGGGGGTCAGACGCTCAGCCATGCCACAGCTCTCATCCACAAAGCTGCAGGTCCCAGCCAGGAAGCCCCAGGGACCAGCTATGCACCACCCCCTTTTGACAGGCCCTTCCTCATGGATGCCCAGACCTAGATCAGTGAGGAGGAGGAGGAGTAGCAGACCCAGGCTCAGGAGCCATTGGCAATGATGCAACCCTTGTGTTCACCAAGCCCACTCAATGTGTCCCTCAACCTGTCTGGCTTCATGAGGGAACAGAGCCTTGAGTGGGAGGCTACAGATTCTGCACTACTTCAAGTCAGCACACCACAGCACCAGCACAACGCACCACATATTCAGCAGGAGCAGCCTATAAGCCAGATCAAGCCACGTTTGGAGGCCGAAATTCCAGCACTCCATGCCACCAGCACAGCACTGCCACCAGCACCAGCACTAGGCCCGGTGCTAGAACCAACAACATCCCTGCCTCCAACAGAGGACTCCATGCATGAGCAGCTGGACCAGCTGGATAGGAGACAAGGGGTCCACCTATAACACATACGGGCAGAGCTAATGTACCTCAGGAGGGCTGTCAACAGGCAAAACCATATCCTGTGAGAGCAAACAGCCGCAAACACACAGAATGTGTCAATGCTGGCTATAGCAGTCAACAGCATGACAAATGTGCTGACACAGATCCTGCAAATTTTTTATTTATTTATTTAAAAATTTTATATGTCGACAGTTGTTGGGAACATCTCATCAGTTTACATGAAACAGAATGCAGCGAACAAGCTTTACATAAAACAAGGAACTGAAGTAATAAAATTTCGGGCTAACAAATGATGCCTGAGCCACCTTTCGAGACATCCCCAGCATCACTGGACTCCACACCTTGCAGCAGTCCCTGAGATGGCAGACGCCCGAAGGGTAGACCCTGAAATCCACGGCACCCAAAGTGGCAAACCATGACACGGCAAGGGGTCTTAAATGACAAAAGGTGGTGCCATGGTATGGCAAATAAGAAGAGTTGTACCAACAATCCTGGGCCAGCACATTTACAGAGTTGTTGTGACATCTAGGTGGAAGAAGCCTGCTGGGCCTGTCCTTACTACAGAGGTGTTGATCCAGCAGGCAGAAGGGATGGTCTACTGTCAGCCATTGTGGTCCAGCTCATCTCCTGCTCTGGATGCTGGTGTCTCATTTCATCTCAGCTCGGACTACTGCTGCCTGCATGCTGCTGGTGTCTCATTTAATCTCAGTGCCTACTGCTGCTGCCTCCATGCTGCTGGTGTCTTTTCTCATTTCAGCTACTACTGTTGCTGCCTCCATGCTTCTGGTGTCTCATCTTATCTCAGCTACTACTGCTGCTGCTTCCATGCTGCTGGAGTCCCTTCTCATTTCAGCTCCTACTGTGCTGCCTCCATGCTGCTGGTGTCTCATAAGAACATAAGAACATAAGAAAATGCCATACTGGGTCAGACCAAGGGTCCATCAAGCCCAGCATCCTGTTTCCAACAGTGGCCAATCCAGGCCATAAGAACCTGGCAAGTACCCAAAAACTAAGTCTATTCCATGTAACCATTGCTAATGGCAGTGGCTATTCTCTAAGTGAACTTAATAGCAGGTAATGGACTTCTCCTCCAAGAACTTATCCAATCCTTTTTTAAACACAGCTATATTAACTGCACTAACCACATCCTCTGGCAACAAATTCCAGAGTTTAATTGTGCGTTGAGTAAAAAAGAACTTTCTCCGATTAGTTTTAAATGTGCCCCATGCTAAATTCATGGAGTGCCCCCTAGTCTTTCTACTATCCGAAAGAGTAAATAACTGATTCACATCTACCCGTTCTAGACCTCTCATGATTTTAAACACCTCTATCATATGCCCCCTCAGTCGTCTCTTCTCCAAGCTGAAAAGTCCTAACCTCTTAGTCTTTCCTCATAGGGGAGTTGTTCCATTCCCCTTATCATTTTGGTAGCCCTTCTCTGTACCTTCTCCATCGCAATTATATCTTTTTTGAGATGCGGCGACCAGAATTGTACACAGTATTCAAGGTGCGGTCTCACCATGGAGCGATACAGAGGCATTATGACATTTTCCGTTTTATTCACCATTTCCTTTCTAATAATTCCCAACATTCTGTTTGCTTTTTTGACTGCTGCAGCACACTGTACCGACGATTTCAATGTGTTATCCACTATGACACCTAGATCTCTTTCTTGGGTTGCAGCACCTAATATGGAACCCAACATTGTGTAATTATAGCATGGGTTATTTTTCCCTATATGCATCACCTTGCACTTATCCACATTAAATTTAATCTGACATTTGGATGCCCAATTTTCCAGTCTCACAAGGTCTTCCTGCAATTTATCACAATCTGCTTGTGATTTAACTACTCTGAACAATTTGTGTCATCTGCAAATTTGATTATCTCACTCGTCGTATTTCTTTCCAGATCATTTATAAATATATTGAAAAGTAAGGGTTCCAATACAGATCCCTGAGGCACTCCACTGTCCACTCCCTTCCACTGAGAAAATTGCCCATTTAATCCTACTCTCTGTTTCCTGTCTTTTAGCCAGTTTGTAATCCACGAAAGGACATCGCCACCTATCCATGACTTTTTACTTTTCCTAGAAGCCTCTCATGAGGAACTTTTTCAAACACCTTCTGAAAATCCAAGTATACTATTTTATTTATTTATTTAGAGTTTTTATATACCGGCAATCATGAAAACATATCTTATATCTACCGGTTCACCTTTATCCACATGTTTATTAACTCCTTCAAAAAAAAAAAATACTATATCTACCGGTTCACCTTTATCCACATGTTTATTAACTCCTTCAAAAAAGTGAAGCAGATTTGTGAAGCAAGACTTACCCTGGGTAAAGCCATGCTGACTTTGTTCCATTAAACCATGTCTTTCTATATGTTCTGTGATTTTGAATTTTAGAACACTTTCCACTATTTTTCCAGGCACTGAGGTCAGGCTAACCGGTCTGTAGTTTCCTGGATTGCCCCTGGAGCCCTTTTTAAATATTGGGGTTACATTTGCTATCCTTCAGTCTTCAGGTACAATGGATGATTTTAATGATAAGTTACAAATTTTTACTAATAGGTCTGAAATTTCATTTTTTAGTTCCTTCAGAACGCTGGGGTATATACCATCCGGTCCAGGTGATTTACTACTCTTCAGTTTGTCAATCAGGCCTACCACATCTTCTAGGTTCACCGTGATTTGATTCAGTCCATCTGAATCATTACCCATGAAAACCTTCTCCATTACGGGTACCTCCCCAACATCCTCTTCAGTAAACACCAAAGCAAAGAAATCATTTAATCTTTCTGCGATGACCTTATCTTCTCTAAGTGCCCCTTTAACCCCTCGATCATTTAATGGTCCAACTGACTCCCTCACAGGCTTTCTGCTTCGGATATATTTAAAAATGTTTTTACTGTGAGTTTTTGCCTCTACAGCCAACTTCTTTTCAAATTATCTCTTAGCCTGTCTTATCAATGTCTTACATTTAACTTGCCAATGTTTATGCTTTATCCTATTTCTTCTGTTGGATCCTTCTTCCTTCCAACAAGGATCTCTTCTCATTTCAGCTACTACTGTTGCTGCCTCCATGCTTCTGGTGTCTCTTCTTATCTCATCTTCTACTGCTGCCGCCTTCATGCTGCTGGGTCTCCTCCTAGGCCTCCTGCCTCCATGCTGCTCTTTTTGGTCCTTGTCCTGCTGCCCTCTTGCTGCACTCTTTGGTCCTCATCCTTTTACCTTCTTGCTAACTCTGTTGCCTTGCCCCTTAGGCTGTCCCCTTCAGTGCCCTCTTTCAACATGGACTGTCTGGGGCCTTTTCCTAGCCATCAGATAACAGCGCTGCTATCAGCTCGAACATTACAGCTGTGCTGTAGCTATTGTATAGTCTTTATTGTAATCATGATTGTGCCAAAAAGATAAGATGCTAAGCTTGTATATATAATGTTGCAATTTCAAACAATGTAGGTACATGTCTACCAGAATGTGCTGTGCATATAATATACAATGTTTTGTGCAATTTGCTATCTTGTCCTTGAAAATTGTGATTTCCTAAGACATTGACTTGATTTCAAACAGTGGCCTACATGTGTTCCCTTAGAAAGTAGTCAGTAATTTGCAAACTACACTTCCTGGTTGGCTCTTTTCATTGTGTGGTTCTTGTGTAAAGGGTTCAGTCGGTACAAGCTTTGCCCTCCATATGACCTTGCATGCTAGAATGCCCTGGCACATACCAAGTAGCCACTTATCTAGCAGGCAAGATCATGTGGGCAAGGCTATACAACTGAATACTCAGTGTATGCTCCAAAGGAAAATAGAAAGAGTTAAAAAAGGAGCTCATTACTGGAGACCTCTAGGATTGCCTCTTGCTTTCTTCACACTGCATACTCTTAGCTAGCTCCTGCTTACATGGGCCTGTATCTGAGAAGAAGAGTAGCTAGCTCACGCACACAGTATATTGTGTACATGTATAGCTTGAGTGGTGTTAATGGGAAGTTAGAGTCATCATCACACCAGACTTAATCCTCAGGCCCCCTTACTTGTGTCATGAGATCATGAGAGTGTCATGATATCATGAGAGGTCTTGAAGAAATAGATGTGAATCGGTTATTAACACTTTCGGATAATAGAAGGACTAGGGGGCATTCCATGAAGTCAGCAAGTAGCACATTTAAGACTAATTGGAGAAAATTATTTTTCACTCAACGCACAATTAAGCTCTGGAATTTATTGCCAGAGGATGTGGATAGTGCAGTTAGTGTAGCTGCGTTCAAAAAAGGTTTGGATAAGTTCTTGGAGGAGAAGCGCATTACCTGCTGTTAATTAAGTTGACAGCCACTGCTATTACTAGCAACAGTAACATGGTATAGACTTAGTGTTTGGGTACTTGCCAGGTTCTTGTGGCATGGATTGGCCACTGTTGGAAACAGGATGCTGGGCTTGATGGACCCTTGGTCTGACCCAGTATGGCATGTTCTTATGTTCTTACGTAAGACTGCACATTTGATGTGTCAAGCTGGCAAATTTCACACCACCACCCCTCTCTCAATGCTAGCTATAAACTGTGAGCGTACTTGGGGAAATTTTTGAGTACAATGCATGAGGCCATTTATACTGCGGGCCATATGCTTAACTGTGAGAGGCGCCCAATCTCAAGAGCGCAAGCACTTGATCACTGCTGTCCAAAAAGTGTGTGTGCAAAATTAATGCACACACATACTGCCTGCTCTGAGGTATTGATTGCTGTGGCAAGGGAGGGACCTTTGAGTGCAACATCACCCCCAGACACAGAGATTGATAGAGACTAACACAGCATGTCACTCACTGAGTCGTACACTCACACATTTATCTTTTGCATATGTACTACCTGCATCACTTCCTGCACCTTCACATGGCCGGTGCTTATGATCCTGGAATGTCTGTGGCTGCTTGTCCCTAACAGCTAATGCAGTATTCTGAGTCCTGCCTCGGCGCAGATTATCTATGCCTGGCCACACAACACACATCTGTCAGAGGCATATATGACACTTTCTTTGTCTGAGGTACTGACATGAGCCCCTCAAGGGCTTAGGTGGCACTAAATGTTTGTCTGGCAAGATACCAACACAAAAAAACCATAAGTCAACATGGTAACCACATGAGACTGCTGGGAGCAGTAGGCCTATACATTCAACACTATGACCCATTTACTATGGAGGCAGCTTGTAGATTCATTAAGTCATCAGCTGACAACAGTTTCTCTAGCTAAAATGCTATACACAGAGCAGATCATTGACAGTGTTGGAGCAAATCTTCCCTGCTCACCACTAACTGTAAAAGTGACTTACACCACATGAGGCACAGCCTAGAGGATAGCAGCTCTTTCTAGGGGTGTGCATTCATTTGCAACGTATTAGCAATCTGCAATGAATATGCTATATTCGTTGTAGTCGTGGGGGTCACAAAACATATGGAAAACCCCAACAAATACAACATATCACTAACAAATAAACCCCCACCCTCCTGATCCCCCCAAGACTTGCCAAAAGTCCCTGGTGGTCCAGCGGGGGACATGGAGCGATCTCCTGCACTCGGGCTGTTGGCTGCCGGTATTCAAAATGGTGCCGATAGCCCCTGTGACATAGTAAGAGCAAAGGCTATCGGCGTCATTTTGAATATTGGCAGCCAACGGCCCGATTGCAGGAGATCGCTCCAGGACCCCCTCTGGACCACCAGGGACTTTTGGCAAGTCTTGGGGGGACTCCTGACCTTCACAAGACTTGCCAAAAGTCCCTAGTGGTCCAGTGGGGGTCCTGGAGTGATCTCCTTCACACGGGCCGTCGGCTGCCAGTATTCAAAATGGTGCCGATAGCCTTTGCCCTTACTATGTCACGGGGGCTACCGGTGCCATTGGTCAGCCCCTGTCACATGGTAGGAGCACAAGACTTTAACTGAACTTCGGGGAAAATTTGTTGTTTGGCTTAGCGCAGGGGGGAGGGGCATATTTATTAAAAAAACAACAAAAAAAACCCCACCCCAACTCTTCAAATTTAGTTAATTACAACCCAAACACACTCCTGACCCCCTAAAACTTGTCTAAAGTCCCTTGTGGCCCAGCGGAGGTCCCGGGAGTGATCTCCTGCGCTCGGGCCATCGGCTGTCAGTAAACAAAATGGTGATGGTGGCCCTTTGCCCTTACCATGTGACAGGGCCTACCGGTGCCATTGGTCGGACACTGTCACATGGTAGGAGCAATGGACGATCGGCGCCATCTTAGAAAATGGTGTGGACCATCCATTGCTCCTTCCATGTGACAGGGGCTGACCAATGGCACTGGTAGCCCCTGTCACATGGTAAGGGCAAAGAGCCACCAACGCC
Organism: Rhinatrema bivittatum; assembly: GCF_901001135.1. Taxonomy (NCBI): domain Eukaryota; kingdom Metazoa; phylum Chordata; class Amphibia; order Gymnophiona; family Rhinatrematidae; genus Rhinatrema; species Rhinatrema bivittatum. Next base: position 455,018,717 of record NC_042617.1, on the reverse strand, counting down.
ATTTTGTTTACTGGCAGCAGATGGCCCAAGAGTGGGAGATCACTCCTGGGACCCCCGCTGAACCACCAGGGACTTTAGGCAAGTTTTGGGGGGGTCAGGATGCTGGGGGGTTTATAATTAACTAAATTTGAAGGGTTGGGGTGGCTTTCTTTTTTTTCAGTGAAAATTGCCAAGAAAAAAAAAAAACGACCCGTTGGAAAATGAAGTTTTCCATGGGTCGCCCCACCCGTAGTCCGACCCGGCAGAAAAAGCACACCCCTACTAATTAGGGTCTTTTAAATGTATTAGTGTATTCACTATGGGGTAGATTTTAAGACATGCAGTGCGAAAGTGTTTACTGAAGAGGATATTGGGGAGGTACCCGTAATGGAGAAGGTTTTCATGGGTAATGATTCAGATGGACTGAATCAAATCACGGTGAACCTAGAAGATGTGGTAGGCCTGATTGACAAACTGAAGAGTAGTAAATCACCCAGACCAGACGGTATACACCCCAGAGTTCTGAAGGAACTAAAAAATGAAATTTCAGACCTATTAGTAAAAATTTGTAACTTATCATTAAAATCATCATTGTACCTGAAGACTGGAGGATAGCAAATGTAACCCCAATATTTAAAAAGGGCTCCAGGGGTGATCCGGGAAACTACAGACTGGTTAGCCTGACTTCAGTGCCAGGAAAAATAGTGGAAAGTGTTCTAAACATCAAAATCACAGAACATATAGAAAGACATGGTTTAATGGAACAAAGTCAGCATGGCTTTACCCAGGGCAAGTCTTGCCTCACAAACGTGCGTCACTTTTTCGAAGGAGTTAATAAACATGTGGATAAAGATGAACCGGTAGATATAATATACTTGGATTTTCAGAAGGTGTTTGACAAAGTTCCTCATGAGAGGCTTCTAGGAAAAGTAAAAAGTCATGGGATAGGTGGCGATGTCCTTTCGTGGATTGCAAACTGGCTAAAAGACAGGAAACAGAGAGTAGGATTAAATGGACAATTTTCTCAGTGGAAGGGAGAGGACAGTGGAGTGCCTCAGGGATCTGTATTGGGACCCTTACTTTTCAATATATTTAATGATCTGGAAAGAAATACGACGAGTGAGATAATCAAATTTGCAGATGACACAAAATTATTCAGAGTAGTTAAATAACAAGCAGATTGTGATAAATTGCAGGAAGACCTTGTGGGAATGGAAAATTGGGCATCCAAATGGCAGATGAAATTTAATGTGGATAAGTGCAAGGTGATGCATATAGGGAAAAATAACCCATGCTATAATTACATAATGTTGGGTTCCATATTAGGTGCTACAACCCAAGAAAGAGATCTAGGTGTCATAGTGGATAACACATTGAAATTGTCGGTTCAGTGTGCTGCGGCAGTCAAAAAAGCAAACAGAATGTTGGGAATTCTTAGAAAGGGAATGGTAAATAAAATGGAAAATGTCATAATGCCTCTGTATCGCTCCATGGTGAGACTGCACCTTGAATACTGTGTACAATTCTGGTCGCCGCATCTCAAAAAAGATATAATTGCGATGGAGAAGGTACAGAGAAGGGCTACCAAAATGATAAGGGGAATGGAACAACTCCCTTATGAGGAAAGACTAAAGAGGTAAGGACTTTTCAGCTTGGAGAAGAGACGACTGAGTGGGGATATGATAGAGGTGTTTAAAATCATGAGAGGTCTAGAACGGGTAGATGTGAATCGGTTATTTACTCTTTCGGATAATTTATTTATTTATTTATTTATTTTTAATTTTTATATACCGAAGTTCTTGTAGGGACTACAAATCACTCCGGTTTGTTACGAGCGCGCGCGGGCGCGGTCGTCTCGGGCGGGTGGTGAGCCCTTGGGCCACGGCAGGACCCCAGGAGGAGCCCAAGGCCACACCATGGGAGGTGAGCTGAGCAGGCATGGTGAGCCAGGCAGGCAGGAACAGAAGCAGGGAGTCCGACCCTCAGCCGGACCTGCATGCCCATGGTAGCCAACACGGGGAAGTTGACTAATGAACGGTCCTCCGACTGTTCCCGGCCCTTTCGGACCTGCCGCAGGGAACGGCAATGGGCAGCAGGCCGGACAGAGGCGAGGGCAGACAGAGTCCTTAGCAGAAGACATCAGACGGGGCAGAAGCAGGCTGAGGCGAGACAGAGACATCAGGACAAGGGCTGAAGCGAGACACAGGAAAGGTCCAGGCGAGCGGGAACTCCGATGCTGGGATACTCACATCCGAAGCCCCCTCGGCTGGCAGAAGCTCAAGAGCCCGTGGGACGAATCCCTCCTGTTGGCCACTCCAGGGCCCAACAGGACAGAAGACTCAGGAACCAGGTCAAGGCAGAGACAGGTAGACATCCGGACAAGGGCTGAAGCAGACACTGAAGACAAGGCTGGACGGGAACATTGCACTGTCCATCAGGGCGCCCTACTCAGCCCACCCGTGGGACTGAGTCGCGGACCACCCTGTCCCAGACGCGCCCTACACACTGTGTAGGGCGCGTCTGGGACGCGCCCTACACAGCCTAGGAAGGCTGGTCGCGGACCACGCTGAGAAGGAGGGCGCGGGGAAGACCCAGGCGAAGAGGAACTCCGATGCTGGGATACTCACATCCGAAGTCCTTACGGCTGGCAGGCACAGGAACAAACAACTAGGCACACGTCAAGGCAGACATCAGGAAACACGTCTAGGCAGACATCAGGAAACATAGAGGACCTGGACCGGCAAGGTTACAGACAACTGTAATGCACAATCTGCAGGCCGAAGACAAGCAGGAGTCGGAGTCACGGACCGGAGTCAAGGCAGGCTGACGACAAGCAGGAGTCATAGTCACGGACCGGAGTCAAGGCAGGCTGAAGACAAGCAGGAGTCAGAGTCACAGACCGGAGTCAAGGCAGGCTGACGACAAGCAGGAGTCATAGTCACGGAGGACCTGGATCAGGAGAGGCCACAGGCAACTGTGTAACCCAATCCGAAGGCAAAGACACAGTGAACAGAAAGTCCTTAAATACTGGAGGTAGAAGGCAACTCCCTAGGAGGAGCTTGCCAGGACCGCCCACCGCTGGTCCTATAACTAGGGTAGAGAGCTGCGGGCCAGCCCCTAGGGAAGGGCGTCGCCCAACAGGAAGTCCAAACACTGAGGCTGCAAGCCACCGGCATGCCTCAGGAGCAGCTAGGCCTCTCAGGCCCTGGAGCAAGTCCTGGATGATGCGCAGGCGAGGCCCTGGCTTCAGAGCGGCCTCTGGAGGAAGGTAAGAGACCTCCTGCAGCGCAGCAGCAGGGGGGATCGCAACACGGTTTACATAAAACGAAGAACTGCTCAACAGAGAGCTGAGCTTTACATGGAACAGTAGAACATATGGAACAGTATAACTGGTTGACAATTTAACATAGTGCTAAATAAAGAAATAATAGTTTAACTGGTAATAAATAGTAATAAGTAAAGAAATATAATATATTATATAAGCAGTATAACTATTTAACGTAGCAATAAATATAAATATAAGCAATGCCAAATATATATATGAAATAAAGTAAATTTTTGATCTCAAAGATAATTGTCCAGTTGTAGATATTTTAGAATTAGTACTGGATACAGTGACCATAATTAGGGTAATTAGGATACTTAGTAATTAGGGAGTCTGTCTGTCACTTAAGCGTCTGGGAAAGCTTGTTGGAAGAGAAAAGTCTTCAGTCTTTTTTTGAATTCTTGATGACTGGGTTCTAGTCTGAGATCTGGGGGCACTCCATGAAGTAAGCATGGGGCACATTTAAAACTAATCGGAGAAAGTTCTTTTTTACTCAACGCACAATTAAACTCTGGAATTTGTTGCCAGAAGATGTGGTTAGTGCAGTTAGTATAGCGGTGTTTAAAAAAGGATTGGAAAAGTTCTTGGAGGAGAAGTCCATTACCTGCTATTAAGTTCACCTAGAGAATAGCCACTGCCATTAGCAATGGTAACATGGAATAGACTTAGTTTTGGGGTACTTGCCAGGCTCTTGTGGCCTGGATTGGCCATTGTTGGAAGCAGGATGCTGGGTTTGATGGACCCTTGGTCTGACCCAGTATGGCATTTTCTTATGTTCTTATACCGCAGAAACAGTAAATGTTACAATTTAGGGTAAACTGTATCATTTGGTGGGGGGGAGGGGGGATTTCATTAGCTAGAGGTACGGTTCTGCATTCCCATTAGCTGTCTCCTTAATTATGTGTTTGTGTTGCCAAGGTTGCAAGGTGGAATGTGTGTGTGTGGGGGATGGTATGCCACCTGCCACAGTGCCTGGTAATAAGGGTAAACAAACAGGTTTATATATTGCAGCATCAAAGTCAAAAGGTCAGCAGCAGCATAGGGAAAAACATGTAATGCATTGATAATGCATTTTGAATTTGCCAATCCTAATGTATATTAGGAAAGGGGCCCTGACATTTTGGGATGTGCATACTTTCATTTCCCCAATCCTGCTTCATTTTTGAAAGAAGTACATGGTGATTGGTAGAAGTGCTTTTGATTCAGCCATGTAAGTGGATTTTTTCATCTCACCTTTTTTTGACTCAATAGCAGTCTAATAGCTGATATAATAAGGGTTGCTCTGGTTGTCTGCTTGTTTCCTTTGTGGAAATTGAGGAGACAACATTTCTTTGTTTGTTTGAATGTCTTTCTAAAGATAACAAACTGATCTACATTCATTGTTATCTGCAGCAGATAAACTGATTGATGTTGATGGACTTAGCATCAGTCTTGGGAAGAAAGCTCTTGCTACTGCTAGCCATCCTGTGAAGTAGAGGCCTCTCTTTGCCTGGCCTGTTTGCTTGTAGGCTGAGGGTTTGTTCCAGACTAGTGCTTAGTTTAATCTACATAATAGTAGCACTGATGCTTTATAATCTGTCTAAAGTCTCACTGGCTACTTTGGCCTTAGTGTGAGATTGTTTGTTGGTTACTGTATATCTCTGTGGCTTGGCCTCTTTCCACTGGCTCACTGACCTTAGTGCCACTAAATTATTAATAATACATTTATTTTCTAGCTGAACTCCATGTACATCATTACAATACATTACACACAATCATATAGAATGATTGCAGGTGTAGATCTAGCAGTCAGTGTGTGCCACTGTAAAAGCAAGCAGCATTGCCCTTACTGTTTCTGTGCAGTGCAGGGCACTGTGGTTTACTGACCTTGGTGCGTTAATGCTAGTGCTGAGTTACACAGATATTTCCGTCATTTTGTTATGCGCTGCAGTGCTGGAAGTAAATTGGATTTACAAAGCCCGTCATTCACTATAGCCAGTTGATTTCTATAAATAAATTTAAGAAGAGTACTAGAGTACCAGATCTCCTTGAGCATAATTAGAGAGATATATCAGCAAGCAGCAACAATAGCAGTGCTGCATTTAGTAATTGCACACAGGCACACATCCTTAATAGCCATTAGCCAATAGTCAGTAACTACTTAGTTACTCTGTGTCTGTGCCATGTGTAGTAGTTTATTGCCCTTAGTTTCAGTGTCACTCTGTGTGCTCTCTAGTCTCTACTGCCCAATGTGCAAGTACCTCACCCAACGCAATTAAATTATTTGCTTGCTGTCATTCACTGAATTACAAGAGGGAGTTTCATCACGCATTAAACCATGGTAAATTAAAAAGATATATGGCGCATTAGCCTCTTGTGATAAAAATATGGGCGTGGCTAGGGAAATTTCCAAAATATTGAGTTTCACAATATATTTTCATGTTGGACACCAGTTTACGTTTGTGGTGCTACATGGTCGCATCTCGCGATATGTTGCGTCGCATGGCAGTGTATGCATCGCATGATATTTGTTTTGTTTATATAGCCAACTTCCGGCCTCTGCCTCTTTGAGGGTGTTCAGAAGTAAGAGAGAAAGGATAGTTGGAGAGAGATGGTTGCAGTTTAGTTGGGATTTTGGAGGAGAGTTTTATCGATTCCCTGAGTAAGTTGTCCTGTTTATTGTTTATCATCTGTTTACCTTTACTTTTGTTTGTTGAATTTATCTGTATGTGAAAAAAGAGTGTTAGTTTTTCTGCATTTGTTTTGTTTGTTTGTCTGTCCCTTTGGGTTGAGGAGAGGAGTTGGAAAGGATAGAGCATGGAAGGTGTGGGGAGCTTGAGGAGAGGAGGAGGAGGAGGCAAGAGGAGGAGGATTGGTAGAGGGCAGAGTGGTAGGTGACAGCAGAGTAGGAGTAGGATTAGGAGTAGAGGCAAGAAGAAGGAAAGGGATAGGAGGAGAGGGAGGGGGGATGAGAGGGGAAAAACGGGACCTAGAGAGGCAAGTAAGGAGGGAGGAGAACATGAGGGTAGGGCACGGCAGTAAGGACAGAGAGTTGTGCAGCTGTCAGGGCAGGGGGGAGGAAGGGCAGGAAGTGGGAAATGGGAGATCAGGGGGTGACACCCTCCCCCCCCCCCCCCCCGGAAGTGGAAGTGACAACCCAATCCTTGGGCAGCCAGACAGCACCTCGTGCATGGCTCCATGCACACAAATTCAGCTTGGAGAATATAAAATGCTCATCACTGGTGTCCTAGACAACTACAACATGCTGTTTGGGAACCAGGCTGCAAAGACCCTGGGGACCATCATGCAGGCCATATTGCGACACAGTGGGATCAAAAGGAGCGAAGAGCGATGGCCCAGCTGAAGGTGAAGGTGTCCAACAGAAACAATTACATGCAGCGGACTGGAGGAGGAGCCCTTTGTCTCATAGTCCTTATCCTATGGAGGAGCGAATCATACAGCAGCATGAGATTGGATGTCTTTGAGGGCAGTAAGTGGCACCACCTGTAAACATGAAGAATGCTACAGAGGAACACCTTCTTTTTTACTTTGAATGCTCACATTGAATGTTGCAATGTAAAATGGTACATGTGGACTTGTTAGCATTCTTTGTTTCTACAGTCCTCAGTCCCAGCCATGTAGCCATTCCCCCTGTCCCAGCCATACAACCCCCGGGTCCTAGCAGTATAGCCCCAGGTCTCAGCGACCCCTTTCAGCTGGTTGCAGAGATACAGTGGATGGAGGAAGAGGAACAGGAGCAGCAGCAACCACAACAGTAGCAACTGCTTGAGCACTTTGTGGTGCCCATACTCTTAGACACAAGCATCAATCTGACCAGCTTACTGAAGGGCACTGCCCTGCCAAGGGAGAAAGAAGATGCAAAGTCACCAGCTGCTTCCAGCACCACACGTGTCCTGCGGGATCTTCAAGATGACACCCAGCAAGCTCAGCTCATGAGCCCAGTAATGCCAGCATTGCAGCTGCAAACACCACCTCAGCATCTGCAACCCCTTTAACAGCAGCACTAGCAGCACAAGCACAACCAGCAGAGGTGGATCCAAGTCTGCATGCCACACTTGATCGTAGGGAGAGGAATCATGGGCTGCAGTTACACCATATGCGGGCAGAGCTGGTCTGATTGGGAAGGACCCAGATACAGCATATCTGTTCTGTAGAGCAGCAAACTGTGGCCATTGCACAGGGCTATACCACCGTGGCAACATCAATAAATAATTTGACCACAGCACAACTGCAGCTCATACAGCACCTGCTACAGCCTGCACCCATGCCATCCCCATCTTCACAGGATTCCACAGCAGTCCCCAGCATTCAGAATGGGCTAGGGATAGGCCTCCATAATAAATGCTACCCCCAACCAGCAAAAAGCCCCAGGGAGGAAAAGGGCCATGAACTAGGGATGTGCAGAGGGATGGCATACGTTGCATTCGGTATTCGTATTCACTGGGGGGCAGATACGTTGCATTTGGCAAGGGGGTCCCCTGATACGTTCATGCATTCATTCTTATTTGTTTCCCGGCTAAAATTGAATTAACTACAACCTCCCACCCTCCTGACCCCCCCAAGACTTACCAAAGCTCCCTGGTGGTCAAGCGGGGAGTCCGGGAGCCATCTCCTGCACTCATGCCATCACTGCCGGTATTCAAAATGGCAGTGATGTCCTTTGACCTTATGTCACAGGGGCTACCAGTGCCATTGGTCGGCCCCTGTCACATGGTAGGAGCAATGGATGGCTGGTGCCATCTTGTGCTCCTACCATGTGACAGGGGCCGACCAATGGCACCAGTAGCCCCTGTGACATAGTAAGGGCAAAGGCTATGGGCGCCATTTTGAATACTGGCAGCTGATGGCCCGCGAGCAAGGAGGTCACTCCCGGACCCCCGCTGGACCACCAGGGACTTTTGGCAAGTCTTGTGGGGGTCAGGAGGTTCCCCCAAGACTTGCCAAAAGTCCCTGGTGGTCTAGCAGGGGTCCGGGAGTGACCTCCTGCACTTGGGCCGTCGGCTGCCAGTATTCAAAATGGCACCGATAGCCTTTGCCCTCACTATGTCACAGGGGCTACTGGTGCCATTGGCTGGCCCCTATGACATAGTAAGGGCAAAGACTATCGGTGCCATTTTGAATACTGGCAGCCAATGGCCCGAGTGCAGGAGATCGCTCCCGGACCCCCACTGGACCACCAGGGACTTTTGGCAAGTCTTGTGGGAGTCAGGAGGGTCCCCAAGACTTGGCAAGATGGAGCTGGCCATCCATTGCTCCTACCATGTGACAGAGGCCGACCAATGGCAACGGTAGCCCCTGTGACATAGTAAAGTCAAAGGCTAACGGCGCCATTTTGAATACCGGCAGCCGACGGCATGAGTGTAGGAGATGCCTCCAGGACCCCCCGCTGGACCACCAGGGAGTTTTGGTAAATCTTGGGGGGGGGTCAGGAGGGTGGGGGGCTTGTTTAAATTCGCTCCTTTAGACGGCCAAATAATTTGGTGAAGATTTGTTGTATTCGTGGGGAATCACGATACGTTTCGCTTCCCTACGAATACAACGAATATGGCCCTATACGTTGTGAATTACCAATACGATGGAAACGAATGCACACCCCTACCATGAACCACACTGATGCAAACCCTTAAAAATTGCACTCAAAGATGCCATTTTTAAATGAGGGAGGCCTGTCCTTTGTAGAAAATTCCTATGCCGGCTAGATGGCAGACTTCTGGGCCCATCCTGTGTACAGAGTTCCTATGCCAGGTAGATGAAAGAAGACTGCTGGGCCTGTCCTGACTACAGAGTTCATGTGCTGGCTAGATGGACGTCTGCTGATCCTGTCCTGTCTACAGAGTTCTTGAGCTGATCCAGTTGAAGAGGACTTAGAGCATACCAGTAAACTGGCCATTACACAGGGCTATACCAGCATGGCAACATCCATCAATAATTTGACCACAGCGGTACTGCAGCTCATGCAGTACCTGCTACAGCCTGCATCCATGGCATCCCTGACCTTACAAGAATCCACACCATGGTACAGTCCCTGGCTATCAAGATGGGCCAGGAATAGTCCTCCAAAAGAAATTCCATCCCCAACCAGCAAAAAAGCCCCAGGGAGGAAAAGGACCATGAACCACAGTGCTTCAAACCCTAAAAAGTTATATTCAAAGATATTCTTTAACTAAGCAAGGCCTTTCTTGTGTACAGAGTTCCAGTGCCGGCTAGATGGAAGACTACTAGTCCCATCCTGTGTAGAGAGTTCCTGTGTCGGCTAGATGGAAGACTGATGAGCCCATCCTGTCTTCAGAGTTCCCATAGCCATACTGCTGATTTAGATGGTCCTGAGTATGCCAGCATAGTGCTCCAGTTATGTTCTAATACCCTTTTTTATGATCTGCCAGTACTCCTGCTTCTATGTTGCTATGACTAATCATGATCCTGCTCTTGTGTCATCTCATCTCATCCTGCTTCTGGTGTCTCATCTCATCATGCCTCATCACATCCTGCTGCTGGTGTCTAAAATCATCATGTCTCATCTCATCATGCTGCTAGTGTCTCATCTCATCCTGCTGCTGGTGTCTCATCTCATCATGCTGCTTTCTCATCTCCTAGGGAGGCTGCTATCTCGTCTCCTGGGGCTTCTGCTGTCTCATCTTATCTCATCCTGCTGATGCCTCCTTGCTGCGTTCTCCAGTCCTGGTCCTGCTGCTGTTTCATCTCATCTCATCCTCTTGATGATCTCACAAGCCTTTTCCTATAAAGGGCCCTCTCTGACCTTCCCTCACTGCCTCAGCAACAGATCTAGCTACTCCATAGTAGTGAATGTTGCTTCTCAGCATTCCAGTTTTTGTCAAGCTTGTCTTCAGTCTTTATCCAGTTTGTCTTCAGTCTTTGTTCCAGTTCCTCCATTCTCTGTGTGCCCACTCCAGTCCTTGCCTACATGACCCAGCCTATCAATCTCTCTTCCACTTCTTTGAATGGATACCTGGTCCTGATCCCTGCCTTGACTTCATACATGCCTAAACTGCCTCTGACCACTGCTTGGATCCTAGATATGCCTGACGGCCACCTGCCTACCACCCTAGCAAACTATGGACCTTCTCTTCTGCCATCAGCAGAGATCCCACCTAAGTCCTTCCAGCCCCGGCATCCAAAGGCTTATTCCGAGGGAAACGTGGGCTGGTATAGGTGAAGGTTCTGACCGGTATCTGCTTTGCTTGGATCTGCCTGCCAATGATGAGATCCTGCAGGGCTCCTCCCTGCAGGTATCATCAATCTTGCCTCAGCTCAAAGGTCCACAGACACAACAGTTTGCTGAGGCCATGGACTCAGCAGATATGGCTTCACTGCTGGCCATCCCTGGTATAGCCCACAGGTTTTAAGACCAACAAGGTGCTTTGGAACTCCTGGTTGCAGCGATGGACCGGTTTACTGTCCACTTGGATGCCCTGACCACTCCTGTGGCACCATCTCCTCCTGCACTGGTACCGCTATCTCATTCAGCATCCAGTCAGACAGTTTCCTCAGCTGCCAGCTCTACCCCGATATGCTGAAGATTCCAAGCGATGTCAGGGATTTCTTAACCAGTGCAGAATGCACTTCATGTTACAGGCCCCACTATTACTCAAAGTCTAAGCAAAGACCACATAATCATCTCCTTGCTTGATGGAACAGCACTTGCCTGAACATCTCCCCTCTAGGAGTGAGGAGACCCTATCTTGCTTCACCTGCAACAGTTTATGGAGCTGTTCCACACCGTTTTTAAGGAGCCAGGTCGTGGAGCGACAATAGCCTCTGACCTGCTCCATCTCTGTCAGGGCTCCCAAACCTTAGCCAAATTTGCGGTGGAATTTCGGACATTGGCTTCTGAGCTAACCTAGCAAGAGGAAAATGTAGTTACCATTTTCTAAGAAGGCCTCTCTGGGAAAATCAAGGACAAGCTCACCGCCCAGGATCTTCCCACCTCAGTAGAGGCTCTCATTGCCCTAACCAGCAAAATTGATCTTTGTTTGCAGCAAGGGGCTCAAGAGGCCAGTCTGACATGAAGGAATATTTCATTGGTGCAAAAATTTCAACATCCGCTCTCACCTCCGGCTGCCATACCTTCAACCTCTAATCCTCCAGAACAGCCGATGCAGGTGGGATGCTGCTGCTGTTAGGATTAGTTAGTATGTGGGCCCTGGGCTGAGGTGAGAGATGGTATCACCCACAGGGAGGAGCCCCATGAGCCTCACCATCAGGAGGCAAGGACTCCGATGTCAGACACAGTAACAGTCTAGAGTCTTTATTAAAGAGATAGAGTGGCACTACCCGTGGAGCGGGGGGTGCCAGAGAGGAGGTCACACAGACCAAGAGACACAGGATCGGTGGAATGGGGGATACCCAGATGGGATACCTCTGTAGAGTTGGTAGTGGTCCGTGGAGTGGAGTATACCGAAGAGGTCTTCGGTAGAGATGGCAGTGGCCGCGGAGCAGGGTACACCGAAGAAGGTCCTCAGTAGAGACGGTAGTGTTCCGCAGAGCGGGGTATGCCGATGAGGTCCTTAGTAGAGATGGTAATGGTCCTACGGAGTGTGGTACACCAGAGAGGTCCTCAGTAAAACAGGAAGTGGTCTGCAGAGTGGGGTACTCACAAAAAGAGTAGTGATGGTTCCAGGGAAGCCCTGGGGAGTGGGGCAGGCAGAAGTCCCAGGCATCAGGCCCTCCGAGGAGCAGATAGCCAAAGACGAGAAGAGGGCCCCTGAGGAGCGGGTGCTGAGACGTCTAACGCCAGGAAGCAGGAACTGGAATGCAGGGTCCTCTGAGAACAAGGCAGATTTAGCAAGGTTAGATCCATTTGCCAAGCCGTCAGTAGGCAGGGCCAGCTGGTTTAAATATCTTGGAGGGATGACGTCATCCAGAGGGAACGCCCCCGAGGTCCCACCATGACGTGCTTAAGACTGACCCATGCATGCACACGCGTGCCTAAGGGATTCCGAAAGCAGGATGGCTGTCAGCAGCATCCATGCCGCCCCGGGAGGCCTGGGAGCAGTAGGCAGGCTGTCGGCAGCTGGCAGAGGTTGCCAATCTACCCCATGGAGTCAGGGAAGTGAAGAAAGAGGTGAGCAACAGCAGTCACAGCCATCTGCGACTGACGGGCTTAACAGTACCCCCCTTCTTAGGGCTGCTCTCCGGGGGTTTTGGCTTTCTTGGGTACGAAGCATGGAACTGTTTGATCAACTCCTTGTCAAGGATGTTAACAGCAGGCTCCCAGCTGTTCTGTTTGGGGCCAAATCTTTCCCATGAGATCATATATTCCCAATGCTTCCCGTGTTTCCTTACGTCCAAGATGTCCTAAACCTGATATGTAATATCTTCTTCCGAAGCTAGCGGTTGGGGCTCTGGAGGTTTCTTGGAGAATTCTGATAGGATGAGCGGTTTTAACAGTGAGATGTGGAAGGTGTTATGAATTTTGAGCGAAGTGGGTAGACGAAGGCTGTAAGTGACCGGGCCCAGCCGTAAAAGTACGGGAAAGGGCCCGATGTATCTGGAAGCAAAGCGGGCTGAAGGCAACATTAAGCGAATAAAGTGGGTGCTGAGCCACACCTTGTCTCCAGGGTTCAACTGAGGAGCTGTCTGATGATGGGCATCATAGAACTTCTTTGATTTTAGGGTGGCTTGTTGCAGAAGTTGTTTGGTATGCTCCCACAGTTTATGCAGTTCTTGAGCAGAGGCTTGTGCTGCTGGAGAAGGTACAGACAGAGGTATCGGAAAAGGTGGCAGAGGCTAATGTCCGTACACTACTTGGAAGTAGGGATGTGAATCGTATTTCTGACGATTGAAAATATCGTACGATATTTTCAAAGTCGTCAGAAATCAGGGGCTCCCCGAAACCGATAGGAAAACCCCCACAAAATTGTTCATGGGGGTTCTCTTATCGTTTGGGGGGAGGGCGGGAAAAACGGCACACAAAATCAATCCCTAAACCCACCCCGACCCTTTAAAACATCTCCCTTAGCTTCCCCCACCCTCCCTACCCCCCCAAAAAAACATTTTAAATTACCTGGTGGTCCAGTGGTGGTCCCGGGAACGATCTCCCGCTCTCGGCCGTCGGCTGCCACTAATAAAAATGGTGCCGATGGCCCTTTGCCCTTACCATGTGACAGGGTATCCATGCCATTGGCCGGCCCCTGTCACATGGGGGTCCGGGAGCGATTTCGTTGTCAGCTGCAAGTAATCAAAATGACACCGATAGCCTTTGCCCATACTATGTCACAAGGGCTACCGGGGCCATTGGTCAGCCCCTGTCACATGGTAGGAACACAAGATGGTGCCAATGGCCATGTGACAGGGGCTGACCAATGGCCCCGGTAGCCCCTGTGACATAGTAGTTCAGAGGCTATCGGCACCATTTTGAGCGAGGCTGGCACGGAGGGACAAATGGCTTGCGGGACCCCGCTGGACCACCAGGGATGTTGGTAAGTCTTGGGGAGGGATCGGGATGGTGGGGCGGGTTGTATGTAATGTATTAAAATGAATTTAAATGCTTGGGGTGGGGTTTTTTTAGCTTTGTTTTCCCGCGTCGTTTTTTGGGCCAGTTTCTGTTTTCCCTGTTTAGGTTTTTTTCGGTTTTCAAAAAAAAAAAGAGAAAAACCGAACTTTACCATGAAGTATCCGAGTCAAAAAATGACCTGGTAGAAAAAAAACGAAGCACATCTCTACCATGTACATGTGGCGGGCAGAAATGGATTGGAAACACGTCTTTTTTGGCAAGCGCTAAGGACGCGTAAAAGCCGATACTGAATCGCCGATACTGAATCGCGTGTCAAAACGTGCGTCCAAAGTGGCTTAAAAACCACGCAACCACGGCCGCGCTTTACTGTATCGGCTTAGCAAGGTAGGCAAGAAAAGGTGTTTTATTGACTCACTAGGGCTATGTAGGTGTGCCAGAGCAAAAACCTCATTTCATCGCACATAATAATTGCCACTATCCCACAATAACTGCCGCTATGGCATGATAAAAACTTTTTTGCCACTCTACCGTTAATAAAAAAGGTGTTGTTATTTGCCATGTTAAATCCAGTGTTAGTATGTGATATTTTATTGTGAAATGAAGTAGGAGACCCTCATTTGCATACGTTTATTTATTTTGCATACTCATTATCAAATTTAAATACTAATGCACATGTGTTAGTACCACTTTATTGCGTGATAGACACTGTTTAACAGGCCATAATGCCCTAATGCAGCTTAATGCATCTAAGGGTATATGTGCTAGCAGGGATGATAACTTTCAAAGTGGCGCATGGGCGTACATGTGTGCACATTCTTCGGCTTGTGCCAATGGATGCAGTTATTTTATGGACCCAGAAAACAAATCGGAAGCCGATCCAGTTGGCTGTATAGCAGTAGAAGAAGCGAAGATCGGTGTATATACAAAGAGCGAAACTCGGCCAGAGTCGGGCTATTTTCAATAAAGGGCTTTTTGTATATATACCGATCTTCGCTTCTTCTACTGCTATGCAGTTATTTTATAACATACGCAATAGGGATGTGAATCGTTTTTCTGATGATTGAAAATACCGTAATATATTTTCAAACTCGTCAAAAATCGGGGGTCCCCGAAAGCGAAATGGCACGGGCCATCCATTGCTCCTACCATGTGACAGGGGCTGGCCAATGGCACCGATAGCCCCTGTCACATGGTAAGGGCAAAGGGCCATTGGCACCATTTTGTTTACCGGCAGCCGACTACCCGAGAGCGGGAGATCGCTCCCAGGAGCCCCGCTGGACCACCAGGTACTTTAAGAAAGTTTTTTTTTGGGGGGGAGGGTGGGGGATTCTAAAGAATTAGATTTAAAGGGTCAGGGTGGGTTTTTTGTTTATCGGCTCGGGCGCAGCCGATAAAAAATAAACTATTCGGACCGCAGGAAACAGAATTTCCCGATGGTCCACGAAACCGAAACCAGAACCGATTCCAGTTCCGATTCACATCTCTAATAAGCAAGTGTATGCACGCATGTTATAAAATTTCCTGGCAAAGCACATGTATGCTCAATTTTAAGTGGGCACTCACCTGTGCATGCAAATGCCACTTCTACCGCATAACTGGGAGGAATTTAAAAAGGACACATTCCGACACTATTCTCCGTTTTACCAGTTCATTCAAAATTTGCTCAGTTAAGGGATAGGACTTCTGAACCCCCCTAGTTTAATAGCCTTCCTTTCGCCCTGTTAGCCCTGACCTTTAAAGCTCCGCTGATCTGCCTAGATTTATTGTTTTATAACTTACACGTCATCCATAGCAGAAGTAAACTTATGCGGCAGGGGACCCCGGTGTGCGCCAGTGTGCTTAAGTATTTACGTGCAAATTTTAGGTTAAAATCCTAGAAAGCCCATGCCTGCCCAGACAATACCCTTTCATTGCCCCTTTTTGAAAACTTTCATTTGTAGTGCAGCACCATTTTCACTCATATCCGGGCAGTTTTTAAAAGCTGCTCGGCACACACTGGCCTGACATATTCACACATCCCCTAACTAATGCATGCATCTGGCTTTTAAAATTCACCTTTAAGTTTTGTGTTTTTTCTCCATTGACTTTACTGAGTGATCCACTTCCTTCTCGTATTATTATGTTGTAGTTCTGGCGGTGGATTGGTGATGATTAATTAATATTATAGTTATTATTATTGCAACATAGCTTAGCCTGAAGAGTGCATCAGTAGTAACACTGCAGCAATATAGAACAGAGGAGATCCCACTGAGCTGAGAATTAAACCTATATTTCTGTTGTACTGTTGGTGGTGGTAGGGTCATTTCTTTTTTAATCACAGTCAGACCTTTTGACTCTGCGGCTGCCACTGCGATAATGCAGAATCAGCAATGGTCTAGTCATATGGGACATCCTGTGGGACGCTCTTTCCTTTTTAAATTTATTGTTGGTTTAAATTTTCACTCACTTTCCTGTGTTATTCCTCCCAGCCCTGAGGCATATAAACTTACTACATTGTATACTCAGTGAACTCATTGTAGTGCTCACTGCTTGCTCACATTCCTTATTCATGTAAAACAGGATTTCCTAATACTTGTTCTTAGTCCACTCCTGCAACACTTGTCTTTAAGAATAGCAAGTAATGAACACAAGTAACTACCTAACTCTACTAGTAATATTGAAGCTATATTCAATCAATCATTCCATTGCCATTTGGAAGAAAATGTGGTACCATGTGGCAGGTGTTAAAATTTGATAGCAGCAAGAGTACTGGTACTGGCACTAATAATAAATCTGCAACTAGCAGCAGTGCTGGCAGTGGCAACAGGGGCATCAGGAACTGGAAGATCAGCTCTTGGGGTCCCTAGCAAGACACAGCACTTATTTGGGAAGGGTAAGAGTGATAATCCTAAAGCTTTTGAGGATGTAGATGAAGGTTGCAGCAGGTTCATGTCAGCTAGGGATGTGAATCGTTTTAGGACGATTAAAATTATCGTCCGATAATTTTAATATCGTCTTAAACCGTTATGGAACACAATACAATAGAGATTCTAACGATTTATCGTTATAAATCGTTAGAATCGTGAGCCGGCACACTAAAACCCCCTAAAACCCACCCCCGACCCTTTAAATTAAATCCCCCACCCTCCCGAACCCCCCCCCCCAAATGACTTAAATAACCTGCGGGTCCAGCGGCGGTCCGGAACGGCAGCGGTCCGGAACGGGCTCCTGCTACTGAATCTTGTTGTCTTCAGCCGGCGCCATTTTCCAAAATGGCGCCGAAAAATGGCGGCGGCCATAGACGAACACGATTGGACGGCAGGAGGTCCTTCCGGACCCCCGCTGGACTTTTGGCAAGTCTTCTGGGGGTCAGGAGGCCCCCCCCCAAGCTGGCCAAAAGTTCCTGGAGGTCCAGCGGGGGTCAGGGAGCGATTTCCCGCCGCGAATCGTTTTCGTACGGAAAATGGCGCCGGCAGGAGATCGACTGCAGGAGGTCATTCAGCGAGGGTTCCGGCGCCTCGCTGAACGACCTCCTGCAGTCGATCTCCTGCCGGCGCCATTTTCCGTACGAAAACGATTCGCGGCGGGAAATCGCTCCCTGACCCCCGCTGGACCTCCAGGAACTTTTGGCCAGCTTGGGGGGGGCCTCCTGACCCCCACAAGACTTGCCAAAAGTCCAGCGGGGGTCCGGAAGGACCTCCTGCCGTCCAATCGTGTTCGTCTATGGCCGCCGCCATTTTTCAGCGCCATTTTGGAAAATGGCACCGGCTGAAGACAACAAGATTCAGTAGCAGGAGCCCGTTCCGGACCGCTGCTGTTCCGGACCGCCGCTGGACCCGCAGGTTATTTAAGTCATTTGGGGGGGGGGGTTCGGGAGGGGGGGGGATTTAATTTAAAGGGTCGGGGGTGGGTTTTAGGGGGTTTTAATGTGCCGGTTTTGCGATTTTACGTTTTTTCGATTTTTTACGATTTTTCACGATATTTTACCCCCCCAAACGGCAACAATACGATTCCCTCCCCCTCCCAGCCGAAATCGATCGTTAAGACGATCGAGGACACGATTCACATCTCTAATGTCAGCAGCAAGGAGGAGGAAATCCTGAAAAACATGAAGGGCAGACAAAGGACGGCTCTGTGCAGTGCACTGTATTCTTTGATCAACAATCAGCGCCAGATAAGGTCTTGCATTTGGAAGATGATTATTCAGATGTAGCTGATGATAATGATGACTATGAAGAAGAATCTAATGAAGATATCCAAATCTTAGTTTGCTGCTAAGGATGAGTGGGAGGGTTTTACTGCTAGTCAGATTTCTTAGGAAGAGGGGGAGGAGATCAGTGGCAGTGGTAAATGGCACATTATTTTCTTATAGCATTTAAATGCACTCTGTAAATTGACAGTTGCTAGATTTATATAACTGGCTGCTATTTTGCAATTTCTGCATTGTCGAGTAAGGATGTGTGTTATTGACTGCACTAACCTGATTTATAGCAAGGTCAATAACTCAGTGTCCTTATTGCCTGCAACAAGATTTCTCATATCTCAAACTGACTGCATTAATGGGCTACCATGGCTAATAATACAAATCCTAAGTGTTCAAAAGTCAATGAATTCCTTGAAAAACTATACATAGATCTCAAATGTGAAGTTGAATAAAGTCAAGTAGGCCTATATCCTTCAGAATTCTATTATGTGCATAGATTTCTCATATTTTATGGGTAGAGAAAAGTTTAAAACATCCTTTCACTTGACTATGTTGTAAGTATTGTCAGAATACTGGTGACTGCAGTCAGGAAGTAGGACACCTGAACTTGGAAAGACAATTACAATACTAAAATAAAGGGCAATTTTCAAAAGTCATTTATGTAGGTAAATGGCTAGTTACCCAGGTAAAAAGGCTTTTTGAACATTGCTCCTCCTCCTCGGGTAAAATGACCCATGTTGTTTTACATTCATGTACTCTGATCCACATTGAGTGAATGCATTGTTTGATGGGAAAAAAAAATAGCCATGGAAAAAGCAGGTGCAAATCTGTACAGGCACATTTTTCTTAGGCAAATTTGAAAGGAAAAGTATCCACATATTTTCCCTTTGACAGCTGGAAAAAACTCCATAGAAAAAAAGTATCCTCAGATTTTACAACTACTCAGAGAGATTTGATAACTGATTCTGTAATAACATGGCAGATGATGGCAGAAAAAGGCCAATTAACCCATCCAGACTGTCCAGCCATTCCGTTCACACTGCTAAGGATGCAAAATGTATAACCAGCTGTTAGATCTCTTTTCATCTGGACAGTCTCTATCCTCCCCCCCAGCACCACGACCTGCATTCTACCATTCCAGGCAGAAAAGTATACAAGATCCCCACCCAGATTCTTCCAGCACCCACCCATCCCATATCTAACCACAAGTGGTAAGGTAGCCATAGAATGTGTTGATATAAACAGAATATCTTGTATGAAGCTGGGGACTTCACATTCCAAGGAGAAGGGAAAACATCCTTCTAGGGGAATAAGATGGTATTTCTCATTTTGGTAACGTGATACCCTGAGCTACTGTTATTGCAAAAGTCAATCACTTGTGGCTTAATTGCCAACCATATGACAGGCAAATCCTTTCTGAAAGACTGTTAAAAAACACTTTAAATTCTAAAGTGTTTTTGTTCCTCCACCACCACTGGCAAGATGCTTTGAAACCTCACCACAAATATGCTCAATATTTAAATATCCTCCATGCACCTCCATAGTTAGGCTCAAGACACAGTATCTATGTGCTAATGTGAACAGAGCTAGGGAAATTAGTTCTAGATCTTGAGAATTACAAACAGGTCAGCCTATTTTTAGGGGTGGAGGGACTTAAGCACCCCAGATATACAAATAAGCTGGGTTTAAAGATCAAACAAATGCAAATATGCTAGATGAATATTCATAGTGGATATCCTGGGAACAGACTTGTTTGCAGTTTTTAAGGATTGGAGTTTTCTATTCCTGGTCTAGTAGTTTCTTGGGGATTGATGTACTAACCTGCAATATTTTCCATGGCTTAAAGGTCCATTTTCATGAAAGTTTTCTGTGAATGCCATTGCTTTCTTCTCTCATTAGCAAAGTTTTGTGAGAAATATTTTATGCATTGCCATGACCAGGAACATTGCATGTTCCTGGTCATGGGCAATGCATGATTCCGGCCAGTGCGCCTCAGGGCTACTATGGTATTAAAGGGGCCACAGAGCCTGTCTGCAGCTCTCCCCCCCCTCCCCCCACACACACACATATACACAAGTGTTTCCAAAAAACCCATAATGGTCCATGTGGACACCCCATCATTGATTCCAACCTCTGACCTACACATCCATAAAATTAACAAAAAGGTTTATTTTTTCTTAATCCTGCCTCTTATCCCCAATAATAAGTGCAAACTCCAATTTAGGGCTTCCACTCCAAGTCCCCCCCAACATTTACCCCACAGGTCGGTTGGTCTTCTAGGGTCATGACTCATGAGCAAACTCCACGTCTTTCTGCTTCATCAGCATCTTTCTGAAAAATGGCACCAGATGACCTATGTACTCCTTTATACATGATGGAACAAAAAAGTGTATGGTGGTCAGCTGGTACCATTTTCAAAGATCACACCAGGTAGGGCAGAGTAAGTGGGGATTTCTCCTGCTTTCAGAAGACATCTATGAGGTAATCTTTTGGGGGGATATGTTGGTGGGGGGAGGGCCACAGGTTAGTGCTTTTACTTATTTTGGTGGACAAGCAGACAGGGCTTAAGAAAGGATAATTTTTGCTTACTTTTCTGACCTGTGAGTAACAGGTCATGAACGAGGATGTGAAGTCCATATGGACAACTTCCTAGGACATCTCTCTTTTTGAGGGGTAGAGTCAATGCCTTGGACTCTCCGATTAGTCAGTGGTGTATCATCCTTTTTCGTGTTATACAACTTTTATATTTCATTAATCTTGTCTTTATCTTATGTGTAGTTTTATCAACATAGGGCTGGATTTTAAAAGCCCTACGCGCGCCGGAACTATTTTTAAAAGGCCCAGTGACGCGGTAAAGCCCCGGGATGTGTGTAAGTCCCGTGGAATTACTAAAGGGGCGGTCCGGGGCGGCTCGTGGGTGGGACAGAGGTGGGGACAGAGGCCTCTGAAACAGCGGCCATTGCTGCTGTGTCGAAGGATTGCGTGCCGGCAGCCTGCCGGCACGCGCAACTTGTGCCTGCCCGAAGGCAGACACAAACGGTAAGATAAAACTTTTGAGGGGGTTAGAGTAGTGCTTGGGGGGGAAGGTTAGGGGAAGTGGTGGGAAGGTCAGGCTAGGGAGAAGGGAATGGGGGAAGGCACTGCGGCTCGGCACGTGCAAATCGCACAATTGTGCACCCCCTTGCATGCGCCAACCCCTAATTTTATAACTTGCGTGAGCCTGCGCGCGCAAGTTATAAAATCGGGTGTACATGTACACATGCCGGGTAGTTCGCGCACCCTTTTAAAATCTATCCCATAGTGTATATCACACAGACATATTATTAGATATATAACTCATATTGATCTACAATCTGCTTGATGCCTTAATATGATAAACATCCTTTTGGTAATTTTATGTGATCACCCTGCAAAACAAGTGGACACATAATACAACTTCCAAAAGGATGTGGGCCTCCACCTTCCAAATTCACAAAAATGTCTGATGTAACCCTATCTAACAAAGATCTAATAATATGATCCTCAATATTTTTCCCCCATGAGAAAGGATATCTAGATGGTTCCTGAAATATACATGTCCCTTAAGGATGTCAAAATGTTTTTTTTTTACAATTTCACAAATGTTCACAGAAGCAGTCAAGGCCCTAATATTCAAAACTGAATGACTGCGTGGGAGAGCCGGCGCTCCGAGGCAAGTGCCTGCTCTCCCAACGCGCGCCCAGGCTCCTCTCCTGGGCGCACAATGCAGTATTTAAATTAGGGCCCGCACTAATAAGGAGGCGCTAGGGACACTAGCGTGTCCTAGCGCCTCCTTATTGGCGGAAGCGGCAGCTGTCAGCGGGTCTGACAGCCTACGCTTAATTTTACCGGCGTCCATTTTTTTTTTTTTATAGAAGATTTTTATTTTTTTTTAATTTTGGGGCCTCCGACTTAATATCGCTATGATATTAAGTCTGAGGGTGTACAGAAAAGCAGTTTTTTCTGCTTTTCTGAACACTTGCCCGTTGCCGTCTGACATTAACTCCTGCCTTTGGCAGGAGTTAATTTCTGAAAGTAAAATGTGCAGCTTGGCCGCATATTTTGCTTTCTGTATCGCGGGTGAATACCTAATAGGCTCATCAACATGCATTTGTATGTGATGAGCGCTATTATTTTCTGGGGCATTTTTGAGCATGAGTAATTTGCTATTCCCCTTTCCCCCCATGCTTCTCATCTCATTCTCACTCCTTTCCTCAAGCTCCCTGTGTTAGAGGTCATTAATTAAGTTTGTTCTCTTTTGAGCAGGTAAGATATGCTGATTCCCTTCTCTGTGTTTTTAGCATAAAAAAACTACTAGAAATAGAGTTATTCCCCAACCTGCCTAAGTTTAGCATATATTTACTTCTGGCTAGATAGGAAAGTAACTTTGAGAGCTCAGAAATCATCTTTATTTCAGCAGGCTGCATGACTGCCTTTCTGTGATTTGATTAGCTGAAGAAATGTAATACATTCTGTTTCCTTTTGTGAGCTTTACATTTTATATGAAAAAAATCCACTAAAAGATCACTTGCTATGTTTCCCTAAAAAAACCCTAAAATGATGATAATTATTAAGAAGTTTGGTTTGACTTTTGAGCAGATTCATAAGAACATAAGACTTGCCATACTGAGTCAGACCAAAGGTCCATCAAGCCCAGTATCCTGTTTCCAGCAGTGGGCAAATCAGGTCACAAGGGGTAGATAGATTTCAAGTTGGTTTATGAACCTTTCCTCCAGAAATGTGTCCAAACCTTTTTCAAATGCTACTATAATAATAGCTTTCACCACATCCTTTGGGAACAAATTCCTGAGCTTAATTTTGCATTGAATAAAAAAAATTGTTTCTCATTTTAATTTGAAATGTATCGCTTAGTAACTTCATTGTATGTCCCCTAGTCTTTGTACTATTTGAAAGAGTAAACAACTGATTGCTCGTTCTACGCCACTCATTTTTTATAGTCCTCTATCATAACTCCCCTTATCCGTCTCTTTTCCAAGCTGAAGAGTCCTAACCTCTTGAGCCTTCCCTCACAGAGGACTTGATCAATCCCCTTTATCATTTTGGTTGCCCTTCTCTGTACCATTTCTAATTCTGCTATATTATTTTTAAGATGTGGTTACCAGAACTGCACAAAATACTCGAGATGAGGTTGCACCATGGAGTGATACAGAAGCATTATTATATTCTCTGTTTTATTTAGAGATGTGAATCAGAACCGGAATCTGATTGGTTCCAGTTCTGATCCAAATCTTAAAATTTTTATCGCCCAGCCCAATTTGAGTTTTGATTATCAGCTGCGCCCGATCCGATAATCAAAAAACCCTCCCCCACCCTCCCGAACCCCCAAAATAGGTTTTAAAATTACCTGGTGGTCCAGCGGGAGCGCGGGGTGCGATCTCTTGCTCTCAGGCCATCGGCTGAGTTAATACAAATGGCACCGATGGCCCTTTGCCCTTACCATGTGACAGGGCAAAGGTAGCGCTGGCGCCATTTTGAATACTGGCAATATGGCCTGAGTACAGGAGATTGCTCCTGGACCCCCTCTGGACCCCCAGGGACTTTTGGCCAGCTTGGGGGGGGCTCCTGACCCCCACAAGACTTGCCAAAAGTCCAGCGGGGTTCCGGGAGCGACCTCCTGCACTCGGGCCGTATTACAGGTATTCAAAATGGCGCCGGCGCTACCTTTGCCCTCACTATGTCATAGGGGCTGACGGTCGGGGTAGGTTTAGGGGTTGTTTTGGTGTGCCGGTTTTCCCGCCCTCCCCCCACCCCCCGATTTATGATTTTTCACAATAAATCAGGGGAATTTCTATTGTATCGCGACTCTAACAATTTTTGATGATTTAAAAAATATCTGACAATTTTTTTAAATCGTCAAAAAACGATTCACATCCTAGTTTTATTCTCCATCTTTTCCTAATAATCCTTAGCATTTTATTTACTTTCTTGGCTGCTACTGCACATTCAGCAGACAATTTCAATGTATTATCAGCAATGACATCTAGCCCCTTTTCCAGAATGGAGACTCCTAATGTTGACCTTGCATTTTGTAGCTATATTTTGGGTTACTCTTCCCTAAGTGCATCACTTTGCACTTGTCCACATTAAATTTCATTTGCCATTTGCATGCCATACTCCCAGATTTGCAGTGTCTTCTAGCAATTACTCACAATCTTCTTGTGATTTAACAACTTTGAATAATTTTGTGTCATCGGCAAATTTGATCACCTCACTCATTTCCATTTTCAGGTTGTTTATAAATATATTAAAAAGCAATGGTCCCAGAACAGATTAGAACATAAGAACATAAGAAAATGCCATACTGGGTCAGACCAAGGGTCCATCAAGCCCAGTATCCTGTTTCCAACAGTGGCCAATCAAGGCCATAAGAACCTGGCAAGTACCCAAAAACTAAGTCTATTCCATGTAACCATTACTAATGGCAATGGCTATTCTCTAAGTGAACTTAATAGCAGGTAATGGACTTCTCCTCCAAGAACTTATCCAATCCTTTTTTAAACACAGCTATACTAACTGCACTAACCACATTCTCTGGCAACAAATTCCAGAGTTTAATTGTGCGTTGAGTAAAAAAGAACTTCCTCCGATTAGTTTTAAATGTGCCCCATGCTAACTTCATAGAGTGCCCCCTAGTCTTTCTACTATCCGAAAGAGTAAATAACCGATTCCTAGGGCACTCCACTATTTACCTTTTTCCATTGAGAAATTTGCCATTTAGCCTTACTCTCTGTTTTCTACCTTTTAACCAGTTCTCAATCCAAAATAGGACCCTGCCCCCTATCCCATGACTTTTTAATTTCTGAAGAAGTCTCTCATGATGGAATTTGTCAAATGCTTTTTGGAAATCTCCACATGTTTATTTACCCCTCAAAAAGTTGTGGCAGATTGGTGAGGCAAGACTTCCCTTGGTTGGTTCCATTAAACTATGCCTAACCAGCTAATAAAATTCTGCTGACTGCTACCGACTGGTCTGGTGTTTGTAAGCGTGGCATATCCTGCTGGTGTTTTGCATGAAGCCATCTGTTACACACACAGCTGATCTAGTTACTCCCCTTCCTTCCGGCACAGCTCCTGGGCCTTCTTCTTTAGGTCTTCAATCAATACAAATAAATAAGGAACAAAATGCTTTTTGTTCAATGTAGCTGGTTCTGTGACCTCCTCATATCTATGTTATCTTTTTTTTCCCCTGTAGGCCCTTAATCCTATGTTTTCTTGACGCCTTGATGTCCTTTCTGCATCAATATATGCTGTTCATCTTTTGCCCCACCTTTAACCCTCTAGCCCCTTACTGCCCAACACCCTTACCTCTAACAAAAACACCCTCACCTCTAACAAACACACCCTTACCCTCAATCCCCAAAAACTGACCCACCCCTTACCACCATACCCCCACCCTCACCGACCTATTTTCCACTAGAAGCATAGAAACATAGAAATGACGGCAGAAAAGGGCCAAATGGTTCATCCAGTCTGCCCATCAAGCTTATGGAAGTATCTGCTATGCTGTGTCGGTTACCCCCATGCTTATCAGTTTCCCAGTCTGTAAAAGTCAGGGCTCTCGGTTGCTGTTTGAATTCAATTCCCCGTTATGCCTTGCCGTTGAAGCAGATAGCAATGTTGGAGTTGCATCAAAGTATCAGGCTTATTGGTTAAGGGTAGTACTGCCATACTTGTTTCCCCAAACCATAAAAGTCAGGGCCCTCATTGATTGCTGTTCAAATCCAATTCCCCTTTTCCTTTACCCCGTGGGGATAGAAAGCGCCGCAATTACATTCCATTTGTAGGCAGCTCCAGGCCTGCTGCATGGTTCCGAGATTCTGTTCCCCACCTCAGATGGGACATCAGCCTAGCCATGTCCCTGGTGATGAAATTTGGTTGCTATGCTGGGAGTGTGGGCATCTAAAATACTATAGTAAATCTGTGCATACCCATATAGGCACGTATTGGCCCTCGCAGAGTTATTGAAAGTTGTCTCTCATTCTAGTATTTTTGCACAGTTTTGGGGTGTTTTGCACTAGTTTTCATATGAAGCCCCTATTTTCCAAAAAAAACTTTGCAGCTTAATACATCAGCCTCTTAATGTCAGGTACTGAATCGTACATGAATGTGAAAAGACAAGGAGTAGCATACACAGTAACTGTATGCATCAACTTGAACTCTATTGAGTACATTTTCAAATGGGTTACAAGTGGAAAATTAGCATATGTGCATGTAAAATAGCCTACTAATATAAACAACAAAAGTTCCCCTATATTTTCAGTTGCGCGCACATTTACTGGCCTAAAAAAGCGGTGGTCGAAGGGTGTCCCGGGGCGGGGTAAGGAGGTATGCACAGAAGTTGTTATTTTGTAAGAGATTTATGTGAATACATTAGCCAAGATATTGTGCAATTTTATACCTGTTAATTGATGTGGTCAAGTGAAATAAGACTTGTCTGCTATTTTTGGTTGAGCTGGTAGTTCAGGGTGAAGTACTAGATGGTCTAAGTGAACTGGAAATTGGCTGGGTGATATGGTGGAGGTATCCATAAACTGGTAATTTCATGTATGTGAATATACTTTAAAATATACTTGCCTCTATGTATAAATCAGGGTTTTACGCTTGCATAAATTATACACGTGTATATAAATATAAAATAGGTAAAATAACTAAGTGCTTTCATTGCATTTCAAATATTTGCACTTACTGAAACATATGGGTACATTCAGAGCTGAGCTATGCTGTATTTTATAAACTAACCAGTAGCCCGTTGCACAGTTTATAAAATACTAGGATAAATCTCCACACATCCACTTACGCACGCAGTAACACATATACAGGCTAATTTTAAAGCAAAAGCGCATGCACCCCTACACATGCATTTCGGTGCAGGAGCAAAGATATGCTGGAATTTTAAAATCTGCATGCACTTTCATGCATATGTTTGAAAATATACCAACCGTGCATAAGTATGTTCCTAATTTTAAGAGGTTACGCGAGCACAGCTAGCATGCTTGTCTTCCATAGGACTTTATTGGCTTTTACACATGCATGTAGGCAGACTTTAAAAGATGCCTGCGCTAGGGACAACCCAGGTTTTCCAATTAGTCCACCAGTTTTCCTAGTTAATAACAAGATTTTTCTGATCCCTCTGGTTCTTCATCCTGCATGCCCCCAGATGACCCAGTCCCCCTCATTGTGTCCTCTAAGCCCTAAAACTCAAGATCTACAGACTTGCTCTTCATCTGGAGCAGCAGTAAAGTTATGCAAATAACAAGCAGGCGCAGGCCATAGTCTCCAGTTTTTAAAATACAGAGTTACATGCCTAACTGTTGGCCCTGCCCCAGAATGTCATGCCCTGCCCATGCCCCACCCTCTTATTTTGGATGCGTGCACCAGTATATACATGCATACTTTGCGGCTCTTTAAAATCCGCGTTGCTTGCGTGTGACCAACATATGTGCGTATGAAGGCATTTTTGCGTGAGCAATGCTTTTAAAATCTACCTCATAGGTTTACAAGTTGTCCTCTATAATTACATTTTAATAATTTGTACTGAGTTAACATGAATGAGAAAAAGAAAATAAAATTGAAAATAATTCCCTGGAGCTACAAATGCATATGAAAACATAATTCTACTGAAAGCTGAGGAAAGGTTCAGGCTGTTAAGTAGCAAAGTAGGAAACAAAGTATTGCGCCAGGAGATAGACCCTTGGCCTAGTGCAGGATTGGTAGGCTTCCTGGTCGGAGCCAGAGATCGTCTGCCACCAGGAGGCGGAGCACAGGAGGAGACAGAGGCTAGCTGGAGCTTTGCCACTAGCCACCCTAGGCACCCCCGGGTTGAGCCCTTGGGTACCCGGGCCGCCTGGTCTTAGGTGGGCCTCACAGGATCTCCTTAATAGGAAGTTCAGGGGTGTGCCCACCAAATCAAGGGTGCACGGTCGACACTTAGGCCGGAAGTCTTGGGTGCATGAGAAGGCCAGAAGAGTGTCTCTGAATGTATAGTGAGGATCAATGCCAGGTTCAAGGAAGCATGATCAGCCAATGCAAGGGTCAGAGCCAAAAATCAGTCCATGGATAGTCAGGCAAAGCAGAGGTCAGTTACCAGTCCGTGGGTAGTCAACCAAAGCAGGGGTCAAGTTCCAGGAGGCAGTCAGATGTGGTCGAGTTCAGGCAGAGGTCAGTTCCAGGCAGCGTGCAGACGAGGTCGTAGAAGCAGGCAGAAGGTCAGAGGCAGGCAGCAGTAAAACGTAGTCAAGGAAAGCCGAGGTCAGTACCGAGAAGACAGTCCGAAGGTACTATCTGGGGAGACAAGGAGACAAGGGACGCTGGAACAGGAGGATGCTGAAACAGAAGGACCCTGGAACAGGAGGATGCTGGAGCAGAACTGGAACAAGACTGGAACAAAGGCTGGAATGAGACTGAAACAAAGGCTGGAACGAGAATGGAACACAGACTGGAACGCAGAGGCAAACTAGAAACACGCACGGCGTCGACCCGATTGCCAAGGCAGGGATCAAGGGAATGAGCCCTGCCTTATATAATGAAAGGTGATGACCTCATCGGGGAGCATCGGACCTGGGTTTCCTGCGCTTGGGTCTTTAAATGGGATGACATAGGCCGTGCGCATGCCTAGGGGCAGGGCCGAGGAGCAGGAAGACGCGGAACCCCGGCGGGAGCTCCGCTGTGAGGCCTGGTCGGGCGAAGGTGAGCGGGGAAGCCGGGGCGCCGCAAACTCGCTGAGGTCGCAGAGGAGGTGAGCCCTGTGCTGGTGGACAGAGTAGCGAGGTGAGAGGGGCCGGCTGTGCTGCGGAAGCGGCTGGGGAGCGCCACACAAAAGGCTTCAGTTTGGCTTTGTTACTCTGCTCTAATTATTAGGATTCCAAAATCAAACTCGGCTGGAATTCTAGTTTTTTTTAAATCTTGTTTTATACCTGGAGGAGCTAGCTGGCATTTCTTCATCATTTTTATTATGTCTGAATAAATAATAACAGAAGCAACAGCCAAATGCATGACAATTTCATTTTTTCCCTTTGCTCTTAGCTGCCAGCAGGGCTACATTATAAGAATTTGAAGCTAAGCTAATTGCTTTCTGTTGGGCTAGCTCTGCTTCAACTAAAAGCAGATGTTTGGAAGAGTTTACTGAAATTGTTGTGGTATTGCAAAAAAGCATGAAACTAACATATATCCTCATTTAACTTTCCTTCAAATGAATTTGAAATATTTAATTGTAAAAAATACTGGGTCTGATGCAGCAAGGATTTAAAATCAATGATAAAGCTTAATGCTAGACAATTACTAAGAGCCTCTGGAGCCATTGCAGTCCAATTTTGATATGGAGAAAAAAGCTGTACTGTATTTGCCTTCATTGTACAAGGACAAGAGATTTTGCTAAAATTAAGGGGAAAAATGTAGCCAATGAAACTTTTAAACAATGTAAAAAGTTTATTACAGTGAAAATTGTACGAATGCATCTGCCCACTTGCAAAAAGGTGTGATCTTGATTGCAGGTCCTTTGTAAAGTCCCAGGGGGGTGAAATTAATTACCAGAAGATAAGTTATCCTTTGTTTTTTTGCTGGAATACAACCAAGGAAGGACAAGAGAGAGAATTTTCAAAATCAGAATTTTTGTTCTCTCTCTCTCTCTGACTGAAGAAGATATCCTGCAAAGATACATTTTTACAAGTCATGCCATTCGGGAATTACTATGACAGTTCAATGAATTTGAGTCAGTATGGTGTGGTCAAACACATGTGCAGCTTTAGTCCATGTTAAATTTCTGCAGGTGTTCCCTTCTTATCCATAGTTGTATTTGGATTAACACAAGCTGCTTTTGCAAGACATTTTCATTGGGAAAATATCTGAAATTCCCTCATATCTTAGAGGTCCTTTGTCACATAAAAATGAGTTTTTCACAGATGGATTTCCAAATATGATTGTGGAAGTAGATTACAGTCATACTGTTCTTTGTTTGCCTGCAGCCATTAAACATGTATTTACAAATAGGAAACTGGTCCATCTCATGCACAGTTAAATACTAGGGCTGATTTTTGTGTGAGATAACTCAAACATGTTTAATCTTGTTTTTCCCTCATTTCTTTCTTCAAAAGATGTTGCTATGCTGGTTAAAAATTGAAATTTCCTGTTCTCACCTTTCTCTCTGCACTTATTTCAGCCAGCTGAGACCGAATAGTCCAGTCAGGATAAATCAGACACACATTACAAGAGGCTGTCCTCCCCAGATATAAAGACACTCTTGGATTTCTGGCTGACTAAAGATGATTCTTGATTAATTAGCAGAACCTGTAACTTGTCTCCAGGTGGCATAAAAATCAGTTCAGAAGAGAACACATTGGGAGAACTGGCGGAGGATCTGCAGTGTAGAACAAGATGCTGTGAAATATTTCCAGGATTTTGCTGTCAATTAAATTGTCAGAGCGATGAAGCTAAGAAGACTAAAGGAACTGTGAATAAGGATTTTGTTCAAAATGTCCTGTTGTTTAGCTACTTGGCTAAAGTTTATTTTTATTTAAAATGAAGAACTAGGATTTTTTGTTTCATTTCTTTTCTAAACTGTTAAAGAGTTAGTGGTACTGCATTCCTGCTAGGCTCCAGTGGTGAAATAAACTGCCTCTTTGTGAATATAGCCCTGGCCTATGTCATAAGGAGTACACAAGCCCACTTACTGTAAACTCATTCCCAAGCTTTTATTGGTAGCTGGCCCAGTTTTCTGGAATGCTCTACCTTTTAGGAATGTGCATTCAATTTAAATGAATGCAAAAAATGTTAAGACTGAGGCCATTTTCAGTTTGTTCCAAACAGAAAGAAACAAAAATTGGCTTCTTTGAAAATACCCCAAAATGTTTCAAATATATTGGTATTCAATGCATTTTTTAAAAAATGGACTACCAGCAGGACCAGGCCTCCGCACCAGGACCTACTGCCAAGGCCTAGGCCAAGCTGGGCCTAGCACTCGGCCCTAGCATTGAGGCCAGTTCTGGCACTGGGGCCTGGCACTGAGGACTGGTCCAGGCCTGGCACTCAGGATCGGTCCAAGTCTGACACCTAGGCCCTGTGCCAGGGCCCAGCCCTGATGCCTGGTCTAGGCACAGAGGCCTATGCCCAGTCATAGCCCAGAATCTAGGCATTTCCTGGTGCAGAGGCCTAGTTCTAGTGCTAGAGCCCTGCTCTGAGTCCAGATATGTGGACTGTTCCTACTACCAGAGCCTAGCCTTAACACCAGGACATGGCTTGCAGGCCTGGTCCCAGCTCTAAGTCCTAGATTTTGTCATGGCCTGGAGCTTAAGCCTTTTTCAATGATAATGCAGTGTTCAGACACCCAAAGCACTATCTCCTTATTATAATCATGGTACATCTTGGGCTTATAACCCCCTCCACTTGCACAAACCAATAGGAGAGGTCTCCAGGAATATCACATATTTTCCTCAGAGTACTTTTAAGTTTCATTCCTATATAATAGTGCCCACATATTCCCTGTGCTCCTTACACTTGACTTATTTCACCACCTACATATCTCTTATGTGTAAGGCACAACTCTGTGGCATTTATTTATTTATTTAGGGCTTTTTTATACCGACACTCATGATACCAATCATATCGTATCGGTTTACAATAAACAGCGGTGCAATAACATTAACAGTAGGCATTAACATTAAAATTAACAGTGAACAATAGGCAAAGAGAGAATAAGTGAGAGAAAGTTACAATAAAACAGGGACACTTGAACTGGGAGGAGGAAAAGCCAGAGGTATGGCTAACATAGAAATAAATAATTATTAGTCTCACTCTAGCCCCAAATTCACACCTACAGACCCAGCAAACTCTGAATATGTATGTCCCTGCCTCAGCCTCTGTAAAATGGACAGCTTCCTTATCATGATCTGCTTGGCCATATATTTCTACCAAGGTTTTGGCCTCTCTGACTGCTCGCCTGGATTATTGGGGTATGGGTTCCCTGGCCCCTTCCAGTAGCCATCCTTGTTTTACCTCCTTGCCATGCTTCCCTTGGGGTTCTTTCAAAAATCCCTTCACACAACCTTCATTATCTACCTTTATTCCAAGCACTACTACTGCCATATATACTACTTTGCATGCTAACGATGCAGTGAGTATGCTTTTGTGTAATACGTCTGCCTTAAATAAACTTTTGCATGCTACCTCTTTAGCAAGAACAATTCTGTGCACTACTACTGGGGGCAATTTCTCCACTTGGGTTTGTTATGCGCATACGTTGATGGAAATGAATCTCATTCATAAGCCATGGCATGCTGGGGATGATCTCAGTCTCTCAAATTTACTGCTATTGCCCTTTTTAGTACTTGAATCGTATCAAAGAAAGTCTCCTTCTAGAGTTCATAGAGTGTAATCTTATCAGACAACATATCAAGATGCACTTGAAAATTCCTCTTAATCAGACAATTTTCATGTTTCACTCTTGCCATGAATCCACCTTCCTGCAAAACTCTGGCAGCAAATATGGCTTCGTACACTATTCCTGCAGCAAGCACTTATTCATGCATTATCACTGCAGCAAGAACATTTTTTGCTGTTTCAGACTTCCTACACTTTGCACTGCACTCCTCTACTAAGTATCCCATTCAGTCCTTTAAACATTTTATTAAAAACAGGTACCCTGTTCCTCTAGAGTGATACATGCAATTTTCTCACCAAGGACCTATCTCCCCCAACTTTGTCTTCAGAGTTGGCCATAGCAGCTCTTTTCTGAAAACTACTTATAATCCTTTTCCATCAGATTTCTCTGTGCCTGGAATCCCCTGGCCTTGACACCAAAGCACAGGCTGGCAATATTGTTCTGGTTCCTGGATTTCAACCAACCAGCCCATCTTCCACAGTCTGCAATACAATCTTTCCCAATCTTCCTTCCAGTTGCCCAGACCAGGAGAGTGGGAAAAAAAGAATCTATGCAAAAGACCTACCACTGAATTCAAGCTCATATTGCCTTGCAAAAGACCTACCACTTGCTATACCTTGGGTATCTTACCTAATGAAAGAAAAATATTTTGTCTCTCAGGACCTTTACATCTTTCCTTAAGAGTTACTTCTATCCATCTCTAGGTACACTTGCCAACAGTAAGAAGATATATCAGTTTCAGGTCTGCACCATGCCCCTTTCTACATTTGTAGTCTACCTGTTCCCAGATCCACTTAAAGGCATCTCAAGTTTTCTAAGATCACTCATCCCTCTAGGCTGCTTCTGCAAATTTCTCATGTCTCCCTCAGCCACTTGGATAGATCTGGTAACCTTCCTCAAACTCCTTGCACTCATCCCAGCTTTTTGAACTGTCCCATATTCCTTCCATTTTTTTGGCCTTGTGTGCCTGGCTCCAGAATGTCCACCTGTTCTATCATACATCACAAAGCAGGGTTTGTGCCCCATCCTGGAACATGCCAGGTAATCTCAAAACATCTAAATCACTAAGCAAATTTACAGAGTGTCTTTTATTCTTCTTCAAAAACTGTTACTTCACAGATCTCAACACAATTCCTTTTTTGAAATAACAGTGTTCTGTATATACTATGGGGTGGATTTTAAATGCCCTGCGCACCGGCGCGTCTATTTTGCATAGGCCGCCAGTGCGCGCAGAGCCCCGGGACGCGCGTAAGTCCTGGGGCTTTGTAAAAGGGGCGGGGAGGGGGCGTTCCCGAAACGGCGCGGCGTTTCGGGGGCGGGCCCTGGCATTTCAGGGGCGGGCCCGGGGGCGTGGCGCCGGCCCGGGGGCGTTGTTGAGGCCTCCAGACCAGCCCCCGGGTCGGGTGAAGGCGTGCCAGCAGCCCGCTGGCGCGCGCTGATTTACATTTATTTATTTATTTATTTAGGGATTTTATATACCGATTTTCTTGATACAGATCAAATCAACTCGGTTTACATAGAACGATAGTACATTAACAGTAACTAGTCAAACCTCAAAAGAGGAGACAGATTGGGAGCAGAAGGTAAAAGTTACATTATAACAAGGGTGAATAACTTGGAATTGGAAATGAAGAGACAGATGATCAAAGTAGAGAGATATAACAGAGAGAAGGGGCTTGGAGCCAACCTCAGGAGAATAACTCTAGCAATATAATGTGATTATATGACATTCTGCTAGTTATTGAAGCACAGTTGATTGAATAATATCTTAGAAGAATATAGTCTAGGAGACAGGAAAGGCTCTACCGAAAAGCCAAGTCTTCAGTTTCTTTTTAAAATTTATGAGGCAGGTTTCCTGTCGGAGGTCTGGGGGTAGTGTATTCCAAATGGTGGGGCCTGCAGTTGAAAAAGCCCGGTCCCTGATTGTTAATCTTTGTACCAATTTGATTGAGGGAACATGAAGGGATCCCTTATAGGCATCTCTCAAAGGTCTAGCTGAAGAGTGTAATTTGAGAGGGTGTAGTAGGTCTAGTGGAGTCTGCTGGTGGATGTTTTTATGAATAATGGTGAGGGATTTGTGAACAATTCTAAAATTAACTGGAAGCCAATGTAGGTCTTTTAGAATGGGCGTGATGTGATCTCTGCGCTTAGTGTTGGTCAAAATCCTTGCAGCTGCATTTTGGAGTAGTTGCAGAGGTTTTAATGTAACATCTGCTTTTAGCAGGCGTAAATCTGCCAACAAAGGTAAGGGGGGGTTTAGATAGGGCCGGGGGGGGGGGGGGGGGGGGGGTTAGGTAGGGGAAGGGAGGGGAGGGGAAGTTGGGGGGAGGGCGAAGGAAAGTTCCCTCCGAAGCCGCTCTGAAATCAGAGCGGCCTCGGAGGGAACAGGCAGCGCGCGCTGGGCTCGCCGTGCGCAGGTTGCGCAAATGTGCACCACCTTGCACGCGCCGACCCCGGATTTTATAAGATACGCGTGGCTACGCGCGCATCTTATAAAATCCAGCGTACTTTTGTTCGTGCCTGGTGCGCGAACAAAAGTACGCAATCGTGCAAATTTTTAAAATCTACCCCGCTATATATATATATATATATATAGTAGACATTTGTGTACAGATGGATAGAAAGCTCTTTGCAATAACTTAAAATTCCCTGCAAGCCTGTAGCCTACCACACGGTAAACCTGTGCTTAATCTGCTTTTTAATATATTTATAAAAGATCTGGAAAGGGGTACAATGAGTGAGGTGCTCAAACTAGCAGGAGACCCAAAATTAATCTAAGTGGATTGTGAAAAAATCCACTTAGATTTTTTCACAATCCACTTAGATTGAATGAAAAACAGTTTTCTCCAATATGTAACTTCAATATTTTTTGAAAGAGTAAATAACTGATTTACATTTACCCAGTTTGCCTGTCTTGTAATGAACTAAAAGTGGATTGTGAAAAAATCCACTTTTAGTTCATTACAAGACAGGCAAACTGGGCATCCAAATGGCAAATGAAATTTAATGTGGGCAAATGCAAAGTGACTCAAATGGGGAAAAGTAATCCACACACTGTAGTCACATGATGTTAGGTTCCATAGTAGGAGTTACCACCCAGGAGAAGGGTCTGGGTGTCACTGTGGACAATACTATGAAATCCTGAGCTTAGTGTGCGCTGGCTGTTAAAAAACCAAACATAATATTAGATATTGTTAGGAAAGTATGGAGAATAAAATGGAGAATATCATGATGCCTTTGTGTTGACCATAGTGAGACTGCACCTGGAGAACAGTTTACAGTTCTGGTCAATGTATCTCCAAAACAGTACACTTGCCTTGGAAAAGGTACAGAGAAGGGCAACCAAATTTGATGAAGGGGATGAACTGTTTCACTGTAAGGAAAGGAAGGAACTGTTTCACTGTAAGGAAAGGCTTAAGAGGTTAGGGCTGTTCAGCTTGGAGATAGCTGAGGGGGGATATGATAGAAGTCTACAAAATCATGAGTGGAATAGAATGGGTAAATGTAAATCAGTTATTTACTCTTTCAAAAAATATTGAAGTTACATATTGGAGAAAACTGTTTTTCATTCAAAGCACAATTAAGCTCCGGAATGTATTGCTGGAGGATGTGGTTAAGGCAGTTAGCATAGCTGAGATTAAAAAGATTTGGACAAGTTCCTGGAAGAGAAGTCCATAAACTATTAACAAAATAGACTTGGGGTAGATTTTAAAAGGTGTGGGCGGGAGTAGATTTGTTCGCTCAACCCAGCGTGAACAAATCTACTCCCGATTTTATAACATTTGTGCGCTGCCGCGCACATGTTATAAAATACAGGATAGGCATGCGCAAGGCTGCGCAAAATTGGCAGGCTGCGTGCGCTGAGCTGCGCAGCCATCCTCCGTTCCCTCGAAGGCCGCTCCGAAATTGGAGCGACCTCAGAGGGAACTTTACCTCTGGCCCCCCCTTCCCCTCCCTTCCCCTATCTAACCCACCCCCCAGCCCTAATTAATCCCCCCTACCTTTATTTTACAAGTTACGCCTGGCCGAGGCAGACATAACTTGCGCGCGCCGGCTGGCTGCCGGCGTGCCATGTTCCGGTCCAGGGGCTGGTCCGGAGGCCGCGACCACACCCCAAGAACATCCCTGGGCTGGAACCACGCCCTCAGCTCTGCCCCAGAACGCCCCCCGATGACGCGCCTGCCGCGACACGCCCCCGAGGAAAGCCACGGAACTTACGCGCGTCTCGGGCTTGCGCGTGCCACCGAGCCTATGCAAGATAGGCTCGGCGCGCACAGGGGGTGGAAGGGGCAGCTTTTTAGGGGTTACGCATGTATCTTATGTGCGTAACCCTTTGAAAATCTGCCCCATTGGGGTAGATTTTAAAAGGTGTGTGCAGGAGTAGATTTGTTCGCGCAACCCAGCGTGAACAAATCTACTCCCGATTTTCTAACATGCGTGCACTACCACGCACATGTTATAAAGTACAGGAGTGGCGTGCGCAAGGCTGCGCAAAAATGGGCAGCCTGCGTGCGCCGAGCTGCACAGCCATCCTCCGTTCCCTCCGAGGCTGCTCCGAAATTGAAGCGCCTTCAGAGGGAACTTTCCTTCTGGCCCCCCCCACCTTCCCCTCCCTTCCCCTATCTAACCCACCCCCCCAGTCCTAATTAATCCCCCCTACCTTTATTTTACAAGTTACGCCTGCCTGAGGCAGGCGTAACTTGCGCGCACTGGCCGGCTGCCGGCGCGCCATGTTCCAGTCCAGGGGCTGGACCAGAGGCCGCGGCCACACCCCCGAAACACCCCTGTGCCGGAACCATGCCCTTGGCCCCACCCCGGAATGCCCCGATGACACGTCGGCCGTGACACGCCCCCGACATGCCCCCCCCCTAGGAAAGCCCTGGGACTTACATGCATTCCAGGCTTGCGCGCGCTGCCGAGCCTATGCAAGATAGGCTCAGCATGCACAGGGTTTGGAAGGGGCAGCTTTTCAGGGGTTACGCATGTATCTTACGTGTGTAACCCTTTGAAAATCTGCCCCTTAGGGAATAGCCATTACTTATCAATGTGCAATAGAAGCATGGGATCTATTTATTGTTTGGGATCTTGCCAGGAATTAGTGACCTGGATTGGCCACTGATACTGGTACTGGACTTGATGGACCCTCTATCTAACCCAGTATGGCAATTCTTATGTTCTTATGTAATAGCCATGATATGAGGCTCCAGTGCAATAAACTTGGGGGTAACATCATAAAATATTTCTTCACAGAACGTGTAGTGGATGCATGGAACAAATCCCAATAGAGATGATAACGTGGGAGCTGATCAGATGCGCTCTTCGGGGTAGATTTTAAAAAATTGCGTGATCGCGTACTTTTGTTCGCGCACTAGGCGCGAACAAAAGTACGCTGGATTTTATAAGATACGCATGTAGCCGGCGCACGCAAGGGGTTGCACATTTGTGCAACCTGTGCGCGCCGAGCCCAGCGCGCACTGCCTGTTCCCTCCGAGGCCGCTCCGATTTCGGAGCAGCCTCGGAGGGAACTTTCCTTCGCCCTCCCCCGACCTTCCCCTCCCTTCCCCTACCTAACCCACCCCCCCCCCCGGCCCTATCTACCCCCCCTAACTTTGCGCGCGCCAGCTGGCAGCCCCGTTCCCTGTTCCGGTCCCAGGGGCTGGTCCAGAGGCCGCGGCCACGCCCCCGGAACACCCCCGGGCCGAAACCATGCCCGCGTCGCCGCCCCCGAAACGCGGCGTCACGAGCGTCGCCGCCCCCAAAACATCGCATCGCTCCGACCACGCCCCCGACACGCCCCCGACACACCCCTTTTAGAAAGCCCCGGGACTTACGCGCGTCCCGGGGCTTTACGTGCGCCGGCGGCCTATGCAAAATAGGTGCGCCGGCGCGCGAGTGCCCTGCACGTGTAAATTCGGAAGGATTTACGCGCACAGGGCTTTTAAAATCCACCCCATCATGGGGAAGGAGTCTGGAGAGGAGTTACCAGCCTCTCCCTCAGACTTATCGACATCTCTGTTCCTGTTTTTTATGTGAAAGTTGAGTCAGCACCATATTTAAATGTTTGATGAATAAATAAGGCATGTTAGTGAGCTTTGTACAAATAAAAGGAAGCATTTGATGCTTTTTTAGTCAATATTTTTTATTTTTCATTTTGAAGCAATACACAACAGCTCATAAAATAATACACTGAGGCAGCTCTTACGGCTGAAATGTTCAACGTCAATGGTTATCCAGTTACTTAAGCAAAACTAAATGTATCTTTTTTGCAAGGATCAAAATTATTCATGAGCACACTCATGTATTTCTATGAGGGAATACAGAGCATGAGTGCAACAGAAAAAAAGACATTTTTGATGAAGTTAATTTACATCATTAGGGACTATTGCAAATCTAAAAAGCACAACAAGTTATATAAAAAAAAAATAAGAATTGATGATTAAGCAGTTAAAAATAACATTTTTTTTACATTCTCCACTGTGGAAATTTTTTAAGACTAATGATTCTGCTCTCTAAAACCAATTAGCAAGCACATTGGTTTAATAGATTTAAATGTATTAATTCCATGAATATAAGTTGCACTTTGAATCTTACCATTGCATTTTAACCTATTGCTGAGTTCTTTTCTTTTTATCTTTTATACACACCTTCTGATCTTTATTCTGTTGAATTTCATCTTATATAGAATACATTTCTTTAATTATATTGCTTTTTAACTCCCAGTGAAATATGAGAGCATTATGAGACACACACATAATTAACACAGAGCTATAATAATTGTGTTGTTAACATGTTCTAAAAACATTTTAGAGATGTTCTCATAGAGGTACTATTTTTTAACCTTTTTTTCCCACTACTGTGATTTTTACATGCACCTTTTCATTTGTTGCTGCTTTTATCTCATCCATAGTTGAGTATACACAGGGACCTTTGTTTTCAGTTTTTATTTTATTTTTCTGGGGACTTTATCAGTGTTTGTTCTCATTTTTGTTATTGTTATAATAATCAGTGGAAAAAGTGATTCATCATATTTCTAGATAAATATTTATTTTATATTATTTGTAATAAACACTAATAAATTCCCGGGAGAATAAAATAAAAACTGAAATCCATGGTCTATAAGTGTACACATATATAAGCATTATTTTAGATTTTTAAACATGAATAGATGTTTTCTTCTGAATTTTAAAGTAACATTTGCAGTCAGTTTTCTTGTTATATCATTATATTTATTTTTTTCCTGTGATATCATTCTCTGTAATTTATTCCACTGCAAAAATTGTCTTTTTAACTGTGGTTTTTAATGTATAATGTGCAATCACATTGCTTGTAAATATGGCTTAGATGTATTTAATGGCTCATTATAAAATCTGTTGTTTTCAGATTCACACCTATGCTAATCTTGTAATTAGTTGATATGAAGAATGTTGTATTTCATACAGAGTTGTGGTTTGTTCTTTTCACAAAGAAAATAAATAATGCCATACCTAAGACAGAAAATATATTTTCAGTGGTGCAAAATTGTCTTCTCCGAAAACAAAAGATTTCATATTTATAGGTTCTTTATAACTATATAAACTTTATTAGGGGTGTGCAGAAGAAAAAAAAATTGTTTTGGTTCTTTCATTCCTTTAGTTGGGCACCTCCATTCAGTTCAATAGTTTCAAATGAAAAAAAAATCATGCATTTGTTTTATTTGTTCATTCATTACTTTGAAATCTTCATCTTAGTGTGCAGCAGCAGTCAAAAAGGCAAATAGAATATTAGGAATTATTTGGGGGCCGATGCGTTACAGTACGTTCACACAAGTGCACTGTTTAACCCACTGTCAGATGCGGGTTAAATAGGCGCTAATCCTCCTCCTAATGCAAAAGGGGGATTAGCACCTATTTAATGCGCGTCCAACGCGGAGTGAATAAGTTAGCACTCATCACATGCAAATGCATGTGAATGAGGCTATTACTCATTCACTCCGCATTCAAAAAATTAATTGTGCGTCTCAAAATCACATTTATCACTCAGATATTAACGCCTGCCTGGAGCAGGCGTTAATAGCTGAGCGCACGTTGAAGAAGTACAGAAAAGCAGAAAAAGCTGCTTTTCGGTACTTCTTCAATAAAAAAAAAAAAAGTACCTTGGCAGACCGCTGAGTAATGAAAACGGATGCCGGTAAACTCGGCATCCGTTTTCATTACTGGCAGATGGCCGGTTATGAAAACCGATGCCGAGTTTACCGGCATCGGTCTTCATAACTGGCAGCCGTCACAGGGTCGCATGACCTTAGCCATGGCCTGCGCAACCTTAGCACCTCCTTGCTAGCGTGACCCCCTAATTTGCATATTGCATGATGCCCCCCCCCCCTTGAGGGCGTCATGCATGCACTAAGAAAGCGGACGCTGAAAAGTCAACACCTGCTTTCCGCAAAATTTATTGCATTGGCCCCTTGGAAAGGAATAGAGAATAAAATTGAGAATATCATAATATCTTTGCATAGATAAATGGTCCAACCTTACTTTGAGTATTGTGTGCAGTACTGGTCTCTACATCTCAAAAGAGACATAGTGGACATAGGAAGATAGGGAGATAATGATAAAAGGAATGGAAAAGCTCCCTAATGGAGAAATGTTAAACAGATTAGGGCTCTTTAGCATGGAAAAGAGACGACTGAGAGGAGATATGATTGAAATTTATAAAATCATGAGTGGGGTGGAAAGGTATAAATAGGATATGGTTATTTATTTTCAAACAGCTTTAAAACTAAGGGTCACTCCATTAAGTTAGTAACCAGCAGAATTAAAACAAATTTTAAGAAGTATTTTATTTTCATTCTGTGCACAATCAGGCTATAGAATCTGTTGCCAGAGGACAAGGTCAAGGCAATTAGCACAATTGGATTTAAAAGAGGACTGGACA
This sequence comes from Rhinatrema bivittatum, assembly GCF_901001135.1. Taxonomy (NCBI): domain Eukaryota; kingdom Metazoa; phylum Chordata; class Amphibia; order Gymnophiona; family Rhinatrematidae; genus Rhinatrema; species Rhinatrema bivittatum. Next base: position 454,977,436 of record NC_042617.1, on the reverse strand, counting down.
AGTTCCAGAAATAAAATTCCATAAACAATTATTAGGTAGGTAGAATTGGAAAAGCCAGCACTTATCTCTGGAACTATAATAGAAGAAATATATTAACTACGGGGAATCTGACAAGTGTTTTTGACCTGGATATACCTAGAGAGACAGAATGCTGGGCTCAATGGATCTTGGTCTGAACCAGCATGGCATTTCTTATATTCATATGTTCTTATGTTGTTACCATTAAAGTCAATAGGGGAAGCACTGCAGTCTATTTTGGGCTCCAAAATTTGAGTTTTCACATCAATTCTAATAAAATTGGTGGGTATACTCATTAGAAGGGTGAAGGCATGTGAATGCATTAAAACTATGACAGCATGACAACAAAAAGTGGTATGAATAATCTAAGGCACCGTAAAGGAACAAAGTAGTACCAGCAATGGTAGGAGTTCTTAAGGTGTTGTCAGAGGAGCAAAGAAGAAACAAGAATTGGAAGAACACCCAAAGGCTTCAAAAAAGGACCCCAACAAAAGTGGCATGAACCCTTGAATGCAGCACTAGAGGCAAAGAGGCATCTATAGTGATATCAATATAGTAAGGAATCAAGAAGGGGGAATGAAGCAGAAAAAGTGGCAGAAAAAAACCCCAAGTCACCGATAAAGGGAGAAAACAGCACATAGACTGGCACTAACACACTGAGGCACCATGAGAGATACAAAGCAAAGCAGCCCCCCACAATGGCAAGAACACCACAAAGTATAGAGTCTAGAGTATGAGAGCAAGGCAGAGTGACAGCAAAACCCTCAAGGTATAAAGTCTGGGTATAGCAGCAATGAGGAGTGGAAGGAAGTCCTCTGAGCAGTAAGATAAGACGTATAGCATCAAGGCAGCATGGCATTTGAGATGTCTGTCTTCCTGTTGAAGCACTTGCTACTTGTTAAATTTAGCACAAGAGAGAGATCTATCATCAGTATCACTTTTATGACATAAGCTTTTATTACATTGCCTACTTGAAACTGATCCTGCTGCTGGGTAAAATTTTAGGTTTCTTGTGAAATTTGCTTTCTAACTGAAACTTTTGTCACAATCAGAAAATGTAAATGGTCTCTCATCAGTGTGGCTTTCCTGGTAATTTATAAGATTTGCTTTATTAAGAAAGCTTTTCCAATAGTCTGTAGCTGAACACAGTCTCTTCCCTTTGTTGAATATCTAGTGTTATATTAGTTCTCTTTTTCTAGAGTAACATTTACCACATTCAGAATATATAAATGTTTCTCCTGTGCATCTTTTCTTATGCCAGGATATCTTCCTTCTGACTGAGTGTTTTTGGTGAGAACACACTCGAATATAACTATGAGAGAAGAAGGGTTAGAAAAGAAGGCTGGGATCTGAGAGAAGTGCAATGAAACAGTAAGGTAAAAAAGAGGAAAAGAGATGGGGTGAGAGAGAAAATTATATATATTTTCTTTTCGCATTTTTTTGTCTGGGGACAAAACAATCCAGAATATACAACAAAGGAAAAGGGTGGAAGAACTAGGATGAGAATTTAGAAGAATACAACAAAATGAGGAACCAGAAAAGAGGTGGGATGGGGGAGAAACTTATATTATTTTTTCACTTTTTTTTTCTGGTGGCAAAACACCTCAGTATAACCAACAAACAAATAAATTGGCTGGAAGAATTAAGTTGATATCTAAAAAGAAAATAACACAGAGGCACCCAAACTCCTATGCTGATACATAATAGGCATGACAGATAGGCATATTAACAGCATGATCCCCATTCCCCCCCCCCCCCCAAAGTGGCATATGAATGGCAAGGAAGGTAGGTAAAGCTGTAGCAGCAAGACTCTTATGAAGGTATATTTGGGCAAGTCAGATAGGCATTGTGGTAGCAACAACACCCTAAGGTAGTACATTTGGGCAAGACAGATAGGCATTGTGGTAGTAACAAAACCCCTAAGGTGGTATATAAGGGGCATAGCAGGTAGGCATGTCACAGCAAGACTCCTAAGGAGAAACAAGGAGCTTGGCAGGTAGGCAGATAAGTAGCAGTAATACTCCCAAGGTGGCACATAAGGGGCATGGTAGGTAGTAGGGATGTGCAGAGCAAAATTTTATGTTCATATTTTTTATGTCCGAAAGGGTCCCACTTGCGGCCAATATGGACATAAAAAAAATCCAATGAGTTGGGTATATGTACATATGTGCAAAAAAAAAAATTTAAACCCCCTCACCCTCCTTAATCCCCCCCCCCAGACTTACCACAACTCCCTGGTGATCGAGCGAGGAGTGAGGACGTCATTTCTGCAATCCTTGGCGAGAAGCATGTGACGTCGGTGGCACGTCGAGTGACGCGGCGTCACGTGATTCCCGGCTCGTTCACGCCGGACGGCTCGTTCGGCCCAAAAAGAACTTTTGGCCAGCTTGGGGGGGCCTCCTGACCCCCCCAAGCTGGCCAAAAGTTCTTTTTGGGCCGAACGAGCCGTCCGGCGTGAACTTGCCGGGAATCACGTGACGCCGCGTCTGAGTGACGCGGCGCCACGTGATTCCCGGCTCGTTCGCGCCGGACGGCTCGTTCGGCCCAAAAAGAACTTTTGGCCAGCTTGGGGGGGCCTCCTGACCCCCCCAAGCTGGCCAAAAGTTCTTTTTGGGCCGAACGAGCCGTCCGGCGCGAACGAGCCGGGAATCACGTGACGCCGGCGTCACTCGACGTGCCGCCGACGTCACATGCTTCTCGCCAAGGATTGCAGAAATGGCGTCCTCACTCCGCTCCATCACCATGGAGTTGTGGTAAGTCGGGGGGGGGGGGGATTAAGGAGGGTGAGGGGGTTTATATTTTTATTTTGGCTCAACAATCGTGATTTCCCACATATCGAACATATCTATGTTCGATATGTGGGAAATCCGATCGTTTATGTCGAATCAATTTTTTAAGTAAAAAAAAAAAAAAGAGTTGCGTTTCACTAATGCGGTCAATCCGAATGCACACCCCTAGTAGGTAGGTAGAGCTATAGCAGAAAAATACTTAAAGTGTTTTTTATTTGTACATCATCTAGTCCCATTTAGGTGATTTATAAATTTGAATAAAAGATAAAGATATAAGGAGCATGGCAGGTAGGCAGATTAACGGTAAGTTCCCTAAGGTGGTGTACCAGGTTCATGGCAAGTAGGCATGTGGCAGAAAGACCCCTAAGATGCTGACATGGAATTAGAAGGTAGGCAGTGTGGTAACAAGATCTCTAAGGTGGTTTTTGAGGGGCATTTCAGATAGGGACAGCTGTAGTAAGGCCCCTAAAATGGTACAAATGGGGCATGACAGATAGACAGAGTGATAGCAGCAAGACTCCTAAAATGGTGAATTTGGGGCATGGCAGGAAGGCATGTGGCAACAAGACCCATAAGGTGGTATATAACAGGGTCATGGCAGATAGGAAGATGGGAAGCAAGGCCTTCATGGTGCCTTCAATCATCTTGACACTCACATGGAAATTCTGCAAACCCAAGCAAAGACAGGTTGATTTTCATAAAGACCAGCATTTCCATTAAATATGGCACCAGCTTTGAGCTATGAGGGCTCACGATGTCCCTTGCCGGTGAGATGACACATTTTCTGGGCACATTGGTTGTCTAGGTCTAGCCAGACTGGGTACTTGTGTGTCTAATATGCCAGTGCATCTGTATCCGTGTCTTCAATAGGCTGTGCGAGATAGTATTTTGTAGAAATTTGTGATTGAGTCTACTTTGCTGGGGTGGAGTGTGGATCTCTTTTGCCAGCTGCTTTAGCTGTGGCCAGCATCAGGAAAGCTGGTCGTTACAGGCAATGTGGATTTGGCATATTGAGGTGGGGGAGGAATTGGTGGCTGACTGGGTGATCCTCCTGCTTGTACCACTCTCTGAAGTGGCCACTGTTTACTATGCTACATCCCCACTCTGCCTCTGCCTCTGGCACTCTTGTACAGACCCTTAGTTAATAGCATTTCCTTCATAATTATGAGATAATGGGACTGGAAGGCAAGACTCTCTTTCACATGTGTATCAAAAAGTGTACCATGTATCATGTAAGTATTGTTTTCTATGAGAGGTTTAGATCTTTAGAGGGATAGCTATATTAGTCTTGTATAGTAAAAATGAATGACACAAGGTGGATGGCATTTTATAGTCTAACCAATTTATTAAAGCATGAGCTTCTTGTTAGGATTTGTAGGTATGTGGGCCCTGGGCTGAGGTGAGAGATGGTACAGCCCACAGGGAGGAGCCCTGTGATCCTCACCGTCAGGAGGCGAGTCTCAGCAGACATCAGACACAGCTGTGGAATAGAGTCTTTATTATAGAGAGAGAAGTGCATTGCCTGGGGAGCGGAGAGTGCAGGAGAAAGACACAGAGTCTATGCGGTGGGGTATACCCAGAGGGAATACCTCAGTAGTAGAGATACAGAAATGCTCCACAGAGCGGGGTACACCGATGAGGTTTCTCTGTAGCGATGACTCGGTAGTGGCCTGCAGCGCAGGGTAAACCGAAGGGGTTCCTCATTTACAGATGGTACGGTAGTGGCCCGCAGCACGGGGTACACCGGTGAGGTTTTCCCACTGGAGATGTTACAGCAGAGGTCCACAGTGCAAGGTACACCAAAGAGGTTTCCCACTAGAGATGGTACGGTAGTGGCCTGCAGCGCGGGGTACACTGGAGAGGATTCCAGACGAGAGATGGTACTGTAGTGGTCCGTAGAGTCAAGGTACTCACAGTAAAGTCTGTTTCAGCAGAAGCCCCGGGAAACGGGGATAGGCAGTAGTCCAAGGCAGAAGGCCCTCCGAGGAGCAGATAGCCAGAGACGAGGAAGGGCCCCCAAAGCATCTCACACCAAATGTGTAGGAACTGGAATGGGAAGTCCATAGTAAGCGAAGCGGATTCAGCAATGAGGGAACTTGTTGCCAAGTTGTCAGTAGTCAGGATCAGTCAGCTTAAGTATCATGGAGTGTAGACGTCATCAGGAGGGGACGTGCCCGAAGTTCCCGCCATGATGTACTTAAGATTGGCCCGTGTGCGCGAGCGAGTGCCTAAGTGATCCCGAAGGTAAGATGGTGGTCAGCAGCGCCCATGCCATCCTGGAAACGCCAGGCAGGTCAGTGGTAGCTGGCGGAGGCTGCCAGTTTCCCCAACGGTGTCAATTCAGTAAAGAAAGAGGTGAGCATTAGTGGTCGCAGCCATCTGTGACCGGGCGTAAAACTTCTGAGGACTAAGTCCACTTCCTCAGATGCATGAAGTGAAGTACAGAGGGATGGGGGGGGGGAGGGGGGGAGATACAGAACAAAGAGAAAGCACTGAGTAGGCAAGCAGAGTGTAGAAAAAAAGTGTTACTAGCATTACAGTTCAGACTACTGACAACTGAGGTAAGTGTGAAAAGACAGAGGGCTCTGAGAAAAGTTAAGTTCATAGTTGTAGTGTGCCATGAAGCCATTGTCTCTCTTCAGACCTAGGGTGATGTGTTAAGATTTTTGATCAGTTCCACACTGGGATGTTCCTTTGAAGTTCCTTTTTAGGAGTATGGTTCCTTTAAGGTTAGATAGAGAATGTCCTTGAAAGTTGAAATGTTCACCTACTGGTTTCTGAATGTTGCCATTTCTTATTTCAGATGTATGTCCTTTTATTCTTTTTCTTAGGGATTGAACTGTTTGTCCTATGTACACAGAAGAAGGACATTGTTGGCAGGTGATGGCATATATTACATTGGAAGAAGAGCAGGTGAATGACCCCCAGATGTTTTAGTTGATGTTGTTGAGCCTGTAATGGTGTTGCCTGGCTTAATATGTGAATAGAGTTGGTATCTGGGTTTCTGGCAGGATCTGGTTCCTGATTGGTGTCATTGTTGTACAATTTGCGGTTGCTGATAAGTATCTAATTGATGGTGGGATGTTGTCAGAAGGCCCATATAGGTTAGCCTTCACAGCCTGTGAGAGAGTGGATTCATTGTCCAGGATGGGTTGTAGATCCTTGATAATATGTTTCAGTGGTTTAAACTGGGAGCTATATGTAACAACCAGAGGTATTCTGCTATTTTCTTTTTTGAGATGATCCTGTAGCAGAATGGTCCTGGTTATTTGTCTGACCCTTTGTATCTGTTTTCTTACCTCATTGAGTGGGTATTATAATTCCAAAAATGTCCATTGTAATTTCTCCAAATAAGAGTGTCTCTCCGAGGGATCAGAACAGATGAGATTATATCATAGGGTTTGGCTATAGACAGTGGACAGTGGTAGGGGGTGGGTGGAAACTGGAGACATGTAGGTATGTGTGGCAGTCAGTGGTTTTCCAGTATAATGTGTTTCTTATGTGCCCCTCATGTAGTTGGACAGTGGTGTCCAAAAATTGGACTTACTGTGTGAAATGTTTCAAACTCAGGTTGATGGTGGGGTGGAGTTTGTTGAATTCTTGGTAGAATTCTTTAAGTGCTTCAAGTCCATGGGTCCAGATGATGAAGATGTCATCAACGTACCTTAGGTAGAGCAGCAGCTTCTGGGTGTAGGAGTTGAGGAAATGTGGTTCTAAATCAGCCGTGAAAATGTTGGTGTATTGTAGAGTGAGGCAGGTACCCATGGCTTGCAGGTACAAGTCCTTTTCAAATCTGCATGCATACTAAACATTGCATGAGATATGTTTGCATGTTGCTATGACCAGGAACTTTGTATATTTCCTGCCATAGCAATACACAAAGTTGGCCTGGGAACCATGCATCAGCTCCCTATACTAAAAGCATCCCTTCAGCCTTCCCTTCCACTGTATATCAAAAAATTACTAGGGGGTCCCAATAGACCCCTGTACCCCAACCCCCAAGCTTCTTGTGGGCCATACATATTTTAAAAAGGTGAAATAGGAAGCCATGCTCCTTTCTGCCCTCCCCCTTGTCCTCAAAAAATATCAAAATACTCATCAGGGGTTCAGAACTCTGCCATACCCCCTTAATTTTGCCCCTGTTCTATATTCACAGCCTATTTTTTATATTTTTCTTATTACTCTGAAATTTCATTTCTTGTGTTTGTATGGTTTAATCTAGTTTCTGAAATTTCATGTCTTGTGTTTGTATGGTTTTATCTAGTTTCTCTGCAGGACATATAACCGTTGCTATAATAGGTCAATGGGGTGCAATGTCAATGTGATTGCTCTGAAATTCCTGCATTGACATTGCCTATTCAGCATTTCCTAAGCATGTTTCTCCCTTGCCATTTGGTCCCTTTGATCCTAGGCATCTTGGGACAGTTTTGTTCCTCAAGAGTTATTTCTTTAGTTTGAAAAGGGCTCTCAAATGAGCTAGCAGTGCCTGCTGATTCTCTATTACAAAACTCTAAGGAAAAGCTTTGCTCTTTACCAGTTCCTATTGCAGCTTCAATTACATTTATATTTAACTAAAGCATCCAGAGAATCTCATCACAGCTATGACAGTTCCAGAGTATTTGCGCACTTATTCTTGACTCCATTTCATTTTATTGAGTGTCTTTTTTTTCTTATTCTAATAAATATCTTTGGAAGTTAGTTTAGTTAGTTTGTGTTATTGTTTATTTTATTTTGGTATTTTTATTTTTTTTGTTGCCAAATTGTGAACCATTTTGATCAATCACACATTGCTAAGACGGTATAGAAATGTTTTAAATAAATAAAATTAATAAAAATGGAGACTAGTTATCTGAAGTTGGCTCAAAGGTTATCTGACTGTCTAGCAGCACAAAGAAGGAAATATGTGCTTATGAAGATAACACAAACCTATTGAAGGGGTGACCTTTTGGAGGCAGGAATGATCCCCACTCACTCCTGCCCCACCAGTGCCAGGTTTTAAAATGGTGCTGGCTGACCTCATGAGCTCTTCTTACATGTGCAAAGGAGCTCATGTGGTCAGCCAGCACTATTTTAAAAACTTGACCCAGCGTGGCAGGTGTGAGTGCAGTTCGCTTCTGTTCCCAAAAGATCACCCCTTCAATGGGGTATGGTTTAGGGGTGCATCGAAAGTCCCTAACGGGTATTTTGAAAATTTGGGGGAGAAAAAGGGTGGGGAAAGAAGGGAGCATGATATACTATTTCATCTTTTTTTTAAACATTTACAGCTATGAGAAGCTTGAAGGTCTGGGAGGAGGGTCCACTGCGACCACCAAGGAATTTTTCAATATACCGAAAGGGGCTAAGGGGGGTGATTTTCAGCTAAGAGATGATCAGTGTAATAATATAGGATCATCTACATTATATTACATTAAACTATGGAAGAGTTAATATTTCTTAACACATTTGTGTGGTGTGGAATATAATCTTCTTTTCAGGCACGTCAAAGCAGATTATATTCCCTGAATGTATTTTAAAACCCCAAAGAAATATAACCTTTGGCCTTTGTGTTAAGGAAAAGTTGATTCTCTTCAATAGTGACCTTTTGATCCGATAAGTATATTTGGGAAAGTATACTTTGCTGCTATCAAATTTCACCGTGGAACTCTTTTGTGTAAGGAATTTGTAGTTTCTGATGTCTCCTGTGTATCCGTGTTACCCATCCAGAGCTGTGGATAGAGTGGGCTATACATTTTTTTTGAATAAATAAATAAAATTTGTCATGGGGATCCACTGACTTCAAGTTTTACATCCATTGGATGATGAATTCCAGATAATCTTCACTGATAAAACCCCTAGCACATTTCAGGCCTCCTTCTGATACCAAATCATGGCTGTGCAGAGCATTTAGTGATGATTGCTACTCTGGAAACTTTTGTAAATACAGGTGGAAGAGAAAACATCCAAAACAATAACATAACAGATAAAAAGGGAGACCAAGCTAATACAAACCATGGAAATAGCTCAGTGGACAGGCCTGATGGGTCTATTTAGGTGAAGTGAGACATCTCATCCCTGAATGGAAGGGGGGATGCCACATCTTGTTTATTTATTGAAATAACATTTGTTACCCACCCCTACAAAAGAGTCCAGGATTAGTACATAAAAACATACATAAAAGATAAAATAAATAGACATAAAGTTATATTCCTGCAGTCAAGGGTTCAATACAATGGAGCAATGGAAAAGGTTAAATGGGTAAATGGGACTGGAACAACACCTCAACCTTGCGTGCTAGGATTACAACCCCTTATGATATGAAACTGTATATATATGATGTATTCTTATTAGGGGTGTGCATTCGGATTGACCGCATTAGTAAAACGCAACTCATATTTTTTTTTAACTTAAAAAATTGATTCGACATAAACGATCGGATTTCCCACATATCGAACATAGATATGTTCGATATGTGGGAAATCCACATGGGGGGGCCTAATCCATATGGGGGGGCCTCCTGACCCCCTCAAGCTGGCCAAAAGTTCTTTTTGGGCCGAACGAGCCGTCCGGCGCGAACGAGCCGGGAATCACGTGACGCCGCGTCACTCGACGTGCCGCCGACGTCACATGCTTCTCGCCAAGGATTGCAGAAATGACGTCCTCACTCCTCGCTCGATCACCAGGGAGTTGTGGTAAGTCTGGGGGGGGGATTAAGGAGGGTGAGGGGGTTTAAATTTTTTTTTTGCACATATGTACATATACCCAACTCATTGGATTTTTTTTATGTCCATATTGGCCGCAAGTGGGACCCCCTTTCGGACATAAGAAATATGAACATAAAATTTTGCTCTGCACATCCCTGATTCTTATACTTATACTATTAAATTATACTATAATTCATTTTCATGAGACTACATGGTATCAGCGTTTTACAAACATGATGTTGTTTTGAATTTAATAGGATTACAACCCCGACATCCTCTTCTCCCCATCCCTTTTTTCCTTCTTTTTACTTTCATCCAGTCAAGATGTTTCCTTATTTTGGGTCCTTCCTATCAGAAAAAGTTTATGAGCCTAATAATGCAAAGTTAGACCTTCACCAGTGTGCTCAATAGAAAGTCTGTATTTCAAACATAAAGACATTTTACAAAACTGTGGTCTCCCCACACAGCTATGCTTCATCTGCCGGCTTCTTTGGGAAGAACTCATCTGTTAAATCAAAAAGTTAAAGTTAAGACCTGCACAGCAGAAAGGTCTTATATAGTAAACAATCAAAAATCTATAAATATTATTAGCTACTCCAAACAGGATCTACAATTGATATTTTCAGTGACACCTTTAATTTCATCCAGCAATACTGAGTCATCAGAGTTATCTCCCTCATGGTCAGACATTATTGTCCTGTAGAAAAGAGTGTTCATGAGAACTTCGCGCAGCGGCCCTGAGTATTGCAGAGTATAGCATATTCGCAGAGGTTTAAAAATATCGAATGGATGTCTTCTATTCATGGAAAACCCCTCCTTCATTCAATGTTGGAACAAGGTTCTCAATAAATGTTTTCAAGATATAATGATCTTTTAGGGATGTGAATCGGATCCGATATTGGATCCGATTCACATCCGATATCGGATCCGATTCACATCTATAGAGATGTGAATCGGAACCAGAATCGGATCCGATATCGGATCCGATTCACATCCCTATCATTGAAACTACCAAACAAGTGTCCCAGGATTTGCAGGAACAAGTGACAGCTCATTTAGAAAGCCTCAGGAATGGACTTGTAGTGGAAGCATTTGGACAATCAGAGTTTAAATGGAATCTGGAAACATTTCTCAATGATTTAAAGGTTGCCAAGTTCAGAATGTTTCAATATAATGAGATTACATTTGAGTATTTGTTTATCCATGGATGAACTCATCTCACCCCCCCTTTAAAAAAAAGTTGTTTTCAATATATCATCAGATGATTTATCTGGAGACGAGGTCTTGCATTTATCTTCCTCTACTACATCTTTTTTGGAAATTCAAAATCCCTCTCGCCCTTTTCGGGACCCCCGGCCTCGAGGCAGGATGTGTATATCCGAAGCCCCACAGTCCCAGAGAATGTCACAGTCACACATCCAACAACAACAACAATTTCATCATCAGACTTCTGGTAGGAACATCTTCACTTGCCTCCACAGCTATGATTTTGAACCAAATTTGCTTTTTTTTTGCATATAGGATCAACCTTCTGCTACAACTACATCTCTGGGCCTGGTTTTTCCAACTAATTGTCTTTAGGCATGTCACTCATCTTGACCCTCTTACCATGATCACTTTCACGGGCTGAGGAAAGTGTACTTCAGAAAGGACTGTCATTTGTACCTACAATAAAATATGATTCCTTTAATGCAAAAATACAAATGCAAAAGTTTTTTTGTTAAGTAAAATTGAAGTATTTCTTTCCTTCACATGAACCTTTTTACCTCGCAGCGATCTGGAACAGCAGGGGCACCACCTTCCGGGTTCGTTCGGCGGCATTCTCGGGCTGCAGCGCAGGCCGACGCGACGCCATCACAAGCTCTGCCCCCCACGGTGCATCGGACTTTAACCCGGAAGTCCCCGCGTTTATGCGGGAACTTTGGATATTTAACAGGTTGAGCCCAGCACAGCATTGCCTCGGCTACAGGCTTGCTTGTGCTGGTGCTCTTGTGTGTTGTTCTGGTTCCTGCTTGTTGCTGACTCGGACTGCCTCTGGACCTGTTTGCCTGCTGCCTGCCTTTGACTCGGACTGCCTCTGGATCTGTTTGCCTGCTGCCTGCCTTTGACTTGGATTGCCTCTGGACCTCTTTGCGTGCTGCCTGCCTTTGACTCGGACTGCCTCTGGATCTGTTTGTCTGCTGCCTGCCTTTGATTCGGATTGCCTCTGGACCTGTTTTCCTGCTGCCTGCCTTTGACTCGGACTGCTCCTGACCTGATTGTCTACCACCTGCCTGGCATACGGTCTGTGCTCAGGGTCTCGTTCCCACTGGCTGAGAGTCCCTTGGGTCTACCATCCGAGAGGTAAGATCCTTGAACTACCTAGGATTCACGTTCAAAATTATAACAAACCTGCTCTATCTGATGGGTCTATAATGGCTTCCAAGTCCACCTGGTCACTGCTGGGCCCTTCAGCCCCATTAATTCTGGCCTTTGAACAGCTAATCTTGCATGATATATCTCTACTTCAGTCCTCACCCATTCACTCATATCAGAATTTGTTATGAGTAGAATCTAAGGCTCTTAATGATTTGATATTTGACATCTCAATTGTAATTAAACTCACTGATAAAGGGGGAGGGTTAGTTTTAATAAACAAATCTGACTATGTAACAGTTTCTCTGTCAATTATCAGATAATACATGCTGGGGTAGATTTTATAATTTTGTGCAAGCGCATACTTTTGTTCACGCACCAGGCGCGAACAAGAGTACGCGGGATTTCAATAGATACGCGCGTAGCCATGCATATCCATTAAAATCCGGTATCGGCGCGCGCAAGGCTGCCGATTTTGGGCAGCCTGCGCGCGCCAAGCCGCGCAGCCTGCCTCCGTTCCCTCCGAGGCCGCTCCGAAATCGGAGCGGCCTCGGAGGGAACTTTCTTTCGCCTTCCCCTCACCTTCCCCTCCCTTCCCCTACCTAACCCACCCCCCCGGCCCTATCTAAACCCCCCCCCCTACCTTTATCAACGGATTTACGCCTGCCGGCGCACAATCACCAGACCCAGGGGCTAATCCGGATGGCGCAGCCACGCCCACGGCGCCGCACCCAAAACGTCACGCCACCTGCGCCACACCCCCTAAACGCCGCGTCACGACAGCTTGCCCCCCGCCACGCCTCTCCATGCACGCCCCGGGACTTACTCGTGTCCCAGGACTTGCGCGCGCCGCCGAGCCTATGCAAAATAGGCTCGGCACGCGCAGGGGGGGTTTGGGGTAGGTTTTCGGGGGGTACGCGCGTATCCTACGCGCGTACCCCTTTGAAAATCTACCCCTTTATTTTGTATTACCCTCTTATCTAGTCCCTATTTTAAGGTTTGAAAGTCAGTCTATTTTTCAATCAGGTTTGGATTCACACTTTATTACTGCACAAGAATCCAGCTACCTTATAGAAAAACATCCAGTTATTCCTGTATTTTATACTCTACCTAAAATACATAAATCTGCATTACACCCACTAGTATGCGTGATTGTTTCTGGTATTGGCTCAATTCTTGAGCCATTGTCCAAATTCATTCATTGACCATTTTCTCAAAACCTTGTTACCTTGGCAAGATTCTGCATGCGAGACTCATGCCATTTCATATCCTTAATTGATACTTTGCATTTACCCGCTGAATGTCTCTTATTGATCACCTTAGACACTGAAGATTTGTATTATAATATCCCACAGCAAACAGCACTTTCTATAGCGTGGATGGCTCTTGACCAGCATTCCCAACCCGTTTGGGTTCTCACTGAGTTCATGATTGAATTAACCCACATAACTCAGATTTGATGACTGCTTTTTTTCCTCCAAATCAAAGGTACCGCAAAGGGGGCAACCATGGCCCTGACATCACCTGTCTCTGTGTTTCAGAGTTTGAATCCACCGTAGTGAATCCTTCCTCCTTTTGGTCTTACATTGTCACCTGGCAGAGATTTTTAGATTGTAGTGAATCACAATAAATCTCCCAGTTTATGGCTTAAATGTCCTCATGTCTTAGTATTACCTTTCAACTATAACAACCCTTATGAGGACCTCTCACTTAAATTGTAAAATGCAAAAATTTATTTTATATTACATTTTTTGGGAATTAGTATCAGAAATGCAAGTGCTCTGCTTGATACAGTCTTCAGGCTCTTGCCCGCAATAGGCTTCAACCAGTTTCATATATAAGCACTAGGTGTCACGTCATTTACTTCTTCCCAATTTAAAAAAAAAAAAAAATATATATATATATATAAGTTTTTTACTTATTGTGCATTATAGTTGGAAGAGATTTATAGATGACATTTTTTTTCATTTTGTGAGATTTCAAAATCCAGTTATTTCTTTATATTGACTGGCTGAACATACGGTACCCAAACCTCAGATTTACATATGTCACTAGCACCATCCTGATGCCTTTTTTAAAATGTTTTCGTTACGTGAGAATAAGCTGATCATTTCCATTTACAAGAAAATCACTGACAGAAATACTTTACTCCTTTTTACCAGTCAACAGCCGCCTATTCTCCGTGACAGAATCCCTATTGGTAAATTCTTTCATTTATGATGCATTTGCTCCTCCTACTACTACTCTTACTGCTTAACATTTCTATAGCACTACATGACATACACAGTGCTGTACAAACATACAATAAGACAGACCCTTCTCAGTAGAACTTACAATCTAATAAGACAAACAAATAGGTCAAGAGACTTAGGGTATTTCATAAAGCAAGACTGTTTAAAAAGAAAAGAAAAGAAAGTTAGTTAACAAGAATAAAAGCAGGGAATTAGGCATAAGTGGTTTCAAAAAGGTGGGTCTTTAGATGGGATTTAAACATGGCAAGGGAGGGAGCATGATGCACCAGTTCAGGAAGATTATTCCAAACACATAACAGAGCCAGGTGGAAAGCATGGAGTTGAAAATTGTCATTAGAGGTGAAAGGCACAGATAGGCATAACTTATCCGATGAGCGGAGTGCACGAGGAGGGCTGTAGAGAGTGATAAGAGAGAAGTGGTAGTGAGGTGCTGCAGAGTGAAGGCATTTGTAGGTGAGAAAGAGGAGCTTGAACTGTTGCGGGAATGGATAGGGAGCCTATGCAGTGACTTCAGAAGAGGGGTTATGTGAGCATAGCGACACTGGTGAAAGATAAGTCACTCAGCTGAATTTAGGACAGATTGCAGTGGAGACATATGAGGAGCAGCTTGCAATAGTCTATGTGGGAGGAGATGAGAGAGTGGATAAGGGTTCTGGTAGTGTGTTCAGAAAGGAAAGGATGGAATTTGGCAATGTTATAAAAAAATAAATTAAATCAAACAAAATGTAACTGCAAGGAAATTCAAAATACTAATATTAGAGAGAAATTATAAATAATAATTAAACATTATTATCTACTGTAAAAAGATCTTTTTGCTGTGCAGATCCTAACGTTAACTTTTACTTTTTGATTTAACAGCTGAGTTCCTCCCAAAGAAGCCAGGAGGTAAAACATGACCATGTTGGGGAACCACAATTTTCTAAAATTTCTCTCTGTTTGAAATACAGACTTTTTATTGAGTACAGCAGTGAAATTCCAGCTTCGCATCACAGTTTGTGATATGTTCAGTTAATTAGATAACTGATGGATATATATTAAAATCTATTATTTGATCAGCACTGCTCTTATGGATTGAACTATATTATTCTTAGGCTCCCAATCCGTTTCTTGTTTACCTACTTACTCGTGTGGGTTCTGGTATCTGCTCATGGAAATTGTTCCTTCCTATAAGAGACATTTTCATCTGATGGCCTTGTCCAACTTCAGTTAAATTAGGTTCTTGTGTGGCCCACTCAAAATGAAAGGCCATAGTGTATTTCTTGTGGCAAAGATTGTTTAAAGAGACCCCCTGTGATAGCTTGTCTGCTTAAAAAACTGCACAAATCACATAAGAAGTTACTTGTGGGCAAAACAGTTAGCCAGCTAACCCCTAGATTCATCAAAATGCTATACATTTTGCATGAGTAAATTTTTAAGTTACCACAAAGTGTGCTATTTTCACTTTGCAAAGTGGAGAGAGGAGAGAGAGAGCACCCAGGTAGAGAGTACATCAAGCTTAGGGCAAGAGTACATTATAGAACTCTCATCTTTGTGTACCTACCATTCCTCATTCCAAATCACGTCAGATCTTCACTGATGTGTACTATGCTGTTCGTACATCTGCCTGTGCATGTAAAACTGGCCCCAAAACCCTCCAATAGTGATATAAATAGTTGACTAATATGCATGCCATCTTAGAGTGTCTCTCATTCTATCAGTCTCTTTCTCTTTTTCTTCACATCTCATGAGGCATTAAATAACACATGCATTATTGTGGGTGATAGTGAGATAATGCATTTTGATGAATGACCCTGTAAGTTAGACCTGATCTTAGATGGAGATCCAGAGTAGCCACTAGGAGGCTGATGTTTCCAGAGATCCATTACTCAAGATGGCTCTACAAGGGGAAAAGGCCCCAGGCTAGGAATTTGTCCTAACGATTGAAAAAGTGAGTTGGTGCTACACGGGCTAAAGCTTGGGAAGACCAATGATCCTTTGTTTATGCCCCAAGGAATGTTCCTGTGACATTCCAGGAAGATACTGAGAGGTCCCAGGGTACCAAAAGGAGTTATATCATACCTGAGACAAGTAATAATGCAATTATGTTTAAAGAGAACCTTGAGAGGAAATTGGAGTAATTTATACCATTAGATGTAGAGATTTGCAGGGGTGGGATAAAATACCTATCTTACAGAAGTTGAAGAAGGAGATGTGAATATGGTATTTTCCTATAAGAGAAAATGCACAAGGAAACGTGGAGTAAACGACACACATGGATCACAATCCAACAAGAGTATGGGTCGTAACAATTCCAACTGTTCAAGTCTCAGAGTAATCTGTTTATTTGGTGAGCGATAATGCAAGTCCTCAATTAAATAATAATAGAGTGTACAGTTCCTCGACATGGCCGTATTTCACATGGGTGCTGCATCAGTAGGAACACACAGAGAATCTCACATCTATGAATAAACAAATGAAAATATTAGAACAGCAGGCAAATACAGACATCTGAAATTATCAAGTACATTTTAAAGAGAAGTCACATACCATTATCATGAGAAGAAAAGGACTTTGTGATTTTTACAATACACAGTTCTGTGGAAAGGACAAGCAAATAAACCCAATAAACCACGGCATTACTGCAGAAGAATTAAAAGACCAAAGGAGAGAGATAAAAGTGCAGACCTACTTTGAGAGAGTGGCATAAAGGTGTAAAAAGGATGCTGCAGCATTTCCCTTTAAAATCTGCAAATTGTGTACAAAGGACGGATAGTGGTAACTCATGTCTTGTAACGGAGACAAGCCCGCCAAAACATAACAGAGCCAATCCCAAAAGTTCACATGATTAAAAACAGCAATCAGGGGATAATGTCAATCAAAAGGAGCAAGATCCAATCAAATTTTCCCTTGAGCCAGTAAACAGGCAAGATAATTAAAAAAAGGAGAGCCACTCAGTTACATGATTTTGCCCAAATGGGGTTAATGAATTGAGTTCAAATATCCAGAGCTGTTCTCTCTGAATTATTAATAAGTTTGTGGAAGAAAGTGTTTAAATAATGTACACCAATAAGGGATAGTAACAAAACATTGATGAGATTTTGCTAATAGCTATCCAAATATCAACAACCATAGGCAGTGCAGGGATGGTAGGAAGTCCATCTGGTCACAAGCAACAGCAGGCCTCATCACTTTATGTTTTTATGCAGTGTGGACTCTCTATCCTCCACACTCTAGGAATCCTCAGTTGTCACACAGCAGGCTATATGAGCTTTACATATAAGCTATTTTCCAGGATGAGACTGTATTCTAGGAGGCTGCAAGTAGATTACCTTTATTTAAATCTCTCATACATAAAAAAGCTAATGTAATTTCTGCCTTTTAGATGGAGTAAAGTTAAATGTAAGAGCCCCATTGTTATCTCGTGTGGGGTCATTTGTATTACTTCACCTAAGACCAGACAAGAGTTACATGTACACTGTCTACTCTCTGGGCTTGGCACCTGCAGCTGAAAACATGTGATCATTATAGATGAACACCACCAAGTCGTTAATGTACTTTTCAAGTAGGCTTCTGACTAAAGAGTTATGTGATTACAGCATTAGAATGAGAGAGAAGGCCTATTATTTGGACACAATGGAAGAGGCCAATGGTTTGTAATAGCTGTGCTTTGATATGAGCATAGCTATGCAATCTATTGAACACCAACAGAGTGAACACATTGCTACATCACCTCTAGCCAAGCATTTTACATCTATTTCACATGAAAGTATATGAAGGTGAACACTAACTAGATAGTACCCATCCTACATGCATGCCCATATACACAATAGTTAGCAAAGAGTATGCTCTCTGGAGAAGGCAACACGAACCACTTATGAAGCTCTACAATAAGGAGTTTCATGTTTAACTCTTGCTGTCTTCCTTGGGAGCATACAATTAGCTTTCCTTTTTAAAACCTAGGCCCACATAGTCTTGCATGTGAGAAATGTGTCTGGTTGGAATAGCCAAATGCACTCTAGCATACAATGTCATGGGTCCTAAACCTCTAACCTAGTTAAAACTTAAGACCAAAACCACACAATTAAAAGAAACAACAAGAAAGTAAAGTTTCAGATATGAGACCACATTATTAAACAACATTTGTAGTCATAACATTCAAAGCAATTATACATCTCTGGTAATCACATTCTGCAAGTACAAGTTATCAGATAGCACATGATCTTGTAACTGAAATAACCAGCACAATTGTAGATACATATACATACTTTGTAACAAATAGCAACACTACATATTAGGGATGTGAATCGTTTTAGGACGATTAAAATTATCGTCCGATAATTTTAATATCGTCTTAAACCGTTATGGAACACAATACAATAGAGATTCTAATGATTTATCGTTATAAATCGTTAGAATCGTGAGCCGGCACACTAAAACCCCCTAAAACCCACCCCCGACCCTTTAAATTAAATCCCCCACCCTCCCGAACCCTCGCTGAATGACCTCCTGCAGTCGATCTCCTGCCGGCGCCATTTTCCGTACGAAAACGATTCGCGGCGGGAAATCGCTCCCTGACCCCCGCTGGACCTCCAGGAACTTTTGGCCAGCTTGTGGGGGGCCTCCTGACCCCCACGAGACTTGCCAAAAGTCCAGCGGGGGTCCGGAAGGACCTCCTGCCGTCCAATCGTGTTCGTCTATGGCCGCCGCCATTTTTCGGCGCCATTTTGGAAAATGGCGCCGGCTGAAGACAACAAGATTCAGGAGCAGGAGCCCGTTCCGGACCGCTGCCGTTCCGGACCGCCGCTGGACCCGCAGGTTATTTAACTCATTTGGGGGGGGGTTCGGGAGGGTGGGGGATTTAATTTAAAGGGTCGGGGGTGGGTTTTAATGTGCCGGTTTTGCGATTTTTAGATTTTTCGATTTTTCACGATTTTTCACGATATTTTACCCCCCCCAAACGGCAACAATATGATTCCCTCCCCCTCCCAGCCGAAATCGATCGTTAAGACGATCGAGGACACGATTCACATCCCTACTACATATACAGAAAAATGATCATATCCCAAGGCATAATGATGATTACAGCAAGTGGAAGTGAAACCCAATTTCTACAGTGCAGCTCTAATGTTAGAGCTGATGCCAGGACAACAAACTGATGGCAAGATAAGGCCCAGACATTTCATATTTATTGATTTATTTTAAAACATTTGTTACATACTCTTTCTATGTTTTGGGTGGGGTACAATAAAAACATACACAGTTGAAAGAGTGCATCAAATGGGACTGCAAATGGCCACAGCAGCAATGTTCAAGATAAGACCCAGAAAGTCCATGTTGAAAGCGTGTACTCAAAAGGGACTGAAAAGGGACTGAAAAGGGCCTTGGCAGGAAAGTTGACATATCAGGCAGCAGGACCAGGACTGGAGAACACAGCATGGGAGTCTGTAGGACCAGGACTGGAGAAGGCAGCATGGAGGCAGCAGGAACAGCACTGGGGAAGGCAGCATAGAGTAGGGATGTGCAGCAGGGACAGATTCGTCCCATTTGGGATTCAGATTCGTAGGGGCCCAAATCCGTTGCATCCGTTCTCGGGGGCCCCCGATCCGTTCATATGTCAAAAATACATTTGTTCCCCCCAAAATCCCCATCCCAACCCTTTAAAGTTATCTACAAACCCCCCCCCCCCCCCCCCCCCCGCCAAGACTTGCCAAAAGTACCTGGTAGTCCAGATGGGTTCCTGGAGCAATCTCCTGCACTCGGGCTATCGGCTGCTGGTATTCAAAATGGCGCCGAAAACCCCTGTGACCCTCCCCCCCTGGAGGTCCAGCGGGGGTCCTGGAGTGATCTCCTGCACGCTGTCCCAGCATATGGGCAGAACTGGGACCTGGTGCTGCATGGCTGGGAACTGAAGCTTCATGCCTGGGACCTGGGACTTCCTGGATAAGATCTGTGGAACCAACGAAAAACATATAAGCATGAATGCTAAGAAGTGCACATGTACTGTTTGCATAATATGTGCATCATACAATGCGAGCATCCTATGCAAAAAAATGTGGACATCTGTAGCACTTGCCCTGACAACTCTCAAACCCTCTGTTCTCTCTGACTAGCCCTATCCTGTCATCTTCCTCCCTCCACTCCTCACCATTCCTCTCCTCCCCTCTCTTCACCATTCTTCACCACTCTTCTCCATTCCTTGCCACTCCTCACTACTCCTCATACTCCTTTCCTCTTCACTCTTCTTTTCACCACTCCACTCCTCACTATTCCACTCCTTGTCACTCCTCTCCTTAACACAAAGGGACAGACAGACAAACAAGACAAACACACATAAACTAACACTCTTCTTTCACACACAGATAAACACAATAGACAAAGGTAAAATTAAACAGATGATAAACAAAAAACAGGACAACACAATCAGGAAATCAACAACAACACCAAACTCCTCTGTTCCTCTAACTCCTGACATACCCTCAAAGAGGCAGCGGCAGGAAGCAGGTATATATTAACAAAGAAAATAATGTGTGGTATGTAAAATGACGTCTGATGCAATAGTTCATCGCATGACCAGATACATACAAAAGCAATGCAGTATTTAATTTCCCTAACCACGTATTTTTTTTATCGTGGGATGCTAACACACCATATTTCTGCTTATTTTTTCCTTGGCTTCATCACTGTAGGGGTTAAAGGAAGATTCATCCACCTGCTTTAGGGCTATAACATGCACAAACTGTGTATATTGTGTGATCATGCATAAATTAGGTTCAAACCTACCGGCATTTCAATAAGCTGCTTTACATGGCAATTGCGTGCATGAATTTTGCAAATCCATGCAAAGCAGCTCATGCATAGGAAATCCTATGTAAATATAGTAGTGTGGCTAACATAGAAATTTATCAGACATGTTATTTTAGCTATATCTTTCCCTAAACATTGTAATCTACTGCAGGTGGTCCAGGGGTGTGGAGGAGTTGGTAGGCATGGAGGATGTCCACTATCAAGCCAACAAAGATTTTTTTGGACTTGGTGGTCTGGGTAGAGATAGATACCCTATTCTATCACCAAGAAGGTTTTGAAACCTTGGATGTTGGTGGGGGAAATGAGTATGGGGGCCCTATCTTTGTTCCTGTGGTAATGCCTACTATTTATTCTATGTGGACAGGGTTGAAGGGAGTTGTCGCATAAACTGGCACTTCTATTTTTGACTTTTAGTAACAGGGCCATCTCAATTAGTGGCTCCATATTGAGGAGGGTATCAAGGGAGACCCCTGGGCACTTTGTTATACTTTTCACGGCAAGATGTTTTGGCCCAGTAGGGCCTTTTTAAGTGATGGCAGCCCTGTGCATTTGGAGCTGCCATCACATGGTAAAGGCCTCAGCCACATTGTTTTGCTTCATGGACTTTTATTTCAAGCCAAAACAACGCAGCATACAGCCACAATATTTTTCAGAGGAGAGCCATTATATTGCGGGTTTGCACCCCACAATAGTGGGGCCCCGCCTACAGTAAGAAATGATGGCTTAGTAAATCCAGCTATTAGCCAGATAAGTGGTGATATTCAGACTTTTCCAGCTAAGTTAGCTAGTTATACTTATACGGCTATCTCACAGTTATCCAGGATATTCCATGTGCTTAGTTGAGAGTACCAGACTGCTATGATTTATTTTCTTTATTAGAATTTTTTCATTAGAAAGCTGAGAATCATGATCTAGGTTGCATGCAAAATGCTGGCCATTGTTGTTTTTACAGCTTCTAATAAACTCACTGATAGAATATAAATAGTGTTTTAACAGTAGCAGTTAGTGCCTTTGGAATAAATGAACACTACAGACACATTGGTCAAGATAAGCATTTTTTGACAAAAGATAGTATGATACACATGGAGATCTCCAAATGTAATATAAGTATTTAAATATAGAGCATGTACAGCTATCACAGTATTTTTGCACATAAAATGACCAACAACACAAATACTGAATACATTATTTTTTTAAATAAAAAAAATGTAAGGAATTCAAAATAAAATTAAAAATATTTTTTTTAAAGAACAATGATTACAAATCTGAACAGCAGTGTGCATTTTCTTCACATTGAGATGACACTGGGGTCTTTCTATTTTTGCAATTCTCATTTCTGCAGATTTAAAATATTTATAGAAGGAGTATGCTGTTTGTGCAGTTATTTAATTTCTTTTTTTTAATTTTATTTTTATTGCATTTTAAATTATTTACACAAAATAACATTGTGAATGGAAATTTGAATGATACATAACATATAATAAGGCAACTTAAAAATATATCTTCAAGAAAATAATAATGTTAGTATCTTCATACAATTAAGAAATTATAGGGGGCAGATACTTTTACATAACATAACTCTGTGAGCGAGAGAATCTTAAGCAATTTGAAAAAAGAATTTAATGGCGTATGTGGGACGCCTACTTCATGCCTTCTGTCCTGCTAATGCAGCTGTTTTATGTGAATCAATGAAACATCGTAATTAGGAAGGTTCAAAAAATACATAAACCAAATTTTGAAAATTAACTACGCATTTACACGGATAGTGGATAACTATTTTAGAGCAAAAGGTCAAAACTTCATTCCTTAACTCGATAAACTTTTTCCTCCTATCCTGCGTTGCCCGGGTAATGTTGGGGAATATCCAGATTTTTTGTCCATAGTATTTTTCAGATCTTTTTCGAAAGAAACTTCTCATCACATTATTTTTTTCAGAAGCAAAGGCAAATGTGACAAATAATGTGCCTCTAGTAGTAACTGTATCCTCTATAGATAATTCCAACAAGTCCGAAATATTCATCTGTTCTTGGGGCTCTTCTTTCTCCCGGTCAACTTCCCTTTTTTTTTTAGGTAAATAGTATGCCTTAACATTTAGAGGTAATGCTTCTGTTGGTATTTTCAATACCTCTACTAAATATTTCTTAAATAAATCAAGAGGTGGCCTTAGAGATATGACCGGAAAATTTAGCACTCTCACATTTAGATTTCTAAGAGAGTTCTCAATGTTTTCCACCTTTTTATTTAACACAGTCTCATATTGCATCATTGTTAGTTGTTGTTTCGCTATATTTTTGATCTTATTTTCCATTTCACACAGTTTATTTTCTTGCACCTCCAGCTTTTTCTCATTCTCATTGCTTCTTTTATTCGAATCCATACATACTTTGGACAATTTCACAATAGCAGACTCTATGGCAGCCATTGCTTCCCAAAGACTCTCCAATGTAATTACCCCGGGTTTCACCAGAAAGGGGATTATTTCTAAATTTGACTCACCCTTTCCTGCTGCAGCAGGTACAGTGTCCCTTTCCAAACCTTGCACCGGGGTTTCGGGGCTGTCTCTCAATATCGGAGGTATGTATCCTCCAAACTGAGTTGTTCCACTCGTTTCTACCAGGACCTCTCCTCCTACTGCTTCCTGGTTCAACAGTAAACTTTTGGGTGTTGACTCCCAATACTCGCCCTCTCGCAAGGGTGGGGACGGCATCACCGGTGCACCGGGACTAAGCGAAATTTCTTCTGCCTGGGCTGGGGATGCTCGCTCCTCTCCCCATGCCCCCGCAGCACTCGCTCCCGGTTGATTCGGCGTCACAGCGAAGAAAGTCGGGATGACACTCTGCCGAGCCTCCATATCTGCCTGGCTCTCTCGGAGTCGGGCCTTCCATTTCGTATAAGGCATTCTGCCTCAGAGAAGAAATTTCAACGCTGAAAAATGGGAGCTCCGCAGCACGGTTTCCTCCGCTTCTCACACAATCGCCAACTTGGACTCCGCCCCCTGCAGCTATTTAATTTCTTAATGAAAAAAACAATGTAATGTATATCATCCTCATCAATAGAGATGTTGCTAGGTTCCTTAAAGATCCAAAGCATAGACCTATATGCCCTACTTTTCCCTCCCCCTGAGAATTTGATTTAACTCAATCATGATGAGCAGCTCCCCTCCCCACTAAACTATCCTATAAAAATACATAAATGGACATCACACAAATGGTCTCTGTTCTATGTTCCCATGCAACTGTCGTCAAGGAATCATCCTATATGACCTGTGACAGGGGAACTACTCTGTTAGTGATATACCCTGGTTTGTTTCAACAGTTTCATGATCCTAGTTCTGTATTCCTCTGTTTTATGTAATTGCACTATTTGAGGCACTGTTATTGTTATTATGTAAACCGTTTTGATTTGTAACCTGTTACAAGAAATTCGATATATAAAACTGTTAAATAATAAAATAAATAAATCTTGGCAAAGGTACAATAACTCAGCAAAAGGGGTGTGTTTTATGCTAATATATCATTTATTGCTAATTACCCATTTTTCCAATTCTTGTCCAATGTTCTCTCAACCTAGCTTGATGTAATCCATCAAGCTAGGTTGAGAGAACATTGGACAAATCTCATCTTGGAGTGAGTTTCCTCACTCCGAAGGCCAGCAAATCTTCACAAGAGACCACTGTTCTGTTCGTAGGTGTCACGTAGAATGTCAAAGTGGCCCCTAAACCCCTACACTCTTATCTAAACCCCACCTCGAGTTTCTAGGTGGGCCTACCATAGGGATACAAATACCTACCTATGGGCCATGATATCATGGCCAGGTGCTCACTCTCTCTCTTTCTCTCTCCCTCTCTCTCTCTCTCTCTCTCTCTCCTGAAATAGGACTTATGGGAAACATCACCATTTGCAATGAAACCTTACTGCATGGTCACAGCAGCTAACACAATTCAAAGAGTTTTAGTTAAAATTGGTGTTATGAATTTGCACCATACAATATGGTGCAAAAACAACTTATCACATTTTGATTAATGTGTTACAAGTAGTTGGTGCCATATCAAAACAGCCATGCCAGGAGTGGCGGGGCTGCCATAGGGTAGTCGAGAGGGGCATAGGAACTATCCAAGACTGCTCAATCAAAACCCAGTGCTTAAGGTGACTGGAGGAATGCCAATCAACCACAAGTGTAGCTGAGTGACCACAAAATGTTCGGTACACCTAGGCTTCCATCATGTTTAGGTTTATTCATTACTCTCTAGCAAACCCTAGGAGGTCTTCATTTCCAAATAAAACTAAATATTTTCTGCTGCCAGGATTTTAACAGGATAGCAGACATGGGAATTGGCAAAGTTTGAAACAGATAGACCACCCTTGGCAAAACTTTTATTTTTATCACAGAAATCCTGCCTAACTAAGAAAGAGACAAACATTCCCATTTTTCCAAGTCTTTCCAAAGATGTTTAAGCAAAAGGTGATAATTCAGAGCAAAAAGGTCTTTCAGATGCCTACCAAGATAAACCCCAAGATATTTAATCTTACTCAATGCCCATTTAAACAGGTGGTGTTTGCGTAAAGAGGATTCAATATCAGAATCACAAGATATATTAAGGATCTCGGAAAAGGATGCGCTCCACCTTAATCAGAATGGAACCATGCTGCTGACACTAACTTTCAAAAATGAGATAGAACAGCTTTTAAACTAGAACAAGGGGAAAGCTGACAGTCACTCAGCAGTGCATGGTTCAGAGGAATGTATCTTTGAAGGATACTAATTGAGCAGGAGAGTTAGGGCATTCCTACAGAGAGATTCCAATAAAAGCAAAAGTAGCCCATGTGCCTATAAGTAAAGAATCACCTGAGCTAAAAAATTCCAAATTATCCATATCAACTGAAAAGAAGGTTGTTAATACAAACAAAAAATGCATTTTGGAATGTCTGTATGCCAATGCTAGAACTCTAAGAAGATGGGAGAGTTAGAAAGAATAGTAGTGAATGATGAAATAGACATAATTGGCATTTCAGAAACCTGGTGGAAGGAGGATAACCAATGGGACAGTGCTATATTAGGGTACAAATTATACTACAATGATTAGGAGAATCAACTTGGTGGGGGTGTAGCACTTTATGTCCGGTAGAGTATAGAGTCCAACAGGATAAGGATCATACAAGAGACTAAATGCGCAGTAGAATCTATTAGGGATGTGCAGAGGGACGCCATATGTTGCATTCGTGATTCAGATTCGTCGGGGAGCAGATACGTTGCATTCGGCCGTATGGCATCTCGATGCGTTAATACGGCAATTTCTATTTGTGTCCAGCTAAAATTAAAATTAACTACAACCCCCCACCCTCCTGACCCCCCCAAGACTTACCAAAACTCCCTGGTGTCCAGCGGGGAGTCCGGGAGCCATCCCCTGCACTCTCACACCCTCGGTGCCGGTTTCTTCATGGCGCCGATAGCCTTTATCACAGGGGCTACCGGTGCCATTGGTCAGCCCCTATCACATGGTCATCGCTGCCATCTTGTGCTCCTACCATATGACAGGGGCTGACCAATGGCACCGGTAGCCCCTGTGACATAGTATGGGCAAAGGCTATCGGTACCATTTTGAGTACTCGCATCGGACGGCCGGAGTGCAGGAGGTCGCTCTGGGACCCCAGTTTGACCCCCAGGGACTTTTGGCCAGCTTGGGGGGGCCTCTGACCCCCACAAGACTTGCCAAAAGTCCAGCAGGGTTCCGGGAGCGACCTCCTGCACGCTGTCCGTCCGATGCCAGTACTCAAAATGGCGCTGATCGCATTTGCCCTCACTATGTCACAGGTACCGACGGTCGGCCCCTGTGACATAGTGAGGGCAAAGGCGATCTGCTGCCAGTATTCAAAATGGCGTCAATCGCCTTTGCCCTCACTATGTCACAGGGGCCGACCGTCGGTACCTGTGACATAGTGAGGGCAAAGATGATCGGCACCATTTTGAGTACTTGCATCGGACGGCCGGCGTGCAGGAGGGCGCTCCCGGACCCCCGCTGGATTTTGGCAAGTTTTGTGGGGGTCAGGAGGCCCCCCAAGCTGGCCAAATGTCCCTGGGGGTCCAACGGGGGTCCTGGAGCGACCTCCTGCACTCCGGACATCTGATGCCAGTACTCAAAATGGCACCAATAGCCTTTGCCCATACTATGTCACAGGGGCTACCGGTGCCATTGGTCAGCCCCTGTCACATGGTAGGAGCACAAGATGGTGCCGATGACCATGTGACAGGGGCTGACCAATGGCACCGGTAGCCCCTGTGACAAAGGCTATCGGCGCCATGATGAAACCGGCACTGAGGGTGTGAGTGTAGGGGATGGCTCCCGGAACCCCCGCTGGACCACCAGGGAGTTTTGGTAAGTCTTGGGGGGTTCAGGATTGTGGGGGGTTTGTTTAAATTTGTATTTAGGTGGCCGTATAATTCGGCGAAGATTTGTGTATTCCTGGGGAATCGCGAAACGTTTCGCTTCCCCACGAATACTACGAATAGTGCAATATACGTTGCGGATTGCCAATACGGCGAAAATGAATGCACACCCCTAGAATCTATATGGATAGAAATCCCATGTGTGTTGGGTAAGAGTATAGTGATAGGAGTATACTGTCATCTACCTGGCCAAAATGATCATACAGATGATGAAATGCTAAGAGAAATCAGGGAAGCTAACCAATTTGGCAGTGCAGTAATAATGGGATATTTCAATTATCTGTGACAATCACATCGTGTCAAAGTTTTACAATTTTTGATAGCATTATCTAGTATTCACTATTCATATACTTTTTATAGCATTTTATCATAATTTTTATGAAAATTTGGGACCATCAAACCACCCGCGGTTTGCAAGTATAAAACCTGTGTTTCACCGGTATGGGTCTTTTTTAATCATTGGTCCACTAAACACTTTGCATTTTTTTGTTTTTCAATTTTTCTTTTGGTTTTCAACTGTTTTATAAAATTATGGAGATTAATACTTCCCTTAACTTGCGCAAACCATGCTTCAAATTCCAGAGTCCAAAGTCTGACATGTCCACAATTCGCGAGCCGCTGCCTCAGGGACTTATTGATATGTCTCACAATGTGCTATTGCAGAAAATCTCTGGATATTCGTTAACAGAAAATCTCCCAGTATTCATCAACTTTTCATTCTAATAGAGTTCCATCTTATCTTTTCTGTAAATCAAAACTGTTTAAGTTACTTATGCGATATCCAAGCTTAACAATAAAATGCACATCCTGTTAAGTTACTTATGCGATATCCAAGCTTAACAATAAAATGCACATCCTGGATAACAGCTTAACAATAAAATGCACATCCTGGATAACAGGATGTGCATTTTATTGTTAAGCTTGGATATCGCATAAGTAACTTAAACAGTTTTGATTTACAGAAAAGATAAGATGGACCTCTATTAGAATGAAAAGTTGATGAATATTGGGAGATATTCTATTAACGAATATCCAGAGATTTTCTGCAATAGCACATTGTGAGACATATCAAAAAGTCCCTGAGGCAGCGGCTGGCAAAACTTGGACACGTCGGACTTTGGACTCTGGAATTTGAAGCGTGGTTTGTGCAAGTTAAGGGAAGTATTAACCTCCATTTTATAAAACAGTTGAAAAACAAAAGAAATATTGAAAAACAAAAAAATGCAAAGTGTTTAGTGGACCAATGATTAAAAAAGACCTGTAGCAATGAAAGCACAAGTTGTATACTTACAAACCACAGGTGGTATGACAGTCCCAAATTTTCATTAAATTTGTCATAAAATGCTATAAAAAGTATATGAATACTAGATAATGCTATCAAAAATTGTAAAATTTTGACACAATGTGTGATTGTCACAAGTTATATCTAGTCGTGCATTGGACAAATTGACACAATTATATTGGGATATTTCAATTACTATATAAGAACAGTTAATTATTAAGTGCAACGAACTACACTTGTCTCACAAAATAAACGTCGCATAGATTATAATTTTTTAGATTTTTTTATGTGCATAGAATTTATCTGGAACAGTGGACCATCATAACACCCTTGGTTTTTTAGGCAGTAAGCCACACTTTCAACCTTACAGGGTCATGTTTAATCATCGGTCCATTAAATGTCTTTTGTCTTCTTTATTCAAATGTTCTCTTTCTCCTTCTTTTTTATCTTTTTTATAATTAGTAAAATCCTTTGTAATAAATTCAAAGACGGAATTGCCTTACTTGTGCGGAGCGCCGCTGCGTTTCCGACCTTTATCTCCTGTGCCGCCGCGCTATTATCTCCAGCGCTGTCGTGCTTTACTTTGCAATAAATTTAAAGACGGAATTGCCTTACTTGTGCGGAGCGCCGCTGCGTTTCCGACCTTTATCTCCTGTGCCGCCGCGCTATTATCTCCAGCGCTGTCGTGCTTTACTTTGCAATAAATTTAAAGACGGAATTGCCTTACTTGTGCTCCGCACAAGTAAGGCAATTCCGTCTTTAAATTTATTGCAAAGTAAAGCACGACAGCGCTGGAGATAATAGCGCGGCGGCACAGGAGATAAAGGTCGGAAACGCAGCGGCGCTCCGCACAAGTAAGGCAATTCCGTCTTTGAATTTATTACAAAGGATTTTACTAATTATAAAAAAGATAAAAAAGAAGGAGAAAGAGAACATTTGAATAAAGAAGACAAAAGACATTTAATGGACCGATGATTAAACATGACCCTGTAAGGTTGAAAGTGTGGCTTACTGCCTAAAAAACCAAGGGTGTTATGATGGTCCACTGTTCCAGATAAATTCTATGCACATAAAAAAATCTAAAAAATTATAATCTATGCGACGTTTATTTTGTGAGATATTTCAATTACCCCAATATTGACTGGATAAATGTAACATTAGGACATGCTAGAGAAATAAAATTCCTGGATGGAATAAAGGACTGCTTAATGGAGTAATTGGTTCAGGAACCGACGAGAGAGGGAGCTATTTTAGATTTAACTCTTAGTGGAACACAAGATTTGGTGAGAGAGGTAATGGTGGTGGGGCCACTTGGAAATAGTGATCATAACATGATCAAATTTGAACTAATGACTGGATGGGGAATAATATGTAAATCTACAGCTCTAAAACTAAATTTTCAAAAGGGAAACTGAAAAAGTGAAGAAAGTAGAAGAAACTGAAAGGTGCAGCTGCAAAGGTTAAAAGTGTACAACAGGCGTGGACATTGTTTAAAAATACAATCTTAGAAGCATAATCCAGACGTATTCCATGCATTAAGAAAGGTGGGAGAAAGGCAAAATGATTACCAGCATGGGTAAAAGATGACGTGAAAGAGGCTATTTTAGGGAAAAGCATAAGCATTGTCAAGTTAAGTGTACAACATTGATAAGGCAGGCTAAGATAGAATTTGAAATGAAGTTGGCCATAGAGGCAAAAACTCATAATAAAAACGTTTTAAAATATATCTGAGGCAAGAAATCTATGAGGGAGTCTGTTGGACCGTTAAATGACTGAGGGGTTAAAGAGGTTCTTAGGAAAGATAAGGCCATTGCACAAAAACTAAATGAATTCTTTGCTTCTGTGTTTACTAATGAGGATGTTGGGGAGATACTGATTCCAGAGATGGTTTTCAAGGGTGATGATTCAGATGAACTGAACCAAATCACTGTGAACGTGGAAGATGTAGTAGGCCAGATTGACAATCTAAAGAGTAGCAAATCACCTGGACCAGATGTTATGCACCCCAGGGTTCTGAAGGAACTAAAAAATGAAATTTAAGATCTATTAGTTAAAATGTGTAACCTATCATTAAAATCATCCATTTTACATGAAGACTGGAGGGTGGAAAATGTAACCCCAATATTTAAAAAGGGCTCCAGGGGCGATCCAGGAAACTATAGCCCAGTGAGCCTGACTTCAGTGCTGGGAAAAATAGTGGAAATTATTCTAAAGTTTAAAACCACAAAGCATATAGAAAGACTTGGTTTAATGGAACACAGTCAGCATGGATTTACCCAAGGGAAGTCTTGCCTCGCATCTGCTTCATTTTTTTGAAGATATTAATAAACATGTGGATAAAGGTGAGCCAGTAGATGTAGAGTATTTGGATTTTCAGAAGCTGTTTGACCCAGACCCTCATGAGAGGCTTCTAAAGTCATGGGATAGGAGGTGGTGTCCTTTCATGGATTACAAACTGGTTGAAAGACAGGAAACAGAGAGTAGGATTACATGGTCAATTTTCTCAGTGGAAAAGGGTAAACAGTGGCATGCCTCAGGGATCTGTACTTGGACTGGTGCTTTCCAATATATTTATGAATGATATGGAAAGGAATCCAATGAGTGAGGTAATCAAATTTACAGATGATACAACATTATTCAGAGTAGTTAAATCACAAGCAAATTGTGATAAATTGCAGAAGGATTTTGTGAAACTAGAAGATTGGGCATCCAAATGACAGATGAAATTTAATGTGGACAAGTGCAAGGTGATGCATATAGGGAAAAATAATCCATGCTGTAGTTAGGTTCCATATTTGGAGCTACCACCAAAGAAAAAGATCTAGGCATCATTGTGGATAATACTATCGTCAGCTCAGTGTGCTGCAGCAGTCAGCTCAGTGTGGTGCAGCAGTAAAAAAGTAAACAGAATGTTGGGAATTATTAGGAAGGGAATGGTGAATAAAATGGAAAATGTCACAATGCCTCTGTATCACTGTATCACTCCAAAAAAGGTATCTCAAAAAAGATATAGTTGCGATGGAGAAAGTACAGAGAAAGGCGACTAAAATGACATAGGGGATGGAACAACTTCCCTGTGAGGAAAGGCCAAAGAGGTTAGGGCTGTTCAGCTTGGAGAAGAGACAGCTGAGGGTGATATGATAGAGTTCTTTAAAATCATGAGAGGTCTAGAATGGGTAAATGTGAATTGGCTATTTACTCTTTTGGACAATAGAAGGACTAGGGGGCAGTCCATGAAGTTAGCAAGTAGCACATTTAAACTAATCATAGAAAATTATTTTTCAATCAACACACAATTAGGCTCTGGGATTTGTTTCCATGGGATTTGGTTAGTGCAGTTAGTGTAGTTGGGTTTAAAATAGGTTTGGATAAGTTCTTGGAGGAAAAGTCCATTAACTGCTATTAATCAAGTTGTCTTAGAAAATAGCCACTGCTATTACTGGTATCAGTAGCATGGGATCTACTTAGTATTTGGGTACTTGCCAGATACTTGTA
Organism: Rhinatrema bivittatum; assembly: GCF_901001135.1. Taxonomy (NCBI): domain Eukaryota; kingdom Metazoa; phylum Chordata; class Amphibia; order Gymnophiona; family Rhinatrematidae; genus Rhinatrema; species Rhinatrema bivittatum. The sequence continues at coordinate 454,945,338 of NC_042617.1, read as the reverse complement.
GTCTGAATTGGTCACTGTTGGAAACAGGATGCTGGGCTTGATGGACCCTCAGTCTGACCCAGTATGGCAATTTCTTAACTCTCTCTAAACCCATGTCTTACCACATTCTGTACAGGCAGAGATAGGACTCTCCTGCACATAAAGCTGGAGGCTACTACAAATATTTTGCACCCCTATCAGAAGGTGCTAAATATTTGTAGTTTTAACCAGCTAGTAAAACTACCACTACAATTATTAGAAAGCATGAAGCAAGAAAAATGTTTCTATATGGGAGGGTAATCTGGACTCTATATAAGATGGGACAAAATCTTGAAATAAGCTCTCCACCTCAAGTTCTACAATAAATTGTGTTCATAGATTGTCCCCTAACAAAGGGAGCAAAGCTGACCATGGACATTTCCCCTTATCTCTTACCATAGAAAAATAATATTCAAATTCTGGTGTTACCTCAGTAACAGCAAAATAAACTCCCTCCGCTACCAGAAATATTGTATAATAAATCACAACCCTTCTATAGGAAATCCATCATACTTTAACACACTAACTGCCAGACTCAAATGGTAACAACCCTGCCTCTGAAAAGGCAACACTGTAAATATTACATCAGGCCCCCAAACACCAATATATCTCCTATTAGGAAAATAGAACATGCCAAGCTGCTATAGAGTCCTACACAGAAACTACAAGTCAGCAGGATACTTCACCACAGTCACATATGCAGAACACAGACAGACCCTCGCTATCTACAGAATAAAGAGACCATAAAGTAGAAATATAAACATGCAGATGAAAACTGAATTGGAAATCTCAAGAAGTCAGATGTATATGCAGTGCAACAGTGGAAAAATAAAAACACTATTTGTCATAAAACATCAAACAATAAAATAAAAAATATAAAATATGTATCATAATAGTAAAACCATACTAATAAAAATAATATATATTTCAAAACAGCTGAGGAATAGAATAGCATCTAATAATTGAAAACTTATATATAAATTTACCAAACACCAATGAAATATTTCAAAACAGCAGACACATCAAAAAATACCCAATAATTAAAACAATAAGGATTAAAATCCCCCATATCTAGGAACTTTTGATTTCCAGACACCCTGGATTAGTGAGGTAGGTGTGGAGGCTGCACAAAGTTTATTTTCTTTCTGTCATATAGACCTATTCTGTAACACACACACGTTCATTCTCTGTCTCAGTCTCTCATATACACGCACACACATACACATACTAACTCTCACATGTTTTCTCTTTCTCCCTCTCTCTACACACATGTACACATAAACACTCACTTGCACAGGCTTCCTTACATACACATGCTCTGAGTCAAAAACATTCACACATGCTCTCATACCCACACACAAACTCACACTCTCATACACACAGGCACACACACACACACACACACACACAAACACACAGGCATTCACTATCATAGATTCCCACATACAAACAATACTCTCACTCTCACACACACACACACACACACACACACACACATATATACTTACACTCATGCACCCAGTCACATAGGCTCTTATTCCATGTCTCCCCCTTTTTTCTGATCCTCTTCTTCAGCTACCACCATTGTTGCCAGGCTTCTTCTTGAGCTGCCATGGGATGGGATCTATGGCAGTCCTGCCTGGCCTCTTCTCAGCCACCAAAGGATTGGATCAGCAGAAATCTGCCAGAACTCTTCTTTGACCACTGTGGGATAGTAATCCATGGCTATCCTGCTTGGTCGCTGCAGGATGGGATCTGCAGTAGCCCTGATGGTCTCTTTTTCTTTTCTTCACAGCCTGACAAGAATTAAAGGAGACTCAGGGCACCAAGAGCACAAGCCACCTTCTGCTCAGAGCTAACAACACCCCTACATTTCAATCTGGGTCTAGATATGACTAGAGTACAGAATCAGCACTTACTGTACATTTGAATGAAATTAGGGTTAAGGCAGATGGTGGGAAGTATGTACTTCTGATTTAATCAACATGAGTGGAGCTTTCAGCAATGTCAACATCAACTTCTATTGATCTGGTTTTCAGAATTATTTATTTATTTATTTTATTTCAACTATTTCTAGTCTGCCTATAATAGTACACGCTAACTAAGCTTATTACAAGCATAATTTAAACAAAATATATTAAAAACAAAAACATAAAATTATGACATTATTATATTCTCTTAAAAATATTCTCTTTACAAATTACATATTCAAATTTAACTCACAGCAGACAATAAAATAAAACATTAAAAATAATTATATCATTCCATTATAACAGAAAAGACTTCCTCAAAGAAAACAGATTTTAATTTTTTCCAAAATATGTTTATATCTTTTATGGATCGGATTTAATCCAGGAAAGTATTCCATAATTTTGGACCAATTGTGGAGATAGCATGTTTACAGACTTCTTATAAATGAGCCTCCTTCACACTAGGTAATGTGAAAAGAGATTGAGAAGCCGAACGTAAACAGTGGGCCAGGGCATATTTCCTAAATATAGTCGATAAAAAGTCATGGACATTATCTTGATAAGATTTCATTATTGGGATAATGACTTTGAATTTTAGCTGCTGAGGACCTGACAACCAATGCAAATTTTGTAAGATCGGGGTTATATGTTCAAAATTACTTGTACTGATAATTAATCTGGCAGCTGAATTTTGAAGATATTACAATACCCGGATCCGTAATTTAGAATTAGATTTACAGGGTACAGTTTTGCCTTGCTTTATGTCATTTCTTGTTGATTGTTCTTTTCAAGTTAAATGTGTTTGGATCTGACTAAGAACTTTGCATTGCGAAATTCCTCTGGGGTCTGCACGTGCTCCTTATGTTATTTAATCTATATCTAGCCTCACTAGCAATGTTCATTCAAAGCTAGGGCTATTATTGTTACTCTTTTGCAGATAACATCAAGATAGTTTCCTTTCTGGGATGCTGATTCCCAGAAAGAACTGAAGGTTAACTCAAGGTTAGCCAGTGAAATCTGAGGCTTCATGGGTAAACTGCAAGAACACAATTTTATTAGTTAGCCCTATGATGGCTGGGACTGTGATTCCCTGTAAGGAGCTTGTCATGGCCTTGGGGGTAAAAACTGATACAAGCTTATGATGACAGACAGACCACATTTCTGCTCTTGTTTATTTTTCCTTTTCCTGTTTACATTACATTTTGGAGCTTCATGGCCTGAAAACTCTGGTGCATTCACTTGTTTTATTCAGATTAGATTATTGTAACATGCTATTTCAGGGTATGCCATTGGAGAGAGTTCCATGGTTACAACTTCTACAAAACATTGCTTGATTTTGGCTTGTGGAAATATGATCATGATTCTCCTCTATTTGTGGAACTCTTTTTGCTTTCTAGATCAAGTTCAAAACATTGTCTTCTTTTTAGAGCTTTACATAGCAGTGTCCTTAATTATTTATCAAATCTTTTGAAGCTAAATTGTCAAAAATAGCACTCATAAAAATTAGCAAATACAATTTAAATAGCATTTACTTGCATATATGCTATTCTAGAAGCCTATAACAATCAGGCCAAAGTAAGGGTCCATGAATAAATCTATGCATGTAAAAAATGTTGAGCTTAGAGAATGGCTCCTGGTAGGGACCAGGAGGCACCTGCCCCCAGGGGTGGAGCACAGGAGGAGAAGACAGAGGCTAGAATGAGCTTCACCACTGGGTGGAGCCCCTAGGGACCCGGGCCGCTTGGACTTAGGTAGTAGAGAAGCGTGCCCACGAACAGCAAGGGAGTGCGGTCGGACACTAGGCTGTAGGTTTGGAGGAGCAAGGAAGGCCAGTACAGCATAGGTGATGACAAGGCAAGGGACAAAGCCAGAATCAAGAGATGTGGTCAATGGTAGCCAGGGTCAGAATCCGAGGATCAGTCCGAGGAGTAGTCAATGAAGCAGGGGTCAGGTTCCAGAGGTCAGGTGAGGTCACAAGGCAAGTAGAGGTCAGGATCCAGGCAGCAAACAGAATGGTCAAGGAGCAGGCCGAGGTCAATACCAGAGAGACAGTCCGAGGGTACTACCTGGGGAGACAGGACAGACAGACACTGGAACAGAAGGACACTGTAACAGAAGGATGCTGAAACAAGACTGGAAAAAGATTGGAACAAGACTGTGAACATGGAGGCAAACTAATACAATTACAGTGCCGACCAAATTGCCAAGGCAAGGAAGTGCAGGCAGGAACTTCCTTATATTGTACATTCAATCAGGGCACGCTGTGGAGCTAGGACACGCCCCTGGTCCTACAAGAGGCCGGACAGTCCGTGTGTGCATGCGTAGGGGCGTGGCCAACGCCACTGGGGATGCCGAACTCCAGCGTGAGGCCTGGTACGCAGTTGGAGGTCCAACGACCACCGCTGTGGGACGCCGAAGCCTGGAGTAGCTCGTGGCTGCCACTGGGGAGGCCGACCTGTGACCTGCAGAGGAGCTAGTGAGGTGAGCAGGCCCATGTGCGAGCTGAGCATGGACGATGCGTGCAACAGTACCCCCCTTCTAGGCCTCTCTCTACACCGCTGTGGCTTTTCAGGATAGGTCTTATGGAAAGTCCTGAGGATCTCTTTATCAAGAAAGTTGTGGGAAGGTTCCCATGAGTTCTCTTCGGACCCATAACCCTCCCAGGCTAAGAGGTATTCCCATCTGCCTTGATGCCGATGGACGTCGAGGACCTCTCTTACCTGGAGTGATGAATCTGGTTCGATAGAGATCCACGGAGATGAAAGATCTCTACGAGAGGGCCAGGAGAGGACCAAAGGCTTCAACAGAGAGACATGGAATATGTTGTGGATGTTAGTGCTCTCCTCCTCCAGAGGGAAGGAGTAGCATTCTGTTAGTGCTCTCCTCCTCCAGGGGGGAGGAGTCAGCAATCTGCTGTCCCCCACCAGGAGGGTAGAGTAGCAACTGTTCTGCTTTTCTCTTGAAAGGAGGAGGAGTAGCAATCTGTCATGATCTGCTCCTCCAGAAGGGAGGAGTTAGCTATCTGTAGTGCTGACCCCGCCAGAATGGCAGAGTTAGTAACCTGCAGCAAACTACTGTTAGATGTTCCTGTAAGAAAGGAAGGTAGCAAGCTGTTATGGATCAACTCCCCAGGGAAGAGGAGTTGGCAATCTGATCTATGATATTCTTCTGAGGAGAGGAGCTAAGAATAGGATATTGTACTTCGCTTCTGAGATAGCAATCAATCATGCCTCTGCTATGGAGTAGCAATCTGTTATATATAGGCTGCTGGCAAGTTCCAAAGAAAGAGAAGGTAGTTGTCTATATAATACTTCCGTGAGCGGTGTTAGTGGTCTCTAATGGCTGGCTCCCACAGAGTGATTGTAGTGTAAGGAATGACCACTAGGAGGAAATGGTGAATCCCTGGGTCGATGGCAGATGACAGCGCCCCCAGGAGGAGATCCTGAGAGGAACCACCGGCTAGGCTAGAATATGAAGTAAACACAAATAGTTCTTTATTAAGCTGGAAGCTGAACCACCAGAGGTGGCAGTAGAAAGTCGAAGTGTCCATTAGGGCTGAATTCCTTCTGATACTGGAATGTAATCTCTGGGTCTCTGAGCTGTAGAGAGAGACTAGAAGGAGTGAGTAGACAGGGTATACTGGATTCAAGATGGTACACTCACAATAGTAGATGTCTGCAATGGTCTCTATGCCACAGAGAATCTTCTGTATATTCAGGAACAGGAGCCTTGGCGAGCACTGGTTCCTCTACACAGTCTGTAATAAGAACTCACAATAGCTATATATGAAATGGCTTCTAGCGTAGAAGAGAGTCTGTAAAGGATTCTAGGAACACTGGCCCTCGTGGAGCGAGTACCGGTTCCTATCTGCAATCTTGACAATCTAACTCTCGATCACCGTACCTGCGATAATGTCTTGGAAGGAAGGGAGTCTTCTGAGCTATAGGAATGTAGGCCCTCGTGGAGCGAGTACCGATTCCTATGTACAATAGAACTCACTGTGTTCACGTCCGCGATTGCCTCCAGGCAATGAGGAATCTTCTGAGTATTCCGGCAATCTGAAATCAAGAATAGAGAGCGGAGCCCCCGTGGAGCGGGTACTCCTGGTAAGTTTGAAAAGGCCGAACAGTGGGGACGGATTCCCCGGGCTGACTTGGATCGTTGTTGCAAGTATCGTGGACTGCTGAAGCAAGTCCCATTGGAGTTCCTTGCTAACTCATTAGAGGTTAGCAAACAAAGACCTTTTAAAGTGGAAATTGATGACGTCACTACGGGGGGACACCCCCGAGGTTCGTGCCCTTGCTGGTACAAGTCTGGAGTGCGCACGTGCCCTTACGTCAACAGGAACATGGCGGATCCGTAGCGTCAAACCAGCCCGGGGACACCGGGACCAAGAGGCAGAGAGAAGCCGCAGCTGCAACTGTCCATCAGAGCCGAAGGGAGTTGCTCCCAAGGTAAGAGGGTGGAGCAAAGGGTGAGAAGAAGCACGAACACAACAGTGGATGCCCATGGCATGAGGTAGCTGAAGTTGATAAGACACTGCTCCCACTCTTCAAAGAACTGGAAACGGACTGATGTACTTGGGAGCCAGGCGATGAGAAGGAAGTCTCAACCTAATGTGTCGGGTGCTTAACCACACCTTCTGACCAGGACGGAAGAGTGGAGCGGGACATCAATGGGTATCAGAAGTGCGCTTGAAGCGCTCAGCAGCCTGGGTAAGGTGTTCTTTGACTTGATTCCACACCTGGTAAATGGTGTGGCCATGAACTGTGCAGCTGGAGAAAGAACAGTCAGAGGAACTACAAGTGGCAGCCGAGGTTGTCGTCCGAATACCACTGAGAATGGAGATACATAGGTGGTAGCAGCCACGTGGGTATTATGCGACAGCTCAGCCCAGGGTAAAAGGTCAGGCCACTTGTCCTGCTGGTCATTCACATAGGAACGAAGGAATGTTTTCAAGGTCTGGTTGGTCCTTTCAGTTTGACCATTGGCCTGTGGGTGATAGGTCGATGTAAAATTCAAGGCAATGTTAAACTTTTTGCAAAGAGAGCGCCAGTACCTGGTGGCAAACTGTGGTCCTCGGTTGGATATAATTTCCTTTGGAGGTCCATGGAGACGGAAAATGTGTTTCAGGAACTGTTGAGTTTGTCGCTGCTCGACGCCCTCACTCCGCCCTCTTTACCTCTGTGGCGACTCCCTCTGGGTCTGATGGATGGCTGGCTGCCACAGCGTCTCCATACTGTCTCCTTCCAGCATCCCCAGACCGGCTCGACTCTGCAACTCCGCCATCTTGTCCTGATGCCTAGGGCACATGCGCGTGTCTCGACTCTTGTACCAGCAAGGGCGCGAACCTCAGGGGCATCCCCCTGAGATGACGTCATCTGCTTCCAATATGTAAAGGTCTTTGAAAATGCAAACAAACTGAGTTAGCAAGGATAAACATATGGATACGGACTCGCTTCGGCTATCCAAGCTACTCTGCCTCCTCGGACTTACCAGAGGTACCTGCTCCTCGGGGGCCTCGCTCTTTTCTTTATTTTCAGATTACAGATAGGAACCGGTACTCGCTCCTCGAGGGCCCATGTTCCTGGACACTCTGAAGATTCTCTACTGCCTGGAAGCTATCACTGCTACAAACAACTGTGAGTTACCATTGCTCTCTCAGAGTTTTGCTCCTCGAGGGCCTAATCCTTTCCAGCTCCTGAGCTTACTTGAGACCTTACGTGAGTTTTGTCATCTAGTTCTGTTCATGAACTCTGCCTACACTGCCTACTCACTTTCTACAGTTTGTCAGCAGCTCAGCCATCCTGGGATCGTTGTTCCAGTACCTGAGGGACTACAGCCCTGCTGGGCATATCAGCTCACTACTGCCACCTCTGGTGGTTTCTAATAGGGGTGTGAATCGTGTGATCGATCATCTTAACAATCAATTTTGGCTGGGGGGGGAGGGAAATCTGATCGTCGTGTTTTGTTTTGTTTTTTTAAATCGTCACCCGTATGACATAGTGAGGGCAAAGGTAGCGCCGGTGCCATTTTGAATATTGGCAATACGGCCCACGTGCAGGAGGTCGCTCCCGGACCCCCGCTGGACTTTTGGCAAGTCTTGTGGGGGTCAGGAGCCCCCCCGAAGCTGGCCAAAAGTCCCTGGCGGTCCAACGGGGGTCCCGGAGCGACCTGCCGTCCGATGCCAGGACTCAAAATGGCACCGATAGCCTTTGCCCATACTATGTCACAGGGGCTACCGGTGCCATTGGTCAGCCCCTGTCACATGGTAGGAGCACAAGATGGCACCGATGACCATGTGAAAGGGACTGACCAATGGCACCGGTAGCCCCTGTGACACAGGCTATCGGCGTCATGATTAAACCGGCAAACGTGGGTGTGAGAATGCAAGGATGGCTTCTGGACTCGCCGCTGGACCACCAGGGAGTTTTGGTAAGTCTTGGGGGGGGGGAGTCAGGAGGGTGGGGGGTTTAAATTTTTATTTAGGAGGCCGAATAAAACAGAAATCTGTTTAATACGTGGGGAGTCGCGATGCGTTTCACCTCCCCACGTATTTAACAGATAGGACAAAATAAGTTGCGGATTACAAATACGTGGAAAACGGATGCACACCCCTAATGTCAGCACTGAGCATCCTGAAGCAGTCAGTATCCCACTACAAGTAAACTTCCCCCTAACATTGATGCTTTAGGAAGACAGGTCAGGTAAGAAAAAGTGTTTTTATTGACCCAGGAGGGCTTGGTAGGTTTGACTGATGGAAGGCCTAATTTTATCACGTGCAAGAATTGCCACTGTAATAGGCACAATCCATGATAACAGCCGCTGACATGCGATAAAAACTGTTTTGCCCCTCTAACAGAAGAAAAAGGTGTTGTTCTTTCTGTCATTAAATCCTGAATTATTTTGCATTAAATTGCTGCAAATTATGGTCAGAGATGCTAATTTACCTTAACTTCTCCCATTTGCATACTCATGATATAGTTTACATGCTTGCTAGCGATGTGATATTTATCATGCGGGTAACGTGAATTAGACGCCATTAAGCATGCGTTAGGGCATCATCGTGATTTGAAAAATGGCCCTATAAGATACACTGTCTCTTTAGGTTTGATCTGACCTGACATTTCTTAGATGAGCTGTCTGAGCAGTTGTGGTGGATGCCTGTGATTTTATACTGAAATGTCTTCCTTTTTTCTCTGGAGGTAGAGAATTTTCATTGCCTGCTCTATTCATTTCTTTTGGATCTCCAGAGGATGATAGGAAATATAACTGGCATCAATCAGTCCTCTTCTACCATATATATCAATTTATTTAACATGCTATGATGCCTTTTAATGTATCTATCTATTCATTTATGTATTTATTTTGTTCAGTTTGTGAGCCTCTTTCCAATAGTGTGCTCAAGGCAAAGTACATATTTTAAACATACTGTGTTTCAACGAAACACTGAATCAAAACTAGAAAATGCACACAAATACCCCCAAAGTGACTGAGTGATTTAGCTCTGCATGCATTATTATAAATGGCATCACCTCATTTTAAGATAAGTAATTTTGAACAATATTTATTCCCCACTGGTTTATGTGTGCATCAGCGAAACACTTACAGGGCAATTGCACATACATCAATCACATAAATTTATCATGAATAAGCAATTAAAAACCGTTAAAATTAAACAATGTTTAGAAAAGGTCTGCAATGAATAATAAAGCTTAATTATAGATTTCAAAATATTCCCTCAGCACATTCAATGTCCCTGTACTGGGCAGGAAAGAAAAGAGGCACCAACAAGGTTGTGTGAGATAGCTTACTTCCTACTGCAATATGGGCCTACCAGATGCCTATTCTTTTTCTTGCTCTCTGTCTTTTCTGTTCTAGTTTCTGTACTTCAAAAGAGTGTGTTTAGGTACTGCAGTGAACAATAATTATTAAGTTCATGCTGTAACTTCATGCTGATATCATTATCCGAGCATGTTGCAGATACTGGTGATAAATATAAAGTTTAAATTGTAAAACCTTGTGTTTTCATTATTCGGGGGATGCACAAATAAGTCGGACTCACGCAAGCCGAGCAGATTTTAAAAGCTGGTGAGTTAAGTGCGTATTTCCCACAGTGCACACATCTAGAAAGTTTTCAAAAAGGGTTGGGGCATGGGCATTTCAGGGCTTGGTCTGCTACGCACCGAGGCCCCCTACCGCCTAACTTTACTTCTGCTAAGGATGATGTGCAAGTTAAAAAATAAAGAAAAATACATATCTGCAGGGTTTTAAGGGTCAGAGATAATTGGGGGAATGAAGGCAATCGAACCAGGAAAGGGGGGGGGGGGGGTTGGAGGAGCTATCTCTTAACTGGGTGAACTCGGATTGAACTGGTAAAACAGGGAATGGCTTCAGCTTGCACCTCTTTTAAAATTCCCTGATTTACACAATAGAAGTGGGATTTTTGTACCCATTAATGCGCCCACTTAAAATTTGGTTCACATGGGTGCATGGCCAGGCTATTTTAAAGCATGCACACTTATACTCTCGCAAGTTATAAGATAGGGCTGATGCATGCGCACAGATGTGTGCCTACACCCGGTTTGAAAGTTGCCATCAGGGGCAGTAACTATCAAAGCGGCGCTCAGGGACACGTTTGTGCATTCTTTGTTCCGCACCCAAGGATGCAGCTGATTTATAACATACATGCTTATATGCACATGTTTTAAAATAGCCTGGATGCACACACATGAGTGCAGAAGTTTAAGTGGACGGGCGCCTTTGCATGAAAATCCTGCTTGTTCTGTGTAAGTGGGAGGATTTTAAAAGGGACACGCACACTGACACATTTGTTAGTTTTGCCAGTTTGTCCTTAGTTTGGCGAGCTAACAGACTGGTCATCCACTGCCCCCTGGTTTGATAGCCTGTACATCCCCCAGTTACCTCAGTCTCTTTACATCCTATCCATAGCAGAAGTAAAGTTATGATGTAGCGAACCTCGGCATGCGTCGGATCATGTAAGTGTTTACATGCATATTTCTGGTTCAAGTATTGAAACTTCCACGTACCTCCCATGCCCCTCCCAGATAATGCCCAAGCCTTGCCCCTTTTTGAGAAGATCCAAGATATGTGTGCAGTAGGGGTGTGCATTCGTATTGAACATAAATGTAAAACGCTACTTTTTTTTTTTTTAACTTAAAAAAGTGATGAGACATAAACGATCGGATTTCCAACTTATTCAACATAGCTATGTTGAATAAGTTGGAAATCGCGATTGTTGATCCAAAATAAAAATTTAAACCCCTCACCTTCCTTAATTCCCCCCCAAAGACTTACCACAACTCCCTGGTGATCCAGCGAGGAGTGAGGACGCCATTTCTGAAAGCCTTTCCGAGGAGCACGTGACGTCAGCGCCACGTCGGAGTGACGCGGCGTCACGTGATTCCCCGCGGGTTCGCGCCGGAACGCTCGTTCGGCCCAAAAGGAACTTTTGGCCAGCTTGGGGGGGTCAGGAGGCCCCCCCAAGCTGGCCAAAAGTTCCTTTTGGGCCGAACGAGGGTGCCGGAGGGAACTCGCGGGGAATCACGTGATGCCGCGTCACGCCGACGTCACGTGATTCCCCGCGGGGTCGCTTCCGGGATCCTCGTTCGGCCCAAAAGGAACTTTTGGCCAGCTTGGGGGGGCCTCCTGACACCCCCAACCTGGCCAAAAGTTCCTTTTGGGCCGAACGAGGATCCCGGAAGCGACCCCGCGGGGAATCACGTGACGTCAGCGCCACGTCGCAGTGACGCGGCGTCACGTGATTCCCCGCGAGTTCCCTCCGGCACCCTCGTTCGGCCCAAAAGGAACTTTTGGCCAGCTTGGGGGTGTCAGGAGGCCCCCCCAAGCTGGCCAAAAGTTCCTTTTGGGCCGAACGAGCGTTCCGGCGCGAACCCGCGGGGAATCACGTGACGCCGCGTCACTGTGACGTGACGCCGACGTCACGTGCTCCTTGCAAAGTTGGTCAGAAATGGCTTCCTGACCCCGCTGGACCACCAGGGAGTTGTGGTAAGTCTTGGGGGGGGGGATTAAGGAGGGTGAGGGGTTTAAATTTTTATTTGCACATATGGACATATACTCAACTCATTGAATTCTGTTTATGTCCATATTGACCGCAAATGGGATCCCCTTTGGACATATGGACATATGAACTTAAACTTTTGCTCGGCACATCCCTAGTGTGCAGCACCATTTGCGTGCATATCTGGGCGGCTTTTAAAATCCCTCAGTACATGTGAGCCCGACATATTTGCGCATCTCTTAATTGAGTGCATTGCACTTTTAAAATTCATCTTATAGAGCGCAACTTTCAAACCTGTATAAGGTACAAAATTTGCATATGTAAGTGGGCCTGCAAAGATATACGTAAGTTAGTATTTGATAAACTTTATGACAAAAGTTGCACAGTTTATAAAATACAAAATGTATGCTCTGAAAATAAATGCATATGTTTCAATATATTCATAAAGGAGGAGCACACATACTTTCTCTACTCAGTTTACAAAGTTATGTACATTTTTTTTAACATTTGTAAAAATTATAACAATGCAAGCAAATAACCCATAATTAAATGTGGAGGCAGGTATTTCATAAAGTATGCATGTAACCCACTTCAGAAAAGACCTATATGTATGAGTACCTGGAATCAACTGTGCACTGATACCTCCACCACTTCATCCAGACCTTCACCAGTTCAGTTAGGCCTCCAGCATCTGAACCTGAACCTCGTCCAGTTCATCCAGACCTCCCACCCAAAAATAAGACAAAAGACAAGTGCAATTTCAAATAACAGGTGTTAAAGTATTCAGGCAAGGTCAGTAATGTATACATGAATACCACTTACAAAATAGCATCTTCCAAACCTGATTGTGGAACGCCCCTAAAACACTCTTTTTTTTTCCCCTTATTCACATTTATGTGTGGTGCTGCAAGTATGCATGTTCTCACAAGATAGATAAAATGGCATATGTATGTAAATACTTCTTACGCATGTATATGCTAACTCTATGCATGAATCCCCTGCTTAACTCTTTCAATATTATTTCCATATGGGCCGATACAGTAAAGTCCGCGAGCACAGGCCACTCTCCTGTGCACGCGATTCTGTATGCAAGTTAGGCCCGGTGGTAAAAACAGGCAAAAGGAGGCGCTAGGGACACTAGCGCTTCCCTAGCACCTCCTTTTGGACCGGAGCGGCGGCTGTCAGCGGGTTTGACAGCCAACGCTCAATTTTGCTGGTGTCGGTTCTCGAGCCCGCTTACAGCCACGGGTTCGGAAACCGGACGCCGACAAAATTGAGCGTCCGGTTTTTGACCCGCGAGCCGCAGGCCAACTTCAAATTTATTTTTTTTTTTAGTTTTGGTAACTTTCGGGACCTCCGACTTAATATTGCCATGATATTAAGTCGGAAGGTGCACAGAAAAGCAGTTTTTACTGCTTTTCTGTGCACTTTCCCGTTGCCCGAAGAAATTAGCGCCTACCTTTGGGTAGGCGCTAATTTCTGAAAGTAAAATGTGTGCCTTGGCTGCACATTTTGCTTTATGAATCATGCAGGAATACCTAATAGGGCATTTGCATGTTGCAGGCGCTATTAGGTTTGGGGGGGTTGGACGCGCGTTTTCGTCCCCTTACTGAATGAGTAACGCTAGCGCATCGAAAACGCGCGTCCAATGGAGGGTTAACAGTGCGCTCCGTCGGATGAGGCTGATATTCTGCCCTACTTAGTTGGATAAGTAGGGATTTACCCAGCTAATTGGTGGCAACTGAATATAGGGATGTGAATTGTGTGATCGATCATCTTAACGATCGATTTTGGCTAAGGGGGGGGGAAATCTGATCGTCTTGGTTTTTTTGGTTAAAAAATCATTTTATCGGGGGAGGGGGAAGGGCGGAAAAACCGCTGGAACCCCAGGGACTTTTGGCCAGCTTGGGGGGGGCCTCCTGACCCCCACAAGACTTGCCAAAAGTCCAGCGGGGGTCCGGGAGTGACCTCCTGCACGCGGGCCGTATTGCCAATATTCAAAATGGCCCACAAGACTTGCCAAAAGTCCAGCGGGGGTCTGGGAGCGATCTCCTGCACTCGTGACGTCGGGCGCCAGGAACCAAAATGGCGCCGGCGCTACCTTTGCCCTGTCACATGGTAAGGGCAAAGGGCCACCGGCGCCATTTCTATTAACGCAGCCGTGGCCAGAGAGCGGGAGATCGCACCAGGACCCCCCCCACACACTGGACCCCAGGTAATTTAAAACATTTTGGGGGGGTTCGGGAGGGTGGGGGATTTGTTTTAAAGGGTCGGGGTGGGTTTTAGGGTTGTTTTGGTGTGCCGGTTTTCCCACCCTCTCCCCTCCCCCGATTTACAATTTTTTGACGATAAATCGGGGGAATTGCTATTGTATCACGGCTCTAACGATTGTTGACGATTTAAAATATATCTGACGATTGTTTTAATTCGTCAAAAAACGATTCACATCCCTAACTGAATATCTGGTCCCGTTCAGTGGCCACAGCTTAGCTGGATAAGAGATGATATTCGGACTTATCCTGGCTCAGTTAACCAGATAAATTAAACCTGCTCAATAGCAGGTCTAAAGTTGTCAGATAAAACTTATCTGGCTAATTAGCAACTTATTTGGATATATTCAGCATCATACCACCGAATATCTCATGTGAGTTAATTGGTTAAGTCTTATCCAGCTAATTTAGCCGGATTTGTTTGAATTTCTATTCCCATATATGCAAATGTTTACAAATACCTAGAGCCTGCAGGCTGCTTTTCTGTCATAAGATAAAGTTAAAAATATTTCTAAAGTGTATTTTTCTCAGTCCCCAGTTTGGGAGATTGAGCCCAGGTGATCTTATCTTGCATTCCTCTCTTGCTTTCTTGTAACTTTGTTAACACAGAAAAAAAATGTGATTCTACATTCTTATCTGAACTCCATTACAGTACCAGCAGGTTTTGGCAAAGAGGTGACATGAATTTGACAGCTATTCTATTCTCTTGATAAACATTTCTTCTGCTGCTCACATTCTGTATTTATTCATACACAAATGGGGCAAAACAGAAAATGAACTGCAAGTCAAAATGTTTTACTTAGCTAAACATAAGCAATTATTCCCACCAATGCTATGTAAATTAACACTGTAGAAACTGAAATTATTATTTTACATTTACATCAGTTTCAGCTTTATGGAAGTAACTTATAGTGCAGGAAATTGTCAAATTACTATTATTTTCTTTTGTATCATTTCTAATTCATTTGAGCATACTGTTTATGTTGTAAAGAAGTACATTTGTAACACTGTGAATATTTATGTTTGTTAAAACAGGAAAAAAGGACCATCTTGCTTTCAATTAATTGTCTTAGTTGCCTTTATATATCAACACATGAAGAACTTGAGAAAAGGGAAACATATTTTCACCAAAAAAGAAGAGTCCACCTTGTCAAATTAACGACTTATCTTTCACTTAATTGTGGATGCCTGCTGCTCGTGTAGTGAAGCTCAAGCATAAACGAAAACTGACTTTGTTGTGTAAATGCTTCAGAAAATATACAATAGGGCAAATGGGTTCAATATCAATAGAGTGTCTAACTACTAAGTGTATGTCCCATTTTTGTGCTTGAATGTCAGTTTTTTTTTTGTCTGGGCATAAAAGTAGCTTCTTAAACAGAACTCAAAAATTGGGTTCCTATACAGCTAAATATGCATGCATATGTATAGGTGACAAAAAATGAGTTATAAAACTAGGCACATTAATGTCATGTAAAATATGCATGTTTATGCACATCCTTGGAACTCCCTCAAATGCATTATTTTAATGCAGTCAAATTTGTACACAATACAAAAGAATGTACATTGTTTTAGGTGGCTGATAATCCACTAGCCTGCACTCAACCAACCTACACACATCTCTTTTTTCATGCTCCAAGATCCACAACAAACTTTTTGAAAATGTATTCCAGTATGACTTGCATGCATCAAAAAAGATTGACTAGCACTGTCTTTCCAAACCCTCTCCTGGAGGCACACTTAACCAGTTGGGTTTTCAGTTAATCCATAATGAATATGCATGAGATAGATGTACATACATTAGAGAGCCAAGGTATGCAAATCTATCTTATGCACATTCATTGTGGAAATCCTGAATACCTAATTGGGTAGGAGTGCCTCCAGGAGAGGGTTGGGAAATACTGGAATAACATATTTTCCTTGCGAAAAATGTTAATCCTGTTTATAATTCCAAAGGCAATGAATGAGTTAAGTTGTATTCAAGTGATATCTGACAGGTTCGTCTAATTTTTAACCTGATTTAAGAAATATTTTGATTCATTTATTCTGTCTATACTTAAGCAAACAAATCAAAAAATTTCCCTTATACAATATGCCTTTCATTCCTTCATAACTTAGACCTTATACCTTTTCTAATTTTACACTGCATGTCAGAAGAATTTCTTTTATAGTAGTCCTGTAACTCATGCAACTCAAAGTTAGGCAGGGGGAGTATTGCATGTGCTGCTGTCAGTGCTGCTGTCAGTTCATGTCAGCATTCCTGATAAATATATTGAACAAACCTTTGACATAACTTTAAAGTACCGTAATTGGATACTTACTATTTCTTCCTTAGTAGAAATAGTTTGTTTATTGCATGTTTATAGGAAATTTAATCAATATATCTTGCACACACTAGATCTAAATTAAAAAGGCATCTAAAGCTGAAAATTCTTTTATGAACTGAAGTATCCACCCTGTATTGCACAACTGACAAATATGATGCAACATCATTTCAAATAGGACTGTTTGCAAAACAAGTATTGAGCAATAATGACATCTTTTACTTTCTGAGTACTTAGTAATTTTGCAGGCCTAGAAAGACAAAAAGAGAAAAATGTTCTTTGACAATTTTTCAAAAAGTCAGTAAAATATGAAGCACATGTTTAGGAATATTTTAACATACAGGCAGTGTAAATACGTGCAACAAATCCCATGTTATAACTTTTAAGGATAGGATTATACAATATGTTAAGGATAATGTAGTTAATTAACTTAGGGCCCTATGTATACGTTCCAACTTCAGTTTTGTTTTTAGTAAACAATTATCCCCAAATAATTTCATCATAACGGAGTCATCTTTTAGTTACCAGGTACTAAATTTGTGGAATTATTTGCCTAATGATATTTGTATAGAAACAAATTATTTAGAATTCAGAAAGGCTGTAAAAACCTTGGGCCTGGATTTATCAAAATACACTAAATATTGCATGTGATAAGGAAAAGGGTTGTGTTTTATGGTAATAGGCAGTTTATTGCAAAGAGTGCTATCTTAGTGCTTTGCATAGGTATTAGTGAAAACTGTGATAACTTTTTCACACTTTGTGATGTGCCAGAATTGTTGTATTTCATACATACAACCACTGGGAGGACCAGCCTAGTTATCAGGCCCCATCTACAACCATGAGAGAAAGAGAGAGAGACTAGCCATCATGCCCTCATATAAGGTAGGTATTTACACTTCTATATGAGGCCTACCTAGTCACTCAAGGTGAGGTTTAGGTATTAGTGTAAGGGTTAGGGGCCACTTTGACATTCAAAGTGACACGTATGAACAGAACGTGATGTTACCCAGGTAGAGAGTCCATTAAGTTAGGTTGAGAGAACATTGCATAAATTTCATCTTTGGGTGAATTTCTTTACTCCGAAGGTCATCAATTCTTCACAAGAGAGCACTGTTCTGTTCGTATGTGTCACTTTGAATGTCAAAGTGGCCCCTAACCCCTACACTAATACCTAAACCTCACCTCGAATTACTAGGTGGGCCTCCTATAGAGATATAAATACCTACCTAGTATGAGGGCATTATGGATAGTCTCTCTCTCTCTCTCTCTCTCCACTTAAAAACACTATTTGCCAAAATATCACATAGCTTAACACAAATGAAAAAGGTGTAGATCACATTATGGTGTTTTCACATGCAAAATCACCATATAGCACTTTGATAAATTACCCCTTTAGTGTTATGTTTGGTTGCTCGTGGGATTGTCCATGGATGGCAGATGCTGCTCTCCATAGTCTCACAGGCCAGGCATCAGATTATGAAGTCCCCGCAGTGGGAACTTACTAACTGGCACCTACTGATAATGGCTAGGTATTTAAATCCCAGTTGTGCTTCAGTCCACTGCCTCAGCAACAGGTCCCATTTGCCTAAAGCATTTCGTATTGCTAGTGTTCCTGTATCTCCAGGCTGCCCTGCCTTGACTTGTCTTACCTCATCTCATTCAGTCTGCTGTGCCTTGCCTCACTGCATCCAGAATGCCTTGCCTTGCATCACCTCATCTAGCCTGCCCTGCCTTGTCTCGTGCTGCCTTCTTTTTGGACTGACCCATGTTTGGACTTTGACTACACTTGCTTAGCACCTGCTATTGCCCCTTACCTGGACCTTGCCTACTCTTGCTCACCACTTGTCACTAACCCTTGCCTGGATCCAGATCTTCTTATTTGCTGCCTGTGAGGAGATCCTGCAGAGTGTTCTTCAGAGTCATTTCTGCTTTTGTCATACCTATAGCTTTGGACAAATCTGAGGATTCATGTAACAGATTGGTGTTCTTAGGCATTGAGTTGAATTCCCTGGAAATATCTCAGTTATCTATGGATAAGGTTTTTAAG
Source organism: Rhinatrema bivittatum (assembly GCF_901001135.1). Classification (NCBI taxonomy): domain Eukaryota; kingdom Metazoa; phylum Chordata; class Amphibia; order Gymnophiona; family Rhinatrematidae; genus Rhinatrema; species Rhinatrema bivittatum. The sequence continues at coordinate 454,926,670 of NC_042617.1, read as the reverse complement.
TTCAGGGAATTGGTCAATGGAACTCTTCACAGAAAGAAACTTACTTTGCAGCAGATGTAGTCTTTGGTTAGGAGCTTGATCTTTGCTTGCAGGTTCATACTTTTGGGAAAGTTTTTGGTTTAGGAGGTTATCATCAGCTATGTCAGGACTGAGGAAGAAGAATCACTATATTTGCATCATTTGGAGACCCCGTGAGGATCTAGCTATGTGGTGAAACTTTCTAGTTAAAAGTTTTGGGACATCATTGTGGTCGGCTGAACCTTTTTCCATCCTTAAGTTGGAGTTATTTTCTGATGTGGCTGGGGCATGAGGCTTTGGTGTATTGGTGTATATTTTTAGGGCTCATGGTGCACTTCAACTTGGTTGGAGGATTGGGTGTGGGCAGGTATCACTAGAAATATCACCTTTTTAGAATTGTTCCTGATTGCGATGTTGTTTTTATCAGGTTAGTGGTTGTGAAATAAAAGGTAGTGTTTTGGTGTGATAATTTGAGTGTTGTATTGGTGTCAGACTTGTTGCTTGAGTTTGTCTTGCGTTGTATTCAGCTAAATGTAACTGCTTGGGTGCATCATGTGCTGCATGTTAATAGTGTTATTGCTGATTCTCCTCATTGCAAGTAGGCACAGTTCTGGAAGTGGACCAGTTTGGGTGATTAGTACCAGATTCTCTATAGAGCTTTGGTTCCTAGAAACATGGAGACTTCTGTGAGAATTTTAAGCACTGTCCACTTTGGTAGAGTACTTCAGTGGAGCCAATAAGGTTGAAAATTCTGTGGATCCAGGTCCTCCATGGTCTTCCTGTGTCTTGATGGATCTTTGTTCTGTGTTCTTCATGTTCCTGAACCTTATCTCCTTGATGTTCCTGGTCTCATCCCTCATTGGAGTTCTCTCGTCCCCTGTCTACTGTTCCTAATGTTCCAGATGTTCTGTGTCCAGATGTCCTCTTGTCCCATGTCCTGAGGTACCATGTTCCTGATGACCGATGTTCCTGTCTTGACTTCGTCCATCTCATTTTCAGCTCTTTGTCCAATTCCCAGGTCCCTCGTCTGCCCACCTCTCTTGGCGTGCTATGTCGTGGTCCATGACAAGCCCTTAGGAGGGCTGTGTAGAGCACCTCATGGTACAAGGCCTTCTTCTCATCTTCAGTGCAAGCCCCGGAAGACTTCTGTTTCTGTGCCTTCCTTCCAAGAATCTTATTCCGGTCTTCAGAGTCCCTTATGCCTGCATTCGTCCATGCCTAAGACTCTGCCAGAACCTGCTCTGCTCCAGCGTGGTCCGTGACAAGCCACAAGCAGCTGTGTAGGGTGTGCCCCGGTGCAGGCCTCTACTGAATCTTCGTCATGTTCCATTCTCAAGTTCCATTTATTCATCTGGAGTCTGCTTCATGTTCGGCGTGGTCCGCAACCAGCCATGGGCGGCTTGGGTAGGGTGCACTGCGATGAAGTTCTCACCCAGTACTTTCACCTGACTCTTGATTCTTTGCCTGAAACTTCCAAGCAACCTGAATCCTTGCCCGAGTCTTCTGAGTCTCCTGAGTCCTTGTCCGCGTATCCAAGTCTTTGTCTGAGTCTCCTGACTATCCAAATCTATGTCTGAGTCCTTTGAATATCCTGAGTCTTCATATTCCTGCCCTCAGCCTCCATCTGGCCTCACACATTCTTTGTTCCCAAGCGGTGGGTCCGGAAGGGCTATCGAGTGGCTTGAGGGCTACTCTCGAGACCAGCATTGCGTTGCTGGGTCTCATTGGTGCTTGAAGTCCAGTGGAGGGCTGAGCCTGCCTTGTTCCTGTTCTGGATAATCCTCGCCTTGTCTTCAGTCCAGCCTTGCTCCTGCTCCACCCATGCTCATACCTGCTCACCTCTCGCGGTGTGTCTTGGGGCTCCTCCCTGAGCTGCGCTGTGACCCAAGGGCTCATCACCTACCTTAGATGGGACCGTGCCTCCGAGCTCCTAACAGGGCCTGAGGGTGCGCTGTTGCGTTCATGACTCTTCTCGCCCCTTGCTCCACCCTCTCTACCTTGGGAGCGACTCTCTTCGGCTCTGATGGACAGATGCAGCCACGGCTTCTCCCTGCCTCTTGTTCCTGGTGTCCCCGAGCTGGCTTGATGCTACGGATCCACCATGTTCCTGATGACATAAAGGCGCGCACATGCACGCGCTCCAGATTTGTACCAGCAAGGGCGCAAACCTCAGGGGCGTCCCCCGTAGTTATGTCATCCATTTTCACTTTATTTATTTATTTATTTTTAACTTTTATATACCGATGTTCCTGTATAGGACACATATCGCACCGGTTTACATAAGGACTGAACTGTCGCCTTGGGGCGAGTACAAGGAACAAGTAATACAGATAAATTATAATATAGTATAATCAAAAACATAGGGCTATACATGAAATCGAAAACATAGGTCTATACATGAAATCACTTCGAATACACCTATAGTGAACGCAATAATTGTGGGAAGCTGGAGTAGGTTAATGGGTAACGGGAGTAATTAATATATACTAGCAGGCAAATTACAACGGAAGGAAAGAGGTAATACATTAAAAACGACTAGCTTACAGGTTCAAATTAAAGGAGACTAGGCGACCTCCAACTGCGTGCAGGGCGGCAGCTTTAAAAGGTCTTTATTTGCTAACCTCTAATGAGTTAGCAAGGAACTCCAACAGGACTTGCTTCGTCAGTCCATGATACTTGCAACAACGATCCGAGTCACGATACTTGCAACAACGATCTCCACTGCTTGGCCTTTTCAAACTTACCAGGAGTACCCTCTCCATAGGGTATACTTGGATACTTGGATTTTCAGAAGGCATTTGACAAAGTTCCTCATGAGAGGCTTCTAGGAAAAATAAAAAGTCATGGGATAGGTGGCTATGTTCTTTCGTGGATTGCAAACTGGCTAAAAGACAGGAAACAGAGAGTAGGATTAAATGGGCAATTTTCTCAGTGGAAGGGAGTGGACAGTGGAGTGCCTCAGGGATCTGTATTGGGACTCTTACTTTTCAATATATTTATAAATGAACTGGAAAGAAATACGACGAGTGAGATAATCAAATTTGCAGATGACACAAAATTGTTCAGAGTAGTTAAATCACAAGCAGATTGTGATAAATTGCAGGAAGATCTTGTGAGACTGGAAAATTGGGCATCCAAATGGCAGATGAAATTTAATGTGGATAAGTGCAAGGTGATGCATATAGGGAAAAATAACCCATGCTATAATTACACAATGTTGGGTTCCATATTAGGTGCTACAACCCAAGAAAGAGATCTAGGTGTCATAGTGGATAACACATTGAAATCGTCGGTACAGTGTGCTGCTGCAGTCAAAAAAGCAAACAGAATGTTGGGAATTATTAGAAAGGGAATGTTGAATAAAACGGAAAATGTCATAATGCCTCTGTATCGCTCCATGGTGAGACCGCACCTTGAATACTGTGTACAATTCTGGTCGCCGCATCTCAAAAAAGATATAATTGCGATGGAGAAGGTACAGAGAAGGGCTACCAAAATGATAAGGGGAATGGAACGGCTCCCCTATGAGGAAAGACTAAAGAGGTTAGGACTTTTCAGCTTGGAGAAGAGATGACTGAGGGGGGATATGATAGAGGTGTTTAAAATCATGAGAGGTCTAGAACGGGTAGATGTGAATCGGTTATTTACTCTTTCGGATAGTAGAAAGACTAGGGGACACTCCATAAAGTTAGCATGGGGCACATTTAAAACTAATTGGAGAAAGTTCTTTTTTACTCAATGCACAATTAAACTCTGGAAATTGTTGCCAGAGGATGTGGTTAGTGCAGTTAGTATAGCTGTGTTTAAAAAAGGATTGGATAAGTTCTTGGAGGAGAAGTCCATTACCTGCTATTAAGTTCACTTAGAGAATAGCCACTGCCATTAGCAATGGTTACATGGAATAGACTTAGTTTTTGGGTACTTGCCAGGTTCTTATGGCCTGGATTGGCCACTGTTGGAAACAGGATGCTGGGCTTGATGGACCCTTGGTCTGACCCAGTATGACATGTTCTTATGTTCTTATGGGGGCTCCGCTCTCTCTTCTTGATTTCATATTGCCAAGACGGGATCCGGTACTGGGTCATCAAGAGCCTATGTCCCAGAATACACAAAAGACTCCTCATTGCCTGGAAGCGATCACAGACGTGAACACAGTGAGTCCTATTGTAGATAGGAATCGGTACTCACTCATAGAAACAAAGAAACAGAAATGACAGCAGAAGAAGACCAAACGGCTCATCCACTCTGACCTGCAAGTTTCACATTTTTTTTTCCCTCATACTTATCTGTTTCTCTTGGCTCTTAGTAACCTTTTGGTTCTATTTCCCTTCCACCCCCACCATTAATGTAGAGAGCAGTGTTGAAACTGCATCTAAGTGAAATATCTAGTTTAATTAGTTAGGGGTAGTAACCGCCGCAATAAGCAAGCTACACTCTTGCTTATTTGTTTACCCAGACTATGTAATTCAGTTCTTGTTGGTTGTTGTCTGTATATAGATCCACTTTTCTTCATTCCGCCTGCTGTTGAAGCAGAGAGTTATGCTGGATATGATTTGAAAGTGAAGTAGCAGACTTTCTCACCTGCCGTTGAAGCAGAGAGCTATGCTGGATATGCATGAACTATCGGTCTTTCTCCTCTGCCATTGAAGCAGAGAGCTATGCTGGATAGAGATGTGAATCAGAACTGGAATTGGTTCGGTTCCGGTTCCGATTCAAATCGTGCATTTTTTTCATCCGGCCCGATCGTTATTTTTTTTTATCGGCTGCGCCTGATCCGATAAACAAACAACCCACCCCGACCCTTAAAAACCACTCCCTTAGCCTCCACCATCCTCCTGACCCCCACAAAAACGTTTTAAAATTACCTGGTGGTCCAGTGGGCCCCGGGAGCGCTCTCGGGCCATCGGCTGCCACTAATAAAAATGGCGCCGATGGCCCATTGCTCTTAACATGTGACAGGGTAACCGTGCCATTGGCCGGCCCCTGTCACATGGTAGGAGCACTGGATGGCTGGCGTCATCTTTAAAAATGGCACGGGCCATCCAGTGGACGGCCGGCTCCTACCATGAGTGCAGGGTATGATTCCCGGACCCCCCCCCCGCTGGACCACCAGGGAGTTTTGGTAAGTCTTGGGGGGGGTCAGGAGGGTGGGGGGTTGTAGTACATTTAATTTTAGCTGGGTAACGAATAGATTTAGACATTTAACCGTATCGGGGCGCCTGATGCTCCTGGTGCGCAAACAAAAGTACATGCGCGCGTAGATTTATAAAATCTACCCCAATATGATGAATAGACTTTTGGATTCATATGAAAATTTTCATTTGAATGAATTAATTAAATTTAAATGGTTGTTTTTTCAGAACTTGGTTAAGGGTTCCAAGTGGCATTATGAGCAGTATCTAATTGGTATTACTTTTTTAGTTATATTAAAGGCATATGTTCATCAATACAGTTGATTGGTGATTTATATTCACTTTGTCATCAATTATTAATTCATCACATTGAGAACTTTTTAACAGATAATTGTTTAGAACAGATGTAGTTCTGCGAATGCTTAAAGTTTAGCAGTTAAACATACCTCACTGCACATATTTATTGGAATTATATACAGAGAACAAATTGCTCCAAAGACAAGATATACTGGAATTGTTAACTTTGTGAGTTTGGATAATAATTGTTGTGCTGGTGGTGGACCCTTGGCCCAAGGTGGAGTTGATGCTACCCGTAGGACAAGACCCATGGGTCCCCACTGTGAGGAGGCGGAGCAGACTAGGAGATGGAGGCGGAGCAGACTAGGAGATGGCAGACTAGGAGAGCATTGCCAATACCAGCCCACATTCCCCGCAGGTTGAGCCCTTGGGTTCCGGGGCCGGCTGATCTAGGTGGGCCTCCATCAAATGATGTTGTAGCAGGTAGCTAGGGACCAGCAGAGGTATTGGAGGGACCGAAACAGGTCCGGCCAAGACAGGGATCCAGAGGCCAAGACACCAAGGATGGGCCAGAAACAAGAACAAGTGATGCCCGGGCAGTAGAAGGCCAGAGCCTGGCAAGGCCAAGTCCAAGGAGATACCGAAGACGAGATCAGGAACAGGCTGGAGTTGGAGCAGGTGCCAGAGCTAGTCGAGGTACAGTGGAGTGAGAGCCAAGGACAGGAATCAGTCCTGAGCTAAGTCCAACGAAGCAAGGGTCAAAGCCGGTAATCAGTCCCGAGCATAGTTCCAACAAAGCGAGGGTCAAAGCCAGTAATCAGTCCTGAGCGTAGTTCCAATGAAGTGAGGTTCAAAGCCAGTAGTCAGTCCTGATCATGGTCCAAACTTATCAGAGGTCAAAGCCAATAGTCAGTTCAAGCAAGGCTAGGGAGGAACCAGGAATGGAGTCAGGAACAGGAACCAGGAACAAAGTCAGGAACTGGGACAAGCAATGAGCACACGGCAAGTGTGTAGACCTGTTACCAAGGCAAGGAATGAGTGGCGGGCCCTGCCTTAAGTAGCAGGGCCTGATGATTTCATCATCCGGGGCCGCAGGTAGGATTCCCGCTGCGGATCCTTTAAAAGTGGAAGAAGCACGCATGCCTAGGAGGAAACAGGCCAATGGACGGTGGCGTCTCCCCACAGCCCACGTGAGGAGACCCACCGGGAACTGGAGGAGTGCATGGAAGAACAGGGAGAGCCAGAGGAGCTTGCAAAGAGACAGAGAGAAGCCGAGGAGGCAGCTGGGGTGCAGGAGTGCAAGCAGCTAGTCACCACCACCAGGGAGGATGGACCGAGTCCGGGAGCCGGGCGCCGGAGTGAGTAGGCCTGGTCGCGAGCCTGCCGCCACAGGGACATGCAACAATAAAGAAAATACTTTCTCATCATGTTGAGAGTGTGGATATTGATACATTTTGTTTCTTAGGTTCCACTCTGAAGCAGCTATGACAGCGAAATGCTGGGCAATGTCAGTGGCTAAGCGAATTCTGTGAACCTTATTTCAAAGTGTATTCCACTAAGATAAAGTTTTAATAAAAAATTGAGAAAATTATAAGGAAAAAAAATATTTTTCCACAGAAAGACATTTTTTTTGTACAATAAAGTTTTAGGAGGATTTGGAGGTTTTTGACCGATCATTAGAGCTACCAAGGCGTGTTTTCATGTTTGAGGACTTTTCTTTCTTTTAAATAGTGAATTCAGCATTAATAGAAATTGTAATAAATTAATCAGTTTATGGTGAAGGTTTGTTTAATCATTTTTTTACTTTACAGCCTGCACTGTTCTGAGAAATGCATTGTGTAATATGACTATTGTAATTTGTATTTTTTATTCTGCTATAATAAACTGCTTTATACTCAACTGTTGCTGGAATGGCAGTTATACAGGACTGAGAGTGGGGTACATTTAGGATAGCCAGACTCTGCCACACAACATGGTTCATAAGGATTTATTTAAAGTCAAGCCAGAATACCATTTCTGGTTTGTAGGGATAACTCAAGCCTCAATTTTCTGAGCATATCTTAAAGGATTTTGTTCTCTCTGAACCAAGTACAAATGGAATAAGGACAGCAAAGCAATACAGATATTCTATATGATACAGAACTGTGAAATGCTGGAATATCAGAAAGAATTACTAGTTTATAAAATACTAGCCGTTAAGCCCGTAACAACGGGCTTCATTAAAAAAAAAAAATTCGGTCTATTTCCTTCCCACTTCCTCCCCCCTCCTCCCTCCCCCCACCTCACTCTCTCCTCCCCCCCTTCCTCTCACCTCCCCCCTCTATTCTCCCTCTCCTCCCTCACCTCACTCTCTCCTCCCTCCCCCCACCTCCCTCTCTCCTCCCTCTCACCTCCCCCCACCTCCCTCTCCTCCCTCTCACCTCCACCCACCTCACTCTCTCCTCCCTCTCACCTCCCCACTCTATTCTCCCTCTCCTCCCTCCACCTCCCTCTATTCTCCCTCTCGCCTCCCTCCTCCCTCCCACCTCCCCCCTCTATTCTCTATTCTCCCTCTCCTCCCTCCCCTCCCTCTCTCCTCCCTCCCCCCTCCCCTCAGCTCACTCTCCTCACTCTCACCTCCTCCCTCCCCTTTCAGCTGATCACAACCGGCAGACAGGGGGGTGTCCCTCCCTCGCGCGCGCGCGTCGCCGCCGCTACTGCTCCTCCCTCCCTCCCTTGCGCGCGCGCGTCGCCGCCGCTACTGCTCCTCCCTCCCGCGCGCATGCGTCGCCGCCACTACTCCTCCCTCCCTCCCTCGCGCGTGCGCCGCCGCTCCTGCTTGTCGCCGTCGCTGCTCCTGCTCCTCCCGCTCGTCGCTGCTCCTGCTCCTCCCGCTCGTCGCTCCTACCGCCACCGCCACTCCTGCTCCTAAGGAGCAGGCGCCATTTTTGGGGGGCACGTCGGTCCGGGCTCCCTTATGTAGTAGATATCCTTGGCACTGCCGCCATTTAGTCTACCTTTAAGATTACCTGAAACAAAGAGATTGACATTTATAGAATTCTTACCTCTAATGTCATTTTGAAACCATACAGTTCTCTATACAAAAATGAACTTTTTACTTCATAGAAAAGTGTGAAACTCTCAGAGAGCTGTGCTTAACCCTCATCCATATGTATTGACTATGCATGCATTATACTTATTTACTTCTATAAAAGATAAAAAAAACGGTCCAAAAAGCCCACCATCAGAAAGATTTCCCACCAATACCAATAGAGAACACCCTCAGGACCAGACCAATGAGGGCTACCAGCCCACATTCCTGCCTGATCGTCATTGTTAGGGAATAGATGCTGACCTGAGATGCCTGCACCCAGCTGCACAGCCTTCCAGACCTGCACCCAGATGAACACAGGCTCAGATGTCTTATAGAAACATAGAAACATAGAAATGACAGCAGAAGAAGACCAAACGGCCCATCCAGTCTGCCCAGCAAGCTTCACACATTTTTTTCTCATACTTATCTGTTTCTCTTAGCTCTTTGGTTCTATTTCCCTTCCACCCCCACCATTAATGTAGAGAGCAGTGATGGAGCTGCATCCAAGTGAAATATCAAGCTTGATTAGTTAGGGGTAGTAGGGGAAGTAACTGCCGCAAGCAAGCTACACACATGCTTATTTGTTTTACCCAGACTGTTATTCAGCCCTTATTGGTTGTTTTTCTTCTCCCCTGCCGTTGAAGCAGGGAGCTATGCTGGATATGCGTGTAGTATCAGTTTTTCTTCTCCCTTGCCGTTGAAGCAGAGAGACAGAGGGAATCCATCCTCCTTTAGCCACTGTCTGTCAGTGTGATGAGAGAACAAACTTTAACTTTTAATTAAAAAGGTCTGAAGTTATTCTTAGCTTTGAGAGGAAATAGCCTGTGGTTTCTCTGAATTAAATCTGTGCAAACGTTTGGTCAAAAATCTGTTGTGCTATTTTAGAAAATGTGAAAGTGAATCTAAGTGTCTAAATCATTGAAGTAATCACTATATTAATCAATTCTATTTTAATTGATAAAACTCAATAAAATCTCTAATTTTAAAAAAACTTAATGAATCTTGGTTCTGATTAAAATGAACTCTGATCAACGATAGGAAGTGCATCAATTTAATATGATTGGCCATTCGGAAATGAATTGGATCTAATTTGTTTCTTTCAGGAATCCCAGAAACAAATTGAGGGAAACCACCTAATTAAATAAATCTTATTTATTTCAATCTTTTTATCCTCCATTCATTTCAATGGCCATTATAGTTAGTTTGTAATTGTTACAGTATAATAGCCAGCTGGCCCAGTGAGCATGTGTGACTTCACTGCCTGGTGAGACCTAAGAAGGACATGTTGTCAAGGAGACAACAACTATAACATATCACAGTGAATTTTTATTTTTTAACTATCACTACTTTGTGCACCATGTGATGCTGATCTTGAAGACTAGATGAGAACTCTTAAGGTGTTCACTGTCCTCTTTGGGATTAATACTTTGATGATGGCATAAATACCGCTGTGAAAATCACTTATCTTGAACTTGTGGTCGGTCTTGCTTCAGCCGACATCCAGATGTTTCGGAGGCTTACTCCTTCTTCAAGGGCTGGTTATTCACAAGAGGGACCCGTGGAACACTGATAGAGTGTATAGATAGACATCTTTAAGTTATTGAAAAAAATCAATTAACTTAGGCTGTGATACGAAAAGATACATACTTGGTTATTGTAGCAGTGATGATTCATAAGTGGACTTGTTCAATTGTGTGGCGGTCCGTGAAGCTCCGCTGTGAAAAAACGGAGTAACCGGAGAAATATTGACTCTGCTTTGTCTTATGAGGCTGCTATGGTTAATGCTTCTTTAATATATAGAAGTGGCTCTTGTGCAAACTTGCACAAGAGCCACTAAACAGCCGGTTCATAAATAAATATAGCTTCAATTTTAAAACGCCAGAACGGCTTCTATATTAAAGAAGCATTAACCATAGCAGCCTCATAAGACAAAGCAGAGTCAATATTTCTCCGGTTACTCCGTTTTTTCACAGCGGAGCTTCACGGACCGCCACACAATTGAACAAGTCCACTTATGAATCATCACTGCTACAATAACCAAGTATGTATCTTTTCGTATCACAGCCTAAGTTAATTGATTTTTTTCAATAACTTAAAGATGTCTATCTATACACTCTATCAGTGTTCCACGGGTCCCTCTTGTGAATAACCAGCCCTTGAAGAAGGAGTCAGCCTCCGAAACATCTGGATATCGGCTGAAGCAAGACCGACCACAAGTTCAAGATAAGTGATTTTCACAGCGGTATTTATGCCATCATCAAAGTATTAATCCCAAAGAGGACAGTGAACACCTTAAGAGTTCTCATCCAACACTGGGGTACCTAATGATTTTTAAAGCCTTTGCATAGGCTTACAGTCTGTATACTTGATACAGCTGGATTTTAGAAGCTGTATCAAGTATAGCATCGTATGAAGGTACACTCAGACTTCACATCATCCTCAACATCGATATAACAGGTCCTTATGAATCTTTATTAGTTACATGTTATATTCATTAGGGTCATATAATTTAGCGATCTTGAAGACTAAGCATGTATGAGATGTACTGTACAAATTGTGCATTACTTCTGTAGTCATTGTCTTGGGAGGATTCCAGTGTTTTGAGCTCTGTCTGTGTTCAACTTCTTAATTTACCAGTCAGCAGAGAAATATTAGCTCTGTAGACCCTTGAGCTGGCATGAGCATTGGTAACGCCCCCGAGGGACAGCCCCCAGAGGTCCTCATAGCCGGGAGGTGGTCCAGGTCCAGGAGACCCAGCAGGAGCTTCACTGATACCAACCCCATTCCTCTCAGCTTGAGTCCTTGGGTGCCGGGGCCAGCAGGACTTAGAGGGGGTCTCCCGGTGCAGGGCGGTCCAGAGGAGAAGGCAGTGTAAGGAAGTCCAGGTCGAGGCAGGCTGAGGACAGAAGCACCATGGGCAGTACAGAAGTCAGGGCACGTGGAGAGCAGGCAGGACATGGAACCAGGCCAAGGGTCAGGGCAGGCAGCGAACTCAGACAAACCAGAAACAAGCCAAAGGTCAGGACGGGCAGCAGTCACAGAAAAACCAGGAAGCCAAGCTGGAGTCGAATTCGAGAAGACCATCCAAGGAACAAGGAGCCAGGAACAGTGGAACCACGGGTGAGGGGCAGGCACGAACTCAGGAGCAGTCAGGAACAAGCAGAAACGTAGCAACACACTCAGAGAGTAGGACCTGTTGCCAAGGCAGAGAACGCTGGTCTGAGCTGGGCTTAAATAGCCAGAGCATCTGACGTCATATTCGGCGGCCAACCCAAGGTTTCCTGCCGCAGCCCCTTTAAGACGTGGCAGATGCTGCGCCCGCGCGCCTAGTAAGGCGTGCACAGGAAACCTGCCGGTGCTGGACTGGACTGCATGGGAGGCCTGCAGTGGCTGAGAAGTGCAGCTGCCATCTCAAGCTGCTGGAGAGGGGTAATCAGCATTGGGGCCTTCTGGAGCAGGTAAGGGGAGCCACGGCCGGGATTCCCAACAAGAAAAACAGGCAGGCAGGCACTGGCAGTAGCTGTGTGTTGCAGTTTTTCTCTCTTTTGGGGGGAAGTAGAAGATGGAAGCAAGTAAGTGGGGAGATTAGCTACACTGCTACTGATTTTGTCTCTGCCTGGGCGTTGGGCAATGCTGGGTAGGCACTACAGTAGCATTGGCAGCACAAATAATGAAGCATACCAGACTGCTTTGTGGAGCTTGTCACTGTCAGTAAAGCAGTCAGAGTTAGAACTGCGAAGTGTGTGATAGTTCTCCACACACACACATTAGAGTGACACACTCAAGGGTAGATTTTCAAAGGGTTACACGCGTAATATACGCGCGTAACCCCCGAAAACCTACCCCTGAGCATGCCGAGCCTATTTTGCATAGACTCGGTGGCGCGCACAAGCCCCGGGATGCACAATGTCCCAGAGCTTTCAAAAATGGGCGGTCCATGGGCGGGGCTGGGGGCAGGGTGGCAGTCTGGGGGCGGTCCAGGGGTGGTCTTGAGTCCTCCGGCACAGCGACCGTGCCAGAGGTTCTCGTGCCGGCAGCTGGCTGGCGTAACTTAGACAACGAAAGGTAGGGGGGATTTAGGTAGGGCTGGGGGGAGAGTTAGATAGGGGAAGGGAGGGGAAGGTGGGGGGGAGCCAAAAAAAAGCTCCCTCCAAGGCTGCTTCGATTTTGGAGTGGCCTTGGAGGGAACGGGGAAAGCCATCTTGCCTCCCCTAGGGCTTGGCGCGCGCAAGGTACACAAGTGGGGAGGTACGGCAGGGGAGAAGAAAAACTGATACTTCACGCATATCCAGCATAGCTCTCTGCTTCAACGGCAGGGGAGAAGAAAAACTGATACTTCACGCATATCCAGCATAGCTCTCTGCTTCAACAACAGGAGAGAAGAAAAACTGATACTTCACACATATCCAGCATAGCTCTGCTTCAACGGCAGGGGAGAAGAAAAACTGATACTTCACGCATATCCAGCATAGCTCTCTGCTTCAACGGCAGGGGAGAAGAAAATCTGATACTTTACACATCCAGCAGAGCTCTCTGCTTCAACGGCAGGGGAGAAGAAAAACTGATACTTCACGCATATCCAGCATAGCTCTCTGCTTCAACGGCAGGGGAGAAGAAAATCTGATACTTCACGCATATCCAGCATAGCTCTGCTTCAACGGCAGGGGAGAAGAAAAACTGATACTACATGCATATCCAGCATAGCTCTCTGCTTCAACGGCAGGGGAGAAGAAAATCTGATACTTCACGCATATCCAGCATAGCTCTCTGCTTCAACAGCAGGGGAGAAGAAAAACAACCAATAAGGGCTGAATAACATAGTCTGGGTAAAACAAATAAGCATGGGTGTAGCTTGCTTATTGCGGCGGTTACTACCCCTACTACCCCTAACTAATCAAGCTTCATATTTCACTTGGATGCAGCTCCATCACTGCTCTCTACATTAAGGGGCGGATTTTAAAAGCCCTGCTCGCATAAATCTGCCCGGATTTACGCGAGCAGGGCCTTGCACGCCGGCGCGCCTATTTTCCATAGGCCTGCCGGCGCGCGCAGAGCCCCGGGACTCGCGTAAGTCCCAGGGTTTTTTGTCGGGGGCATGTCGGGGGCGGGGCCGATCGACGTGGCGTTTTGGGGGCGGGACGCGGCGTTTTGGGGGTGGGCCCGGGGGCGTGGTTTCGGCCCAGGCGGTCTGGGGGCGTGGCCGCGCCCTCCGGAACCGCCCCCGGGTTGCGTCTTGGCGCGCCAGCAACCCGCTGGCGCATGTGGATTTACGTCTCCCTCCAGGAGGCGTAAATCCGTGGACAAAGGTAGGAGGGGGTTTAGATAGGGCCGGGGGGTGGGTTAGGTAGATGAAGGGACGGGAAGGTGAGGGGAGGGCGAAAGAGAGTTCCCTCTGAGGCCGCTCCGATTTCGGAGCGGCCTCGGAGGGAACGGAGGCAGGCTGCGCGGCTCGGCGCGCTCCGGCTGCCCAAAATCGGCAGCCTTGCGCGCGCCGATCCTGGATTTTAGAAGATACGCGCGGCTACGCACGTATCTACTAAAATCCAGCGTACTTTTGTTTGCGACTGGTGCGCCAACAAAAGTACGCGAACGTGCATTTTTTAAAAATCTACCCCTAATGGTGGGGGTGGAAGGGAAATAGAACCAAAGAGCTAAGAGAAACAGATAAGTATGAGAAAAAAATGTGTGAAGCTTGCTGGGCAGACTGGATGGGCCGTTTGGTCTTCTTCTGCCGTCATTTCTATGTTTCTATGTTTCTATAAGTGTGCACCCCCTTGCACGTGCTGACCCTGGATTTTATAACATGCACGCAGCAGCGCACGCATGTTATAAAACCATGCTTACAACTTGTCAAAAAAAAAAAAAACCCAACACACACACACACACACACACACACACACACACACACACACTGATTAGAGAAACTATTTAGATGTTTGGCATGTGATATCAGTTTCCTTCAGTTTCTTAATTCACAAAAAAATAAAAATTCCACTCAGCAGCTAAATTGAGAACCAGCAGAGAATGTAGTCAAAGCTTAATTCCTGAAAATTATACTTATCATGCCCCTCATATTCTGCTTAGTGCTTAGCAGTCTTTGGTCTCTCTATACCTTGTGGTTCTTTCTGCCACTCTGCCTTGCTGTCATACTGCACATCTTAACCCATGAGGTATTCCTACCACTCTGGAGGATGCTTTGTACCTCTTAAGTAGTATTGTGTCCTGATGCCAGTCTTTGTGTTGCTTGGCTTAATTATTATTGACTTGGTGTTTTTCCTGCCACTTTTTCTGCTTTTTTCCCCATTCATGGTGTGTTAGGGGTTCCCTTTAGTGCCAGTTTGCTTCTGAGACTGCCTTCAAGAGTTCATGCCACTATTGTTGGTGCCCTTGTTTGGAGCTTACAGGTGTTATTCCCAGAAAAACTTTCATCCTGATTTGTTTTTATACAGTGGTTATTTTTCCCCAGAACAAAAATGTGAAACCCCCCCAAAAAAGAATAGATGCAGGTTTATACTACTATGCCATCTGTTGTTCTATAGTTCTTTGGTTTATCCTACTCCTACGGAATCCCAGCCTGGTTCCCCCACCCAGTTTTATATACTGGGATAGTTTATCCTCAAAATCCCTCAGTCAGAAGGAAGAAATACAGTCATCATTATCCATTTTGATTTTCTGAATGTGATAACAGTTACAGAAGTAAGAGAATTCTCAAGAAAAAAAAAGAAAATTAGGAAAACATACATCCTGAGGACAGCTAAAGAATATGGGGAAACATTTCTAAATAAAGTAACCCTCACCACTTTCCAGGAAAATCATATCACACTTATTAGAGAAACCATTTAGATGCCCTACATGTAATTACAAGTCCTTCAGCAAGCCCGTTTCACAAGTAAATCAAAATTCCACCCAGCAGCTAGATCAAGTTCTTGTAGTGAATGTAATAAAAGCTTATTTCTAGAAAATGATATTTATCACAATTCATTCTTCTGTACAGAATCTGATAATTGCAAGTGTGCTTGAAGAGAATGATTGGCATCTCTAATGTCACTCTGCCTTGCTGCTATACCCCTCATGCTATATCTTAGGAGTCTTTGTGTCACTCCGCTTTGCTGCTATGGCCAGATTATACACCTTGGGGTTCTTTCCTCCACTGAGCCTTGCTGCCATACTTCAGACCTTATATCTTGAGTTAGTTTTGCCATTCTCGGGGTTTGATTTGCACCTCTCATGTTCTTTTGGTGTCTTGAAGCTATTCTTTGTGCTGCTTGGTCCCTTTATTAATGCATTGGAGTTTTTTGTTTTTTTTTTTTTTCTGCCATCTTTTCTGTTTATTCCCCCTTCATGGTGCCTCAGAATGCTGATGCTACTTTTGGTGCCAGTTTACCACTCAAGATGCCATTAATGATTCATGTCACTGTTGCTGCTGCCCTCTTTTGGAGCCTAGAAATGTTCTTCCCAATGTTGCTAATTTTTTGCTTCTCTCACAGTGACTTGGAGAACTACTGCCAATGCTGGTACCCCCTTTGCTCTTTTACCAAGCCTTAGGATATTCATGCCACTTATGATGCCACTTTCCACAGTCTTTGTAGGCACCTTGGAGTTCTTTCCCCCTTCTGACGATGTCTTCCTACAAGATCAATGACAATTTATTTGGAAACCCCAATTTTGCTGCCCAATATAGGCTACAATACTTCCTCCATTGACTTGAAAGGCAAATGAAAAATGAATAACAATTTTTTTTGGTTTTGAAACTAAAAATTCAAATTGGGGTTCCCACAAAATGAATTGAAAAATGAAATGATATATTTTCTCCTGCACCTCCCTATTTGACAATAGTTGGAGTAGTTAATTCAAAAGTACTGTCATTTCTACTGCTAGGGATTCTACATAGTAATTATTCTATATGTGTAAAGCACCATTCCTACAGGTTCTCTTGCACTGCTTGGCAAACAGCAAACTCTAAATGCAATTGAGCTTTTCTTCAGCAAAAATACAAAACAAAAGACATGCTTCTCAGCAACAGAAAAAAGGTTAACATAAAAACAATGTTGGAGTAGCAAAGAAATATATAAATGAGTCACTTACTGACAGTCTGGGACTTGCCAGATTTTCCAGATTTTAGCTTTAGAAACTTGTCTCTGGACAGCCAAAAAGCTGGCTTATTCTCTCCCTGCTGGTATTCAAGGATTTTCTAATTAAAATGTGTATGCATCTGGAAGCCTTTTCTCTAATAACCTAATGCTTCTTTCTCTCCTGGGCTGGCCTATACCCAGTTTATGAATCTGTAGCTATGGATAACCTTTTCTCTGTTAAATATCACCCCTCCACCCCCCCCCCCCCCCTTTTTTTTTTTTTGTGGCTGGCTACTTTCACTAACAAAAGCCAGAATCACCATGCTCTCTCAAGCAATTAGCATTTGCTTTTTTTTTTTCCTGGGTGGTATGACATGTCATTCAAGTAGACTTGAATTGCAAAATACCACTGAATTAACCTGGGGTTGACATTCTTCATGGATTACAGTCATTTTAGGGGTGTGTTGTCTATGACTAGCTTAAACTTAACCTCTGCCAAATACTATTATTTCTACAGTTCACTTAGTTATCAAATATTCCTATTCTAAAGTAGCATACCTGCTTTCCCTCAGGTACAATTTCCTGCTCAAGTAGAAAATTGAGTATTCTAACCCATTTACTTTCTGTGACAACACCGCTTTCAGTCCTATATTTAAGGCATCTGTTTGTAAGATGAATTACTTTGTGAAGCCTGGTCTTTTTAATAGGGATGTGCAGAAGGAAAAAATGTGTTGCTATTCGGCATTCGTTGTGCCAGGACCCAAATCCGTTGCATCCGTTTTCGGGGAAACCCGATTCGTCCATTAGTTGCATTCGGTATTTGTTTTCCATTAAAGTTGTAAAAACAAAACAAAAAAAACCCATCCCAACCCTTTAAATTTAATTAACTACAACCCCCCACCCTCTTGACCCCCCCAAGACTTTCCAAAAGTCCCTGGTGGTCCAGCGGGGGTCCTGGAGCGATCTCCTGCACTCGGGCCGTCGGCTGCCGGTATTCAAATGGTGCCGATAGCCTTTGCCCTTACTATGTCACAGGGGCTACCGGTGCTATTGGTCGGCCCCTGTCACATGGTAGGAGCAATGGATGGCTGGCACTATTTTGTGCTCCTACCATGTGACAGAGGCCGACCAATGGCACCGGTAGCCCTTGTGACATAGTAAGGGCAAAGGCTATTGGCGCCATTTTGAATACCGACAGCCCGAGTGCAGGAGATCGCTCCAGGACCCCCGCTGGACCACCAGGGACTTTTGGCAAGTCTTGGGGGGTCAGGAGGGTGGGGGTTTTATTCGGTAATGATATGTTGCATTCGTGGGGTTTCGCCATACGTTTCATGGACCCACGAATGCAACGAATAGGGACCTATACGTTGCGGATTGCGCATTCGTTCAAAACGAATGCACATCCCTACTTTTTAATACAAGGGCCTTGCACAGGATCTCTTTCACTGTTTGGACTGCTTCCTTGCACTCTGGGATTTATTCCAGCCTTTTAGGTGTCCTCTTTTTCATCAAATCTGTTAAGGATTTTAAAGGTGGGATGAACCAGCAATAACAGCCAGTCTTATTCAAACAGGACATCACCTGGTTCTTTGTGCTAGGGGTTTCAGATTTCTGGAGGACAGAAACCTTAGTGACCAGAAGCTGTACCTGTTCCCTTCCTAATGAATAACCTAGTTATTTCGCCTCTGCTTTCCCTAAAGCATATTTGCAACAGTTAGCTGTGAGACTTGCCTCTTGCAAAGACTTTAATATAGTCTAAGCCTTTTGAGGTAGCCTCTCCAGTTTTTGCTTTAGGTGAAATTGTCATCTATATATACTGTAGCATATTCCTGAATCAGCCTCAATAGCATATCTACTTGCTGTTGAAATGAGGCTGGAGCCCCATTAAGCCAAACAACTTTACTTTAAACTTGTATAATACATATCTTGTAGAAAACACTGTCTTGGGCTAGATTGGCTGGTCAGAAGAATTTGCCAGTACCTCCTTGTTACATCTAAGCTTGAGATAATGCTTATTACCTTAAAACATATTGAATTTCATCAGCACTGGTCATAGGGTAGGTGATGAACTTAGATATGGCATTGGCCTTCATAAAAACAATACATAACCATACTGTATCATTCACTTTTTGATTCTTCTATTACCTGCTATTAATTAAGTTGATTTAGATAATAACCACCATTATTACTAGCAATGGTAACATGGAATAGACTTAGTTTTTGGGTACTTGCCAGGTTCTTTTGGCCTGGATTGGAAACAGGATGCTGAGCTTGTTGACCCAGTATGGCATGTTCTTATGTTCTTAAAGTGTTTTCCATCTTCCATTGACCACCTCCCTCCTGCCCTCTGGGATTCAATATGGCTGAGATCTAACCTTCGTACCAGGTTCTATTTCAATGTTATGAGAAATGAGGGGTTTCTGAGAACATGTCCCCAGACTCCTCTATCAACCAGGTCAACTGTACCTGCTGATCTATTGTCAACTGTTTCCAAGGTAGTATCACAGCTGTGGGCACTTTTTCTCTCTCCAGTTTAGAATCCTCATTCCAAATGTTAGAGGATTAATTTTCAAATGGTTTAGGCTCCTAACATTTGGAGTTAGGCTCCTAAATTGGCAGTTTTGAGAATTTACTAGGGCCAAGTCACTTAAGTCATTTAAGTGCCTAGTTTCACGAGGTGCCTAAGTTTAGAGTCCTAAAAAGTAAGTGGCAACAGGGATGGAGTTAGGGTAGGGAAACAAAGTTAGGAGCTTAGCATTAATTTTCAGAACTAGGCACTTAGGAGACTATATCTAGGCAAATAAATAGCAGGCTTAAATTTAGGACTTAACTTTTAGGAGCCCTAAATTTATGTGAATTTTCAGTTGAAAAATTAGATCCCTAAGTTCTGTTGAAAATAGGTACCAAACTTAGGGGGTCATTATCTGAGGCTTATCACGTACGATAAGCCTCTATCTCACGCAAAAAGTCCCTTTTCATATGCGATAGCTTACTAGGGGCGGAGTCGGGGTGGTGAGAGGAGGAGTCGGGGTGGCGAGGGGGCGGACTTCACGATGTCTTTGCTGGTGGCGATAAGGTTAGTAACATTATCGTCGCCAGTAGCGCACCCAATAGCGCCACCTTTCACGGTGGCGCTATTGGGTGCGAAAGCCGGCAGCGAAAACACCGCGGTGGTGTGAAGGCTGCCGGCTTTTGCAGGCCTGCCTCTCCTTTTGCCCCCCATTTTCGCTGGATTCACCATTCTGCTATAGAATGGTGAATCCAGGCCTTAGGCATCTAACATAGGTGACTAACGTTAGGAGTGCATTTCTTTTTAAATATCAGCCTCTAGAAGCCTAAACCCTTTGAAAATTGACTTTATAATGGTTATTCTAATAGAGCGTGAAGCATTTACAAGGAAATCTCAAAATAAATTGTGTCCTTAGTTGTAAGACTCTGGACTTCTATTCCAAAACACTCTCTTTTGTGTCACTCATAAAACATCAGGGAATACAGATATATTCAAAAACAATTCATTCATGTGGTAGAAATATATCTGTAGCAGCTATAAGCTATCACCAAAGTATCTCTTACAAGAGACATTGGAGGTTTTGCAAGCATTGAATGATGAGATCTGAGTAGGTGTGTAAGGTGCTCCTTGACATTCCCCAATGGGAGGTGTCTAGTGAGTAGAGTGTCTGATAAAACTCATGAGACTACTTTGCCTTATGTTCTTTTATATAGTCTTCTCTCCCAGGAAAGTAGCTCAGGTTCAAAATCAAAGCCATCAGGTCTTCAAAAAAGAAGAAGAATAATTCTTGTCTATCTCCTGCATTTCTGTCCAGGAAGAAAACTGTTTGGCATGATGGCTACATAAGAACATGCCATACTGGGTCAGATACATAAGAAAGCTTGTTTGCAGAGCTGCCCTAGACCAAAGGGAAGACTATTTTCTGAAGACAGACACCTGGACTCTGGTGCCAGGAACACTGGAGTTTACAATACTGCTGTCTAAATACCTGAATCAGCATTTGTGAACTTACTAGACGATGTTTGCTTTGTAAAGCGTGGTCAGTATCTTGATGCCCAAAAGATGACCTGCTGAATTTATAAAAGAATTCTGGCAGTGTTTTACTTTTTGGATTACTACTCTGAAGACTAATTGTTCCCTGTTAATGAGCTAAGAAAAGGCAGAGGCATATCTATAAAAGAAGAGAGGCAAAAAACTGCTTTTGCTTTCCACCACATGGAAAATCTATACAAACTTTCTCATCTCTCCTGTAACTACTAGCCTGAAATAGAACAGAGTTCAGCTCCCTGAATTGCAATTATCATCCACGTGAGCTATGGTGACTCTGCATAGCCAAAAACCTGTTATCTCTTCCACAGGGAGGCAGCACAACTGGTGATTCTTCAGCAGCCAGAGGACTAGCATAACACAGAGTCTGAATAACAATGTATGACCATTTGTTTTCTTCACAGGGTTAGTTAGAATGTCAGAATGTTAATTTATAAGTACAAAAAACAGTTGATGAGATATGCTAGTGCCTCACGGATTCTATAATAAGGTAATTTTCTATTTGTAATATTTTCTGAATCTCTGATTATTATATCATCTGACAAGTAATACGTTATAGCAATAAGAACCTCTAAAGAAATTCCTAATAATTTCCATTATCTAAGACAAACAGTATGGTTTACTTTCCAATAAGCTCAGATCAGTTGTAAAGGTATAGTCATATATTCTGTATGTTATTATATATGCATGTCATAGAGGAGTATACTGAGGCTTGTGGAACACACTGACCCCCAGGATTTAGAAGCTTCTTGTGGCCTAAGAGGATCCTGAAAGTGGAAGTACCAAAGATGTACAAAGAAGTGAACTGCTGAGTTAGTCCAATACCCATAGGGGTACGCGCATAATCCCCAAAACCCTTCCCCTGCACGCGCCAAGCCTATCTTGCATAGGCTCGGGGGCGCGCACAAGCACCGGGACATGCATAATTCCTGGGGCTTTAAAAAATGGGCGTTCTGAGGGCGGGGCTGTGGGCGGGGTGCCGACCCGGGGGTGTTCCGGGGCGGGACCGAGGCATCTGGAATAGCCACCGGGCCAGGGGATGGAGAGCCGGCGCGCGCAAGTTACGCCTACCCAGAGGCAGGCGTAACTTCTTCGACAAAGGTCAGGGATTTTTTTAGTTAGGACTGGGGGCAGGTTAGGTAGGGGAAGGGAGGGGAAGGTGCGAGGGGGGGGGTGGAAGGAAAGTTCCCTCCGAGGCCGCTCTGATTTTGGAGCGGCCTAAGAGGGAACGGAGGAAGGCTGCTCGGCGTGCGCAAGTTGCACAATTGTGCACCTCCTTGCGCGCCAACCCTGGATTTTATAACATGTGCACAGCTGAAGAATAGGGATGTGAATCGTTTTTTGACGATTTAAAATATCGTCCGATATATTTTAAATCGTCAAAAATCATTAGAGGCGCGATACAATAGGAATTCCACTGATTTATCGTCAAAAATCGTAAATCGGGGGAACTGCTGCATGAGTTAGTCCAATACCCATAGGGGTACGCGCAATATGGCAATACGTCCCGAGTGCAGGAGGTCGCTCCCGGACCCCCGCTGGACTTTTGGCAAGTCTTGTGGGGGTCAGGAGGCCCCCCCAAGCTGGCCAAAAGTCCCTGGGGGTCCAGCAGGGGTCCGGGAGCGAACTCCTGCGCTTGTGACGTCGGGGGACAGGAACAAAAATGGCGCCGGCACTACCTTTGCCCTGTCATATGACAGGGCAAAGGTAGCGCTGGCGCCATTTCTATTAACGCAGCCGTGGTCCGAGAGTGGAAGATCACACCGGGACCCCCCACTGGATCCCAGGTAATTTAAAACATTTTGGGGGGGTTCGGGAGGGTGGGGGATTTATTTTAAAGGGTCGGGTGGGTTTTAGGGTTGTTTTAGTGTGCCGGTTTTCCCGCCCTCCCCGATTTACGATTTAAACGATTTTAAAAAAAACAAAACCGTGACGATCAGATTCCCTCCCCCCCCCCAGCCAAAATCGATCGTTAAGATGATCGATCGCACGATTCACATCTCTACTGAAGAATAATCCATTTAATTTTATATGTCATCAAAGAATAGGGCAAAACACAAGTCAATGTGTCACTGGATTCTATAGACCATGGTAAAAATAACCACTCTCGATCTGTAATCTTGGCTCTAGTAAAGGCGTGTTTTATGCAGTGAGACTGATAACCTCTATCTTTAAACCGCTGACTTAAAGCTACTGCTTGACGCAGATATCTGCCGGAACCTTTGTCGAATTTTGTTGACTATTTTTTGGCCCCCTTTGTGAAGATGCAAAAATCATATATCAGAGACTCTCAACAAATGATTGAATTTTTAGAAAACTTACATTTTGACACTTCAAATATTTTGATGTTTACTTTGGATGTAGAGGCTCTTTACACTAACATACCTCAAGATGAGATGATACAGATTGCTTTTGAATTTTTTTAAAAGAGACCTCGTCCGCAAAGGATTCCCACCACTTTTTTACAATCATTGCTAGAAATAGCATTAACAAAACATTTTTTTGCACTTGAGGGCTCTTTTTTTCATCAGGTTTGTGGGACCGCAATGGGGGCCACTATGGCCCCCGATTTGGCAAATCTGTATATGGCAAAATTTGAGGAGTCATGGATTTATAACAATAATCCCTATATTCAATTTATCAATACAATGAAATGGTATATTGATGATATTCTGATGCTTTGGGCAGACACACGTGACTCTTTGCAACAATTTTTAGTATGGCTCAATGGATGTAATGTACATTTAAAGTTTACAGCAGACATACATTTTCTGGACATTCATTTTTTAGATATTAAAATCATGAAATAAAAAAGATGGTTTTACTACA
This sequence comes from Rhinatrema bivittatum, assembly GCF_901001135.1. Classification (NCBI taxonomy): domain Eukaryota; kingdom Metazoa; phylum Chordata; class Amphibia; order Gymnophiona; family Rhinatrematidae; genus Rhinatrema; species Rhinatrema bivittatum. Next base: position 454,903,192 of record NC_042617.1, on the reverse strand, counting down.
ACACTCTATCGTAAACTAGTTTCAAGCAATACTTTATTGCATTTCACGAGCGCACATCCCAGAGCATTGAAAGAGAACTTATCAGTGAGTCAATTCTTTCGAATTCGGAGGCTTTGCACTGATCTATCAGAATACCGTCGTCAAGCAGTAGCTTTAAGTCAGCGGTTTAAAGATAGAGGTTATCCGCCTCGCTGCATAAAACACGCCTTTACTAGAGCCAAGTTTACAGATCAAGAGTGGTTATTTTTACCATGGTCTATAGAATCCAGTGACACATTGACTTGTGTTTTGCCCTGTTCTTCAATGACATATAAAATGAAATGGATTATTCTTCAAATTGGCATATTCTTCAAAACTACAAAGAGTTTCAATTACCACCGAGATTTGCAAATTCTCGGGGACCTAATTTAAAAGATAAATTGGTACATTCTGATTCTTCATGGACGCCACATAATGTTTCTATAGGATCACATTATTCCTGTGGGAGCTGTACTGTGTGTCATATTACTTCATTACTACATTTTGAAAAATTGAATTTCACTTTTACATTGAAACAACATACAGATTGTCATTCTACAGGTGTTATTTACTTAATACAGTGTCCATGCAACTTATGGTATGTGGGAAAGACTAAGCGTGCCTTGAAGACTCGATTGATTGAGCATCGTTCCTGCATTTCAACAGGTCATCTAACAGCACCTTTGACATCACATTGCCAGTTGAAGACACATTGATTTGATGACTTGAAAGCCTGTGTGCTTGAACAATTATCACCTAGTTGGAGGGGAGGAGACTTGAATTCTCATTTGCTGCAGACTGAGCAATGTTGGATTTATCGCCTAAAGACAGTGGATCCAGCTGGCTTAAATTCTATGTTGGAATTTCAAGTTTTTCTTTGATCAAAATGTTGCACTGTGGATTTGACAGTTCGTCCATTATCACGGCGGGTAACAATAGCAACTTGATGCTTTTGACGTTCTGACATCATCACGTAAATTGGAAAAGCGGGTTATTTAAAGGTCTCGGTTGAATGAAGGTGTTCTCTGTCCCGTTTTTCAAATTCGTTAAGAAGTAAGACAACGATGCAGCTTCAACTCAAAGATAAGTAACAACATATATTGAATAGAAGTTAAATTAGTCTGTACTTTGTCTTCTCTTGTAGAACAAATATAAATTTGACTCCTGAAGAAGCAATCAAACAGATTGTGAAACACCGGCCGCTGTCGGGTCTTGGATATTTGTAATTTACAAAGGGTACAGATGAAAAATTGTGAAGTAATCATTTAAATCTGGAAAGCATCACAAGGTATTTTTTGAGAACTTTGCCGCATATGAGGACAAGACCGGACAACTTTGTTGTATACATAGTCGGTGCCAGGCTTACTGATGCGGTTTCCTCTTAAAAATTTAAAAATGTAATTATCCATTAACAATTTTGCGAGCATGCATTTTTTGAAAGTTAAGACGGAGTCCTTTTGTTTTTTATGTTAATGTCAGAAACTACCAGACTGGGAGATATACTAAGCTGCTGCTTAGAAACAATCATCAGGAACTAAACTATATCTGTTCAGGAGAGAGGACTTATGATGGAATGTTAAGAGTCTCCACTAGGTACCAATTGAGCATATAAATAGCAGACACAGACAAAACAGTTAGAAAGTTAAAATATCTTATTTCTCCTCTGCAAATAGTTTTCCAAAGTTTCTAATTTGTTAAAGACCATATGATTTGCTGCAGCATCTTTTTGGAGCTATTTAATCTTCACCTTCATAGTATCAAATCAGGTACTGTCAGCCTGAGAGTCCAGTTCAAAAATCTGATATTTATAGAATGAGCCCATAATAGACAGAGTCAAATTGGGTAAAATGGATGGTGAAACAAAGTATGGCCTTCTGAATTTTCTCCAATTTTCAATTTAACTTCTTGGAGAACAATAGATATTAACATGAGAAAGTCAAGTGTCCCTGGAGCATCTTCCTGGGTTTCAAGTAATTTTTCCAGCATGTCCTTGTTCTTTAATGGTTCTACTGATACTTTTCCAGTTCCTGGAACCAACATTACGATGCCACAGCAGTAATCATGAAAGAGTGTACACCCTACTCACACTACAACTGTTCAAAGACTGAGAGGCTAGCGTGGCTTTTGTCTACCTTTTCAACATCTTTGCCCCTCAGTTCAAATAGTATTTGATGCATCACAGCAGTGTTAGCAAGAAGCAAGTCATGTGGTGATGATATCAGTAGAGGCCTCATTGGAGCAATGTGATTCCCAGAACCCAGAGTAGATTTGCCAGGGAATGAAACTATCTCCACATCACCTGGCTCATTTCCCATGGGGCTCTCCCCAGCCAACTTCAACATGACAAATGTATCAATCGGGCCAGACACAGGTGTCCCTGGAGCAAGATTATCTATCTGCAATATCTATTTGCATTTCCCAGACTCCCCCTCTCTCCCAATAGTGCTCAAACCCATGGGGGTCTAATTAGACTATCCTGTCCACCCTCTACAACATCCTGAAGTGGCAGAATTGTGAAAATTTAAAATACATTTTTAAAGTGCTGCTGTAGCCTGACCTCTATTCCCAACCTCCCCCCATTTGAGTAGAGTACCTTAAACTCTATTATGGTTCATCTGTTCTGGAACACTCCTCAAAATGTCACGAGCCAGCCTCAGATGAATCTTTGCCTCTATCACATGAAACTTTTAATATAGCTTAGTAAATGACCCCCTAAAATAGCTGGTGAATGCTGAAAATCAGTACTAGATGGGTAACATGCATCCCCTGAACTAACTCCACCCTTAAGAATGACCATTTTTTAAATTGTTAAATATAGACTCAGTTAAAGATGGGATTTTCACTTCTGGGATCTAACCCAGACCCCTCTGAATATCAACCACAAAATGTTCAGTCTTGATGCTGAAATTAGAGTCACACTATTTTAGATATCTAAAACAGATTTTAGTTTTTCATTTTTTTTAAACAAGGGGTTTTCAATTTGAAACACAAACAGGAATGTAATTAGGATATCCACAATTAATATTTGTCAGGTGTACAGTATTTGCATACATATGATTATTTGAATATCCTGGTTACCCTGGAAAGTAAACCAGTTTATGACCCTTGAGGAATAGAATTCAGAATTTATAGCTTAATCATGTGTTATCTATTCTCCTGAATGAATTTAAGATAAAGGGAGTGAATGCCTATTTTTTTGTATCTCTAAAGATATATTTTCTAACATTTAAATTAATCATTTTAGGTGCATTGCAGAAGCATTAAAAGAAGGAGATGTTTTTAATACTTAAGTATGAATTTAAAAAAAATCCCAAAGATTCAACTATTCCCTGTCTAGATTAACTTTTTCATTAAAAATGTGTTTGTAAAAGCAATGGCAGCAGAATTTTGTAGGGGTTATTTTTATACTATAGTGTTTGAACCACACTAACGTATTGTTCTTTTATATGTATCCAGACAAGCTATATAATTATTTCTGGACAAGGCTTTGTTTTAATGCAAGCTTTTTCTTTTTGTAGTATGTGTCCCTATATTACTGTATCTGTTCATTTACCCATAAATCCACTGTAACTGGAGAAGTTCAATGGAACAAAGGGTTCTGCATAACTAACTTTCTTCATTGTGTTCTGCTCAAAATTCAGCTGAGTAACTTACTTCCCTTCAATGTCATTATGACCATTTCATCCCTCTTCTCAAATCACTACATTCTCCATCTGCTTCCACACAAAGTTGTTGTCCTCACCTACTAATGCATTCACGCTAGGATGTGCATTCATTTTGGGGCTGTTTTGTTACTTTAGCTGCATACATTTTTTATGCATATAAATTCATATTTATGTACCTAAAACTGATTTTATGCATACATACAAATGCCTATGCACATTACAATTCATTTGGGGCTTGATTTTCAAAAGCATTTATATGCTTAAAACTGGGTTTTGCATGTGTAAGTGCACTTTACCCATGTAAGGGGGGGTGGGGCTTTTGAAAATTACTACAACAAACACACACCACTGAACTATCAATAGGTTTTACCTGCATTAACATGGGTAAATGTCTTTTGAAAATAGCTATGCTAGTATGTTACATTCACATGCATAACTCCTTTGAAAATTCAGCTGTTAATCCACATACATAACAAAACAAAAGGATATTTAAAAATGCAACAAAAAATACTGAGAAAAATGAAATCAATATAATGTTCCCCATGCACACTTCTAATTTACTCTTCAGTTCCTTATTACTTCTCTTATTTCCTCCCTTATCCCCTTCTGAAATTCTATTCAGCAGAAAAGCTGTTTTTATCTATACCTGTTATGTTTTGTAAGGTTTGGGTGGACCCTTGGACACTGTGGCAGCTGACCACGCCCTTGGGCGGAAAACCCGTGTAGGGCCACAGGTCAGGCTCAGCTCTAGACAAACAAACACAGATTATATCTTTATTTAGACAGTTTGTGAAGCCACCAGAGGTGGCGGTAGTGAGTAGAAGATGGAGCTCAGCTGGGCTAGTATTCCCCAGGGCGCTGGAACAGCAGTTCCTCCGGTAACAGTGCTGTAGTGAAAAGAACTGAGAGAATGAGTACAATAAGACATTCACAGAGTCCCCAGTATGGAGAAGCCCCGATATAGGAAGAGCTGGTCCTCGAGGAGCAAGTACCAGATCCCTGGGAGCAGAGACTCATTGGCAAGTACTCATGCAGCAGTTCCATGTAGGAGATGGCACTGGCGCTGGAATGGAGGCAGGCCCTCGAGGAGCAAGTACCTGGTTCCAGGGAAACAGCTCTGAGGAGTAGATGATAGTAATACTCACAGAAGGTGTCTGTAGCGAATTCTTCCAAGTAGAAGAGGAGATGGACACAGGCAGTGAGTCAGGGAACATGGGCCCTGAAGGAGCGAGTACCGGTTACCTGATAGCGACCTGAAAGAAGCAGAGAGGCCCCCGAGGAGCGGGTACCCCATTAGGAGAAAAGAGTCCAATAGAAGTTGGAGGCAGAGTAGCTAGGTACGGAGTGTGAATCCCATCCGTAGGAAATCCCTTGCTAACTCAATGGCTAGCAATAACAGTAGGCTTAAATATCCGGGCAGCGTGACGTCATCACAGGGGGACACACCTGAGGTTCGCGCCATAGAGGAAATAAGAATGAGGGCCGCGCGGCGCGCGCGCCCTAAGGTACCTGAGGAGCATGGCGGGAGGCAGCGCCCAAGCTGGTCCGAGGATGTCAGAGAGGACGGCAGGCAGATGCCGTGGCAGCCAGACGTCCACAAGGAGCAGGAGGAATCGCAGAAAAAGAAAGGTAGGCGGAGTGAAGCTGTCAGGCAGCTATGGTTGCAACAATACCCTCCTCCTCTATCAACAAATGTCAGCTCCATGCTTTCCTCCTCACTGCACTGAATGCTAGGAGTAGCCTTTCTGAATTGGTATGTCATGCTGCCTCTCTTACCATATTCAAATCTACCTAAAGACTCAGCTCTTTGAAACTCCTATTAAAGGTGAAATCCTATCCATGGGGGTTATTTTCCAACTTGTGCTTTCACATGTGAAAAATGCTGTAGTGCATGCAAAAAGCACCATAATGCTGGCGTAATGCTAATTTTTAAAAGGGGAGGAGTCGGGGTGGGATTTTTATAAAAGTGGGCTGGCTTTGCGAAGCCATATTGCACAATTTTAACACCAAAAATAACTACACCTTTTTCATTGGTGTTAAGCTGTGTGATTTTTTTCATAAATTGTGTTTTGGGCATTTTTAGGCTGGAGGAAGGTCCTAAGATATGGTGGGGGGGGGGGGGGGGGAGAGTGAGAGAGAGTGAGCCTCTGAGGGTGGCATCATAGTAAGCAATAGAGATGTGCTTCGGGTAAAAATTTCATGTCAAGCTTCATTTCGGGGCCCCCGTGTGGGAATTTCATTTTTCCCGTGGTTTGGGTTTTTTTTTTTCGGGGGCTTTGATTTTCGGGTTAGTGCACACTATTAGGAGTTAGTGTGTGCTAACTACCATTAGTGTGCACTAACTCCCAATAGCACGCACTAACTCCCGAACCATTCCGAATTAGGCAATTTTGTTGACATTGCCTAATTCGGGAAAAACAATTGCACATCTCTAGTAAGCAGCTATTTATGCTATTATAGGAGGCCCACCTAGTAACTCGAGGTGAGGGTTAGGTAGTAGTGTAGAGGTTAGGGGCCACTTTGACGTGCAGAGTGAGACGTACGAACAGAACAGTACACCCTTGTGAAGATTTGATGACCTTCAGAGTGAAGAAATTCACACAACGGTGAGATTTGTACAATGTTCTTTCAACCTAGCTTAATGTTACCCAGGTTGAGAGTCCATCAAGCTAAGTTGAGAGAACATTGTACAAATCTCATTGTTGTGTGAGTTTCCTCACTCTGAAGGACATCAAATCTTCACAAGAGTGTACTGTTCTGATTGTATGTCTCACTCTGCATGTCAAAGTGGACATACAACAATGCCATCACAGAAACATGGTTCAAACAAACTGACATAGCCCTCATAAACCAACTACCAAATCACATCTATGACATAATCTCCATTCCGAGGAACAACAAAAGAGGAGGTGGTCTTTTACTAGCAGCAAAGAAAGAACTCAGACTCACAACTCAGACCATTCACACAGCACCGAGATTTGAAATAGGTTTCTTCAAATCCACACAACTTCAAGTCTGTCTGGAATACACTCCCCCCCCCCCCAGGTCTCCTTGAAAATAATGCCTCCCCCCTCATCAAATTCATTACTGAAAATATTGACATGGACATCCCAGCCATTATCTTAGGCGACTTCAATCTTCTCATAGACTCTGTCCCCTTAACTCCCAACTGTGAAGCCCTCCTGAACTCCCTTAATGCAATGGGTTTTAATCAAATCATAAACTGCCCCACTCACAAAGTAGGTCACTCCCTCAACTTAATTTTCATAAATTCACACATACAAAACTCCCTAACACCCTCCTGTACTTCCATCCCTTGGTCTGATCACACAATGATTCAAGCAAATCTCTCCATAAACAGAACAGTCAACTCAACACCAATTCACAACTCCACAATCCAATTCAGAAAAAACTGCAACTGAACCTGCAATTGAATCTGGCCCTGAATACCTCCAAAACCAAACTCCTAATAATATATCACAACCCAAAGGAAAAAAACCCTTACCGAATTCAACTCCCACCATCCTAAACACCTAATCACACATTATGTAAGAGATCTAGGCGTCATCATAGACAGCGAATTCAACTTAAAGAAATTCATAAACACTACGATGAAAGACTGCTACTACAAACTACATATACTAAAAAAAACTAAGACCCCTCCTACATCTAAATGACTTCTGAACCGTCCTCCAGGCAATTATCTTCTCCAAAATAGACTACTGCAACACCAGTCTACTAGGTCTTCCTGCAACAACCCTCAAACCCCTCCAAATGTTACAAAAATGCCACCACCAGAGTCCTCACCAATGCCCGAAGAAAAGATCATATCACACCCATTCTAAAATACATCCACTGGCTCCCAATCCACTTCAGAATTATCTTCAAGAGTCTCTCAATAATACACAAGACCATATACAACCATAACATACACTGGCTAAACGACTCCTTCCAGTTCCAAATCCCCAAAAGACACACCAGATCCGCCAACAACTGAACCATACACATACCCTCACCTAAGCTAACCCACCTCAACTCCACCAGAGAATAAGCACTATCTCTTGCCAGCCCTTCTATCTGGAACTCAATGCCCACCGAATTAAGATTAGAACCCAGCACACAGAATTAAAAAAACAAACTAAAAACCTGGCTATTCAAACAGGCCTTCTCATAACACCCCCCCCCCCCCCAACCATCTAGCAAAACATCTAACCCAAGTATCTTTTGATAAAACACCTGTACAAAGTTTCTCCCCTGGTTGCACCTATGCTTTTTGACACAATGTATATAAAAAATAAAAATAAAAAGTATATAAAAATGCAATTTAATTGTTTTAACCACTCTCTGCACACCCTTAACCCCCTCTAACTGTCTTCAATTTAGCCTCCCCTAATCTGTGGCTGTCTCTTATAAGTTTGAGATGTAATTTCTTATTCTTATTCCTTCAAAACTTGTATCTATCTGTTGCTTGTAAACCGATGTGATGTGCAAACGAACGTCAGTATAAAAAAGCAATAAATAAATAAATTATAAACTTTATACCTATGATGTCCATTTTATTTTCTGCTAAAATCTACAAGGTCCCTTAGTTTTCAATTTGCATCTTAATGTCTTTCATTTATATGCACCTGGTTGTGACTTAACAGATTGTCACTTTACATTGATAAAACCAAAGTCATTGTCCTCTCTCGTTTACCCCTGAACAATATTTCCTCTTTACTTTCAATCGATGGACACCACATCAGGATCTCTATTCAAATCTGAAGTCTTGGTTTGTTATAGGCTCCTACTTCTTCATGGAACCCCATTTTAAATCTGTTTGCAAATCAATGTATATGGTGTCACTTTTGCCCGTTTCTTAATCCCAATGATTTTCACACTGTCCTCCAGTCTCTAATCTTCACTGGATTAGATTATTGTAATTTTCTATATGCTGGACTTTCTGCCTATGAACTATGATCTTTGAAAATTATCCAGAATTCTGCAGCATGCATCCTTACCGGAACCAAACTGCATAATCACATCACCCTCATTTTATCCCTATTCATTAATGTGCCCAATATAAAATAGCGACTATGGTTCACAATCTTTTTTACAACCTTAAATCACCATGGATTTCCTCCACACTTCAACCCATTCTCTTCATTCAGCTATTCAAAGCATCCTTGAAGTTTCCTCTCCTAAATTGTCTCGCTTCCCAAGATGCATGACTAAGCTTTCTCCATGGCTGGCCCCTTACTATGGAATTCTTTACTCATTACACTAGGAGGCATGACAGATCCTAAAATATTTGAAAGAGTCTTGAAGATTTTCCTCTTCCAGCAGGCATTTGAGATTTCAGAAAATGGCAGTAGCTCTCCAACATAATTGTGGCTTTTTAACAGGTCTTTATTAGAGCAGATGTATGTTTTTTACTAATCTCGCCTCTCCCCTACTCTCCTTGTTCAGTCATTTAGTTGTCTGATGCATAGTAGGGATGTGAATCATTTTTGAACGATTAAAATTATCGTCAGATAATTTTAAAATCGTCCAAAATCGTTAGAGTGCACGATACAATACAAATGCCCACGATTTATTGTCAGGGGCATTTGTATTGTATCGTTAAATAAGGCACGGGAATTATTTGGGGGAGGGCGGGAAAACCGGCACACCAAAAAAGCCCCTAAACCCACCCCGACCCTTTAAATCGACCCCCCACCCTCCCGACCCGACCCATCACTATTTTTTTTTTACAGAGGCCCGCGCCGCAAAAAAAAACCAAAACCCATCCGACCCTTTAAATTGACCCCCCCCAACCCCCCAAAACCTTTTAAAGTTACCTGGTGGTCCAGGGGGCCTCGGAGGGCCTCGGGGGGCCTCGGGGAGAGATGCAGGGGGGCCTCGGGGAGAGGAGAGATCCAGGGGGGCCTTGGGGAAAGATTTCCCAGGCATCAGCTGTTCTAAAAAAAAAAAAAAAATGGCGCCGATGCCCCTTTGCCCTTACCATGTGACAGGGTATCCGTGCCATTGGCCAGCCCCTGTCACATGGTAGGAGCACTGGATGGCCGGCGCCATCTTTAAAGATGGCGCCGGCCATCTTTACTCTTCAGCCCCTATTATACTATGTGTGCCAGATTGTCTTAACAATCAGATTCAGCAGGGGGGGGGGGGGAATCTGATCCCTAAAAAAAAAGATGGCGCCGGCCATAGGCTGATGAGTAAAGATGGTGCCGGCCATCCAGTGCTCCTACCATGTGACAGGGGCCGGCCAATGGCATGGATACCCTGTCACATGGTAAGGGCAAAGGGGCATCGGCACCATTTTTTTTTAGAACAGGTGATGCCTGGGAAATCTTTCCCCGAGGCCCCCCTGGATCTCTCCCCGAGGCCTCCTGAGGCTCCCCTGGACCACCAGGTAACTTTAAAAGGTTTTGGGGGGGTCGATTTAAAGGGTCGGATGTTTTTTTTTGGTTTTTTTTGCGGCGCGGGCCTCCGTAAAAAAATAATTAGCAATGGGTCGGGTCGGTTCAGGTCGGGGGGGGTTCGATTTAAAATGTCGGATGGGTTGTTTTGTTTTTTTTGCAGTGCGGGCCACCTTAAAAAAATAATTAGCGATGGGTCGGGTCGGGTCGGAAGGGGGGGGTCGATTTAAAGGGTCGGATGTGGTTTTTTGTTTTTTTTTGCGGCGCGGGCCTCCGTAAAAAAAAGATAGCGATGGGTCAGGTCAGGAGGGGGGGGGGGGGTCAATTTAAATGCTCGGATGGGTTTTTTTTGGTTTTTTTTGTGGCGCGAGCCTCCGTAAAAAAATAATTAGCGATGGGTCGGGTCAGGAGGGGGGGGGTCGATTTAAAGGGTCGGATGGGTTTTTTTGTTTTTTTTGTGGCGCGGGCCTCCATAAAAAAATAATTAGCGATGGGTCGGGTCGATTTAAAGGGTCGGATGTGTTTTGTTTTTTTTGCGGCGCGGGCCTCCATAAAAAAATAATTAGCGATGGGTCGGGAGGGGGGGGGTCGATTTAAAGGGTCGGATGTGGGGTTTTTTTGGGTTTTTTTGTGGCGCGGGCCTCCGTAAAAAAATAATTAGCGATGTGAATTGGAATCGGAAACGATTCCAATTCACATATCTTAACGATCAGATTCGAGCCCCCCCGCAGCCGAATCTGATCGTTAAGACGATCTGGCACACGATTCACATCTCTAATGCATAGTACTTTTAACCATTGTGACCTGCACAGTATATAGATACTTTTAAAATAAACAAAAATTTAAAAAAACTCATAATACCTCTGTTTTGCTCTATGGTGTGATTACATCTTGAGGAGTATGTGCAGTTCTGGGCATCGCATCTCAAAAAAGTCATAGCAGAGTAAGAAAAAGTACAAAGAAGGGCGGCCAAAATGATAAAGGGGATGGAACAATTCCTCTATGAGGAAAGGCTAAAGAGCTTAGGACTTCAGTATCCCCTAGTAATTTCTTCTTCTTACACTGAGTCCATTTTATAACATGTTCTTTATTAAAAGAACACATTGCATCATAATAAATTCTATGTGTCCTTATAGATTAGCTGTGCTGCATAAGAACATTTCATATTTTACATCGCATTTACCACTAAACTTTACTATCGCTTAAGTCTCTAGCATCTGTATTTGTTCTAAAGTAGGGGTGGACAATTCCACAGGAGCCACAAACAGGTCTGGTTTACAGGATATTTACAATGAATATGAATGAAATAGATTTGCATGAACTTCCTCCATTATATGCAAATATACCTTATTCATATTCACTATGGATATCCTGAAAACCAGATCTATTTGTTGCTCTTGTGAACCAGAGTTGGCCACCCATTTCCTAAAGTATTCTGTAAACTATCAATGCTTCCATATTTTTAATGTAATTTAATCTCTGCACTAGGGGAATATAGAGCTTTTTTTTGTGTGTGTTGTTTTTTGCTTGATTTCATTTTTTAAATGGTTCATTGGGATTTTTTCATTTTTCACTAATTTTGTGGTTAGTGCGCACCAACACAAAACTAAAAAAAAAAATAAATGCTATTTTTTCTTTCATTTCATGGTTCCAACCAAATGAAACAAAATAGACAGCTGAGATTGTCTATTTAATTTTAGATGAATGCACATCCTTTGCACTTTTCAAAAACATACTACTATTTGTCATATCTTATTGCTTTTAGTATTTGTCAGCTTTTTCAGCTTAATTGACTCTAATTGCTGTTTTATAGCATTTTTCAACGTTGATTGATCTCCACATTTTTTTTCTGAACACTGTAACATTTCAGACTCCATAGTTTAATTTTTGATATATAAAACCCTCTACTCCAATATACTGTATTACATTCTAGTGTTACTCATGTTAAATATGGTAATAAGGTTAAATGTCATCGTCTTTTAATTTAAATTACACAGAGCTGTAATCTTGCATGCAATTTGGGAGCTTGTGATCTAAGTTGCTATCAGTTCTTGGGAATGCACTATTTTCCTTTGATTTCATTTCTCTGATGTAGACCTCCAAATTACATTGCAGTTTTTAATGTTATATACCATTAAGTGAGAAGCCCAGGGCTGATTTGTTTTCCTCCCTGGGACTAGTTGGTGAGTAGGGAGGGGACAGGAAAGGAGAACGGAGTAGATAGCAATCTACCCAAAGTCATTCTATTTGAGGCTTACTCAGTTATGTGCTGCCATTTGCTTTCTAATGGGCTTTGAACAACTGTACTCCATTTGGTGGACACTCTTTGGGGTGAATTTTCAAAGATGTGTGTGTGTAAAAAATATCACATGTGCGCGTAAAATAAGATATATGTGAGTATGTGCTATTTTTAAAATAACAACCTAAGCATGTAAATCACGGACTGTAAGTTTGCATCTGCAAAAAAGGAGTAGGGCTGGGGCATTGCGGTGGAGGGGGGGGGGGGAGTTTTCAACATTTATGCATGTAAATTGCTATTTTACAGTCTGCCAAAGAGACATGCGTAAGTCTTTTACTTGTGTATATTTACTCCTGCTCAATAGCTGGTATTAGTGATCATAAACATCTTAAAAGTGAAAAAATGACTGGGTGAGGGGTCTGGGCGAAATGGGGGGACTTCAGGGTCAGTGGAAGCACTAGGTGAGCAAGTCCTGGGCCTAGGACGCTGACCATTAGAGGGTGCCACTACTGCTCATGAACCAATAAGGCAGGGTGAGGCGGTCGCTTCAAGCGGCATTATTTTGAAGGGGCAAAAAGTGCCCCTTCAAAATTCGGCCATTCTCCCGCCTCATCCTGCCTTCCCCCCTATCGCACCACCCTCCCAATCCCTCCAGTACTCACGAAAACCCCTGGTGGTCCAGCAGGGGCCCAGGAGTGATCTGCTGCTTCAGGGCCATTGGCAGCCACTAACCAAAATGACACTGGTGTCCTTTAGCCTCTACCATGTGACAGTGTTACCAGTGCCATTGGCTGGCCCCAGTCACATGGTAAGGGCAATGGATGACTGGTGCCATTTAAATTTGAGAGGTGGCGCAGGGAGTGGGGGAGCAGCACCATGTAGTTCCTACCCCTAGCAGTAGGAGTTGGGGATGCAACTGAGGGCGGGGGTAAGGTGGGCGGATGTTGGCTGTCACTCAAATGACGTATAGTGAATCAACACATGCTTCAATTTTATATTTGAAATGCCAGTCATTTCTGGTTTCTCTGCCATTTTGCATTATGCCAACTGACCATACCCTGAAGAAGAACTACTGTTCAAAACACAGTCTCGTGTTGACAGATCCAATTATACAATCAACTGGTATTTCAAATGTAACATTGCATCAATGTGTTCATTCACTATGTGTCATTTGAGTGACAGCTTGAATATTTGCATATATATCAGCACCTGACTGCTTGTTTAGTGAGACATCATTTCTGTTTTCTCGGCCATTATGCCAGTGAGTCATTTCACTTGTTTCTCTTGTGGTAAAAATGTTTCTAAATGTTTGTTAACTTTTAGCCTTTCTATTTCTACCTTGAAGAAGAACTACTGTTCGAAACATGGTCCCATGTCAGGGGCATCTAGGCATTTGTGGGAATTTCTTTGCCATATTATTGGGCATCTAGCCTTTGATTTTAAGATACGTGCTTTTTCTGAACTGAATTTATACTTGGAAAAGCTGTTACATGATTTTTAAATGCAGCAAAAAAAATCACAAAAAAATAACAAAGAATCTTGATGTTTCATAGACCGATGATTAGGAATAAGGCAGAAGATTGAGAAATGTTTTGAACACATTTACTCTGATGATGCCTAGTTTGATGGTCTAACAATAGGCACATTTTTACACAAGGAGGGTTCATTTTGTAAGATTATTTACATTCTGACTTATCCAGCTAAGTAGTGTCTTTGCTATTACTTAGACAGATAAATTTGAACTTATTCAGATAAATATGACTTTTTAAGACTTATCTGGCAATCTTATGAAACCCACCTCCCAAGGGAGATGGAGGTTAAAGAGCTTGCTACCATTTAAGTGAACTGCAGCAGAGAAAAAAAAAGAGGCCAATGCAGCTATGTTACATGAGCTATTAGCCCAGGAAACCCAGAATGAAATTGAAAAGGTTTCCAGATCCTTTACTGTGAAGGTGCTTAAATGACCATTGAATAGATGAGTCAGAGACTCAAGTAGGGAATTTGCATGTTATAGCCCCCTGGACTACTGTTGGTAACTTGCAGTGAAATATCACTTTAAATCAAAGGATAGAAAAATCCTAAATTATAGAACTATGACTGGAAATGTCCTACATTGGATAATTCTGAATGAGAGAGAGAGATTTATTAGAGAAATACTGAAAAAAACAGTCCTATGAAGCAAGCAAATTCTTACCCTAACAAGGGGAATCAGGCCCTTGGGTACCCAATACTCAGACAACAGGAAAAAAATGCCCAGGCAGGATGGAATGGTGTATGCATATTCTGTTTCCATGGTCCTGCCTGTGTCTTAGCCTTTTGGCTGAGAAGATGGATGGGGCAGATACCCAGCTGGAGCTTCAACTGTACCAGCCCACAGTCCACTTAGGTTGAACCCTCAGATGCCAGGGCCAGCAGATCTTAGGTAGGGGCCTCTGCTGAAGACTAGAATATCTGTAGGCAAGACAGTGATGAGCAGGCAAAGACCAAGTTAGGCCAGGGTCAGGGCTGGCAGGGTTCTTGAAGGTCTGGTAGTCAAGCAGTAGTCAGTGGCAGGCAGCAATCATGAGAAGACTAGGAACTAAGCCAAAGTCAAAGCTGAAGATCCATCCAAGGGAAAGCAGGATGATAAGCAGAGCAGGAGGGTGAGGAACAACACAAGAGGGAAGGCACACTGAAGACCAAAGATGAAGTAGACCAGGAACTGAAAACAATAAAGACGAGGAACTGAAGATAGGAATCCAGGAGAAACGCTGAGGCAACTCAAACTACACAGTGATAGGAAACCTGTTGCCGAGGTGAGGACTGCAAGGGAAATGGACCTTTTATAGGTTGAGGCTTCTAAAATCATCTGTGGGTACCACAGAGGATTTCCTGCTGCAGGCCCTTTAAATCAGGGCAGATCGGGCACGTGCAAACCTAGGGACTGCCATGTTAGGGGCTGGCGGTGTCCTCTCCTGTGTCGTGTTGGGCCTGCTTAGGCTCAGCAATCAGCTGTGTGTCCATTTGGGAGGCCTACCCCAATATTGGGGTTCCAGATGGTAGCTAGGGGCTGGAGTTGTGTAGCAGTTTAGGGATGTGAATCGTTTTTTGACGATTTAAAATATCGTCCGATATATTTTAAATCGTCAAAAATCGTTAGAGCCGCGATACATTAACAATTCCCCCGATTTATCGTCAAAAAATCGTAAATCGGGGGAAGGGGGAGGGGAAGGGGGAGGGCGGGAAAACAGGCACACTAAAACAACCCTAAAACCCACCCCGACCCTTTAAAATAAATCCCCCACCCTCCCGAACCCCCCCAAAATGCCTTAAATTACCTGGGGTCCAGAGGAAGGGTCCCGGTGTGATCTTTTACTCTCGGACCTCCGGTGCTTGTAGAAATGGCGCCGGCGCTACCTTTGGTTTTTCCGTACGGAAAAACGATTCACGGCAGGAGATCGCTCCCGGACCCCCGCTGGACCCCCAGGGACTTTTGGCCAGCTTGGGGGGGCCTCCTGACCCCCACAAGACTTGCCAAAAGTCCAGCAGGGGTCCGGAATGACCTCCTGCAGTCAAATCGTGTTGTCTACGGCCGGCGCCATTTTGCGCAAAATGGCGGCGCAAAATGTCGCCGGCCGTAGAAAACACGGAAAAATGATTCGCATGCAGGAAGTCGTTCCCGGACCACCGCTGGACTTTTGGCAAGTCTTGTGGGGGTCAGGAGGCCCCCCCAAGCTGGCCAAACGTTCCTGGGGGTCCAGCGGGGGTCCGGGAGCGATCTCCTACGCTCCTGACCTCGGGGGACAAAAAACAAAATGGCGCCGGCGCTACCTTTGACCTGTCATATGACAAGGCAAAGGTAGCGCCGGCGCCATTTCTACAAGCACCGGAGGTCCGAGAGTAAAAGATCACACCGGGACCCTTCCTCTGGACCTCAGGTAATTTAAGGCATTTTGGGGGGGTTCGGGAGGGTGGGGGATTTATTTTAAAGGGTCGGGGTGGGTTTTAGGGTTGTTTTAGTGTGCCGGTTTTCCCGCCCTCCCCCCCACTGGACCCCAGGTAATTTAAGGCATTTGGGGGGGGGGGGGTTCGGGAGGGTGGGGGATTTATTTTAAAGGGTCGGGGTGGGTTTTAGGGATGTTTTAGTGTGCCGGTTTTCGATTTACACGATTTTCACGATATTTAAAAAACCCAAACGGCGACGATCCGATTCCCTCCCCCTCCCAGCCGAAATTGATCGTTAAGACGATCGATCACACGATTCACATCTCTATAGCAGTTTGCAGGGCCAATATGCAGACTGCCAAATGCAACAGAAGGTGGATGGTATTGCTGCAACTTCGGACACTATGCAATAAACTTTTGCATGCATTCCAATGCCTCTTTTGCATGCTAAAAAGAGCAAACAATGTTACCATGCACATTAAAGGGATCCAAAAAGACAGCATGAGTGTGCAAAAATGTGAGTGTCATATATGGGGAGAGGAGGAATAGCCTAGTGGTTAGAGCAGTGGACTGTAAATCAGGAGACCAAAGTTCAAGTCCTGCTGTTACTCCTTGTGATCTTGGGCAAGTCACTTTACCCTACATTGCCTCAGGTACAAAAACTTAGATTGTAAGCCCTCTGGGGATAGAGAAATACCTACAGTACCTGAATGTAAACCAGTGTGATATCTCAATTGAGATCAAATGTCAGTATATAAAAATAATAAATAAATATGCAAATGAAGGAGCATTATATGGAAATAAAGGTTTACTGAGCTCATACTAAATAGCAAGAGCTCACTAACTGGATGTTATTTAATTCTTGCTAGGTCCTTGTTTTTAACTTACTAACATGATTATGTTACTTAGTAAGGGAAAGCTAAATAGGCTGACCATGCTAAACTGAGCATTCCCATGAGAAAGCTCAGCTAACTTGAAACAAAGGGCCTGAAAAATAAAGGTCATGGACAGAAGATGACCCTTTAAACCTGTACCTATGGATGAATATATTTAGCCACAGTTCTCTTTGCTAAATAAAACATAGCTAAAATACATTTTTTGCATAAATTCTTAAGTACAACTTCTCAAATAAAGTAGTGAAATACCACATAGATTCCTACAGGTGAATTTTCAAAGGAGTTGAATGTTCAAAGGAGTATAAATATAACCTACTATTATAGCAAATTTCAAAAGTCATTTACTCAAGTAAAGTGTACATACACAAGAAAATCCTATGTACAAATCAATGGTATATATTGTAGCAATTTTCAAAAACCCACGTACTTGAGTAAAGTTCATTTACTCAAGTAAAACCCAGTTTTACAGATATAAATGCTTTTTAAAATCAGGCCCTTAAAGAATTGCTCCACAACCAACAAAGTACAAGGCACAGAAGTTTCAATCCAAATGTGCTGTGCATGATGGTAGACGAGAAGCTGGAGTACATTGACCAGGAAAAATACCTAGGATGGTATTGTATAATAATCTTAAGATGCTAAACATTGTGACAAGACAGTGAATATAACCAAAAGATTGCTGGGATGCACTGGGTGGCAAAACCAGCAGAAAAAAGTAAATAATCAAGACATTGTATAGGTTACTGGTGAGGCCTCACCTAGAATACAGTTCTAAGTGAGGCTTCACTAGAATTCTAGTATTCAGTTCTGGAGTCAACATCTCAGAAAGGATAGAGAAAGGCTAGAGGCAGTCCAGAGAAAGGCAACCAAAATTGTGTTTGGTCTGTATCAGAAGCCATATAAGAAGAGACTTCAGGAGCCAAACATATATATAAAGCCTAGAGGAAAGAAGAGAGAGATATTTAAATTTCTGAGATATATTAATAATAGGGATGTGAATCGTTTTTCAACGATTAAAATTATCGTCCGATAATGTTAATATCGTCTTAAATCGTTATAGAACACAATACAATAGAAATTCTAACGATTTATCGTTAAAAATCGTTAAATCGTGTTAGTGCGCACTAACGGGAGTTAGTGCTCACTAACTCCCAGTTAGTGCGCACTAACTCGATTTAGTGCGCACTAACTGAAAATGATACAAATAAACACTTTCCAGGTCACTGAAGGTCAGTTAGGAATGAATATGTGTTCCTATTGGCTGGCTGCCCTCTTATCTATTGATGTTACCAAGGTTACCACTGAGGTGATGGTTGGGGGGATGGGAAATGGAACTGGAAACTAACGAACACCAACAGAAAATGAAACAAAGTGTTCACACTTCCCAGGTCAGTAAAGGTCACTTAGGAATGAATATCTATGTATTCCTATTGGCTGGCTGTGCTCTTATCTATTGATGTTACCAAGGCTAACACTGAGGTAATGGTTGGGGGGATGTGAAATGGAAACAGTTGGAAGCTTGACAAAAAAAGTAATGTAATGATCAGCACTCACGTAACTAGAACTTGTTTGTTTATTATTTTTGTTAGCAGGCACCTGAAATGCTAGTGCATGTTGAATTTGCCAATCACTGTGCATTTTATAAAGGTGGTCCTGGCTGGAACTGTACACAGTTCAAATATATGTAATTGATTGTTGGTAAGTGTATTTTTTAAGTAGCCACACTGGCACCAGTATGTTTACTTTTCCTCCTACTTAACTCACTAGCTCAGCTTTGTAAGAAGGGCTTCTCTGCTTGTGTGTTGCTTTTGTTTGGTGTGAGGAGAGCAGAAACATCAGATCTTTATTCAATCTACTACAGTCATCTCTTACAGTGCCCTATCCCTATTAATACCAGGAGTGTTGTGATCTTCCGGCACACACAGTGCCCTAACCCTGGCACCAGGGGTGTTGTGATTTTCCTGCACACAGTGCCCTAACCCTGGCACCAGGGGTGTTGTGATCTTCCTGCACACACAGTGCCCTAACCCTGGCACCAGGGGTGTTGTGATCTTCCTGCACACACAGTGCCCTAACCCTGGCACCAGGGGTGTTGTGATTTTCCTGCACACAGTGCCGTAACCCTGGCACCAGGGGTGTTGTGATCTTCCTGCACACAGTGCCCTAACCCTGGCACCAGGGGTGTTGTGATCTTCCTGCACACAGTGCCCTAACCCTATTAATACCAGGACTGTTGTGATCTTCCTGCACACAGTGCCCTAACCCTGGCACCAGGGGTGTTGTGATCTTCCTGCACACACAGTGCCCTAACCCTGGCACCAGGGGTGTTGTGATCTTCCTGCACACACAGTGCCCTAACCCTGGCACCAGGGGTGTTGTGATTTTCCTGCACACAGTGCCCTAACCCTGGCACCAGGGGTGTTGTGATCTTCCTGCACACAGTGCCCTAACCCTGGCACCAGGGGTGTTGTGATCTTCCTGCACACAGTGCCCTATCCCTATTAATACCAGGAGTGTTGTGATCTTCCTGCACACACAGTGCCCTAACCCTGGCACCAAGGGTGTTGTGATCTTCCTGCACACAGTGCCCTAACCCTGGCACCAGGGGTGTTGTGATCTTCCTGCACACAGTGCCCTAACCCTGATACCAGTCTGAGACAGCTCCCTCCCTGCATTACTAGTGAGAAGCTGGCTTCACAGACAGGGGGGAGCTGCCTGACCCTCACTCCTGACATCCCCCATGTCCCAGCTAGTGAATGGTGTGTGGGTGAGGGGGGGGGGGGGGAGGAGGATGGTGAAGTCTGAGACAGCTCCCTCCCTGCATTACTAGTGAGAAGCTGGCTTCACAGACAGGGGGGAGCTGCCTGACCCTCACTCCTGACTTCCCCCATGTCCCAGCTAGTGAATGGTGTGTGGGTGAGGGGGGGGGGAGGATGGTGAAGTCTGAGACAGCTCCCTCCCTGCATTACTAGTGAGAGGCTGGCTTCACAGACAGGGGGGAGCTGCCTGACCCTCACTCCTGACTTCCCCCATGTCCCAGCTAGTGAATGGTGTGTGGGTGAGGGGGGGGGGGGGGAGGATGGTGAAGTCTGAGACAGCTCCCTCCCTGCATTACTAGTGAGAGGCTGGCTTCACAGACAGGGGGGAGCTGCCTGACCCTCACTCCTGACTTCCCCCATGTCCCAGCTAGTGAATGGTGTGTGGGTGAGGGGGGGGGAGGATGGTGAAGTCTGAGACAGCTCCCTCCCTGCATTACTAGTGAGAGGCTGGCTTCACAGACAGGGGGGAGCTGCCTGACCCTCACTCCTGACTTCCCCCATGTCCCAGCTAGTGAATGGTGTGTGGGTGAGGGGGGGGGGAGGAGGATGGTGAAGTCTGAGACAGCTCCCTCCCTGCATTACTAGTGAGAGGCTGGCCTCACAGACAGGGGGGAGCTGCCTGACCCTCACTCCTGACTTCCCCCATGTCCCAGCTAGTGAATGGTGTGTGGGGGGGGGGGGGGGGGAGGAGGATGGTGAAGTCTGAGACAGCTCCCTCCCTGCATTACTAGTGAGAAGCTGGCTTCACAGACAGGGGGGAGCTGCCTGACCCTCACTCCTGACTTCCCCCATGTCCCAGCTAGTGAATGGTGTGTGGGTGAGGGGGGGGGGGGGGAGGATGGTGAAGTCTGAGACAGCTCCCTCCCTGCATTACTAGTGAGAGGCTGGCTTCACAGACAGGGGGGAGCTGCCTGACCCTCACTCCTGACTTCCCCCATGTCCCAGTTAGTGAATGGTGTGTGGGTGAGGGGGGGGGGGAGGAGGATGGTGAAGTCTGAGACAGCTCCCTCCCTGCATTACTAGTGAGAGGCTGGCTTCACAGACAGGGGGGAGCTGCCTGACCCTCACTCCTGACTTCCCCCATGTCCCAGCTAGTGAATGGTGTGGGGGTGAGGGGGGGGGGGGGAGGAGGAGGATGGTGAAGTCTGAGACAGCTCCCTCCCTGCATTACTAGTGAGAGGCTGGCTTCACAGACAGGGGGGAGCTGCCTGACCCTCACTCCTGACTTCCCCCATGTCCCAGCTAGTGAATGGTGTGTGGGTGAGGGGGGGGGGGGAGGATGGTGAAGTCTGAGACAGCTCCCTCCCTGCATTACTAGTGAGAGGCTGGCTTCACAGACAGGGGGGAGCTGCCTGACCCTCACTCCTGACTTCCCCCATGTCCCAGCTAGTGAATGGTGTGTGGGTGAGGGGGGGGGGGGGGGAGGAGGATGGTGAAGTCTGAGACAGCTCCCTCCCTGCATTACTAGTGAGAGGCTGGCTTCACAGACAGGGGGGGGGGCTGCCTGACCCTCACTCCTGACTTCCCCCTTATCCCAGCTAGTGAATGGTGTGTGGGTGAGGGGGGGGAGGAGGATGGTGAAGTCTGAGACAGCTCCCTCCCTGCATTACTAGTGAGAGGCTGGCTTCACAGACAGGGGGGAGCTGCCTGACCCTCACTCCTGACTTCCCCCACCTCTAGAGACCTGCCTTATCACCAAACTGGAGTCAGTGTGTGCAGTAAAGGAGACCTGCCTTGTCCCCACCCAAGCTGGAGTCAGTGTGTGCGCATATTATAATGCAATGCACAGGTAGCAATGAGGTGACTGCAGGAGTAGTGCACTGGCTGCCTACCTAGGCTTGAATATATTAATGCTGCAGTACTAATACAAATAAATTATAATTCTGCTAAACTGCCACTAGCCTCACCAGTTACACTAGCCAAGTAGCTTAGTCAGACATTCACCACCACCTAATAATAATGAATTATTAATTCAGTGATATAACAAATCATTTAAAAAAAATTGAGTAGGTTAATATAAGAGATGACTGTAGTAGATTGAATAAAGATCTGATGTTTCTGCTCTCCTCACACCAAACAAAAGGAACACACAAGCAGAGAAGCCCTTCTTACAAAGCTGAGCTAGTGAGTTAAGTAGGAGGAAAAGTAAACATACTGGTGCAAGTGTGGCTACTTAAAAAATACACTTACCAACAATCAATTACATATATTGGAACTGTGTACAGTTCCAGCCAGGACCACCTTTGTAAAATGCACAGTGATTGGCAAATTCAACATGCACGTGTCTGCTAACAAAAATAATAAACAAAGAAGTTCTAGTCACGTGAGTGCTGATCATCACATGTCAAGCTTCCAACTGTTTCCATTTCACATCCCCCCAACCATTACCTCAGTGGTGCCCTTGGTAACATCAATAGATAAGAGCACAGCCAGCCAATAGGAATACATATTCATTCCTAAGTGACCTTTACTGACCTGGGAAGTGTGAACACTTTGTTTCATTTTCTGTTGGTGTTCGTGAGTTTCCAGTTCCATTTCCCATCCCCCCAACCATCACCTCAGTGGTAACCTTGGTAACATCAATAGATAAGAGGGCTGCCAGCCAATAGGAACACATATTCATTCCTAACTGACCTTCAGTGACCTGGAAAGTGTCTATTTGTATCATTTTCAGTTAGTGCGCACTAACTCGAGTTAGTGCGCACTAACGGGGAGTTAGTGCGTACTAACTCGAGTTAGTGCGCACTAATCGGAAAAAACGATTTTTAACGATTTTTCAACGAAATAATCGTGCCAAACACGATTTTCTTCTCCTGCCACACGATTTCTATCGTTAAGACGATATGGAAAACGATTCACATCTCTAATTAATAATACACAAGAAGCAAATCATTTTCAATGAAAAGGAAATTCTAGAATTAGGAGACTGTTGTGGACCATGGTAAGCAGGTTTGGGGGATGGGACAAGTTACCATTGAGTTTTTGCATTTGTCTTACATAAGAACATAACATACTGGGTCAAACCAAAGGTCCATGAAGACCGGTATCCTGATTCCAACAGTGGACAATCCAGGTCACATGTACATGGCAGGATCCCAAATGGTTGAGAGATTCCATGTTGTTTATCAAAGGAATAAGAAATTTTCTCCAAATCCATCTTAATAATGGTTTATGGAACTTTCTTCCACGTACTTATCCAAACCTTTCTTAAACCCAGCTATACTAACAACTTTTATCACATCCTCTGGTAACAAATTCCAGAGTATAATTATGTGTTCAGTAAAAATATATTTAAGTTCTTTTAGCACTCTGGTATATATACCATGTGGACAAGTTGATTTGCTACTCTTTAATTTATCTTTGCCTTATTATACCTTCCAAGTACATTGAGATTTGTTTCAATTCCTCTGAATCATCACTTTTTAATATAACTTCTAGCAATGGTATCTGTCTTACATTTCCACAGTAAAAACTGAAGCAAAGAATTAATTTAGTCTCTCTGCTATGGCTTGGTCCTCTCTTAGTGCCCCTTTATCCTTGATCATCTAATGGTCCAACTGACTCCCTTGCAGCTTTTTGCTTCAAGTAAACCTGAAAAATGTTTAATTATGAGTTTTCACTTCACAGTCAGCTTCATTTCAAATTCTAGCTTTGCCTTCCTTATCAATGCTGTGCATCTAAATTGCCAGAACTTTTGCTGTCTCCTGTTTTCTTTATTCAGATCCATTTTCCATTTTTTTGAAAGATGTTCCTTTGGCTAAAACAGCCTCTCTCACTTCACTTTTTAACCATACCAGCATTCATTTGGCCTTCTTTCCACCTTTTTTAATGATGGAATACGTCTGGTCTGGGCTTTCAAGATGGAATTTTTAAACAACGTCCTTGAGCGATATAAACTGTTAACTTTTGCAGTTGCTCATTCAGTTTTTTCATAATCATTTTTCTCATTTTATCATAGACTCCCTTTTGAATGTTAAGTGCTATTGTCCTCCTTCCAGATATCAAGTCAAATTTGATCGCTATGATCACTATTGCCAAGTGCTAGCCAACTCCATTTCTCTCAAACCAAATCATGTGTTCCACTGAGGATTAAAATAGCTCCCCTTCTTGTTTTTCTTGTACAAACTGCTCCATGCAGCAGTCATTTATTTTGTGTAAAAACTTTACCTCCTTAGCATGATTAGTGGGGTAATTGAAATCACTCATTATTACTATGTTGCTAATTTTGTTAGGTTTCCTAATTTCTGTTACCATTTCATTATCTGTCTATTCATTCTGGCCAGATTGACAGTTGGTTATATTACTCTCTCAATTAATTCTGGTGAGGTAGTCATCACGAAATACAATTTTGACTTAAAGGGAATCCAATACCTCTAATCATTCACAGTCAATATTTTCCCAACAAAAAAATTACAGTGCTATCATGCACATCTGAGCCTGGTATAAGGTCATTCAAATACAAAAATTGTTTTGTTGGGAAAATATTGACTGTGAATGATTAGAGGTATTGGAGTCCCTTTAAGTCAATATCAGATTGACAGTTGTACATCCCCACTACTATTCTATTCCCCTTCCCATATGGAAATTCTATCCATAAAAATTCTATAGATCATTTTGTATTCTGCAGAACTTTTATTCTGTTTGACTCTATGCCCTCTTTAACATATAGCACCACCCTTCCACCAATTTAATTCATCCTATCATTGTGATATAATTTGTACCCTGATATGACAGTGCCCTTTTGGTTATCCTCCTTCTGCAATTGTTGCAGTCTGGGAAGCTGCAGTTCGAGAGTGGACCCTTGAGCCGAACCACCCTGGGTAGAGTAGCTCGGGAGGCGGAGCCACAGGCACAGATCTTCACCCGGGAACCAGGAACCCCCCAGGAGGAGCCTGTAGGGTCCTGGAGCCTTGGGACTTAGGAGACACACGTATGGATCTTCACCCGGAAACTGGGAACCCCCCAGGAGGAGCCCGTAGGGTCCCAGAACCTTGGGACTTGAGAGTGCAGATAAGCTCTTCACCCGGGAACCGGAACCCCCCAGGAGGAGCCCGTAGGGTCCCAGTCCCTTGGGACTTATGCACAGTGTGAGTCTCTATAGAAAGGCCCGGGCAAGGAGTAGGCACAGAGTCCAGCAGCAAGGGCCAATAGGCCAGGGAGCACAGAGCAAGCGGGAGCAGGGTCAGAGTCAGTAATGTCTTGAATGGAACTTGCAGGGTGCAATATGGGAGCCAGCAGTGAGTAGGCCTGAGCCTGGCAGGAAGTAGAAGGTATCAAGACCCAAGACAGTCTGGCAGTAGTTCCAGCCCAGACCTGCGTAGGACGCTGTCCGGAGGACAGGAGCGCAGCAGCTGCGGCAGAGAAGCCGTGGACTGAGGCAGGCGGCAGGCCACAGCAGAGTCAGGAACGAGCAGAGGTCAGTGGCTGGCCGGCAGGCAGAAGCAGAGTCAGGAACGAGCAGAGGTCGGTGGCTGAAGCAGTACAACGGAAGTGCAACTAAGAACTACACACTGTAGCGACCCTCGTTGCAAGGCAATGAGAGGACTGAAGAACGCCGGTTATATCGGGCTTGGGGCGTGGCATGGCCAGCTCAGGCGGGGTCAGGCCTCCGGTGAGCGTACGTCCATAATGCGCGTCCCCGGCAGCGAGACGGCCCAGCAATGGCGGACGCCCCAAATACTCAGCAGAGCCGTGGAGGCGGCGTTCCCGGCCTCGGAGGTGAGCCCTGATTACAGCCAGTAAGGGGAAAGCGGTGGAGACCGCAACAGCAATGTATCTGAGATGCCAATTATATCCACCGCTTCAATGCTATGCATGCTAACCCTCCCAACTTATTTGTTAGATTTCTAGCATTTGTATACAGACATTTCAAAGTATGTTTTTTCTTTGTATTAACAACCTGCTTATCAGTTCTCTTTTGTCCACTCCTTACTTAAAGGCACCTGGACTACTTTAGCATTTATTCCTACCTCTCTATCAGATGCCTTAACTTCCCTGTTTTATTAGTATCCGTTAAAGATACGCCATTTTAAACTATGTTTTTCTGAACGACTGCTGACTTTCTCCCATCATCTAGTTTAAAAGCAATTTTATCTTCTTTTTAAAAGTTTGTGCCAGCAGCCTTGTCTTATACTGCTATAGCAAATCTGCATTTCTCCTAATATATCTTACTAATAAATATATTTTCCTTTAAGAGAAAGAAAGGGAGGTTTCACTGTAGATAAATACAAGTTCATGAAAGAAAAATTTGGCAGGGAGTGGAAAACTAGTCTCAAAGATGATAAGGGGAAGATACACAAAGAAAGAGAAAAATTCTGGAATGCATTGGTTTTCTAGCTTGCTGATAAAGCCCAATTTTTCTAGGTATTTTTAAAGAGTATCAACAAGGATTTTCTTTACACTCCATGACTTAACTAAGGCAATGTAGAACATATTGTTACTATGCAAAAATACACAATTTATAATGTTTTTAAATACACACAGATTTTCCCTGTTGGTATGAGTAAGCAGTCAATAGCATATATGCAACACACAAAGCATGGCTGTTATATTAAAATCCATCTCCAAATTAGAACATTTCACAGGCATAGGTTTCAATAGTGCTGGCACACATGGCCCATTATCCACTCCTGGTAA
This sequence comes from Rhinatrema bivittatum, assembly GCF_901001135.1. Taxonomy (NCBI): domain Eukaryota; kingdom Metazoa; phylum Chordata; class Amphibia; order Gymnophiona; family Rhinatrematidae; genus Rhinatrema; species Rhinatrema bivittatum. The sequence continues at coordinate 454,876,594 of NC_042617.1, read as the reverse complement.
CACATGAAAAAGAAAAGGAGAAGAGAAAGACACATAAAGGCTGCCAAAATGACCATTAACCCCTTAAGAATGAGGTAGCATTGGACCAAGCCAACAAAGATACAGTACCAGTTCCTTATCACCATGGGCAAGATTCAGTGATCAGTATACTGCTTACAATAAGCTTATCATGGCCACTATGGTCACTCAGAGCTTATAGGAGGAAGAACTAAGATTTCAATAGACAATTAAAAACAGAATTGGCCCACTCATACATTACCCAAGATTTAAAGTTGTTGTACACGCCAGCAAAACAGACAAAACAAACATACAATCAATCAAGTTAATCAGTCTTAAGCATGCATTCACACTAGTCATCCCCTGCACTATCATTAATCTGAGCTCCTTCCCAGGAGATCAAACCCTGAGATATACCAATGATATACTAACCCTGCTTCTATCAGAGGAGTCTGCTCAACCCACAATTAAACTCTGGAATTTGTTGCCAGAGGATGTGGTTAGTGCAGTTAGTATAGCTGTGATTAAAAAAGGATTGGATAAGTTCTTGGAGAAGTCCATTACCTGCTATTAAGTTCACTTAGAGAATAGCCACTGCCATTAGCACTGGTAACATGGAAGAGACTTAGTTTCCTAGCGTGTAGCAGATGGACTCAGGACCAATGGGTATAGTGTACTCCTGTTAGCAGTTGGAGACGGATCAGATTTCAATCTGACATCAGCCCCTAGTACATATACCCCTGCAGGAAGTGCAGTGCTTCAGTATTTTCCATCTCCATATCAGTTAGGGACTATCTGCACGCTCTAAAGCGTTAGACCAAAATTAAAGAACAAAACCCAAAATTTAAAGAAGAAACCTACCTGAAGACGAACCCCGCACTCCTGCGGTGATACCCTCGGGTCCCTCCCCCAGCTGAGTTTCCCGAGGCGATTTCCGTGGTCCCTCAGAGGTGAGCCTTGGTCTGGTGGCCGATTTGCGGCAGGGACCTAGCCCCCGAATCCTCGGGCGCGGCATAGAGGCAGCCTCGGTCCGGCAGCCGATTCGCGGCGAGGACTTAGCCCCCGATCCCGGGCGTGGCTGAGAGGCAGCGGGTGCACCCCCTCGAGCGCGGCGGTGAAGGTATTTGCCCTCTCCCCCCGCAGCCGGAGACTGCCCGGAGCGAAACCGGGAAGCGCCGAAGACAAGGTAAGGTGGAAATCTTCTACTTTAAGCCAGTCTCCGAAGATCGAGGAGGAGCACAGGTCGGCGATCGGAACCTGTGCCACCGGGTTGATCCGCCCTAGCAGGGATAGGCCCCCGGCAGTTCCAGGGTATTCCCACGTGGAGACCCTCCCAGGAGGTCGCCATATTGCCCGCAGGCTCGCCGTCGCCATCTTGGCCCTGTTCGCCGTGCCGCCCGCCGTCCGTTCCGAGCACACAAATTAAGCAAAGCACACAAACCTACTTGTGCGCATAATCTTAGGTGCGCATAAGTTACGCGCACACAACAAGGCGCACTTCTACGGCTAGGTGCTCATCTGCACGCACATATCAGACGCAATGGAGTGCATAAGAGCTTACGCGTCCACAGAAATGGCACCTCCAGAAACAGGAATAAAAGCTCAAGGCCTCTGCCCAGCATGCCACATCAGAGCCGCACAGAGCGAGGAAGCCGATGCCCTATGCGCACACTGTGAGGAGGCCCTGGGAGATACAGATCAGGGCCAGCCCCACCCAGGGCCCAGTTCTAGCTCTTCAGGGGGCACCCCGGACCTAGCAGGCCCCAGTGACTCCATCCCACAGATGGGGACCCCCAGGGAACCGGCGCCTCTCAACTTAGACCCAGCGTCGATCTCTTGGGTGGAGCTATTTAAGGGGATTCACGCCTTTGTCAAAATGCAAACTGAACCCCGGGCGGAACAGACATATGCGCCACCGGAAGACCCTCATGCCCCAGGACCCTCGAGGCCTAGGCACAGGCTCCCACCACCCAGAAGCCCCACCTACGAGGACACGGATTTCTCCGAAGAGGAAGTTGAACCCCTCGAGGAGGGGGAACTTCCCTCGGGAACGGAGCCACATCGAGCCATGAGACGATTCTTCACAAAGGATGAGCTTCTGGATCTGGTATCCCAATGCCTATCGGAGCTCGCTATCCCGGGCCAAGGCACCTCGGGGGAACCTAGAATGAACCCCCTGCTGGAGGGCCTTCGACAGACGTCTCGCCATTTTCCTCTCTTACAGGCGGCACATCAGCTAATTGACCTGGAATAAAATGCTCCGGAGTCCTCATTCAAAAGAGGTCGAGCCTTGTCGGCCATGTACCCCCTGGATCCAGTGACCAATGAACTTCTGGCGTGGCCCAGAGTGGACGCCATAATCTGCGCGGTCGCTAAGCACACCACCATCCCAGTGAAGGGAGGAGCGGCGCTCAAGGATGCACACGACGACGCCTGGAAGCCATACTAATACAATCATTTGAGGTGGCAGCCATGGCCCTGCAGATTGCGGCCTGCTGCATCGTGGTGACATGTTCCTGTTTAGCTCAAGCCAGGAACAACACCCCGGGAGAAGACATGGAATCAGCTAGGGGTGTGCATTCGTTTTGAACTTATAGGTAAAACGCAACTTTTTTTTTTTTTAACTTAAAAAAGTGATGAGGCGAAAACGATCGGATTTCCAACTTATTCAACATAGCTATGTTGAATACGTTGGAAATCGCGATTGTTGATCCTAAATAAAAATTTAAACCCATCACCCTCCTTAATCCCCCCCCCCCAAGACTTACCAAAACTCCCTGGTGGTCTAGCGGGGAGTCAGGACGCCATTTCTAAACTCCTTTGCGAGGAGCACGTGACGTCAACGTCACGTCGGAGTGACGCGGACATCACGTGATTCCCCGCGGGTTCGCTCCGGGACCCTCGTTGGACCCAAAAGGAACTTTTGGCCAGCTTGGGGGGGTCAGGAGGCCCCCCCAAGCTGGCCAAAAGTTCAGGAGGCCCCCCCAAGCTGGCCAAAAGTTCCTTTTGGGTCCAACGAGGGTCCAGGAGTGAACCCGCGGGGAATCACGTGACGTCCGCGTCACTCCGACGTGACGTCCGCGTCACTCTGACGTGACGCCGACGTCACGTGCTCCTCGCAAAGGAGTTCAGAAATGGCGTCCTGACTCCCCGCTAGACCACCAGGGAGTTTTGCTAAGTCTTGGGGGGGGATTAAGGAGGGTGAGGGGTTTAAATTTTTATTTAGGGAATCGGTGCACGTATGGACATAGACTCAACTTATGGAATTCTCCATATGTCCATATTGACCGAAATTGACCCCCCCTTTCGACTTATGGACTTATGAATATAAACTTTTGCTCTGCACATCCCTAGAATCAGCACTATCATTCCTCACTGACGCGGCTTCCGATCTAGTGCGCACAGCAGCCAGAGGAGTGTCATCCACAGTGGCAGCCAGGAGACAACTCTGGCTTCGAAATTGGTCGGCTGATGCCTCCTCCAAGACACGCCTCACGAGACTGCCCTTCAAAGGATCCCTCCTCTTTGGCAGTGAACTGGAAAAACTGGCCAACAATTGGGGCGACTCCCCATTACCTCGCCTGCCGAAAGACAAGACGAAGAGAAACCAGCGTCCCTTCCCCAGGTCCTCCAGAGGCAGAAGCTCACAGTGCTTCAACCCTTACAAGAGCAACTATCAAGTGCCCCGCCCTGCGGGCAGGAACAAGTCCTTTTGGAACAAGCACAGCAAGAGGGGAACCAGCTCGGGTCCAGGCCCCAGCCGCATCCCACAATGAGATTCAGCCGACCCATCCAAGGGAAGAAGCCATAGGGGGCAGACTAAACCTATTCTACCGCAGATGGGTCAAGATAACTTCAGACAAGTGGGTCCTAGCCATCATCCGAGAGGGGTACTACCTGGACTTCCTTCGAACCCCTCCGGACAAGTTCGTGGAATCTCCCTGCCACGACCCCCGCAAGAGGGTGGCAGTGGAAGCTAAACTGACCAGACTTCTGACTCTCGAGGCCATAACCCCGGTACCTACATGGGAAATAAATACTAGACACTACTCCATCTACTTTGTCGTACCCAAGAAAGAGGGTACATTCAGACACATCCTGGACCTCAAGTCGGTCAACCGACACCTAAGGATCCCACGCTTCCGCATGGAAACCCTACGATCAGTCATACGTGCAATACAACCAGGAGAGTTCTTCACATCCCTGGACCTGTCGGAGGCCTACCTACACATCCCAATTCATCAGGAACACCAGCGCTACCTACGCTTCAAGGTCCCGGACGTTCACCAAGGTAATAGTAGTGGTGGCGACAACACTCAGGAAGGAAGGAATCCTCGTTCATCCCTACCTGGACGATTGGCTGATCAGAGCAAAATCACCAGAGAAAAGCCGCCAAGCAACCAGCAGAGTCCTAACCCTACTGGAAAGCCTAGGTTGGGTAGTCAACACAAACAAGAGCTCCCTACAGCCCTCGCAGTCGCTGGAGTACCTAGGAGTCCGATTCGACACCAAGGAAGACAAGGTCAGCCTGACCCCTACGAGGAGATCAAAGCTGTGGAACCGGCTCCAGACCTTGCTGAGCGCCTCCCGTCCCACAGCATGGGATTACCTGCAAGTCCTCGGACTAATGGCATCCACACTGGAAGTGGTGCCATGGGCGCGAGCCCACATGAGGCCCCTGCAACACTCACTTCTATCACGGTGGAGCCCATGATCCCAGAACTACACATACGTCTACCAGTACTGGCCAGAGTCCGGACCCAGCTACGGTGGTGGCTACAGATCAGCCACGTGAGCCGGGGATCAAGACTATCATCCCCAACCTGGACCCTGCTCACCACAGATGCCAGTCTACACGGGTGGGGAGCACACTGCGAAGAGCTAACCGCCCAAGGGCAGTGGAACGAAGAAGAGGCAGGGTGGAACATCAACCGCCTAGAAGCATGGGCGGTCAGATTAGCCTGCCTGCGGTTCACCCACAGACTTCGAGACAAAGCAGTCAGAGTGATGTTGGACAATGCCACGACAGTGGCCTACATCAACCCGCAGGGCGGAAACAGAAGCCAACAGGTGTCCTTAGAAATAGACCCTCTGATGGCTTGGGCGGAAGCAAATCTCCAGGACATCTCCACCGTCCACATCTCCGGGAAGGACAACACCACGGCAGACTTCCTCAGCAGGGAAAGTCTAAACCCAGGAGAATGGAAGCTGACACCCACAGCCTTCAAGATGATAGTGAATCGGTGGGGGGACTCCAGACATGGACCTTCTAGCAAGCAGATCCAACGCTCAAGTACCCAGATACTTCAGCCGCAGGCGGGATCCACAGTCCCAGGGGATCGATGCCCTGGTACAGGCCTGGCCACCGGGGACCCTGCTATACGCCTTCCCTCCGTGGCCCTTGCTAGGTACAATCATTCACAAGATTCAGCGGCACAGGGGACTAGTTCTTCTGGTGGCCCCGGACTGGCCAAGAAGACCCTGGTATACAGACATGAGAAGACTACTGGCAGGGAATCCACTACCGCTGCCTCCACACAGAGACCTGCTACAACAAGGTCCCATCCTCCATGAGGATCCAGCTCAATTCTCTCTTAAGGTCGGGCCATTGAGAGGGCCCACCTGAGAAAAAGAGGATACTCGGGGGCAGTAATAGATACTCTCCTCCGAGCACGCAAGTTCTCCACATCTCTAACATACATAAGGATCTGGAGAGTCTTTGAGGCCTGGTGCGAAGACCGCAACGTCAAACCATGCTCCTCTAAAGTTCCCGTGATTCTGGAATTCCTACAGAGTGGACTACAGAAGGGTCTGCCCCTCAACTCTATCAAGGTACAGGTAGCCGCATTGTCATGCTACGGCTCCAGGAGCGAGGACAACAGCAAAGCCTCGCACCCAGATGTATCACGCGTCCTGAAAGGAGTCAAACACATTCGCCCACCACTAAAGTGGCCAGTGCCCCTGTGGAACCTCAACCGCGTGCTGGAGTTCCTAGCGGGATCCGCCTTCAGACCCCTCCGAGGCCTGTCCCTCCGTCTGTTAACTTTGAAGATGGTGTTCTTGCTGGCTGTGTGTTCGGCCCGCCGCATCTCAGAGCTACCGGCACTGTCCTGCCATGAGCCGTTCCTCAGACTCACCCCGGGGACCATTCAGCTACGCACGGTTCCCTCCTTCCTCCCCAAAGTGGTCTCATGCTTCCACCTTAACCAAACCATCTCACTACCTACGATGGATGGTTTGAAGAAGTCGGAAGAAGCCCATATTCTACACCATCTCGACATCGGCAGGCTCCTATCCAGATACCTGGAAATGTCAAAACCAGTACGAAAGACGGACCACCTTTTCGTCCTTCACAGCGGGAAGAGGCAAGGGGAAGCGGCCTCACGGGCAACCATTGCCCGCTGGATCAAGGAAGTCATCAAGGCGGCCTACGTAGAAGCGGGAAAACCACCACCTCTACAGGTCAAGGCCCATTCTACCAGAGCCCAGGCGGTTTCCTGGGCAGAAACTAGAATGCTGTCACCTGCCGAGATCTGCAGGGCGGCAACATGGTCCTCCATCCATACCTTTTCCAGATTCTACCGTCTGGATATTCAGGCTCGGGAGGACACAACATTTGCAAGGGCAATCCTAAGTGGGCCACGGGCAGCCTCCTACCCAGTTCGGGAGTAGCTTTTATATATCCCATTGGTCCTGAGTCCATCTGCTACACGCTAGGAAATGGAGAAATTACTTACCTGATAATTTCGTTTTCCTTAGTGTAGACAGATGGACTCAGCATCCTACCCTCGGCTGCCGTTATACATGGTTTTTCAACGAATCAAGGGTAAGCCATGTTTTCATTTAACTAAGGCATCCACCCTGCCGGGTGTCAACGCTTTCCAGTTGAGTACACTGGCGGTCTCCAGCTATAGTCAATCAACCAGTTTAAGTTAATCAAGTTAATCAAGTTTTTAACGTTCTAACAAAGTTATTTAAGTTATCCATATTAAGTTAATCAGTCAGTCATACATATATTCACAATGCTTTTCAAGGAAGAATACCGAAGTACTGCACTTCCTGCAGGGGTATATGTACTAGGGACTGACGTCAGATTGAAATCTGATCCATCTCCAACTGCAAACAGGAGTACACTATACCCATTGGTCCTGAGTCCATCTGTCTACACTAAGGAAAACGAAATTATCAGGTAAGTAATTTCTCCATTTTTGGGTACTTGCCAGGTTCTTATGGCCTGGATTGGCCACTGTTGAAAACAGGATGCTGGGCTTGATGGACCCTTGGTCTGACCCAGTATGGCATTTTCTTATGTTCTTATGTTCAGAAATAAACCTTGTTCACTGGATGAATCCCACAATGGAATCCACAGCTCTGGGTATCAAGGTAATCCTAAAAATACCTAAAATCTAAAAAGCCAATTTGTCTCTCAGATCTTGGCATTCTGTAAAAAGTCCAAATTGTATGTCCTTCCTTAAGGGGTATAATAGAGGGTTCCCTATGCTAAGGGAAAAAAATCCCTTACTTACCAAAGAGGGAATACCATGTGGACTCTCCTCTGCAGCTTTGCTTATGCTGGGCACTGGAAATATTAGGGGAAAGAATAAATGCTGAATACAGACAGCCAGCAAAGTGAAAAATCTTTATGAGTAACTGTAAGCTTTCTTAGGAGCAGCTTGGATTTTCCACATCAGTGCATGACAAATGAAGAGCTCAAGAGAAACCTATATGCAAGAAGTTATTCATGTCACCTCCCCCAAATCTGAACACCAATGGGTTAGTTTCTTTGTAAGCAATGCATTTGTGTAACTGGTTAATATGGTTAGCCCTTACATGCTAATAAGACTATATTTATTTATTTATTATTTATTTAAAGTTTTTTATATACCGATAATCGTTAAGAAAACATCACATCGGTTTCCATAGAACAACAAACTGGCCAACAGGGCTTCACAGTGTAACTGATGAAAGAACTAGAACTAGGGGGGAGGGGGGCAAAAAAAGGGAGGGGACGGGGTGGAGGGAGGAGGTTTTACATAGAAACTGGGGAGATATTAAGGGAGGGGATGTGGAGGGGGGTGGAGGAGTAAGGGAAACTAATTCTGAAAAGTCACAAGGAGATAAATATTCAAAAGCCATTTAGATGGATAACTTGCAAGTTATCCATCTAAAAAGCAAGTTTTGCCTTATTCAGCCATTTATCTGGTTAATTATAGCCAGATAAGTCATTATCTGACTATTTTTAGCTGGAAAAAAAGGAAGGTGTTTCCGGGGTGGCTCTGAGGAATGACAAAGTTATCCGACTATATTGGTCAAATTTCAGTTATATTTCAGTTATATCTACTAAGTTAGCCAGATAGCTTTAGACCTGATCTAATGCAGATCTAAAGTTATCCAGCCTTGTGTGGATCAAAAGATATCTGGTTAAATAGTGCTGTCAAAAAGTAAAAAAAAACAAACAAAAATAAAAGAGCCTGTAGCCCTATTTTCTTTTTCTCCCTTCTCTAACCTAATGCAATTGATAGCCCTGTCAATGCCTCCCTCCCTCCATCAGACTCCTCCTATGTTAGTTTAAATATTGCAGTCTGATGGCTGAGATCCCTCACATCACCCCTTCTCTGTTGTCATAAACATCCTAAAAATCATTCCCTCCTCCTCTGACTTTCTCTCCCCTCTTCTCCCCTGTAGAACTAATAGGCCAGGCCACACCCTCCATCCACCCAGTACCCAAAAAGATCCCTGCCAGGAGCAAGGTAAGGTTTAAATTGACCCAGTCCCAGCTACTTCAGAGCTGCTTCTGACAGGCAGCACTAGAAGCATAAACTACACTCAGTTTACGCTTCTAGCACTAGTAGTGATCTAAAGAAGGAATGTATGAACTGGTAGAGGTATCAGCGAACTAGTGATTCCATGTAATCATGCAAATATTTTAAAAACAATATTTTATTTATTTAGTAGCATTTTTTAATCACTATACAGATTAAAAATCACCCAAAGAGATTTTATAAAATACCTTCCTCTGCATTTAATTCTGTTTATTCACATAGAATCACATAAAATATATGCATATTTGCTTATGTAATGGAAAGCGAAAGCATAGATTTTCTTGTATCAGATATATGTGCACAGACTTTGGGAGGATAAATACATGGTATTTTATAAACTCTAATGCTGTTGTCAAACAGTTTATAAAATACTATTATTAATCTCTATGTGACCACTTACTAATGTAAATGCTATACAGCAGATAGTTTTAAAAAGTTAGGCTCCCTGTTCAGGCTTGTATCTCTCTCATAGAGCAAATTTGCATGGCAGAAAAGCCATATCAATCTATTTGACTAACCAAGTCAATTTTTTTCTAGCACATAAATACATGCATATGTGGGCCGCGCATGAGTAAAACAGATTTTTAAAGCCACAATTTAAGCACATATGCACCCATGCATGCACCAAAAATAAGGGGGTGGAAAAGGGGTGGGGCATGGGCATTCCAGGGCAGGGCTAACCTTAATGCATGTCACTAACTCCATATTTTAAAACCGGAGGCCACAGTACACATCGTCTTATTAGCCCCGTAACTTTATTGCTTCTCCTGATGAGAAGCAAATCTGCAGATCTCATATTTTAGGAGTTACAGGACAGGATGAGGGGTCCAAGTCAACTGGGCGAAATGCAGGATGAAGGTCCAGAAGGGAGTGCAAGATCTTCATACTGACAGGGCAAACTGGTGGACTAATTGGAAAAATTGGAAATGTTCCGCGCAGGTGCAACCGACAAAGTCCTAAAGAAGATATATGAAGTAGGTTTTCTCAAGTAGCCTCTTAAAATTAGAAGCATACTTATGTGTGGGAGGGATATTTTTAATCATACACACTTAAATACATGTATGATTTAAAATTCCAGCGTATCATTGTGCATGCAAACTTGTTTTAAAATTGGCCTGTAAGTATGTTTAAGCTATACTCAGAAGCCGATATTTGATGCCATTTGGCTAAGTTCAGACTTTGAAAATCCTGCCACACTGCTTGGCTTGAGATAGCTGGATAATATATTATCCTGCTAAAAAGTTATCTGGCTAGGTTAGGAGTAAGGCAGGGAGATTCCAGGATGAAGCCAAATATCCAGCTGTTAACCAGATAAACGCCAATTTTAAGCTTATCAAATCTCATCTTTGTGTATCTTTTATCACCCCAAATCACATAAAATCTTCACTGATGTCTACAGTGCTGTTCATTCCTCTGACTGTGCATTTAAAACTGCTCCCCAAAACCTAGGCCACCACCAAAACATCACCCCGAGTTACTAGTTGCCTGTCTTACAGTGGTATAGTTTGCTTATTAGGGGTGTGCATTCGTTTTGAACTTAAATGTAAAACGCTTTTTTTTTTTTTAACTTAAAAAAGTGATGAGGCGAAAACGATCGGATTTCCAGGTTATTCAACATAGCTATGTTGAATACGTTGGAAATCGCGATTGTTGATCCAAAATAAAAATTTAAACCCCTCACCTTCCTTAATCCCCCCCCCAAAGACTTACCACAACTCCCTGGTGGTCCAGCGAGGAGTCAGGACGCCATTTCTGAACTCCTTTGCGAGGAGCACGTGACGTCGGCGCCACGTCAGAGTGACGCAGCGTCACGTGATTCCCCGCGGGTTCGCTCCGGGACCCTCGTTCGACCAAAAAGGAACTTTTGGCCAGCTTGGGGGGGCCTCGCGGGTTCGCTCCGGGACCCTCGTTCGACCCAAAAGGAACTTTTGGCCAGCTTGGGGGGGCCTCTTGACACCCCCAAGCTGGCCAAAAGTTCCTTTTTGGTCGAACGAGGGTCCCGGAGCGAACCCGCGGGGAATCACGTGACGCCGACGTCACGTGCTCCTTGCAAAGGAGTTCAGAAATGGCGTCCTGACCCCGCTGGACCACCAGGGAGTTTTGGTAAGTCTTGGGGGGGGGGATTAAGGAGGGTGAGGGGTTTAAATTTTTATTTGCACATATGGAAATAGACTCAACTTATGGAATTCTCCATATGTCCATATTGACCGCAAATGACCCCCCCTTTCGACTTATGGACTTATGAACATAAACTTTTGGTCTGCACATCCCTATTGCTTATATGAGATCCTTATAAAGAATCTCTCTCTCTCTCTCAGCCCAAAATGTGATTGTTGGGAATGAGAGAGTAAGGTATTCTGACACAATATCTATGACATCATTTATTAATGTGACATCATGGTAATATACGTTATTTACAGAACGTTATTTACATACCACATGATTGCATATGCCATCCAGCACCCTTCGTGTCATCAGCCTTGTATCGAGGAGTCGTCAGGTCAGCAAAGGCGAGAAGGGGGTTTTCAGTGTCCAGCACTCTATACGTCTATAGAAACAATATCTTCTACTCCCGCCGGACACTGGAAAGTCCTGCTCTTTTATACCATGCCGTAAACAAGTGTGCGTGCGAGAGAGAAATGATTAATCACTATCCCCCCATGTTATGTGTCAACAGTTGCTACTGCCCACTCGGACTCGTCCTGTCCCTGGAGGCGATTGATCAGACCGCCTTATTCCTGACAGGGAGCCAGAAAGCTGAGCTGCAAAACCTGTTTAACAAGAATATGTTTATCCTACACTCCACTCTTGATCAATCATTCTCCAATGCAGGCACCACTGCATACGAAGCCACTGTAGTGGTATATTTACTTTGACATGCCATTTTATGCACTCGATAGGTAAGATAACATGTACACACTAGGCACAGGAGGCATACACACATTACAATAAGGATAGGATGAAAAATCCAATTCAGAGTCATTGTAGCAGTAGAGGAACGTCCTAGAAACACATCCCACCAAGAATGAAAGGTGTCTTTTATCAATTGTTGTTGTAAATGTAGTAGGCATTCCTTGGCAAAGTCCGCTCGAAGCAGGACACCAGTTACAGCAATGTCCACATGTCTCAGGGTCTGTTTCAATGAATCTGAGGTATTCAATACCTTTTGCAGTTTAGTCAAATCCAACAATAGTGTCTTAAAGAATGATAAGTCCAACTTTACCCCAGTTGCGCATCAGCAATGTTCATTGGTGGTAAATAATATTGTCGAGAACCAAAAGTAAACCAAGTAACATTATACAGGCATCCTGTAAAAGTCAAATTATATACGCATACAGTTTCAGGGAATGGAATTATGAAACCAGTTACATTATCAGGTAATATTAGAAGGCTACAGTGTGCCAAAGGTTGCTGCAATGAGCAATCATCGGGTAATGTGGAATACATTAAAGGGCAAGCCAATCCCATTAGTGTAGGGTACATATTGTATTGTCAATAGTGTGATTATTGGTGGTCCGTATCCATTTGTTAGTATGCAAAACTTGTATTAGCACACTTCCTCTTTCAGGAAGATAGACTGGGAAAGGAAGTGATGTAAATGTACATACAGTATCTGTTAATGTATTGGAGGCGTTATAAAACATGATTCGGCCTGTACACCAATTTGTGTCGCTTATCGTATACTGTGGCTGTGGCAGCCAGCCTACAGGATATTGGTATGGTATATATGATTGGAACAATTCCTTCCAAATAGGAGAAATACTCATGTATAGTTTGGTTTGTATCATCTCTATCTGTTGTTGTAGATACAAAGCTTGCATACGGGATTGTGTCGAATTAACAAATGCAGTCAGATTATGTCCCATTTCCCAAGTGGCATTCCACCCTTCTATAACCAAATCATTATTTAAATGCAAATACTTCTGCACATACTGTTGCATGTGTGCGGGGTCGGGAATCCAATTTGCAATAATGTTAGTGATGAGGCCTGTGGCAATTTTGTTCGCTAATACCTCTATGTCCATAGTAGTTAATGTTCCCATTCTTGTACCCAATCCTCCTAATAGTGTATCATACCATGCTCATTTATATCGTGTAAGTTTGGGTCGGTGGGGAAATGTTATATTAATCTAGTGGTTTTGTCCTGTGTTGTCTTTGCTTTCATTACTTTTGCAGTTGTGGTGATGTTCCAAACCACACAAGCATCGTATGCTGTACATGTGAAATTATCCTGCGTCGAAGAGGAGGTGCTGTTCTTCCACTTGATAGTCCCCCGTCTGGAGGTTACTTCTACAGGCTGATATAGGGTGTGCACCATACCAATGATGGCAAAGAGGTTGATCGCCATAAACGGGAGGTGCAAGCCAACCTGTAGTGAGAGAACACATAGTTATTCCCTTAGTTTCCATCGGATACTGGGTACCTGTATCCAATGTTCATCTCCTTCTGGTAGTACAGCCAGTATTGCATCTTTGCCAACAGCTAAAATTTCACCTTTCCTAGGTTCTCTATGAGGTGTAAAGATCCATATTTTAGCTCCTGGATGTAGTTTACTTGGATTGGAGGTGCTTCCAAAGGCACCTTGTCCTCGGGGAGTGGAATTGGGAATTCCCCATACCATTTGGTCTGTTACATAGGGAATAATAATCAATTGTACCATTTTGGTTTGGGCAGGAACGTAAATTTCTTTATTTGTCAAGTTATGATACAGTACATATATGGGACCACGGTAGTCAGAATCAATGATTCCCCCCCATATAGTTATGCCTTGTTTTGCCCAACTAGATCGAATACACAGCCATCCGAAATATTGCTTAGGGATGCTGCACCCAATCTGTAAATCATACAATAAAATTTCATAGGGAGGTATCACTATAGCGGTGGGATTGGTTACATCATATCCCGCAGCTTCATAACTATTTTGGTGGGGCAATTTGAAGTTTCCCAAAGCCGTGGCCCAGCAAATGATATTTTGAATCTGAGTAGAAGCGGGTTCCTGATTATATAACTTCTGGAAAGGAGTCTTTCTGTCCTTTTTTAAAGGTCTAATATTTAGCAGCTGTAGAGCTGTGGACAATACAGATTTCCACCCCTTCATGGTGGCAGATTTTGTAAGAGAGCGTAACATATTTTTTAATAACCCATTCATACGTTCAATAAGGCCGGCAGCTTGTGGATAATATGGAATATGAAAGATCCATTCAATGTAGTTGTCTCTAGCATATTGCTGCACTAAGTTACCAGTAAAGTGAGTCCGTCTGTTGCTCTGAACTTGTTTTGGTATTCCATAATACTGACTCATTTCATTTAAATGTTTTAACGTAGCTTTCTGATTAGCCTCTGGTGCAGGCACAGCCATCATGATTCCACTAAATGTATCTACTGCCGTACATAAATATACATCTCCTCCACATTTTCGTAACGGGCCTATAAAATCTATTTGCCAAATAGTGGCAGGACTTAAACCACGATGGATATGCCCCTGCTCAATAGCTTGTGGTGACCTTGGATGTGTCAACTGACAATATTCACATTGTGTGAGTATGTTTTGAAAATCAGAGAGGGATCCTGGTATCCCTCTGGCTTGGGCCCACCTGTGAGTAGCTTCCGCCCCCCAGTGGCCACTTTTTTCGTGTGCCCATTTCCATAGCCCCTGCTCGATTGTGGTCGTGACACTGGCTCAGATGTTTGAGGGTTTATCTGCAATGGAATTGTACAGATTAGATAAAGAAACATCTTTTTGATCAATCATAATGTCTCCTGCCCCCGATTCATATAATCTCACTAGCCAGAGGTCAATAGGTTCTCCTGGTTTTTGCCCCATGTGATCCAATATCTCACTTACTTCTTGTTGGGTGAAGTCCTCCATTACTTGTGTACCCTCCAGTTCTATAGCTCTACCATCACTGGTCTGTTTTAATTTACGCCTGACTATGGGATAGGCTTTCTCTACAGGGGGAGGGGGTATTACTGCCTCTTCCTCACTGTCAGTAGAGTCCCATATGTCCCCGTCCCATATCTCTGGATCCCAGTCATCTTTCATAATACATGCTCGTATTTTAGAATGATTTACTCTTCCTCTTCATTTTCTATATTTGTGTTGTGCTACCCGCACAGCGGCTCATTCGGCCACCGTCTGATAATATTCTGCCTACTGTTTAAAAATCTCTAAGTGACACCTAAGCATAACATTATCTTTGAGGAGGTTGTCTATCTCTCACTCTAGTTCAACTAATTTCTCTTGCAACACACTTTTTTTTTCATGACATTTCCTATATCCTGTTACTACCCATCCTCTCCGTCCCAATGCCCCCAATTCTTTTCCTTTTATTACGGGGACCTGTTGGAGTTGATTTACAATATCTAAAGGTTCTCCTCCTATATCCCAAGCCTCCGCGAGGCCTGTATTCGTAGCCCATTCCTGGGCCAACATTTTATACAGGGTTTTTTCCCATCTGGGAATTTTTAGATCCACCGGGCTTGGTAGTTCGGATGTCTCTTTTCCGTTTTTCCTTTTAAATAGAGACATCCTGTTCGTGATGCCAAATGTTGGGAATGAGAGAGTAAGATACTCTGACACAATATCTATGACATCATTTATTAATGTGACATCATGGTAATATACGTTATTTACAGAAAGTTATTTACATACCACATGATTGCATATGCCATCCAGCACCCTTCGTGTCATCAGCCTTGTATCGAGGAGTCATCAGGTCAGCAAAGGCGAGAAGGGGGTTTTCAGTGTCCAGCACTCTATACGTCTATAGAGGCAATATCTCCTACTCCCGCCGGATACTGGGAAGTCCTGCTCTTTTATACCGTGCCGTAAACAAGTGTGCATGCGAGAGAGAAATGATTGATCACTATCCCCCCATGTTATATGTCAACAGTTCCTACTGCCCACTCGAACTCGTCCTGTCCCTGGAGGCGATTGATCAGACCGCCTTATTCCTGACAGGGAGTCAGAAAGCTAAGCTGCACAACCTGTTTAACAAGAACATGTTTATCCTACAGTGATAAAGGGCACTTCTCAGCTTGCAATGTGAAAATATTACTGGTGTGATAAATTTAACACACCTTGGGGTAAGATAATAATGCGGTATCTGGAAAATTACCCTAACCACACCCCTTTTTTTTATCACGGCTGCTATTTTTCACAATTTATAGCAAAATGATGAATCGAAGCCATAGATAGTGAAAATAAGAGACAGAGAATTTAGAAAGAGACAGAAAATACACCCAGAATAGTACGCAAACATATAAAGGCAAGTTTGCTATTATTTACTTTAAGAGAGATACTTTCACATCTCAGAAGTTTAAAAGTTCCTGAAAAAAAACAAAACAATAAAGACTCAGTTCTTAGGTTTAGTATTACCTATTAGAAAAGAGAGTAGATAAAAAATGAAGAAAATTTAAGAATTCTTCTTATCTGATAAGGTTTATATTATAAAGAAATAAGTTTCAAACTGGAAGAAACTAGAACACAAAAGAAAGTTGGTTTAAAATTAAATGTGCAAGTGTCTAGTTTTAAATTGTCTTATATAAACTTGTGAGAATGTTCTCCTTATGATGCTGAACTTGATATCTAGTTAAAATTTAATGAGTTCATTAAAGGTATTAGATTGTAAAGAATTGAATTGAGAGTTATTTATTGAAGTAATTTATTGAAAGAAACTCACTTTTTCCTGCCATCTGATTTTTCTAAAATAAAATGTACTTAGAGGCAAAATTCAAGCCTTATTTCTTAATATATAAATTCACCATGGCTTTACAATCTACTGAACTTCCTTCATCTTTATTGGAAACCCCAAAGCCTTAACCCTTGACCATCATGGTATAGGATTGCAAACTGGTTAAAAAACAGGAAAAAGAGAGTAGGATTAAATGATCTATTTTCAGTGGAAAAAAGGTATATAGTTGAGTGCTTTAGGGATCTGTGATTAGACTGGTGCTTTTTAATATATTTATTAATGTTCTGGAAAAGGGATTTGATGAGTAAAGTGATAAAATTTGCAGATGACACAAAATTACAAGCAGATTGTGATAAATTGCAGGAGGGCCTTGTGAGACTGGAAGATTGTATGCCTAAATGGCAGATGAAATTTAGACAAGTGCAAGGTGATACTTATAGGGAAAAATAGCCTTTGCTGTAGTTATAAAATGTTAGGTTCCATATTAGGAGCTATCACCCAGGCAAGAAATGAAGGCATCTTGTTTGAAATTTTATTCCTCTATTAATACTAAGATTTTATTATATTTTATGTTATGTTTTAGTTTGACTTTAATGTCATGCTTTAATGTTTTTATGTATGTGCCTTTGAACTTTGGAGGGCACGGGATATACATTATTTTTAAATAAATAAATAAATAAATAGAATAATTCATTGAAATTGTTGGCTCAGTGTGCTATGGTGGTCAAAAAAGCAAATAGAATGTTAAGAATTATTAGGAAAGGAATGGTAAATACAATGTGGATATCATAATGACTCTGTTTCGCTCCATGGTGAGACTGTACCTTGAATACTGTGTGCAGTTCTGGTTGCCACATCTTTAAAAAGATATAGTTGTACTAGAGAAGGTACAGAGAAGGTGACCAAAATGATAAAGAGCTGTTCTGTTAGCGCTAGGAGAGCAATCCCATTTGCGGGGATTGTGTGCCCTTGGGCCTCGGCACGACCCCAGAAGACTCCAGAGCAGCACCAAGGAAGGCAAGACATGTCCAAGCATGGGTGAAGACAAAGTCTGACCCTCTGCCAGACCTGCATGCTTCTGGAAGGCCAACAACGCAATGTTGGTTACTGAACAGTCCTCCGACATTTCCCAGCCCTTTCGGACCTGCTGCTAGGTATCGGCAAGAAGCAGCAGGCCGGACTGAGGAAGAGGGCAGACGGAGGCCTTGTGACATAGAAGACTCTAGATGAGACGAGGAGCTTGGAAGACTCTGGATGAGACGAGGAACTTGGAAGACTCTGGATGAGACGAGGAGCTTGGAAGGTTCAGACATTGGCATTGTCTCTCAAGGCGCCCTACACAGCCCATCAACACGGGTGAACCCAATGGGCTGGTCATGGACCACCCTGTCCCACTGCACGCCCTACACAACCTGGAGAGGCTGGTCACGGACCAAGCGGAGAGCGGGACCATCGCAGGAAGGGAATCCAGCTGAGACGAAAACTCCAATGATGAGAATAGGAACTGACGAGATGGATTTATCCCAACAAGGTGTCACCTGGAGAACCAGAGGAGCTGGAGGGTCAAGAGAGCTCGGAAGAAGCGAAGGAGGAATGGAACCTTGGAACACCAGGAAATGGAACATCAGGAAGTGAAACATCAGGAAGTCTAGAACATCAGGAAGTCTGGAACATCAGGACGTAGAACATCATGAAGCCTGGACTAGGAACCTCGAAACATGAAGACAAGGAACATCAGGAAGCCATGAAGACTCAGGAAGCAAAGAAGATTGGACATGGAGCTCCAACGAAGAACAAGGAACGAAGACCTGATGGAGTGCTGGAAGGCGAGACTTCCAGGAGCAGGAAACTCAAATGCAAGGCCAAGCAGGACTGCTGGAGAAGCCCATTTATAGGGCTAGCTGGAAGATGCCCAGGATGACGTCATCAGATGGGGCCCAGGGCATATCCGGCCGTGGGCCCTTTAAATCTAATAAGGAGGTGCAGCCACGTGCCTAGAGAGGCAGGCAGAAGCAGGGAGAGCCTGATAGTGGCATCCCTGCTGCAAGGGAGAGTTCAGCGGCGGCCCCAGGCCGCTAGCAAGGTTGTGGCAGGGGCAGCTCCCAGCCACTGAAGGCAGACTGACTACGGCGCTTCTGCCACGAAGCTAGTTACGGGTGGCCTCAGGCTGCTAGGCAGGCCCCAGTGGTGGCGGCTCCTATGTCACGGAAGACAAACTGGCTCACGGCTCCCTGCCATGAGCGTAGGCCCCAAATGTGGTGGTCCGGAAGAAGTAACGTCAGTGGCAGGCCCTGACTGCCGCGGAACGCGGCTTTGATGTTGGTGGCCTCTGGCCACATCGGGAAGGCAGTGCAAGGTAAGTGGCCTGTTCGCAGGGGAAACTCCAGGCAGGAATCATAACAAGGGGATTGAACAGCTTCCCTATGAGGAAAGGCTAATGTGGTTAGGGATGGGGAGAAGAGACAGCTGAGAGGGGATATGATAGAGGTCTATAAAATCATGAAAGGATTTAAATGGGTAAATGTGAATCGGTTATTTACTCTTTCAGATAATAGAAGAACTAGGGGGAACTCCATGAAGTTAGCAAGTAGCACATTTAAAACAAATTGGAGAAAATTATTTTTCATTTCACAGTTAAGCTGTGGAATTCATTGCCAGATGATGTGGTTAAGGCAATTAGTGTAGTAGGGTTTGAAAAAGGTTTGGATAAGTTCTTGGAGGAGAAAACCATAAACTGTTATTAATCAATAAGGCATAGCCACTGCTTGTTACCAGCATTAGTAGCTTGAGATCTTTTTTAATGTTTGAGTACTAGCCAAGTACTTATGACTTGGATTGGCCACTACTGGAAGCAGGATACTGGGATTTTTAGACCCTTGATCTGACCCAGTATGGCATATCTTATGTTCTTATGTTCCTATGTTATTATCACCATGACAGCGGAGAAGGAAGTTCACTGCTGGAGTGGTTTACAGAACTGAAAAATGTATTTGCTTTGTTGTGTCATTCTATTATTTGAGTAACTCATGGGCAGGACAAATCCTTTAGCTGTGTAACAGTGAAGACAATAGGAATCGGATGATGAAAACAAGCCCTTTATTAGAATGCCCGACTCTGGCCGAGTTTCGCTCTTTTTGCACAGAGCTGCCTCAGGGGCAATTGTTTGAACCAGGACTTAAATTGATTAGCATTGATGATGTCGCAATAATGTTCCTACAGTATAGTTGAATTCGTATCAAATCAGAAGAACTTTTTCTTAACCACATAGCAATGCCATGTGATAGCAACAGTGAAGGCAAAAAATAAATATTCTTCAGTCACCTAATCAACTATCTGTAAAAGAAGTTGGAAACCACTCCGCTTCTCCATGTTTGTTTTAGATGAAAGACTGTGATAATTATCAGTGCTGTTTAAAAGGATGGAGAAGAACTGGTATAGCATAAAGGGTATTAGAACTATTGTTCTGTTCCCAACTGGGACTACTGGAACTCAGATTTGTGGTTGCTGCCCATGGAGAGGCAGAGAGATTTATGAGGAGTTGTGGGCAGAAAGGTTACGTTTCTTTTTTTCTATGTGCCCCTGGGTGCCAGCTAAAGGATTTGACCCAAAAAACAGAACGGTAGCCGATCCAGTAGGCTGTGTAACAGTGAAGACAATAGGAATTGGATGATGAAAACAAGCCCTTTATTAGAATGCCCGACTCTGGCCAAGTTTCGCTCTTTTTGCACAGAGCTGCCTCAGGGGCAATTGATTGAACCAGGACTTAAATTGATTAAGGCAAAAATGTTTGGTAAATTGCAAATCCAAACGAACAACCAGTGTTATAGCTATATGGGAGGCCCACCTAGTAACCTGAGGTGAGGTTTAGGTATTAGTGTAGAGGTTAGGGGCCACTTTGACTTTCAAAGTGAGACGTATGAACAGAACAGTGCTCTCTTGTGAAGATTTAATGACCTTCGGAGTGAGGAAATTCACCCAAAGATGATATTTGTGCAATGTTCTCTCAACCTAGCTTGAGTTACTAGGTGAGCCTCCCATAGAGATATAAATACCTATCTAGTGTGAGGGCATTATGGCTATGCACTCTCCATCTCTCTCTCAGGCCCTGATAGCTAGGCTGGCTCTCTAGCAGCTTAAAATGGCATGTGTGAAAACATTGCAATGCACAATAAAGCCCTATCACACAGCTTTACACAAATGAAAAAGGTGTAGTTAAAATTCACATTAAAGCTGTGCAAAACTGTGAGCCCAGCTCACTTGGCCAACAATCTCAGCTCAATATCCTTCTCTTTTTCTCATTTGCATCGCACCATGCATTATGATGCTTTTGCATGCGTTAAAGGCATTTTTTTGCATGCACAAATGCCATATAGCACTTTGATAAATGACCCCCTTATCCAGCTATCTAGTATCCACTGAATATAACCAGATATTCAATGGCTGCTAGATAGCCAGATAAGCTCTACTTATTTGGCTATCTTCCGGCTGAATATCTGTCCCCTTGAATTCAGTATAAGTCCTATTTTATCAAACATCTAGTATATAAAAACTGTAATAAGAATGTGTGATTCTAGGTCATTTAAGGTTATGCTAACATAGGCCTGGATTCTCTAAGGTCGCAGACCTTAGAGAATCCGGCAGTAACAGGGGGCAGGGAGGCGAAGCGGGGGGTGGGCCTGTGAAAGCCGGCAGCGAGCGCACCTCCGCGGTGCGATCGCTACCGGCTTTCACACCCAATAGCGCCATCGTAAAAGGTGCTGCTATTGGGCGCGCTACTGGCAGCGAAAAGGGTTCTTACCTTTCCACTGCCAGTGAAGTTTCCGCCCTGTCCGCCCCGACGACGCCCTGACTCCTCCTCTTCTGGGGCCGACTCCCCCCCGACTCTGCCCCGATCTAGCTATCGCACGCGAAAGTTTTCAAACATTATATTATAGCAAGAACACCTATGTTATGTTGTTTAAATCTCAAAGGGTGAATAATAGGTAATGATTGATTAGTTTTATAGCGGTCCATATAGCTCACAAGTTATCCAGCTAAATGGCAATTATTAGACTATTAATTTTAAACCACTAATCTGTCTAGATTTTAGCCAGATAAGTCATTATCCAACTAAAATCTAGCTGGATAAATGAGGTATTCCAGGGGCATTATGGGGTGAGATAAAGTTATCCAGCTAACACAGGCAATATTCAAGTATAACCAGATAGTTGGCTGGATAAATTTAGACGTGCCTCCAGAGCAGTTCTAAAGTTATCCAGCCATATGTGGCCGAATAATCTGCCCCATAACCTATCTCCAAAAAATATCCGGTTAAGTGGCCCTTTTATGATTTAAAAAAAAAAAAAAAAAAAAAAGCTTCACCATGTGCATTTAGCCTGATTCCCACCCCCACTAAGGTTTCAAGGCCCCTGCTGGCTGAAATCATCCCCCATCCCCAAAATCTCCGATGAAGAAAATAAAAATTTCGACCAGACTCTTGGCATCACCCTCTCCCCTTTCTCACTTTCTTTCTGTAATTTGATTAAGGTAAGGCCTCCACCTAGAACCCCAAACCGAACCCTCCCACCCTTCCAATATCTGACAGAGCTAAGGGGACTCCTGTTTGCCTTGCCGGAGTCATAGTACACTGCAATCTTGAGCGCTTCTATTGTTGTTCTGGCAGCAGCACTGCTAGCATAAACTATCAGCATTGGATAGTAACGCTAACGTTAACAGGATCACTTGTTCGTTTGCAGGCTTATTGAATATGGATCTCATAATCTTTTCTCTATCAATATATCACCACTAAACCTTAGCAGATGATGTATAAATGATAGAATAAAAGTGTCCCTCATTTGCACAGACAGATATCATTGCCAAGTACATTTGTCTGCACCAACTCATTTACAGCTTATCCAGAATCCATTGTTAAATACAATACATCATCTCAGCAATATCTTGTAGACAGAGTAAGGCTGTGGTCTAATGTGCTGTGAGATCTGTCAAGACATCTGAATCCAATTTTCAAAATGCCAAAGGTTTACCAAGTTATAGAGCTTATGATTTATTTATACTTCATTTTTATTATTTCAATATGAATTTAGAAACATAAATCACAAATTACACATTTTGATGGCAATCATTTTCATTACAATAGTATCTGATGAAAAGTTATTTTCAGATATAATTCCTTATAAAATAGGGCAATTTTCAAAACTACTTTTAATGTAGCAACTAAAAAAAATTCCAGTTATCCATAAATTTTTGATTAAGGATACATGTCATAATATGTTAGGCCAATTTTCAGCTGCAGGTTATCAATTATTCTTTATTTGCTTTAAACACAATGCATTGTTTATATGTATTATTTCAACTTATAGTTCTAGAGCAAATAAATAGTTGTTTTCAGGACACATGGTGTTGCATGTCCCGGCCGTGTTGGTGCCACGACCAGGCCTGCTCACCTCGCGCTTCCCTCCATGAGCTCCGGGCACTCTTCCATCGCTGCTGCAGCCAGCACATGGCGTCCCCTGTGCCGTCCCTGCTCGCCTCCATCTTCGCAGGCCTCACAGCGGAGCTCCCTTCGGGGCTCTGCATCCTTGGGATCCTAGGCCCCGCCCCTAGGCATGTGCGGCCCGTGCTCCCTCTTTTAAAGTGCCCAGAGCGGGAACCTCAGGCCGGACACCTCCCGATGACGACGCTTGAGCACCACTCAAAAGGCGAGGCCCTTCTCTCAGTTCCTCACCTTGGCAAACGGATCGTCACATTTAGGTGAAGCCTTGGGGGGGTCAGGAGGGGGCCCCTGCTGGAGCCCCCTCCTGACCCCACCAAGGCTTGCCAATAATCCCTGGGGCTCCAGCAGGGGTCCGGGAGCGATTTCGTTGTCGACTGCCAGTAACCAAAATGGCGCCGATAGCCTTTGCCCATACTATGTCACAGAGGCTTTCGGCGCCATTGGTCAGCTCCTGTCACATGATAGGAGCACAAGATGGCGCCGATGGCCATGTGACAGGGGCTGACCAATGGCGCCGAAAGCCCCTGTGACATGGTAGTTCAGGCTATTCGGCACCATTTTGAGGCGCACGGCTTGCAGTAGCACACCGGGCACGGAGGGCAAATGGAACCCGGGACCCCGCTGGACCACCAGGGATGTTGGTAAGTCTTGGGGAGGGATCGGGATGGGGGGGCTTGTATATATGTACGAAAATGCTTCAAAATTATTTTAAATGCTTGGGGTGGGTTTTTTTTTTAGCTTCGTTTCCGGATTCGTTTTTCGGCCCGGTTTCGGGTTTCCTCGTTTCGTTTTTTGAAAAAACGAAACGAGAAAACCCGACTTGTACCACGAAGTATCCGAACCGAAAAACGACCCGGTAGGAAAAAACGAAGCACATCTCTACTGACCATGCTCAGACTGATACCTGGAACTGACCCTTGCTTTGGCTGACCACGCTTGGACGGATACCCTGGATTTGACCCTTGCACTTCACACGGACACTCTCTTCGCTTCTCCTGTGACCACCAGGTCTGCCTGCTCTGATACTTACCACGGCCTTCTACAAGCTAGACCACTAAGCGCTGCCTATCCTGTCCGTAGGACCTTCAGTTCCTGTTCCCTTCCAGTGGTCTCCTGTACACTCGGTTCCGGTCTAGCTCCTTTGTTCTCCACTAGCATCGCACCCTTGCTCTTGGTGGGCACACCTCCCTGCTACCTCTCTGGGAGACCCTCTGAGGCTCACCTAAGCCCTGGCGGTCCGGGTACCCAAGGGCTCAACCCACGGAAACCCAGGACTGTTATTGGTGAAGCTCCAGCTTGCCTCTGTCTCCTCAATTTTGAACTGCGCTATCGCCCAGCCAAGAAGAATCTCCGCACCGATGCCCTGTCATGCTCGGTAGAGCCAGAGGATACTCCTGAGAATCCAGCCCATATTATAGATACTGCCTGTATCTCCATTGCAGTCACAACCACTGTGCCAGCTGGTAAGACGGTGGTACCTTGATGCCTCTGAGAGCATGTACTACGTTGGGCCCACGACTCCTGGATCGCTGGTCATCCCAGCTGGGCCCAAAACCTCGAGATTCTTTGTAGACACTACTGGAGGGCTAGTATGGTGAAAGATGCCCAGAGTCTTGCCCTGTCTGCGCTCAACAAAAACCTCCCACCGGACATCCGTGGGGGCTTCTTCATCCCCTTCCTGCACCTACAGAACCCTGGTCTAGTCTTTCCACAGACTTCATTGTGGAGCTGCCCCCTTACAAGGGGCACACCGTAATCTGGGTCATAATAGACCGCTTCTCCAAAATGGCCCTTTTTGTGCCTTTACCTGGCCTGCCATCAGCTCTTGAACTTGCACGTCTATTCCTGAATCACGTCTTCTGTATATACGGATTGCCGCAGGAGATCATCTGGGACCGTGGCCCTCAGTTCGCTTCAAAATATTAGAGATCCCTCTCAGTAAATTCAACATTACCCTCAACTTGACCTCCGCATATCATCCGCAGGCCAATGGCCAAGCCGAGAGAACAAATCGCTCCCTGAAGTCCTTCCTCCGGTCCTACATTAATGACCAGCAGGATTACTGGGTCGACCTCCTTCATACATTCCATCAACAGCACCCTGAGAAGCCAAAGCTGGTAAGAGGGGAGCCTAGAAGGGGTGGTACTGTTGCACATCCTGGCCGCGCTGGTGCCACGACCGGGTCCACTCACCTCGCATTTCCCTCCACGAGCTCTGGGCACTCCTCCCTTGCTGCTGCAGCCAGTTTACTGCGTCCCCTGTGCCAACCCCGCTCACCTCCGTCTTTGCAGGCCTCACAGCGGAGATCCTGTCGGGGCTCTGCGAGCTCAGCGTCGTCGGCCCTGCCCCGAGGCGCTCACGCGGCCTGCGCTCCCTCCTTTAAACGGCCCAGGGCGGGAACCTCGGGGAAGATGCCTCCCGATGACATCACTTGAGCACCACTCAAAAGGCGAGGGCCCTTCCCTCAGTTCCTTGCCTTCGCAAACGGGTCATCACATTTATGTGAATCTAGTTGCCATCCTGTGTTCCTGCTTTCTTGATCCTGTGCTTGTTCCAGTGTTCCTGTGTTCCAGTCCTTGTTCCAGTGAAACTGCATTCCAGTGTTCCTGTTCTTGTTCCAGTGTTCCTGTGTCTGTGTTCCTGTGGTCCTTCCTGTATGTCAGCATCCGTTACTGATTCCTGTTCCGCTACCCAGGTTGTACCTTCTCGGACTGATTCTCAGTACTGACCTCGGCTTGCCTCTGACCACGTTTGGACTGATACCCGGTACTGACCTCTGCTCGCCACTGACCACATTTGAACCGCTGCCTGGAACTGACGTCTGCTCACCACTGACCACGTTTGGACTGCTGCCTGGACATGCTCGGACTGATACCTGGAATTGACCCTTGCTTTGGCTGACCACCCTCGGATGGATACCCTGGTTTTGACTCTTGCGCTTCACTCGGACATTCTCTTCGCTTCTCCTGTGACCACCAGGTCTGCCTGATCTGACGCTAACTGCAGCCTTCTACAAGCTAGACCATTAGGCGCTGCCTATCCTATCCGAGGACCTTCAGTTCCTGTTCCCTTCCAGTGGTCTCCAGTACACTCAGTTCCGGTCTAGCTCCTCTGTTCTCCACTAGCCGCGCACCCTTGCTCGTGGTGGGCACACCTTTCCGCTACCTCTCTGGGAGACCCTCTGAGGCCCACCTAAGGCTAGGTGGTCCGGGTACCCAAGGGCTCAACCCGCGGAAACCCCGGACTGTTATTGATGAAGCACCAGCGTGCCTGTCTCCTTGTGTGCTCTGCCTCCTGGTGGCAGGTGCCCTCTGGGACCTCCCTGAAGGCCATACCAATCCTGTGCCAGGGCAAGGGTCCACCTCCAGCACAACACATGGAAAGCTAAAAATATAAATATGCATTTTATTTGCAATTTTGTTTAATTTCTTTGTTACTTTAGGGATTGGTGTTTATAATCCTGTTTTGCATCATTAAGAGTCTGGAACAACTGCATCAACTCAATCAACCACCTCTTATCCAACTTCAATTTGGCACCTAACACCAACAAAACTGAACTCCTTATTATTTCCCACAATCCCACCACACATTACCCCACACTTACTAGCACATCACCCCTTCCAACCCCCCTCACTCAACAAGTATGCAACCTGGGTGTTACCATTGACAACCAGATGAACCTTAAAGCATTCATAAAATCAACTTTAAAGGAATGCTATTTTAAACTTCATGTGTTAAAGAAAATTAGGCCTCACCTAATTTCCGCACCGTTCTTCAAACCTTAATCTTCGCCAAGATAGACCACTGTAATTCTCTCCTACTAGGCCTCCCCGCCTCCACCATCAAACCCCTCCAGTTACTACAGAATGCCACTGCCAGAATACTCATCAACACCCGTAGAACAGACCACATCACTCCCATCTTAAGAGACCTACACTGGCTCCCGATCTCATCCAGAATCCTTTACAAAACACTCTCCCTTATACACAAAACCTTACACAATCAGAACATCACCTGGCTAAACAACTCTTTCCACTTCAACACCTCCAATAGGCCAACTGTTATGCTCCGAGGCGCGGAGGCCCTCGGGCTCTGCTACGAGCGCGGCCACCGGCAGCTGTTACACTCTGAGGCACAGAGGCGCGGTCATCTCTAAAGCAGGTGATGTGAGTCCTTGGGCCATGGTATGACTCAGGGAGGAGCCCCAAGCCACACCGCGGGAGGTGAGCTGGTGCAAGCATGGGTAACAAGAGCAGGACAAGGCTGAAGCAAGGACTAGGGTGCAAGGTCTGACCCTCTGCCCCAGGATGACCAACAATGCAATGTTGATCGATGAACAGTCCTCCGACTGTTCCAAGCCCTTTCGGACCTGCCGCTGGGTATGGAAATAGGCGGCAGACTGGACAGAGGACAAGGGCAGACAGAGTCCTTAGAACACAGAAGACTTTGGACTAGGGCTGAAGCGAAGACATCACAGACAAGGGCTTAAGTGAGACACTGTAGATGAAGGCTGAAGCGAGACACTGTAGACAAGGGCTGAAGCAAGGGTCAAGGACTGGTTCGAGACTGTGATGCAGCACGACCTACACAGTCCACCTGCGGGACTTGTCACGGACCGCGCTGGGCTCGACGCAGACTCCAGGAAGAATAGTGAAAGCTGAAATCAGGACATGACGAAGACACTGAAGAAGGCTGCACTGGGGCGTGCCCTACACAGCCCCCCGTGGGACTGGTTGCGGACCACGCCAGGCTCAGAGCAGGTTCAAGCAGAGACTCAACATGAACGGATGCAAGATTGCAATAGGCTCTGAAGACTGGGACAAGACTGACGCAGGATTAAGACTGAAGCAGAATTCGATTCTCAAGGATTAAAAACAACGTACTGAAGCAGGAAGTCTTCCAGAGGGCTGCGCTGCAGAGATGAGGATGGCCTTGTATTGTGAGGTGCCCTATACAGCCTACCTGTGGGACTGGTCATGGACCACAACAGTGGTACGCCAGGAAGGTGGACATCTGGGAACCAAGGCATGGAGGCAGAGATGAAGGCGAGGACATCAGGGATATCGAGAGAACAGAAGACTAGAACATCAGGCACCGGGAACATGAAGACATCTGACGACAGGGACAAAGGAAATCAGGAACCTGAAGACATCTGAAGCATGGACAAAGGGCATCGGGAGCATGAAGACAACTGAAGACCTGGACAAAGGATATCTGGAGCATGGAGATGAAGCCGTCAAAGCAGAAGAAGACCACGGAGGACCTGGACTGGTCAGAAGACACAGACGACTGTGGAACCCGATCCAAACGCCTGGAAGAACTGAAGCAAGGCCCTTTTATAGGGCTGAAGCAGGAAGTTGTCATCAGGTGGAGCCAGCAGCACTTCCTGTGGCTGGCCCTTTAAATAGAGTGAAGAGGCGCGCGCCAGTGCCTAAGGAAGACTGAAGCAGAAAGAGAGAAGCAGGACCATGGACAGCGGCACCCCGAAGAAACATCGCAGGGAGGAGCAGGCAGACTTCAGGACGGCCTCTTGCCATCCAACGAGGACCCCAAAGATGACGTTGCAGCTCCCTGCCGCGGAGGCGGCCGGCAGCGGCTCCAGGCCACACGAGGAACTGGGGGCATCGTCAGCAGCACTAGGTCGTGCAGAAGAGTGCTGCACGGCGGCTCCTGGAGGAGATAGCCCTACCTTGCAGGGCCAAAGATGGAGGTGGCACCCAGGCCACGGAGGATGGAGTCGGCGGCGTCCTGCCGCATGAAGAGGCTCTGCTGGCAGCGTTCCCTGCCACGTATGAGGTGAGAGGCCTGCTCACATAGAGTAGCTCCATGGGCAGGAATCGTAACACCAACCAGATCTGCCTATAAAGGAACCCTTCACATCCCCTTTCCTAAAACTACACAACGAACCTCCACTAGGGACTGAGCACTCTCAATAGCAGGACCCAACAACTGGAATTCTATGCCTCCGGACGTACGCATTGAAACCTGCATACACAAATTTAAAAAAAAATAGAAAACTTGGCTTTTCAAGCTAGCCTACCCATAATACCTACCATTACCCCCAGCCATCTACGTTCTACTTGTAATGTTATATAATGCCCTCTGAACATACCTTGTCACCTATTCTTATTTCTGTTACATATATTTCATTCCAACAGCCACCTACTCGCTAGTTTGTAATGATATATACTGCACTCTAAGCATGCCTGTTACCAAATTTTTAACCAAACCATGTTCATAGTATCAAAATATATATGCCTATACCCACAGTTATGTTCGCTCAGTACATAATGTTATGTACTTTTCTCTAGTTTATTTGATATTTACCGCACTCTAAACATGCCTTGTAACCAAATTCTTAACCATACCTTGTACATAGTACCCAATATATATATGCTTATATCAACAGTTATGCTAGCTCTACATATAATGTTATGCACTTTTCTCTGTTTGCCATGTAACCAAATTGTTCAATGTATTTTCTCTATCATTATTATACATTCTATGTAAACCGATACGATGTGCATATGGTTATCGGTATATAAAACTCTCAAATAAATAAATAAATAAATAAATAAATAAAAATGTTGCATACAGAATTGTGCAGCTAGACAAAAGTGTTATGTCAATGTTAAATTTATGTAATCTCAGTTGAAATATGTACCCAATATGCTCATGATTAGATCTGCATGAACTTCCTTAAAGAAGTTTGTTAAGCAATTTGTTGAATCTGTAAAAATATAAAAAACGAAGGCAGAATCAGTTTAAAAAGGGTCTTTTTTCACACAATTTTATATTTTCAGAAAAATTCCCATCAGATCTGCTAATTGGCAGAATAAGTTGAAATTTTACTAAATCGTTGAAAAATAAAAATTCTGTTACACTGTACAGTAGATCTGGGAAAATCTAAAATTTCCATAAAATTTGAACCGGGCTATAATCCACCAAGTTTGAATTTAAATTGTTGTTACATCCGTCCTTAACCATGAATACATTAAGGCAACTGTGGTTTAGATCTTCAGAGGGATAGCCCGTGTTGGTCTGGTTTAGTAAAAATGATAAGAGGGGGGTGGAACCTTATAGACTAACCAAGGTATTGAGACATGAACATTCAAGGACAGAGTCCACTTCATATCTGACTCTGTCCTTGAAAATTCATGCTTTAATACATTGGTTAGTCTATAAGGTGCCACCTGCCTCATGTCATTAAGGCAAGTGTTTTTCTTTTCTTTTCTTTTTTATTGCACTTTTCTTAAATTATATTCAGAATAATATAAAGGGAAACATGAAAAATAGTTTACATTCAATTATACAAAATCATTCTTTTCTCTTATATTCTGAAAATCATCCCATTTTCAGAGTGGAAAAAGAAAGAAGCACATAATAATCATGTTACAATATGAAACGCTGAGTGATTAGAAAAGAAAGGAAAGAAACTTCTACCAATAGATACAAAAGCTGTCTTTTCCATCTCCCTATTCTGTACACACCAATAAAGTGAAATAGAGCACTGTAGAAATATACATGTCCCTTGCATAACCCTCTTTTTTAGGCATTCCCTGAAGCACTCCCCTTCCTATGCTGCAGAGTAGGGAAAAGCCTGACTGCAACTCTGGATCAGGATTCTCCAATGGGGGCACCAAAAAAATGCAGAAACCGAGATCATACTCTCACTCTCTCAATCAATAGTCCATACACCACAGAGGATGCACCAAAAGAAAAATCATTTTTAACTGAAGATGAAAATTCTCAGTGTTAGAAAAAGAGGAAAAAGGTCATTTTAAAGTTTTAAAGTCCATAAGCATAAAAATACAGAATCTCAGGCTGCTTTAGCAAGGTTACAGGAAAAGTGGGACTTCTCCTGTTCCTGAAAGACTTCTGTCTCCCTTTGAAACCCATTGGGAAACTATGAGGTCCTCCTCTCTCACATACAAAGCATAAATACTTGGCTTGTGCAGAAATTTTCTGAACATCTATTCTCAACTGACCACTGACGATAGCTGAGAACCTCCTAGAACCGTCTACATCAACTAGTGAGAGAAACTCACTCTCCCAGAGGAAAAGGAAAGCAAACTGCCCTTCCTCAGTCAAGATTGTGGAAATCCACAGCCCTTGCTGCTTTTCCTTAGCTCTTTTAGATGGTATCTCCCCCTAGTGAGTCACAGAGTCACCTTTACAGATTTGGACAAATGACCTACCCTGTACTGGATGAACCCGATCTATCACTGAAAAATAATTCTACACCCATGGAACTTCCCATTGTTGGAAGTTTCTACATTATATACATAAACAGAGACCTAGTCATCCTTACATTTTCATATTGTCCTCTCATTAGGAAACAGAGAAACACAGAAATGATGGCAAAAAAGGACCAAATGTAAAGAATTCCAAACATGCTTTTCCGGGGCTTGTAGCACTTGTAAAGAAGGTGAACTGCTCCATTACTCCTGCTATAGCCAAAGTGACTTGAAAAGACCCTGAAACAATAAAGTGTATTCAGCTGGAACATGTTACAAAGCCAGGGATAGCATGATGAGACTCAAATGTCAGAATACCAATGTCATCTTTAATTTCTAGGGGTGGGAGGAAGTACACATTTTTTTCATTTTTCTTTTTTTTTGGAAGGGGGAGGTTTCCTCACAAATTTTGTTTCGTTACCACAGAATGCAGAGTCTGCATGCTGTTTCTACTGAGCATTAAATAGCGTGTGGTGCTTTTAAAAGAAAGAATGCATATGTGCTAAATCAAGCATACCAGCTCTCTTTTCTTCATGACTCCATCTCCTTGCTTCAAACATGTATAAACATTAAGTAACCCCATCCATGGGTGCGGACTGCTACCGATGAGGACATAAAAGTTTTTGTTTTGCTCTGTGGGGCTGAAACCTTTCCAGGCTAGCTGTTGCACAGTCTCCTCTTTTCAAGGCCTGGATTCTTTGTTGAGTGATTACTGCCAAGGCCCCGAGTGCTAAAGGTGGCTCCCGTGTGTCCTTGTCCTTGTTCCTTGTACGTCCCAGTGTGTGCTATAGATGCCAAATAATATTGCTGAAGTTACTGTGTTAGTGTCCAAAATAAATCTTTACTGTTGAGATGGTATGAAAGATGGCAAAACACACTATCCACAGCACAGCAGAATATGTTCCTTTACAGTATCCTCCTCAATATGTGCGATATGGTCCTAAATTCCTAATGCCAGAGCTAGGGGAACTTCTACCCTTTAGAGCCTGGAAAAATAGGGTCCCCAAGAAGGCAGGGTTAGATGGGCAAAACACTCCTCCAACTGGCAAGGATTCACAGTTACAGTCTCTGCACAGAGAGATAAACTCTCTCTATCCTCAGGGGTTGAAAGCACCAGATGGGGGTCTTCAAATGTTTTAAGTGTTGCCTTTTCTCACAGTAGGTTGATTTCTTTCTTTGTTTCTGATATAGTCCTTCCTTTTCTCTTTCTTGCTTCTATTGTGATCCCTGGTTTGAGGGATTCCTTCAAGCAGGACCCTTTCTGCTTCAGTCAGGAAGGAAAGGCAGTTACAGAGCTTCCTCCTGGATCTTGAAAATCAAATATTCCCGAAAACTTGAGACTAACACTGGAGTACATCCCTAAAACAGGTCGCTGGCACCACGGTCCTCATGGAAGGTATGGAAGCAGGTCTTCCCTAAGCGGCACAGCCCCAGTTCCAGGGTTCCTCCTTCCCCTGTGCCCAGGAGATGTACACGCTCCAGTAAGGCTCCTACCACTTAAAATGGTAAATCCAACAATGGTACCTAGAGGGAAAAATCCAAACTAGCCAGTAAGTCGACCGGATAGTAAAGACTCTTCCCAACCCTGGCCACAACGACCAAACAGGGCTTACTTGGCTCCTCTGACTGGGCCTGTAAAACAACACAAGATAAGTTCCTGTCTACCTCTGAACTTTTTCTCAACCTAAAAGGACTACCTCCCAAAATATAGCAAGGGAGCAGTTATTATATTTATTTATTTATTTATTTATTTATAACTTTTTTTATACCGAAGTTCAGGTAACAGAATTACTTATCACTCCGGTTTACATTATAACAAGTAGAAAACAATGACAACATATGTCTTACAATGAACAAGGGAGTGAACAACTTGGATAATATAACATAACATAACTAGGAACAGTAGCAGTATGCACTATTAGAGCGAAACTAGCGCATGGGGAGGGAGGTTTGCTAATGGGGGGGAGGGGGAAGGAAGGTTGTTCGTGGAGGGGAGGAGGAGGGAGATATTTCTTATTGATGAGTAAAAAAGATGAGCATAGGTTCTGGACGTCAACAGTATGAAAACAGTCTATGGGAGCTGTGGAAGACTAAGTAAGTTAAGGGAATGCCAGGGGGCTGGCATTCCAGACCCCATAGAAGGAGGAGCTGTATTTGAATGGAACCTCTCCCTTGAACCATCCCACACTAACTAGCAGACACATAAAACCCAGAACTTACTGATAGCACTTAATCAAATGTGGACATGTGGTGGAGACTCTTGCACAGAATTCACAAGTGTGCATACATAAACATCATCACCTCATATTGAATTGTAATATACCTTAAACATAACCACTCCTTACACTTGAAACATCAGGAGAGCAAGGCAGTCAATTCTACCTGGGCTGGGCCCAAACCTAAGTAGGTTTTACTCCTGGTATAGCACTAATATACCAGGCCTGCAGACTCCATCCTGTCAAAGGAGTAGTTAGACAACATGCCAGGATAGGGTGAATAATAGTATGAAAAATGCCAGCCCTGCCACTACTAGCTCCTGCGATTGCTGCCACCACATTGAAATGTTACAGGATGCTCTCACTATCCCTTTGAGCACCTTAAATGCACACGGTGTTGAACTCCACCTTCATGGGGGAAGGGGAATATTTGGGGTTCTCCTTGCTGGAAAACAGATGACTCCAACAGCTGTCACAAAAGAAATGTGGAGAGGTTCTTCCAGTTCCTGGGGAGAGAAAAC
Organism: Rhinatrema bivittatum; assembly: GCF_901001135.1. NCBI lineage: Eukaryota > Metazoa > Chordata > Amphibia > Gymnophiona > Rhinatrematidae > Rhinatrema > Rhinatrema bivittatum. Next base: position 454,842,614 of record NC_042617.1, on the reverse strand, counting down.
AATGTTAAGGTGTGTGTGTTTCTGATGGTTAGATCCTTCTTGACGTCTCTTCCTGAAAAACAGTTACAAGGCAACAGAAAGGCTGTTGGCACCCAACCTACAAAATAAATGACTACTTTAATGTTATACAATGACACCAGGTGCAAACAATTATTTTTTATTTTTATAGCAGGCGTTCTTTCTTTTTTTATTATTTTTACTTTGTCAAAACCAATGCATAACTGATATTTAACACAATGATAAACACTTTTAACAGAAGTATAATAAGGCATTCAAAATATATCAACGAATAGATATTAAAAATCTTTCCATGATGGGTAAGAAATATTAAATGAGGTTAATTGAAAGTCCATTCAATAACCAGCAAGGCAGTCTTCTTGCCTTCTAGGCCTCTTGTCCGACCAGGTCATCTGGTTAATTGAACTCAAATGGGAAAAGTTTAAATGAAAAATGCTTTCCTCAAATGAGGAAAACACCCATTTCCTTCACAAAGAACAACAAACAACTTGAAGAATAGTGAACACTTCAGATCAACATATGGCTATTTTTGCTAGGGAAGCAGCCCAGGGTAGACCTTATAGAAAACAGGCGAGGTTTTGACATAGCCACCCCACAGGACAATTGGCTAACTATAAGAGTATTCAGTTGGTAGACCCAGAACCTCCTGGTAGACCACTGCATGTTTATGGATGATCATCCTCTGGACCAGACTATCCCAGCATCCTCTGGACCAAGGTGCTGGGATAGTCTGGGTGGCTCCTTCTGAATTCAGGATCCATTGAAATTTTGACAATGCAGCAATCCACCTCCTTACACAGCTACTCTTTTCTGTTGTTCTCCACAAACTCCATTACATACATGGATGCCAAAATCTGCCAATACTCTTTTGTAGAATATTCTCTCTGCCTGAGAGGCCCTCAGCAGATCTCTCGGATTCCCGTAGGTACTCAGCATAACCCAGGATTGGTTGGAGACATCAGAATGTATGGCCTCATCAAAAAGCATGCTGAGCATGGTGATGCGAGTAATAGAAAGTGATGATGCTACCTCGCTGGCAGCAGGTGACCCAGGCAAAGACAATTCCAAGAGCCCCACATTAGGGAAGCTGCTACCTGCTTGTGATCCACTCCCAGAAGAGATACCTGAGCTGGTCTGGCCAGGTATCCCTTCATCATCATGACACAGTACTCTTGGTAGCTGGTGGTTTCCGGGCCAAACAATTTCACCTCAGGGATGGCAATGATGAATCTCTCTCAAGCCACTCTAGAACTTATAGCCACGTTCCTTTGTGTGGCTTCATGACCTCCAACTGGATCTGAAATCTGGGTCTCCTGATTATCTTGAACTGGAAGACCAGTTATCGGATGATCTTCCCCCTCTGTGCCCTGAGGTCCTCTGGCTAGGTAAACTTCGGCAACCCACCCAAGGGCAGAGTTCAGTCATAGGCCTTCTCAGGGCAGGCCTATCTCTCTCTGCTTTCCAGCATCTGCTTTCATCTTTACTTTCATCCTCCTGATCTTGTTCGTGAGAGGTCTCCTCTACGATGTCACCCCAATCACAACATCTGATCTTGGAGGGAGACGGTTCTTCTTTTGCTGTTGCACCTGATATTTCCATGCAACTGGTCCCAACAGGGTACTCTCTTCTTCCGTGGCCTTTCGATCTTCTCCTGTAGCTGGTATTGGAGGCCTTGATTCTTTCTCCAGCAGGACTCCCTGACTGTTGCGTTCATGCCTGTTCTTGCCCTCACTCCACCGTCTCTACCTTAGTGGTGACTCCCTTCGGGTCTGACGGACAGATCCTGCCGCTGCTTCTCCTCGCCATACTTCCTGGAATCCCTGGGCTGGCCTGATGCTGTGGATCCGCCATGTTCCTGATGACGTAAGGGCGTGCGCATGCGTTCCAGAGTTTGTATCGGCAAAGGCGCGAACCTCGGGGGCGTCCCCCCGTAGTGACGTCTTCCGCTTCCACCTTAAAATGCTTTGCTTGCTACTTTGAATCGAGTTAGCAAGGGGATTACTTTCTCCGCTGCTCTGCCTCCACCATCTTACCCAGGGGTACCCGCTCCTTGGGGGCCCCGCTCTCTCTTCTTGATTTCAGATTGCTAAGACGGGATCCGGTACTCGCTCCATGAGGTAGGGGTGTGCATTCGTTTTGAACGCATATGTAAAACGCAACTTTTTTTTTTTAAAACTTAAAAAAGTGATGAGGCGCAACGCATCGCGATTTTCAACTTATTCAACATAGCTATGTTGAATACGTTGAACCTAAATAAACACTTAAACCCTCCACCCTCCTGACCCCCCCAAGACTTACCAAAACTCCCTGGTGGTCCAGCGGGGAGTCAGGAAGCCCCCACAAGCTGGCCAAAAGTTCCGGTTGGATCCAGCGGGGGTCCGGGAGCGGAGGCGCGGAGGAGCACGTGACGACCACGTCACTCGACATGACGCCGACGTCACGTGCTCCTCGCAAAGGAATACAGGGATGGCTTCCTGACTCCCCGCTGGACCACCAGGGAGTTTTGGTAAGTCTTGGGGGGGGGATTAAGGAGGGTGAGGGGTTTAAATTTTTATTTAGGGAACCGGTGAACGTATGGACAGACCCTCAACTTATGGAATTCTCCATATGTCCATATTGAACGAAATCGACCCTCAACTTCAACTTATCAATCAACGCAAACTTTTTGTCTGCACATCCCTACCATGAGGGCATACGTCCCTGAATGCTCAGAAGACTCCTTACTACCTGGAAGCGATCACAGACGTGAACGCAGTGAGTTCTGTTACAGATAGAAACTGGTACTCGCTCCATGAGGGCCTATGTTCCTAATTTCCGAAGGCTCCCTTCTGTCTAAGATGTTATCGCAGGTACAGAGATCGTGAGTCATTATTATAGATTGCAGATAGGAACTGGTACTCGCTCCACGAGGGCCTATGTTCCTAAAACTCTCCAAAGACTCTCTTCTATTCTATAAGCCATCTCATACACAGATATTGTGAGTTCTCATTCCAGACTGCATATAGGAACCAGCACTCGCCTATGGCTCCTGTTCCTGAATATACTGAAGACTCTGTTGCATAGAAGCCATTACAGATATCTACATTGTGAGTGTATCATCTGCTACTGGTTATGTATCCAGCATACCCTGTCTACTCACTACCTATAGTCTCTCTCTACAGCTCAGCAACCCAGAGATTGCCCTGCCGGGCACATCAGCTTACTACTGCCACCTCTGGTGGTTCTACTTCCTGTCTAATAAAGAACTATCTGTGTTTGTCTACATACTCCAGCCTAGCCGGTGGTCCCTCTCAGGATATCCTCCTGAGGGCGCGGTCATCTGCCATCGGCCCAGGGATTCACCAATTTACCTAGGTGTCATCCCTTACACTATTAGAGCGGTATTATATGACTGCCACTCTGTGGGAAGCCAATCCACCACAGATCATTAACTCTGCCTACTGAGTATTACAATTGTTAGCTCTTCCCCTTGGCAGGATGATCCATAACAGATTGCTAATCCTCTGGCGGACTTATAGCAGATTGCCACTCCTAGCAGCAGGGATTGATAGATTGTTAACTCCTCCCTCTCCAGGAGGAGATCCATAACAGACTGCTACTCCTCCCCCTACAGGAGGAGCTCGATAACAGATTGCTATCTCCGAGCAGCAGAATTATAACAGATTGCCAACTCCTTCCCTCCAGAGGAGCAGATCTACATCAGATTGCTAACTCCTCCCCTCTGGGGAGCAAATCTACAACACTGACAGATAGCATAATTGCCACTTCCCTCTGCTGTGTCTGAAGGCAAAGTTGAGTGGCCCTGGCGGGTGGTTTGATCGAATTTGGTGAATGGCTGAGGTTACGAAATCCCTGGGGTTGCCCGGGTGCTTGGATACTTGGCCCCAGTGTACAGCAGGCCCATGCACTGTTGACAATGGAGTGGTAATGGTTGTGCAGGTTGTAAGGTGCAGCAATTGGCACATTCCAGGACTCCCATCGACCGGGCTCCTTTCAAGGTGATCTTCACACTTCCATGGGGGTAAAAACATTGGTGTCTTACTAGTCTCCATAGTGGTTCCTGCTGCAACTTCAGCAGTTAATGTAGTGTTGCACACCAGGGAGCTGGCACTGCTCTCAGTACTGGTTTATTCTGTCAAGCCCTCCTCAGAGCCCCTGGTGGAATGCACTGAACTGGCCATCTGCATTCCAAATCAGGAAAGTGCATCATGCGCTTTTGTATGTGCAACAACTTCCCTCGATAAGTTGTCGCAAAGTTGTTTAGACCAGACTGCGTCTTGTACTATGTGGTGAATGTGATGACGTTCACCATGCGTCTTGGTGCCAACTCACTCAAAGATGTCAGATGTCAATGCACATCTCACTTTCCTTCTTCCTTTTGGCATGCTTTGTTTTGGCTCGGACACTTTCAGCAGGAGTGGCCTTGGCATGAATGGCACTATCTTTGTAAAGTTTGCAGCCTTTTCTTCAAATGCTTGACAACGATCAACAGTTGCAATGTGGCAATTAGTAAGTCCCATTTGGCATGATGTGCACCCCGCACTTGTTTGAATACCACATTCTCAGGTGCCATTTTATGTAACCCCATCTCCGGGTGCAGACTGCTACCCAATGAGGCTATAAAAGTATTTGTTTTGCTCTTTGGAGTTGGAACATTCCCAAGCTAGCTGTTGCATGGTCTCTTCTTTCCAGGGCCTAGATTCTTTATTGAGTGTGTGGGGAGGATTAATCCCAAGGCCCCTGTGCTAAACGTGGCTCATTTGTGTCCTTGTCCTTGTCTCTGGGGAAAGAGGTACTTGTATGTCCCAATGAGTACTGTAGGTGCCAAATAAGTTCACTGAAGTGACTGTGTTAATGTCCAAAATACATCTTTACTGATGATATGGTATGAAAGATGGCACAACGCACTATCCACAGCGCAATAGAATATGTTCTTTTACAGTATACTCTCAATCTGTGCAGGAAAGTCTAATGCCAGAGGCAGGGGACCTTCTATCCAGAGGAAGGTCTACCCCAATATTGACTGGGTAAATGTATCATCGGGACATGCTAGAGAGATAAAATTCCTGAATGGAATAAATGACAGCTTTATGGAGCACTGGTTCAGGACCGACAAGAGAGAGAGCAATTTTAGATCTAATTCTCAGTGGAGCCAGGATTTGGTGAGAGAGGTAACGGTGATGGGGCCGCTTGGCAATAGTGATCATAATATGATCAAATTTGAATTAATGAGTGGAAGGGGGATAGTAAGCAAATCCACGGCTCTCGTGCTAAACTTTCAAAAGAGAAACTTTGATAAAATAAGAAAAATAGAAAAAAACTGAAAGGAGCAGCTACAAAGGTAAAAAGTGTGCAAGAGGCATAGTCATTGTTGAAAAATACCATCCTAGAAGCACAGTCCAGATGTATTCCACACATTAAGAAAGGTGGAAAGAAGGCAAAACGATCACCGGCATGGTTAAAAGGGGAGGTGAAAGAAGCTATTTTAGCCAAAAGATCTTCATTCAAAAATTGGAAGAAGGATCCAACAGAAGAAAATAGGATAATGCATAAGCATTGGCAAGTTAAATATAAAATATTGATAAGATAGGCGAAGAGAGAATTTGAATGACCTTCCTCGCCCAGAGAGCCGTATAAATTGAGGAGGTAAATCCTGTTGCAGAAATGCCAAGAGGAGAGGTGATTTCGCAAGGGACCGAGGTTTCCCTCAGCCCCCCTGACATGTCCACCGGCAGCCAGAGGGACTATGACCCCGGACGATCAGCAGACGGTGTCGACCGATGAAGTCAGAGATGCTGGACTGCTGGGAGAAGCGACGGTAAGTTTCGAGGCACCAGGAAGCAGAGAGGTTTCAGCGCGAGAAGTTTTAACGTACGCTGAACTAGCGGGTTAAACAACCTCCGAATAGACCCCCTTGACATCAGGTGCTCGACCTGAAGCTCTGGTAAGGCCAGCAGTTGTTACCCTTGAATCTTTATGGGAATTGTCTGCGGGGTTAACACTAGCAGTCTGGGATTGCAATACCAAATTGGATTCCTTTGCTTACAAGTGAACAACAAAATTCAAACTCAAGAAAATACATTGACTGAGCTTCAATCTAGTGTTGGAAAGGTAGAGGCGGATATATCACAACTTAAAAAATTTAACTTAGCTACAAGAACCTGCCCGCGGGGAGTGCGGGCAGGTCCCCAAACTTTGCGGCCAGTCGGGCCACTGATGCCTTTCTCTCTGCTCAGCTGTTCGCGGCAGTCCCCTGCCAACGTCCTGCTCTGCGGTCCGGAGGCTGCAGCAGTCTTCTGCCCTGTGCGGCAGGGTTAAGTCAGTGCTGGGAGCCTTCCCTTGCAGCTGGGACCACCGCTGCCACTCCTGCTCTCCCCGACATGGCTGGAGCCGCTCCTGCCTCAGTCCTCATGCTGCCGGGGTTCTTAGACAGCAGGGAGGCCGTCTTTACCTTGCCTGCTCCTGCCGGTGCTTGTTGCTGCTCCTGGGGTCTTCAGCCAGCAGGGAAGCCATCCCTGCCGGTACCTACAGCCTGCCTGCGCTTCTCCTGGCTTTCTTCACGGCTGGAGCCACTTCTGTTGCCTGCCTTGCTCATCCTGGGCCCTCCATGTGGCTGGGGATGCTACCAGCCTGTCCTCTCTTCTCCCAGCTCTCCTTAGGCATGGGTGCACCTCTCTTCTGTATTTAAAGGGCCAGCCATGTGTGGCCCCCTGCAAGCTCCTCCCTGGAATTGTCCTCTTCAGCTCTATAAAAGGGCTCAGCGTTCATTCCAGCTTTGCCTTCACAAGGAGTTAGATGTTCTTGGATGTTCCTGTTTTCGCTCCAGGAGTCTTCTCTGTTCCAGCTCTTCTTCAAGGTCCCATGTTCCTTGTTTCCTGTTGGAGCTCCATGTCTTGTCCTGATCCATTTCTGATATCTGTTCTCCAGTTCCTGTTGTTCTGTGTTCCAGTCCTGATGTCCGTGATCCAGTCCTGAGGTCCGTTTCCTGTTCCTGATCTCCGTCTCCTGTTCCTGATTTCTGTGATCCAGTCCAGATGTCCTGAACCTCTGGTTCCTCATCTCCACCTTTCCTGGCATGCCATGTCGTGGTCCACGACCAGCCCCATGGGCAGGCTGTGTAGGGCGCTTCATGATACAAGGCCTTCCTCACTACCGCAGCTCAAGAAGCCAAGTCCTGTCTTGGTCCTGAATCCTTGCTTGAAGCCAAGTCCTGTCTTAGTCCTGAATCCTTGCCTGAAGCCATGTCCTGTCTTAGTCCTGTGTTTTGAACTTTGCTCACCCTTGGATTCCTTGTGCCTGCTCCGTCCATGCTACCGTACCAGCATGGTCCACGACCAGTCACTGGCGGCTTTGTAGGGCACGCCCCCCGTGCAGGCCTCTACAGTTTCTGCAACATGCCTCTCTCAGTTACTCCACCGTCTCGTCTAGAGTCTGTGTCAGTCCCAGCATGGTCCATGACCAGCCCCATGGGTGGGCTGTGTAGGGCGCGCTGCATTGCAGCCTCAACCCAGCTCTAGAACCTTGCTTCTGATACCTTGTCTACAGAAACTCGCTCCTGAGTCTTCGTCCAAGTACCTAAGTCTTTGCCTGAGTCTTTGTCCAAGTACCTACGTCTTCGCCTGAGTATTCATCTGAATCTTCATGTTCTGGTCTTCATTTGCCCCTGGCCGCCATCCGACCTGCTGCTTCTTGTCGTTACCCAGCGGCAGGACTGAAAAGGCTTGGAACGGTCAGAGGGCTGTTCATAAGACCACCATTGCGTTGTTGGACTTCCCGAAGCGTGCAGGTCTGGTGGAGGGTCAGTTCCTTCAGTCATCCTTGTCTCGCTCCAGCCTTGTTCCTGCTCCAGATTCCATCGCTTGTCTTCACTTCAGCCTCGCTCCTGTCCAGCCCATACTCGGACATGCTTTGTCTGCCTCGTCACCTCTTCGGAGTTCCTCTGGGGTCGAGCCGTGACTCAAGGTCATACAATCCCCTGGAAAGTGGAACCGCTCTCTTAGCGCTTCCCTAACAGCTGCTCTCTCTAGAAGACTTGAACTGCTGGAGAATTGGAACCGTCTTCTTAATCTAAGACTAATACATTTTCCTAGAATAATACGGGAAATGCCAATAACTATGTTTAAAAGATATCTTACAGAAGTCCTTCTTTTGCCTGAGCCAAGATTTCCTTTAATAAATAAGGCTTATTTCCTCCCTGTGCAAAACCGTTCAAATGAACAGGCGGCTCCCCCTATTGATCTTCAAAATTTGACTAATTTCCTTGAATCTGCCATAAAGATTATTGACTTTTCCACACTTTTAGTTTCCTTGATTATAGAACAGGATATTATTGGATTAATTATATTATATTTCAAAAATTTAAATACTTTGTTCCATGGCAGTAAAGTCCATATGTTTACGAATATCTCAAAGATAACTCAGGAAAGACGAAAGGGATTCCTGAATATGAGGCAAGAGGTGATATCTCTAGGGGCAACCTTTCTACTTCGATACCCCTGTATTATCAAGAAAGAAGCAGATATATTTAATTTTTTTCCCCAGAGCAACTAAGGGTTTATATGGATTCCAATGTTCCCCAGGGCACCCCATAACTTCAGTGAAACATTAAAGAATACAGTGTCAGTTATTAGAATAAGCCCTATATGAATTTTTTTTCTTTTTCCTAAAGTGTCCTCGAAAGTTTGCCTCCCAGTTGGTACTATAATGAGAATTGGTTACTACATTAGGAGTTTAATTTTCTATTATTTGTTAAAGTGAAGTAACTTATTTCTATCTAATGTATTGTAACATGTTTCCTTTATACTGTATAATACAATTGTATTAGAAAAGTAATAAATAAAGAATTTTAAAAAAAGGAGAGAATTTGAAAAGAAGTTGGTCGTAGAGGCAAAAATTCACAGTAAAAGCTTTTTAAAATATATCCAAAGCAGAAAGCCTGTGAGGGAGTCAGTTGGACCGTTAGATGATCGAGGGGTTAAAGGGGCAATTAGAGAAGATAAAGCCATCGCAGAAAGATTAAATTATTTTTTTGCTTCAGCGCTTACTGAAGAGGATGTTGGGGAGATTCCCGTATCAGAGAAGGTTTTCATGGGTAATGATTCAGATGGACTGATCCAAAGCACGGTGAACCTAGAAGATGTGGTAGGCCTGATTGACAAACTGAAGAGTAGTAAATCACCTGGACCGGATGGTATACACCCCAGGATTCTGAAAGAACTAAAAAATGAAATTTCAAGCCTATTAGTAAAAATGTATAACCTATCTTTAAAATGTTGTGGGTTTTTTCATTTCTTTTATTTTTTTAAAGGTGCATTCTATTTAATTAAAAAAAAATGTATCCAGAATCCTCCCTCTATCCTTCCCCATTATTAAGCAATTCAACCCGACCACCCAAGCTCAGCCCACCTGAGGCAACACTAGCCCACCTTCGCAAGCCTTCCTGGACTCACCAAAATGTCCATGGTAGATTAGCGGAGGCCCAGGAGTGACCTTCCACTCCTGGGCCGGCAGCTGCCATTAGTCAAAATGGCACCAGTCGCTCTTTGCCATTATCATAGGACAGGGGTTACCAGTACCATTGGTTAGCTTCTATCACTTATAGGTGAGGAAAAGAAGATTGAATTTGTAAGTGGGAACAAGTAGGAAGCAAATGAAGTGACTTGAGAAGATGGGCTATATAGGTTTAGTGATAGTGGTGGAGAATAAGTCACATAGCTGAATTTTGAATAGACTGTAGAACTGTTTGCAGTAGTTTAAGTGGCAGGTGATGAGAATGTGGATAAAGTTTCTTCCGCATCTCCCCTATCCTCTATTCCAGGGGTCCCCATACTTTTCAAGGAAGGGCCACATAGGAAATTTCAAATCACCAAGAAGGTGGGGGGGGGGGGGGGGGCGGGATTTATCTCCTTGGAATTTCCAGAATGAGGCTGGGGTTGGGGTGGACCAGATCATAGTCTGTTCAATGAAGGGAGGAAATCCCTTTGGATGATTTTCAATACTTGGAAATAGATGAAAAAGTGCTTTCAGTGATGTGGCAAAAAACATGCCAGTAAGTTGGCAACCTTGCTATACTCTTGAGAACTCTGCTTTTAGCTTCCTCCTTCTTATACATCTGATCTCTCCCCCTCTCCCCCAGATTCATGCATGCAGAGTGTGGCAAATCTCCTCCCCTTTACACTCTTACTACCTCCCCCTTTCATTCATACCCTTCCTTCCCTTCTCTAACTCACCTCTCACTAATCTCATCCTTCCACTCATTTTCTCCTCTCCCTCTAATCATACTGCCTCGCTTCCCTCCCTCCCTCCCCCTCACCTTCTCTCATTCTCCTCTCATTCTATATCTGTACTTTCCCTCCCCTGATCTTCTGTTCCCTTTCTCCTTTCTCTGTTCCTTCACTCACCTTCACTCCTTCTCATCCTACTCTGCTCCCTCTCAACCTACACTCTCTCCTCACTCTCCACTCTGCTCTCCCTCTATTGCCTTCCCCCTCTACCATGCCCCCTTCTTTTCCCTTCCTTCACTCACTTTACCCACTCTCCTGTCACCTTAGTCCCTTCCCTTCCCTCCTCAGCTCCCTCTCTTTTCCCTTTTCACCCCTTCCTTCATTTGCCCTAACCTCTCTCATTCTATTCCCTTCCCATTCCTCACCCCACTTCCCCCTCCAGTCACTCACTTCTTTTCCCTACCTTCCCTTCTCTCACAAACCTACTGCCCTTCACATTGGCAGGACCTGGGCCTCCTTGCTAGTGATTTGTTCAATACTACAAGTCCAAGAGTCTAATCCTGCTGGTGGGTCATGACCTTCCTGCTGGCAGCTTCCAACAGTGGCATATATCCAGGCTCTTCTTCTGTCACTGGCGGGGCCTGCTCTCTCTGCTGGCAGCCTCCAACAATGGCAGGGTCCAGGCTCCTTTTCTGCCACTGGTGAAGCCTTCCACTCTCCGCCAGCAGCGCCTATCAATGGCATGGTCCTTGCACCTGTTTTCCCCACCAGCCACAGTTTAATATATATAAAAAATATACTTCTTCTGAGCCATTTCTGGCTGCCTGAAGGAAAAGTCAAATCAGCTCAGTGAGATGGGTCTGGCCAGTGGGACATAGACTGGGGGCTCCTGATCTATTCCATTCCTCCAACAACTCCCTGTACTCTAGTAGTCACATCTCCTTCATCCTGAAACCTACAATACACGTTATGAGAGGAGCCTTTTAAATCTCATGTAAGCTAATGGCTTGAGAGAGTTATTGAATACACATTCTGTGCCATATATTGGTGCTTATTACAGGCTCAATAAGGGATAATAGAGGGGGGAGGTAAGAGGGAGGAGAGAGTGAGGGGAGGGGGAGTGGGAAGGAAATGGACCGAACATTTTTTTTAAATGTAGCCCGCAACGGGCTTAACGGCTAGTCAGATATAAGAGATATATAAGAGATTGTTAGAAGTGGTGATACAGAGGCGTTATATGGATTATAAAATTGAAAGCATTGGATATTGATGGCTCCTGACGAAGCATTCACATGCGAAACACCGGATGCTGTTGAGCCCGAGCCTATCAAGTCCATGAGCCTTATTGAGCCTGTAATAAGCACCAATATATGGCACAGAATGTGTATTCAATCACCGTTAATATAAGTTGGCATTTAAAATATCTTTTTGAAAAATTGATGTTGGTCTAAACCACAAATGATTGAGTAGTCCAGATGGCATCTTAAAGGCATTGAGGCATGTTGTCAGGCTTGCTGATGCGGTAAAAAATAACACTAAAAATTCTTTAAAAATAACAAAACTTTTGAAAATAAAAAATTAAGTAAAAAAGAAACTAATCATTTTCTATTTTTGGATTGGTAATTGAATATTAATATTCTTTTCAAGATTTCCTTTTTCTGTAAGTTGAGTTGTGGTGGGAATCTAATTGGCACTTTTTTGTGATATAAATAAAATTAACCAGTTTACCAATTAGTCCACATGTTTTCCCAGTCCTTCTCCAGATCATTGAGACCTTTCTGTTTTTTCAGTCTGAACTCCCCCAGTTCATCCAGACCTCCCACCTAGCCTGTAGTACACAATAAACACATTTAATATCACTTACGCTAGATAATTAGGAAGTGTAAAAATAAGTAAGTAGGTTGGAAAATGCATGTTCATAAATATCTTTAAAATAGCATCTTATGCACATAAGTGTTGGACCATTCCCTGAATGTCCCTAGACTGCCCCTTTTTTATGTTCATATATATTCATGCAAAAATGAAAATACATGTGTATTTTCAACTTTTATTAAATACAGAATACTCAAATAGAGGCTACTTACGCACATATATGCAAATTTTTACACATGTAAAGTTTTGAAAATTCACCCTAATATTTTTTTCTCATAATCCCTCTTGCCCTGGACAGTATTACTTAAAGCACTGTATTTCCATACTCTTGTTCTAGTTGATTAAGATTGATAAGAAAACAATGGGAAGGAAAATGTGTCATGCCTATATGAAATATGTGTTTTGTTTATTTTTAGAAAATATCAATTCTGCTAAGATAGTCAAGCATTGAATTCACAAAAAAGGTAGGCAATGGGCTTCATCTAGGCTGTTAAATATACATTGCCTAATTCCCTTATGTAAATTATGCCTGCACAATAAAGCATTCTGCTGCAAGCTATAATTTCAGAGTGCAGTCAAAATGAGAGTTTTGGGAATGAATGATTGTGCTTTTCTTTGCAATGTTATATTACCTATAATCTTACATTAAATAGAGCAGTATTAAAGAAAATGTTTTATTTTCACACATTTGCTCCATTTGAAGTAGTATTATGGGTAAATTTAAAAAATGTTGAATTACTACAAAAGAAAGCTCCTATCATGATAAAACACGAGATGATTTACCTATGTTAACAAGAATAGATAATGTTATTTTGATAAATTCGCAAATCCCTTCCATTGTGCACAGTCCACGACAATTCCGAATGTGGAGAGGGGGAGAGAGAGAGAGAGAGAGAGAGAGAGAGAGAGACTTGCTATAGATCCTACTCCCTAGACAGGTATTTGTATCCCCATGGTAGGCCCACCTAGTAACTTGAGGTGGGGATTAGGTATGAGCGAACAGAACAGTGGTCTCTTGTGAAGATTTGATGACCTTCGGAGTGAGGAAACTCACTCCAAGAAGAGATTTGGGCAATGTTCTCTCAACCTAGCTTGTTTCAAGCTAGGTTGAGAGAACATTGCCCAAATCTCTTCTTGGAGTGAGTTTCCTCACTCCGAAGGTCATCAAATCTTCACAAGAGACCACTGTTCTGTTCGTACGTCTCATGTTGAATGTGAAAGTGGCCCCCAACCCCCTACGCTCATACCTAATCCCCACCTTGAGTTACTAGGTGGGCCTTCCATGGGGATACAAATACCTGTCTAGGGAGTAGGATCTATAGCAAGGTTCTCTCTCTCTCTCTCTCTCTCTCTCTCTCTCTCTCTCTCTCTCTCTCTCTCTCTCTCTCTCTCTCTCTCTCTCCCCACCTGAAATAGGCCTTATGGGAGACATCACAAATGGCAATGAAACCTTACCATAGCTCTTCACAGACAGGCTAACTCCTCCTATTTTATGAATTTGCATCGCACCATACGATATGGTGCAATCACATGCGTTAACAGGGTTTTTTGCATGTGATACGCCCTTAACACATGTGAAAACGCCTTATCGCATTTTGATAAATGACCCCCTTAGCAAGAAGTTACTCTACAAGAAATTCCAAAGAAATATTCTATGAAAACCCATAAAGGACAAGGGAAGGATAGGGGCAGATATTAAAATCTACACCCGATTTTATAACATGCGTGTGCAGCCGCACGCATGTTTTAAAATCCAGGGTCGGCGCATGCAAGGGGGTGCACACTTGTGCACCTTGTGCGCGCCGAGCCGCGCAGCCTTCCTCCATTCCCTCCGAGGCCTCTCTGAAATTGGAGCAGCTTCGAAGGGAAGTTTCCTGCTGCCCCCCCCCACCTTCCCCTCCCTTCCCCTACCTAACCCACCCCCCAGCCCTACCTAACCCCCCCCCTTACCTTTAACTTGGAGGTTGCGCCTGCCTCCGGGCAGTCGTAGGTTGTGCACGCCGGCCAACAGTCGGCCCGCGATCCCTGGCACAGCGGCAAATGGCTGCTGTGCCTGGATACTCCAGCCCTGCCCCTGCCCCGAACCACCCCGCCCACTCCCTGCCCCCTTTTTCAAGCCCCGGGACATACGCACGTCCCGGGGCTTGCGCGTGTCGCCGGGCCTATGCAAAATAGGCTCAGCGATACGCGCGTGCGGAACCCTTTGAAAATCCGACCCATAGGTTTTTGCTTCAACCAAGACTTTAACAGACCATATAATTTAAGCAGGACTTATTCTTCATTTTTTTACATTTTCTCATATGTAAGATGTAAGTACATATGAAACAAGGATTGCTCAAAGAAGAAAGCAATGTCACATTCATAGAATAAATGAAGATCAATGTGTAAATGAGCATATATGCTTAGTAATTTGCTACATTGCAGATAGATTCCAAATCCTAGTTTAGAATCCTGCAAAGAATTGGTGTGAAGGGTTCATGGGAGAAGGGGGAGGAAAGGAGATTGTGAATATCAGAATTTTGATATTTTTAATTCTGCACCTTTTTATTTAATAATGTAGATTTTAAAAAAAAATTCTTATATAGTTTGATGAAACTGGACTAATGATTTGCTGCTTCTCACCCAACTCCAGAATACTGGAAACTGAATTTTAATTTGTGAGCAATCTACCAGCCAATAGAGTGAATGATACATCACTCCAAAAAACTCACACATCCTTAAAAGTAGCCAAAAAAACCATAACCCACAAAAGCCCCAACGTATGCACAGTTGATCATCAAAGCTAGCACAAATGGGCGTGAAACCCACCCAACTGGCAACACTGGTGGTTTGGAAAACATTTTTTTTCAAGTGGCACTGCTTTAAATGTTATTTTTGGCTTCCTTGCACAGCTAAGGTGGATTGCTTGACTTGAAAGTGTTTTTTTTTTACTCATGCTTTTTTGGGCTTGCTCTGTATTTTTTTCTGAGTGACCTGTTCTAATTTTATGTTTTTATGTTTAGTTTTTTATTTTAATTGTTTATGTGTCTTGAGTTGTCATTCTTAAAGGAAAAATTTGGTAATTTGTCATAAAACTAAACCCAGCTGAGGACTGTTGATGTTTTTGCATATTTTGATTAATCATGATTATTATTTGATGAACTGTTTAATTTGTCTGATAGCCATGCATTTACAAACAAATGTTTAAACTATTTCCATCTTACTTGTTATAAATGTAGAGCACCTAGAAGAAATGTAAGTTTGGTAAATAGGAAATTGGACAATCCTGAATTTTTAATACCTATTGATTTTCCTGTTTTTAATATGGCATACATCATCACTAGGTCTGTTAAGAGTAAATGATCAACATTTCTTTCTTTCATAAAAGATAAAACTTGGATATTTTTGGAATCTCTGAATCTTTGCATTGAGTTGCTGACTTGGTTATACTGAACCAGCTGTGTCCTCCCAGAGAAAAGTATTGTCATGAACCAAACCTTGAAAAAAATCAGGTAGAAACATAGACCAGATTTGTATATACTCTGTTGAAGCAGGGAGGATAGCTTTCAAAGAACAGCATGTGAGTTCATATGTGTGCATATGGGTTCGCGTGCACATGTATGGGAATTTTACAATGAGTTCACATAAATGTGCACAGAATATAATATAAACTTAAGTTGCATGTGTAAGTTGCATGCACACATTATGTGAATTGTACACATGAAAATTATTCCATGACATGCAACTTCCAGTTTTTCTGAGTCGGTTGGACAATTAGATGACCATGGGGTTAAAGGGGCTCTTAGGGAAGATAAGGCCATTGCAGAAAGACTAAATGAATTCTTTGCTTCTGTATTTACTAATGAGGATGTTGGGGAGATACGGGTTCCAGAGATGGCTTTCAAGGGTGATAAGTCAGATGAATTGAACCAAAACACTGTGAACCTGAAGGATGTAGTAGGCCAGATTGACAAACTAAAGAGTGCAAATCACTTGAACCAGAAAGCATGCATCCCAGGGTTCTGAAGGAAGTATGAGGGTAAGTCAGTAAGTAAGTCACAAATATACATGGGATTAATATTCATGAAATTTATTTAAATGCAAAAGATGAATTATTTACTGTGAAATATACAGAATATAGTCACAAACAGTAGAGATGTGAATCGTGTGATCGATTGTCTTAACGATCGATTTTGGCTGGGGGGGAGGGAATCTGATCGTCGTGGTTTTGTTTTTTTTAAAATCATTTAAATCATAAATTGGGGGAGGGCGGGAAAACTGGCACACTAAAACAACCCTAAAACCCACCCCGACCCTTTAAAATAAATCCCCCACCCTCCCGAACCCCCCCCAAAATGTTTTAAATTACCTGGGGTCCAGTGGGGGGGGGGGTCCCGGTGTGATCTTCCACTCTCGGGCCACAGCTGCGTTAATATAAATGGCGCCGGCGCCATTTTGGTTCCTGTCCCCCGATGTCACGAGTGCAGGAGACCGCTCCCGGAACCCCACTGCACCCCCAGGGACTTTTGGCCAGCTTGGGGGGGCCTCCTGATCCCCAAAAGACTTGCCAAAAGTCCAGCGGGGGTCCGGGAGCGACCTCCTGCACTCGGGCCGTATTGCTGTATTGCAAAATGGCGCCGGCCATACGGCTGGCACCATTTTGCAATACGGCAATACGGCCATACGGCCGGCGCCATTTTGCAATACGGCCTGAGTGCAGGAGGTCGCTCCCGGACCCCCGCTGGACTTTTGGCAAGTCTTGTGGGGGCAGGAGGCCCCCCCAAGCTGGCCAAAAGTCCCTTGGGGTCCAGCGGGGGTCCGGGAGCGATCTCCTATGCTCGTGACATCGGGGGACAAGAACCAAAATGGCGTCGGCGCTACCTTTGCCCTGTCATATGACAGGGCAAAGGTAGCACCGGCGCCATTTCTATTAACGCAGCCGTGGCCCGAGAGTGGAAGATCACACCGGGACCCCCCCACTGGACCCCAGGTAATTTAAAACATTTTGGGGGGGATTCGGGAGGGTGGGGGATTTATTTTAAAGGGTCGGGGTGGGTTTTAGGGTTGTTTTAGTGTGCCGGTATTCCCACCCTCCCCTTCCCCTTCCCCCTCCCCCGATTTACGATTTTTTATGATAAATCGAGGGAATTCCTATTGTATCGCACCTCTAACGATTTTTGACGATTTAAAATATATCGGACGATATTTTAAATCGTCAAAAAATGATTCACATCCCTAACAAACAGTTTTTCTGGAAAAACCATCTACTTTTCAACGTATTCGCCGCGAACATTTATACATTTGTCCCAGCGTTTGAAAAGTCCATCAAAACCTTCTGCATAAAAGTCTTTTGGCTGGCATCGTAACCAGCGCTTCAGCTCTTGTTCAACTTCTTCATCGCTGGTGAAATGTTTATCACCGAGATGGCTTTTCAGTTTGCCAAACAAGTGAAAATCGCTGGGTGCCAAATCCGGACTGTATGGTGGATGTTCAAGAACTTCCCAGTGCAGGTTCGCAATTGTCTGATGAGTCTCATTCGAAGTGTGTGGTCTGGCATTATCATGAAGAATCAGCACTCCTCTTTTTTCCAGATCTGGGCATTTTCTACGAATAGCTCCTTTAAGCTTTAATAGAGTAGCACAGTAAGAAGCCGAATTAACAGATTCACCACGCTTCTGAAAAATGGTTAAGAGTATCCCATCTCGGTCCCAAAACACAGTCAACATCACCTTTCCTGCAGAAGGCACAAGCTTGAACTTTCTCGGTGTCGGTGATAGTGGATGCTTCCACTGCATGGAATCGCGTTTCGCTTCTGGTTGATAGTGGTGCACCCTCGACTCGTCACCAGTAACAATACGTGCCATCATTGATTCACCTTCGTTTGCATAACGACAGAGATTTTCCAAACAGACACCCATCCGGTTGTTCTTATTGTCTTCGGTCAGCTGTTTGGGAACCCATCTTGCACAGACTTTGTGAAAGTTCAGTGCATCGTGCACTAAGGAATATGCTAATCCGTGCGAACACCCAATTTCTTTGGCAACTTCGTCAATTGTTACCCTCCGATTAGCGTGAACCATCTCTTCAACCTGCTTCACAGTTGCCTCTGTCGCAATCTCTACAGGTCGACCAGGTCTGGTTTCGTCGTTCACATTGGCACGTACTTGTGCAAATTTATCGTCCAGTTATAAATTGCTTTACGCGAGAGACATTTCTCTCCATATACTGGATACATTTCTTTATGAATGTCTTTTGCCACTAAGCCCTTAGCCCATAAAAATTGGACAACAGCTCGTTATTCTTCGACCGTACAATCTATCAACACGGAAGCCGTTTTCCTTGTGTACACAGCCCCTGCGCATGCACAGTTTAAATAACTATTTATGTACATAAGTACTTCTAAGGTGCTGCCATCTATGGAATATGATGACAACATTACAGATATATGTTTTATTACCTTAGTAGAGAGATTTGTGACTTACTGACTTACCCTCGTAAAAAAAAGAAATTTCAGATCTATTAGTTAAAATTTGTAACCTATCATTGAAATCATCCATTGTAACTGAAGACTGGAGGATGGCTATGTAACCCCAATATTTAAAAAGGGCTCCAGCGACAATAAAAATCACAAAGCATATAGAAAGACAATGTTTAATGGATTACATCCAGCATGGATTTGCCCAAGGGAAGTCCTGCCTCACAAATCTGCTTCATTTTTTTGAAGAGGTTAATAAACAAAGGTGAACCAGTAGATGTAGTGTATTTGGATTTTCAGAAGGGGTTTAACAAAGTCCCTCTTGAGAGACTTCTAAGAAAACTAAAAAGTCATGGGATAGGAGGCAATTTCCATTCATAGATTACAAACTAGTTAAAAGACAGGAAACAGAGAGAATGTTAGAATACCAGTAGTTTATGTGGACCCAATTGGTAGAATAACAGCCTTACCTGGGTCAGCCAAGAAGACAGCGATCCTACACCCAGTAATGGATAGTCCCAAACCACCCGAGTGGACGACAAGCAAGATAGATCCAGAGGCAGTCTGAATCCCCAGGGCAGGCAGCAAGACAGGTAATCCAGAGACAGTCCGAGTTCAAGGGCAGGCAGCAGATAAGGCAAAACCAGAGACAGTCCAAGTTCAAGGGCAGGCAGCAGACAATAGGGATGTGCATTCGTTTTCAATTAATGTGCAATCCACAACAAATAAGTCCCTGTTCGTTTGATTTGTGGGTTCACGAAATGCATGGTAATCCCCTACAAATGAAACATATCATATTAGTTTCATTCTTTTGGTTCACAGTGCTTTCTTAGCGGCCGTTTGAAATAGGAGAAGGCCATGTGGGAGTATCCAAAGCAACAACCAGCCCTTTCCTGTGAGTCATAAGTGACCTCACAGCCTTGGCATAGAGCGGGCACGGGGAAAGACGCTACGTACCTGGAACTCACAGAGGGAAGCGTGCTCTGCCGGACGACTCTGCGTCCCGTGCGGTGGGGCGGGGAGGAAGGCGGCACCTGCCTGCCGATTTCCCTGCCCCGGGGACATCGATCCATCCGGAGTGCCGGGCGACCCACCCACCCTCTTTCTCCCTTTCAGGGAAGCCGGTATTCTCTCGGCTCCTGGCTCCCCAATGGGATGAGAAAAGGAGGAACCGGGCCCGTCGGTCGAACGCGCCGCGCGTCCAGAGGCACGCAGCGGTCACCGGTGCGGGTTCATCCCGGCGCTGTGGAAATGCGAGAATGGTGTACTCCCTCTCTCGTGCCCCGCGCTCACCGTGGGTGGCGTCGAGGCAAGGTCTTGTGGTATTCTTGCCACTATCATGGTTCCTCAGTGTGTTGGTGCTAGTCTTTCTGCTTCTTTGTCCCTTTATCGGTGCTTTGTGGTTTTTTCTGACACTCTTTCTGCTTGCTATTTTCCCCCTTCATTGTGCTATAGGATATTGATGCCACTTGTCTTGCCACTTTGCCTGTTGTGCTGCCTTCGAGGGTTCATGCATCTGTTATCAGTGATCTCTTTTGAAGCTATGGTGTGTTTTTGACACTCTAGCTGCTGCTTTGCACCTCTGTTAAAGCACTTTTGCCACTCCTGGTACCCCTTTGCCCCTTTAAGAACATAAGAACATAAGAACATGCCTTACTGGGTCAGACCAAGGGTCCATCAAGCCCAGCATCCTGTTTCCAACAGTGGCCAATCCAGGCCATAAGAACCTGGCAAGTACCCAAAAACTAAGTCTATTCCATGTTACCATTGCTAGTAATAGCAGTGGCTATTTTCTAAGTCAACTTAATTAATAGCAGGTAATGGACTTCTCCTCCAAGAACTTATCCAATCCTTTTTTAAACACAGCTATACTAACTGCACTAACCACATCCTAAGTCTGGCCTAAGTTTTGAACAAACACTGGTGCCCAGCTCGGGACCATGTTCTGATACCTGTGCCTCAGCCTCAATATCTGGTTGCTGTTTCCAAATGCCTGGAGCTCTCCCTAGGCCAGGGCCTGGGCCAAGGCCAAATACTGGGACCTGGTCTGGAGCTGGGTCCTGATGCTTGGGCTTGGCCTAGGCTGGCGCCCAGGCCAGAGGCAGGGTCCCGATGTCTGTGCCTTGGCCTGGGATCAGGTCTCGTAGGTTCTTTTCCTATTCATCTTCTTTCTTCAAATGATACTGGCCATTGTAAAAATAACTCCAGCGTATCCTCCTTGGTGGAAGGCACCATTTTGGTGTTTGGCCTCCAGGCAGGGCTTTAGCATAGGGCCTGGGTCCAGGCTGATGCCCAAGTGTTGGTACCCAGTCTCCAGACCAGGCCCCAGGCCCCAGGCCCAGGTGAGTTTTCACCTTGGCTGAGGCCCAAGTATCAGCACCTGGCCTCCGGGCCTGTCTCAGGTGTTGGGATTCAACCTACAGACCAGGCCCTAGCTTGAGCTCTGGATCCAGGCCCTGGCCTAGACCTAGGATCTGGTGTCAAGACCAGGCCTTCAAGCCTGGACTTTGCTTAGGGCCTACGATGATGTCTCGGCAAGCTACCATGGCCTAGGCCTACATAAGGCCAAGGCTTCCGCCTGTGCCTGTGCCTAGGCCTTGTCATTAGATCCCGCAGTCTGGGTATGTCATGGTCAGGGTATGTCGGGGCCAGGGAGAATCTTGGCCCTGGCATTTTTTGGGTTGGTGAGTTGGGTGATAGAGGTGGGGGTCTCGGGAGGTTCTGTTTCTTTTTTTTTATCCTTTTTTTTTTTGTTGAATGTTTATTTTGTTATTTTTTTAAACTAAATAAATGAAATAAACATTAAACAAAATGAAACTCATGGGTGAAACCCCCCAAAAATGAAACAAAATGTTTACTTTTTCATACTCCTAGTATATTTACAGTGTGTACACTTTTCTTTTTTGCAGCTATTCTAGATAATGACTCTGATACCCCAGGACCAAATTCCCTCTGACGGGCAGGTGGAACTCCCGGGTGCTCTCTTCTGGCCTAGAAGATGACATTGAAGAGGAGAAGGGAGTAGTAGATAAACATGCAATGTCATGGCATGGACACCAGGAGGGGCACTAGGAGGAGGAGATGAACCAGCATACTCTGACTCAGTCACACATGCCAGTTCTGTGGGTGCATGCAGCAGAGTTGGAAGAGGGCAGATCAGCTGAGGAAGACTTCTCTTACAGTGAAGAGGAGATGCAGACCATTCCAGATGAGAGGCATGTAATATACCTGAATGTTCTAGTGGTAGAGGAGATTGGTTGCCTCATATAAGACCTACCCTGCCTGAAGGATGTGGTAAAAGAAGAGATGTAGGGTATGCAGCAGGAGCTAAGGGGAATTTGCAAACAAATGGAGGCTCAGACAGAACAGATGGAGGTCCAGACAGTTGTGAGGAGGGAGATATTATAGAGGATGCCCACCTGCCAGCTGCAGCCCCCACCAGATATGTACCTCATGTTGCCTCCATGGATGGAGCCCCCACTAGCTATAGCAGCTTCACCTATTCCTTCACCATCTACCATAATGTTTGAACCTCCACTTCTGCCACCACCACCTGCAACGAGGCAGTTGGCAGCATTACCTTTACCACCATGGATGGATTTAGAATTTTGCTACCTCCTAAGCACTTTTGGTGATTTCACCCTCCCATATCCTGTAAGGGTCTGTTATAGGGTAGTAGAGGGTTATTCTCTGATAAATGAGTTTCAACAAAGCTGGAATGCAGCAAATCTTAGCCAACTGGCTGCCCCTAAATGTTTACCACCCTAGGCACAAGCATAATAGATACCTATTGACAAATCTAGGGCTAAACACCACCACCTTGACCACTTCCACCAGAGAGAGATAAGCTTCCACTTCTCCGAGGCCACATGTGACAGACGAGATAGGCCTACCATTACTCCTGGTTCATACTAGCAGCTGCTTCAGAGTCCTCCAGGCCCCTCAAGTAGCTATCTTAATGAACCACTGCTCCCAGGTCCTCCGAGGACAGTATAAGCTACAATAGAACCCCTCTGTGGAAGAGCACCATGACTGGACAGGCCAAAGGAACAAAGCTTCTACCACCCCATAAAGGAGTCCAGCCAAGGAAGCCCAAACATTATTTATTATATACTGACATATCACATCAGTTAACATTCAGGTACTGTAGGTATTTCCCTATCCCCAGAGTGCTTACAATCTATGTTTTGTACCTGAGGCAATGGAGAATAAAGTGACTTGCCCAAAGTCACAAGGAGTGACAGTGGGACTCAAACCCTGGTTTGCTGGTTTTTAGTCCACTGCTCTTACCACTAGGCTATGCCTCCTCAGCATCATATTGAAAACTCCATGTAAATAAATGTTCCTTCACCTTCTAATTAATCTTTGAACACTATATAAATAAATGCACCTTCACCTCAAAAGTTTCTTTGTATCAGAGTCTTCTTTCCTGTATAGTCTGCTGATGAGTATAGCAAAGTGTCTTCTGTAATTCCTCCTGACTCGGGTAGTGTGCTTCCTCTTACTCCTCCTCCTCTTCCTCTTTTTCATCTATATAATCTTCTAGTCTCTCTGGAAAAGATAGCCCTCTGCTTTGGACAGGTTAAAAAGCATGCAGCAGACTAAAAAGATATCATAAACGTTAGCATTATTGTAGGGAAGGCATCTTCCAGATCTGTCTAGGCAGGGGAATGCATTTTGAGTAGGCCAAATGTTCTCTTAATGACTGGCTGGTCTGCTGGTATGCCCTGTTGTAATGAATCTCTGCAGTGGTCTGTGAGTTAGTTAGAGCAATCATGAGCCAGGTTTTGAGTGGATATCCTCTATAACCTATAGGGGAGAACACAGAAAAGAGTAGAGTTTGTTATCCTTTAGTGTTGGGCAAGGGGGAAGCTCCCAGGTTGAAGATGGAGTGGTCCTCCTGAGCCAATATTGTAAATCCATCTAGATATGAGGAAACCAAAAGAAGATATGAGGATACCAAAAGAAGATATTAGTAGCTGTGTAATGGTAGTGGTGTGATGATGGAATGCTATCCCCTCCGATCTCAGACAGGAACCTTGCTTGCTGACTTTTAGGAAAAAACTCAAGACTTGGCTGTTTCAACAAGCCTTCCCCTAACCTAGGCCTGCCTCAGCTAGTCCACAGATGCACATTCTAAGGCCTTCTATTCAGTTCACGACATCTCAGACATTGTAATTGTTTTGCTATAGTTACTAAGTTACCTTCCTACTTCTGGCTTCTTCTTTCCCCAGTTCCATTAACCTTGTTTTATTGTAACTTTTGCATTATCGTATATGTTAAGGTTAATGTTATAACCCCTGTTCTTTGTAAACCGATATGATATGATCTGTATCATGAATGTTGGTATAAAAAAGTACAAAATAAATAAATAAATAAGTGCATTCCTATTTAATGTAATGTAATAAATGACTGCTTCATGGAGAAATTGGTTCAGGAACCAACAAGAGAGGGAGCAATTTTAGATTTAATTGTTAGTAGAACGCAGGATTTGGTGAGAAAGGTAACGGTGGTGGGGCCACTTGGCAACAGTGATCATAACATGATCAAATTTAAACTAATAACTAGAAGGGGGACAATAAATACATCTGCAGCTCTAACACTAAACTTTCAAAAGGGAAACTGATAAAATGAGGAAAATAGAAAAAAACTAAAAGTGCAGCTGCAAAGGTTAAAAGTGTTTAACAGGCATGGACATTGTTTAAAAATACAATCCTAGAGGCACAGTCCATATGTATTCTACACATTAAGAAAGGTGGAAGGAAGGCAAAACGATTACCATTATGGTTAAAAGGTGAGGTGAAAGAGGCTATTTTAGCCAAAAAAAAATCCTTCAAAAATTGAAAGGAGGATCCATCTGAACAAAATAGGATAAAGCATAAGCATTGTCAAGTTAAGTGTAAAACATTGATAAGACAGGCGAAGAGAGAATTTGAAATTAAGTTGGCCATAGAGGCAAAAACTCATAATAAAAACTTTTTAAAATATATCCGAAGCAAGAAATCTGTGAGGGAGTCAGTTGGACCATTACATGACAGAGGGTTTAAAGGGGCTCTTAGGGAAGATAAGGCCATTGCAGAAAGACTAAATGAATTATTTGCTTCCGTGTTTACTAATGAAGATGTTGGGGAGATGGTTTTCAGGGGTGATGAGTCAGACGAACTGAATGAAATCACTGTGAATCTGGAAGATGTAGTAGGCCAGATTGACAAACTAAAGAGTAGCAAGAGTAGCATACCATCCTTCAGTACCCTAGGATGGTATGCATCCTAGGGTACTGAAGGAACTCAAAAATGAAATTTCTGATCTATTAGTTAAAATTTGTAACCTATCATTAAAATCATTCATTGTACCTGAAGACTCGAGGGTGGCCAGTAGGGATGTGAATCGTGTCCTCGATCGTCTTAACGATCGATTTCGGCTGGGAGGGGGAGGGAATCGTATTGTTGCCGTTTGGGGGGGTAAAATATCGTGAAAAATCGTGAAAAATCGTTAAAAATCGAAAAATCGAAAAACCGGCACATTAAAACCCCCTAAAACCCACCCCCGACCCTTTAAATTAAATCCCCCACCCTCCCGAACCCCCCCCAAATAACTTAAATAACCTGCGGGTCCAGCGGCGGTCCGGAACGGCAGCGGTCCGGAACGGGCTCCTGCTCTGAATCTTGTCGTCTTCAGCCGGCGCCATTTTCCAAAATGGCGCCGAAAAATGGCGGCGGCCATAGACGAAAAAGATTGGACGGCAGGAGGTCCTTCCGGACCCCCGCTGGACTTTTGGCAAGTCTCGTGGGGGTCAGGAGGCCCCCCACAAGCTGGCCAAAAGTTCCTGGAGGTCCAGCGGGGGTCAGGGAGCGATTTCCCGCCGCGAATCGTTTTCGTACGGAAAATGGCGCCGGCAGGAGATCGACTGCAGGAGGTCGTTCAGCGAGGCGCCGGAACCCTCGCTGAACGACCTCCTGCAGTCGATCTCCTGCCGGCGCCATTTTCCGTACGAAAACGATTCGCGGCGGGAAATCGCTCCCTGACCCCCGCTGGACCTCCAGGAACTTTTGGCCAGCTTGTGGGGGGCCTCCTGACCCCCACGAGACTTGCCAAAAGTCCAGCGGGGGTCCGGAAGGACCTCCTGCCGTCCAATCTTTTTCGTCTATGGCCGCCGTCATTTTTCGGCGCCATTTTGGAAAATGGCGCCGGCTGAAGACGACAAGATTCAGAGCAGGAGCCCGTTCCGGACCGCTGCCATTCCGGACCGCCGCTGGACCCGCAGGTTATTTAAGTTATTTGGGGGGGGTTCGGGAGGGTGGGGGATTTAATTTAAAGGGTCGGGGGTGGGTTTTAGGGGGTTTTAGTGTGCCGGCTCACGATTCTAACGATTTATAACGATAAATCGTTAGAATCTGTATTGTATTGTGTTCCATAACGGTTTAAGACGATATTAAAATTATCGGACGATAATTTTAATCGTCCTAAAACGATTCACATCCCTAGTGGCCAGTGTAACCCCAATATTTAAAAAAGGCTCCAGGGGCGATCCGGGTAACTATAGACCAGTGAGCCTGACTTCAGTGCCGGGAAAAATAGTGGAAACTATTCTCAAGATCAAAATCGTAGAGCATATAGAAAGACATGGTTTAATGGAACACAGTCAACATGGATTTACTGAAGGGAAGTCTTACCTAACAAATCTGCTTCATTTTTTTGAAGGGGTTAATAAACGTGTGGATAAAGGTGAACCGGTAGATGTAGTGTATTTGGATTTTCAGAATGCTTTTGACAAAGTCCCTCATGAGAGGCTTCTAAGAAAACTAAAAAGTCATGGGATAGGAGGTGATGTCCTTTTGTGGACTACAAACTGGTTAAAAGACAGGAAACAGAGAGTAGGATTAAATGGTCAATTTTCTCAGTGGAAAAGTGTAAACAGTGGAGTGCCTCAGGGATCTGTACTTGGACCAGTGCTTTTCAATATATATATATATATATATATATATATATATATATATATATATATAAATGATCTGGAAAGGAATACGATGAGTGAGGTTATCAAATTTGCGGATGATACAAAATTATTCAGAATAGTTAAATCACAAGCGGATTATGATACATTACAGGAGGACCTTGCAAGACTGGAAGATTGGACATCCAAATGGCAGAGGAAAATTTAATGTGGACAAGTGCAAGGTGTTGCATATAGGGAAAAATAACCCTTGCTGTAGTTTCACGATGTTAGGTTCCATATTAGGAGCTACCACTCAGAAAAAAGATCTAGGCATCATAGTGGATAATACTTTAAAATCGTCAGCTCAGTGTGCTGCAGCAGTCAAAAAAGCAAACAGAATGTTAGGAATTATTAGGAAGGGAATGGTTAATAAAACGGAAAATGTCATATTGACTCTTTATCGCTCCATGGTGAGACTGCACCTTGAATACTGTGTACAATTCTGGTCGCCGCATCTCAAAAAAGATATAGTTGCGATGGAGAAGGTACAAAGAAGGGCAACCAAAATGATAAAGGGGATGGAACAGCTCCCCCATGAGGAAAGGCTGAAGAGGTTAGGGATGTTCAGCTTGAAGAAGAGATGGCTGAGGGGAGATATGATATAGAAACATAAACATAGAAACATAGAAATGACGGCAGAAGAAGACCAAATGGCCCATCTAGTCTGCCCAGCAAGCTTCACACATATTTTCTCTCATACTTATCTGTTTCTCTTAGCTCTTGGTTCTATTTCCCTTCCATCCCCACCTTTAATGTAGAGAGCAGTGATGGAGCTGCATCCAAGTGAAATATCTAGCTTGATTAGTTTGGGGTAGTAGCCGCCGCAATAAGCAAGCTGCACCCATGCTTATTTGTTTTCTCAGCTTGGAGAAGAGATGGCTGAGGGGGGATATGATAGAGGTCTTTAAGATCATGAGAGGTCTTGAACGAGTAGATGTGAATCAGTTATTTACACTTTCGAATAATAGAAAGACTAGGGGGCATTCCATGAAGTTAGCAAGTGGCACATTTAAAACTAATCAGAGAAAATTCTTTTTCACTCAACGCACAATAAAGCTCTGGAATTTGTTGCCAGGGGATGTGGTTAGTGCAGTTAGTGTAGCCGAGTTCAAAAAAGGTTTGGATAAGTTCTTGGAGGAGAAGTCCATTAATATCTATTAATCAAGTTTACTTAGGGAATACCCACTCCTATTAATTGCATCAGTAGCATGGGATCTTCTTAGTGTTTGGGTAATTGCCAGGTTCTTGTGGCCTGGTTTGGCCTCTGTTGGAAACAGGATGCTGGGCTTGATGGACTCTTGGTCTGACCCAGCATGGCAATTTCTTATGTTCTTATATTCTTATGTATCTAGAAGCCAGCCCCAGTAATGTACCCTTCCTGGAAATGGTCAAGTATTCCTGACTGCAAGAGGATGTCAGCACCATGAATGGATCCTAGAAAACTGGGCACAGTGTCCAAGATTATGGTCTTGGCATCACAGACTACCTGAATATCAAGGGAGAAGAAACCCTTGTGGTTTTAGTAGGTGGCCTCACCATCTACTGGTGCCCTTATAGAGACATGAGTGCAACATAGTGTGGAAACATGCAAATTGGTAGAACTGATTCAGTATTTGTTATTGCTGCTATATACTCCAAGGGAAAGAGATATACTATATATTGGTGTGTTTTCCTGAGAATCGCTGCCAGGAATTGAATTATACACATGGAGGTGACAGATTGACTTATTGTAACCATGTGAGGTTTGCTTTATTAAGAAAGCTTTTCCCATATTCTGTAGCTGAACCCAGTCTCTCTATTTCTTAATAATCTGGTTTTGCATCAGTTCTCTCTTCCTTCTGAAACATTTACCACATTCAGAACATGTGAATAGTCTCTCATATGTATGTTTTGTCTGTCTGTATTTCTTCAGTCTGATTAAGAGATGTTATGGACAAAATGATGCAGTATAACAAACAAATAGGGTAGTAGAACTAGGCTGGGATTGTAGAGGGATAGAGCAAAATGAAGAACCATAAAACAGATGAATTGGGAGAAGCAACTTTTTTTTTTTCATTTTTCACGTTACAGGAACTATAAAACCAAAATGGTGCTGGCTGGCCTTTGCCCCCAATATATGATAGGAGCTACTGTTGCCATTAGGTAGTACCTGTCTCTTGATAGGGGAAAATGGCTGTTATAATTTTGGAAAATAGCGGCTGACAGGTTCAGGAACAGTATGGTCATTCCTTGGCTCTCACTAGACCATCAGGGTGATTTGGGTAAGATGGGGTGGGTCAGGTTTGTAGGCTAGTGTCGGTGATTTGGGGTTTTGGCAGCCAGGGGAGACTTTAAAATAATAAAAAATAAATTTGGGTTAGGAGCAGGATATTTGAATGGGGTCCTTACTCCAAATATTATGTTTCTGGTAGAACTTCGGCTGCCCGCCAGGAATGGCGGGGTGAGACTGGGGTTCTTTGGAGATCCCCATGTTATGAGGTTTGTCAAGGGAACCTGTGCACACTATTTGCAAATAGTGTGCATTGTTTGCAAATAGTACACATGAAAAACAGTAGAAAAAACACAAACTTTTATGTTTTTTTTATCTTTTCATTTAAAAATAACATGAAAAGACATCATCAGTAATGTTATTGACATTATCTACGTTTTCTCTAACAAAATTGCATCCCTAATTTTGACCATTGTCTGAGACAAAGAAACTTGCGTTTAAACTCCTGACTATCCAGTCTAGGTGCCAACCCTAAAGGCATCTCTCTTATGGTCGATAGAATATCCAATAAGGTATGGGCCATCTATAGACTGGGTGTGCAGCACAGCCCACTTTCACTCTGATGCTCAGTCCCCACTACAACTGCTGCCTGCCCTGCCTCAGCCAGATCCCACCAGTAAGCCATCAGGGAGAGTTTAATGTGCATAGCATTTGGGGAAATCCAATCCCTGGTGAAATGTACACTACACTCTGCTTTAGCCATTTGCTCCTGGATGTATACAGGGAAACATATTGCTTCATTTAATGTTATGTAGAGAATTTATAGCAATGATGTCCAATTATTTGTCCCAGTCTTCATGTCTAGTACTTTAAATCTGCTATTCCTCTGTCTGAAAGCTATTAATACATGGTTGAAGGACAACAACTCTCAAAGGCAGCTCCTAAATTTTAGAATACATTTCCTATCCATCTGTGGCTAGAGACTGAGAATATGAAATTTAAAGCTGAGTTAAAAACCTACCTGTTTTTTAGGCTAGTATTTTTGTAAACCTTCTGATTCTTATTGAGGATTCATTATCAGGCTAATTGTGTCTTGTTTTACTATTTGTCTTGTCATTTTTATTATCTGTTTTAAGAGTTTGATTATGTATGTACCTTTGTAAATCACTCAGAGCCTTGTGCACTGAGCGAGCCATACATTTTAATAAAGTAAATGTAACCCTTGCACTGTGGGGGTCAAAGACTTGTCATGGCCGGGGTGGGTATTAAATTTTGTAGTCATGAATAAAGGCGGCAAGTAGACTGATGTTGTACCAGAGCGACACGGCTTAACATCCAAAAACAATTTATCTAACAATAACTATCATGTTATTCAAATAATATTCAAGTTTATTTGTATTATACCTTGTTCAAACTCTATATGTGCACATTCACAAATTATAAGATATTATGATAAACTTCTCTTTAATAAATATTCTCTTACAGTGTGAAATAGCAATTAAACTCTAAATAAGAAAATGACTATCTGTATATCACCATCAGATAAGTATTCTTTTTATAACTACTCCTGTCTAATTTAAGTCTAAAATATGTATTTACTTCAAGGTCTTCAAAATTTAATCCTTTCCATTTCCTTTTCAGTTCTACTTCAATGCAAGTCTTTATAAAGATAAGTAATTTCTGTGTCTGTTGTGAGTCTTTTATATTATGTGTTGAACTCAGGCCTGGCCATTAACTTGTTTTAAGTTTCTTGTACTTGTCTCTTTTTGCTAACTTCTTTCTTCTTTCGTGACTGGCCAGTGCTGTATCTCTTTTCTTCTTTCTTCTTTTCTTCTTTTTGTACTATTCTTTAAATAACTCAAAATATCTATCTCCTTATCACACTTCTGGAACTCTAGTAGAGTAAGTCAGTGGGTTCCCTGAGTGTATAGTGTTGTAAGCTAATTGGTACTGTTAAATATCTAGCTATTAAACAAATAATAATTGTCATTCCTATCATAAGATCAAAAGAATTGCTTTGTATATTCTCAGCTTTTCTTTCATCTTCTATTTTCAATCAATTTCATCAATTACGGTACTCTCTAGAGTTGCTCTATTATGTGATACAACTCTCCAATAAATCGTAGAAATATTAAAAATGTTTACATAAATTAAACTTAAAAAACTCAATATTCTGCTCTTTCATACACCATTAATTACAAAGCTATTCTTTTTAAAATTAATTGTTTCCCTAAACGTTTAAACTTTATAATTTGAAGTGATGATTGATAAGCACCTCCTTCCTCATTGCAAGTCAGCTCCTAACTGATGCTTTCTCCAACTGTCTCTTTCTTTTAGCATCTAGAAGTATTCCTGCTTTCGATGATGTCATTACAGTAAATAGTTCTATGGATCACCTGTTTATTATCCTTCTTACTATTTATCAGCTTCTCTCTTATTTTATTTTTAATACTATTAGTGTTGTTTATTTTTTAGTACATTTCATGAACTTTTAACTTTTGCTAATTTTGGATTTGCTTTGACTTTGCTTGATGTACCTGCGCTGACAAGTTTACCTGTATGTAGGGAAGCCAATGACATGCTCACCGGTATACAAACTCTCTTTCTTTAGTTTGTATGTACGATTGTGGGCTTGCTAGTGCTGATGTTTCATGTGTGCATCCGTGATGTCGCTAATGACATAACTTAACCTAGGGCCTCATTTTCCAAGGAGTTACCGTGCGCGATAAATTCGCAAATCGCGCTAACAGCCGTTCACGCGGAGCATATGTAAAGTGAGAAACAGTTATCGTGTGCGGTGAAACAGCCGCAGTGTTAGCGCAGCTCCTATCGAGGGTAATAGCTACAACCCTTTCATTTGCGTTACAGGGCAAATTGGAGAGAGAGAGAGAGAGAGAGAGAGAGAGAGAGAGAGAGAGAGAGAGAGAGAGAGAGAGAGAGAGAGACTTACTATAATGTCTATGCCCTAGACAGGTATTTGTATCCCTATGAGAGGCCCACCTAGTAACTCGAGGTGGGGATTAGGTAAGAATGAAACATAGAAACATAGAAATGACGGCAGAAGAAGACCAAATGGCCCATCTAGTCTGCCCAGCAAGCTTCACACATTTTTTTCTCTCATACTTATCTTTTTCTCTTAACTCTTGGTTCTATTTCCCTTCCACCCCCACCATGAATGTAGAGAGCAGTGATGGAGCTGCATCCAAGTGAAATACCTAGCTTGATTAGTTAGGGGTAGTAGGGGTAGTAACCGCTGCAATAAGCAAGCTACACCCATGTTTATTCCCTTTACCCATAATGTAGGGGGTTGGGGCCACTTTCACATTCCACGTGAGACGTACGAACAGAACTGTGGTCTCTTGTGAAGATTTGAAGGCCTTCGGAGTGAGGAAGCTCACTCCAAGATGAGATTTGGACAATGTTCTCTCCACCTAGCTTGATGGACACTCTACCTGGGCAACAACAAGCTAGGTGGAGAGAACGTTGCCCAAATCTCTTCTTGGAGTGAGTTTCCTCACTCCGACGGCCAGCAAATCTTCACTAGAGACTACTGTTCTTTCCGTAGGTCTCATGTTGAATGTGAAAGTGGCCCACAACCCCCTACGCTCATACCTAATCCCCACCTCGAGTTACTAGGTGGCCCTCCCATAGGGATACAAATACCTGTCTAGGGCATCAGCATTATAGGGAGTGTCTCTCTCTCTCTCTCTCTCTCTCTCTCTCTCTCTCTCTCTCCAATTTGTGACTCCAGTATTGTGATATTGGAAAATGAGGCCCCTAGTCTGAACTTACAGATTCTTCTTAGTCATTTTTATTCACTATCACTGTTCCTGCAATTGGCTTCTTTTTGCCCTTGTTTCGTCTTTTTTGGGGCTCTCTGTGGTCCCGATTGTCATCTCTGCTCCCCAGCCAACACTCCTGTGGTTGGGAAGCCAGCCTCCGCATTACACTTATTTATTTATTTTATTTATTTAAATTCTTTTACTATACCAATCCTCAAGACGCGGTCTTATCATACCAGTTAGAACAGGGGAAACCAATTAACAACTATATAGAAGGTAAGAAGTTACATCAAACAGGGAGCGAAAAATATGGGAGCTGGAGTACAGGAAAGATATTTTAAAACGATATCACGTGAAGAGTGCTAAAATAGTCATTGAAAACAGTGAAAACAAAAGACAGCGATACAAAATCAGCTAGATTAAGCTCGGCTGTGGGTTAATCTTAGGTAATTATTCACAATTATTCATAAATCTTGTGGATGGGGGAAGCATGGAGGGGTAAGCAGGGGGGGAGGTGGGGAGGCAGGGATGGGGGAGGGGAGTAGGGAGGCGGTCAAGGGTGAGAGACAATGTGTTTGATAAAATGTTCCTTCAACCGTAAGCTTGAGTGAACAGCCAGGTTTTTAGTTTCTTTCTGAAGGAGAGATGGCATTGTTCCTGGCATATATCCGGGGGAAGCGAATTCCAATGGAGCGGACCCGCTGTCGAAAGTGCTCGCTTATGAATGGAGTTGTGGACCGAGGATTTGTTAGGGGGGGGCCTTGAGAGAACTTTTGTAGGCGGATCTGATCGGTCTTGCAGACGTATGTAGTTCGAGAGGGATGGAGAGTTGGAGTGTGGATTGCTGGTATACAGATTTGTGGATGATGGTGAGAGTCTTGAATAGTATTCTATAATGGATGGGTAGCCAATGAAGGATTTTTAGAATAGGTGTGATGTGGTCCTTACGACATGTGTTTGTAAGGATCCTGGCCGCTGCGTTTTGCAGCATCTGTAGAGGTTTAGTAGAGGAGGCGGGAAGACCGAGTAGTAGAGCGTTGCAATAGTCAATCTTTGAAAACAGTATGGCTTGCAGCACTGAACGGAAATCCTGGAAGTGTAAGAGCGGTCTTAGCTTCTTCAGGACCTGTAGCTTAAAGAAGCATTCTTTAGTTGTAGCGTTAATGAACTTTTTGAAATTCATTCTAGAGTCAAGGGTGGCCCCAAGGTCTCTAACCTGGCTAGCTAGCGGAATAATTGTATTATTGGCGAAGGGGTTGTCATCGTTAGGGGAGATAATCAGGAGTTCCGTTTTGGAGGTATTAAGGACCAGGTTGAGACTCGAGAGAAGGTTGATGGCGTGTAGGCAGCTGTTCCAGAAATTTAGAGTAGATGAGATGGGGTCCGAGATGGGGATTATGATTTGCACATCGTCCGCGTAAATAAAGTGGGTAAGGCTGAGGCTGTTTAGAAGCTGGCATAGAGGGAGTAGATATATATTGAACAGGGTAGGGGAAAGTGAAGAACCCTGTGGTACTCCTTGTTTTGAAGGTATGGGGTGGGATTCTTTGTCATTAATTTTAACTTTGTAGTGCCTGTTGTTTAGAAAAGATTTGAACCAGAGCAGTGCAGAGCCAGAGATGCCTATTTCCTTTAGACGGTTGATGAGGATAGAATGGTTAACCGTGTCGAATGCCGCGGAGATGTCGAGTAGGGCTAGCAGGTATGATTGTCCTTTGTCAAGGCCCATCAGGATGTTGTCCATTAAAGAGAGAAGAAGGGATTCTGTGTTAAGGTGTTTCCTGAAACCGAATTGAGAAGGGTAGAGAATGTTGTGAGAGTCAAGGTAGTCTGTGAGTCGGATGTTGACCAGCTTTTCCATTAGCTTGGCTATAAAAGGTAGGTTTGCAATAGGGCGGAAATTTACCGGGTTAGCTGGGTCCAGGTTGGTTTTTTTTAGTAGGGGTTTCAGGGAAGCAATTTTTAAAGAGTCAGGGATGGATCCTTGATTGAGGGAGCAATTTATAATGTCGGCCAGAGGTTTCGCAATGGTGTTAGGAATGGTGAGAAGTAGTTTGGTCGGTATTTGGTCCAATGGGTGTGAAGAAGGTTTCATTTTCTTGATGATTGATTCGATTTCCAGGGCTGATGTAGGTTCAAGAGATTCTAGTGACTGTTCGTGGATGGATGGTGGATGATTTTGGCTTGGTGGGAGCGAGGGAGTAGATGAAGTGTTGGATGTTGCCAGCGGGGCAACATCCAACACTTCCTGCACTTCTACACTTCCTGCACTTCTACACTTCTACACTTCCTGCACTTCTATCATGGCTCTCTTTTATAGCAGGGAGGCAGGAATCAGTCCAACACCTCCAGGTCTGTGGGGTCTCTACCTCCCCCCTGCAGCAGCCAATGCACCCTCACTTCACCCGTGTATTTCTCTCTTCTCTGCAATGCAGTCTTTCTCTTGTAGCAGGGAGGTAGGAGCCAGCACAACACTTCCTGATCACTGTTGGATCTCTCTGTCAGGCCGATACAGTGAACGCCCGCTCTCCCGGTGCGCGCACAGGCCACTCTCCTGTGCGCGCAAATCTGGATACAAAAGAGGGCCCGTGGCAAAAAGAGGCGCTAGGGACACTAGCACGTCTCTAGCGCCTCTTTTTGGACAGGAGCAGGGCTGTCAGCGGGTTTGACAGCTGACGCTCAATTTTGCCGGCGTTGGTTCTCAAACCCGCTGACAGCCACGGGTACGGAAACCGGACGCCGGCAAAATTGAGCGTCCATTTTCAACCCGCGAGCTGCGGGCCGATTTCAAAATTTTCTTAGCTTTTTAAAACTTTTTAAAAACTTTTTTTTTAATTTTTTAACTTTTTTTTTAACTTTTTTTAACTTTTGGGACCTCCGACTTAATATCGCCATGACACGCTAGCGTCCAACCCCCCCGAACCTAATAGCACCCACAACATGTAAATGCATGTTGATGGTCCTATTAGGTATTCCCGTGCGATTCAGAAAGCAAAATGTGCAGCCAAGCCGCACATTTTACTTTCAGAAATTAGCGCCCACCAAAAGGTAGGCGTTAATTTCTCCGGGCACCAGGAAAGTGCACAGAAAAGCAGTTTTTACTGCTTTTCTGTGCACCCTCCGGCTCGCGGGTTGAAAACCGGATGCTCAATTTTGCCGGCGTCCTGTTTCCGAACCCGTGGCTGTCAGCGGGTTTGAGAACCAACGCCAGCAAAATTGAGCGTCGGCTGTCAAACCCACTGACAGCCGCCGCTTTTGTCCAAAAAGAGGTGCTAGGGACGCACTAGTGTCCCTAGCACCTCTTTTGCCATGAGCCCTCATTTGAATACAGAATCGCGCGCACAGGAGAGTGGCCTATGCGCGCGCCGGGAGAGCGAGCATTTGCCCGCTCTCCCGCGACTTTTACTGTATCGACCTCTGTGTGCATATGTCTGCCTTCAGACCCTCTCTCCTCTGGCAGTGCCACGGCTCTCCTTGTCACATGAGCCGGCAGACATCGGGAAGTGGCAGCACTTTTTCTTCCAACATGGGACTCTATATCAGGCCGCTTCAGTTCTCCATGCATCATGGCACCAGCATTACAGCAGCTACTTGGCATCGATGCCATCGCATCTATGGGCCTTCACTCCCAGCCTCAACAGTCCTTCTTTTTTTTTTTTTAATTTCAGAAAGTATCTGTCTGATCATGGATGTGTTTTCCATCTTAGGAGGGCCGAACTACGGTGTGGCTATTAGAGATGTGAATCGTGTCCTCGATCGTCTTAACGATCGATTTCGGCTGGGAGGGGGAGGGAATCGTATCGTCGCCGTTTGGGTGTTTAGAGTATCGTGAAAATCGTTAAAATCGTGAACCGGCACACTAAAACCCCCTAAAACCCACCCCGACCCTTTAAATTAAATCCCCCACCCTCCAGAACCCCCCCCCCCAAATGCCTTAAATTACCTGGGGGTCCAGCGGCGGTCCGTAGCTAAATCGGGGGAAGGAGGAGGGCAGGAAAACCGGCACACTAAAACACCCTAAAACCCACCCCCGACCCTTTAAATTAAATCTCCCACCCTCCCGACCCCCCCCCCCCAAATGCCTTAAATTAGCTGGGGGTCCAGCGGCGGTCCATAGCTAAATCGGGGGAAGGGGGAGGGCAGGAAAACCGGCACACTAAAACACCCTAAAACCCACCCCAACCCTTTAAATTAAATCCCCCACCCTCCCGAACCCCCCCAAAAGCCTTAAATTACCTGGGGGTCCAGCGGCGGTCCGGAACGGCCTCCTGCAATTGAATCGTGTTGTCTTCAGCCGGCGCCATTCTGCGCCGCCATTTTGCAAAATGGCGGCGCAAAATGGCGGGGGCCATAGACCAACACGATTCGACTGCAGGAGGTCGTTCCGGACCCCCGCTGGACTTTTGGCAAGTCTTGTGGGGGTCAGGAGGCCCCCCCAAGCTGGCCAAAAGTCCCTGGGGGTCCAGCGGGGGTCCGGGAGCGATTTCCTGCCGCGAATCATTTTCCGTACGGAAAATGGCGCCGGCAGGAGATCGACTGCAGGAGGTCGTTCAGCCGGGGTCCGGAACCCCGGCTGAACGACCATTCTGCGCCGCCATTTTGCAAAATGGCGGCGCAGAATGGCGCCGGCTGAAGACAACACGATTCAATTGCAGGAGACCGTTCCGGACCGCCGCTGGACCCCCAGGTAATTTAAGGCATTTGGGGGGGGGGTTCGGGAGGGTGGGGGATTTAATTTAAAAGGTCGGGGGTGGGTTTTAGGGTGTTTTAGTGTGCCGGTTTTCCTGCCCTCCCCCTTCCCCCGATTTACGATTTTTTGACGATAAATCGGGGGAATTGGTATTGTATCGTGGCCCTAACGATTTTTGATGATTTAAAATATATCGGACGATATTTTAAATCGTCAAAAAACGATTCACATCCCTAGTGGCTATCTTTATTCCCCTCGCTCAGAAGCAGTGAGTCTTCTCTCTACTGTTTTAGTGTTTTGCGTCAATTCTGTCCTTTCCGTCTCTTAGCAGCAGATCTGGGCCTCTTCTTTTCAATAAATCTGTGCCTTCTTTTCCCCACTGTGCTATCTTCTTAATCCTGGGGTGTGCTAGGAAGTTTGTTGGTACTCGGTTTTCTTTTCTTTTTTTTATCTTCTTTCCCTGATTTTAATTCTTTTTCTCCTCTTTTATTTACAGGTCTCTGCCCTTCATTGGACTGGCTGTGGCCTTTAGCCTTTGGCAGTATTTGTAGCTTTACATAGCGCTGACTGATATTAGCCTTTGCTCTGCTGCTGTCACTGCCCTCGGCCCTCTCAACTCAGGCCTCACCAAATTAGGACCCATTCAGACATCATCACCCTCCCTGGAGCCCAAGGATCAGGTAAGTCTTATTTAAAAAATATAAATATATATATATATTAGGATACCCCTTTTACATAAAGCAGTGTTGAACATGAAGAAAACTGAAATATGTTGGCTTAGCTGCCCACTTCCTTTGCCTTCAAATCTAATGCTACAGCTTGATAAAGTTAATTTACCCTTTTAGGAGTCTGTTTGTAGTCTTGGAGCTTTGCTTGATTCTAAGTTCCCAATGTGAAAAATAGATAAATTCTGTGCTGAAGCTTTCTTTTTTATAAACTGTGATTAATCAGTCAGATTAGGTTCCTGGTAATTAATAATTACTTTAGGGCTCTTGATCAATGGTTGGTTTTAGAAGTCAAGGACTACTGCAATGTCTTAAATGTACAGTAGCCTACCAAAGAATTGGATGCATGCTCTTCAAATATTGCAGAATGTAGCTGCTTGTTTGATCACTGCTGATCATATTAGAGACCACATTATCCCAAAGTTGAAGGAACTCCACTGGCTTCCCATTAGCTATGGAGCTAACTTTAAAATACTTGTTATGATTTTCAAAGCACTACAAGGTGAAGATCTCACGTGTCTTTCTGAGAATGTAAAAAAAAATTGTACCTTCTAGGAATCTTTGATCTTAGGATAAAAATGTGCTACTTATTCTGACTGTTAAATCAACTTAAAGACAAGAAGTACAAAATTGCACGTTCTTTGTTAGGCCTTCCCTCTGGAACTCCGTTCTTGCTCTGGTGGAAGGCCTTGCAGATTATAAAACCTTTCAGAAACATGTCACAGCTCAATTTTATGCCCTAGCATTCAATTTATTTGCTTGACTTTTATTTTTCATAAGTTTTATTCTAAGGGTGTCAAATTTAAATGTTTAATATTTTTATATGGTATTTGTTTCCTTTTTAATATATTTAATTGTCATATGATTTAAATTGGTTTATTTTATTTTAACATTTTAATTATGTAATTAGTTATTACATTTATTTTATATAATTAGTTATTTGTGATATGTATGTGGTTTTGTTTTAAGTGTTAGCTTATTAATTGGTGTCCATATACATTATTATTTAAATTTCAATATGTATGTTTAAGATGTATCCCGCTTAGAACAGCATAGTTTGCATAACAAACAAATATAAATATACATTCTTTATTTGTCTCACAATCTAGATATGTAACTTAGGCCTAGATTTTCTATCTTCGCCCAGCTTCCTGAATCGCGCGGTACCGGGGGGGGGGGGGGGGGGGGGGGGATGAAGCAAGGGGCGAGCCTACGAAAGCCGGCAGTGATCACAACTCCGAGGTGAAAGGTGGTGCTATAGGGCGCGATATTGGCGTCGATAAGGAGTCTTAGCTTTCGCTGTCAGTGAAGTCGTCATGGAGTCCGCCCCGACTCCTCCCCTTCTGGAGTGGACTCCGCCCAAATTTAGATATTGCACGCGAAAAGGGACTTTTCACATGCGAAAAGACCCTTATACATAAGAACATAAGAAATTGCCATGCTGGGTCAGACCAATAGTCCATCAAGCCCAGCATCCTGTTTCCAACAGAGGCCAAACCAGGCCACAAGAACCTGGCAATTACCCCTTAGTTAAGAATTGGCAGATGATTCCTTTTGTGGCTCAGGGAAGCTAACCAAATTGGTAGTGCAGTAATAATGGGAGACTTCAATTACCCAACTGATAACATAAAGAGTCAATAATTATCCACTGTGATCCATATTATCAGCAACAGAAGTGGAACAAAATTATATTTAGAGATAATGGCTAAAGAAGGCGTCAGCTAACCTGACGTTGTGTGAATTCTTACAGAGACACCAACCGGTCTTTTCAATCATTCGCCTTCTTTTAAATTTATTTAAAAGTAAATAAATACATTTAAAAGAAGGCGAATGATTGAAAAGACCGGTTGGTGTCTCTGTAAGAATTCACACGTCAGGTTAGCTGACGCCTTCTTTAACCATTATCTCTAAATATAATTTTGTTCCACTTCTGTTGCTGATAAGACTTCAATTACCCCAATATAGACTGGGGTAAATGTATCATCGGGTCACGCTAGAGAGATAACGTTCCTGGATGGAATAAATGATAGCTTTATGGAGCAATTGGTTCAGGAACCGACGAGAGAGGGAGCAATTTTAGATCTAATTCTCAGTGGAGCACAGGACTTGGTGAGAGGTAACGGTGGTGGGGCCGCTTGGCAATAGTGATCATAATATGATCAAATTTGATTTAATGACTGGAAAAGGAGCAGTGTGCAAATCCAAGGCTCGTGCTAAACTTTCAAAGGTGGAATAAAGACAAAACAATTACCAGCATGGTTAAAAGGGGAAGTGAAAGAAGCTATTTTAGCCAAAAGATCTTCATTCAAAAATTGGAAGAAGGATCCAACAGAAGAAAATAGGGTAAAGCATAAACATTGGCAAGTTAAATGTAAGACATTGATAAGACAGGCTAAGAGAGAATTTGAAAAGAAGTTGGCTGTAGAGGCAAAAACTCACAGTAAAAACTTTTTTAAATATATCCGAAGCAGAAAGCCTGTGAGGGAGTCAGTTGGACTGTTAGATGATCGAGGGGTTAAAGGGGCACTTAGAGAAGATAAGGCCATCACGGAAAGATTAAATGATTTCATTGCTTCGGTGTTTACTGAAGAGGATGTTCGTGAGGTACCCGTAATGGAGAAGGTTTTCATGGGTAATGATTCAGATGGACTGAATCAAATCACGGTGAACCTAGAAGATGTGGTAGGCCTGATTGACAAACTGAAGAGTAGTAAATCACCTGGACCGGATGGTATACACCCCAGAGTTCTGAAGGAACTAAAAAATGAAATTTGAGACCTATTAATAAAAATTTGTAACTTATCATTAAAATCATCCATTGTACCTGAAGACTGGAGGATAGCAAATGTAACCCCAATATTTAAAAAGGGCTCCAGGGGCGATCCGGGAAACTACAGACATGACTTCAGTGCCAGGAAAAATAGTGGAAAGTGTTCTAAACATCAAAATCACAGAACATATAGAAAGACATGGTTTAATGGAACAAAGTCAGCATGGCTTTACCCAGGGCAAGTCTTGCCTCACAAATCAGCTTCACTTTTTTGAAGGAGTTAATAAACATGTGGATAAAGGTGAACCGATAGATATAGTATACTTGGATTTTCAGAAGGCGTTTGACAAAGTTCCTCATGAGAGGCTTCTAGAAAAAGTAAAAAGTCATGGGATAGGTGGCGATGTCCTTTCGTGGATTGCAAACTGGCTAAAAGACAGGAAACAGAGAGTAGGATTAAATGGGCAATGTTCTAAGTGGAAGGGAGTGGACAGTGGAGTGCCTCAGGGATCTGTATTGGGACCCTTACTTTTCAATATATTTATAAATGATCTGGAAAGAAATACGACGAGTGAGATA
The DNA here is from genome assembly GCF_901001135.1 of Rhinatrema bivittatum. Taxonomy (NCBI): domain Eukaryota; kingdom Metazoa; phylum Chordata; class Amphibia; order Gymnophiona; family Rhinatrematidae; genus Rhinatrema; species Rhinatrema bivittatum. The sequence continues at coordinate 454,801,296 of NC_042617.1, read as the reverse complement.
ATCAAATTTGCAGATGACACAAAATTGTTCAGAGTAGTTAAATCACAAGCAGATTGTGATAAATTGCAGGAAGACCTTGTGAGACTGGAAAATTGGGCATCCAAATGGCAGATGAAATTTAATGTGGATAAGTGCAAGGTGATGCATATAGGGAAAAATAACCCATGCTATAATTACACAATGTTGGGTTCCATATTAGGTGCTACAACCCAAGAAAGAGATCTAGGTGTCATAGTGGATAACACATGAAATCGTCGGTACAGTGTGCTGCGGCAGTCAAAAAAGCAAACAGAATGTTGGGAATTATTAGAAAGGGAATGGTGAATAAAACGGAAAATGTCATAATGCCTCTGTATCGCTCCATGGTGAGACCGCACCTTGAATACTGTGTACAATTCTGGTCACCGCATCTCAAAAAAGATATAATTGCGATGGAGAAGGTACAGAGAAGGGCTACCAAAATGATAAGGGAAATGGAACAACTCTCCTATGAGGAAAGACTAAAGAGGTTAGGACTTTTCAGCTTGGAGAAGAGGCGACTGAGGGGGGATATGATAGAGGTGTTTAAAATCATGAGAGGTCTAGAATGAGTAGATGTGAATCGGTTATTTACTCTTTCGGATAGTAGAAAGACTAGGGGGCACTCCATGAAGTTAGCATGGGGCACATTTAAAACTAATCGGAGAAAGTTCTTTTTTACTCAACGCACAGTTAGACTCTGGAATTTGTTGCCGGAGGATGTGGTTAGTGCAGTTAATATAGCTGTGTTTAAAAAAGGATTGGATAAGTTCTTGGAGGAGAAGTCCATTACCTGCTATTAAGTTCACTTAGAGAATAGCCACTGCCATTAGCAATGGTTACATGGAATAGACTTAGTTTTTGGGTACTTGCCAGGTTCTTATGGCCTGGATTGGCCACTGTTGGAAACAGGATGCTGGGCTTGATAGACCCTTGGTCTGACCCAGTATGGCATTTTCTTATGTTCTTATGTTCTTAGGTTCTTTCTTTCACCTTGCTCTCCAATTGGTGCTTGTTGGCAGTGAGACATACCTTTTACTTGCTTCACATCAGTAAAGATTAATCCCAAATTTAAAAGCTGATGATGCCATCTTTCAATCACAGTGTTCTCTGAGAATACTTGTCAATAGGGACTTTCTTCTAATAATTTGTGTTATGACTATCAGCTGCGGCTGCCCGCAGCCGACCCAACTCATGTCATGTGCTGCCCTGCTCTCCTCTCCGGGTGAACTCTCGGCTGTGGCCAGCCGCTCCCAATGCATGCCGTCTATCTTCAGGGACTTCTCATAGCGGCTGGGACGCCGCCAACCTCCAGGGCCTTCCAAGGCGTGCACGCACGCCACTGAGTCTACCTTTAAGGACGCTATGGCGGGAACCTCAGGGGCGTCTCCTATTGATGACATCACAGCTGGGATTCATAAGCACCGCCCTGGGCCTGCACTAATCGATTTGGCAATGATTCACTACTGGTGCTTGTTCCTGTCTGCCCGGACATCTGTTCCTGCTTGGATCTCTACCTCGGTTCCTGGACTCTGGCTTGGGTACCTGCTCCTTGGGGACCTGTGTGTGCTTCACGGGAAACTTGTCTCCAGACCTCCCCACTCCTCGGGGTGGTCCCTGCACCTCTACAGAGGTCCTGCCTGTTGGCTTCCCCGCTCCTCGGGGTCACCCTGGAACTAGCTTACAGACTCTTGTTCCACACTTCTCCGCTCCTCGAGGCCATGTCTCTGCCTGTGCCTACGTCTCTACCCCAGTTACTTCTCTGCACTCCCCTGCTCCTCGGGGCAATGTCTACATCTCTACACTGCAACTGGCTCTGCACTTCCCCGCTCCTCATGGCCGTGCCGATGTCTTTACACCAGAAACTTGCCATGCACTCCCCTGCTCCTCGGGGAAGTGCCTACATCTCTACACCTGCAACTTGCTTTGCATTTCCCGCTCCTTGGGGCAGGGCCTACGTCTCCACGTCAGTGACTTGCTCCACTCTTCCCCTCTCTTCGGGGTAGTGCTTACGTCGCTACATCAGCAACTTGCTCCATGCCTCCCCGCCTCTCGGGGCAGTGTCTACCTCTCTATTCGAGTGACTTTGCTCCTGCTTCCCCGCTTCTCGGGCAGTCTCCATTACTACTGCTAAACTGACTCAGCACTTCCCCGCTCCTCGGGGCAGCCTACGTCACTGCTGCTAGGACTGACTCTGTGCTTCCCCGCTCCTTGGGGCAGTCCCTACGTCATCATACCAGAGACTCTGTACTACACTATACTACAGTTTTTTCTTTTACTACTGCTGACCAGGCCTTCCGATGGTGAGGACCTGTGGGGCTCCTCCCCTCAGGCTGTAACAACACTCATCTCGGTCCAAGGGTCCACTAAACACACCAATCCTAACAAGTGGATATTGCAAAAGTGGACCCTTAGGCCAAGGTGGAGTTGGTGCAACCTGCAGTGAGGAGCCCACTGGCAGGCAGAACTGTCTGGAGCAGGGACTCAACAGGAAATTCACCAATACCAGCCCTCATTCCCCTTAGGTTGATCCCTTGGGTGCCAGGGCCAGCTGGACTTAGGCATGGGCCTCTATGGAGGTGAAGATCCATCATGTAGAAGGTGTTGCAGGTCAGCACGAAGAGGATAGTGGAGTCAGAATAGAGAGAGGTCAGGGCAGATGGCATGCAAACAGGGTCAGGATCAGGCAGTGGTCAGAGGCAGGCCTTAGTGTCATGTTTCAGGCAGTGGTTGGGGCAGGCAGAGTTCAATCAGTAATGGTGAGCAGTTGGTAGTCACAGGCAGGTGGAAGTCAAGCAGCATCAAGGACCAATCCAAGGTCAAGCCAGAAGTCCAATCGAAGAGATGAAGGATGAGGAATCAAGGGAGCAAGATGACTGAGGAAAGGAAGACTGACCATGAAGATAAGAACTCAGAAGATAAACCAGACAGCCAGGAACCAAGAACAGGACACAGAAACCCAGGAACAGCATATAGCGGAATCAGGAAGCAAGGGTAGGAAACAAGGAATGCAGAGGCAAGCACTTCTCCAATGGAATCAACCTATTGCCGAGGCATTAGAGGAGTGTCCAGCTGGCTCTTTATACTGGAGAGCCCTTGATGTCATCAGAGGGCGCTGCGAAGGATTTCCCACCATGGACCTTTTAAATCCTGGCAATTCGGGTATGTACATGCCTAAGGAGGCTCTGCAGCAAGGCCAGCAGCAAAGTTGGTTTTAGCCTAGCCTCACTGCGGTTGTTAGCCATGTCTTAGCCAGGAGGGTCTGCTGCACTGTTGGGAGACTGCAAGGATGAGCCCAGGCTAGAGGTAAGAGCGGAGGCCCAGAGGAAGGGCCCGCGGTCTGCTGAACAGAAAAGTGGAAAAGGCTTTACCACTTTAATTAAAGGGAGAAGAGTAAACCAGCAGGCTCTCCTTCTTCCTCCTCTTTGTCTTCCCATTTTATTCTGAATCCTGTTCTTATTTAAATCACTTGGGTGGGGATGGAGATTTGGTGTTAAGAACATAAGAAAATGCTGTACTGGGTCAGACCAAGGGTCCATCATGCCCAGCATCCTGTTTCCAACAGTGGCCAATCCAGGCTACAAGTACCTGGTAAGTACCCAAACTCTAAGTATATCTCATGCTACTGATGCTAGTAATAGCAGGTAATGGACTTCTCCTCCAAGAACTTATCCAAACCTTTTCTAAACCCAGCTACACTAACTGCATTAACTACATCTCCTGGCAACAAATTCCAGAGTTTAATTGTGCATTGAGTGAAAAATAACTTTCACCAATTAGTTTTAAATGTGCTACATGCTAACTTCATGGAGTGCACCCTAGTCCTATTATCCGAAAAAGTAAATAACCAATTCACATTTACCCATTCTAGACCTCTCATGATTTTAAACACCTTTATCATATCCCCCCTCAGCCGTCCCTTCTCCCAGCTGAACAGCCCTAACCTCTTTAATCTTTCCTCATAAGGAACCTGTTCTACCCCTTCTCCATCACAACTATATATTTTTTGAGATGTGGTGACCAAAATTGTATTCAGTATTCAAGGTGTGGTCTCACAATGGAGCTATACAAAGGCATTATGACATTTTCTGTTTTATTCACCATTCCCGTCCTAATAATTCCTAACATTCTGATTGCTTTTTTGACTGCCGCAGCACACTAAGCTGAAGATTTCAATGTAATATCCATTATGACACCTAGATCTCTTTCCTGGGTGGTAGCTCGTAATATGGAACCTAACATTGTGTAACTAAATATAGCATCGATTATTTTTCCCTATATGCATCACCTTGCACTTATCCACATTAAATTTCATCTGCCATTTGGATGCCCAATTTTCCAGTCTCACAAGGTCCTCTTGCAATTTATCACAATCTGCTTGTGATTTAACTACTCCGAATAATTTTGCATCATCTGCAAATTTCATTACCTCACTCGTCGTATTCCTTTCCAGGTCAATCCACTCCTCACAGCTCTATCCCAGCAACTCTTCTTCAGTCTGCAGTGTTTTATATTTCTCCCTGAAGCTGAGACAGAGCACATCCTATAATTTTCTTGTGCAAGGTATAAACCATGTCACAGAATGAAACACTAGAAGAGAAAGTGTTAATTTGTTCAAAGGTGATATCTGTAGGGATTCAAGATAGTTTATGTATTGCAAATGTCTGAATTTCTGAGCGTGAATACACGTTTGCAGGCACTAAGGTGATGATTAACCCATGGGGAAGGAAATTTCCAAAGCCATTTATCTGGGTAAATTTGCCTGTTTGAAATTGGTCCTCCTCTGCCCAGCTAAAAGTATGCATGGGCTATCAGAGAATTTAGACTTCTAGCCAGATTGAGAGGAGGTATTCCAAAGGGTAGGGAGCGGCTGGAGTAGGGAAAAACCATGTGTAGATTGGATTTTTCCATCTGCACATATTGTTCTGCAGCAAAAGTCTTACCTGCAGAAACAGCAGGTAGAAAGTTCACTGATGCTTTGCTCCCACAGGCAATTTTCAAAGGGAAGCTTCCTAAGTGGCTTCCTTTTCAAAATTAGTTACAAAATACTTGTGGACTTTGTTGCTACTTGGGCTGTCTGAAAATTGCCCTCTCAGAGGGCAGTAAGCACACTTTGGTATAAAGACATGCAGGAGGGCTATGCACAAATTTTTTAAATTGTGTTTAAAAGTGACTGCCAGAAGGCTAAATAATTATGAATAGTTCATAAATATGCATATATTGAGAGATTTTAGCCAGGCCCTTCAATATGGTGTAGAATGCATGATTTCCTTCATTATAATATTCATGAAGCTAATGATTCCTTTTTGAGAATGGCACAACACGAGCAACATCTGGAATACAGTAAAGAAAAGGACTAAATCTTGCTCTAAGAGTGATTTTTCCACATCCTGTATGGATTAGCAAGGAACAAAGTATAATGAACAACAGTCTTAAATTGCAAGCATGCATCCAACCCCAAAAATGAACCTCTTTTTCATGTCTGCACTCTAGCTTCTCCTCAATTGATAAAAATTAAATTTAGGAAAGCATGCTAGAAGCACAGTGTATCCATGTTTATGTAGATTTGAACGGGAAGCTGAAGATAATCTGGGGTCTGTGGCATGTTACAGGAAGTGACCTGGGCAGACTAGATATGCTTTGGGGTCCTTGTCTACTATCACATTCTACCTTTCCATGCTTCTATATTCAGAAAGGTGAAATACCAGCTCCTCGGATGCCAAAGCACTCTTTCAAGTAGGAGTAGTGGGAAAAGGTGCCTAGTGACACTCCATCGAGCATGTTTAACAGAACGATAGCTATAAAAGAAGAAGAATAAGCACAGACATATTAGGTTACGAACACAGATACTCTGAACATCCACATATCCTCATAGTGTATGTTGAATTAAAGTTACACATCACATTCCTATACACAAACCAGAGAGCTCTGAGACAAATTATTGGCTTGCTGTTTGAGCTCTCTGGGATGCTGAATTTGGTCCAGGATTTTTCACTTTCTCAACTTCCTCCTCTTCATCTCTGTCTTCCACCTTAACATCTGCCTCCTCCAGCCAGGGGAAAGGGTGCCAGACACAAACTTGGGGAAGGATTAAGCTAATAGCAAATACCTTTCTGAACATGGCAGGGAGAAAGGGAAGGTAGCCTCCAACTGCACAGAGGTAGGATAATTTTCAGGCAGTCAATTAACACAGGTAAGACACTTTTACCCTTTGTAATTTTTTTTTGAAATTGTCATCAGTCATGTTTAAGTATACATAACTCAGGAATGCCTTCACAAAATCTAACAACAGATTTGAATTTATATTACATTTGTCTTCCTTCATTTCTAGACATTTTTATATTGGTACTGTACTGTAATGATTAATATTTAGGACCACTGCTGTTTCAAAAAAATGGAAAATATTTGGAATAAGCTAATGACAAATTGCTATTGCCACCCTCTTGAGTCATCATACACTCATCTAATCCAGTCCAATTTTTTTTTTAGATATATTATTAATGAAAAAAACAAAAATTATGAATTATTTTATCTGTTTTAATTGGTACAGTCATTCCATTAGTCATAAGAAATTAGGGTACAGCAGTGACCATTCTGACATGTAGTACATTCAGTGCTGCCATGTACTATAGCTAAATAACTCTTCTGCACTAAACTGACATATATATATTAGTGACAATTGCCTGGCATTGCTGAGGTAGTCTGGTTTTTAACAGCTTGTTCATGTGTGTTTTTGCCTGTGCCTTTGAGTGAGGGGACTTGTGCTTGTGTGTTTAGAGGTCTATGCTTGTGTGTATTAGAGCCTGTGCCTGTGTGTGTGTGTGTGTGTTGTGTGTGTGAATGCCTCTGCCTGTTTATATGGGTGCAGGTGCTTGTGTGTGAGCGTCTACCTGTGTGTGAGTGTGTGTGCGTACGTGTGTGTGTGTATGTATCTGCCTGTGGGTGTATCTCAGCTGGCGTGCATTTGTGTGTGCATCTGCCTGTGTGTGTGTGGGTGTGTGTCTGCTTGTGCTTTCCTGTGTGCCTTCATGTGTGTATCTGCGCATAAGTGTGTGCGAGTGTCTTTCTATCAGCAACCTGTTGTGTGTTTGTGTGAGCTTGTGTATGCTTGTGTGCACTTCTGCAAGCTTTTGCACACTTGTGCTAGCTTGTGTGCATCTATGTGTGTGTGCCTATATATATGTACCTATTCTTGATTGTTCTTGTGTATGAGAGTGTGAGAGACAGGGCTTTGCAGACAGTAGAGATGTGAATCGGAACCGGAATCGGTTCGGATTCCGGTTCAGATTTACATGTGGGTTTTTTCCCATCGGGCCCGTTCGCGTTTTGTTTATCGGCTGCCCAGCCGATAAACAAAAAACCCACCCTGACTCTTTAAAAGTAACCCCTTAGCTTCTCCCACCCTCCCGACCCCCCCAAAACCTTTTTACAGGTACCTGTGACAGGGTATCCGTGCCATTGGCCGGATCCTGTCACATGGTAGGAGCACTGGATGGCCGGCGCCATCTTGTGCTCCTACCATGTGACAGGGGCTGACCAATGGCACCGGTAGCCCCTGTGACATAGTAAGGGCAAGGCTATCGGTGCCATTTTGGTTCCTGGTACCTGACGGCACGAGTGCAGGAGATCGCTCCCGGACCCCCGCTGGACCCCCAGGGACTTTTGGCCAGCTTGGGGAGGCCTCCTGACCCCCACAAGACTTGCCAAAAGTCCAGCGGGGGTCAGGGAGCGACCTCCTGCACTCGGGCCGTATTGCCAGTATTCAAAATGGCGCCGGCGCTAGCCTTTGCCCTCATATGTCACATAGTGAGGGCAAAGGTAGCACCGGCGCCATTTTGAATACTGGCAATACGGCCCGAGTGCAGGAGGTCGCTCCCTGACCCCCGCTGGACTTTTGGCAAGTCTTGTGGGGGTCAGGAGGCCTCCCCAAGCTGGCCAAAAGTCCCTGGGGGTCCAGCGGGGGTCCGGGAGCGATCTCCTGCACTCGTGCCGTCAGGTACCAGGAACCAAAATGGCGCCGATAGCCTTGCCCTTACTATGTCACAGGGGCTACCGGTGCCATTGGTCAGCCCCTGTCACATGGTAGGAGCATAAGATGGCGCCGGCCATCCAGTGCTCCTACCATGTGACAGGATCCGGCCAATGGCACGGATACCCTGTCACAAGGTAAGGGCAAAGGACGGCCCTGTAGCTGGAGGACGGCCCGGATCGTGAGATCGCTCCCGGGACCCTCACTGGACAACCAGGTACCTGTAAAAAGGTTTTGGGGGGGTCGGGAGGGTGGGGGAAGCTAAGGGGTTACTTTTAAAGGGTCGGGGTGGGTTTAGGGGTTATTTTTGTGTGCCGTTTTTCCCGCCCTCCCCCAAAACGATAAGGGAAGCCCCACGATCAATATCGTGGGGTTTTCCTATCGTTTTGGAAGAGCCCCCGATTTCTGACGATTTTGAAAATATCAACGATATTTTCAATCGTCCAAAGCCCGATTCACATCCCTAGCAGACAGTGAGCTTGTGCAATCTTCTGCATGTTATGTGTATCTTCTTACTTCTTTAAGCTTGTGTGTGCTTGTATAAACTGCTGTGAGTTTGTGTATAGTTAAGTGTGTGTCCCTATGCCTGCCTGTCCCTGTGTGTGTAAGCATGAGGCATAGGGCTTCGCTGACAGAGTATATTAGCAAACATTACCCAGCATTGCCAGGTTTGTTTGCCAATAACAGCCTGTGTATGTGTGTGCCTGTGCCTGTGCATGTGCGTGGGTGCCTGTGCCTGTGTATATGTTGGGGAGAGTCTCTCTGTGTATGTGTGTGTCTGTCTGTGCTTGTGTGAGTGTGCTTGTATGTGTGTGTCTTCCTGTGCCTGTGAGTCTGTGTGTGTGTCTGCCTGCGTATGTCTGTGTAGGTGCCTATGACTGTAGGTGTGTGTCTGTGTCCTTGTGTATGGATCTATGTGTATGTGTGTGTGTGTGTGTGTGTGTTTCTGTGCCTGTGTGTGTGTATGCAACAGTATTTTGCAGAGGGAGCATATTGTCTTTGTACAGTGCATCTTCCACTGTTCCAGGAACCAACTCGTAGTCACAGACACATAATAGTGTAACCGACCAACTGACTGACCAACCAACTCAAGCAACTCAAGCATAAATTGATATTTTGTAAATTCTTGGGCTTTTCCTACAGTTTTGGTAATACAGCAATGAACCTCTGCAGAAGAAATGAACTATAGGATGGAAAGGGGAGATTTACTCTGAGAAGGGCTGCCAACTGGATCTTTTTTTTTTTTTTCAGGACAGACTGATCCAGTTCTGGTTTTGCTCCACTGCATCTGTGAACTTGTACACCTGCTTTTCTTAGGGAAATCAGAACCACAATTCCCTGCAGGCAATGGGAGTAAAATAAGGTTTGGCTCTGCCTATCTTGGAAAAATGGATCCTGTTGGCACCTGGGTGAAGGAATTATAGAGCATTGCAGTCCACCCCAGAAAGAAATACCATTAAGAAGGACATTTTCAAACTGTCTTCTTGGTGACAAAGTCCATGGCTAATTTGTACCATGGACTTTGCACCAATTTCACTGGTCTACAGCCAAAATGCTTCTGAAATGAATGTAGTCAAACTTGACTAAACCTGAGCTACTGAGAACAAAAATGATGCTTAAAATTCTTGATTGGCTTTAGTTTTCAGGATATACTACTGGGTCAGACTATACGACCTTTGACTTGGAAATTGCAGAGGATAAGTGAGTTAAGAAGGGAAAGGATCTCAAATGAAACCAGAAATTACTAATATACATCTTTGACTGAATCTATGAATAAATATATAACAGGGTTTTTGTGGTAAGGAAAAGATGGCATGGAAAGCCTTCCAGACAGTGGTGACAAATTTTCTTGGAAACAGCAAGGCATACAAGGCATAACTATAAGGAGTTGGTGGAAAACAGCAAGGCATACATGAGCCTTGGCTGCAACATGTCAGTAAAGATACAGCTTTTGCTCTCTCATCTAGACTTTTTTCCCACCAAACTGTAGAGAAGTGAGCAATGAGCATGTTGAGTGATTTCACCAGGACATTGCAGCAATGGAAAAATGATATCAGGGCAAATGGAGTCCATAAATATATATAGCAGGGTTTTTGTAGTAAGGAAAAGATGGCATGGAAAGCTTGCAGACTATTGCTAAATAGTGACAAGAGATGATCTATTTAATTAACAAGAGAGAAACCAGGAAGAGCTGAGTAGCCACTGAATAAGGACTAAACTAAACATAATGGGCCGGATTTTCAAAGCCCTACGCACGTAAATCCAGAGGATTTACGCGGGAGTGGGGTGGTATGCATGCTGGGCCTATTTTATAAAGGTCTTTTCATGTATTTATGGTTGCATAATATTTCACCTGTTCTGTTTATGTAACACTTTTAAAATTAAATCAGCAAAAGGATTAAAGAAATAAAATATACTATTATTTATTTATTTATTTATAGACTTTTCTTTGCTGACATTCGTAAGGCACATGCGCGCAGGTTATAAAATTGGTGGTTGCCGCTCACAAGGGGGTGCACACTAGTGCACCTTGCGTGTGCCGATGCCCACAGGCTTCCCCCATTCCCTCCCCCTAAAATAACCTTCCACTTCTTCCCATAACTTTTCCCCCCCAGCCCTACTCTAACCCCCCAAAATTCTTATTATACTTTTTGTGCCTGCCTAGAGGCAGGCGAAAGGTTGCGCGCGTCGGCAGCCTGCCGGCACGCGATCCTCTGACATAGCGGCAAATGGCTGCTGTGCCAGAGCGTTCTGGCCCCACCCCCACCCCGCCCCAGGCCGCTCCTTTAATAAAGCCCCGGAATAGACAGGGGCTTTACTAATGGCAGGCGCAAAAGGTATAATAAAAATTTTGGGGGGGTTAGAGTAGGGCTAGGGAGGGGGAAGGTTAGGGGAAGGTTAGTTTAGGGGGAAAGGAAGTTCCCTCACAGGCCGCTTTGACCCCTGGTTTTATAACATGCACACGCCTTCACATGCATGTTATAAAATCGGGCGTACATGTGTGTGCGCCGGGTAGCGCCCTGATATGTATGCCCGCGCATACCTTTGAAAATCTACCCCAATAGTTTTTGACCTTTTGTTTCATAGTATATTTTATTTCTATAATCCTTTTGCAGATTTAATTTTTAAAGTGTTTCATAAACAGAACAGGTGAAATATTATGCAACCATAAATACATGAAAAGACCTTTATAAAATAGGCCCGGCGTGCATAAACACCCCCCCCCCCCCCAATAAATGTAAAATGTGAAAATGTCAATATCATGGAAATGGTAGTCAATCAGTTGGTTTAATTGTCATATTTGAATTCAGCACATCAGCATCAATAATAAATGGCACATTTTATCACTGAACTAGACGATTTCTAAATATTTGAATACCAGTGTTTTTGAAGAGAAAGTATGTGCATACTTTTACTTGCCGCAGGTACTTTGTATCCACAAATATTTTTCTGCAGGTTCTATTTCCAATGAAAATTCATGTAGCATTTAAAATGTAATCTAAGAAGGTTATTTTTCTCTCTGACCTAAACTCGAACCCAGGAATGCCTCCCGTAAATGCAATTAAAAGCACATGCATACTTTCAGTTCAGCCATATTGAGGGAGGGCAATCATCAGCCAGTCAATTTACATACATAAATCACCATTTACCTACATCTAAGAGTTTGAAAAATCACCCTAGTAAAGACACTATTGATAAGGTGGACTAGATAATATAGTCTGAAGGAAATCAAACAGTATTTTCCCAGATTACGATCTGGCACCATGGGAATTCTATTTTCATTCTTCATGTCGGTTTGAATGTATTCCATTAAAATGAAGCATCTGCCTTCTATTTTTTCCTTCTCAGGAAAAGTAACACAATCTCTTAAACTTTCAGTAAACTATGGGAGTTTTAAAATATAATCTTTGCAAAAAAAAAAAAAAAAAAAAAGCCCTGCAATACAAAGAGGCTGATTCACTAAAGCAAGGTAATCTGTTCTATCATTAATGTGGGTAACCGCATGTTTTTTAGTGAATCAGCCTCATTGCAAATAATGGGTTTCATTGCATTTAATGCAGGAGTAACCTGCATTAATGATATTGAAGATTACCAAGCCTAAGGAAATCAGGCTTTAAGTGAGGAAACTGCTTTAGCATGCCATATTTACAAGTTTCAAAAGTTTTAACAATAGTGCTTTAAATGAAAAAGAAAACTAAAAATTGTATAATTATGCAGGCTTTCAGAAACTTACTAGCCTTTATTTTTCAGTCTCATTCTCTTATTTCTCTTTCTCTCTCTTGGTACACACTAAAACATTTTCACAGTTGACAATATTACAGCTTTTGATATAATTTCTTCAAAGGCTCAATTTAATCAACTGAAGGTGCTGACATTTTGATCCACCATTGTCATGTTGTAATATTTATATAAAAGAATTACTGTATTCCCCAGGATAAACTGTACCTTTGTACTGTTCCCATCCTATTACTGCATATTCCTCTGTCTTTCAAATTCATTGAACTATATGATTTCATAGAAAAAACAGAACATTCCATTTCTGATTTTTTAATGAAACATAAGGGTTTATCTCATAAAAACAAATACAGATGGCTGCTCTGGGATGCTTTAGTTTTCACTTTAATCAAAATGCTAGGTATGTCTGTGAATAGATCAATTCAGGGTATTTTTTTTCTCATGTGGTAAAGTATCTTCACACACCTATGCTTTCATTGTTTCTTGTTTTCGAGAGAGAGTGGAGGGGACAGATTTGGAAGCAATTCTCTCCAGTGCTTTGATAGTTAATAGACAATTTCTCTTATATTTGTTTGCCATTTATTGTTAGAGTTGCTGTCCTTAATTGAAACTTTCCCACAATTATCAATTAAAAGTCAATTGTCATTCCCTCTAGATTTCATGTTTAAGAAACTGTTCATTAAAAAATGCTCAAAATCTATGGGTGCATACAACAAAAAGGGTTTCTGATTATAGGATCTTTATTCCATTAGTAGGTGTACATTGTGAAAAACAAACAAGAAAAGAATCATGTTTCTCTATCCATCTATCTGTCTGTGGTGCAAACAAGTGTGATAGGTTGGGCTGAAAATTAGTGGAAGGGCCATGATGCTCTGTGTCATTTTAACTGAGAAATTACTATTGGGTCTACCCAGCAGTTGCTAAGGTATGGGGCGGGTTGTGTGTGTGGGGGGGTGCTATACATATCTGTGACTTGCTATTATTGCTGTGAAACAAAGGATGGGAGACAGCTTCTATAAGACCTGTGCTAATTCTAGTGTGAGGCTGTGGAAGAGCAGCAGCTGTAAGCCAAGGGAAGGGAGAGATCTTCCCTTACAGCTATGTCATTTGCCCTCTAGGACACTGAGAAATAGATCCGGAAACAAGTAGCAAGTGCATGCAATAGTGGATGACTGAACAAGATGGAGTGATGAAGGTGGAGACTTTGATAGGACAAGTGGGAGGGATAAAATGCGACTGTAGCGGTAACACAAATGGAATGAATTCTTGGACACTGTGGAAGTATATAATATGGGCAGCAACAGTGATACAGGAATGCATAGTCTGTGTATAGGTTACAAGGACACGTCTGCTTCATATGCACTGCTGGCACACATTGGTGACACATGCTATACATATGAGTTAGCAATGCATTTTGAAGTAGGGAATGTCCAAAGAAAACAAATGCGTTTCAGATTGTCCATTTGTTTTGTAGGGCACTACCATTCATTTCATTAGTTTCTAATGAAAAAAAAAATAATTTGTTCATTTTATTTGTTCATTTGTTTGCCAGAATAGTCAATGGTGGAAGGAAATGGGCTCTCAAATTGGAATTTTCTAATCATTTATAATTAAACTTGTGGGTTGAAATCATCAGAAGGGTAAAGTCATGCCAACAGATAAAGACTAAGTCAATGTGGCAACAAAAAAGTCATGAAGAGCCTAAGGACCCGCAATGGGGCAATCCAGCACCAGCAATGGAAAGAGTTCTCCAAGGCACTATCAGAGGACCATAACAGCAAGACTGGCAAGATCATCCCATGGCTTCAAATGTTGGGCAAAAGGCACCAACAACAGTGGCATAAACCCTCCACCTTCCCACCACCCAAAGACTGTGCAAGAGAGGCAAAGTGGTTCAAAGTATGGCATGAATAGCTCAGGGCATCATGAAGGGGGAACAAAGCACCACAAGAGGCAGAAAATCCACAAAGGCAGTGATAGAATGTGAAACCATGTGAAAGAATGGCATGAAGACCCCAAAGCATCATGGGATCATAGATGGGAATTGGGTAGATGAAACTGTTTATGGAACAGAATGTATGGGAAGAGTTAGGAAAACTGAAAGAGAAAAAGGTGATGAGGTCGGAAGAGATACATCCCAGGATACCGAGGGAGCTTAGAGATGTGCTGGCGGGTCTGCTGAAAGACCTTTTCAATAGATCCCGAGAAATGGGAGTGGAGCCGTGGGATTGGAGAAGAGAGGTGGTAGTCCTACTTCACAAGAGTGGTAGCAGAGAGGAGGCTGGAAAGCTACAGTTTGGTTAGCCTCACATTGGTGGTGGGGAAATTATTGGAGATGCTGCTGAAGGAAAGGATAATGAACTATCTACAAAGTGGTTGGTTGCTAGACAAATCTGATTGATTTTTTTGATTGAGTGACTAGAGAATTGGATCAAGGAAGAGTGCTTGATGTGATCTACTTGGATTTCAGCAAAGCTTTTGATATGGTCCTGCATAAGAAGCTTGTAAATAAAATGAGAAGCTTGGGAGTGAGCACCAAGGTGGTGGCTTGGATTACAAACTGGTTGACTGATAGGAGATAGCGTGTAATGGTAAATTGAACCTGCTCTGAAGAAAGAGCTGTGTTGCCACAGGGATCAGTTTGGAACCGATTCTGTTCAATATCTTTGTGAGTGACATAGTAGAAGGGATAGAAGGTAAATTATGTCTGTTGGTGGATGATTCTAAGATCTATAACAGAGTGGACATGCTTAAAGGAGTAAGGAGAATAAAAAGAGATTTAAGACAGGTGGATGAATGGTCAAAGATTTGGCAGCTGAGATTCAATGCAAAAAGTACAGAGTCATGCATCTGGGATACATTAATCCAAAAGAACTGTTTGTGATGGGGGGTGGGGGGGTTGAAAGACTGGTGTGCATGGACCAAGAGATGAATCTTGGGGTGATAGTGTCTGTGGATCTGAAGATGGAGAAGCAATGTGACAAGGCAATACTGAAAGCCAGAAGAATTATTGGCTGAAAGAGAGAGAAATAACCAGTAAGAAAAAGGAGGTGATGTTGCCCTTGTACAGATTCTTGGTGAGGCCTCACCTGGAGTATTGTGTTCAGTTCTGTAGTCGTGTCTCAAAAAGGATAGAGAAAGGATGAAGGGGGTCCAGGGAAAGGTGATGAAAATGGTGTGTGGTCTATATTGGAAGACCTATGGGGAGAGACCGAAGGATCTGAATATGTACCAACCTCAAACCCTCAAACCAACCTCAAACCCCAAACTCAAACCTCAAACCAACCTCAAACCCTCTCTCACTAATTCCTGCTGAATATTTATCATACTATTACCATTACCATTCACAACTGTGTCATATTTATTCATTTGATTGCCTATGTACCGTTTCATAGTCTTATTTTTTCACTTGCTATTCTAATGTATCAATAGGCTGAAATGTAAATATTGTGCTGTTCAATTTCTCCCCTTCCATCCCAAGTTTATTTTCCTTGTTTTTTGTAACTTTCCATCTCCCTTTTTCTGATTCACTGTATTTAAAGTTCAAGGTTCTTATTGAAAATATTGTTTTTTACGTTACGTTATGCTTTACACTCCTTGTTATTTGTAAACCGGGTTGATGGAATGCCTATCATGAAACTCGGTATAACAAAAACAATAAATAAATAAATAAATAAATAAATAAATAAATAAATGTATACCCTGGAAGCGAGGAAATGCAGGGGATATATGATACAGACCTTCAAATACCTAAAAAGTTTCAATGATGTATGGACCTTGAACCTTTTCTATTGGAAATAAAACAATAGAACTAGAGGTCATGAAATGAAACTCCACGGGGGGGGGGGGGGGGGGGGGGGGGGGGGGGGGGGGGGGGGGGGGGGGGGGGGGGGGGGAGGCTCAGAAACAACATCAGGAAATATTTCTTCACAGAGAGGGTGGTGGAGATCTAGAATGCCCTTCCGGAGGAGATGGTGAAGAAGAAAACAATCAAAGAATTCAAAGGGGCCTGGGATAAACACTGTGGATCTCAAAAGGTTAGAAGACAGAAATGAGATAAATGTTCAAGGGTGGTAACTTGCTGGTACAGCGGTTACTACCCTTAGCAGAAGGCATGAAGATTATTATCCTTAACCAATATGCTTTGATGCTTTTAATGCAACTGCAACATTGTTCCCTGCTTAAATGGCAGGGGGGATAAGAGGACTTTGACTCAGACAACAGCTGAGAGCCATGACATTCATGGTCTGGGATACTGTTATGTGCACAAAAGGGAAAAAGCACAAGACTGCTTCTATCGCTAAGTCCTAAAGGAAACGAAGAAAATGTCTATGGAGGTAACTTGATGGTGTGGCAGTTACTACCCTTAACCAAATAAACCTTGATACTTTTGATGCAACTCCAACATTGCTCTTTGCTTCAGTGGCAGGGGAAAAGGAGAATTGGATATAGACAGCAACCATCGAGGACCCCAACTTTTATGGTTTGTGGAACACATGAGCATGGAGGTGACCAGTAGAGATGTGAATCATTTTTTGACGATTTAAAATATCGTCCGATATTTTTTAAATTGTCAAAAATCATTAAAGAGTGCGATACAATAGAAATTCCCCCGATTTATCGTGAAAAATCGTTAATCGGGTTTGTGTCCACTAACGGGAGTTATTTGGGAGGGGGTGGGAAAACCGGCACACCAAAACAACCCCTAAACCCACCCCGACCCTTTAAAACTAATCCCTTACCTTCCCCCTTCCTTACCTTACCTTACCTTACCTTACCTTCCTTACCTTACCTTACCTTACCTTACCTTCCCCGGCCATGGCCCGCGCCATTTTTAAAGATGGTGCCGGCCATCCAGTGCTCCTACCATGTGACAGGGGTACCTTACCTTACCTTACCTTACCTTACCTTACCTTCCCCGGCCATGGCCCGCGCCATTTTTAAAGATGGTGCCGGCCATCCAGTGCTCCTACCATGTGACAGGGGCCGGCCAATGGCATGGATACCCTGTCACATGGTAAGGGCAAAGTGCCATCGGCACCATTTTTATTAGTGCAGCCGATGGCCTGAGAGCGGGAGATCACTCCCTGCACCCCCACTGGACCACCAGGTAATTTAAAAATGTTTTTTGGGGGGTCAAGAGGGTGGGGGAGGTAAGGGGTCAGTTTTAAAGGGTCATGGTGGGGGTTTTTTTTTAATCGGATCGGGCGCAGCCGATAAACAAAAAACCAGTCAGGCTGGACAATAAAAATTATAAGATTTGAATCGGAACCGGAACCGAACTGATTCCGGTTCCGATTCACATCTCTAGTAACCAGCACAGTGCAGCGGTTACAACCCTTAATAGAAGCTTGGGATTACTACCCTTAACAAATAAGTCTTGATTCTTTTGATGCAACTGCAACATTGCTCTCTGCTTCTTAGGAGGCGGTGGGGGCTGAAAGGAAAGAGAAATTTGGATTCAAGGTCAATCAACAAGAGCCCTGATTTTTTTACAATCTGGGGTACTGATGCTCAGACATAAAGAAAAAAAAAAACACAGTACTGGCCAAGTCCATAAGCAAAGCACATCAAGAAAAACTGATTGATACATGGGGGTAACCTGAGTGGCGTGGCAGATACTACCATGGGAAGTTTGCTGGGCAGACTGGATGGACCATCGGTCCTTTTCTGCCATCATTTCTTTGTTTCTATGAGAGGTGAAAAGCATCCACCCAGGGTGGCAAGAACACCTCAAGGCTCCAAATGAGGGGCAAAGGGCACCAACTAAATTGGAAGAAAGCTCTAGGCACGGAGAAGCCAGAAGTAATCCCTCTGTTGTCATTTCTGAAGAAGCTGGCTGTTTGGGCTTGGTCTTCATTGGAGGCTAAGATGCTACTAACTAAAAGCATCAAATACTCTTTAGCCAGAAGCTATTTAATGTTTTGTGGATCAGGAAATCCAGGACATGATTCTTCTTCTGAATAAGTTTCTAAAATACTGACTCCATTACCTCATGGAGGAGTATGGTCCTGCCAATTCTGGGTGCTGAGCTTCTATAGTCCATGCCTTTTGCTGTGGTATAATCCATTAAAGGCTAAATACTGGATGAGACCAATAATCACAGGAATGTAAGGAGATGGAGTTTGAAGAAAATGTCCAGGAGAGCCTCTGTCACATGGTAAGGGCAAAGGGCCATCGGCACTATTTTGTTTACAGGCAGCCGACAGCCCGAGAGTGGGAGATCGCTCCTGGGACCCCCACTGGACCACCAGGTACTTTGGGGGTCGGGAGGGTGGGGGATTCTAAATAATTAGATTTAAAGGGGCAGGGTGGATTTATTTTTTTGGCTCGGGACAGCCGAAAAAAAAAAAGCAGTCAGAACTGCATGTAATGAAGATTTCCCGCGGTTCTATGAAAACGATACCAGAAACAATTCCGGAACTGATTCACATCTCTAATAAATACAAATCTAGTGTGAGCGCATTATGGCTAGTCTCCCTCTAACTCTCTCTCTCTCTCTCTCTCTCGCTATGCTGGCTCTCCGGGAGCTTCAAAACTACTAAAAATGGTCCACCCAGTGGTTATATGCAGGAAATACAACAATTCTGAAATGTATCACAAAGTATGAAAAGGTTAGTGTTTTACATAGGTATTAGTGCACTTTGCGATAAACTGCCTATTAGCATAAAACACACCCCCTTTCCTATCGCATGCGATATTTAGTGCATTTTGATTAATCCAGGCCTGTTTTTACTTTTACAAGTTTGTATTGTGTATTCTATGTCATAAAATACCACCATTCAGACCACTGCTTACATGCCTTTAAGGGGATTTGGGGTTTTGTTTATCTGATGAAGAATAAGAGGACATTTTTTCTCAGGTTAAATGGAACTCTATTAGCACTTCTATTCAAGACTCTGTGTATACATTTTTTGCTGGTATTATAACCCTGTAAAAATGCAAAAAATAAGGATTAAAATGATCCTCTTTGTTAAAGATATTGTAGAAGTAGAGGTTCCTTTTTCATGTTTGGTAGGTATGCCCTTTTACTAAGATATATCTGTCAGAAGTGATGGCTTGGATTTTTAAGATTACCAAGCTAAAATTCCCCCTGCATTCTGAAATTGTGCTTTTAGGACATCATTTGAAAGCTCATGGTTCAGATACTATTAAATATCCTGCATTCTGCTCATTGCCCCTGCTATTTTCAGCCTTTCTATTTCCTGTGCGGCAGGATGGAACCAGGAAGAAATAATGTCATGTTGATCAGTGTTCCCTCTAAAGATTGGGAAGCTGTGTGCAAAGATCCTGCAGACAAATATTTTTATTTGAATAACAAATGATTCTACAAAAATTGCTACCAAGACTATATGATTATATTTATTTGCCAAAAGAAAGACATAAGATACAGAATAGATGTGCAGTCCAAGGCTGGATTCTGATGGTCATACATTAATACAAACTGAATGTTTATGCTAGAACTATATTTGCTTAAACAAGATGAGTGATTTGTGATTGGGCTATATATTAATTCACACACTATTTGCCTACATTTACCATTACAACATTTTTGGTTACATTACCCGGTGAGCACTACTTTCTTTGATGCAAAAAGTTTTATGTTCATAGCAAACCAATCAACAGCATTAAGTAAAATATGTATATGAAAAACTATTTTCTGCAGGAATATTTAAAACCACTTTCTGCATGCAAATTAAATTAATAAAGAACAAACTTCTCTTTAAAATAGAAATGAGGAAGAGATGACCATAATGGTGTAAAAATTTCACACCAAGAACTGGATAAGTTCCTAGAGGATAAATCCATAAACTGCTATGACGGTAATTAATAAGCAATAGTAGCTTGACATCTATCTAATGTTTGGGTACTTGCCAGGTACTTGTGACTTGGATTGGCCACTGTTGAAAACACGATACTGGGCTTGATGGACCCTTAGTCTGACCCAGTAGAACATTTCTTATGTTCTTAATATAGACAGACCCTCACCAAATACTACTGAATAGAAAGATCATAAATAGAAACGTGCCAACAGAAATTGTACAGGAAACCACAAGCCTGACTATACTGAGCAGTGCAACAATGAAAAAAAGGAAACATCATTCTTTGCAACACATCAAGAAATAATGCATCACATTCATAATATTAAAACCATACTAATAAAAGAATGAATATGTCAAAAAAGCCAACAAGCATCCAATAATTTAAAAAACTTGTATAAACTTATTCTAATATGTCCCAAACACCAATAAAATATTTCAAAACATCTGGATATCAATATTTAAAAGCCATTTAAATGGATAACTGAGAAGTTATCCATCTAAATGGCTAATTTGGCAATTTCCACACTATCCAGCTAAATTATAGCTGAATAACTACTTGTAACCTAAGTAACGGGAGCGGCTGATATCAGAAAGCACAGCAATCCTGGCAGGATGATTGGGCCCACATTTAAAGGTGACTAGTAGATGGGAGAGTGTTGGCTTGGGATGGGGGAAGGGAGTATGGCTGTAGGAGAAGATAGAGGAGATCAGTTTTATGATTTTTAAGTGGGGAGGGAGGGGGAAGGCCTGGGTTGGCAGTGATCCTGTTGCGGCAGTTTATAAGGGTTTGGGTTTTTTTAGGTTTTTCCTCCTTTTTTTAGCAGCAGAGGAAGGAGAGGGTAGAGATGTTGTGGCTTAGTTTTTTTTTTCTTTTGGAAGATACGCTTCTAACCCAGATATCTCTGAAGATATCTGGGTAAGTAGTGAGTTATCCAGCCACACAAGGCTGAATAACTTTAGGCCTAACCGGCCATATTCAACCAATAGCTGGTTAGAGTTAAAGTTATTGGGCTGTATGTAGCCCGATAACAAGTAAATTCAGTGAGACATTTATCCCACCAAATATACTGGATAAGTTATCTGGATAACTTTAGCTGGATAACTTGTCCACTAAGCGGCCTACTGAATATTGGCCTACTGATAAATAAAACATCCAATAATTTAAAAAATGTTCTAATAAGAAAATAAGAACATAAGAACATGCCATACTGGGTCAGACCAAGGGTCCATCAAGCCCAGCATTCTGTTTCCAACAGTGGCCAATCCAGGCCATAAGAACCTGGCAAGTACCCCAAAACTAAATCTATTCCATGTTACCGTTGCTAGTAATAGCAGTGGCTATTTTCTAAGTCAACTTAATTAATAGCAGGTAGTGGACTTCTCCTTTAAGAACTTATCCAATCCTTTTTTAAACACAGCTATACTAACTGCACTAACCACATCCCCTGGCAACAAATTCCAGAGTTTAATTGTGCATTGAGTGAAAAAGAACTTTCTCTGATTAGTTTTAAATGTGCCACATGCTAACTTCATGGAGTGCCCCCTAGTCTTTTTATCTGAAGAGTAAATAACCGATTCACATCTACCAATTCTAGACCTCTCATGATTTTAAACACCTCTATCATATCCCCCCTTAGCCGTCTCTTCTCCAAGCTGAAAAGTCCTAACCTCTTTAGTCTTTCCTCATAGAGGAGCTGTTCCATTCCGTTATCATTTTGGTCGCCCTTCTTTGTACCTTCTCCATCGCAACTACATTTTATTTGAGATGTGGCGACCAGAATTGTACACAGTATTCAAGGTGTGGTCTCACTATGGAGCGATACAGAGGCATTATGACATTTTCCGTTTTATTCACCATTCCCTTTCTAATAATTCCCAACATTCTGTTTGCTTTTTTAACTGCTGCAGCACACTGAACTGACAATTTCAATGTGTTATCCACTATGACACCTAGATCTCTTTCTTGGGTGGTAGCACCTAATATGGAACCTAACATTGTGTAACTATATCATGGGTTATTTTTCCCTTTATGTATCACCTTGCACTTATCCACATTAAATTTCATCTGCCATTTCGATGCCCAAATTTCCAGTCTCACAAGGTCTTCCTGCAAGTTATCCCAGGAAAACAATAAAACATTTCAAAACAGCAGAAACATCAAATTGCACCCACGAATTTGAACTAATAAGGATTTTTTAAACATCCTGCTCTCCATACCTGGGATATTTTGATTTCAGTCAGCCCGAGATTTTCATAAATTGGAAGAAGTAGAGCCAAACAAACATTATCAAACACACACATTAACATATTAATTTTCTCACACACTCTCTCTCTGATATACATGCTCTGTTCTTACACACATTCCCTCTTTCTCACATACACAGGCTCTCTCACAGAAATATGCACACAGGCTCTCAGACACATATATATGCACATAGGCTCTCACAGACATAAACATACAGGTACATAGTCTATCACACAGACACAGACATACATATGTACACAGGCTTTCACACACATGCACAGTGCACATAGGCTCTCACAGAGTCACACAGACACATGCACACAGGCTCTCACACATGCACACAGGCTCTCACAGACATGCACAATGCACAAATGCTCATACACACATATATACAGGCTCTCACAGTCACACACATCCATGCATACAGGCTTTCACTCAGACATACACATATATACATAGGCTCTCACATAAACACATACACACAGGCTCTCACAGTCACACACAGGCACACGGGCTTTCACACAAACACATACACACAGGCTGTCACAAACACACACCACAGGCACGCAAGCTCTCACACAGTCACACACACAGGCTCTCAGACACACATACATGCACACAGGATTTCTCAGACATAAACACACAAGCACACAGGCTCTCACTCAGACACAGTCATACACATGCACACAGCTTTCACACAGACACACACACACATAGATATGCACAGTGTACACAGACTTTCATGCAGACATTTACACATAGAAGCTCACAGACACACATACATAGGCACTCAGGCTATCACATTGAAACACACAGCCTCCTCTTTGTTTTAGACAGCTGTGGGATGAGCTCCATCATGGACCTGTTGGCCTCCTCTTCCTTCTCGGGACATGGCGGAATGAGCTTCATTGCAGCTCTGCTAGCATCCTTTTCCTCTTGGGCCATGGTGGGATGAGCTCAATTGAGGCCCTCTCAGGCCACTTCTTTGTTTCAGGCCATGGAGGGATGAGCTCCACTGTAGCCCTATTGACCTCCTCTTCCTCTAGGGCCATGGTGGAATGAGCTCCACTGCTACCCCACTGGCCTACTCTACTTCTTGACCACAGTAGGATGAGCTCCACCGCATCCTCACTGACCTCCTTGCGCTGGGTGGGGAGGAAACTGTGCATGCCCATTGGAAAGGTTGTGTGCAGGCATGCACATGCGCAGCTTAGAGACAACACTGTTCCTAAGGTTTGCGTTCGCTCCTCTTGCTGGGAGATCAGGCATAGAGTTAAATTGCTTGCTGATGATGTTGCCTCCATTGCTGCCCCTCAGGTGTGTGGCTCAGACTCTGGGCAGTTTGAGCACTGCTGGTTAAACTTGGGGTACGGGTCCCATATGACCGGCACCAATGATGCCTCTCCTCCTTTCCCTTCTCATGCTTCCATCACCATCTTTTCCTTTCCACTCTTTCTCCATACTATCCTTCCTACTCCTTCCCTCTCCTTATTTTTCTCACCCCTCCTTCTTCTCTGTATCTTCTTTCCTTCCATCACTTAGAGAAAATAAGGCCATCGCGGAAAGATTAAATTATTTCTTTGCTTCGGTGTTTACTGAAGAGGATGTTGGGGAGGTACCCGTAATGGAGAAGGTTTTCATGGGTAATGATTCAGATGGACTGAATCAAATCACGGTGAACCTAGAAGATGTGGTAGGCCTGATTGACAAACTGAAGAGTAGTAAATCACCTGGACCAGATGGTATACACCCCAGAGTTCTGAAGGAACTAAAAAATGAAATTTCAGACCTATTAGTAAAAATTTGTAACTTATCATTAAAATCATCCATTGTACCTGAAGACTGGAGGATAGCAAATGTAAACCCAATATTTTAAAAGGGCTCCAGGGGCGATCCTGGAAACTACAGACCGGTTAGCCTGACTTCAGTGCCAGGAAAAATAGTGGAAAGTGTTCTAAACATCAAAATCACAGAACATATAGAAAGACATGGTTTAATGGATCAAAGTCAGCATGGCTTTACCCAGGGCAAGTCTTGCCTCACAAATCTGCTTCACTTTTTTGAAGGAGTTAATAAACATGTGGATAAAGGTGAACCGGTAGATATAGTATACTTGGATTTTCAGAAGGCGTTTGACAAAGTTCCTCATGAGAGGCTTCTAGGAAAAGTAAAAAGTCATGGGATAGGTGGTGATGGCCTTTCATGGATTGCAAACTGGCTAAAAGACAGGAAACAGAGAGTAGGATTAAATGGACAATTTTCTCAGTGGAAGGGAGTGGACAGTGGAGTGCCTCAGGGATCTCTATTGGGACCCTTACTGTTCAATATATTTATAAATGATCTGGAAAGAAATACGACGAGTGAGATAATCAAATTTGCAGATGACACAAAATTGTTCAGAGTAGTTAAATCACAAGCAGATTGTGATAAATTGCAGGAAGACCTTGTGAGATTGGAAAATTGGGCATCCAAATGGCAGATGAAATTTAATGTGGATAAGTGCAAGGTGATGCATATAGGGAAAAATAACCCATGCTATAATTACACAATGTTGGGTTCCATAATAGGTGCTACAACCCAAGAAAGAGATCTAGGTGTCATAGTGGATAACACATTGAAATTGTCGGTGCAGTGTGCTGCGGCAGTCAAAAAAGCAAACAGAATGTTGGGAATTATTAGAAAAGGAATGGTGAATAAAACGGAAAATGTCATAATGCCTCTGTATCGCTCCATGGTGAGACCACACCTTGAATACTGTGTACAATTCTGGTCGCCGCATCTCAAAAAAGATATAATTGCGATGAAGAAGGTACAGAGAAGGGCTACCAAAATGATAAGGGGAATGGAACAACTCCCCTATGAGGAAAGACTAAAGAGATTAGGACTTTTCAGCTTAGAGAAGAGACGACTGAGGGGGGATATGATAGAGGTGTTTAAAATCATGAGAGGTCTAGAACGGGTAGATGTGAATCGGTTATTTACTCTTTCGGATAGTAGAAAGACTAGGGGGCACTCCATGAAGTTAGCATGGGGCACATTTAAAACTAATCGGAGAAAGTTCTTTTTTACTCAACGCACAATTAAACTCTGGAATTTGTTGCCAGAGAATGTTGTTAGTGCAGTTAGTATAGCTGTGTTTAAAAAAGGATTGGATAAGTTCTTGGGGGAGAAGTCCATTACCTGCTATTAAGTTCACTTAGAGAATAGCCACTGCCATTAGCAATGGTTACATGGAATAGACTTAGTTTTTGGGTACTTGCCAGGTTCTTATGGCCTGGATTGGCCACTGTTGGAAACAGGATGCTGGGCTTGATGGACCCTTGGTCTGACCCAGTATGGCATTTTCTTATGTTCTTATGTTCTTATGTTCTCCCTCAGAACCCACATCAGCTTGAGGCCCCCCCTTATCTTCAGCTGGTGGGCCCTGGGAACCTCAGTAGCCCAAATGCTTAAGCTGTTGGTGTCATCTGGTCGCCGCATCTCAAAAAAGATATAGTTGCGATAGAGAAGGTACAGAAAAGGGCAACCAAAATAATAAAGGGGATGGAACAGCTCCCCTATGAGGAAAAGCTGAAGAGGTTAGGGCTGTTCAGCTTGGAGATGAGACAGCTGAGGGGGGATATGATAGAGGTCTTTAAGATCATGAGAGGTCTTGAACGAGTAGATGTGAATCGGTTATTTACACTTTCGAATAATAGAAGGACTAGGGGGCATTCCATGAAGTTAGCAGTAGCACATTTAAGACTAATCGGAGAAAATTATTTTTCACTCAACGCACAAATAAGCTCTGGAATTTGTTGCCAGAGGATGTGGTTAGTGCAGTTAGTGTAGCTGGGTTTGAAAAAGGTTTGGATAAGTTCTTGGAGGAGAAGTCCATTAACTGCTATTAATCAAGTTTACTTAGGGAATAGCCACTGCTATTAATTGCATTAGTAGCATGGGATCTTCTTAGTGTTTGGGTACTTGCCAGGTTCTTGTGGCCTGGTTTGGCCTCTGTTGCAAACAGGATGCTGGGCTTGATAGACCCTTGGTCTGCCCCAGCATGGCAATTTCTTATGTTCTTATGTTCTTATCATCTTTTCTTCAGCTGGAGAGGTTTGAGAACCAAACCAGCCTTGCTGTTTCCTCTGTCATCTCTTTTCCTTTTTCCATCTGCTTTTCACTAATCCTTGCCTGACATCAGTGTCATAGATGGACAGATAGATGGATAATCCAAGAGCATATGTGATTTTTATCTCATAAAACATTCTTAAAAGGCAATGAGCAGGTACTTTACAGAGTGAATTTTCATCCAGCCTATGGGGCTTGCAGACACATGAGGACAAAGCACATTTTCAAAGGGAACATCCCTAAGGCTGCGTCTCTCTGCATAAAGTAACACCTGCTTTCAAGTGCAGACTGTCCTTCCTCTGACCTCTCTCTCTGGACCTTTCCCATCTCTTTACAGATATAGTTAAAAGTATCCATGCTGTGACCAATATAGGTACTGTTTTTTTATCTCAAGTAATGGGAGTACAAGTTTCAGTGAGGCTTTTCTTGTGGGTAAACAGCTATTTACCTGCAGCAAAAGCTTTGAAAATTGCTCTCTATATTGGTATTTTAAGTGTGTTTTACTGCTCTAGTTTGCTCATGTTGAACTCTATAAATATATTGGCTGCTGCTTCACCAGCAGGACTTGATTTACTGGCTTTTTGCTTTGAGATCTTTTCTGTCATTTGGAAGGACTTTCACATATATTCAAATTTAGATCTTGAGAAAAGGCTCACACACCAAACAGGAAGTGCATTTTCAATTAATAGTGTATCACTTTTAAGGTAAATCATCATGCCAGTAGTGCTCCTTTTTACTGTATACAACTAAGATACTGTTATTTATATTCACTTCTTGATATGAATTACTATGAGTAATGTGTAATTCTCTATTATTCAGTGCTATTTGTCTCTTTATAATAGCTTTATTTTCCTACTGTCATCATAAAGTTAAAAAGAAAGACTATGATTCACTCACATAAATAAACAACCTGTAAAATCAGTATTTTATTCTATGTTCAGCACATTAAGAGCTTAATTTTATTCAAGATTGTGAAGCACTCTTCTGTGACCCTCATGATTTCCTAAATGATCTAGATATAAAAGATGAAATGTCAAAATTGTTATTTAAAAATAATCTTTACAGACAAGCAATTTAGCTGAACTTTGAAGCAGGTGTCAAAGGAAAAAAATATTTCATGACTCATTTTAGCATTTCTTTCAAAGCAACATTTTTCTTTTAAACATTTGTCTTGCTACAAATAAACTTGAATCCATTCAATACCTATAATGCCTATCAAGGGCAACTTTCAAAGTGATTTTGGTGGGTAAAAAGTGATTTATCCACAGAAATCAGCTCTTTAAAAATTGTTCACCCTCAATACAGCTAGTGGTTCTTGGCATGGTTCCACACTGCAGACATTTTTATCCACACGGAGAAGAAGGTTCCATCAGAACAATGAGTTTGCGAGGTGATAAGATTTTCACGTCCGATCAGAAACATCTACATAGTGTCCTATTATACAGGTTGGCCCTTGGAAAAGTAGCCTGCCTCTAATACACTGGTATTGGAGGCGGGCTATTTTTCCATGGGCCACCCTGTACATCCCTTGTCAAATGAGAAGCACTATGTAATACATTGCAGTGCCTGCGGCAACTGGAAGCAATTTAACCACTACCACCACAGGAATGGGGCCAAGGAAGATATTCAGTGTAGTTCGTGGTTCCAAAAAGAAAAAAAAAAAAAGATAGGCATTTTTCAGTCCACCCAAGATCTGCAGAAGGTCAACAATGCGCTGCGAGTTCCATGTTTTTGGATGGAAATGGTGCAAACAGCAACCACAGCAGTTCACAAAAGGGAGTTTCTGCTTCCTTGGATTTGATGGAGGTTTAACTATTTATTCCTCTCCATCCAGACCATCAGTGAGCCTGACTTCAGTGCCAGGAAAAACAGTGGAAACTATTCTAAAGGTCCAAATCACAGAGCATATAGAAAGACATGGTTTAATGGATTTGTGAGGCAAGGCTTGCCTCACAAAATGAAGATTTGTGAGGCAAGCCTTGCCTCACAAATCTTCATTTTTTTGAACAGGTTAATAAATATTTAGTTAAAGATGAGCCAGTAGATCTAGTTTATTTGGATTTTCAGAAGGCATTTGACAAAGTCCTGTTACACATCCCGTCTGCGCCCGGCCCACACCCGGGCCTGCTCAACCTCATAGTTCCACGACAGGCACCGGGTCGGCCTCCCTAGCGGCTGCTGCTAGCACTTCCAGGACCCGGCGTTCCGTGGTGGCAGTCACCGTGCCTTCCACTGCGCACTAGGCCTCATGCTGGAGCTCAGCGTCCTCAGCTGTGTCAGCTACTCCCCTACGAACGCGCACACGGACTGCCCAACCCCTTGTAGGGCTAAGGGCGGGTCCTAGCTCCGTGGTGCACCCTCATTGATTCCCCGTTATAAGGAAGTCATTGCTTCAATTTCCTTGCCTTGGCAATCGAGTCGGCATTTGTGCTAGATTGTCACTGCGTTTGTTGCTTGCTCTTGTCTTGTTCCAAGTCTCGTTCCAGGATCCTTCTGTTCCAGGTCTGATCCTGCCTTGTTCCTGCTTCCTAGTACTCCAGCTTCCTCCTGTTCCTGTTTGTCTGTTTGTCTACCCAGGTAGTACCCCGGACTGTCTTACTGGTACTGACCTCGGATTGTTCCTTGACCTGCCTGCCTGTCTGCTGCCTGCCTTCTGACTCCAGTCTGTTCCTTGACCTGCCTGCCTGTCTGCTGCCTGCCTCCTGACTCCAGTCCGTCTCTCGACTCACCTGCCTGCTGACTGCCTTTGACCTCAGTCCGTCCCTTGATTCGCCTGCCTGCTGCCTGCCTTCTGACTCCAGTCTGTTCATCGACCTGCCTGCCTGCTGCCTGCCTTCTGATCTCGGCCTGCCTGTGACCTCATCTGACCTCCGAAACCAGACCCCTGCTTTGTTGACCACTCCTCAGACTGACTCCTGGACTTTGACCTCTGCCTGCCTGACTACATTTCTAGATTCTGGGTCTGTTCCTAGCCTTGTCATCACCCATGCTCTTCTGGTCCTCCTTGTTACATCAGATCTCCTGTTTCAAACCTGACTGTGCTCCCCTTCTGCCTGTGGGCACGCTGGACTTTCACCTTCCCAGGAGATCCTGCAAGGCCCACCAAAGTCCAAGTGGCCTTGGTCCCTATGGGCTCCTCCCGGGGGGGACCTCGGGCTTCCAGTAGTGAAGCTCTACCTAGCCTCTGTCTCCTCCAGTTCTTCACCCCTGGGGGCAGTTGCTTCCTGGTCCCATCCAGGAGGCAGTTCTCCACTGCCTCAGGACAAGGGTCCACCCCCGAGCGCAACAGGTTGCCAAGGCCATGGACTCGGCGGAGTCTTCCACCTCCCGGGCCCTACCGGGTTTGGCCACTACAGTTAAACAACATCATCAAGCCTTGGAAATGTTGGCCTCTTCGGTGGAAGAACTTTATTCCCAGCTACAATATACAGCTTTGGCTAATCCTGTGGGCCTCTTGGCCACAATGCTTCCCAAGGCATCATTGGCACTTCCTGCACCTCCTCAATATAGCAGGGATCCACGCTCCTGTTGTGGCTTCCTTAATCAGTGCTTTATGCAGTTCGCACTTCAACCCTCATTGTTTTTGAAGGAAATCACCAAGGTGACCTTCATCCTGTCTTGTCTGGAAGGGAAGGCCCTTGCTTGGGCTTCTCCCTTATGGAACGTTCTGATCCTATCCTCTCCAAGTTATCAGAATTCATTGTTCTCTTCAAGCAGACTTTGGAGACCCAGGCCGCCAGGCTGTGGCCAGTCATGACTTACTCCAACTCCGTCAAGGGGCAAGGACTCTCTCCGAGTATACGGTGGAGTTTAGGACTCTGGCCACGAAGCTTGGGTGGCAAGAAGATTGTACAATTTGGTATGCATCCAGCCTGATGACATTTGGAAAACTGCATTTAATACAAGGGATGGTCACTATGAATACACTATGATGCCCTTTGGGCTATGCAATGCCCCAGCAGTCTTTCAACGCCTTATGAATGAAATCTTCCCGGGATCTTCTGTATTCCTTTGTAGTCGTGTACCTTAACGACAGCCTGATCTTCTCTAAGGACTTTGAATCTCATCAAGATCATGTTCGGATCATCCTTCAACGCCTGAAAGAGAACCATTTGTATGCAAACTGGAAAAATGTCTGTTTGAGCGTAATCACCTACCCTTCCTAGGGTATATCATTTCTGACCGGGGATTTTCTATGGACCCTGAGAAAGTCCAGGGGATCTGTGACTGGCCTCAGCCAGTAGGCCTCCACGCCTTACAATGGTTTCTTGGTTTTACCAATTATTACCAGAGCTTCATTGCTAATTACTTGTCCCTGGTTGCCCCACTCACGGCAAAGACTAGGAAAGGGGCCAACACCCAGGTATAGAAACCCAAAGCCCTAGCCGCCTTTCAAACAATCAAGGAGGCTTTCTGTTCTGGCCTAGCCTACAGCATCCAGATCCTCATTGTCCATTTATTGTAGAGGTTGACGCCTCTGCAATCAGTGCAGGAGCTGTTTTGAGCCAGTATTCCCCCAAGGGTAATTCCTTGCTCTTTCTATTCACACAAGTTTTCTCCTATGGAACAACATTATACCATTGGTGACCGTGAACTCCTCGCAGTTAAGTTGGTACTTCAAGAGTGGCATCCCTGGTTGGAAGGGGCGCAACACAAGTTCACCATCTTCACTGACCATAAGAACCTTGAGCACCTTAAAGAAGCTCAACTTCTGAAGCCCGTGTCAAGCCCGGTGGGCACTTTTCTTCGAAAGATTTAACTTCGTCCTCTGTTTTCGTCCTGGTTCCAAGAATCTCCGCGTTGATCTCCGCGTTTGAACCTGAAGATGTTCCTGAAGTCCATAGCTTCATCATTGATCCTGCTAGTATATCCTTAGATGTGACCACTACAGTTCCTGCTGGGAAAACCGTCATTCCACGAAGATGTGAACGAGTCCTGAGATGGGCTCATGCTTCTAAGTTGGCAGGCCATCCGGGCCATGCCCAGACCTTAGAGTTGTTACAAAGACACTATTGGTAGCCCAATATGGTGCAAGACTCACAAAACTCGTGTCCTATCTGTGCCCAACAGAAACTGCCTACTGGAAAGCCTTGGGGCTTACTCCAACCACTCCCGGCACCTACTGAGCCATAGTCTAGCATCTTGATGGCCTTTATTATGGACCTGTCTCCTTCCCAGAACAACACCATGATTTGAGTCATCATCGACCATTTTTCAAAAATGGGTCACTTCATTCCCCTGCCGGGTCTTCCCTCAGCCCCGGAATTAGCGAAGCTGTTCCTGAAGAACATTTTTCACCTTCATGGACTCCCCAAGGAGATTATTTATGATTAGGGATCACAGTTTGCTGCCAAATATTGGCGTTCCCTATGTAAGAAGTTTAACAGTTCCTTAAGCTATACATCGGCCTATCATCCACAGGCCAATCGTCAAGCTGAAAGGACCAATCGGACTCTAAAGAATTTCCTACGTTCCTATATAAATGGTCAGAAGCATAATTGGGCTGATCTTCTGCCTTGGGCTGAGCTGTCACACAATACTCATTTTGCTGCAACCACCGATGCATCTCCGTTCTCTGTGGTATTTGGACGGCAGCCTCGACTGCCTCTTCCAGTCCCTCTGACAGTTCCTTCTCCAGTGGCACAATCCATGGCTCACACCATCCGTCAAGTATGGAATCAAGTAAAAGAGCATCTTTCCCAAGCCGCTGAATGATACAAGCGTAATTCTGATATCCAAAGACGTCCGGCTCCACTCTTCCGTCCTTACTAGAAAGTATGGCTAAGTGCTCGACACATATGACTGATACTTCCCTCTCATCGCTTAGCTCCAAAGTACATTGCACCATTCACTGTAATCCGAAGAGTGGGAGCTATATCCTATCAACTCCAGCTACCTTGTGCCATGGGTATCCATAAGAAGTTCCTCGTGTCCTTGTTGAAGCCGATGGTCCTCTCCTGGCCCTCACGTGGAGTTCCCTCTCCTCCACGGGTCTCTACAGAACCTGAATCTTCCCTTCAGGTAAGTGAGGTCCTTGACATTCGACGACATCGAGGAAAATGGGAATACCTCTGAGCCTGGGAGGGTTTTGGGGCCGAGGACAATTCGTGGGAGCCTTCCCACAATATCCTTGATAAGGAGCTTCTGAAGACCATCCATAGGACTTATTCTGATAAACCACATCCGCATAGGGGGAGGCCTAGAAGGGGACTACTGTTCGCATCCCATCCGTGCCCGGCCCACGCATGAGCCTGCTCACCCTCATGGTTCCAGCAGGTCCCAGGTCAGCCTCTCTAGTGGCTGCTGCTAGCGCTTCCAGGCCCTGACGTCCCACGGCGGCAGTCGCTGGGCCTTCCACTGTGAACCAGCCTCACGCCGGAGCTCAGCGTCCTTGGCTGTGTCAGCCACGCCCCTATGCGCGCGGACCGCCCAGCCCCTTGTAGGGCCAAGGGCGGGTCCTTGCTCCACGGCATGCCCTGATTGATTCCCCGTTATAAGGAAGTCATTGCTTGAACTTCCTTGCCTTGGCAATTGGGTCGGCGTTTGTGCTAGATTGTTACTGCGTTTGTTGCTTGCACCTGTCTTGTTCCAAGTCTCGTTCCAAGATCCAGTTCTGTTCCTGCCTTGTTCCTGCTTCCTAGTACTCTAGCGTCCTCCTGTTCCTGTTCATCTTTTCGTCTAACCAGGTAGTACCCCGGACTGTCTTACTGGTACTGACCTCAGATTGTTCCTTGACCTGCCTGCCTGTCTGCTGCCTGCCTTCTGACTCCAGTCTGTTCCTTGACCAGCCTGCCTGTCTACTGCCTTCTAACCTTGGCCTGCCTGTGACCTCGTATGACTTCCGAAACCTGACCCCTGCCTTGTTGACCAAACCTGGTAGGGCCCGGGACACGGGGGACTCTGCCGGGTCCATGGCCTTGGAAACCTGTTGCGCCTGGAGGTGGACACTTGTCCTGAGACAGTGAGGAGTGGCTCCCTGGATGAGCCCAGGAAGCACCTCCCACCAGGGGGCGGAGCACAGGAGGAGACAGAGGCTAGTTGGAGCTTCACCATTGGAAGCCTGAGGTCCACCTGGGTGGAGCCCTTGGGGACCTGGGCCGCTTGGACTTAGGTGGGCCTCGCAGGGTGCCCCAGAAAGGAAGTGGAGAAGTGTGCCCACCAAAATCAAGGGTGTGCAGTCAATGTCGAGACTGGAGACCTGGGGAAATCAAGGAAGGTCAGAACAGTGTCTGCAATGACAAGGCTAGGAGCAGGGCCAGACTCAAGGAAGCGTGGTCAGTAATAGCAAGGGACAAGTTCCAAAGGTCAGTCCAAGAGTAGTCATCCAAAGCAGGGGTCAGATTCCAGAGGTCCGGCATGGTTGAGGAATAGGCAGAGGTCAGTATCAGGGCAGGGGTCAGAGTAGTCAAGGAACAGGCAGAGGTCAGTATCCGGGCAGCAATGAGCATAGTCGAGAAACAGGCAGAGGTCAGTACCAGAGAGTCAGTCTAAGAGGTACTACCTGAAGGGATGCAGGAACAGACAGACGCTGGAACAGAAGGACACTGGAACAAGACTGGAACAAGCGATGAGACATTGAGGCAAACTAGTACACACACGGTGTCGACCTGATTGCCAAGGCAAGGAAGTGCAGGCAGGAACTTCCTGATATACTGTGCTCAATCAGGGCGTGCCGCGGAGCCTGGTCCCACCCCTGGCCCTTTAAGAGGCCGGGCGGTCCATGCGTGCACGGATATGGGCGGAGCCGACACCATGGAGGACATCGAGCTCTGTCATGAGGCCTGGTATGTTGAAGAAGGCCCGGCAACCGCCGCCGCGGGATGCCGAGGCCTAGAGGAGCTCACTGCAGTCACGGGAGAGGTTGACCCAGGACCTGCCGAGGAGTTGGGAAGGTGAACAGGCCCCTGCGCGGGCCGAGCGCAGATGGGACGTGCAACAGTCTTTAAAATCATGAGAGGTGTAGAACGGGTAAACATGAATCAGCTATTTATACTTTCAGATAATAGAAGGACTTGGGGGCACTCCAAGAAGTTAGCAAGTAGCACATTTAAAACTAATCGGAGAAAATTATTTTTCATTCAATGCTCAATTAAGCTCTGGAATTTGTTGCCAGAGGATGTGGTTAGTGCAGTTAGTGTAGCTGGGTTTAAAAAATGTTTGGAGAAGTCCATTAACTGCTAATAATCAAGTTGTCTTAGAGAATAGCAACTGCTATTACAGGCATCAGCAGCATGGGATCTACTTAGTGATTGGGTATTTGCCAGGTACTTGTAGCCTTCATTGGCCACTATTTGAAACAGGATGCTGGTCTTGATGGACCCTTGGTCTGACCCAGTATGGCAATTTCTTATGTTCTTATGTTTAGGATGGGGGAGGAAAGGTCCACTCGTAGATTGCATTTTCAAGCCAATATGCATCATTTTTAAGAATTATTCTACCTGGACAGAAAGCAGGTGTAAATGACCTCATTAATGTTGTATGCATGGCAGACTTCAAGGTAAAAATATGTGCATCCTTTCTCTTTGAAAATTGTTGCAAAGCCAATGGGTAAAAAGTGCACATCATCTTCATCTCAATGTAGATAATTTGGAAATTGATCCCATCATGTTAAAAGAGGAAACTACAAAACGAGTGGAGAACAATAGACACCAACGGATAAATCCAAATAATACAGGAGATGTGTCAGAACAGGTGAATCATCTACAGGCACTGAAACCGCATTAACTGTCTCACTGCTTCCAAATGCAAGATACATCTGCCTGATAATCATATTGAGTGAATAAAAATTTCTTTTTACTCCAGTACAGTTTTTGTGCTTATAGATGGTTAACCTGTCCTGACACATCTCCTGTATTATTTAAAAGAGGAAACTACACATAGATTTGAAATAGTAGTATTTGATAACAACTTAAAATAGATTGAGGTTAATTTTGGAACATTACACATACATTAGCAGCACATATGTGCATAAGTGACACCAATTTTCGAAGCAGATGTATACAGTACACACACACACACTTACTTCTGCTATTTGTCACAACCAGTTTTGCAGACTAGGGATGTGCATTCATTTGAAATAAATGGATAAAATGCACTGAATGAGACCATTTATGTTTCATTTGTGGACTTCCATAATGAATGGATGGTGCCCAAGAATTTAAATGTAACACTTTGTTTCATTTGTTTATGACAAGACAGTGGCACATTGAAAGGTGCTGTAGTGAGAAAGTTGCAGGGATTAACTGGCAGTGGCATAAGGGGGCAGGGAGGGGGCCAATGCCTCCTGGTGCAGGTCCATAGAGGGATGCTGAACTGCTGATGGCCAAAAGGGAAGCCCATGCAGTATCCGGTGGAGCTCATCCCATCTGCGGCTGAGCAGGGAAGTGTGCTACTTCTATGCTGTGAGCTGGCCGCCCACAGCAGGAAGATCGGCGAGGCTGTGTTGGAGCTCATCCCACCACGGCCTGAAGAAAAAGTCACGTCCAAACCTCTAGGTGCTCCTCCTCCTTCCTGCCTGTGCAGTCCCGGAAGAAAAGTGTTGTTGGAGCCAAGCAGGCAGGAAGGAGACAGAGCATCGGCCACGTGCAGAAGAGGAGCAGTGTTTGTGGAAGGGCTGCTGCAGATCCCACCTCATGACAGCCCGGGAATAGGATGCCCGGGAACAGGGCCAGTGTGGATTTCACCTCACAGCGGTCTGAGAAAATCAGGGCTGTCGCAGAGCTTATCCTGCGGTGATCTGCGAAGAAAAGGCCCAGAGGTGAGAGAGAGGCTGAGGCCCTGTAAAGAGTATGTGTGTGTGTATATGCGATTGAGTTGAGAGACTGTGTGGGAATGAAAGCCTGTATGTTTAGAGCGACAACATGTGAGAGCCTCTGTATGTGTGAGAAAGACAGCATATGACAGTGAGAGCCTGTGTTTATGTGAGACAGCATGTGGGAGTGAGAGAGCCTGTATGTGCATGAGAGTGAGACAGTATGTGAAAGAGAGAACATGTAAGAGTGAGAGCCTGTGCCTGTGTGTGCATGTGTGAGAGAGACAGCATGTGAGAATGAGAGCCTGAGTGTGTGTGAGAGAGAGACAGCATGTGAAAATCAGAACCTGAGTTTGTGTTTGAGGGAAGAAGGGAAGAAGACAGATGAAGAGAGAAGAAACAGCAAAAAAAGAGACCCTGTAAAAGGAACTAGCAAAAGACCAAGAAAGGGAAAGTGGGAAAAAAAAGCCTGTGACCAACCAATTAGAAAACTAAGATCAGACAGCAAAGGTAAAAAAAAAATATTTTTTTTTAATTTTTAGTGATTGGCATATGTTTAGAAATGTCCAAGAGTAGCACTTTCTCTATGCCTCTCTTGCGATGTATGATATTAGCATAGAGGAATTGGAAGCCCTGCAAACTTTTAATACTGTGGGGCCTGCACAGAGGAGGCAGCAGAATAGGTTTCAGTGCCAGTAGCAGTGATTGCACCTCCCCAATAGACACATGGCAGTAGGGTTGTGCATTTGTTTCCAATGTATTGGTAATCTGCAACGTTTAGGGCCATATTTGTTGTATTCGTGGGGAAGCGAAACGTATCGCGATTCCCCACGAATACAACGAATCACCAAATTATTCAGCCGTCTAAAGGAGCAAATTTAAACAAACCTCCCACCCTCCTGACCCCCCCAAGACTTACCAAAACTCCCTGGTGGTCCATCGGGGGGTCCAGGAGCCATCTCCTGCACTCACGCCATTGGCTGCCGGTAAATGGCACCGATAGCCCTTGACCTTACTATGTCACAGGGGCTACCGGTGCCAGTAGCCCCTGTGACATATTTATTTATTTATTTATTTATTTATCCTTATTAGTTTTAATTATTGGGTGTTATTTGATATATGTGCTGTTTTGAAATATTTTATTGGTGCTTGGGAATTTTTTTTAAGTATATGATTTTAATTAATAGAAATTATTTTATTTGTCATTAGTTTTAAAATATTCTTTTATTAGTTTGGTTTTACTATTATAATTGATGTTTAATGTTTCTTGATTTTATTGTTTATTTTATAGAGGAATGGTCGTTCTGTTTTTTCATTCTTACACACAGAGTCTGACTTCTTGGGGTTTCCATTTCGGTTTTTGTCTGCATATTGCTGGTTCTAATTTGTGATCCTTTATTCTGTATTTGTTAAGGTTATGTCTCTGCACTGTGTGTTAGACCAAGATGAGAGATTCTGCTAGCGTGTAGTGTCTGTGTAGGAATCTATAGCAATCGGGTTTGTTTTATTTCCCCAGTAGGTGGTGTATTGGTATTCTGAGACCTACTGTAATATTTACTGTGCTTTTTCACAGGTACGATTCTTATTGTTTGAGTCCTTTGTGTTACTACTGTTTTGATAGATTTGCTGTATAGATTTTGAGTGTCTTTTTGCAGGGTTTTGTGTAGTTCATTATGTGTCTGGCAGTGGAAGTTGTTTGTGCTGCTATTATTGTGAGGTCACACCAGAATTTTAAAATACTTTTTTGAATGATGAGTTGTAAGCGAAACATGCAAGCTCCATTGTTGGGGGAATTTCCATGGATGTGCAGTGTGTTACAGAACTGGAGGTATGGATTTATATAGACATTCTTTCCCTTCCTGCATACATTCCAGACTTCACTCTCTGTTAGGAAGCGCTAGGAGAGTGGTTCCACTTTCCAGGGGATTGTGTGTTCTTGGACCACGGCTCGACCCCAGAGGAACTCCAAAGAAGTGCCCAGGTAGCTGAGGCATGCCTGAGCATGGGCTGGAAAGGAGCATGGCTGGACTGAAGACAGACGATGGAATCCGGAGTAGGAGCAAGGCAGGACTGAAGACAAGGATGACTGAAGGCACTAACCCTCCACCGGACCTGCATGCTCTGGAAAGACCAACAACACAATGGTGGTCTTTGAATGGTCCTCCGACCATTTCAAGCCCTTTCGGACCTGCCGCTGGGTAACGGCAAGAAGCGGCAGGCCTGACGGAGGCCAGAAGCAAATGAAGGCCTTGGAACATGGAGGCTCAGGCGAAGACTCAGGCAAAGACACTTGGACGAGGATTCAGGAGCAAGGTATTTAAGACGAGGATTCAGGAGCAAGGTACTGTAGACAAGGATTCAGGAGCAAGGTACTGAAGACGAGGATTCAGGAGAAAGGTACTGTAGACAAGGATTCAGGAGCAAGGTACTGTAGGCAAGGAGTCAGGATCAAAGAGCAGCCCACCCGTGGGGCTGGTCGCGGACCATGCTGGACTCGAGGCAGACTCTAGATGAGATAGTGGAGAGAGTGAGAGAAATATTTCCCAGAGACTGTAGAGGCCTACACCGGAGCGCGCCTTACACAGCCGCCAGTGGCTGGTCGCGGACCATGCTGGAGTGGCACAGGTTCAAGCAGAGACTGTAACATGGACGGAGCACATGCAAGGAACTCCATAGACCATGGACAAGGCTTCATGCGGAAGTCTCCTGGAGGCTCGCACTGCAGCAGTGAGGAAGGCCTTGTACCATGAGACGCCCTACTCAGCCTGCCCGTGGGGCTGGTCGTGGACCACGACATGGTATGCCAGGAAAGGTGGTGATGAGGAACCAGGGGTTCAGGACACCAGGATGGATCACGGACATCAGGAATAGAGGATGAATATCTGGACTGCATCACGGAAATCAGGAACGGAAGACGAACGTCTGGACTGGATCACGGACTACAGGAACTGGAAGACAGACCTCAAGACTGACCGTGGACATCAGGAACTGAAGACGAACATCTGG
Organism: Rhinatrema bivittatum; assembly: GCF_901001135.1. NCBI lineage: Eukaryota > Metazoa > Chordata > Amphibia > Gymnophiona > Rhinatrematidae > Rhinatrema > Rhinatrema bivittatum. Next base: position 454,762,078 of record NC_042617.1, on the reverse strand, counting down.
ACTGGATCATGGACATCAGGACAAGACAAGGAGCTCCAACGAAGAACACAGGACCTTGAAGAAGCGATGGAACAGCGAGGACTCCTGGAGTGAAGGACAGGAACATCCAGGAGCGTCGGACTCCCTGCAAAGGCAAAGATGGACTGGCAAAGAGTCCCTTTTAAAGGGCCCCTTTTATAGGATTTCTGACCCCCCCAAGACTTGCCAAAAGTCCCTGGTGGTCCAGCGGGGGTCCTGGAGCGATCTCCTGCACTCGGGCTGCTGGCTGCCAGTATTCAAAATGGCACCGATAACCTTTTCCCTTACTATGTTACAGGGGCAGACCAATGGCGCCAATGGCCCGAGTGCAGGAGATCGTGCCAGGACCCCCGCTGGACCACCAGGGACTTTTGATAAGTCTTGGGGGGGTCAGGAGGGTGGGGGGTTGTAGTTAATTCAATTTAAAGAGTTGGGATGGGTTTTCTTTTGGGAAACGAATATATACGTAACTAATGAACGGATCAGGGTCCCCCGAGAACGGATGCAACAGATTTGTCTCCCCACGAATACGAACATCGAATGGGACGAATCCGTCCCTGTTGCACATCCCTACACTCAGGTATGACCTTGAGGATCTTGCTACTACTCTGTCTTGCTACCATACCCCAGACTCTAAATATTAGGGGTTTTCCTGCTATGTCTTGAAGCTACAGTATATGCCTCATGCTACACATTAGGGTCTTTCTGCTACTCAACTTTGCTGCTATATTCCAGACTTTACACCTTGGGTAAACTGCTGCCAGTCTTTCTTGCTTCCATGCCCCAGACTCTATACCTAGGGTGTTCTTGCCACTGTGGGTGGCTACTTAGCTTTGCACCTTTCATTGTGTCTTGGGGACTTCATCCCACTGTTTGTGTTGATGTGTCCCTCTGCCAGTGCCTAAGTGTTTTTTATGCTACTTTTACTGCTTTGTTTTCTCTTCACTGTGCCTTAGGATGTTCATGCCACACTTGGTGCTACTTTGCCTCTCTCGTACTGCCTTTGGGAGATTATGCCATTATTATTGGTGCCTTCTTTTTAAGGTGCCTTGCAGTGTTCTTGACATTCTTGCTGCTGCTTTGCTCCATTGATGTTTCCCCTTTTTCTGCCAGGATTAAATCTAATGCCATACAATTATCTATACATACACAACTCAGAGGTACTCGGCAAGTTATTATACCCATACTTATTTTATTATACAAACTTTAAACATACTTTTTAATATAACAGTACTTACTAGACCACAATGCCTACTTATATCTAAAAAGTTCCCCCCTACCATACATACATTACCCATTACCCACTGTGGTCTAGTAAGTACTGTTATAATAAAAAATATGTTTAAAGTTTGTATAATAAAATAAGTATGGGCATAATAACTTGCCAAGTACCTCTGAGTTGTGTAGGTAGGTAATTTAAATATCAGAGGGATTGCACGTATGTTTTGACCTGTTGAGGGTACCCCGTTATACCAATTATCCATGGCATAATGATGAGTTTCAGCAAATTGATGTGCTACAACACAGAGATTTTTCTGTGTAGCATTCTTAAGGGTTTCTATTAAGGCTTGTAAAAGTAGGACAGCAGTAGCGAGATGGCCAATAGCATGTCTGTTGGAAAATGGAAACCATGTGGAACCCATCAGTCTATGGCGTTCCTCAACAGTTGACTGTTTCAGACAACTAGTTAAAATTATGTTATACTGTTAAGACACTAGCTAAAATCATGTTATACTGTTAATTTAAGTCATTCTATAATGTTTCAATGTAAAAGGATAAGATGACCTGTTGTCAAACTATCCCTCAAGTTACCATTAAACCAATGTGATACTCGTTTCGAATGCCGGTACATAAAAACAAATAAATAAATAAATAAATACATGGTAAGGCATTCTGAATGTCCTGTTGAGACAAATCTAGAGAAGGGAGTTCTTCTAAGGTTTTACATTTACAACGGGGCTTGTATGTCTGCTTGTGATGGGGAAAAGTGTAAACAGACAAATAAGCATACACAGGGGTACATTTTCTAGTCCAATCAACAAGAAGAGTTGTTCGAATTTTATTCCCTTGACAAAAGAAATACACAGGAGCTAAAATACGGTTGGGATAGGCAATGGGCCATGAGGACTGGATGTCAAGAATAATCATCTTAATATTAAACCATTCTTCCCACAAATGCAAGCATGAGGCATTGTTATGGGATAGGAGTTCAGTTTGATTCACTGAAATTGAAGCTACCTCACAGGCTGATACAGTACAGTGCGCTCTGGCGGAATGCACTGTTAACCCGCATTTGGATGCGCTTTTTCGATGCGCTAGCTTTACCCTTTATTCAGTAAGGGGTAATTGTGCACCGAAAACGCGCGTCCAACCCCCCGAAATTAATAGCGCCCACAACATGCAAATGCATGTTGATGGCCCTATTAGTTATGCCCGTGCGATTCAGAAAGTAAAATGTGCAGCCAAGCCATACATTTTAATTTCTCTCGGCACCGGGAAAGTGTACGGAAAAGCAGGTTTCTGAACCCGTGGCTGTCACCAGGTTTGAGAACCGACACCGGCAAAATTGAGCGTCGGCTGTCAAACTTGCTGACAGCCGCCGCTCCTGTCCAAAAAGAGGTACTAGGGATGTGCTAGTGTCTCTAGCGTCTCTTTTTACCGTGGGCCCTAATTTAAATAAATTAATTTACTGAATCGCGTGCGATTTTTACTGTATCGGCCCATGACTACCTGATACCGCTGGAATATCTGGTTATGATATTGCATGGCACCAGTAAAAATATTAGCAGTTGCAGCTTTCCATGAGAGGGATGAAGTATTTCTCCTCATCTGGGAGGGAGAAAATAATCCATTGTGTCATCTCTAAAGTAATTAGAGATATTGCTCAAGGTGACTATGGTAACATGAAATGGGCCATGGGCTAAGTCGAGAGTTTGGATTTGAGTTGTTACTAATGATGGTCCAGAAGAAAAAAATTGTAAATAAGTAAGGAGGAAGACATATCAGGAGCGGAAAGTATCATTAACCATAGATCTAGCTTGTGGGCACAGAGCAGAGTATCTGGGATTAGTATTAATTCATGAGCAGTTAGCCATTATGGCTTATGGTATGGGGTCATTGGATACGATAACAGAACAACCGCCAATGCCTAAGGGCATTATATGACATACCAAACATGGGCAGAATAGTTAGAAATATTAAGAAAGGCCAACAATATCTCAAGGGCTAGATTCTGAGGGATTTCTATTTCAAGCTTATGGCATATATGTATGTTATCATAATTATCATATAACTAATAAATGAGGTAAAGCTTTATACAGTCAGATCTGTTGGTAAATCAGACAACCCACTAGTGACTAAACCAACATGTATCTAGCCATGAACTAACTTAAGACGCACACTGCACTTATGACCATCATACTAGGCATCATCGTATTGAGCTATCGCTTTTTTTACTCTGCCTTATATTTAATCATAGGTCATTTAGTTGGAAAATCCCATACAGTCCTTTTTTTTTTAAGCTTTTTTTATGCAATTAAAATAGTAAAGTACTTAACTTAATATTTAAACAAATACTTGATGGTCCTTGAACAAATTCTTGACAGTCCTTGTAGTCCCAACTTAAGTTAGTTCATGGCTAGATACATGTTGGTATAGTCACTAGTGGATCATAATTATCATAACATGTGATATTAGTGAATGATTCTAATGCTAAGCATGTAAAATGGAACATCAAAAAAACCCTAACAAACCCAAAAAGGTTTGTATAGTCTTTTGTATAGAATGTTCATTCTGCAGCTTTAAGTCAGTAACTTGGAAGGAAGACAGGTGTGGTGTGTCCTTCAATCAGTACAGATGTGGTATGCCCTGGACCCAATGCTAAGATTTTGAATCTGCTGATGTCAGATATTGGAAGTGGAAACTTCTGTCCTTCATAGAACAACCTTTCTGATATGTCTCCCAAAGAAACAGTGGGTTTAGCCTTTAGGTAGCAACATAAAATATTAAATACCGAATGTCGAGCATTTAAGTAAGATTCCACAACAGGTAAATTAGTGACCCTCCCAGTATAGGTATCATTGCTCTGCAATCCCAGTGGTTGTTTGACAAGACCATTAATTCTTTCCACCAAGCCTGCTGCTGCTGGGCGGTAAGAACATAAGAACATAAGAACATAAGAAATTGCCATGCTGGGTCAGACCAAGGGTCCATCAAGCCCAGCATCCTGTTTCCAACAGAGGCCAAACCAGGCCACAAGAACCTGGCAATTACCCAAACACCTAGAAGATCCCATGCTACTGATGCAATTAATAGCAGTGACTATTCCCTAAGTAAACTTGATTAATAGCAGTTAATGGACTTCTCTTCCAAGAACTTATCCAAACCTTTTTTGAACCCAGCTACACTAACTGCACTAACCACATCCTCTGGCAACAAATTCCAGAGATTTATTGTGCGTTGAGTGAAAAAGAATTTTCTCCGATTAGTCTTAAATGTGCTACTTGCTAACTTCATGGAATGCCCCCTAGTCCTTCTATTATTCGAAAGTGTAAATAACCGAGTCACATCTACTCGTTCAAGACCTCTCATGATCTTAAAGACCTCTATGATATCCCCCCTCAGCCGTCTCTTCTCCAAGCTGAACAGCCCTAACCTCTTCAGCCTTTCCTCATAGGGGAGCTGTTCCATCCCCTTTATCATTTTGGTTGCCCTTCTCTGTACCTTCTCCATTGCAACTATATCTTTTTTGAGATACGGCGACCAGAATTGTACACAGTATTCAAGGTGTGGTCTCACCATGGAGCGATATAGAGGCATTATGACATTTTCCGTTTTATTAACCATTCCCTTCCTAATAATTCCTAACATTTTATTTGCTTTTTTGACTGCTGCAGCACACTGAGCTGACGATTTCAATGTATTATCTACTATGACGCCTAGATCTCTTTCTTGGGTGGTAGCTCCTAATATGGAACCTAACATCGTGTAACTACAGCTAGGGTTATTTTTCCCTATATGCAACACCTTGCACTTGTCCACATTAAATTTCATCTGCCATTTGGATGCCCAATCTTCCAGTCTTGCAAGGTCCTCCTGTAATGTATCACAGTCTGCTTGTGATTTAACTACTCTGAATAATTTTGTATCATCTGCAAATTTGATAACGTCACTCATCGTATTCCTTTCCAGATCATTGATATATATATTGAAAAGCACCGGTCCAAGTACAGATCCCTGAGGCACTCCACTGTTTACCCTTTTCCACTGAGAAAATTGACCATTTAGTCCTACTCTCTGTTTCCTGTCTTTTAACCAGTTTGTAATCCACGAAAGGACATCGCCTCCTATCCCATGACTTTTTAGTTTCGTAGAAGCCTCTCATGAGGGACTTTGTCAAACGCCTTCTGAAAATCCAAATACACTACATCTACCGGTTCACCTTTATCCACATGTTTATTAACCCCTTCAAAAAAATGAAGCAGGTTTGTTAGGCAAGACTTCCCTTGGGTAAATCCATGTTGACTGTGTCCCATTAAATCATGTCTTTCTATATGCTCTACAATTTTGATCTTGAGGAATGTGTTAAAACCAATAAATTCCCAAAGAAGCTGCAAAAGACTATACTGTTTTTCCTGTAAAGTGGGAACCATTATCAGATAGAATTTCCAGAAGGTAGCCATGAAAGCAAAAAAATGTTTTTAAGGCTGTAACAGAATTGCCTGTGGAGGCTGTTTTAAAAGGAAACAGATGGCATTCTCCTGAACAAGTTATCTACAATGTTCAGAATAACCGTATGCCCAGCTGGAACATTGCCTGTGAATCTGGGAAACCAGGAAGATTACCTCGGGTGAGCCCTTTGTGACCACTTTTGAATTTGCCGCTGTCCCCGACGTCAGAGGGATGAGCCGGAAGGTACCTATAAAACCGGTACCTTTGCAGCGTTGTGTTGCAGCTGGAACATTGCCTGTGAAGCTGGGAAACCAGGAAGATTACCTCGGATGAGTCCTTTGTGACCATTTTTGAATTTGCCGCTGTCCCCGACAACAGAGGGAGTAGCCGGAAGGTACCTATAAAACCGGTACCTTTGCGGCGCAATGCTGCCACTGGTGCGACGCCAAAGCTGTGCCCACCTAAGGGGCATGCGGCTTTGCCCGGCTTAGCCCGGATTTGAGTGGATTTGAGTCGGTATTTCCAGATGCTAGGAGTCCTTTGGAGAATAGTAAGGATCATGTCCTTTTGATAACTTGCAATTGAGTCCTCTCCGTAAATATAATAATTCTGGTAATCGTTTCCATATTAGAGTTTTTTTTCCCCTTGAGATGCCGCATACAAAGAGGAAAGCCAGAGTTAAAGACTTCTCCTCCACCCCAAATTTGAATTTGAATCAATCACGGATTGAAGATTGTTTTGTAAGAACTCCATCAATTGCGCCAGGAGGGGTCATGGGAGGAGTCGGCCAGGAGCAGGAGCTGAACCTCCAGACATATGAAATATCTTTAAGCCCTGGCGCCCCAGCAACACCAGAGCCTCTGTCCGGCATGGGAGAGATAGAGCCTCTGAATGAGGATTCTATAGTAAGAGCTGTATTCACTCCACTTGGTATCCAGAGAAGAGCAGAAGGAACATCAAGCTCATCGGTGAAACCTGAAGTGCAGGGTTCCGGGAACCGAAAAGGGGGTGTCCTCATCATACCAAGATGAACTTGGGAAGGCTCCAGTGGAGAAAGGATTTGAGGAACATCAAGTAAGAACTTTAAGTTATTTTTCATTAATAATCCCACAGGAATTCACATTAGAGGAAATTGGGACTATGATAATATCAATGCAAAAATCTATTAATAATTTAACATCTGAGGTACATGATGCTTTAAATAAGAATTTGATTTTGCAAAATAAAGTGGAAGAAATAGATAAAACAATGAATGTGTTAGAAGGAAAATTTGAAGAAGTAGAAAAAGTACAAGTTAACTTAATAAGATCTGAAAAAAATACCAATAGACAAGATAGAAATGTTAGAAAACCAATTTAGAAAATCTAATCTTAGAATATTAAATTTTCCTTGGATAAAATTGGTCTTACCAAATGATTTATTTAAAAGTTATCTTACTAACATATTAAAATATCCAGAAAATGCATTACCAGCAATATGAAAAATGTATTACCTACCTCAGTCCCAACAATCAGAAGAAAATCAAGGACAGGGAAATCAGTTAGATTTAAAATTAAATTTAAACCTCACCGAATTGTTAGAAAAATCATTTGAAATGACCATAGAAACAAGGGCTACTCTTATAATACAGTTGCCTTTCTATCAGAAAGAGATTCTGTATCTAGATTGTTCTTTAGACATCAAAATTTAAATTTTTATGGTCAATATATTAGGATATTTCCAGACATAGCTCGAAACACACAACTTAGAAGGAGGAAATTCATGACAATGAGACGAGAAGTAACAGAAAGGGGGGCTAAGTTTTTGCTAAGATTCCCCTGTCGTTGTTTGATTATATATAAGGATTCAAAATATGTGTATAATCAACCAGAACAATTACATTCTTATCTTGATTCTCACTCCTAGATACTCCATTGAGCTGGTTAAAATATTAATGATGGAGTAGACAGTGCAGTATAATAAGTAATGGATGAATGTTTCTTTATTGAACTGCTTCTTTGATTTCTTATTCTCCAATATTCTCTGTTTCCTATGATATATTGATTAATAGTTACAGAACAATATTATTTGATTACAAATATGTAATATTCTGTAATGTTTCTAATTTTTTGTATTGTTTCTGTCATATTGTGACTTCATAAAGATATTAAATTCAATAAAAATAAAATAAAATAAAAAGAATACATTTATACCCATATTTACCTGTAGGCAGTGGTCCCATATAATCTAATTGTAAATCTTCCCATGGAATCGTACCATGCTTAGTGGTTCCAGGTGCAACTCTATGTAAAGGAGTTAGAATTCTCCTTTTCTCTTTTAGACATATTACATAGTCTCTTACTGCCTATTCTGCTTCTCCTTTTGTCATAGGGAGATGTTTAAAATGAGCCCATTGCAACATATTACTGGCACCTAACTGATCTGATGCTTCATGTACATAGTTCCCTATGCTGACTGCATTAATGGCCACATATTGATCAGCTGCCTGATAATGGGTACTCTCACCATTATTTCTACCTACATGTGCATCTACACATCTAATACAAACCTGCAACTCCTGACATATTTTCCAAATTTCAGGCCAGAGTTCTTTATCCCAAAGTAAGAACATGCCATACTGGGTCAGACCAAGGGTCCTTCAAGCCCAGCATTCTATCTTCAACAGTAGCCAATCCAGGCCATAAGAACCTGGAAAGTACCCAAAAACTAAGTCTATCTCATGTTACTGTTGCTAGTAATAGTAGTGGCTATTTTTTTCTAAGTCAACTTAATTAATAGCAGTAGTTTTTCTTAAATCTGCCATGCATTTTGATGCCACTTTGCCATCCAATTGTTACGATGCTGCTCGCAGGCCAAGCCATGAGTAGCCTCTTACCTCTGTCTGCCTGCCTGCCTCCCCGACGCTGATCTTGTGGCCTGGGGCTGCCACCTGTCTCCCGCAATGGTTGGAGCCGCTGCCGCCCTGCCTCTGTGGCCCAGAGGCTACCAACGTCATCCGTCCTCCTGTGGCGGTCAGGACTGCCACCGCTATGCTCCGCGGCGGTTCAGCTGCCTTCGCCGTTCCTCTTTTGTGACCCAGAGGCCGACGATGTTTCCGTTCCTCCTACGCGGCATGATGCTGCCCCCAGCCTCCTTTCCGCGGCCTGGAAGCCACCGCCAATGCTGGGACCTGGCTTTGTGGCCTAGTGTCGCTCCTGCTCCTTTTCCCAGCATGGCTGCCGCTGTCCCTGGTCCTGTCTTCCCTAAGCGCGCAGTCGCGCCTCTCTTTGCCTCTTAAAGGGCCCGCGGTGGGAGTAGCCCAGTGGCCCCACTTGATGATGTCATCCAGGGCATCTCCACTTCTGCCCTATTTAAGGGCCCTTCGCCAGTCCTCCAATGCCTTCGAAAAGAGCTAGTCCGTTCCTGGACGTCCCTTCATCTCCAGCTTCTTCAAGGCACTCCGTTCTTCATGGGAATTCCCTTGTCGACTTCTTTTGTGGTTCCTGCTCCTTCATCCTGTCTTCATCCATGGTTCCTGGTCTCTCGTTGGATCCTGTGTCCTCGTCTTCAGATGTCCCTGATGTCCTCGCCCTTAGATGTCCCTAATGTCCTCGCCCTTAGATATCTCTGATATCCTTGTCCTCCGATATTCTTGATGTCTTCATTTTCAGATGCCCTGATGTCCTCATCTTCAGATGTCCCAGATGTCCTTGTGTTCAGATTATCTTGATGTCTTCATCTTCAGATGTTCTGCCTCCAGGCGTCCATTTATTCTGGCTCCTCTCTTTAGAAGCCTTGTCCTCGGATGCCCTTGGTTCCGGGTCCACCCTAGCCTCCCACCAGAAGATCATGCTGTCAGTGGACCTGCCAGAGCGCCGGCCTCACTGGGTCACTGAAGCCTCTACTCCAGCTGGAACCTGCTATGAGTGTCACCTGGACTCTATGTTATCCTGAGCTTTAACCTTGCTGTCGTCTATCCACTCACCAGGGGTCTTCGTCTCATCCTAATTCTCAAGTACCCCTGCCTCATCCACCTAGTTCCTTTTGCCTGTCCTTGTTCGGATGTTTCAGGTTCCAGGGGCCTGGTTAGCCTCCCCCGGGCGGATCCACTTCCAGATGGCCTGCCAGGGCATCGTCCACGCTGGGTCACTGAAGCCCTCACTCTGGCTGGAACCTGTTATGAGAGCCACCTGGATTCCCTCTTCATCCGAAGTCTCAGCCTTGCCTCAGCCTTGCCTTCTAGCCTAGTGTTCTCGTCCAACCATGTCTCTTAGTACCTTTGCCTGAACATGTCTCCAAGTACCTTAGCCAGACTGTGTCTCCGAGTACCTTCATCTGACTATGTCTTCAAGTGTCTTTGTCTTGTTCCAGTATCATCGTCTGTCCTTGACCTCTGTCCGTCCTGTTGCATCTGCCGTTTCCAGGTGGCAGGTCTGAAAGGGCTATCAAGTGGCTGGAGGGCTACCCCAGAGACCAGCATTGCATTGCTGGGTCTCTCCTGGTGCGTTCAGGTTTGGAAGAGTTCAGAGCTCCTGGTCTTCAGCCTGTCCGCCCATGCTTGGGAACGTTTTGCCTGCCTTGGCACTTCCATGGAGCTCCTCTGCAGTCACGCCGTGGCCCAAGGCACACTAACCTCTCCGGAATTGGAACCACTCCCTAGCACTCTGGCAACACCAATATAACTGTCTTTTATAAACTGCCCAAGAGGCTATGTATATTTAAAAGGAACTAGCCCCATCATGTTGTGCTGATTGAAGGGCTAGAAGTGCTGCATTTATCTCTGCATAATGACTACTTTGCCCCACACCCTCCCTGCATCGAGGTTCCTGAACAGCAGGAGAATAGGTGGCAGCCTTCCATTTCCTCTGTCCCTACTATAACAACAGCTGTCATCAGTGAACCAGGCAAGGAATTTCTGTTTGTGGTCAGGATATCATATTCCGGGGCTTTTAAGACCAGACTATAAGGTAGAGTACTATCAAATACTGGAAGAACTTCAGAGAGGCAAGGGACTTCCATATCTTCTTCATGAATTTTGGATAGTCCAGGGGAGGAACCTCAGACATGGATAGCAATATACCATTTCCATCTTGAAAGACTAGCTGTAAGGGCAGGACCAGTTAATGCAGTGGTGTACTCTGAATTTACCCATGAAATAACTGGGTTTTGTGTTCTCAGGGTAATATCCCATTCCTAGTAATCTGATTAGTCTCAGTCAAAGCCCAATAAGCCTCTAAAATGTGTTTCTCTAACATACTATATTGCAAAACCACAGGAGTCCATTTCCTTCTCCAAAACACTAATGCATTCTTTTGGCCAGTCTCATCTACCTGTCAGAGAGACCAATCTGCTCCAGTAGGAGACATAGATACTTCAAGAATAAAAGGAGCATCCTCATAGATAGTATGCAAATTCTGAGTAGTAAGCACTGATAATTTGGCAGCATCAAATGCACTCCATGCTTCCTCTGTTCATTGGAATACACATTTATTTTTACAAAGTGTAGATGGAGGAAACAGTATTTGTGAGAGATGTGGTACATGATTCTGCCAGAAATTTAAAATACCATAAACTCACTGTACTTCCTTATTTATTTATTTATGTATTTATTTGTTGAGTTTTATATACCGTCATTCGGTGAAGCCATCATAACGGTTTACAAAATTTAAATTGTAACTCTTTTAACAATTGTGCAAAAGTATAACAATGTGCATATTAAACAGAGGTTAAACATTTCAAGTCCAGAAAGTATCATTAATTGGGAGGAGGCTTGTTTGTTCTGGTTGGAGAGAAGTTATTTTGAGGTTTTTGGATGAAAGCTCGATTGGAAGTTAGGATGTTCAGAAGTAAGAAGGTCAGTGTAGAATTTGCGGAACATCAATGTTTTTAGATCTTTTTTGAATGTTTTGAGGTTGGGTTCTCATATCTTTTGGTAGGGAGTTCCAAAATTTAGGGGAGGCAATGGAAAAGGCTCTTTCTCTTGTAGTTGTCAGATGTGCATCTCTGATGGGGGGGATGTTTAAGCATCCTGAGTTGTTTGAACATAGGTTTCTTTGAGGATTCTGGGGGGTTATGTTTAAGCCATTTAGTCCTTGATGATCATTGTTTAGAATTTTATGAATGATGGTCATTGATTTGTGTTCGATGCATGCTTTAATTGGGAGCCAATGAAGTGAGATCAATATGGGCGTATATTATATTATATATTATATATATTTAGTTTATTTATTATTTATTTGATGCTTTTTTTATACCAGCATTCATGACCTAGTCATATCATGTCGGTTTACAGAAAACTGGGGAACGATAACCTTAAATACGTTAATATAGCAAAGAAGTAAAAAAGTTACAATAAAAAGGGGGTGAGCAAACTGGGGGAAGAAGAAGACAGAGCATGGGTAACTTGAAACATAATGCCAGTTATTTGGAGAGTTCTACGAGTTCTAGAAATATTCATTGTGGTGCATCGGGGCCTTAGTTCTGGTAATCAATAAATTTCTGTAAAGGCTTGTTGAAATAACCAAGTCTTAAGCCTTTTTCTAAAAGTCATTAGGCAGAGTTCTTGTCTAAGTTCAGTGGGAATGGTATTCCAAATGGTTGAACCCACTGTAGAGAAGGCCCGTTCTCTTGTGGTTATGTGGTGAGTCACTTTGGTTGGAGGGGCGTGTAGGGATCCTCTGTAGGCCTCTCTGATCGGTCTTGATGAGGTGTGAAGTCTGAGTGGGAGTTGAAGGTTAAGAGGTGCTTGGTTGTGGATGGTTTTGTGGATAATTGTGAGGGACTTGTGTAGAATTCGGAAACAAATAGGTAGCCAATAAAGGTTTTTTAGGATTAGGGTGATGTGGTCTCTTCTGCTCGAGTTTGTCAGTATTCTGGCCGCTGCGTTTTGAAGCATCTGAAGCGGTTTGGTTGATGAGGTGGGTAGACCTAGCAGAATGGAATTGCAGTAGTCTATCTTGGAGAATAGGACAGCTTGGAGAACCGTTCTGAAGTCTTGAAAGTGGAGAAGAGGTTTAATTCTTTTTAGTACTTGCAGTTTAAGGAAGTCGTTCTTGGTTGTGTTGTTAATGAATGTTTTTAGAGTCAGATGGTTATTGATTAAAACTCCCAAGTCTCTAGCTTGAGTGACAAAGTTATTTTTGAGTGACTTTTGAGGAGTATTGCTGTCTTCAGATGAGAAGAGGAGGATTTCAGTTTTGGTTGGAGTGAGTATAAAGTTTAGGCTCGAGAGGAGGAGGTTGATCTCTTGGAGGCAATTTTCCCAGTATTTGATTGTTTTTATAATGGATTCTGTTATTGGGATCACGATTTGTACATCGTCAGTGTATAAGAAGTGATTTAGTTTAAGGTTGGTTAGCAGTTGGCACAGAGGTAGAAGGTATATATTGAAAAGAGTGGGGGACAAGGATGAGCCCTGAGGAACTCCTTGGGAGGAGTTTTATGCGCGGGGACTCTTTGTTGTGGATTCGGACTTTGAAGCCTCTGTTTCTAAGGAAAGATTTGAACCAACTAAAGGCCATTCCTGTTATTCCGATGTCTGCCAGGAGGTCAAGGAGGATGGAATGGTTTACAGTGTTGAATGCCACGGAGAGGTCAAGAAGGATTAGTAGGAAGGATTGTCCTTTGTCCAGTCCCATGATGAGGTGGTCGGTTAAATAGATGAGTAAGGTTTCAGTGCTTCATGCTTTACGGAACCTGTATTGGGTAGATTGGAGTATTTTGTGTTCTTCGAGATAGTCCGAAAGCTGTGAGTTGACTAATTTCTCCATTATCTTGGCTATAAAAGGTAAATTAGAAATAGGGCGGACGTTGTTAGGTTCACTGGGATCTAAGTTAGGTTTTTTTAGAAGAGGTTAAAGAGAGGAAAGTTTAAGGGCATCTGGGAAAATTCCTTGTGATAATGAGCAGTTTATGATATCTGCCAGAGGTTTGGAGATGGTGTCGGGTATCAGCAAGACTATTTTAGTTGGAATTTGGTCATCGGGGTGTGTGGAGGATTTCATTTTCTTCAGCATAGTTTGAATCTCCAGAGCGGTGGTGGGTTCAAACAATTCAAGTGAAATCTCATTATTTGGGAGATGATATGAGCTAGATGAGGAAGGTGGACATGGAGGTAGAAGAGTTAGGTTTGAGATTTTGCTTTGGAAGAAGAGTGCCAGTTCTTCCGGTTTGGATTGTGCTTGGTCATTGGGGATGGAAGGGACGCTGGTTTGAGTTAGATTGGAAACGTAGGAGAATAATGCTTTATCATCGTAGGCGAGGTTGTGGATCCTTTGTGCGTAGAAATCTCTTTTAGAATGCAAGGTTGAATTCCTGTAGAGGTGGAGGGCAGATTTGTAAGCAGATAGTGTGCTGGAGGAAGGGGCCTTACGCCATTTGTTTTCTTTCTGTCTGAGATTTTGTTTGAGGTGTCGTAGTTCATTTGTAAACCATGTTTTTTTTCTGTGCACGGAAGGGTTGATTTTTTTGGTTGATAGTGGACATAATGTATTTGCTACTGTTTCTGTGATATTACTCCAAGAAAGGAGAGCTGAGTTGGGATTTGAAAGGTCTAAGTGAGGAAGTTCTTTGGCTAGGTGATTGCTGAGGACATCGGATGACCATGCTCTCCTGTAGTGAAAAGAGGATTGAATGGGTTGAGTATTATGGGTTTCTTTCATTGTGAAGGTAGTAGTGATTAATGTGTGGTCCGACCAGGGTATCGAGGTGCATTTGTGGGTGTAAGAGTGTGTGAGGCCGGAGTTTATGAAAATAAGGTCCAGGGTGTGTCCAGCTTTGTGGGTGGGCTTGTTGATGATCTGCTTGAAGCCCATAGCTGTGAGGGAGGTGATAAATGCCTCACAATTGGCGGTGTGTGGGATATTATCAACATGGAGGTTGAAATCCCCTAGGATCATGGCAGGGGAGTCCAGATTTATGTGTTTAGCAATAAATTCTATAATGGGGGAGGAGTCGGAGTCAAGAAGTCCTGGTGGAGCGTAAGTGAGGAGGATTTGGAGTTGGTTGGTTTTGAAAAGGCCTAATTCAATTTTGGAATCCATTTTGGTTTGGAGTTGGGATAGTCTCAGCTCTTTTTTGGCTGCTTTGAGGAGGCCGCCACCTCTTTTCTTGAGTCAGGGTAGTGAATAAATGTCATAAAGATGTGTGGGGAGTTGGTTTATCAGGGCTGTATCTGTTGGTTTAAGCCATGTTTCCGTTATGGCGCAGATGTCAGGTTTTGCGTCAAGAAGGTAATCGTTGAGGATAAGTGATTTCTTGGTGAGGGATTGTGCATTGAAGAGTATTAAGGAGAATAATGTGAGGCCCAAGAGTTGAGTAAAAGGTGAAGTCATGATTGGGATGAGAGACTTGATGGAATGTGATCGAGGATGCATGAATGCTTTGCCCATGGTGAAGAGACTGTGGTGTAGGATGGGTATTGGGAATCCAGATGTCATTTTGATTTTGTTGTTATAAGGATTATATTATATATATATATATATATATATATATATATATATATATATATATATATATATATTAGTATATATATTAGTATATTATATATTATGCGAGGTAGGGGCTGCTAATTGTTGGATTTTATTGATCACTTATTCAGGAAAACAACGTTTACCTGCCTACCACCGTATACCCAGAAATTTCACATCCTGACTGGGTTCCTGTACTTTTGTCTGATTTATTAATCACCCATCTTTTCCCAGTTCCTGACATAGCAGGACTAAATCTTCCTCCTGTGCATCTCTTCCCTGAAGTAAGATATCATCTATATACTGTAATGATGTAACTTTATGGAATCTGGTAACTTGGGAGTTAACTGTTCCAATGTCTGTGTGACCTTTTGATGACGTATGGTTGGGCTATGTATATATCCCTGTAAGCAGTCTGGTAAAGGTGTATTGTTTCCCGAGCCATGAGAAGGCAAACATCTCCTGATTAGTAGGGACAATAGGAATACTGAAAAAATGCATTACTAATATCTACAACAGCATACCAGGTACCATTATGTTCTTGGATGGAATGTATTAGGTTGGCTATAGATGGGACAGCAGCATGAAGTGGTGGGGTGACAGCATTCAATTTACAGTAATCCACTGTAAGGCACCAAGACCCATCTGGCTTTAACACTGGCCACACTGAATTATTAAAAGGAGATTTCACTAGTCTTACTACTCCTGCTTCCCTTTAAATCATCAATAGACTGCAAACCTGCTGGTGGGCATTTGGTTTTAAACTGGTCAGAAAGAACAATCTCTTTAGGTCTGGGAAGGGACACACACTGAGGAAGACAATCAACATAAACAGCAGACACCAAGGTATGTTATGGGTGGATAAACATCCATCCTTATTTACCGTAACTTCCCATTCATATTGTTTGATAAAATCAATGCCTAATATGCAGTCTTTCTGGGGAGCAATGCTAACAGGAAGAGACAGTTGTTGACCATCCTCTGTAATTATATGCACTAGGACCTGCACACCTGTTGTAACGGGACCTCTGTATCCTTCCAGCTTTACTGGTTAGCTCCTTTATTGATGTGGGTTACTCCTTATAATGGTGGCTTCCACCCCTGTGTACACCAGTGGATTAATCTGTTGCCTATTACCCCCTTTTCATGAGATGGTAACATTCATATAAGGTCTTTGATCATTCATAGGGTAATGTTTTTAATGTGGCAACAGAGGCTCAGCTACTTTCCTACTGGAGGTTCGTGGGGTCTTGGAGCTGGGGTGCTGAAGGACTCCCAAGGCCTATAGACTCTTGCTGCTCCAGTAGCATACGTATCAATTTTTCTATAGTCAAACCATCAATAGCTTTTGAGATAGTCATTCAAATTAAGATGTGCCAAACCTGACCCCTAAGGAGCTGCAAGGATGGCTTAACATAGAAACATAGAAATGACGGCAGAAGAAGACCAAACGGTCCATCCAGTCTGCCCAGCAAGCTTTCACACTTTTTTTTTCTCTCACATACTTATCTGTTTCTCTTGGCTCTTAGTAACCTTTTTTTATTCTATTTCCCTTCCACCCCCACCATTAATGTAGAGAGCAGTGTTGAAACTGCATCTAAGTGAAACAGCTTAAATTAGTTAGGGGTATTCTAGGGATGTGAATCGTTTTTTGACAATTTAAAATATCGTCCGATATATTTTAAATCGTCAAAAATCGTTAGGGCCATGATACAATACCAATTCCCCCGATTTATTGTCAAAAAATCGTAAATCGGGGGAAGGCGGAGGGCAGGAAAACCGGCACACTAATTTAATTTAAAGGGTCGGGGGTGGGTTTTAGGGGGTTTTAGTGTGCCGGTTCACGATTTTAACGATTTTCACGATACTCTAAACACCCAAACGGCGACGATACGATTCCCTCCCCCTCCCAGCCGAAATCGATCGTTACGATGATCGAGGACACGATTTACATCTCTATTAACCACAGCAATAACTACAATGCATTATAGTAGTCAGGCGAAGTCACGATTGAATGCAGTACTGTTAAGATTTGCCTCCTTTTTGAAAAGTTTTGGATGACAACATTTGTAGCTTAAAAATGATTGTCTTTAATGGAGATGATTGATTTTCTTTCACATTTTTAAATGAAGTATAATAGATCTTTGCCAGCGGTGGTATGGCTTCTGTTGGAATTTTTAAGATTTCGTTCAGATATTTTTTAAATTGTTCATGTAATGACATATAGTTGAGCAGATTGGTGCCCAAATGACATTGCGATACCCATGTAAATGTTTATTAAAACTCAATGAAGTTAAATATGTGTATTTTGAGCCTCCGGATTTAAAAATCTTCTTGGAGGCAAAAAATTTAGGGAATAATAATGGCTGAGAATTTGACGTAAAATGGAAAAAATAGGGTGCTGTACTTTCTTTTTTCCTTAAATATATTTAAAGAAGAGCTCTATATGATATAGATTGTTTACTGCTAAAAATTTCATAGTAACATGGGTATAATATCTTGGATTTTTATGTAAAGTGATATGGGAACTTATTGAATTTAGGTTCCAATATTATTTAAAACTTTTTGCGTACTTTGTGTATAATGAGATAATATTACCCGCATTCTGTTTTGACATGTTATGTCATAATAATTGAAAAATTAATAAAGTATAAATAAAAAAAAAAAAAAATGATTGTCTTTACCACATTTCTCATTTGGGGCCATAATGACAATGTTGTGTCCACAATAACCCCTAGAATACAAATTTGATTTGAGATTTTAATTGGTGAACCTTAAAAGATCAATGATTTAGGTACATCCAAAGCTGGACAATGTGCTAAATGCAGGATCTCAGTTTTTTCTATATTCAATATTAGCTTCTGACTAGTTAGCCATTTTTTTTAGGCTGTTCAGGCATTCATGAAGTCTTTTAAGCGCATTGGACATAGAGGGGTAGATTTTCAGACGAGCGCGAATAGCCTACTTTTGTTTGCGCTCCAGGCGCAAACAAAAGTACGCTGGATTTTAGTAGATACGCGCGTAGTCGCGCGTATCGGCTAAAATCCTGGATCGGCGCGCGCAAGGCTATCGATTTCGTATAGCCTGCGCGCGCCGAGCCGCGCAGCCTACCCCCGTTCCCTCCTAGGCCGCTCCGAAATCGGAGCGGCCTAGAAGGGAACTTTCCTTTGCCCTCCCCTCACCTTCCCCTCCCTTCCCCTACCTAACCCACCCGCCCGGCCCTGTCTAAACCCCCATCCTACCTTTGTCGGGGGATTTACGCCTCCCGGAGGGAGGCGTAAATCCCCGCGCGCGAGCGGGACTCCTGCGCGCCGGGCCGCGACCTGGGGGCGGGTACGGAGGGTGCGGCCACGCCCCGGACCGCCCCGGGCCATAGCCACGCCCCCGTACCCGCCCCCAAAACGCTGCCGACACGCCCCCGCAACGCCGCGCGCTCCGGCCCCGTCCCCCGACACGCCTCCCGACACGCCCACTCCGAAAACCCCGGGACTTACGCGAGTCCCGGGGTTCTGCGCGCGCCGGTGAGCCTATGTAAAATAGGCTCACCGGCGCGCAGGGCCCTGCTCGCGTAAATCCACCCGGTTTTGGGCGGATTTACGCGAGCAGGGCTCTGAAAATCCGCCCCAGAATGTTTAATGGGAACAAAAAAACTGGATGTCATTTGCACAGAGTCGATAACTGACATCCAGGTCTGTCATCACGCAACAGATTTTATTGTGTAAAATAGGTCCTCATTTTAAAGTTAAATGCTACTACTGTAGTTTTCTTTAATAGAAACATAGAAATGACAGCAGAAGAAGACTCAATGGCAAATCCAGTCTGCCCAGCAAGCTTTGCTCTTTTTTTCTTCTCATACTTATCTGTTACTCTTGGCTCTTAGTAACCTTTTGATTCTATTTCCCTTCCACCCCCCACCATTAATGTAGAGAGCAGTGTTGGAACTGCCTCTAAGTGAAATATCTAGCTTAATTAGTTAGGGGTAGTAACCGCCGCAATAAGCAAGCTATACCCATGCTTATTTGTCTACCCAGCCTAAATAATTCAGACCTGTTGGTTGTTGTCTGTATATAGATCCACTTTTCTTCATTCCCACTGCCGATGAAGCAGAGAGTTATGCTGAATATGCATTGAAAGTGACGTATCAGACTTTCTCCCCTGCCGTTGAAGCAGAGAGCTATGCTGGATATGCATTGAAAGTGAAGTATCAGGCTTACATGGTTTGAGGTAGTAACCACCGTAACAAGCAAGCTACTCCCCGCTTTTTTGTGAATGCAAATCTTTTTCCACGTTTCCTCTTGCCATTGAAGCTTAGAGCAATGTTGGAGTCGCATTAACCGTGTGTATGTTTATTGAATAAGGGTATTATCTCCAGGTAGTAGCTGTCATTCCCGCGAGCCACCCACTCTTCATTCACGTCCTCTAGACTTTAAGATCCACAGTGTTTATCCCATGCCCCTTTGAAGTCCTTCACAGATCTGGTCTTCACCAGATCTTCATTCACGTCCTCTAGACTTTATGGATCCACAGTGTTTATCCCATGCCCCTTTGAAGTCCTTCACAGATCTGGTCTTCACCACTTCCTCCGGAAGGGCATTCCAGGCATCCACCACCCTCTCTGTGAAGAAATACTTCCTGACATTGGTTCTGAGTCTTCTTCCCTGGAGCTTCAAATCATGACCCCTGGTTCTGCTGATTTTTTTCCGACGGAAAAGGTTTGTCATCTTTGGATCATTAAAACTTTTCAAGTATCTGAAAGTCTGTATTATGTCACCTCTGCACCTTCTTTCCTCCAGGGTGTACATATTTAGATTCTTCAATCTCTCCTCATAAGTCATTCGATAAAGACCATTCACCTTTTTGGTCGCCCTTCTCTGGACCGCCTCCATCTTGTCTCTGTCTCTTTGGAGATACGGTCTCCAGAACTGAACACATACTCCAGGTGAGGCCTCACCAAGGACCTGTACAAGGGGATAATCACTTCCCTTTTCTTACTCGATATCCCTCTCTCTATGCAGCCCAGCATTCTTCTGGCTTTAGCTATCGCCTTGTCACATTGTTTCGCCGACTTCAGATCATTAGACACTATCACCCCAAGGTCTCTCTCCTGCTCCGTGCACATCAGCCTTTCTCCCCCCATCAAATACAGTTCATTCAGATTTCCACTCCCCATATGCATGACTTTGCACTTCTTGGCACTGAATCTCAGCTGCCATATCTTTGATCAGTCTTTCAGCTTCCTTAAATCCTGTCTCATTCTCTCCACTCCTTCCAGCGTGTCCACTCTGTTGCAGATCTTAGTGTCATCCGCAAAAAGACAAACCTTACCTTCTATCCCGTCCGCAATGTCGCTCACAAAATTATTGAACAGGACCGGTCCCAACACCGATCCTTGCTGTACACCGCTTAAAACCACTCTCTCTTCAGAGAGAGTTCCATTTACCATCACACATTGTTTCAGTCCGTCAACCAGTTTGAAATCCAGGCCACCACCTCAGCACTCACTCCTAAGCTTCTCATTTTATTCACCAGTCTCCTGTGAGGAACCGTATCAAAAGCTTTGCTGAAATCCAAGTAGATGACATCGAGTGCTCTTCCTTGATCCAATTCCTTGGTTACCCACTCAAAAAAGTCAATCAGATTTGTCTGACAGGATCTTCCCCTGGTGAAACCATGCTGCCTCTGGTCCATCAATTCTCCCGACACTAGATAGTTCACTATTCTCTCTTTCAACAGTGACTCCATTACTTTTCCCACTACCGAAGTGAGGCTAATCGGTCTGTAGTTATCAGCCTCTTCTCTGTTCTCACTCTTGTGAAGCGGGACCACCACCGCTCTTCTCCAATCACTCGGCACCATTCCCGTTTCTAGGGATCTATTGAACAGGTCACACAGCGGACCCGCCAGCACATCTCTGAGCTCCCTCAGTATCCTGGGATGAACTTCATCAGGCCCCATGGCTTTGTCCACTTTTAGTTTCTCCAGCTCTTCCCATACATTTTCTACTGTAAATGGAGTTACATCTTCTCCACTCCCCTCCAGTTTCTTGTTAACTAGTGACCTTCTTCAGGGTCCTCTTTAGTGAACACAGAACTGAAGTATTCGTTTAATATTTCTGCCATTTCTTTGTCTCTCTCCACACATTGATCCTTTCCACCTTTCAATTTCGCTATACCACTCTGAACTGTTCTCTTTTCACTGATGTATCTGAAAAATGTTTTGTCACCTCTCTTTACCTCCTTGGCAATCCTCTCTTCCGCTTGACTTTTTGACGTCTTGATTAATTTCTTCATCTCCCTCAGTTCTACCAGATATTCTTCTTTGTGCTCCTCCTTTTGGGATCTTTTATATTTCTTGAACGCTGATCTTTTAGCCTTTATTTTTTCAGCCACCTCCTTTGAGAACCAGATAGGTTTCATTTTTCTTTTGCTTTTGTTTTCTTTTCTAACATATAGATTAGTTGCCTTAATGTGCTTGATTAGTTGCTTAATGTGAATGATCCTCTGCTGAGTAGGAAGGTGAAGGAGCCTGTCCATGCAAATCTCCCATCTCCATGGGAAAAATGCCCTTACAGGTGCTCCCCCTTTCATGACTGTCTCCACTAGTTTAAGCTAAACCCAGGCCATATAGGTCTTCCAGTTTAGAAATCAATTGTTTCATTGTGTTAAGGTTTTCTTCTTGTGTCATCTCCCTAACAAAAGAGAAGGCCAATCCAGACCATGATGACCCAGCAGACTGTACAAATGGCTGCATATCTCTGGCAGTAATATGCACTTTCTCATAATCATCAAGAGGTAAAACCTTTTGGATAGCTAATTGTAACCCCAATTTATTTAGTACACGGAGACCCTCATTTAGTGTATTTGGCACGATCCTCGGGGGCATCCCCCCTTGCTGACATCATGCCATCCAGGTATATAACCTATTCTAATTTGCTAGCTCATTGAGTTAGCAAGGACTCAAATCCGTTCCTGTCTACCCTACTCTGCCGCTTCCGTGCTGCCACTGGAAGCTCTCTCTCTGCCCTTCGGGGTAACTGCTAACCTGGGTACCTGCTCCTCGAGGGCCTTCTGCTTTATTTCAGGTGCCTTACAGGGAACAGGTACTCACTCCTTGAGGGCCTGCTCTCCCTGCCTCAGTGCCTACACTTCCTTCTGCAACCTGGTGGAATCGCATATCTACAGCAAACACATAGGGGCGGATTTTAAAAGGCGCGCAAATAGCCTACTTTTGTTTGCGCTCCAGGCGCAAACAAAAGTACGCTGGATTTTAGTAGATACGCGCGGAGCCGCGCGTATCTGCTAAAAACCTGGATCGGCGCGCGCAAGGCTATGGATTTTGTATAGCCGGCGCACGCCGAGCCGCTCAGCCTACCCCCGTTCCCTCCAAGGCCGCTCCGAAATCGGAGCGGCCTCGGAGGGAACTTTCCTTTGCCTTCCCCTCCCTTCCCCTACCTAACCCACCCGCCCGGCCCTGTCTAAACCCCCCCCTTACCTTTGTCGGGGGATTTACGCCTCCCTTCGGGAGGCGTAAATCCCCGCGCGCCAGCGGGCCTCCTGCGCGCCGGGCCGTGACCTGGGGGCGGGTACGGAGGGCGCGGCCACGCCCCCGGACCGCCCCGGGCCATAGCCACGCCCCCGTACCCGCCCCCAAAACGCTGCCGACATGCCCCCGAAACGCCGCGACGACCGGGCCCGCCCCCGACACGCCCCCGACACGCCCCCCTCGGAGAACCCCGGGACTTACGCGAGTCCCGGGGCTCTGTGCGCGCTGGGAGGCCTATGTAAAATAGGCTTCCCGGCGCGCAGGGCCCTGCTCGCGTAAATCCGCCCGGTTTTGGGTGGATTTACGCGAGCAGGGCTCTGAAAATCCGCCCCTTAGTGAGTACTCTAACTCTCAGTCTATCTCATCCTGCTTCGGAACCTTCCAATACCAACGGGGTGAGAAGGGCTCCTTCTGCCGAGGTCCCTGAGACTGCAGCTACCAGAGTGCCTCACTACTGCTGCCTCTGGTGGTACTCTTCAAGCTGTATAATAAAGAACTAACTGTGTTTGTGCATTCTGAGTCTAGCCTAGTACTGTGGCTCCTCACTGTGGGTGTGGTCATCTGCCACAGTACCCAAGGATCCACCCAAACACCGCTCAACTATAACAGATTGCTAACTCCATGGATCCGGCTCAGCTCACCGCTTTGCAGGCCATTCCAGGCCTGCCCAGTGAATCTCCAAACAGCAGAATGTGCTGTAGGGTTTGACTGCTACATTCAACCTACTGCACACACAGATGAACTTACCTACCACCATAGGTAAAGAAACTACACCGTCTGAAGTGACGGTCAAGACTATTGTACCTCTATCTGCTCCTACCCGCTTCTCGGGGGAAGTTTGGAGATGTAGAGGTTTCATTAACCAGTGCTGCATGCACTTTTTCCTGCAACCCAGCCATTTTCCCACAGCTTATGCCAAGACCACCTATATCCTGTCGTATCTAGATTGACGAGCATTGTCTTGGGCCTCTTCACTGTGGGAGCACAAGGATCCAATTCTTCATGACCTTGAAGGATTCCTCGAACTGTTTAAATCAGTTTTGGATGACCCTGCCCGGTATACCACTGCAGGATCTTCTTTGGTTCACCTGAAGCAAGGTAATTTTTTACCTCCTCTGATTATTTTACTGTTAAATGGTTGATAAGAATGTTTTACCCCTTTGTTCCATGTAAACCGATTTGATATGACACCCGTCATGAAGGTCGGTATATAAAAGAATTAAATAAAAATAAATAAAATAATAAACCATTAGCTGACTTCACTATTGAATTCAAGACACTGGCGTCTGAATTATTCTGGGACCCAAAATGCCTGAAGACCCTCTTCTTTGAAGGACTGAACTATCATCTGAAGTACGAGCTCGCCGCTCGTGAGATGCCTGAGACCTGGGCTGAACTAGTGAAGTTGGCAACAAGGATTGATCGCCGACTTCGTGACAAGGTTCAAGTTTCCAAGACTCCCAGGAAACCCTGTCAGGGTGAAGCACTAGTTAAGTCCATACCCAGGCCTGTTCCCTCGGTCCCAGTTGCTGGCGAAGAAGAACCTATGCAATTAGGCCACAGCCATCTGATATCCAAAGAGAGAAGAACACAGAAGAAATTGGGGCTGTGCATGTACTGTGGACAAGCTGGCCATGCTGTTCAAATGCTGTTCAAACACACAATTAAACTCTGGAATTTGTTGTGGTTAGTGAAGTTAGTATAGCTGTGTTTAAAAAAGGATTGGATACGTTCTTGGAGGAAAGGTCCATTACCTGCTATTAATTAAGTTGACTTAGATAGTAACCACCACTATTACTAGCAACGTAACATGGAATAGACTTAGTTTTTGGGTACTTGCTAGGTTCTTATGGCCTGGATTGGCCACTGTTGGAAACAGGTTGCTGGGCTTGATGGGCCCTTGGTCTGACCCAATATGGCATGTTCTTATGTTCTTCATATGTTCTTATATGTCCGGGAAACTGGCAGACCTAAGTCCTGCGGGAGGACTCTTCTTAGGTCTTACTGCTCCTTCTCCTCTGCTCTCTCTTCCTGTATCCTTGATCTGCAGACCTTTAGATTACCAGACTCTTGCCCTAGTGGACTCAGGGGCAGGAGGAAATTTCATTCTACAACGATTAGTGGAGCACCTACGGATCCCCACTACCACTATGAAGTCTCCACTACTTCTGTCATCCATTCATGGAGAGCCCTTACCAGGTGAAGTAACCCATCTCACCGAACCAGTATGTCTATGGACGGGTGCTCTCTATTCTAAAACTATCTCCTTCTTTGTTTTAGAGAAGGCCATGCACAGTATAGTACTAGGATTACTATGGCTGCAGCAGCATATGCCTCAACTCAATTAGGATACACTTGAACTTTCACATTGAGGTCCAGACTGCCATGGTAAATGCCTGATGAAGGTCGCTCCTATACCATGCATGCCAACCACCCCAGTAATGCTGGGTTGCCGCCTCCATATGCATCTTTCCAAGATGTCTTTTCAAAAGAAGCTGCGGACGTACTACCGCCTCACAGACCCTATGACTGCGCTATTAATCTGAAGCCTAACACTGAACCATCCAAGGGACGGGTGTACCCTCTCTCTGTGGCAGAGAATAAAGCCATGTCCGAATATATTCAGGAACACCTGTGGTTAGTGCAGTTAGTATAGCTGTGTTTAAAAAAGGATTGGATAAGTTCTTGGAGGAGAAGTCCATTACCTGCTATTAAGTTCACTTAGAGAATAGCCACTGCCATTAGCAATGGTAACATGGAATAGACTTAGTTTTTGGGTACTTGCCAGGTTCTTATGGCCTGGATTGGCCACTGTTGGAAACAGGATGCTGGGCTTGATGGACCCTTGGTCTGACCCAGTATGGCATTTTCTTATGTTCTTAAAAGGGCTTCATAAGACCCTCCAAGTCTCCTGCTGGTGGAGGTTTCTTCTTTGTGGGGAAGAAGGACGGAACATTGCCTCCATTATAGATAACAGAGGTCTCAACGAGATAACAGTGAAAGATAATTACCCCCTGCCTCTGATCTCAGAGATATTCAACAGACTACAGGGAGCCAAGATCTTCTCCAAGCTTGATCTGAAAGGAGCCTACAACTTACTTCGCATTCGAGCTGGCGATGAGTGGAAAATGGCCTTCAACATCCGGGACGTTCACTTTGAATATTTAGTGATGCCCTTCAGCCTGTGCAATGCCCCGGCTGTCTTTCAAAATTTAATGGGGTTAATAAACATGTGGATAAAGGTGAACCGGTAGATGTAGTGAATTTGGAATTTCAGAAGGCATTTGACAAAGTCCCTCATGGGAGGCTTCAAGAAAACTAAAAAGTCATGGGATAGGAGGTGATGTCCTTTCGTGGATTACAAACTGGTTAAAAGACAGAAAACAGAGAGTAGGATTAAATGGTCAATTTTCTCAGTGGAAAAGGGTAAACAGTGGAGTGCCTCAGGGATCTGTATATAAATGATCTGGAAATGAATACGATGAATGAGGTTATCAAATTTGCGGATAATACAAAATTATTCAGAGTAGTTAAATCACAAACGAATTGTGATACATTACAGGAGGATCTTGCAAGACTGGAAGATTGCGCATCAAAATGGCAGATGAAATTTAATGTGGACAAGTACAAGGTGTTGCATATAGGGAAAAATAACCCTTGCTGTAGTTACACGATGTTAGGTTCCATATTAGGAGCTACCACCCAAGAAAAAGGTCTAGGCATCATAGTGGATAATACTTTAAAATCTTCGGCTCAGTGTGCTGCAGCAGTCAAAAAAGCAAACAGAATGTTGGGAATTATTAGGAAGGGAATGGTTAATAAAACGGAAAATGTCATAATACCTCTATATTGCTCCATGGTGAGACCGCACCTGGAATAGTGTGTACAATTCTGGTAGCCGCATCTCAAAAAATATATAGTTGCGATGGAGAAGGTACAGAGAAGGGCAACCAAAATGATAAAGGGGATGGAACAGCTCCCCTATGAGGAAAGGCTGAAGATGTTAGGGCTGCTCAGCTTGGAGAAGAGATGGCTGAGGGGGGATATGATAGAGGTCTTTAAGATCATGAGAGGTCTTGAATGAGTAGATGTGAATCGGTTATTAAACTTTAGAATAATCGAAGGACTAGGGGGCATTCCATTAAGTTAGCAAGTAGCACATTTAAGACTAATCAGAGAAAATTCTTTTTCACTCAACGCACAATAAAGCTCTAGAATTTGTTGCCAGAGGATGTGGTTAGTGCAGTTAGTGTAGCTGGGTTCAAAAAAGGTTTGGATAAGTTCTTGGAGAAGTCCATTAACGGCTATTAATCAAGTTTACTTAGGAAATAGCCACTGCTATTAATTGCATCAGTGGCATGGGATCTTCTTAGTTTTTGGGTAATTGCCAGGTTCTTGTGGCCTGGTTTGGCCTCTGTTGGAAACAGGATGCTGGGCTTGATGGACCCTTGGTCTGACCCCGCATGGCAATTTCTTATGTTCTTATTTTCTTATGTTTATAGATTATTTATGTGCTTGGTCCCCCTGATGCAGCCCGATGCAAAACACGGCTGTGTTGGGGCCCCTGTTTCAAAACTGTGAACTGTAACTTGTTAGCCATTGTACACCACTGGTGTGATTGCATTTTCAATAAAAGTGTGTCCTTTTGAGATATATTGATCAGGTCTTTATGTTTGCTATGCATTAGTTCTTGTTGCATTTGCTATTTTATGTGCGTGCTATTTACTCCGCCCTTTCTGTGCACTATTAAATTTTCACAGGATGAGAGATTGCAAAAGGGGAGAAGGTTGGACTGGAAAGTGAAGTTCCCAGAAAAAGTGCAGATAACAGTAGTGAAAAAGGGATCTCTGCTCCAGAGTAGGCAGACCATTACCACAACTTACACTTCCAAACAATGAATGCAATTGGCAGATAGATTTTGTCAAAAAGAAAAGAAGAATTTGAGGGATTGGTGAGTGCATTTGTCAGAACAGTGTGCTGGGTCAGTACAGCTCTCAGATGATGAGCTTGCTGTAATGGGCCCTATCTGCCAAGAATGCTTTGAACACAATCATGCATGCCATATACTTGCCGCTTTACCTGCTGAGACAGAAACACCATGTTTCCTTAATGTAATTGGGGCTGTCCTTCAGTAGAAATATAGAGATCCCAGTGATTGGCCAGGACCTCGTAAGGCAGAAAAGTGGATACCCTGGTATCAGGGATAGGGCACTGCGTGCAGGAAGATCACAACACTCCTGGTATCAGGGTTAGGGCACTGTGTGCAGGAAGATCACAACACCCCTGGTATCAGGGTTAGGACACTGTATACAGGAAGATCACAACACTCCCAGTATCAGGGATATAGCACTGAGTGCAGGAAGATCACAACACCCCTGGTATCAGGGATAGGGCACTGCGTGCAGGAAGATCACAACACTCCCGGTATCAGGGTTAGGGCACTGTGTGCAGGAAGATCACAACACTCCTGGTATTAGGGATAGGGCACTGCATGCAGGAAGATCACAACACCCCTGGTATCAGGGATAGGGCACTGCCTGCAGAAAGATCACAACACTCCCAGTATCAGGGATACGGCACTGCATGCAGGAAGATCACAACACTCCCGGTATCAGGGATAGGGCACTGCATGCAGGAAGATCACAACACTCCCGGTATCAGGGATAGGGCAAAGTTCTAGTTATATTGACTGATCACATTACTTTTTTTGTCAAGCTACCAACTGTTTCCATTTCCCATCCCCCATATATTGTCAGTGGGAACCTTGGTAACATGAATAAATAAGAGGGCAGCCAATAGGAATACATATTCATTCCTAAACTGACCTTAACTGACCTGAAAAGTGTCAAATTGTATCATTTTCTGTTAGTGCGCACTAATCGTAAAAACCGATTTTTTAACTAAAAAATCGTGCCAAACATGATTTTCTTCTCCTGCCAGATGATTTCAATCGTTAAGACGATCGGGCACACGATTCACATCCCTATAGAGTATAGCAAGTGGACCAGCAAGACTTGTAAATCAAATCATGTTCTCTCATGCTGTTCAATGCAGCTAACCGCTCCATTTGCATTGAGGATGCAAGCCGATTATACCAGGTCCGCAGATTGGGAGGCGTGTCCGGCGCTATCCAGTCAGCCAAGATCATGCGACATGCTTTTTTGATGGGGCCTTAAAATGTAATACCATTAAAGATTGGTGCGAGTTCGGCAGAACATATTGCTCTGTACCCCATTTGGACTCTCTGGCCCGGTATTAGACTGAGGCGTGGATGATAGATATCCCCACTACTTATTTGCTTTCCTGTTTTAAGCTTATGCCTAAAAGTTTACCGGACCTATCCCTTCAAGAACTGCAATTTAAGATCTTACATCACATTTTCTGCGATGATGTTCGCCGCTGCCATATGGGGAAATTGCCTTCACCAAAATGTATTAAATGCCACCAAGAGACGGACACCTTGGCACATCGGCTGTTTACCTGCCCTGTTCTGTGACCATTTTGGAATAAAGTGCTTGAAGTTGTTGCTCAATGCACAGGCTCCACATAGCCCCCCCCCAAACAGTAACAGAACTAGATAAAACAATCAGTCAAGAACGACATAACCTTAAAGTCAATGTGGGACTATGAGGCCTCAACCAAGAGGCCCTGATGCCCCAGCCCCATTGCAAGGCCCCGAATAGCAAATGTAGTTAGGGCCATAGCAGTTCTGGATGATATAAACAGAAGATGAATGCCCACAGTCAGCAATTGCAGAAGAAGATCTCGAACAACAAGAACTTGGGCCGGCAGTGACCAAGAATTTCAAATTATTTCTCCAGGACTTCTTTTCTAGGTCCTCAAACTTTGCTTCACCAGATGCAACCACTTTTTCTAATGTCATCACTTTCCATGTAAGAAGATTGGTGTTGTCTTCTAAACTGGAGATTCTCCCTTCTGTGGTTTCCATGCATTTCATGATTTCTGCCATCGATGTTTTTAATTGAGTAAAGTTAGCATTAATAGACTTGAATTTACTTTCCAATGCAGCAACTACTGCCTTAGTCAGTATTTGAACTGTTGAGAGATCCCAAAAATATCTGCCTGTCGGCATTTTGCTCTCAGTTACTTTACCTTTACCTTTTTCTTTTTCTCTTTTTTTGAAATTTTGCCACCATCTCTCCATATCTTTTCACTACAGATTTGTCCATACACTAATAATAGATTGCTGTGGCTCTACATACCTAGCACTTGTAATTTTTAAGGTTTGAAATTGCCAAACCAGTGGGCTGGCACCCAGAACTCCGATGGCTAAGGCTCACCTAGCTAACTGCATCATGTGATCTCTAGTGAAGGTTTATTTAAGGAGTAATATGATAACAGAATGCTTGAAGGCAGTGATAACAGTTGCTGTGGAAAGTGAGTTTTGAGTATATGACAGATGGAAGGGATGACTGCAGGGGAAATAGAGCTGGGGTCAGAGAAACAAGTAGTAAATTTGAAAGAGGGAAAGAAGAAGGTCAGTTTCCTCTACTGTGATTTCAAAAAATAGGAGAGGATAGAAGGTTGTAGGGGCCAGGTGTAGGGGAGAGGAAAGTAATAAACATAGTAAATGACAGTAGATAAAGGCCAATATGGCCCATGTAGTTTTCCCAGCAGATATTTTATGCATCTCTATTCAAAATAGATCAAATTCCTACATGGAAATCATCCCTAATTCCAGTGTCCCCTTCAGAGTTGTAAATGTTGCTCTTTGCAGGGTACCCTATGTGATGGAAAGGGAGATAGATGTAAAGGTAACCTGATTATGACTGCAAGATTAATTTTGCATATTTTATCATGGACAGAGAGCCTGGGTGGGTGAGAGGGGATCTTGATAGAGATAAAGGAAGTCTGAGTAGAGAATTGAGTGTGACTAAGAGACAGTGAAGGTTGAAGGCAAAATAGTTTGTCAGATGGACATAGTAGCTTTGCTTGGCAAGTGAAATAGCACACTGGAAGGAGGTCAACATGAATTTGAAATGTATGAATGCAGCATGAGCATGGAATTTTAGCCAGAAATCTTTTACAAAGCAGGCAGAGGAAGCAAATTCTGAGGATAAACCAAGGCTGACGTTTGGTGCACCTTACAGTACTGTACTGAAATGAAGGAAAACATATAAAAGCAAAAAAACCCAACAAAATGTATATGTGTCTATCTCTATATACCTATTCATTTTTCCTGTATTAGGCAATGAAATTGTCTAATTTGGAATGGTTCGGGAGAACCAAAACATTATTGAATTTTTTCTGAAATTTTGGAAAAAATCCATTTTTGAGTTAGTGCACGCTAACGGGAGTTAGAATATGCTAACTCCCAATAGTGTGCACTAACTTTGCCAGGTTAGTGCACATTATCGGGAGTTAGTGCGCACTAACTCCTGATAGTGCTCACTAACCCAAAAATCAGGGTTCCCCCCAAAAAAAACCCGAACCGCGGGAAAAATGAAATTCCCGTGGGGGGGGGGGGGGGTGGCCCTGAAATGAAGCCTGACACAAAATATTTACCCGAAGCACCTGAAGCACGTCTCTAATAGATATGCATATTAGGGATGTGCATTTGTTTTTCACAAATTAGACAATGTCAACGATATTCATATTTCGTGTTAGTGCGCACTAACAGAGTTAATTCACACTGCATATCTGTTAGTGTGCAGTAATACCAATTAGTGCAAACTGTTTTTCTAGCTAACGAACTCCTCTGAATTGATACTTTTTAATTTTTAAGTTCCATTTTTTTAGTGTGCACTAACATTAGTTACAGTACATTGCTACATACTTAGTGTGCTGTAAGTTCTATTAGGGCGTACTAACTAACCTGTTAGTGCGCACTAACATCTAGCTAGTGTGCACTATCTCGTTAAGTGTACTGTGCACTAATGCTGAGATAGTGCGCACTAACTGGTTGTTAGTGCGCAGTAAGGCCCATTAGTGCGCACTAATGCGCTTCATCAAAAATTGCCGGAAAAAAAAAAACGAACTGTGGGAAAACAAAATTTTCCAGAGCGCCCAACCTGAAGCCCAAACCAATATCTTTAAAAGAAGCACATCTCTAATGCATATGCATTAAACTAGTCCAATAAATAGGTATCACCAACTTTCTCTCTCTCTCTCTCTCTCTTGCTCTTTACATATATATATATATATATATCTATATATATAGATATATATAGATATATATAGATATATATAGATATAGATATATAGATATATATAGATATATTTATATAGTAATACCTTTTCATTGGATTATTTTACTACCTTTCTAGACTAGTTTTTGAAAGCCTCAGATCAAAATAGAATGAGAACAATATGACATTGTAGCAGGAAATATAAATGAATCATAAACGACATTCCAATGATAGAGTGAGGGTGAGGGGAAGGGTGAGGAAGGTTTTCATGGGTGATCAGAAGCTAACTTAAAACGTATCCATGTATATTCAGTGGCCTGGCCGCATCACTAAATAACTTGGCTAAGTTAGCCGGATAAGGCTTATCCATCTAACTTATGATACATATAGGGTGATTAATTAAATCACAGTAGATAATAACAGAAGGGGTCAAATATCTCAAGAAGGCATTCCCATCACATGATAGGGACAAGTCCTGGTCAGCACCATTTTGAAAAATGGCATTGACAGGGCCCAGAGCTAGGGGGTGTTCTGAATCCTCTTCTGAGTACTAAAGATCACTTTTTGAGGTACAGGGGGCTTAGGGGGTGGGGGGGGGGGGGTCCACCTGTTGTCCCTCTAGACCACCAGGGTCATTTTTTTGTGTTTTAGGGGTGGATCATGCCCTAGATATGAACCACCCCTAAACCAGGTACATTTTAAATGGAGTGCACATACACCCATAGACACGCATATAGGGCACGCGAGCACACAATCGCTTAATTTTATATTGTGTGTGTACGTACATGCGTGTCATTTAAAATATCTCTATTGCACATATGTGTGGAGCCTTTATACATGTACTCACAAGTGACCATGGGAGGAAGGAGAGAGAGAGAGACAATCTGACACTCTACTGTAAGAGGGGCATTTTCAACTCAGGATGGGTTTTAGGGAGAGGCAGTGTTACAAGAGTTTAGAGACCCTTGTGCCCTAGGCAGACCAATGTAACTCTGCCCCCCCCCCCCAAAAAAAAAACAAACAAACAAACCAACCCACCCTGAGTTGCCTCTCTTACAGTGGGAGATGTATAGAATGTCAGATTCTCTCTCTCTCTCTCTCTCTCTCCCCCCCCCCCCCCCCAGTGTTCAGGATCCCTCTGGCCCAAAATCTCCTGACTTGTGCCTCATCAGAGCCAGTAGTAAAGTTATGCAGGTAACATGGCGTGCATTGCTTTGTTCAGCCTTGCAAAATTCAGGGGTTACAAGTGTAAGTCTTTGCCCCACCCAAGAATTCCCTGCTCCTTTTTTGCATCCTTATTCTTGACAAGCACACAGGTATATGCGTGCGTACTTCCTGGCTTCTTAAAATGCATGTGGCTCCTGTGCAGTCCACATACACATGTATAGGGCTGGTTTTGCACAAGCAAATGATTTTAAAATCTACCTGTAGGGATATCAATATTTTTGGATGGGGAGAAGGCATGGAGATTTGGCGGGATATATCCAAATTGGCAATTTTTATTTAATAAGGAGTGGGGTGAGCAAAGGGAGTGGGCCATCACTGCATTGTTTGTTGCACTGATGGTGGACCCTTGGCCTGAGGTGAGGTTGGTGCTACCCACAGGACAAGCCCTACAGGTCCCCATCATCGGGTGGTGGAGCAGGCTAGGAGACGAAGGCCAACTGAAGCTTTGCCAATACCAGCCCACAGTCCGCTTAGGTTGAGCCCTCAGGTGCTGGGGCTGGCTGGACTTAGGCGAGCCTCCGTGAGATGACTCCCAGTTGATGTAGACAAGGGTACACCAGAGACCAGCAGAAGTATTGGAAGGCCGAGGATGGTCCGGATGAGGCAGGGTTCCAGAGACCCAGATGCCAACAGGAACAAAGGAGAACAGGGGGCGTCCAGGTAAAGATAGGCCGAAACCTGAGAGGCCAGGTCCGTAGGAGACAAGGAGAGTCCAAGGCAAACGGGAGTCAGGGCAGGCGGCAGAAAGGCACAGTGCCAGGAGCAGAGGTCAGAGCCAGGAGATAGATCAGATGTAGTCCAGATGAAACGAAGGTCAATACCAGAGAATCAGTTCAAGCGTAATCCAGGCGATGCAGGGGTCAATTCCAGAGAATCAGTCCAAGCGTAGTCCAGGCGATGCAGGGATCAATACCAGAGAATCAGTCCGAGGAAACGAGGAGCAGACAAGGGAACACGCAGGAACAGGAACCAGGAACAATGACGGGAACAGGAGACAGGATCGATGACAGGAACAGGAACCAGGAATGAGAAACGAGTACACGAGCAATCGTGGAGACCTGTTGCCAAGGCAGGGAACAAGTGGCTGGGCCCTGCCTTTTACACAGAGGCCCAGTGATGTCATCATCCAGGGCCGCGGGCTACTTTCCCGTCGCGACCCCTTTAAAAGAGAGCAAGTTGTGCACGCGCGCGCCTAAGCCAGAGCCTGGAGGAAGAAGGGTGGCGGCATCACTCTGTGGCCCGCACGGGGAGTCCCGCTGGCACAAGGAGGAACCTCGCAAGAGTCAGAAATGGGTGGCTTCAGGCACTCGGGAATGGAGGCAGCTGCTCACCACCGCAAGCGAAGGTGAACCGGAGCTGGCAACTGAGCTCCCGGGGTGAGTAGGCCTGGGCGTGGGCCTAGCACTGCCGGGACACATAACACTGTTGCTGTACCTCTAAGAAATATCCTTTCCATATGCTAGAGGACAGAAATATATTATTCTTATGATGCAGCACCTTTTGATGTTTCTACAAGTGCCAATAACTGTATTTACAAGATTACAGAGACTGAGGTGATAGCATAAGGTTACTCAATCACCATATCTTCAAGGAAAGGCAAACCCATCAGTGGCAGTTTGATTGGTGTTCCTTTTGTCAACAGGAGGTAAATGAATAACAAGTTTGTTCAAGGGCAGATTGAGAAATCAAGCTGATAAAAAGGTGTCTCATGCCTGAGCAGAGCCACAGTAAACATTTCCTCTCAGAGTTTCCACTTTTTACTTCTACCTGGTTCATAAGAATAACACTGTACTGTTGTATACTCTAAAAATAGATGACTGATTAGAGAATAAAGAAGAGAATGAGAGAAAGTTATTGATTCTCCATAGAAAATGAAAGAAATCTTGGCCTCTGGAAGTTAAATAACCCCCCCCCCCCCAAAAAAAAAAAAGGACTAAATGGTAACTGTCATAAAAATAAATGTTCAGGATTTATTCAGACACACACACAAAAAAAAAGAAAATAAATTATGTGCAAATATCAAAAAACAGTTTCTAATTCAGTCTTCCACCTTGGGTCCTATTACCATGCTGCTTAGTTTATTTATGAGCCTCCTATTCAAGACAGCATCAGAAGCATTTTTGAAATCCAAGTATTATATATCACATCCAGCACATATTCCTGATTTTATTCTCTGGCCACTAAAGCAAAGAAATTGATCAGATTTGTTTGATATGACCTCACTTCTGTAAAACCATTCTGCCTTGAATCATTCAACCAGTTAGTCTTCCCTTCTATAGAGTTTCCATCAATTTCCTCCTCACCAAGGTCAGACTAACTGGCCTGATGCTTCCAACCTCCTCCCTAATGACTCCTGTATAAAGAGGGCAGCATTTGCTCTTCTTCAATAGCCCTACCATAACTTCTTTGAATACCTTAATGTCCTAGAATGTATCCCATTCCACCCAATAGCTTTGTCTAGTTTCATTTCTGCTAATCTCACACAAATTATCCCTTCTTAAATGGTTTGGAATCCACTGTTGTCTTACAAATGCACCTATTTGATCCTGGTGGCAAGGTTGTTGTTTTTCCTGTCAACCAGTATAGGTTCAATAGCAGCCATTTACTTTTTGAGAAGAAATAGCCTGGTGGGCTGAGAACCATAAAAACCAGGGTTTAGTTCTCAGTTTCTCCACTGACACTCCCTGTGACTAGGACAAATCACTATGAGGGTAATTGTCAAACAATCCATGTTATGCTGTGGTACGAGGGTATTTTGTACCCAAAAACTTTAGACTGAATTTTCAAAGTGGATGCATGTGCATAGGTCTTCTTTGAAAATGTGTGTGCTTGACTGCTCCACACACAGATTTAAACACAAAAAGTTACACCTTGCTCTTAG
The DNA here is from genome assembly GCF_901001135.1 of Rhinatrema bivittatum. Taxonomy (NCBI): domain Eukaryota; kingdom Metazoa; phylum Chordata; class Amphibia; order Gymnophiona; family Rhinatrematidae; genus Rhinatrema; species Rhinatrema bivittatum. The sequence continues at coordinate 454,726,145 of NC_042617.1, read as the reverse complement.
CAGGGTGTAACTTTCTGCATGTACATTTACAACACACACTTTTGAAAACTGAAGATATAAACATAAAACCTTTCCTTTCCTCCTATCCTCTCTTCACAATGCCTACTTATAATGTGGATAAAAGTCCACACAAAATTGAGTTTAATGCGCAACCCCCGAGTTGATTTTTAAAGCACCACTTTATGTACATAAAACAAAGTTTTATGTACCAAAAGCACTTTGAAAACCAGGTCCTTCTGGTGTGGGCCAGTCTCCAGTTTTCATTTTCCCCACATCTTTTCTTGCTTAGTTAATATAGTTAATCATAAGGGTGGACTTAAGGAGATGATTTCCTCCTCATCAAGTATTCAACTCCTCGATAGACAATGATGGAAGCTTATCTGAGTTATTTTTTGACTGAACTTCAACCCAGAGTGGCATCATTGGCTTCGTCCCCCCAAGTGGCTTTGCAACCTAACCTTAGCATTTCCTTGAGCCCAGTCTATATGGATGTCCCTGTCTTCTAGGGAAACAGAAGAGAATTTGGGTCACCCCAAGAGATATCAGAGGAAGTGCGTCTGGGAGCAGCTGATGGAGGAAGCTCCTCTCCATGTGATCCTGCATTACTGGAGAAACATCTTACACTGTCAAGAAGTCTGGGTAGATGGCAATGAGTGTTTCAGCAATGCAGAACATTCAAGACTCTGACGTTTCTTCATCTGCAGCAGAGGCAGCTTTATTATGTCTAGTTAGACGCTCGGCAAGGTCATCCCAGAGTAAACCAGCAGTTATTACTTTGGTCTCTCTTTGAGAAATTGTAATGCCTTTGGAACAATCTATTGTGCCATTAGTGGCTATAACTTCTGATATTTATAACAGATTGATGCTTAATGATAATTATTTGAACCTTCAAAAACAGAATAATTACTTGTTACAGCAACATTTGGAGAAGGTGGATCGGGTCCAGATTGAGTTGATTCAAGCTAATATAGTTGTTTTTCACATTGGGGTCTGGCCAAGAAATGTTCGTGCAAATTCTTATTCAGCCGTGTGTGTGTCAGAGTATCCTGCCACATACATTTACTTCTGCTATGGATGGTGGCATGTAACTTAAAACAAAACAATTTAGGCAAGTCAGTAGAGTTTTAAGGGTCAGGGCTAACAGGGAGAAGGGAGGCTATTAAGTTAGTTGGGTTTGCAAGGCATATCCCTAAACTGGACAAACTGGGAATGAACTGGGGAAATGGAAATTAGCAATATCATGCATTGGTTGTAAAATTCCCCTATTTAGCAGTAAGATCTAAATCCACTATAATAGGATGAGCTTTTTCTTGTGGAGTCAGTGTGGATCCTTTAGAGTTCTTTTCCAAAGGCAAAAAAAAAAACAGACTATGGGGCCAATGCTATAAAAACCGATGCCGAGTTTATCGGCGTCGGTTTTCAACACAGCCGGCTGGTTATGAAAACCGACGCCAAGCATTTCGGCGTCGGTGTTCAAGGCGGCCGGCTGAGGTTTTTTATTTTTTTAACTTTTAAAGAAGTACATAAAAGCAGTTTTTTTCTGCTTTTCTGTACTTCTTTTCAATACGCTCAGCTATTAACACCTGCTCCAGGCATCCATTTTATAACATAGGCGCGTACATGGGCACATGTTATCAAATAGGCTGGATGTGCGTACATGTGCACACAATTTTAAATGGATGTGTGCATGTGTGGTAGATATGAGATACGAGATATTTAATATTGCGTGCACATGTATGCACGTCCATCCAATGTTATAATGTGCACAGATACGTGCATTTGTTATAAAATGGATGTGTCTCTGGCCACAGGTTGACAAATGCGCTCAGGTACCCCCACACCTATTTAAAAGTTACTGTCACTGTCATCTTGTGAATCTTTTTATATATATATATATATATATATATATATGTGGGATATATTTCAAATATAGTCTGTTTTTTGGGGTTTTGCCTTTTGAAAAGAACTCTAAAGGATCCACATTGGCTCCACAAGAAAAAGTTCATCCTACTATAGTGGATTTAGATCTTACTGCTATTTTTCAGGGGTCAAGTATCATTGAAAAATCAGATAGGGGGATCTTTTGGTTAGCTTTGTTTTTCTATAAGATAAAGAGCTGGTTATGAAACTGTTTTTCAGATTTTCCTCTCAATTATTTTATGATTATAGAATACAGATTTTTCCAGATGTTTCCAAGGCAACCCAATGAAGTAGAAAAATTTCTGGAAATGTGTCAAGAAAATGCATTATTGTAAATGCATTATTGTATTGAATCATGCAAAGTATATCTTTTTTGATCCTTCTCAATTGCATTTTTTCTTAGATTCAAAGAAAGTAAGTGCTTCTATTTTTGTTCCTGCTGGTTGACTTCCAGAAGACATCAATTTTTTTTTTCTGTTTTCCTCTTTATTCTTTTCATGCTTGGACTGTTAATGGATCCCCCCATATCGAGAGCTCTTAAAGATATGACTTATATTTCTTCTTTGGTCGGTGATATTCACTTGATTTCTTACTTAATACCTGTATTTCTGAAACAGGCTATGCTTGTGATATTTTTTGAAAATGGTAAATAAAAAGTAAAAAAAAAAAAAAAAATATATATATATATATATATATATATAAAAGGCCTTTTTTTTTCCATTTGCCTCAGGGTCCCTCTTAGATTTTAAGTTCTTTGGGACAGAGGTTTATTGTACCTTAATTTTCTAATAATACTATAAGCCACCTTCATCACTGCTTAGCAAGGTGGACTAAAAATCCAAATTATTTGTATTATTGCTTCATTTCTGTATGTATCTTTTCCAACAGCTAACAGTTCTTGTCTAAGACTTTCTTCAGTGTATACTGAACAAAAGTATTTGTTTAGCACATTTCTGCTTTGTTCTTGTGTGACTAGGGTAAGAAATAAAGGGGTTCAGGTTAATCCTATTAAAACTTTATCTGCTGGAGGTGAGGTATCCTGTCTCCTGGCTAGCAGGCTGATGAAGTGAGGGTAGCTGGCAGAAGTGGGCCCTGAGGGGTATAAGAAAGATTGGCTGATTGAGGCAGGGGAGCCTGAAGCAGAAATAGCAGCAAATGATGGGGATTTTCATCAGCCCCCCCCCCCTCCCCCCCATTCTTATGGTCCTCCTGTAGAGATTCGGTCACAGCAGTGCCTGTGTCTGCAGAAAGAGAAGGCAGCATTTTGAAGAAGCATTAGGCTGCAGAGTTGAGGCAACATTCTGTTGCTAGAGACCTTGGTCCTGGAGCACCCACCATAATTCTCTCCATTGCTTTCTTACACTCTGCAGGATCTTGGAGGGTGAGGAACAGGCAGGAAGTATGACTGCAACACCGGGGAGCTACCATTACTTCTAGGCAAGTGTCTTAGGTGTTAGGCGGTCCTGGGGAGTCCCCAGAGATAAAGGGAAGCTGCCACTCGGGACAGTAGGAAAGCCTCCAGTGCTGAGGAGAGACACGGGCTATGGCTGTAGTGACATCATCATGACATCATACCAGATTTGCTGCAGTGCCAATTTAAAAATAAGTATAAAAATGAGAAAATAAGTACAAATAAAATTAGAGGACATATGAGAGAAGGGTAAGGACCCTAGAAAATGTCCCCTGTAGGGTTTTGTAGCCCAGGGAAAAAGAGAAAAACAATTCTAATGCTGGCACAGAAAAAAATTAAAATGAATAAAATTATAACAGGAAGCACTAGACCAGAATTTAGGAGAATCTGAGCAGATCCCTGCAAGGTTTAAAAAGGCTTGGAAGAGGAAAATAATATGATTCCAGTGCTTGTATAAACAGATTAAAACACACTGAATAAACTAATATAAAAAGTACCAAGGGAACATATGTTAGAAGCAGATAAAGCTTTTATTTAGTGTAAACCTACAGTGATTAGTACCAGTTACATTGCTGCATTTGGAATATAAGAGTGGTAAAATTGTGGCAAAATTAGATGGGCAAACATTAGACAGAGGTAGAACGATCAAGGGGGTATTTTTAGGAGCATAAAAAGAAATTTTTAAAAAACAAGAAATTGTACAAAATGAATCCATCTCCAGCCAGAAAAAGCTAATCCAGTCCAGGTTTTCATAACTTGAAAGCAGGGCTAAACACGTAAACAGGGCTCAAAACTGAAACAGAAGCCATCACTATGGAAACCATGCTGCTTCATGGCAGAAGCTTAGAAAACGAAAGGGTGAAGCAGTCAAGGGGAGAACACCAAAGTAACTCTATGACTGGTTCCCCTGGGATTTTTAGGAACATTTTAGTAAGAATTAATGAGACCAACATGTTTTATAGTTTGATACCACCTGTATCAGGGGTGTGCTAGTGGTTACAGACCACCATATATATAGAGCTTTAAAGTACCTCATAGGCATTGGCAATACTTTTCTTAGTGATATCATTAGAGTAAGGAATTCACTGGAAAAGAAAATATGTGTCAATTGAGAATTTCTGTGAGAGAAAAGTTGTTTCAGTACTTGTCAGAGGTGCTGCAGCAAGACTCTGCCTCAGAGGCAGAGGAATTGTAGAAACGCTCATAAAAAAGTGAAGTAACATTAGAAACACATTTATATGTATTATATTTATTTATTGAATTCTTTTCTACACCGACATTCAGGAAGGTTATCATATCATATCGGTTTACATGGAACAAGGGGTATTAGAACTTTAATATTATTAATGTAGCGAGAATGCTACTGATAGCGATAAGAGATAAGTTACAATGAAACAAGGGATGTTAAATTAGGAAGAACAGAAAGTGAAGATAGTAAATCTAACATAAATATATACAATTGAATTAAATTACTTAACAGAGTATCTATTGCTGGATTGGAGTCTATATAACAATATATAATGTTTTTTTGGCTATATAACAATATAAATATGAATGTGTGTGAGTGAGTTATACAATTTGAACTTATTGTGAGAAACAATTCACAAATGTAAGAGCAAGGGTAGTAAAATGCAATTATTGAAGCAGGGTCATGGGAATTATTATCAGCTTTTTCTAGAAGTATGGATGTGATTGGAAGTCAGTTATTAGGAAGGTCATATGGGATAAAGTAAGAGAGCACATATAATTACCTCAAAATATTGTTGTAAAAAGACTTTGCTATTAGAGTTACATCATCTATAAAGAAAACAAAACATAAAATCCCAAAGTATGTAGAAACCCAATTATCAGATATGATTTTCCCTAGAAAACTGTGACAAGGATAAACTCTGGTGGTAATACTAGCTTGAACACCAGCTTACCTCTTAAATAAGAGTCTGGGAGGTGCTGATAACCTCATTGCTACTAAATACAGAAGCAGGTCATCAGACACAGGGGCCGATGCAATATAGTGCGCTCAGCTGAGTGCACTGTATAACCCACACTCTGACGTGGGTTAAGTAGGCGCTAATCTACCCCCTAATGCAATAGGGGGATTAGCGCCTATTTAACCCGCGTCGGACATGGAGTGAATATAATAGCCCTCATCACATGCAAATGCATGTGAATGAGCCTATTACTCATTCACTCCGCATGCAAAAAAATAAATAAATAACTCGGCAGACCACCGAGTTATGAAGACTGGCGCCGGTAAACTCGGCGACCATTTTCATTACTGGCAGTCGGCAGGTTATGAAAACCGACGCCGAGTTTACCGGCATCTGTCTTCATAAATGGCAGCTGCGGCAGGGTCACGTTAGCAAGGAGGCACTACGGTTGCGCAAGCAACTCTAGCTCCTCCTTACTAGCGCGAGCCCCTAATTTTGATATTGCATGGTGCCTCCCTTGCGGGCGCCATGCAAACATTAGGAAAGTGGGCGCTGACTTTTCAGCACCCGTTTTCCGTGATTTATATTGCATCGGCCCCATAGACAGCTACACCAGGAAGTACTCTTGGTCTAGATACCATAAGCAGAAAGGTTGTATATTCAGATAAATACAATCTATACCAGCCAAAACAAGCATCCTCCTTTCTCCTCCTCCATTCCTTGCCCAGCAGTATCCTTCTCTCAGCCATCCCTTGCCAACCAGCTTCCCCTTCTCTGCTCCTCACCCCTGCCAAGTGGCAGCTACTCCCTCTGCCTAGTAGCTGCCCTCTTCCTCTTCCTCTTCCCCTAAACCCTGCTCAGCAAACTCTCCCTCCCAATCACCAGTTCAGCAACAGTCCCTCTCCCCCATAACCCCCTACCCAGATAACAGCAGTCCTCTCTGCCAGCAGCAGGAGCCCAAGAAGTCACTCAGAACTTATATAGCAAATCTTCCATACCAAACTAACATTAACTCCCAGAAATCAAACAGAAACAATCCTTTATAAAAAAAAAAAAAAAAAAAAGGCAACACTGCAAATATCCCTCTGGGCCCTAAAATACCAAAACACTTTCTAGTGAGGAAAATAGAACAAGCTGGACTACTACAGATTACTACACAGAGCCAAGATTTGTCTCCATGAATTTTAAAACTCTGGTTGGAGGTCTCCCCCAACGCAGTTATCTGGAAACATGGTCCATGTCGGGACCGTTCAATAGCATTGAAAACATGCTGTTTTGGGACACACTATTGAGAATCTAATAAACGTTCATTTAAAACTTTACTGAAAAACTTCTATCTATTTCAAATTTTGACCTCTCCTCCCTGCCAGCTGAAGCACACACTGGACTGGCACCATGCTTCAGGATTGCCTCCTCATCTTCCCCTGAGTGATTTAATGCTGCTGGAGTAGACACAGAACACATTGTTGCACTACACACATGTGCAGATCACCTGGGGGAAACAAACTGGTTGACTGACAAGAGACAACTGTTGAAAGGTGGACCCTTGGCTAAAACGAGGTTGACACTGTTATGGTTTGTGGGTTTCGTGGCCCCTTGGCCCAAGGTGAGAGTTGGTACTGCCTATGGGGAGGATCCTCACAGGTCCACACCGTCGGGAGGTGAGGTCAGGTGCAGCTGGAGCTCTGGGAGAAAATCTGTGGGGAGGTCCCGAGGAATGGGAAGAGAGACACCACAATGAGGAACCCCACAGTAAGCAGATTGGGCTGGAGAGCAGTACCTAGGTGGAGACTTCTGAGAGGGTGGCGCTAGGCAGGCCCGAGGAGCGGGAGCACGAGGCAGGAAGGGCAGGAGGTATACTGCAGAGGCAACCCCGATGGGGCGGAGCTGCTTAGTGAGGAAGGTACTGATGTGATGACATAGGCTAACCCGATGGAACTCATTGCCAAATTGGCTAGCAGGGGGTGAAGTCGGTGCTTAAGAACCCTGACCCAGTGATGTCATCGGTCAGGGATGCCCCTGAGGTTCCCGCCATAGCAACTTCAATAGAGGGCCCAGTGGCTCGCGCACACGCCTAGGAAGATCCAGAGTCAGCATGGGTGGTGGCAGCATCCTGACCGCCACGAGGAACCAGGAGATACGCAGTGGTAGAGACTAGCTCCCACCACGAGCATGCCTGGAGAGGAAAGCAGGGTAGCACAAGATGTGAGTAGATGTGGTCGCAGCTATCTGCGACTGACAGTCAATACAGGGGCTACCTGCAGAGGAACCCCTGCAGGTCCTCATCATCAGCAGGCAGAACTGGCCGGTGTGGAGACCCAACTGGATCTTTACCAATACCAGCCTTCACTCCCCACAGGTTGAGCCCTTGGGTACCAGGGCTGACTGGACTTAGGCACGTGTCTCCAGTGATGAGGAATCCCATGACGAGAGGAGAAGATGGAGTCAGATGTTCCGTAGTCGACGTGGGCAGTGATCAAGCGGGGTCTAGGCAACGTTACGGGGTTCAGGGTAGACAGGTGGGTCCAGGGTTGCTTGGAAGCTGGCAATGGCTGTAACAGCCCCAAAGGTCATCCCACCACAGGTTTGTTTTATGCGCAGGTGGGACATGATTCCACATAGACCTTGATGTCATTCCCCATGCAAGGCCACCTGTAGTACCACCAGAGAAAGTCCAGGGTGTGGGCCTATCCAGGATGTCCCACCTCGTAGAATCATGAGCCCATTCTAGGATCCTTTGCCGGAGTCACATTGGAACAACCATCTTCCCAGGTGGGACAGTTTGGGAGGCAGCCAGGAGAGCTCAAGCGAAGTTGATAATGTACACTAGTGGGTCAGAGACATCTTCCATCTCAAAGGAGTGAGACAAGGCTTCCGCCCGAATATTCTTCTCAGCAGGGCGATAGCGTAGCTCGAAGTCAAATCGAGCAAAAAAGAGTGACCAACAGGCCTGACGAGCATTGAGGTGTTAGGCTTGGTATAGGTACTCCAGGTTCTTTTGATTGGTATATATGGTGATCCGATGACGTGCCCCTTCCAGCCAGTGTCATCATTTCTTAAGTGCTAGTTTGATGGCCAGCAGGTCTTTGTCCCCGATGCCGTAGTTGCGCTCTGCTGGGGGTAAACTTACATGAGAAGAGTGAGCAAGGGTGAAGGACTCTGGAGTTAGCCACCTGATTGAGTATGGCTCCTATGCCCTGAGAGGAGGTGTTGACCTCCAAGATAAAGGGATGTTTGGGATCCAGGGTTCATGCTGAAAGGCTTGCTTGAATTTGCAGAAGGCTGAGACCGCCTTGGGCGGCCAGTTCTTGGTAATGGCCCCTTTCTTAGGGATGTGCAGACCACATACGTTGCATTCGGTATTCGTATTCATCGGGGGGCAGATACGTTGCATTTGGCAAGGGGGGTCCCCGAAATGTTCATGCATTCATTCTTATTCGTTTCCTGGCTAAAATGTAATTCACTACAATCCCCCACCCTCCTGACCCCCCCAAGGCTTATCAAAACTCTCTGGTGGTCCAGCGGGGGGTCCTGGAGCCCTCTCCTGCACTCACTCATCAGCTGCCGGTATTCAAAATGGCACTGATAGCCTTTGACCTTACTATGTCATAGGGGCTACCGGTGCCATTGGTCAGTCCCTGTGACATAGTGAGGGCAAAGGCTATCGGCCACATTTTGAATACTGGCAGCTGTCGGCCCGAGTGCAGGAGGTCACTCCCGGACCCCCGCTTGACCACCAGGGACATTTGGCAAGTCTTGTGGGGGTCAGGAGGGTCCCCCAAGACTTGCCAAAAGTCCCTGCTGGTCCAGCCAGGGTCCAGGAGCAATCTCCTGCACTCGGGCCGTCGGCTGCCAGTAATCAAAATGGTGCCGATAACCTTTGCCCTCACTATGTCACAGGGGCTACCGGTGCCATTGGTCAGCCCCTGTCACATGGTAGGAGCACAAGATGGCGCCAGCGTCCATGGTAAGGTCAAAGGCTTTCGGTGCCATTTTGAATACCGGCAGCCGACGGCATGAGTGCAGTAGACGGCTCCCGGACCCCCCGCTGGACCTCCAGGGAGTTTTGGTAAGTCTTGGGGGGGTCAGAAGGGTGGGGGGTTTGTTTAAATTTGCTCCTTTAGACGGCCAAATAATTCAGTGAAGATTCGTTGTATTCGTGGGGAATCGCGATACGTTTCGCTTCCCCACAAATATAACGAATATGGCCCTATACATTGCGGATTACCAATACATTGCAAATGAATGCACACCCCTACCCTTTCTTAGTGAGTGCGTTCAGTGGGCAGTAAGTTGAGAGTAATGAAGAATGAAATGCTAGTAGAAATTAGGAAAGCCCAGGAATCTCTGGAGTCCCTGGAGGCTTGATGGTTGAGCCCACTACTGGATGCTTCACACCTATTCTGGATCCATTCTGAATCCCTGACTGGACACAACATACCCTAAAAAGGACAAACTTTCCTTCTTGAAGGAGCACTTTTCAAGTTGGCATATAGTTGGTGCTCTCGTAGATGTTGTAAGACTACCCACACATCCTGGTGATGGGTTTGTATGTTTTCAGACAAGGATGTCGTCCAGGTAGATTACCACTGCAATGTATAGGAAGTCTCTGAAAATCTTGTTCATTATGTGCTGGAATACTGTAGGAGCATTGCACAGGCTGAACCGCATTATAATGTACTCGTAGTGTCTGTCCCGGGTGTTAAAGGCTGTCTTCCATTTGTCTACGGGTCATATGCGAATGAGATTGTGTGCTCCATGCAGGTCCAAATTCAAAAATATCTTGCATGCCTGAAGCAGTTCAGCAGCTCGGAGGTGAGTGGTAGGGGGTATCTAACCTTTTTCATGATGGTGTTGAGACCTCAGTAATCTATGCAGGGGCATAGGGTTCCATCCTTCTTAGCAACAAAGAAAAATCCTGGCCCCGCCGGTGAAGTAGAAGGTCTGATGAATTCTTTAGCGAGATCCACCTGTGTATATATTGAGAGTGCTAATGACTCTGGAGGGGATAGGAAGTATACCCTACCCCATGGGGGAACAGCTCCTGGTAAAAGATTAATGGTGCAGTTGAAAAGTTGATGTCTGGGCTGAATCTCTACCTTGTTCTTAGAGAATACATCTGCAAAGTCCTGGTACTGTGGCGGAAAATCCAAGGACGCAGTAGCCAAAGGAATTGTAGTAGGGGGTTGGACTCGCTGGAGGCAATCATCAAAGCAGCAAGGGCCCCGGTGGGTCAGCTGGAGGGCTCCTCAATCGAACTGGGGCAAGTGATGTTGCAGCCAGAGTAACCCCAACACTATGGGGTGCACAGCTCTCTCCAGGATGTAGAAGGTTATCTGTTCTTCATGGAGTTGACCCTTCTGGAGACATAGCAAAGTCGGTAATGAAGCTGAGGTGCCCCTGCAGCAGTTCTCTGTAAATGGAAGAAATATACAGAGGTCTCTCTTGAGCAATCATGGTCATTGCAATTCCTTCACCAGTGCTCTTGTAATGAAGTTCCCGCCAGCCCCTGAATCTACTAGGGCGTGGGAAACTCTTTATCATTTTTCACTATGGACACTGGAAGCATCAGTTGGGGGGGATGCATTCATACAGCCTAGAAACTTATCCCCTCCGGCTCCTAGGCCTGCCCATTTCCCAGCTTCAATGGACAGCAGTTCATCAGGTGCCCCTTCTCGGCACAGAAGAAAGAAAGGCCAAGGCGTTGGTAATGGAGTTTCTCTTTGGCCAAAATATTGGTCTGGCCTAACTGCATGGTCTCCTCCAAGTGCCTTGAGGAGACCATCTCTAGAGCAGATAGAAGTAAAGGATGGGAGAAGGTGAGCACCAATGATACATGCCTACAAGGGGCTCGTAGTTCCTGGGCCTGCTGCTAGAGATGCTGATCAATTTTGCCCGTCATGTCAATCAGGGTGTCAAGGGACTCAGGCGGCTCCATAGCTGCCAGTTCATCCTTTATATGAGGTAACAAGCCTTCTAGGAATTTGCTGCAGAGGCTGTCCTCCCACCAATTCAGTTCAGAGGCCAGGGTGCGGAACTCAATGGCATACTCAAAGGCTGAATGCCCTGGCGAAGATGTAGCAGATCGGAGCCTAGTGTCTCCAACTGGCCAGGCTCATCGAAGACCTGCTTGAAGGCTTGCAGGAATAACTGATGTCATGGAGCAGAGTGTCCTTTCACTCCCAAAGGGGTGATGCCCAGTCCAATGCCTTGCCATCTAGTAGAGAGATGATGAACATGGTTTTCACTACACTGGTGGGGAACTGTGCAGGTCGCAGGGCAAAGTGCATTAGGCACTGTTTCAGGAATCCCCAACAAAGTTTTGGATCCCCTGCATACCGGGGCAGTACCAATAATAGTATCAGAGTGGCTGCTGCACTGGATTTGGTGGCATGGAACTCGGCTGGCTCGCTAAAGAAGTGAGGGCGTCAAGACGGGCGCTGAGCCAGTCCATAGTGGCCGCTACCATCTCTAAGCACAGCTGTTGCTGCTTGATCTTCTGCGCAAGTCCAGGGATAGCCTGGAGTCCAGAGAGGTCCACCAAGTCCATGGCCTCAGCAAACTGTTGAAAGGTGGACCCTTGGCTAAGACAAGGTTGGCACTACCTGCAGAGGAACCCCTGCAGGTCCTCATCATCAGCAAGAACTGGACGGTGTGGAGACCCAACTGGACCTTCACAAATACCATGTTGAGCCCTTGGGTACTGGGGCCAGCTGGACTTAGGCGCTGGTCTCCAGTGACGAGGAATCCTACAACAAGAGGAGAAGACGGAGTCAGATGGGCCACAGTCGAGGGCGGGCAGTGATCAAGTGGAGTCCGGGCAACGTTCCGGAGATCAGGACAGGCGGCAGGCAAGCAGGGGTCCAATGACATTCAAGAGGTTGGGGCCGGCGGCTGGCAAGCATAGGTCCAATGATGTTCCAGAGGTCAGGGCAAGCAGCAGGCAAGCAGAGGTCCAGTCACATACCAAGGTCAGAAGCTAGAAGTCAATCCAAGGGAATGGAGGCAGGAGCAGGAACACGGAGTCAGGAACACAGCAACCAGCAGCTCCAATGGAGTTTGACCTGTGGCTGAGGCGTCTGATGGTTGCAAGGGCCAGGGTTAAATAGGACCACAGGCCTGACGTCATCGGGGAGGGTCATGGGTATTTTCCCGCCACTGGCCCTTTAAATGCAGCAGAGCGGCGTGTGCGCGTGCCTAAGGAGCAGGTTAGAGACTGCCTGCAGGACAGCACCCCAATGCAGCGCACAGAAGAATGCGGCGGGGCAGGACTGGTTGAGGGCAGCAGGGAGCATTGGCTGGGATTCCCTGCCACAGCTAAGGAGCCAGAAGAGATCCCTGCCAAACTGGTAAGGAAGGCCAGATGCCTCGCCATGCAATTGGCCCGCATAACAACAACATGTAATGATAAATGGAATCTGCTCTAATGAGAGAGCAAATGTTAAGATGAGTGCCTCAAGCATCAGTTTTGGGAATGGTTCTTTCAATATCTTATTAGAGACAATGTGACGGGGTTAGAAGGAACAATTTGCCTTTTTTGTGGATAATACCAAGATATGCAACAGAGTGAATACGTCTGAAAGAGTAGAGAGAATGAAAAGTACAGAATAAACTGTACAGATTCATGCACCTGGAATGCGGTAATCCAAAAGAGCTGTATGTGATGGGAAGCGAAAGATTATCGTGCATGGACAAGGAAAGGTACTTTGGGGGTGATTGTCTCTGGTAATCTGAGGGCAGTGAAGCAATGTGGCAAGGCAGTAGCTAAAACCAGAAAGATGCTGGACTGCATAGAGAGAGGAATAGTCAGCAGGAAAAGGGAGATGGTAATGCTTTTGTACAGTCCTCATCTGAAGTACTGTGTTCAGTTCTGGAGCCCATATTTAAAAAAGAATACAGACAAAATGGAAGCAGTCCAGAGGAAGGCGACCAAAATGGTGGGGAATTGTTTCAGAAGATCTATGAGGAGAAGCTGAAGGATCTAAATATGTATACCCTGGAGGAGAGAAGGTGCAGGGGGTTACGATACAGACCTTCAAATACCTGACAGGTGTTAATGATGCACAAACTTTCAACCTTTTCCATTGGAAATAAAATGGTAGAACTAGGGGTCATGATATGAAACTCCAAAGGGACGACTCAGAACTAACATTAGGAAATATTTCATCACAGAGAGGGTAGTGGAATGCCCTCTCAGAAGAGGTGATGAAGACGAGAAAAGTAAATGAATTCAAAAGGGCATGGGAAGGAACACTGTGGATCCCTAATGGTTTAAGGTTGAAATGAAGAAAGGGGGTTGTGTAACATTTCTACACACATTTCTCTGTGCAGTAACCTGCAGTAACCTGCATGGAGTGGCCATTTCTACCCTTAGGAGATTGCAATGGGTAGCCTGCATGGAGTGGCATTTATTACCATAAGCAAATTGCTGGGCAGACTGGATGGATCATTTGATATTTACGGTATCTGCCATCATTACTATGTTATTATGTTACTATGTGAACAAATTTCACTGCCTGTTACATATAGTAGATGGACTTTGAAACTATGCTACTGCTTAGAATGAGTCTCCTTTCACAATATCATCAAATGATAACTATTTATTCGTATTTATTATCCAATATAATTTATATCCAGTAAACTCAGTCAGTCAACGTGATTACTTTATTTCCCAAGTCCATTTCATGATTAGCATTTTCTAAGTTTTGCCAAGTTTTTGCAAGAATGTCAGATAACATAATGAATATGACATGGTGGTTATTTTAGTAACGTAGCAATTATATATACGTGCATAATCAAGTGTTTCAGCAAGCCGGTAAGTGCCATCTGGCTGAAATTCATAGCCATAGCCAGACCTCTCTATCATTAACCCCAAAGTTACTCTTTTTATTAATATTCCTTATTGCTGGTTAAAAAAAATCCATGCAGCATTTTAAATTACATATAAATGTCTTCCATAAACAACCACCTTAATGGGAAAAATCCTCATTATGTGAATACAGCCTAAAAATTCAAAGTCTCAAAGTCCCGACACCAGCTGGTGTTTCATACCATGACTGCATCAGGGGAATGTATATAAAAAGAAGTAGCTGGCAGTGGAATAGAGCAGAAAGAGGTTCTGGCCCACCGCTGACCACTTCTTTTCAGGTAAGTTTTACATATCCATTCCCCTGACGCAGTCATGGTATGAAACACCAGCTAATTTCATGACTTTGAGACTTTAAACTTTTAGGCTGTTTTCACATAATGGGTGTTTTTTTGTTAAGGTGGTTGTTTCTGGAATACATTTACAGTAAATGTGGCTTAAAATGTTGCAAGGGGTTTTTCATCAACAATAAGAAATATTAACAAAAAGAGTGACCTTGGGGTTAATGATAAAGAGTCCAGCATGAGCTGTGAATTTCAGCTGGATGTCATTTACCAGCTTCTTGAAACCCCTTGATATTGCAAATATAAAAGTGAATTTTAAAAGCCTGATGCATGCTGAAATTAGGGGATGCGTGAATATGTCTGGCAGGCATGCGCAGAGCAAATTTTAAAAGTCAGCCGGATACATGCATAGTTGCCGCTACGCCTATAAATGAAACGTTCAAAAAAAGGGGTGGGGCATAGGCATGGTCTAGGTAGGGCATAAGCATTCCTGGATTCAATCTTGAAATTTGTGCGCAAATACTTAAGAGCATAGGCACATGCCAGTGTTATGAACTCTGCCCGCGGGTCTCCCCGCGAGCAGGCTCACTTACCCATGCTGCTTTTCTTCGCCGACACGGCAGAACGCCGCTGTCGGCCTGGCCAAGCGGCCCGGAGGCCGCCCCCGTCTCTCCTCTTCACCGCGGCCGGAGCCACGGACTTTCCCGCTTTCTTCGGGGCTGGGAGTGCCCCCAACAGTCTTCTTCTTTGCGGCGCTAGGCCACAAGCCCTGGTGCCATCCGACGGCTGGAGCCGCCCCTGGGGCTTCCCGCAGCAACTGGAGCTGCTGCAGACGTCAGGGCCTGCTCCTCAGGCCCTGCCCTGCTTCCTATGCAACTATGTTGGTGCAGGCCGCTGTCCGCGGTCCTGCACAGCTTCCTGCTCTTTCCTAGGTGTGCGGCCGCGTCTTCCTTCAACATTTAAAGGGCCAGACACAGGAAGTGTCTTGGCCCCAGCTTGGTCACTGCTTCCTGTACCAGCCCTATAAAGGGCTGCTCCGTCAGTTGTCCAGTGCCTTGCATCATGGTGTCTTCACTCTGGAGGATCCTGCCTGCCAGAGCCTTTGTAAGGTCTTCTTGTCTTGTGGAGCTCCTCATCTTGTGATGTCTTCTCGTCATGCCATGTCATGTCTTCATGCCTGAGGTCCTCGTCCAGGTGTCCTGGTGTCTTGATCTTCTACGTCCTGGTGTTCCTGCCTTCCTTGATGTTCATTCCTATGCCTCGTCTTCGCTCTCGAGCCTTCTGGTCCGGTAGGCCAGGGGTCCCTCAGATGAAGTACTCCTGAGTGGACTAGCCTGCTGGTAGACGGTTGTCCTGTGCTCCTGAGCCATCATGTCCTGGTTGTTTGTTCCTGCACTGTCCCGTTCTCCTCGTGGTCCGTGACCAGTCTGCAAGGGCTGTGTAGGGCGCGCAGTGGGACAGGGTGGTCCGCGACTCAGTCCCGCGGGTGGCCTGAGTAGGGCACCCTGAGAGACAGTGCCAATGTCCGCCTTTCTTGTTTCTCGTCTCGTCTGGATTCCAAGTGCCTCGTTGTGTCTGCCCTTCAGCATCATGTTTCTGATGTCGTAGCATCGACCCTGGTCCGGGATGCCGTCGCATCAGCCTTGGTGTCAAGTCTCGTCTGCGATGCCGTTGCATCAATCCTGGTCTCACGTCTTCATAGTCCTGGTGTCATGTCTTCAACCCAAGTCTTCGTGCCATGTGATGCCGTCGCATCAACCCAAGCCTTTGTGCCATGTGATGCCGTCGCATCAATCCAAGTCTTCATGCCATAGGATGCCGTCGCATCAACTCAAGTCCGTGCCATGGATGCCGCCGCATCAATCCAAGTCTTCGTGCCATGTGATGCCGTCGCATCAACCCAAGTCTTCATGCCATGTGATGCCGTTGCATCAATCTTCCTGTCTTCATGTCAAGGTCCGTCTGCCCTCAACCTCAGGCCAGGCCTGCTGCTCCATGCTGCTCGCAGCAGGTCTGAAAGGGCTCGGAATGGTTGGAGACCATTCAACTTCCAACATCCTCGGATGTTGGCCATGGGAGCTTGCCGGCCTGGCCAAGGGCAAGATTGTTCAGCCACGCGGAGCCACCGTCAACCCTTGGCTCGGCCCTGAAGGTCTGGGTCGGGCTGAGGCCCATGGGCACACTAAACCACCAGAGTTCAACAGCCAGGGTCCCCTGCCGATAACTTTACTTCTGCTATGGATGACGTATAAGTAGTAAAACAATAAATTCTAGGCAGATCAGAGGAGTTTTAAAGATCAGGGTTTACAGGGAGAATGGAGGCTATTAAACCAGGAGGGTTTGAAAGTTCTGTCCCTTACCTGGGTGAACTGGGAATGAATTAGGAACACTGGTAATGGCGTCAGCACGCTTGTCTTTTAAAATCTGCCCACTTAAATGGTGGAAGTGGCATTTGCGTGTATAGGGGTGTGTATACTTAAAATTGTGTGCACATGTGTGTGTGCAGACAGGCTATTTTATGACATGTATGCATATACATGCGTATATTATAAAATGGCCGCATCACTGGGCATGAGACAACGAAAGTACGCACATGTGCTCCCACTTGCCATTTTAAAAGTTACCGTTCCTAAATATATAATTGCTATGAAAAAGAGTGGCAATTTGTTCTAGCTCCTTGTCTCTCTTCATGTGTATTTGATTACTTGAGCAAGAGTAGCATTTTTCCATTGCACATTATTCTAGTAATGCAGCAAATATGATGATAATACCATAGTCATTTGTCATACAACCTAACTTTTGTATGGGCAGCACTGATATTAATAAATTATGATTACAGTGTCATGAGAGGTCAGATCCTATAAGATCAAATAAAAAGGTCAAATAATGATGGTCATTATAGCAACCTCTCACACCTATTCAGACTAGTTATTATTAAGCACTTCCAAAGTCATGTTAGATTTACCTGCCACCGTATACATATACATAGCAAAAAACAAAATGTAGATTAACAAACAATAATTTAAAAACTGTTAGAGCTGTTTCCACAGCTAATAACCACATTATGTAGTTTATATTGTACTATATTGCTTATATTTTTTACTTTCTAAAATGCATATTTAATCCTGGATAATGCATGCTATTACATTTTTAAATGTTATACATTAAGAAAATATCCAGACTCAGTTATTATAAATACAGTTTACAGTTTCCACCCTGACTGGGGCACGTGTGTATGTGTGTGTATGGGGGGGGGGGGGGGGGATTATAAATGCATTGCTTCATTGATTTCATGTACTGATACTGCTGCTTGTTAATGCCTGGCAGACGTGGCATTTTGATCAATAAGTGATTTCATTCATCCAGACCTGCAGGTGCCTTCTGCACTCTCTCTCTCTCTTCTGGAAGATTACAATCAGTCTCATTAAAACAACACAAAGCATTACCCATGACATGTTTCCTGTCAGACAAATACAGATAATGCCTATTATGATTCTATCTCAGGGAAATTGATTTGATCAACAGTCCAGAACCAGGATTGCCTTGTTGTTTATAATTTCATTTTGACCTTTCTTCCTCATTCTTGTTTTCATAAGATTTAGATGACTAGAATGGGCAAGAGTTTATTTATACTACTAATCTGGCAAGCTACATATGGAAACAGGATAGATTTCTTTTTCATACATTGAACCCTTACATATTACTGCAATTATGTTTTTCATTACATAATATACATACAGGACAATTTTCAAAGAATTTAACTAACTTCAGAAGTTAGATGATTAAGGCCTGGATTCACCATTCTATCGCAGAATGGTGAATCCAGCGAAAATGGGGAGGCGAAGGGGTGGACAAGCCTGCGAAAGCCAGCAGCCATCGCACCACCACGGTGTTATCGCTGTCGGGTTTCACACCCAATAGCGCCACCGTGAAAGGTGGTGCTATTGGGCGCGCTACTGGCAACGATAACGTGGCTTATCTTATCGCCGCCAGCGAAGACATCATGGAGTCTACCCCAACGCTGCCCCGACTCTTCCCCTCACCACCCCGACTCCGCCCCTAGCAAGCTATAGCACGCGATAAGCTTTACAAAATGATCCCCTAAAATGGTTCTTTTAAAAAATTCTGTGATGCCTATCCCCTTCCCTATAGTCACAAGTCATCTAATTTAGGCTTTTTATAAAAGTAGGAATGTCAATTTTTTCATACATTTTTGCAAGTATAAAATTAGATTTTATGCTCAATTTAGATGCAAGAAATCAAATTTTATACATGTAGAATAGCATTTACATGCATAAACTGAAAACAAATGAACTGAACTGAAAAAACATGCAAAAAAAAAATTACCAAATGACAAAATGTAACAGAAATTTTTTTTTGTGTGTACATCCCTGCCAAAAAAACGGCTCTCAGAACCAGCTTACAACTTAGCTGGTTACCACTGTTTTGATTTTTCAGCTCTAACTGGATGTTTAGTCTCTCAACCCCAGTCAAACAAATAGCAGATGGTTTGCACATTCCAAATTTTGACCAGCTATATTTAGGTGAATATACAGCTAAAAACTGGGCAACAATGTAAGTGTTACTGACCTAAAAAGTCCTACTCTGTAGTATCTTGATGTGCTGAACATGAATATGACCATGAAAAGTTTTTATTGGCTCTCGTTTTGAAGATATTTAATATAGTTCACTTTCTATGTTTAGTCATGTAAATTTATCCAGTAGGACTGTAAATAAGCCTAGAATGATGTAATATTGCATCATATTGCATAATACCATCATGCACACATCATCCAGAGTTTATTACATCATTTTCTGATGCAATGCAGTTCTACTGCCATGCTGCTGCCGAGTAAGCTGATGTCAGCAGTGTACTATATGAAGCCCAGTCAGAAAGGGTGAGCATTTGAAATATTCATGCTGGCTGACTACTGCTGGACACTCCGCAGAGATGCTCCCGAACAGGTGTACAAGAGACAAGCAAAGAGTCTAAGACGTAGTCTATGACTTCATTTTTCAAATGGTATTAACCGTAGGTCTCCTACTATTGGCATTCAATTCAAGATGTAATTATATTATTGCATATTACAAAAAAACTAGAGCCAATTTTGCATTTTCACAGTCACATTCATGTTTAGCACATGGAAATTTATAAGAATTGACTAATTTCATTTCAGTAACATGACTTTTGTGAAAATGTGTTGCCCAGTGAGCTATTGGCATACAGTTCAAGATGTAATTATATTATTGCATATTACAAAAAAACTAGAGCCAATTTTGCATTTTCACAGTCACATTCATGTTTAGCACATGGAAATGTATAAGAATTGACTAATTTCATTTCCGTAACATGACTTTTGTGAAAATTTGTTGCCCAGTGAAACCTAGCCTGTTAGGTTGGCAGAAAATATGCCCCAAAAATAACTGGCTAAAATTAGATTGTTGTGTTTGCCACTCAGCTTTTCAAAATTGACCCATTAGCAATTAGTAAATTACAAATTGTTTCCATCCTTAAGCAACTTAGGGGGTTATTTTCTAAACACCAATCGCGTGCGTTAGGGCCTAGCACACGCGATAAGGCCCTATCGCATGCGAAAAGGGCCTTTTTGTGGCAGTAACAATAAAATTAGGGGGAGGGGAAGAGTCGGAGCAGAGTTAGGAAGGAGTCGGCAGCGGCACTACTGCCGGCGATAATGTTTCGAACATTATCGCTAGCAGTAGCACGGGGAATAGCACCACCTTTTACGGTGGCACCATGCCCATGATAGCCTGCAGCCGGCCCCACTGTGACTGGCAAAATCGCACCACCGTGGTGTGATTGGCTGCGGGCTATCACTCGCTTGCCCCCTTCTTTGCCCCCTGCCCCTTTTAGTGCAGGTTTCATCATTCCGCACGGAATGATGAATCCTGGCCTTAGTAATGAATTGCTACTATACAGTTCCTTCCCACCCCCCAAATGCAGTGCTAGAATATGTGAAAAATGGAAATAGAGAAATGTGTTAAACTTTATAATATTATTATATTGCTGTTGAATTTTTTAAGTAGTTCAAGGAGTCATGGCAGTTGAATAACCTATTTGAGGATGGAAGAAAACTACAAGTTCCAAGACATACATGAGTTCATATGAATAAGTACCCCAAGAATATGTTCAGAATGAAAGCCATGACTTGCTTTGAAAGGAGCATTGTGGTGGCAATTAGGTTACTTGCTAGCTATTATTTGGGATATTTAAGAAAGCAATGATATTTTATAGCCTGTCTCTAAAATGATAATATTTTTTATCCTTTCTAATGTCCAGCATGGGGACTAACTTTCAGGATCTCATGGTTTTCTATAAAGGAATCCCAGTGCTCAATACCCCAATAGCATATCAAGCAACCATTTGATCTCCACATTTATTGAATTATTATTTTAGTTTTAATATCGCTGTGGGCTTAGATAACATTAAACACTTGAAATTTTAAGGGAAAAAGAAGACATAAGGGGTTATTTTCTAAAGGTAGCGCATGCGAAAAGGGACTTTTCGCGTGCGATAGCTAGATCGGGGAGGAGTAGCCACCGGAAGAGGAGGAGTCGGGGTGGCACCAGGGCGGACGCCGCGAAAACAGCGTGGACGGCAAAAAGGTAAGGAGCCTTTTCGCTTCCAATTTCGCGCCCAATAGCACCACCTTTTACGCAGGCCCGACGCCACTTTGCCGCCTCGCCCCCTGCACCGCGTGATTCATAGAGCTGTGCGTCATTAGAAAATCCCATCCATAATAAGGAAAGCTGTCACAAAACAATATAGTTATTTATTTTAAATGATGTATAACCCACGCCCTCCAGTAGTTTGCGATGGGACCAAAAAAACATGCACAGTAAAATGAAATTAGAACAACAAGTTACACATCTTTGGAATAAAGCATAAACAACAAATGCAATCTTTACACTGCTAAAATGACCAAAGGAATACGAATAGAAATGAACAGGAGAACGTAACTATCAAGAACCTTTTTGAAAAGAAATGTTTTTAAGGCTTTTTTTAAAGATCTGACAATATATGGTGTTACGTAACTCAGGAGGCAGGGAGTTCCAGAATATGGGCCGGGGGTGGAGAATAGCCTAAGTTGACAATTGAAGAAAAATATAGTTTCAAGGACTAGGAAGTCACAAGCAAAAATAAAAAAAATCTCACAATCTCTGACCCAAATCCTTTGTATCTTTTCTCCTATTAGATGACATTATCTCTGAGTCTCCACTCTTTAGATATCGTGCTTTTCCAGTGTTGGTTCAAGGATCTGGTTTTTAATTTAAATTTTACGGAGACAAATCTGAATGACTCAATAGTTCTTTAATACTGAATAGTGACTTCATGGTGCTTTTATCCCGCACTCCCCACCCCAAGGTGCTTATGAAACAAGAATATATAGGGGTGTTGTCTGAATTAAAACTGTTACTTGAAAATTAAAGAGGATATTACATTTTGTATACAATTTACCAGAGTCAAAAAATGTCAAAGGGTTAATGAAATGAAATGAAAGTGTTAATGTAATGACATCAGGATTGCACAAATTCATGAGCATTTGATCCCAAGACGAAAACACATCTACAGATATCCCCAGTCCTTTTGTATCTCTCTATCTTTATCTTCCCATCCCACTTCCAGCTCTTCTTTCCTTTCTGCTTTTCCCTCTCTTGTCTTTTCTTTTCCCCTGCTTTCACCTTCTTTTACCCTCTTGTCATCCCTTGCTTATTTATTATGTATTTATTAAGATAGATTACTTTTCACCCATTCAATATAGTTTTTCGGTGAGAATATCTGATTCAATTTCTTTGCCTACCTTTTCCCTATCATCTACATTTGCTCTTAAGGTGCTAAAACAAAATTTTAAAAAACCCGCCGCGTATAAAAAATGAGGGTTACGTGTGTGGCTGGGCCTTGGTGCCATGTGCCTTTTACAAAGGGCCCGGCCATGTGCTTAAACCTCGTTACATGCTGAAGTGCTGGGCTCTGAAAAAGGGGCAGGCCAGGGGGCGCACGGTCTGGGTGGGGAGAGGCAGGGTGGGATGGAGGCCGGCCAGGTCAGCGGCCATTAGCCGCTGTCCCGGGAAAGTACACACCATCAGCCAGCCAGCGCGCCGAAAATACTTCTGCTCCAGAGGAGCAGTAAGTAGTAAAATAAAAATATTTGGGGTAGCTAGGTAGGTGTTAGGGGTCAGGGTGGAGAGGGGAAAGGGGAAAGGAAAGGAAAGATAGGCAGGGGGGAAGGGACATTCCCTCCCAGTCCACTCCTTAATTGGATGTTAAAATCTGGCGTGCATGTGTGAGCGGATATCAGATTTTATAACATGCGCGTGATAGCACACACAAGTTATAAAATCGACGCGTCCACGTGCACTCACCGGGAACTGTGCGCAGTTTTGAAAATCGACCTCTTTGTGATACTTATTCTTAGTCTTCCCTTCTTCTCCAGCTATTACCTCTCATTCTTTCTTTTCCATTAGGTTTTAAATTTCATGACCCCTTTACCGACTTTTTAACCTTTCATCTCCCACCTGTCTATCTCGTTTTGTCTCTATTACCAATAGCCCTTTTCACATCTATATATTCCCACTTCTCCATCTCCATTGCTCTCCCCATCTATATGTTCTCCTCTTCTTCCAGGAAATCTACTGGAAGCAAAGGTTCACCAGTATTTACTGACTAGCTAGTAGCATACTAAGCATGGAGGAAATACGCACTATTATAATGCTTGTCTACCGTTCATTCCAAAACCTTTGCATAACTGTTTGAGTTTATTTTACTTACAAGAAGCCAGAAGCTTCAGCCTGTCTGTGTTGAATCTCTGAACTCCCACACACAAGTGACTCAAAATGGTGTTCATTGTCCACCATCTTTTAGTTTCATATTTTAAAAAAAGGCAAGGTTGGTCAAAAAACTGGTCCTGCTCCTGACCCCTCATCCACCGGGCACCCCCAAAAATTGTGATGGGGAATGAAACTAAATTAAATAAATAAATAAAAAAAACCCAATGCAATTTCACTAACAGTGTCTTGTTTCAAAATAAAACTTATTTTTAAATTTCATTTCAAAATGAATTCATATTCCTATTATTTTTTAGACTTGGAAAGGCATGGGCAAGAGAAGATGGAAGCAGAGATGTGCATTCATTTGCCATTGTCCGACAGAAGCTGACTGACCATTCGCACAATAGGACAGTTGCCATGGACCCACAGCACTCTTCCCTAGCCTCGGATGAGTGGTTAAGGCCAATGACCCTTATTGCCCAGGGGCCCAGATTACTGTCAGTCTGCCCCTGGTCAATGACTTTGTCTATGTCATTTCATTTCATTTTCAAAATGAAATGATAGAAAAAATACAACATTTTGTGGTTTTCCTTCTATTGTTTTTAGTGTGCACTATTTGCAAAAAATAGTGTGCACAATTTCAGACACCTCAAAAACTGAAAAAAAATTGGGAAAAACCTAAATGAAATGAAAATGTGTCCCTAAACAACACAAAATGATACAATATGGAATATTTTGGCCTGCACGCCCCTAGAGAAATGGACTACTAAAATGATATAATACCTGCAATAAAATCATTTAAAAAGGCAAAAGATATTCAAAATTTACTCAAGGGAGGATAGAAAGGAAAGGGAGAATATGGCAAAATTTCAGATATTTGAGAGGCTTCAATAAAGTATGGGAAAGTAAAAATTTCCATAGAAAAGAAACATCAAGGACAGGGGGGTCATGATATGATGCTGCAAGAAGAAGAATTTAAAGGAAACATGAACAAATATTTCTTCCCTGTATGAGTGGTAGATATCTTGAAGAGCTTTACCGAAATCCAAGTTGGCAACCACTACAGCAATTTCTTGATCCACCACTTTTGTTACTTCACTTAATAATTCAGTCAGGTTTGTCTGACAGGATCTTTTCCTTTTGAAACCATGCTGTCTGGTGCCCTGTACGCTACTTGTTTCAAGATGCTATGCTATTTTTTTCTTTAATATTGTTTCCATAGTTTTGATCTCTACTAACATTAGACTAACATGTTTGTAGTTATCCAACTCCTCTTTGTCCCCATGCTTGTGTAGTGAGACTACATCCATTGTCTTCCAGTAACTCTGAACCTTCCATCTTCAAGAACATGAGGAACAGAGGTGTGAGGGGTGAGTTTAACATCTGCTTGAGCTCGTGTAATGTCTGAGTATGTATACCATTGCATCCTATGACCTTTTACACTCTTGTTTGTCTAAGTACTTTCTTCTCTGCTATTTGGTTTGTAATAATTTCACATATATCAATGATATTTCTCTCCTTTTAGATCTATTACCTCTCCCTTCTTCTGGAAATACTGAGAAAAAATAGTTTATTTAAAATTTCTGCTTTTTGCCAGGTCTCCATTTCATAAATCCCACTTTATCCATTTATCTTGCCTATTTCCTCTTTGGTTTTTCACCTCTCTCATATACATCTAAAGTAGGACTTATTTCCTTTTATTGACTGAGAAATTTTCTCATCTGTTTGGGCTTCTGCTCCCGGCAAATCTTGGAAAAAAAAGGAAGCACCCAAGAATATTTTAAAAAAGTGGATTTTCCTTTAGCCTTAAGTTACATTAGCAAAGCTAACTCAAACGACTTTTTTCCTACTTTCATTAAAATTATCACACATGAAGCACTATAGCATATACATGCTCTCCTTCATATGAGTTCCCAGCTCTTGATCTGAGTGGTTTGTTATATATGGTAACGGGCATGAGGTGGACAACAATTCTTTGCAGTAATACTTGCAAATACATAATAAAGACCATTGCAATGCAACATGCAAATCTTATAAGGTCAATTGTCTTGCTGCAAAGGAAAGACATTTTGTTTTACTTGCATAATTTCAGAGCATCTATGATGTTTCAATGTTCTAATAGATATGTCCTTTCTCATCAATGCATGTAATGTTACCATATGTATGGAATTGAAATGCAAGAAGAAAAAAACACCCAATGTCAGTAAACCCATCAAAACACATAAAAGTATTCTCTCTAGTGAGCACATGGACATTTTCACTCTGCAGCCTTCAGGCAATGCAATGGTAGGAAGACAAGTGCCATCCAACCTTCAATGAGCACCGAAGTGGTGCATCTGTGACCCAAAGAAAGTTTTTCTCCCTTGACTCAATGAGATGATGGCAATGGCAAACATGCCCGCACTTTCTGTCCTTCACACAAGGATTGATCAGTTTTCTCCTCAGTGGTAATATTAGGTCTAGTCTGTTGGCAGGAATGTACAGAGGGTTGAACATTCAAATATGATTCAACAACAGGCAAATTAGAGGCCCACCCAACATAAGAATTAAAAATTGTTTGACTAAACTGTCTGTCCTCTCCACCAAACTGGCAGTGGCAAGATGGTACGAAATTTGGAAAAGCCAAAATATTCTTAAAGAGGCAGCAAAGGTTTACACCGAAAAAACGTGTCCCATCATCAGACTGAATTTCTAGTGGATAACCATGAAAATTTAAAACTGTTTTCAAAGCAGTGACAGTATTGACTGTAGTAGCTCTTAAAGTAGCTCTTAAAGGAGACAAATGACATGCTCCAGTACATGTATCCACTTTGTTCAAAATAAATGTGTGCCCATGTTTACCAGTTGGCAAGGGGCCCATAACTGTAAGACTTCCCACGGGATAGTACCATGCTTTTTAGATTTGGATGCTACTCCATGCAAGGGTGCTGGAATTTTCCCTTTCTCTTTTTGGCATTTTTGGCCATCTCTAACTGCTTGATCTGCTTCAGCTTTTGTTATGGGAAGATATTTAAGGTGGGTCCATTTTAACATATTATCCACATCCAAGTGACCTGATGCCTCATGCTCATATTCCCCATTGCAAGCGGCATAAACAGCTGCATATTATTCAGCAGTCTGATTATGAATGTTCTCTCCATCATCTCTTCCTACATGGACATCTACATGTCTAATAAAGATCTATATTTCCTGACACAGTTCCCAAATTTCTGGCCATAAATCCTTACCCCCAAAGTGGTTTGCCTTTAATCTGCCAAGCGTCCTGATGCCATTTTGCCATCCAATGCAGCAAACCTTTAAAAACTGCCCACAAATCTATATATAGATAACAAATGCTAGCCCCATCATTTTGCGCTACTTGCAAAGCCAGTAATGCTGCATTTAATTCAGAATACTGACTCCTTTGTCCCACACCTTCCCTGTATTTATATAGCTGGAGGGCAGGGGAGTCTGCTACAGCTTTCCACCGCCTTTGTCCTTGACTGTATCGACAACTGCCATCACTGCCCATCAGTAAACCAGGCAAGTAAGTTTTGTTCTGGGGTCAGAGTATCATACTCTGGGGCTTCTAAAACTGGACTCTGAGGTGGATTGCTATCAAATACTGGGAGTACATCTGTGATACTAGGAGCATGCATGACTTCCCCATGTATTTTAGTTAAGCCTGTGGAAGAACCTCAGACATGGCTGGCAATATACCATTTCCATTTTAACAGACTCGCTGTAAGAGTAGTGCCTGCTAGTGCAGTATTGTTTTCTGCATTTACCTATGTCATAATAGGAATCTGTGTTCTTAAAGTAACATCTCGTTCTCCTATAATTTGATTGGTTTCAATTAAAGCCACGTAGACCCCTAATATTTGTTTTTCTAACATTGTATATTGCAAAGCTGCAGGGGTCCACTTTCTTCCCCAAAATCATATGGCGTTTTTATGGCCAGTCTCATCTATTTGCCAAAGAGACCAATCAACTCCCAAGGGACATAAGGAGACTTCCAGAACGAAAGGAACATTTTCATTTACAGCATATAAATTTTGAGCTGTTAGCACTGTCAGTTTTACAGACTCAAAAACACTTTTGGTTTTCTCTGTCCACTGAAAAACATATTTCTTTTTACAAAGTGCATATAGTAGGATGCAAAAACTAAGAGAGTTGAGGTATATGATTTCTCCAGAAATTAAAAATACTGCAAACTCATTGCACTTTTTTCTGTGAAGTTGGTTTCCAATTGTTGGATCTTATTAATTAATAAATTGAGAATACACTATATACCTGCTTGCTAGCGAATACCCAGGAATTTTACATCCTGACTAGGTCCCTGTATTTTTGTCTGATTAACAGCTCACCCATCATTTTCCAACACCTGACACACCAAAGATAATGCATCTGCAATTTTCTGGGAATCAGTCCCTTACAATAAGATATTGTCAATGTCTACATAATGGTGTAATTTAACTAAATATGGTAATTGGAAGGACAGCTTTTCTAAGGTTTGTACAACCTTTTCATGAGAAATGGCTGGGCTATGTACAAAGTCTTCTGGGGATCTAGCTAGCTTGCCTAAAATTATCCTTTCACAGTTTCCTCTGTCCATTGAAAAACATATTTCTTTTTACAAAGTGCATAGAGAAGGGGCAATAACTGAGAGAGATGCAGCACATGATTTCTCCAAAAATTGAAAATACCTCAAACCCGTTGCACTTCTTTCTATGAGGTTGGGGTTGCCAATTGTTATTTTATTAATTACTGAATGAGGAAAATACCATTTGCCTGTTTGCCAACATATACCCAGAAATTTTACATCCTGACTAGGTCCCTGTAATTTTGTCTGATTGACAGCCCACCCATCCTTTTCCAACATCTGACACACCAAAGCTAATGCAAACGCAATCTCCTGAGGGTCTGTTTCTTACAATTGGATATCATCTACAAAATGTAATTTAACTGAACATGGTAACTGAGATGACACATGTTCTAGCTGTTTTTGTAGCAAATGGTCGGCTTATTTAGATATCCCTGTGGAAGATGAGAGGAAGAATATTGTTGACCAAGTCACGAGAAGGCCAGCATGTCCTGACTAGAAGGTTCAAGATGAATGCTAAAAAATGCATTTCTTATATCTATTATAGAATACCAGTTACCATTGTGCTCCTGAATTGCATGTACCAAATCAGTCATAGATGGCACAACAGCATGTAATGGTCGGGTGACAGCATTCAGCTTATGGTACTCTACAGTCAAATATCATGAGCCATCCTGTTTTAGCACTGGCTGCACAGGACTGGTAAAAGAGAACTTTTGAAAGTGACACTACCTACCCCAGCCTCCCTTAATTCATCAATAGTAGTCTGTACTAGGGGTGTGCATTCGTTTTGAACGCATATGTAAAATGCAACTTATATTTTTAGAAGAGAAAAAAAAGGTTTGAGGAGAAACGCATCGCGAGTTCCAATGTATTCAACATAGCTATGTTGAATACGTTGAACCTAAATAAACACTTAAACCCCCACCCTCCTGACCCCCCCAAGACTTACCAAAACTCCCTGGTGGTCCAGCGGGGAGTCAGGAAGCCATCCCTGTATTCCTTTGCGAGGAGCACGTGACGTCGGCGTCACGTCGAGCGACGCTGATGTCACATGCTCCTCCGCACCTCCGCTCCCGGACCCCCGCTGGACCCAACCGGAACTTTTGGCCAGCTTGGGGGGGACAGGAGGCCCCCCCAAGCTGGCCAAAAGTTCCGGTTGGGTCCAACGGGAGTCCCGGAGCGACCTCCTGCCACATGACCTACCTGTCACGTGGTAGGAGTACAAGATGGCGCCAGTGACCATGTGACAGGGGCTGACCAATGGCACAGCAGCCCCTGTGACACAGGCTATCAGCACCATGAGGAAATCGCAGATGAGTGCAGGGATGGCTTCCTAACTCCCCGCTGGACCACCAGGGAGTTTTTGTAAGTCTTGGGGGGGGATTAAGGAGGGTGAGGGGTTTAAATTTTTATTTAGGGAACCGGTGAACGTATGGACAGACCCTCAACTTATGGAATTCTCCATATGTCCATATTGAACGAAATCGACCCTCAACTTCAACTTATCAACGAAAACTTTTTGTCTGCACATCCCTAGTCTGTACAACTGTAGAGGGGCATTTTGTCATGAACTGGTCAGAATATACAATATCAGTAGGTTTTGGAAGAGATATAGGATCTGAAAGGCAGCCCACACAAATGGCAGAAACAAACTTGTGTTTGGAGCAAATAAACATCTGCCCATGTTTTACTTCCCAATCAAACTGTTTGATTATTCAATAACTAATATGCAATCTTTCTGGGGTGCAATGATGACAGGAAGGGATGGTATGTGACTATCATCAGTAGTTAAATGCACAAGGACCTGCACACCTGTTGTAACAGAACCTTCGTATCCCTCCAGCTGCACTAGTCAGCCCCTATACCTGCGTGGGTTATCTTGAATACCAGTGGCCTCTGCCCGTGTATCCAACAGAGCATTGATCTGTTGCCTATTCGCCTTTTCCATGAAATAGTTATATTCATATGGTACCTTTGATCACCTGCAGGAGAAAAATGTTTTAATGTGGCAACAGCGGCTTGGCCAGTTTCCTACAGGTTAGCTGAGTCCAGGAGTCAAGGGGGGCAGAAGGACCCCCGCTGCCCATAGACCCCCACTGCCCATAGACTACTGCCTGTCAGTTGTTCAGTGGGTAACCCATCCAAATCAATTTTATCAACACCCATATGGGAAAGGGCATGCCAGATTTAACCCTTGTTGTGAACCAGATCTACCACCTCCTGAATTAATGATAAAGCCAAGTCTGTTCATGCTGGTCTGGCAGTTTGTACAAAAGGCTTCATATCATGACATGTAAAGTGAATATCCTCATACTCATCAAGAAGCACTGAACTGCTAATTGTAGCCCCAATTTCCTCAAGATCTTTGTCCCTTCAGAAATAATTTTCTATGAATCTGGCCACTGAGGACCAGGCCAATCACTCAGATTCTGATACTTACTTCTTAAAGCTGTACCAATGACATTAAGTAAACACATGAGGGGGCATCTTCAGATAGGGCATCCACTGTTTGGAGCATTTGTGGATGAAGCGCTCCTTACATATGGGTCCCATAAGTGCAATTTCTTCCTTATTAAGCTCTATTGAAGCACCACTCTGATCCGCAAGGCAAACCAAGTTGTCCTCTAAATTTTCCTTATCTTTTTGTTTAGGTCTATCTGCTAACTGAGCCAACTGTTTTGCAGTATATGAAATGGTTATCATTTGCTGTGTTGATATCTTACTCCCTTTCCCACTCCTTTTTTTTTCCTGAATCTAGACCTTATTCTTATCTTACCCTTATCCCCAACTTGGGAGTCATCCTTCTTATCATACTCAACTGGCTCAGCCTGTGAATATTTGATAGCCACTAGGAATGCAACCTTCTAATGGAGCTACCCCATAATGCTTCCTCCTCTGCCTTCTTGTATTCACTATCACATGTCTTCCAGATATTGTGGCTTGCAGCTGGGGCATTCCCCTAATAATTTGCAGCCACCTTTGCTGTGGATACCTGAACCTGTTGCATGTGCTGTGCTAAGATTATTAAATTACTCTAGGACTATGCTGACTCAAGCATTGTTCCTAAACCTACTAATTATGCTTCATAGTCCAGATTCTGTTTTTCTAGAAAAAGCAATCTGACTGTTCAATCTCTCTTTCTTATAATGTTGAAGATTAGCCTGCACTAAAAACCATAAAGCATGCCTCCCATTCACATCCATTTTTTATAACTATATTCTTTTAAAATTGTGGACACTTTGACTTCTAAAACTTTATTGTTCAATTCCTTTTCCCACAAGTAACATGAGACCTCACAATTTGCTCCATTACACAGTACCAGGGTGAAGCTGGGAACCAGCCTGGCATCAACCTTGTCAGATCCTTACTTTTCTTAAACATAATGTTAAAAATTAAGATCCAATAAAGTGTTACTATGATGTAATATCCTGTTTCAAGATACCAAATATAAACAGTGGAATGAGTGATAGTATATTATGTCATAGAACACACAAACACCAATTTGTTAAAGCAAATACTTGGATTACTTAATTTTGTAAAACATTGCATAAATCAGTCAAAACAAAAAGTATCACAGTAATAAAAGATAAAGATTGATTCAGAGATTTCTCCCTCACAGTCTCCCTGTTGTAAGTCAATGAATATCAAGAGATAAACAGGCCTGGAGAAAACCATGGGATGGCTAAAGGAACTCTCCCTCTGATGATCTGAGTCGATACTGTTAATTACAATTAATTTATACTCTAATTTCTGGTTCTTGCCCAATTTTTACAAGCCTAGTCTGCTCCCTTTAGAATTTACAATTTCAACAGATTTATGTCTAAACTGTGGCTTTGCTTTGAGACATATTATTACTCCATAAATCACAGACAGTTCAAGACTGGCCTTATCAGTTAGCAGATGTTTCCTGTTAGTATTTCAACTTGTTATTTACTAACAGGCCGATACAGTACAGTGCGCTCCGATGGAGCGCACTGTTAACCTGCCCTTGGATGCACGTTTTCCCTTACCCCTTATTCAGTAAGGGGCGGAAAACACGCGTCCAACCCGCGGCACCTAATAGCGCCCTCAACATGCAAATGCATGTTGATGGCCCTATTAGGTATGCGCGCGGGATACAGTAAGTAAAATGTGCAGCCAAGCCGCACATTTTACTCTAAGAAATTAGTGCCTACCCAAAGGTAGGTGCTAGTTTCTGCCGGCACCGGGAAAGTACACTCCGACTTAATATCATAGCGATATTAAATCGGAGGTCCCGAAGGGTATAAAAAGTAAAAAAAGAAAAAAGAAAAAAAATGTTAATTGGGCTGGCGGCTTTTGGGCAAAAAACTGGATGCTCAATTTTGCCGGCATCCGGTTTCTGAGCCCGTGGCTGTCAGCGGGCTCGAGAACCGACGCCGGCAAAATTGAGCGTCGGCTGTCAAACCTGCTGACAGCTGCCACTCCAGGTCAAAAGGAGGCGCTAGGGATGCACTAGTGTCCCTAGCACCTCCTTTTGCCCATTTCTACCACACCACCTAATTCACATACTGAATCGCGTGCACCGGCGAGTGGCTGGTGCGCACGCCGGGAGAGCGAACATTCGTCCGCTCTCCCGCATTTTTACTGAATCGGCCCGTAAGCAGACTAAGAATGAGACAGCATGTAAAACTAGCATATTTAGAAATCTTATGCTAAGCTCTTGTGCAAATAATATTGACCCACATTTATTATTGGTGATTAGCTTTGTTCCACTATTATCCTACCTGCCACAACACAAAGTTCTTCATATAAAATAAAATAACTTCCTCTTTCTTCCCACATTCACCTAACCAGTTTTTCAGTCATGAATTATAGTTCTTTGTGAGGATAATTCCTTCTATTATCTTTTTCTAGGTGGGTGGATGATCTAATTTTCAGTAGAATGTTGTTGTTTTGGAGAAGAGTGGAAACTATTTTATTAGTAGAGTATTTCTAATCAATTGAGGAGACAGTGTGTATATGAGGTTGTGGAGGGGGAGGATTATATACCCTCATTTCTCCATTCATACCCCATCACTTCTACCGCTTATCTGAGGAAATCTCATCACTGTGATTACATTTGTATGATATTGTGATTTATCAAATAAAGAATTAATAATAATAATCTTTAAAAAAAACCTGTTAGATTCAAACTAAGCTGAAACTGAGTAGTTAGTTATTCAAGTAAATTTGTATCAAATATTTACAGTTCCAACCATAGATTTAAGGCAGGCCAAAAGTTTTTCAACCACCCAATTTTGCTCTATATTGCCACCCCCAGTAAGTCTAATATTTTACCCCATGCTTTTTTCTTCTAGTAATGCCACTATAAAATGTCTAGTTTCTTAATCAAATCATTCAGCAATTTAGGGCATTGCTAGAGGAAAATATTCAGAGGAAAATGCTGGTTAATAGGAGCAAAAGTATGTAACATACATTTCCTCAGTTACTAACAATGATGCTATTGGAAAAGAAATATAGGTAAAACACTTGGCAACTGGAATTTCAATAATATAATTGGTCTCAATTTATAAAATAAAATGCATAAAATGAGGCAAAAACTTTTATTAATCAGGTGCTGTGAGTTTAATACTGTGAGTGTATGTAGTGGAAGCTCTTTAATTCCATTAAAATAAAATAGCAGTAATTTAGACCTATTGCATCTTAACAACCTGGTTTTGATTTACAACCCAATCTTTGTTAAATTAGCAGCTTGTTACTCAAGTTCTTTATAAATAATATGTTCAATTAGGAATTCACAATTCTTTTTTCAAATCAGCAAGCTGTGTTTCTGTGTTCAACTTGCTGGAAAACAACAAGTGCAATTTCAGGGTTGTCTTTTTTTTTTTTTTAAGTGAACATCCTGATTATACAAAATTACTGCTAATCCATGGTACATGCAGTATGTTACTAAGCATTCAGGAAAAATGGATTCCAGATCTCTTAAAATGATTTACTTTTGTTTACCTTTTAAAGCAATTATACTACTAATACAATGTCTGGCTCTCAAAGTCTAAAATCATCTGCCTAGTATCTCTCATATGTAACATGGGGCTTGATTCAACCAAAATGCATTTGGCCTCAGGAGGGGTAAATACAGGAAATAAGTAAAATAGAAAATGTTATGAAAATGGGGTATTTGGAATTATTCAAACAAAAAATATCTAAAACAACATAAAAATAGATTTTAATGACACATAGAATAAGGATCCAACACAGACACTCAGTTAATACTCTCCACTTAGCTCATAGATCTGTTTACAAAAACTAATTCACCATTATGAATACGTACTGTTTAGCACTTTTCAACCAAGGAAAATCAACATTTCATATTGTCCAAAAGTCTAAAAGTAAGATGACTTCTGTAAAGGATGGGCCCAAATTTGACAGAAAGTTGAAAGATGATGTTGACAAGTGTAAAGTAGTTTAAATTAGGATCAGTGTTAAAAAGCACTAGGAAATCCAAGTATAAGCATAATTTTAACTGTTGTTCTTATTTTCACCTCAGAGAACCCTCACATCTGGGCTCAAGCACTGCCACAGAATTGTTTCCAATACTGAAATATACATAGAGTAAAGGAAGTCCAAAGAAGGGTTACCAAAATGTACAGGTTCTACACCAAAACACCGTGAGATGAGAAAATGGAAATATGATTGAGATAATTAAAAACCTCAAAAGTATAAATAATTCACAAGAAGCAAAACTTTTTCAATGAAAAGTCAGTATTAGAACAAATGGTGATAGCATGAGGGGCCAAGTGGTAGACTTAAGGATAAAATCAGCAAATATTTATTTAGGGGAAAGGATGATGGAGGCATGGAATGGCCTTCCAGTGGAAATGGTTGAGGCAAAACCAGTAACATAATGCAAGAAAACTTGGGATAAGTGCAGAGGATCTCTAGCTGTGAAGAGAAATCCAGAAATCAGAGCCATAGCCAGGCTGTTTGGCACCTATGGCCAAGTAATACAGTGCACCCTCACCCTGAACACCATATACAACCCCACGAGTGACAAGACTCTGCTAAATGTAGGGGCTTTGATTTTTATTTTGACCCAGCAATTTCCTCCTACTCCTTTAGGCTTCCAACTCAGTCTTTATTTATTTATTTATTTAGGATTTTTATATACCGAAATTCTTGTTGGGAAACAAATCAGTCCGGTTTACAGGTAACAACAATAATGCCGCGGGACGGGAAACAGTGCCCCTGGCTTTACAAGAAACATATTAAACAAGGTTTTACATAACATAATGAATAGTAACGATTCAAGGAAACTTCATAAGGTAACTTCTCTGGGTTAGGGACAAACTGGATGGTTTTAGATAAAGATGAACTAAGTCTGGTTAAATTTTTAACTTGGTTAGATTTCCCTGAACTGTACACAATAAATACAATATAAAAATAAAGTAAAATTGGAATTGAAATTAACTACTTAAATGAGGTAAAAATACAACTTTACCAATACAGAGATCCTGGTGCCATGAGCCTTCATTCACAAATACCGAGGATCTTTATTTCCCTTATTTTATATCCTCTCCCAATTTATTTCTCCAATCATTGCAGTGTCAGCCCTGAGATGGGGGCCATGCACCAGGGATCCTTTCAGAACCCTGTAGTCATGGGCCCCCAATCCAAACACAAGGTGTCAGTCCCCTCCCAGTCATGCCTTCTCAACACATAATTAAAAATTATGCATTCAGAATACCAGATTTTACAT
Organism: Rhinatrema bivittatum; assembly: GCF_901001135.1. Lineage (NCBI taxonomy): Eukaryota > Metazoa > Chordata > Amphibia > Gymnophiona > Rhinatrematidae > Rhinatrema > Rhinatrema bivittatum. The sequence goes on along the minus strand of NC_042617.1, from coordinate 454,690,647 downwards.
GAAAAAGGACATTCTGAGGTATCACTTACAACAGCATCTATATTGTGGGGCAGATTTTAAAAGCCCTACATGCGTAAATCCAGCTGGATGTCCCGGGGCTTGAAAAAAGGGGCGGGGGTGGTCCCGGGCGGGGCGGGGGCATGGCCAGAGGCCTTCGTAGGGCCACTAGGCCGAGAGATCGTTCGCCGGCACTTGGTCGGCGTGCGTAACCTTCGCCTGCGCAAAGGCAGGTGCAACTTGTAAAACAAAGGTGAGAGGGGGTTTTAGGTAGGGCTGGGGGGCAGGTTAGGTAGTGGAAGGGAGGGGAAGGTGGGGAGGCAGAAGGAAAGTTCCCTCCGAGGCCGCTCTGATTTCAGAGAGGCCTCGGAGGGAACGGGGAAAGCCATCGGGGCTCCCGTAGGGCTCGGCGTGCGCAAGGTGCACTAGTGTACACTAGGGATGTGAATCGTTTTTTGACTATTTAAAATATCGTCCGATATATTTTAAATCGTCAAAAATTGTTAGGGCCACGATACAATACCAATTCCCCCGATTTATCGTCAAAAAATCGTAAATCAGGGGAAGGGGGAGGGCAGGAAAACCGGCATACTAAAACACCCTAAAACCCACCCCCGACCCTTTAAATTAAATCCCCCACACTCCCGAACCCCCCCCCCCCAAATGCCTTAAATTACCTGGGGGTCCAGCGGCGGTCCGTAGCTAAATCGGGGGAAGGGGGAGGGCAGGAAAACCGGCACACTAAAACACCCTAAAACCCACCCCTGACCCTTTAAATTAAATCCCCCACCATCCCGAACCCCCCCCCAAAATGCCTTAAATTACCTGGGGGTCCAGCGGCGGTCCAGAACGGTCTGCAATTGAATCGTGTTGTCTTCAGCCGGCGCCATTCTGCACCGCCATTTTGCAAAATGGCGGCGGCCATAGACCAACACGATTCGACTGCAGGAGGTCGTTCCGGACCCCCGCTGGACTTTTGGCAAGTCTTGTGGGGGTCAGGAGGCCCCCCCAAGCTGGCCAAAAGTCCCTGGGGGTCCAGCGGGGGTCCGGGAGCGATTTCCTGCCGGAACCCCCGCTGAACGACCTCCTGCAGTCGATCTCCTGCCGGCGCCATTTTCCGTACGGAAAACGATTCGCGGCAGGAGATCGACTGCAGGAGGTTGTTCAGCGGGGGTTCCGGCGGAAGTGCTGCGGAAGTGGACTCTGCCTGTTTCTTACTCCTCGTTTGATGCACGGGCAGGAAATCGCAATGTCGATTGGCCAAGGGAAACAGGATGGGGCAGGCAAGTGGCTGGATACAGGAAACAGGCTGTGCAGGAGTAGGTGGTGTCACGAGGAAGCAAAGTTAAGAGTTAAAAAGGTCCGGAGATGGTAGAAATCACCATCGAGTTCCTCCTTTTTCAGCCACACAAGACCAATGGCATTCTTTTCTTCTTTCCAGGTCCAAGCAGATTGGTTTTCCTGCAGCACATGGAGATTACCGGTATTGACCTGGAGACCGCGTGCATGTTATAAAATCCAGGGTCGGCGCGCGCAAGGGGGTGCACACTAGAGATGTGAATCGTGTCCTCGATCTTCTTAATGATTGATTTCAGCTGGGAGGGGGAGGGAATCGTATCGTCGCCGTTTGGGTGTTTAGAGTATCGTGAAAATCGTTAAAATCGTGAACTGGCACACTAAAACCCCCTAAAACCCACCCCCGACCCTTTAAATTAAATCCCCCACCGGCAGGAAATCGCTCCCGGACCCCCGCTGGACCCCCAGGGACTTTTGGCCAGCTTGGGGGGGCCTCCTGACCCCCACAAGACTTGCCAAAAGTCCAGCGTGGGTCCGGAATGACCTCCTGCAGTCGAATCGTGTTGGTCTATGGCCGCCGCCATTTTGCAAAATGGCGGCGCAGAATGGCGCCGGCTGAAGACAACACGATTCAATTGCAGGAGACCGTTCCGGACCGCCGCTGGACCCCCAGGTAATTTAAGGCATTTGGGGGGGGGGTTCGGGAGGGTGGGGGATTTAATTTAAAGGGTCGGGGGTGGGTTTTAGGGTGTTTTAGTGTGCCGGTTTTCCTGCCCTCCCCCTTCCCCCGATTTAGCTACGGACCGCCGCTGGACCCCCAGGTAATTTAAGGCATTTGGGGCGGGGGTTAGGGAGGGTGGGGGATTTAATTTAAAGGGTCGGGGGTGGGTTTTAGGGTGTTTTAGTGTGCCGGTTTTCCTGCCCTCCCCCTTCCCCCGATTTAGCTACAGACCGCCGCTGGACCCCCAGGTAATTTAAGGCATTTGGGGGGGGGGGTTCGGGAGGGTGGGGGATTTAATTTAAAGGGTCGGGGGTGGGTTTTAGGGGGTTTTAGTGTGCCGGTTCACGATTTTAACGATTTTCACGATACTCTAAACACCCAAACGGCGACGATACGATTCCCTCCCCCTCCCAGCCGAAATCGATCGTTAAGACGATCGAGGACACGATTTACATCTCTAGTGTGCACCCCCTTGCACGCGCCGACCCTGGATTTTATAACAAGCGCGCGGTCTCCAGGTCAATACCGGTAATCTCCATGTGCTGCAGGAAAACCAATCTGCTTGGACCCGGAAAGAAGAAAAGAATGCCATTGGTCTTGTGTGGCTGAAAAAGGAGGAACTCGACGGTGATTTCTACCATCTCCGGACCTTTTTAACTCTTAACTTTGCTTCCTCGTGACACCACCTACTCCTGCACAGCCTGTTTCCTGTATCCAGCCACTTGCCTGCCCCATCCTGTTTGCCTTGGCCAATCGACATTGCGATTTCCTGCCCGTGCATCAAACGAGGAGTAAGAAACAGGCAGAGTCCACTTCCGCAGCACAGGAGGAGAAGGAAGCGGCTGCTGATGCTCCAGGAGCCCAAGTTAGAGTCTGCTGTTGCTAGTGTGTTTTGAAAGGGGGGGAGAGAGAATGAATGAGTATGTCTGTGAGAGTGAGTGAGTGTGTATTTGTGTAGGAAGAAGAGATCTGAGAGTGTTTCTAGGTGAGTAGGAGAGAGATGAGTGCAAGCGAGCATGGGTGTGAAAGTGAGTGGGCATGTGTGTATGGAAGAGGGAGAGACATGAGTGAGTGTGTGTGTGTTGGTGGGAGAATGGCAGAAGTAAAGGTGTAAATGGACATGTGAGAATGTGAGAGAATGAGCAGTGAAAGTAAGTGTGAACATGTAAGAGTGTTTATGAGAGCAATTTTCTGTGCATCTGGTCCCACTGTGCAGTTGTCTTCCCCCGTTTCCCCCACCCCTGCTAATCAATGGAAATCTCAGGGTGATTGGAAGTCAAAAGTTCCCAGGTATGATTATCTTTTACCCTATACTAAACATGAAGTTACACATTAAATCTGAGTCATATTAATCCACTACTCAAACCTACTGATTTTTAAATAGTCCTACAATCCTTATTACTGGTTTAGATTAGGGATGTGCAATCATTTAAAATGAATGGCCTATTCACAATGAATATACTATGTTTGATTTGTTTGCCCCCAAAAATGTATGAGCAAGTCCCATGAATGAAATGTATGTCATTTGATTAATTTTTTTATGTTTTCCCATTGAAAAGCATTAGCTGTATTAAAACAATAGATTCTGAGGCTGGGCAGGTCATGTGGGAGTTTCCATAGCAACCAGCCCTCCTGCCTATGACTCATGTGTGAGATCAGAGGAGAACCGGGATCTGTTGTCAAGAAAACCAGACTGACAAAGCAAGGGAACATATCAGAGGGAAGCATTTTTCTAAATCAGCGAATCACTAAACTTTCCATCCTGAGTGTTTCAGCTTGCAGTTGGATTCTGTCTCTCAGCCGTGGAGGATACATCCTGCTTTTCTGTTGTCTTAGAATTTTGTATTACTACAGTGTTCTGGATTAACAGTGCTTTGGTTCAAGATTAGAAACATTCCATCTTTTCTAATCCTCTTAGCTGCTGTCACACTGTTAATTTGCTCAGGTTTATCTTTTTTTAACATTTCACTGCTGTCACTGCTACTAATTTAGAGGAAGATTAGTGTTCTCCAGCATTCCTTCCATTTAGGGGGAAGTCATTCCAGACTGCCTGGTCTGCCTGGCTGGCACTTGATATTTTTCTAGTAATTTATTATATTTTAAACTTGTTGCTACTAGTGTAGTACCAGCGCTGTAGCTGATCTCTGCCACTGTATCGAGAGGCAATTTTAACTCTCTTTGTCTGGGTCTGTGTCTGATAGATATATCAGTGCATCTACAAAGAGTGCAGTAGATATGTGCCAGTTACCACCAGAGGTACAGCCAGCCTCTTTGTGGGTTATTTTATTTTGCTACTGCATTTAAATTACTAGTGCACTCAATTTTACTTCTGTTTTACCAGTAGTGAGCTCACACTCATAATATAGCACTATATCATTCTTTGCTTTTTCTGTGTGTGTTGTGTGCATCAGCATGCACTGTAGTCACTAGCAGAGCAAAATACTAAAATTGTTGTTCTATTGTAGTGTATTCTCGCTGTGTGTTGTACAACCTTATACACAGAAGGATCACTGTAGTAGTTAGTCACATTAGTGTCACTGGTGTGACAAACCACCAAATTTTCAGAAATAAAGATTAATTGATAACAGTACTGTGCTAGCTTCCACTTTATTGACAGAAGAGAGTGATGCAGGAGGACATGTTAGTGAGGAAGAGCAGGTCACACTGACAGAGCACGAACAGAGGATAAGTGAATCCTCTGCTGCAATTTCTGAGGCTCCATCTGTGACCACCTCAACTTCACTGCCAGCAGCATCATCCACCCCAAAGGATGCAGTCTGAAAGAAGTCTGTGATCTGGAGCCATTTTCAATGGAGGGAGGATGCATGCTTTGCACTTTGTAACTATTGTACAAAGGACCTCAGCCAAGGGAAGCAACTGGGCCACTTAATCTATGCTGGACTGGAGCATTACCTGAAGAAGTTCCTGTCCAGGCCTGAGATGCAAGACTGAGGGCTGGAAGAGATGCTTTGCTGGTTTAGCTGTGTTCCCAACACTGCCAGTTGGGGCACACTACAACCACCAAACTGCTGCTGCCTCCACAGTCCAAAATGCCAATCCAAGGGCTACAAACATCAGTGCTGAGTCCTGCTGAATGCTGTGTCTCCAACACTGCCAGTTGGGCCACACTTCAGCCACCACACTGCTGCTCCTGTCCAGGCCTGAGAGTAAAGCTTGAGAATTGGAAGAGATGCATTGTTGTGTCCTGCTGTGTTTCCTATATCGCCAGAAAGGACATAATTCAACAACAACATTGCTGCTGCCTCCAGAGCCTGAAAAGCCAATCCAAGTGCACAACACAAGAATGCCTAGTCCTGCTGTGTCCCCAACACTATCATTTGGGCCACACTACAATCACCACAATGCTGCTCTAATCCAGGCCTGAAATACAAGATCAGGGGCTAGAAGAGATGCAATTCTGAGTCTTGCTGTGTCCCAAACACCACCAGTTGGGGCACACTACAACCACCAAACTGCTGCCTCCATGGTCCAAAAAGCCAATCCAAGGGTCACCAAACATCAAAGTTGAGTCCTACTGAATGCTGTGTCCCCCAACACTGCCAGTTGGGCCACACTTCAACCGCCACACTGCTGCTCCTGTCCAGGCCTGAGATGCAAGATCAAGAGCTGGAAGAAATGCTTTGCTATGTCTAGCTATGTCCCTAACACTGCCATTTGTGGCACACTACAGCCACCAAACCACTGCTGCCTCCATGGTCCAAAAAGCCAGTCCAAGAGCCACAACACAACAATGCTGAGTCCTGCTGTGTTAACAAAATCATCACAGGGGACAAAATACACTGACAAAATCTGCCTGCCTTGTCTTTACCAATATCACAGGGGCAAACATGCACTGACTCTCTCTGTCTACATGAAGACTAGAGATGTGCTTCGTTTATCACAAATTAGGCAATTTCAATGAAATTTCTTAATTTGTCATGGGTCAGGGGCCCCGAACCCTGAAACAGATTTTCCTCGAACTACGAAGAAAATTAGTTTTTCGGGTTTGTACTTGGGGAGGGGCACATTTTATTTTTTTTAAATAAAAAACCACCCCAAGCATTAAAATTTAATGTAATACAACCCCCCCCCCCCCCCACCACCACCATCCCGATCCCTACCCAAGACTTACTAACATCCCTGGTGGTCCAGCGGGGTCCCACGAGGGATTTCTCCCTCCATGCCGTCGGGCTTTCTGGCCTGCCTCGCATCAAAATGGCGCTGATAGCCTTTGACCTACTATGTCACAGGGGCTACCGGTGCCATTGGTCAGCCCCTGTCACATGGCCATCGGCACCATCTTGTGCTCCTACCATGTGACAGGGGCTGACCAATGGCACCGGTAGCCCCTGTGACATAGTAAGGGCAAAGGCTATCGGCACCATTTTGATAACTGGCAGCCGTGCAAGAGATTGCTCCTGGACTCCCGCTGGACCACCAGGGACTTTTGGCAAGTCTTGTTGGGGACAGGAGGGTCCCTGGTGGTCCAGCGGGGGTCCAGGAGAGATCTCGCCGTCGGCTGCCAGTAATCAAAATGGCGCATATAGCCTTTGCCCTTACTATGTCACAGGGGCTACAGGTGCCATTGGTCAGCCCCTGTCACATGGTAGGAGCACAAGATGGCGCCGGCCATCCATTGCTCCTACCATGTGACAGGGGCTGACCAATGGCACCGGTAGCCCCTGTGACATAGTAGGTCAAAGTCTATCGGTGCCATTTTGATGTGAGGCAGGCCGGACAGCCCGACGGCACTTAGGGGCAAATTGCTCGCGGGACCCTGCTGGACCACCAGGGATGTTAGTAAGTCTTGGGGAGGGATCAGGATGGTGTGGGGGGGGGGGTTGTATTTAATGTATTATACTACATTTTAATGCTTGGGGTGGGTTTTTTGAGTTTCGTTTTCCCGCGTCGTTTTTTGGGCCCATTTCGTTTTTCCCTGTTTAGTTTTTTGTTCGTTTTTCCAAAAAACTAACCGAGGAAAAACGAACTTTACCCCGAAGCGTCTGACTCAAAAAATGACCCAGTAGAAAAAAACGAAGCTCATCTCTAAGGAAGACATGTCCCCATCCATCAAACTGGAGCCTGTCACTCCCTGCTGCCTTCTGACTTGTTACCATCCACAAATTTGGGTCTGACTCAATTTTCTTTCTCCTCACACATTCCCAAGAAAACACTGGGACATAACACTAAAGGGGTCTGACAGGACATCCAGTAGCAGCCTTTAACTTCCATACTCCGTTACCAATAAGGCCTGTCACTTGCAGCTTCTGCATGCCATGATCCAAACATCAACACTATGTCCTATCTCTTACAGATACAGAATGTCATGTTCCAATCATTACCAATGAGGCCTGTCATTTATAGTAATGGTATGTCATTTTCCAACCATTAACACTGAGGCCTGTCACTTACAGATATGGCATGTCATGTTCCAACTATTACCAAGGAGGCCTCTCACTTACAGCTAGAGTATGCAGTGTTCTAACCCTAATCTATGAGGCCTGTCCCTTACAGCAGCTAAAGCATGTCATGTTCAAACCCTAACCACTGAGGCCTGTCACTCATAGCTACGACATGCAACATTCCAAACATTACCAATGAGGCCTGTCACTTACACCTATGGCATGCCATTTTCTGACCCTAACCACTGAGGCCTGTCACTTACAGCTACTTATGCCATGTTCAAATCATTACCACCAAGGCCCTAGCCATAGATCGCATTACAAACTTACTGAAACACTCCTCAGTATTTTAAGACTATTCTTCACCTATGGTATTCATATTCTTGCCATTACTTGCCCTTGCCATGGCTATCCATTCTTTTGCATACTTGTGGCATCGCTTGATGAATCATAACAGATTTCATGGACCATTAGCAGTTCCACTGTACTGTTACTGTACCTAGCTATGACATATGTGGCTTACTCCATGACACAAACATATCCTACTGGCTTAGTGAATCGTCCAGTTGCAGCCATACTTTGACAGTAAGAGTCATCCGACTTCTCTATGGTTGCCTGTGTGCACCAACGGAATGACTGGTATCTCTCATGTCACTCTGCCTTAATGCTATGCCCCTCATCCACACCTTCAGATCCTTGTGCCACTCAGCCTTGCTGCCATGCGCAGATTTTACACCTTGATATTCTTAATTTATTTCTGCCTGTATCTTCCTGGCATACTTCAGCTCTTACACTTTGAGGACTTCTTGCCAATCTTGGGTGCTGCTTTGCACCTCTCCCATGCTTTTGAATTCTTTATGTTGATACCACTTTCTGATTCTTGGTTCCTAAATTTGTACATTGTATTTTTTATGCCATATTTTCTGCTTCATTCCCCCTTCTTGTTGCCTTAGGGTCCTGATGCCACTTTTGGTGCCAGTTTGCCTCTCATGCTGCTATCACCTAATCAGAACACTATTGGTGGGCAGTCATCCTCTTTCTAAACCTTGAGGTGCTCTTCCTCCTCTTACTGTTTCTTTGCTTCACTTACATTGCATTAGAGAACTCCTGCCAATCCCGTAAGCCTCGTATCCCTTTGCAGAGCTTTAGGCTATTTTATGCCACTTTTTGATGCCACTTTACCATTTTCTAAAATACTGTATGACACTTTCCCCCTTTTGATAATTTCTTCTCCCAAGTTTTATTACAATTGATATAAAATTCACTATCCTAATGGAAAATGAATGCAACAAATAAATTATTTTTTTTTCATTCTGAAACTAATGAAATGAATATGGTTCCCAATGAAATGAATGAACAATCCAAAATTATTTTTTTTGGTCTGCACATCCCTAGTTTAGATTACTGCAATTTCCTATATGCTGGCTTCCCACAAAATACTCTGAGATCCCTCCAGTGTTGTGCTGGAGGTAGACCCTTGGCCTGGTGCAGGATTGGTACGGCCCTCTGATCGGACCCAGAGGGCACCTGCCACCAGGAGGCAGAGCACACCAGGAGACAGATGCTAGCTGGAGCTTCGCCAATAACAGTCCTGGGTTTCCGCAGGTTGAGCCCTTGGATACCCAGACCACCTGGACTAAAGTGGGCCTCTGATGGTCTCCCGGAGAGGTAGCGGAGGGGTGTGCCCACCACGAGCAAGGGTGCACGGCTATGTGGAGGTGATGGACCAGACCCAAACTGGAAGCTCCAGAGACCTCAGGGAGTTAACAGTTCAGGAAGGTTCTTTGGGCGAGGCAGGCAGCGTCTGAGGGTCTAGTCAGGTGAAGGCCACGGGTGGATTCCAAGCAGGTTGGTCTGCTAGCCTCAGTAGGCCAGAAGAGAGTGTCCAAGTGAAGAGCAAGGGTCAGAGCCAGAGTATCAGTCCAGACGTGGTCAGCCAATGCAGGGGTCAATATCAAGGTCAGTCCGAGCGTAGTCAAGGCAAGCGAAGGTCAGTTCCAGGCAGCAGACAAGAGAATGGTCAGGCAGGTGGAGGTCAGTTCCAGGCAGCAGACAGGAGAATGGTCAGGCAGGCAGAGGTCAGTACCAGAGATCAGTCCGAGGAGTTACTACCTGAGTAGGATACAGGAACACACGAGACGCTAGAACAAGGAGACGCTGGAACACAGGATTAGGCAAACTTAGAACACCACGGTGTCAATCTGATTGCGAAGGAGAGGTCCTGGGGACAGGGTCTCTCTATTTATAGTCAGGCTAAGTGATGTCATCACTTCATGTCCAGATCGGGTTCCCAGCGTATGGCCCTTTAAATAGCAAGACGTCAGCTGCGCCCATGCCTATGGGCAGGGCCAAGGTGGCCGAAGACGTGGAGCCCCAGCGGAAGCTCCGCTGTGAGGCCTGCAGCATGGAGGAATCCAGAGAGGGCCGTAGTGAGCGACGGGAATGGCGAGAACTAGCAGCAAAACTGGTGCTGGTTGAGGGTAGTGCAAGGTGAGCAGGCCCGGTCGTGGCACCCATGTGGCCGGACGCACAACATCCAGCTTGTTCAAAATTCTGCAGCTCATTTACTCACAGGCACAAAAATTCATGATCTCATTTCTCCAGTTTTGCATTCCCTCTATTGGCTGCCTATAGAATGGCACTTAACATAAAAGATGCCATCTATCATATATAACCTCATTAATAATATAATAGTCCTTGCATAAATTCTTCTTTACACTTCCATGTTCCCTCACACAATCTCAGATCAGCAAATCAATCATTCCTTGATGTTCCCTCTGTCAGACACACCATGCTATCTATGACACGTGACAGAACCTTTTCAATTGCAGGCCTTACTGCCTGGTACTCACTTCCCCTATTCATCAGAACTATGACCAATGCTAAAGATTTCAAGAACGCCTTGAAAACATTTCTCTTGAAGCAGGCTTGCCAGGAATAAGCCTTCCTTTACTCTTTCTATGGCAGTGCTTATGTTCTTCCTTGTTTTATCATTATGTATGTTTTTATGAACATTGAATGACATGGGAAAGAAGTACTTTTAAATAAAATTAATTTAAAAAATGAAAGATCACACAGTAGAACAAACTTGCAAAATGCTGAACAGGTGAATGCAGAAATTTAGGTTTTCCATTGGAAGTTCTGGTAGTACTCATGACCTTATTGATGTAACTGTCCAGAATTGTACAAGAATAATGGGGTTTATCTGTGTGATGTTGCTCTTGACATCTTTAATAAGGATTTATAGGAGGCAATACAATGTATGAGGTTTCATAATGGCTGTAGCACAGATGATGGGAAGACCCAGGCAAGTGAGGTGTCATTGCAGAAGGCTGTGGCAGGTTTGTCCTTGTCTGATACATACCTTGCAGGGGACTAAGAAGTTGTATGGATAAGGACATGCAAGAGATTAATTTCCTCTCCCCTAAGTTACTCTGCATTTTCTGAAATTAAGTCATCAGCAAGGCTAGCTCTGATGACCAGCCTGAGCATACCCAGGAGTAATTAAGCTCCAATGGCTTAGTAGTGACAATGGCTCTTCTAAAAACTGGAAGTCAAAATCCAAGAAACACTTGTAGGGACAGTTGGATGGATTAGCCCATCTGTTAAGTAGGGTAGATTGAAGAATTTTGTTTTGAAGGTCAATACAATCACTTAAAAGTTGTACGTGACTGAGCTTTTGATGCAATCACAATCTTTGGTCAGGAGTATGTGTATGTATAGGCAAGGACGAGGGCACCCCAGGTTTAGGCAGTTGTGTAAATTAGGTCATAATATTTATAGTGTTCACTTATGTTAATAAGTATTGACCTTTGACATTGTTAAAGTTGATTGCTCCGACCATATGTTTATCCAATAAGGTAAATCTTGAAAGGACTGTGTCAAGTAGTCTCTGTCATGGAAAAAGAAAAGGAAATCCTGGGGGGATGGGGGGGGGGGTAAGGAAAAGGGGACAGTGCAACTGAATTGACCCTTTATAAATTGTACTTCTTTGCTGGTTTAATTAGATAATCCCTGTTTTTAAAAAAATTTCCTTAATGGTCAAATTCAACTACCAGTCAGTTAGCACCAATTTTCCACATGAAAAAGAGCCTTTCCTGTAGTCATGTGCAGGTCACGAAAGGAAAACGGCATGCGCACGCATTCAGTTTTTAAATTTACATGCACTAATTTGCTCCTCTTGGTTGCCTGCACAAATAGCACGTGCAAATTGTGCAGATACTTTTAGCATGTATAAGGTGCACTTAGTAATTACATTTTCAAAGACAACCAAGATAGGTAGTTTCTCTTTGATGATTTTCCTCAAGTATGTGCATTCAAAGCATCCAAGTAGTTTGAAACTACTGTATGCAGTCGATTTGAAAATTGCCCTTTAGTACATAGGCTCCACAGTCACTGTAATTTCCACAGGAAAACATTTCTACTTCCAAGCACACACATTTCTTTTTAAATTAATTCAACAGATATAGCCAACTTTGAATCACAAGAACTAATATTGCCCATAAATATTTTGTTCTCCTCTAGCTTTTTTTTTTTTTAACTAGAAACCTATTACTTTGGTCATAATTGAAGAACAGAATGTCATAGCTACAAAATAAAACACACAGTTTAGGGGCTTATGCATTAGAAATTTTCTCCTATTTTGTATCTATGGGAAAAATGTTCAGTATCTAAGACTCATAAGTATTCTAACAATTTCAGTTATTAAAAATTTAAAACCAATAAAGCTAATCATTTGTTTAGCTTTGTTGTGTGGTTAGAGACAGATCATAAAAAAACATGCTACCTTCATACAGCATGAGTTTTGTTTCCTTTTATATAGGGTTCAGAATTTGGATCTGTCTCATTGGACCTGATTTATAAAAAGGCATTGGTGTAATGACAAAATGTGACAAATCCCTCTGTACAAACAACAATTTATTATGCTCTAGTGTGGGAGAGGCTTAACTTCAAGTCAGGTGTCAGAATAGACTTAGTCCATGTTATTATCTGTATCTGTCCCCATTTACTATCAGTTCTTTTCATTTTAGGAATATGTTTACAATGTACTCAAAGAAAGAGCTGTAAAGGCATACCAGATATATTTGGTGGCTTGTCCTGGTTTATTTGCAGACTATAATTGCTAATTACTCTGACATATAGCATGTTTTATTTCTTAAAAATACCAGGAAAAAAATGTTATAGTTAGTTACAGCAAACAAAAACATTACATATAAAATTAATCTTCACAAGGCCTCAAGAATTATGGTTTGTGGTAGGACTGTTGGCTGTCAATTAATTGAAGAAATTCAGGGATCTGTAATAACATCATGATAACAAAGATTTAAAAAAAAAAAAGCACACAGCACATGCCTTCTTCTTCAAGTTACATTCTTTTGCAATTTATTTTTCCTGAGATTTCAACTGACATAATTTGATTTTGTTTCATTAAAGAAGGAATTTTAAAACCTATAATATCTGCTCGTAAACAATATCCTTAATAAATTTTGCTATGGGGATGATTTAGTTCAAAGAAAGGAAAGAAACAATGAATTCAATTTAGGTGTGCTTTGATCTAGATAATGATGAACAAGTAGGAACAAGCCAGGCTATTTTTTCCAAACACAATATATTTTGGTATTTGTGATTCTATTTTTATGATGAATAAATATATATTGGAATGGAGTTTTAAAAATTAGAGCTGACTTTGCTTAACGTCTATGATCTGAACTTCTTTCAACTCTGCACAGGATTAGTACCACTGTACTTCATATGTTGGTGCACTGATAGGTTCAGGGTTCAGTGATAAAGACCGGGCAAAGCTGAATTAGAAGAAATGTAAAACATTGATAAGACAGGTTAAAATAAAATTTGAAAACAAGTTGGCCATACAAGTAAAAACTCATAATAACATTTTTTTAAAATATATCTGCAGGACGTCTGTGAGGAAGTCGGTTGGACTGTTAGATGATCAAGGGGTTAAGATAGAAAGACTAAATGAATTCTTTGCTTTGGTGTTTACTGATGAGAATATTGGGGAGATACCTGTTCCGGAGACAGTTTTCTGGGGTGGCGATTCAGATGAACTCACCCAAATCACGGTGAACCTGGAAGATGTAGTAGGCCAGACTGACAAACTGGAGCATAGCAAATCATATGGACCAGATGATATGCATCCCAGAGTTCTGAAAGAACTCAAAAATTAAATTTCAGCCCCAGTGCAAGTAATTTGTAACCTATCATTAAAATCATCCATTGTACCTGAAGACTGGAAGGTGCCCAATATAACCCTGATATATAAGAAGGGCTCCAGAAATGATCTGGGAAATTTATAGACTGGTGAGCCTGACTTCAGTGCTGGGAAAAATCATGGAAAATATTATAAAAAATAAAATCACAGAACATGTAGATAGATATAATTTAATAGGACACAGCTAGCATGGATTTACCCAAGGGAAGTCTTGCCTCAGAAATCTGCTACATTTTATAAAGGGGTGAATAAACATGTGGATAACAGTGATCCAGTAGATGTGGTGTATTTGGATTTTTAGAAGGCATCTGACAAAGTCCATCATGAGACACTTCTAAGAAAACTAAAAAGTCATGGAATAGGAGAAGATGTCCTTTTGTTGATTGTAAACTGGTTAAAAGACAGGAAACAGAGAGTAGGTTAAATGTTCTGCTTTCACAGTAGAAAAAGGTAAATAGTGGAGTGCCTCAGGGATCTGTACTGGGACAGGATCTTTTTAATATATTTATAAATGATCTGGAAAGAGGTACAGTGAGTGAGGTGATCACATTTGCAGATGACAGAAAATTATTCAGAATAGTTAAATCACAAGCAGATTGTGATAAACTGCAAGAGGATCTTGCGAGATTGGAAGCTTGGGTGTCCATATGGCAGATGAAATATAATGTTTATAAGTGCAAAAAAAAAAAAAAAAGGTGATGCATATAGGGAAAAAAAAAAAGGTGATGCATATAGGGAAAAATAACCCATGCTGTTGCTACACGATACTACGTTCCATTTTAGGAGTTACCATCCAGGAAAAAGATCTGCGTGTCATAGTTCATATTACATTGAAATTGTCAGCTCAGTGTGCTGTAGTGGTCAAAAAAGCAAACCAAATATATGGCATTATAGGGAAGGGAATGGCAAATAAAATGGAAAATGTCATAATGCCACTGTATCACTCTATGGTTAGACTGTACCTTGAATACCTTGTGCAATTCTGATCACTACTTTTCAAAAAATATATAGTTGCACTGGAGAAAATACAGAGAAGGGTGACTAAAATGATAAAGGGTATGGAACAGCTCCCCTATGAAGAAAGGCTAAAGAGGTTTGAACTGTTCAGCTTAGAGAGGAGATGGCTGAAGTGGGATATGTCAGAGGTCTTTGAAATCATGAAAAGACTTGAATGGGTAAATGTGAAATGGTTATTTCTTCTTTCAGATAATACAAGGACTTGGGGGCACTCCATGAATTTAACATGCAGCACATTTAAAACAAAATGAGTAAAATTCATTTTCACTCAATGCACAATTAAGCTCTGGAATTCATTTCCAGAAGATGTGGTTAAGGAAGCTAGTGTAGGTGGGTTTAAAAATAGTTTGGATATATTCCTGGAGGAGAAGACCATAAACAGATATTAATCAATAGGGAATAACCACTGCTTGTTGCCGGCGTAAGTAACATGGGATCTAGTTAAAGTTTGGGTACTTGCCAGGTACGTATGACTTGAATTGCTATCTTCAATTTTTATGGGTTATCATAAGACTTTGGGATAATTGCACGGAGCGGCAGTTACTACCCTTAAGTGAAACATGGGAGTAAACTGCACAGAGTGGCAATTACTAACTTAAGAAGCTTGCTAGGCAGACTGAATGGGCCATTTGGTCCTTTTTTGCCATCATTACTATCGGGCCGATACAGTAAAGTCCGCGGGAGAGTTCACAGGCCACTCTCCTGTGCGTGCGATTCTGTATTTAAATGAGGCCCGGCAGTAAAAACAGGCAAAAGGAGGTGCTAGGGACACTAGCGCATCCTTAGCGCCTCCTTTTGGACTGGAGTGGCGACTGTCAGCGGGTTTGACAGCCGACGCTCAATTTTGCTGGCGTCGGTTCTCGAGCCCACTAACAGCCACGGGCTCGGAAACCGGAAGCCGGAAAAATTGAGCATCCGGTTTTCGACCTGACAGCCATGGGCCGACTTCAAATTATTATTATTTTTTTTTACTTTTTTTACCCTTTGGGACCTCTGACTTAATATCGCCATGATATTAAGTCAGAGGGTGCACAGAAAAGCAGTTTTTACTGCTTTTCTGTGCACTTTCCTGGTGCCTCAAGAAATTAGCGCCTACCTTTGGGTAGGCGCTAATTTCGGAAAGCAAAATGTGCGGCTTGGCTGCACATTTTGTTTTCTGAATCGCGCCGGAATACCTAATAGAGCCATCAGCATGCATTTGCATGTTGAGGGCGCTATTAGGTTCGGGGGATTGGACGCGCATTTTCGGCCCCTTACTGTATAAGGGGTAACACTAGCGCGTCGAAAACAGGCATCCAATGGCGGGTTAACAGTGCGCTCCATCGGAGTGCACAGTACTGTATCGGCCCATATGTTAATACTATGTTATAATGTATTCAATTAAACTGAAAGGACTGGAATTGCATGTAGGGTGTTGCTATGAACTGTATTTGTGTTGAATATACAGCTGTGTAGGTGTGTGTAATCTTGTGTGGATTCTAAAATGAAATGACTAAAATATATTTTGAATGCAGATATAGAGAATGGATATATGTCTTATTGTACAAAGGATCAATTTTCAATGGAGTACATGCACATCCATGTGCATGCGGTTCCTGGCGCACCCACATGGATGTGGCTATTTTATAACTTGCGCATGTCAGTGTGTGATCGTGTTATAAAATATGATATCCACGCACAAATGCGTGGTGGATTTTAACATCCACGAATGCATGTGCGGGCGGATGGCCACCTCCGCATGCAGGGGGAGGTTTCAAAGCCCACATGTGGCGACGCAATCGGGCCTCCCCCAGTTCCCTCCTAGTCTACTCCAATTAAGGAGCGAACTGGGAGGGAACTTTTCTATTCCTAACCATACCCTTTCTACCTCTTCTCATCACCTCCCCTCCCCTCCCCTCGCCTCTCCTACCCCTACCCCACACCTAATTCTTAATTTATTTTTTTATTTTTTAACCTTGCTGCTCCTCTGGAGCAGCAGTAGATTCCACGTGCCGGCTGGCTGCCGGCATGGGCTTCCCCCGGTACAGCATCAAATGGTGCTGTCCTAACCCCCCCCCCCCTTCCACCCAGACCCTGCCCCCGGCCCGCCCCTTCTGAGAGGCCCAGCACTTGTGCATGTATCGGTGGTTATGCACGTGGCCAAGCCCTTTAGAAAATGCATGCGGCGTGTGCAGGGTCCGGCCACGTGCGTAATCACCGTTATTTGCATGTGCAGGCCTTTGAAAATGTACTTGCAAGTGTATATGTGCATATGTGAACATGTAGATATGACTCACCTGTGCATATCTCCATACCTTCTGATCTCACCTGAAGTGCTTTATGATGAGCACTTCCAGGTGGATAAGTTTGGTTGGATTCAATAAGCCTTCATCATTGCCTATGAGCTTTATGCTTATCACTGATTGTAAATCCCTCCATTATGGTTGAATTTCTCTGCCTCCTTGAAGATCATTCCAATGCAGTTAACTGCAGTTTGAATGTATGTCTATATGTGCAATTTCTAGTCATGGTCCATGATTCTGGGGTACACAACAAAAATTTGGTAAACTTTATGTTACCTTTATGAGATGCTTAAGCTTTAGAAAACAATATATTTTTAAATAATTTAAGTAATAAGATGAATAGATATCAAATTTCAAAGAAATTATCAATTTGTAGTCTTGATGGATATCAAATTTAAGAGAATTTAGCAGTTTGTAGGATTGAGCACCAATTTAGAAACTCATAGTTGCCCTGACAATACTATCTAAATTCAGTTCATTAATCTACCATCTAAGTTAAAAAAGAATGAACTGAAATGCAGTGGCTATAACTTCACAATGGAGACAGATGTAACAAGTGTTCAGTCATGCTAAAGAGGACATGTATCTTAAAGTATATAAAGGAAATCTCTAAACGTTTATTTATTTATTTATTTGATTTTTTTTTTTTCTTAAAAAATTCCTTATCAAAAATACAAAGAACACGTTCATTGAATTTGGGGGAAAGTCTTGCACTGATTCATAAATTTAATAAATCTGTCACTTAAAACACTCATCAAAAGTCAGTGCTGTGCAAACTATACACAGGAGACATTTTCAGTAGAAGAACCTAGCCTTTACAAGCAAAGCCAAATATTTCCTTTTTTTTGTTTTAATCTAATGAAATATGTCATTGACTGAATATTTATTGTTCAATAGATTCCCATTTAATAAGATAGTTAAGCTATTTAATATGTGCATGTGAAATTTGCAAAGGACTTCAGTAAAACATTTTTTTGCATGTAACAATTATTTTTTACAAAATTGCCTGCCCAATATGAGAAGAAATGTAAGCACAATATGTCAGATTCAGCCATAAGTTTACACAGGCCAAGCAGAGGCATTGCTAGGGGTAAAGATGGGGAGGGGTTTGGACTTACATGCACACTTTTGAATTTTAATTTAATTTAATTTACAGATTTCTATTCCATTTTCTACAGTATAAGGCAAAGGGCATTCCCAAACAGAGTGCAACAAATACTTTGCATGGTGAGACTAGAATCTGAAAAGTTGGGCAGATGTTTTAGCAGGTATAACTTGTGCAGATAGATTTAGTTGAATGATTTCAAAAGTGGATATATGCATGTATTTGCTGACTTTTTTTATGCACAATTGTTGCGCACCCCCGGCTGCGCTAGGGCTGCTACCAGCCATGCTTACCTTCCAGATCTGGCCTCAACTGCTCCCCCGGTCTCTCCCGTGGTCATAGCTAGCTGTCTGCGCCCTTGGGCTCCTAGCTCCTCGGCCTCCTCAACTCCAGACCCGGTTCCCTCCTGCTCCGGTGCTCCGCGTCCCTTGCGGCGTGGAGAGGCCCGCACCACGCCTTCCTGCAGTCGGCCCCTAGGCGCGCGCAAGCACACAGGGCCAACTTTTAAAGGCACTGTGGTGGGAAACCACTCCGCAGCACCCAGCGATGACATCACCTGAGCCCTGCATAAAAGGCTCAGCCCTCCATTCCTTGCCTTGGCAAACAGGTCGTCACATTGTGTGAGCTAGTTGCCATCCTCGTTCCTGCGTTCCTGTGCGTGTTTCAGTGTTCCCATGTTCCTGTGCTTGTTCCAGTGTTCCTGAGTTCCTGTGCTTGTTCCAGTTTCCCCGCATCTGTTCCTGTGTTCCTGTTCTCGTTCCACTGTTCCTCTGTTCTCGTGGACCTTCCTGTGTTCCAGCGCCTGTTCCTGTGTTCCTTCGTTCCTGAGTTTGTTCAACGTTCTGCAACTCAGGTTGTACCTTCTCGAACTGATTCTCGGTACTGACCTCGGCTTGCCTCTGACCATGCTTGGACCGATACCTGGTACTGACCTCTGCTTGCCTCTGACCACGCTTGGACTGATACCTGGAACTGACTCTTGCTTTGGCTGACCATCCTTGGACGGATACCTTGGCTTTGACCCTTGTGCTCCATTTGGACACTCTTTGCTTCTCCTGAGACCACCAGGCTCACCTGCCTTGACGCTGTCTGCAGCCTTCCTCGAGCTAGACCACTAGGCGCTGCCTACCCTGCCCGGAGGACCTTCAGTTCCTGCCTTGAACCCATAGTCTCTGGTACTCTCTGTTCTGGTCTAACTTGTCTGTTCACCATCAGCCACGCACCTCTACTCCTTGTGGGCACACCTCTCCACCATCTCTCCGGGAGACCCCCAGAGGCCCACCTAAGCCCTGGCAGCCTGGGAATCCAAGGGTTCAAACCTCAGAGCCCCTGGGCCATTATTGGTAAAGCTCCAGTTTGCCTCTGTCTCCTTGTGTACTCCGCCTCCTGGTGGTGGGCGCCCTCTGGGATCCCTCAGAGGGCCATACCAATCCTGCGCCAGGCCAAGTGTCCACCTTCAGCGCAGCAACAATATTCCAAAATGACTCACTTAATGCACATTTTATTAGTATAGATTATAAATAAATAAATAGATAGATAAATATATATATATATATATATATGTAGTGAACAAAACAATGGCAAAAAATATGAGCAATAAAGTGTTCAAAAATAAACAAATATCAAGTATTGAAAAAAGAAACACTAATGAAACAGTATTATATAACAACCATTAAAAACATGTTTTTATTTGTATAAAACTATTTTTTTTTAAACTGGTACCAACCAGAATACATGAAAACTGTTCCATTATTGTGAAAGCAGAAAAATCACAAAAAATGTTTATACAAAATGTTTCAAAATATCATAAAATATACAATCAGATATATCACTTTAGGATCTAAGTTTAAATAGCATTTTAAAGAACACAAAACACAAGTCTACTAAACAGAGTAGGAGATTAAACAAAGTAAATCCAAATGTGGAGGATGAACAAGAAACAATGGTGATCTGGTTTTAGAAGCAACACTAACAGGGAACTTAAAAGTGACAAATCTTCAAAGAAAACCCCGATAAAGGCCTTTTTGTTTCGCTGGGAGAGGCTTCATCAGGGGGTAAGCTTTTGATCAAGTTATCCTAGCCTCAGTATAAGCAGTACATTCACTTCTTCTATTACAACAGGTGTTTTTGTAATTTTAACATAGGCCTGCTTAAATATATATCAGAGCCTTCCTCCCACTGTGGAAACTACACGGGATCCCGAACTGCGAAAAATATATATATTATTTTAAGAAAGCACAACTCTCTAGAATTTTCAATAAACAAATATAATGAACATACTCCATATCACAATATGTTTAATTTCAACAGTGAACATTCATCAAAGGAAAAGATTCTTAAGAATAAAAATTGTTTTAGATTTAAAAATATGTATTTTTGTATTAATCGCTCATTAGAAAACCAATACATAAATGAAGAGTACAAATTCTGAAAAAAAATTGGCACTGAAGAAAAGGTATTCAGAAGTAGGAATTTTACAACAACCAGATATATTCTTTCACCAGATACTTTTCATTTCTGTATTTATTTCATAAGCACCAGTGTTTTTGCCATAAATTCAAATGAACAAAAGAGATGAATTAGCACAAGCCTAAAACATGTGAGCTGTAAAGTAAATCAGTTTTAACTATTGACCATTTATGTATCTTTCATAAACATTAATAATTCAATTACCTTAAAAATACAAAAAATGGTAAAAGTAAAGTTTAGAAAACTTGAAAGCAAAACTTCCAGTTATTTACAGATATAATACAGGAAATACTCATCCAACCTTTTTGACCATGTCCTGCCAGTGTGTCTGAATCCTAAATCACTTCCAGGTAAAAGAAGATACTTCAATGCTTATTCAATCTCAGGTCTATGTACAAAAATGTACAGAAATAAAAGTACTAATTAGTGCCAATTGTTATGAGTTGTAAAATTGATATTGTGGTTTCTGGCCGCAGGCGGCCGCGGACGACTCCCCCTACGTTGGATTGCAGCATTGGGGCGGCTGCCACCGCTGCGGCAGCAACGGGGAAGCACTCTGGTGCCGGCCTCCTTCTCTCCCCACTCATCCCCGCGGGATTTGCTGGCAGGGGAGACGCCCCCCGGCTTCCTCTCATGGCGTCGGGCTGCTCTGCAGGCACTTCCGGGAATGGCCTTGGCTGCCCTGCTCTTAGGTGCGAGACCGCGCCTCCTGAAGATATGTAAAGGGGCCTCATCCTCTAAATTGCCTTCACCTGCTCCAGACGGGCCAGGCACAGGGAAGTATTTAAGGAGACTTCCTCCATTCATTCTTTGACTTGGCAACGAGTCTGCTCGCTTCGGTGAGTCTTCGGGTGCCTTGGATTTCCTGGTTCCTGCCTCTATTTCTGGACATTTCTCTGGTGTGTGACTTTGACTAGCAAGTGGCGATTCTCTGGTACTCGACCTCGGACTAACGTCGACGGACCTTCCACCTTCAAAGGCCCACCTAAGTTCCAGCAGTCCGGGTCCCTAAGGGCTCCTCCCGGGGGACCCACGGGCTACCAGTGGTGAAGATCTGGCCAGTTCCTCTTCGATTCAGCCTCACCACCCGACGGGGGAACCCAGGGAGCCATCTCCATAGGTGGTACCAACTCCCCCTCGGTCCAAAGGTTCACATCTCTCCAATTCATAATAATTGATGTGGATGCCTGTCTAGTAAGAGTTAGACTGAGACCACCAATCATTTCACAAAAGTCACTAAAGAGAATTAGGTAATGTATCTTTAAACTACTAAGACCTGATCTGGGTTTGAACTGATGGCCTACAAATAAAAGGCTCTATATCACTTTTCTAGAAGGTGTGCATTCATTTCATTTTCATATGTTATTCATTATTTTTTCTTCTTTTTTTTTTGTTGTGATTTTAAAAATGGCTTTGTTTTACTTCATTATTTACACACATAAAATCAATTTTGTGCACATAAATATGATTTTATGTGTATAAAAAATGTATGCATGTAAAGCAGTAAAACAAATGTACTGTACTTTCCTACACTTTGACAACCATTTATCTTGCAGTCCCTTAAAAAATGAATATATTGATGCAAACTAAGTTAAAGCTGTTTTAGAAAACTGGATAGGTCTAATATGAATCAATATCTTAGCTGGGTCACAGCCAGTTATACCATCTTTAATTTCAGTGTTCCCTGGCCATGCATTAATAAATACCTTATTTCAATGTTTCACCAAAAATTATTCTTTCATTATGCATCATATAGCTGACTATATTACTACAAATGTATAGTATAATGATTTGTAAACGTTCCTAAAGTGATTCACAAATAGCGCATGTATGTGCATATATATTAAAAGTTTAAACTGAGAGATTTTACAGATTTGAGAAGTTTTTAAACAAATGCTTATATACTGAATTAGCCTCTAGTTTGTTTTCAAAGGAAATAATTTTGAAAGCTTTTGATATTGCTTGAAACTCCTTATGAAGTTTTCCTAGTATTTCATTCTACAATTGTTTCCTGAATTGCAGCCAAGTGAAATGCAAAAACTGTGCAAACTGTTTTGAGTTGCAAAGAGAACAATAGAGTAATGACAAGAACATTACTGTATATGAAAATCAATGAGGAGTGAAAATAGATTCCGTTTTACTTTGTTATTATCTACACTTCCCAGAAAGATATTGCTTTCAGACTGCATGTCATTAATAAATGTGCAATGACCAGAAAAAACAATTCACTTCCATGTTGCTATAAATAACACCCTTGTGGAAAGTTAAAAGTGCATTCATTGAAAATATTTAGTTACTATTGATCCATCATTTGGCTAGATATGAGATCAGTGAAATCCACTTCAGAGTAATTTACAAATCCATCACATTATTATACAAAATCATTCACCAACACACCATAATCGACCTACAAATTCCTCCCCGTGTTCACAAATCAACAAGACCAACTAGGGAAGCCTACACAGGATGCCTCCTTGTTCCACCCGTAAAAACTACTAATCACAGAACCTTGAGAGACCGAGCCCTTTCAACAGCAGGCCCTCCGCTATGGAACTCTATCCCACCAGATCTAAGAAACGAACCGTGCCTCTTAACGTTTAGGAAAAGACTGAAGACATGGCTTCGGGAAGGCTTTTCAGGCAAGCCTTCCCGAACTCCACCTAACAAGACCCATCAATGACTCCTATGCTAAGTAGCTGTATATAGTGGACTCCATATTTATTTTGTTCTCTTGTATTTATAGAGGACTCCTTATTTACATTGTACACTTGTATATAATTATCCTCATCTATCTCTTTTATTTCTTATAGTCCCAGTTCATGAACCCTTGTTAATTGTAACTGCTTCTCTTCTCCATGTTTATCTATGTTTTTGGTTATATTTTTGCACCCCTGTTTTCTGTAAACCGACATGATGAGAACGAGTTCTTGAATGCCGGTATAAAAAAAACCTTAAATAAATAAATAATAAATAAAGGGGTGGCATAAATGGTACTGGAATTTCAAAAGGTATAGGAGAAACACAGATAATGCTTACAGATGGGAAAGTGATAGTAGCTGAAAATCAAGGATGGATCATCTTGGTGGGTAGGATAGGGTGGGTAGGGTGGTGTTTTATATTAGGGATAGCATATAGTACAAGATAAAAATCCTACAGGAGATTAAATACACAGTAGAATTCTTATAGGTAAAAATTCTATGTACGATAGGAAAAGTGTAACAGCGGGGGTATCTACAGTCTACCTGGCCAAATGAACAGATGGAAGATGAAATGCTAACAGAGATTTGGGATGTTAATAAATTTGACAGCACAGAAATAATGGGAGATTTCAATTACCCCAGTATTGGCTGGGTAAATGTAACATCGGGACATGCTAAGGAGGAAAAGTTTCGAGATGAAATAAATGACTGTTCATGCAAAAACCAACAAAGGGAGAGTTGGGAGCAACAGTGTTAGGGCCGTAATGTGATCAAATTTGTCGTGATAACAGATTTCTTCCTTCCTCAAGGACACCCTGGAAATCTGTTGTGATAGCTTTTAACTTTCAAAAGGGAGACTATGAGAAAATGAGAAAAATGGTTAGGAAAAAACTGAAAGAATAGCTGCAAAGGTCAAGAGTTTATATCAGGCATGGATGCTGTATAAAAATTAGAGATGTGCATTTTGACTAGAATAGCCTCTCTCACCTCACCTTCTAACCATGTCAACAAAATTGCCTAATCCATCGTGGTTCGGGGGACCCGAACCCCGAAATGGATTTTCGGGTTAGTGCGGGGGGAGGGGCACATTTATTAAAAAAAAAAAACACCCCAACCCTTCAATTTTACTTTATTACAACCCCCCCACCATCCCGATCCCTCCCCAAGTCTTACTTGCCAAAAGTCCCTGGTGGTCCAGCGGGGGTCCTGGAGCAATCTCTTGTACTCGCACTGTTGGCTGCCAGTATTCAAAATGGCACCGATAGCCTTTGCCCTTACTATGTCACAGGGGCTACCGGTGCCATTGGTCAGCCCCTGTCACATGGTAGGAGCACAAGATGGCACCGGCTGTCCATTGCTCCTACCATGTGACAGCGGCTGACCAATGACACTGGTAGCCCATGCCACATCATAAGGGCAAAAGCCACCGGCACCATTTTGATTCAAGGTAGGCCCGACAGCCCAAGGAGACATCGCTTGTGGGACACCGCTGGACCACCAGGGCTTTTAGTAAGTCTTGGGGAGGGATTGGGATGATAGGGGGGGGAGTGTAATAAAGCAAAATTGAAGGGTTGGGGTGGTTTTTTTCCGATTCTTTTTTTTCCCCCAATTCTTTTTTTTTTTTCGATTCATTTTCCGACTTGTTTTTCCCGATCCGTGCCGCCAAAAAATGATCCGCGGGAAAATGGAATTTTTCAATAAAGTGCCCGAACCGAAATCCGACCCGACATGGAAAAACTAAGCTCATCTCTAATAAAAATATTTTGGAATCCAAGACCAGGTGTATTCCATGAGTTAAAAAAGGTGGAAGAAAGGCCAAACGAATGCTGACATGGTTAAAAGGTGAGGTGAGAGAGGCTATTCTAGTCAAAATGAACATTCTTCAAAAAATGGAAAGGGCATCTGAATGAAGAAAACAGGAAGCAGCATAAGCACTGATATGTTAGATGGAAAGCATTGATAAAGAGGGCAAAAACAGAATTTGAAAAGAAGCTTTCTCTGAAAGCAAAAACATAATAAAAACCTTTTCAGGTACATTTGAAGAAAAAGCCTGTGAGGGAGTCATTTGGACAAGGCCTAAAAGGTTTACTAAAAGATGAATTTTAAAAGTTTGGTGCTTGCCAGAATTGGGAGATGTGCGCACATGTAAGACATGTGCATGACCAGTGCATTGTAAAAGCTGCCTACATACCCACGCATCTCACGATGCACAAATACCTCACTCCGATTCAAAAATGGGTGTGGTGAAGGCATAGTTTTGACAGGGAGTAGGTATTCTAGTGTGGGTCCAAGTGATGAGATGCAAATACTTACACACTTTTGCTTGCACCCAGGTTCAGTGTCATGTAACTTTATTTCTACTATGGAGGAGGTGTAAGTTTAAAAAAAAGTAGTCATCCCTGAAGAGTTTAAAGGGTCTGAAGTATCTGGGGGGAGGGTGCAGATTATTAAACCAGGTAGATTGGAGAGCCTTTCTCTACACTGGGTGAACTGGTGAGAAAACTGGTGAAACTGGTCATGGCTTGAACGTGCACGAGTTATACAATTTCCTCAGCTGAAACCCAATTTGCATGATTGGGCGTGCCTACTTGCAAAATTAAGTGCCCACATATGTGAGCCTAGACTATTTTATAACATACGTGCATATGTGCACGTATGTTATAAAATTTCTGCATCCCTGGGCGTGCGCTGGTGCAAATGCATCAATTGGCACCCACACTCCTTTGAAAGTTACCGTCTAAGGGAGGTCAAGGTTAAAGCAGAAAGACTAAATGAATTCTTTGCTTTGCTCTTTACTGAGGAAGATGTAAGCCAGATACCTATACCAAAAGTACGGTAATATTTAAAGGTGATGATTCAAAGGAAATAAAACAAATCTCTGTGAACCTGGAAGATGTACTAGTGCAAATTGACAAACTAAAGGGTACCAATTCACCAGGATCAGATGGTATAAATTACTGTTGATAATCTGTAAACTATCATTAAAATCAGCTATTATAACTGAAGATCGGCGTGTAAGCAATGTAATGCCGGTTTCTAAAAAATGTTCCAGGCAGGGACAGGCAGGCAGGAACGGGCTGGCAGGAACAGAAACAGCAACTCTCTACTCTTCACGAGTCGACCGTGTTGCAAGGCAAGGAATTGGGGTCAGACACCGGGTTTAAATCCCCGCCAGCGTCTGTCGTCAGCACAAGGGGCTGGCCCTGTTTTCGCGCCAGAGGCCCTTTAAAAGGGTTCCCTCTGCGCGCACACGACCCTAAGGGGGCGGGGACAGGAAAGCGTTCGGCAGCGTCTCCCTCGTGGAGGCGCTGCGGTGTAGGCCCGAGCAGGCCCGAGGAATCTGCGGCTCCCGGTGGCGTTCCCCCCGACTGACAAGGTAAGGATCCAGTCGCGAGGGTCTTGACCGGAACCGCAACAAGTACCAGCAAAATTACTGAACATACAGATGGACATAGTTTAATAGAATAAAGTCAACAAGGAATTAGCCAAGGGAAGTCTCACCTCACCAATTTGCTATATGTTTTGAAAGGCATGAATAAAATGAGGATAAAGGTGAGTCAGTTGATATAATTTATCTGAATTTTCAGAAAGTACTTCATGAGAAACTCTTGAGGAAATTTAAAAGTCATGGGATAGGAGACAATGTTCTGTTGTTGATTGAAAACTGGTTAAAAGATAGAAAACAGAGGGTAGAGCTAAATGGTCAATTTACTCAATGAAGGAAGGAGAATACTGGCGTGCCCAGGGATCTGTATTAGGAACACTGATTTATAACATTGATAAATTACCTAGATATGGGAAAGAATAGTGAGGTGATCAAATTTTCTGATGATTAAAAGTTATTCCAAGTTGTTAAATCACAAGAGGATTGTGAGAAATGGCAAGAGAACCTTGCAAGACTGGGAGATAAAGCATCCAAATAGCAGAAGACATTTCATGTGGAAAGTGATGCCTGTAGGAAGGAGCAATCCAAATAATAGCTATACAATGCAAGGTTCCACTTTGGAAGTCACCACCCAAGAAAAGGATGAAGGAGTTATTATTGATAATATGTTGAAATCATCTGCTCAGTGTGTAGCAGCAGCCATGCTAGGAATTATATAGAAAGGAATGGAGAATAAAACAGTGAATATCATAATGCCTCTGTATCGTTCCATTGTGCAACCATACCTTGAGTATTGTGTGCAGTTCTGGTCACCAAATCTCAAAAAAGACATGACAGATTTAGAAAAGGTACAAAGAAGGGCAACCAAAAATGATAAAGGGAATGGAATGATTCACCTATGAGGAAAGTCTAAAGAGGTTAAGGCTCTTCAGTTTGGAGAAGAGAAGGCTGAGGGAAGATGTGACAGAGGTCTATAAAATAATGAGTGGATAGGAACGGGTAAACACGAATGAGTTGTTACTCTTTCAAAAAGTAGAAAGACTAAGGAATATTCAGTGTTACTAGGTGATACATACAGTATATGACAAATAGAAGAAAATGTTTTTTTTTACTCAGTGCAAAATTAAACTCTGGAATTCATTGCTGGAGAAATGTGTTGAAAGCTGTTGGTGTAGCTAGGATTAAAAAAGGTTTAGAAAAGTTCCTGGAAGAAAAGTCCATAAATCTTTATTAAGGTAGATTTGGGGAAATCCACTGCTTATCCCTGGGAAAAGCAGAATAGAACCTGTCTACCTTTTGGGATCCTGCCAGTTACTTGTAACCTGGATTGGCCACTAGGGATGTGAATCGTTTTTTGACGATTTAAAATATCGTCCGATATATTTTAAATCATCAAAAAATCGTTAGGGCCACGATACAATACCAATTCCCCCGATTTATCGTTAAAAAATCGTAAATCGGGGGAAGGGGGAGGGCAGGAAAACCGGCACACTAAAACCCCCTAAAACCCACCCCCGACCCTTTAAATTAAATCCCCCACCCTCCCGAACCCCCCCCCCCCAATGCTTTAAATTACCTGGGGATCCGGCAGTGGTCCAGAACGGCGGCGGTCCAGAACAGCCCCCTCAATAGAATTGTGTTGTCTTCAGCCGGCGCCATTTTTCAAAATGGCCACCGCAAAATGGCGGCGGCCATAGACAAAAACGATTCGACGGAGGAGGTCGTTCCGGACCCCCGCTGGACTTTTGGCAAGTCTTGTGGGGGTCAGGAGGCCCCCCCAAGCTGGCCAAAAGTTTCCTGGGAGTCCAGCGGGGTTCCGGGAGCGATTTCTTGCCGCGAATCGTTTTCGTATGGAAAATGGCGCCGGCAGGAGATCGACTGCAGGAGGTCGTTCAGCGGGGGTTCCGGACCGCCGCTGAATGACCTCCTGCACTTGATCTCCTGCCGGCGCCATTTTCCGTACGAAAACGATTTGCGGCAAGAAATCGCTCCCGGAACCCCGCTGGACTCCCAGGAAACTTTTGGCCAGCTTGGGGGGGCCTCCTGACCCCCACAAGACTTGCCAAAAGTCCAGCGGGGGTCCGGAACGACCTCCTCCGTCGAATCGTTTTTGTCTATGGCCGCCGCCATTTTGCGGCGGCCATTTTGAAAAATGGTGCCGGCTGAAGACAACACGATTCTATTGAGGGGGCCGTTCCAGACTGCCACCGTTCTGGACCACCCCCGGATCCCCAGGTAATTTAAAGCATTTGGGGGGGGGGGTTCGGGAGGGTGGGGGATTTAATTTAAAGGGTCGGGGTGGGTTTTAGGGGGGTTTCGTGAGCCGGCTCACGATTTTAACGATTTTTCACGATAGTTTACACACCCAAACGGCAACAATACGATTCCCTCCCCCTCCCAGCCGAAATCGATCGTTAAGACGATCGAGGACACGATTCACATCTCTATTGGCCACTGTTAGAAACAAGATATTGGGCTTGATGGACCTTGATGACCCAGTATGGCAAATTTTATGCTCATATGTTCTTATTTATTTATTTGAACCTGCCAGGAAGGTAAAATTTGTAGATGAAATAAATGACTGCTATATGGAGCATTTAGTCCAGGAACTAATTAAAGGGGGAGTATTTTAGATCTAACTGTTAGTAGAACACAGGATTTGGTGCGATAGTTTACAGTCATGGTGCTGCACAGTAACAGTTATCATAGTGCAATCAAATTTGACTTAATGACTGAGTGAACATTAAGTAAGTCTACAGTTCTAGCATTAAACTTTCAAAAGGGAGACTGATAAAATGAGAAAAATAGAAACAAACTAAAAGGTGCAGCTGCAAAGATTAAAAGTGTACATCAGACATGGTCATTGTTTAACAATACCATCTTAGAAACCAGGTCCAGATGTATTCCATATATTTAAAAAAGTAAAAGGAAGGCCAAACAACTACTAGCATGGTTAAAAGATGAGGTAAAATGGCTATTTTAGCCAACATAAGTTATTTTAAAAAATTGGAAAATGGGTCCATCTGAGGAAAATAAGAAAAAGCATAAGCATTGGCAAGTTAGGTTTAAAACATTGATAAGGCAGGCTAAAAGAGAACTTGAAAAGAATTTACCTCATATGCAAAAAATCATAACAAAACTTTTAAAATATATCCACAGCAGGAAGCCTGTGAGAAAGTTGGTTGAGCTTTTAAATGATCTAGGGGGTTAAGGGGCACTTACAGAAGATAAAGCCACCAGAGAGACTGAATTATTTATTTGCTTTAGAGTTTACTGAAGAGAATTTTGTGAAGATAGTGTGCTGGAAACTGTATTCAGTGATGATGATTCAGGAGAACTGCTACAAATCATGAGAACATGCAAAAAGTCAGTTTGACAAACGACAGTGTAGCAAATTGCCTGCACCAGATGGTATACACTAGGGATATGCAGAAGGAAAAATTTTGTTTCGATTTGGTTTTCATCTCGCTGGGACCCAACTTCGCTGCTTTAGTTTCATAGGAGAAAAACCAATTTGTTGATTAGTTTTATTCGTTTTCCATTTTCCCATTAAAGTCAATGGAGGAAGTATTTGCAGCCTATTTTTGGCTGCAGAATTGGGGTTATCTTATCAATACTGATGAAACTTCTGGAGAGTAATCATCAGAAAGAGAAAAAAGCTCCAAGGTACTTAGACTGTGGCAAAGTGGCACCAAAGTGGCATGAATAGCCTAAGGCACTGTAAAGAGGCAAAGGGGTACCAGGAGTGGCAAGAGTGCTTTAACAGAGGTGCAAAGCAGCAGCAAGAGTGTCAAAAACATACATCAGCTTCAAAAGAGAGCACCGAAAACAGTTGCATGAACCCTCGAAGGCAGAACGACAGGCTAAGTGGCGCCGATAGCCTTTGTCACAGGGGCTACTGGTGCCATTGGTCAGCCCCTGTCACATGGCCATCGGTGCCATCTTGTGCTCCTACCATGTGACAGGGGATGACCAATGGCACCGGTAGCCCCTGTGACATAGTAAGGGCAAAGGCTATCGGCGCCATTTTGAGTACTGGCATCGGATGGCCGGAGTGCAGAAGGTCACTCTGGGACCCCCGTT
The DNA here is from genome assembly GCF_901001135.1 of Rhinatrema bivittatum. NCBI lineage: Eukaryota > Metazoa > Chordata > Amphibia > Gymnophiona > Rhinatrematidae > Rhinatrema > Rhinatrema bivittatum. The sequence goes on along the minus strand of NC_042617.1, from coordinate 454,659,962 downwards.
GGACCCCCAGGGACTTTTGGCCAGCTTGGGGGGGCCTCCTGACCTCCACAAGACTTGCCAAAAGTCCAGCGGGGGTCTGGGAGCAACCTCGTCCACGCCGGCCGTCCGATGCCAGTATTCAAAATGGCGCCGATCGCCTTTGCCCTCACTATGTCACAGGTACCGATGGTCGGCTCCTGTGACATAGTGAGGGCAAAGGCGATCTGCTGCCAGTATTCAAAATGGCACCGATCGCCTTTGCCCTCACTATGTCACAGGAGCCGACTGTCCAGTACCTGTGACATAGTGAGGGCAAAGGCGATCGGCGCCATTTTGAGTACTGGCATCGGACGGCCGGCGTGGACGAGGTTGCTCCCTGACCCCCGCTGGACTTTTGGCAAGTCTTGTGGGGGTCAGGAGGCCCCAAAGCTGGCCAAAGGTCCCTGGGGGTCCAACAGGGGTCCCGGAGCGACCTCCCGCACTCCGGCCGTCCGATGCCAGTACTCAAAATGGCGCCGATAGCCTTTGCCCTTACTATGTCACAGGGGCTACCGGTGCCATTGGTCATCCCCTGTCACATGGTAGGAGCACAAGATGGCACCGATGGCCATGTGACAGGGGCTGACCAATGGCACCGGTAGCCCCTGTGACAAAGGCTATCGGCGCCATGATGAAACCGGCACCGAGGGTGCGAGTGCAGGGGATGGTTCCCGGACCCCCCGCTGGACCCCAAGGGAGTTTTGGTAAGTCTTGGGGGGTTCCCGAGGGTGGGGGGGTTTGTTTAAATTTTTATTTAGGTGGCTGTATAATTCAGGGAAGATTTGTGTATTCGTGGGGAGTCGCGATACGTTTCGCTTCCCCACGAATACTATGAATAGTGTAATATACGTTGCGAATCGCCAATACGGCGAAAACGAATGCACACCCCTAGTTTCCAATTGAACAGCGGTTCTGGTTCAACATGGTTCAACGGGTCCTAAGAGACAGGCTGGCTACACCTGGGGAGAGTTCCCTTTCCTTTGCACAGGAAAGAGCTCCCTGAAATGAATTGACCCCTAGAATGGAGCATGAGCTTTCAAGCGTGGTGAGTCGACATGGAGGAGGTTACCAATTGAACAGCGGTTCTGGTTCAACATGGGTCAACGGGTACTAAGAGACAGGCTGGCTATACCTGGGGAGAGTTCCCTTTCCTTTGTGCAGGAAAGGGCTGCCTAGAATGGGTTGGCCCCTTGAGTAGAGCAAGAGCCTTCAAGCGTGACGAGTCAACGTGGAGGAGGTATCCATGTAAACATCAGTTCAACATGGGACAATGAGTGCTAAGAGATAGGCTGGCTACACCTGGAGCGAGTTTCCTTTCCTTTGTGCAGGAAAGGGCTCCCTGAAATGGGTTGGCCCCTAGAGTGGAGCACGAGCCTTCAAGCCTAGCGAATGTAATCTGCTTTGAAGTGCTGAAAAAAAGTGCAAAAAGCAGAATATAAATAAAATCCAAAAAAAATAAATAAATAAATCATGGATTTAATGTCACTGCCTACTAGAGATTTCAATTAAAAGAATTATTTCCAAAAGAGGCCTACTGGGGATTTGGCTTCAAAGAGCACCGCTGTCCCAATATTTGTGAGTCTCCAAAACTGCCCACAGGCCCACAATGCAGTGCCTGGATGTACACTACAACTGGGACCACTGTATGTGCACACACCAAACTTGTAACTACAGAAGAAGCCCACTGGGGATTTGGCTTCAAAGAGCACCACTGTCCCAATATATGTGAGTCTGCAAAGCTGCCCACAGGCCCACGATGCAGTGCCTTGATGTACAAGTGGATGGAATGACTCCCTATGAGGAAAGGCTAAAGAGGTTAGTGCTGGAGAAGAGACAGTTGATGGGGAATATGATAGAAGGCCACAAAATCATGAATGGAATAGAATGAATACATGTAAATTGGTTATTTACTCTTTCAAAAAATACAAAAAAGGGGGGGGGACACTCCATGAAGTTAGCAAGTAGCAGATTCATAACAAATCAAAGGTTTAATTTATCTGGTTAACTTAACTGGATACATTTAAATATTGCTACTTGACTAACAGGGTTATTTTCTAAAGGCTTATCGCACACAAAAAGGCCCTTTTCGTGTGCGATAGCAAGCAAATTCAAGTTCGGGTGGAGTCGGGGCGATGAGGGGAGGAGTCGGGGCAGCAAGGGGGAGGACTCAGCGGTGTCTTCACTGGCGTCGATAATGTTACTAACATTATCATCGCCAGTAGCATGCCCAAAAGCGAAAGCCAGCAGCCGGCACACCGCAGCCAACGAAATCGCACTGCCGACGAAATCACAGGCCCGCCCCTCCTTCACCCCCCTGACCCCTATTTTCGCTGGATTCATCATTCTGCGAAAGAATGATGAATCCAGGTCTAAGTTATTTATTTTTTATTTTATTTTAAAACATTTTTATCCCACCCTTCCTATGTTCAAAATGGATTACAATATAACATTCACAGCTTATTTAAAACAGAGCATCAAGAAGTCACATAAAATAAACATTAGGTAGAAGCAAATAGTCAGAATATCTTAATCATGAGATCATCATTGAAGGCGAGTTTAAATAAAATGGTTTTTAAAGATTTTTTTAAAAATCTAAGGTCTTTTAAATTCCTCAATTTGTTTGGTAATGAATTCCCAAAAATTGGACCTGCTATTGAGAGTGCTCTTTCTTTAGTTTTATCGAGATGTGGAATTTTAGAAGAGGGAATGTCTAATATATTCTGATTTGCTGAGTGGAGGGATCTTGCCAGGGAATGTATATTCATGATGGCTTTTAACCATGATGATTGTATGTACATTAGAGATAAGTGAGTGTATGACTGTAGCAAGTTTATATTGAATTCAGAATGATGCTGTATATAGGTCTCTATCTCACTAACTTAGGAGGTCATTTATCAAAATGCGATAAGGCATTTTTGCATGTGTTAAGGGCTTATCGCATGTGAAAGCACCATATCGTATGGTGTGATGCAAATTCAGAAAATAGGAGGAGTTAGGCTGTCTGTGAAGAGCTATTGCACAGCCATAATGCTGATTTTAACTACACCTCTTTGAGTTGTGTGGTAAGGTTTCATTGCAATGTCTCCTGTAAGGCCTATTTTAGGTGTGGATGGAGAGAGAGAGAGAGAGAGAGAGAGAGAGAGAGAGAGAGAGAGAGAGAGAGAGAGAGAGAGAGAGAGAGAGAGAGACTGGCCATAATGTCATGGCCCATATGTAGGTATTTGTATCCCTATGGTAGGCCCACCTAGTAACTCGAGGTGGGGTTTAGGTAAGAGTGTAGGGGGTTAGGGGCCACTTTGACATTCTACGTGACACCTACGAACAGAACAGTGGTCTCATGAAGATTTGATGACCTTTGGAGTGAGGAAACTCACTCCAAGATGAGATTTGGGCAAGGTTCTCTCCACCTAGCTTGATGTAGAGAGTCCATCCTCTCTCTCTCTCTCTCTCTCTCTCACCATTAACAATGGTCCCCCAGTGGTTCAATGCAGGAAATACAACAGGTCTGGCAGAATCTGAAAATGGTATTGCAATTTGCACTAACTTAGCTCTTCACACAGGTAATTAGTGCAAATTGCTATATTAGCATAAAACACACCCCTTTTGCTATTGCATGCGGTACTTACCGCATTTTGATAAATCCAGGCCTTATCTGGATAACTTCGCTCCACTCCAGAAAGCCCTTCCACGGCAGCTGACTTTTCCAGATAAATTTACATTTGGCTAAAAACTAATCCAACTATATCAAGAGTGGTCAAACTGGCACAATTTTCAAATCCCAGTGTTTGTTCAGCTAAGTGCCAAACTTTGCTGGACAAATGCACTGAATATCAACCTCTCTTATCTTAATTCACATTTTTGTTGATCTACTAACTATATATATTTTTATTTACATGGGATTAAGTGAAATAGAGTGGGTTCCATGTTAGTCTACTTGAATGTATGGAAATAAAGATTAACAAAAATTAAAAATATTTAAGATATCTTTTCATTGAACTAATAGTATATTTCTTGACATAGCTTTTGAGTGCTAATACTGTCTTCTTTCAATCAGAATAAAAACTGGCAGGAAAAATGACCTGAGAGGAAGAGTATTAGTTTTCAAAAGCTAGTCAATAAATGCTTTAAGTTAGCCCAATAAAAAGTATTACCTTATATATTATTTGGTTTTTGGTTTTTATTTAAGCTTTTTTTTTCTATGTCCTTGTCTCTGTATGGGATAGATGTGCAGAAGGAAAAATGTTATTTTAGTTTGTTTATTCATTTTGTAGGTCACGATCATAGGTTTGGCTCATTTCAAATAAAAAAGAAATGTATTTGTTTTATTTGTTCATTTGTTTCCCACCTTCATGGAGCGGAAGGATGGAGGGCTGCCATCTCCAAAAAAAAAAAAACAGGGGTGGGTAAGAGTATGGGGCAGGGGTGTGGCCTGCTTATTGCAGCGGTTGCTACCCCTAATTGAGCTGAATGTTCACTTGGATGCACATCCAGTGCTGCTCTCTACATTGGTGGTGGGTTGGAGGGGAATTAGGGCTGGAGGGTACTGGAAGCCAATAGTAACAGGAGGGAGAGAGTAAAAGATAAAAAAAAAAAAAAAAAGGATAAAGTGTGTAGCTTGCTGGGCAGACTGGATGGGCAGTTCGGTCTTCTTCTGCCGTCATTTCTATGTTTCTATGACCAGGCTCAAGTTTGAGGCTGGGCCCTGATTCGTCCCGATCCCAGACCCAACCCAACCCAGACAACAAATTCTGATCCTAGGCAAGGGCATAGGCCCAGGCCCAATGCCAGATCTAGGCCTAGAGGCCAGGTTCTGACAGGGTCAGGCTCAGGCCTGAAGGCCAAAGCCCAGGCCTCGTAGGTCTCCTTCCATTACCTTCTTTCTTATTTTTTCTGTCTTCCAATGATGGCATCTGCTGACACATCAAATGTCACCCTTCCCTGGGGAGGATGCACCAGAGTTAATTTACATTGGTGCATCCTAAGCAGACTCTGCCATTTGAAGACAGAAGAAAGAAGATGATAGAAGAAGACCTACAAACCCTGGGCTCTGGCCTTTGGGCCTGAGCCTGACTCTAGATTGAGGCAAGGTGTCAGGACCAATCCTCCAGGCCAGGCCTCATCATCGGGCATGAGCCCGGGCCCTGGCCTAATCTGAGGCCTACTTATCAGGACCCAACCTCTGCGCCTCTGGCCTGGATTCTGGTTTCAGGCCTGGTCCAAAGCCCTGGTCTAGGCCAAAGCCCAGGCAGTTGGACTTGGCCTCTTGGCCAGGCCCCAGTAGCAGGCTTGGGCTTGGGCTTCGGCCCAGTCATCAGGACCGGGGCTCCGCATGGAGCCCTGGCATTGAACTTCAGCTGAGCATTGGGACCAGACTTTCAAGACTGGGCCTTGTTTAGGGCCAAGTTGAAGCCATGGAAATCTACCACGCAGATGTATCTGAACCCCTAAAGTGCAGGGTCAGGGGCATGACAGCAAGGTATAGTTGCATCAAGATCGCAAAGGGGTACATCAGAGGTATGGCAGCAAGGCAGAATGGCAAGAAATTTCCCAGGTTGTAACAGAAACATGAATGGCATCAAGGTGGAGTGCTATCAAGACCCACAAAATTTAGCAACAGGGTCATGGATGGCAGCAAAACAGAGTGGCAGTAATCCCCTAAGGTGGAATATCAGACATATAGCAGCTAGACCCTAAGGGTTTAGCAACACGGGCATGGATAGCAGCAAGGTAGAGTGACATCAAGACCTTCAAGGTAGTATATTAGAAGTATGGAAGTAATGATAGTGATTTTACATAAGAACATAAGAAATTGCCATACTGGGTCAGACCAAGGGTCAATCAAGCCCAGCATCCTGTTTCCAACAGTGGCCAATCCATGCTACAAGTACCTGACAAGTACCCAAATACTAAATAGATCCCATGCTACTGATTCAGTAATAGCAGTGGCTATTCCCTAAGGGGTAGATTTTAAATACTTGCGCGATCGCGTACTTTTGTTCGCGCACCAGGCGCGAACAAAAGTACGCTGGATTTTATAAGATACGCGTCGTTTCGGGAACGCCCCCGGACACACCCCCTCCCGCCCCTTTTTGAAAGCCCCGGGACTTACGCGCGTCCCGGGGCTTTACGTGCGCCGGCGGCCTATGCAAAATAGGCGCGCCAGCGCGCGAGGGCCATGCGCGCATAAATCCAGAAGGATTTACGCGCGAGGGCCATGCGCGCATAAATCCAGAAGGATTTACGCGCGCGGGCCTTTTAAAATCCGCCCCTAAGTTAACTTGATTAATAGCAGTTATTGGACTTCTCCAAGAACGTATCCAAACCTTTTTAAAAATAGCTACACTAGCTTCATTAACCATATCCTCTGGCAACAAATTCCAGAGCTTAATTGTGCGTTGAGTGAAAAAGGATTTACTCCGATTAGTTTTAACTTTGCTACTTGCTAACTTCATGGAGTGCCCACTAGTCCTTCTATTATTTGAAATAGTAAATAACCAATTCACATTTATCTGTTCTAGACCTCTCATGATTTTAAAGACCTCTATCATATCCAAAGCTTTCATTATTACACCTGAGGTAGGGAGAAAGATAATGCAAGATGGTGTCCAGGAGTGAAGTTGAAGGGATAGAGTAAATGACTAGAAGAGTATTATGGGCTTTATTTTCAAAAGTGAGCAAAGGAAATGTCTGAGTAAATGGTAGAATTGGAACTTATCTACTTTTCCCAGTCTTCTACATATTTTTCTTTTGTCAATTACATTCAAACAAGTAAACAAAAATAATCAAATCATGTAGTGACCTTGGCCATGTATACTCACATATTTAGCTAGAGGCACAACTCAGTCAGCTGATTACTAAGAACATAAGTTTTGCCATACTGGGTCAGACCAAGCCCAGTATCCGGTTTCCAAAAGTAGCCAAACCAGATCACAAGTACCTGGCAGGATCCCAAAGTGTAGATAGAGTCCATGCTGCTTATCCCAAGAATAAGCAGTGGATTTCTGTAACTTCACCTTATTAATGGCCTATGGACATTTTCTCCAGGAACTTGTCCAAATCTTTTTTAAACACAGCTACACTAACAGCTTTCACCACATCCTTTGGCAATGAATTCCAGAGCTTAATTATGCATTGAATAAAAAAATGTTTTATTATTAGTTTTAAATGTACAACTTAGTAACTTCACTGTGTGTCCCCTGGCATTTGTACTTTTTGAAAGCATAAACAACTAATTCATATTTACTTATTGCATTCCACTCATTTTTCTACACATCTCTATCATATCTCCCCTCAGCCATCTATTCTTCAAGCTGAAGTGTGCTAACTTCTTTAACCTTTCCTCATAGTGGAATCATTCCATCCTCTTTATCATTTTGGTTGCTCTTCTTTGTATTTTTTCTAATTCTGCTATATCTTTGTTGAGATGTAACTAGAACTGCACACAGTTTTCAAAATGAGGTTAAACCTTGGAGCAATGCAGAGGCATTATGATATTCTCTGTTTTATTCTCCATTCCTTTCCTAATAATTCCATTTGCATTCTTGGCTGCTGCTGATGCCTAAATCATTTTCCTGAATGGTGACTTTTAATGTAGAACCAGTATTGTGTATCTCTTTTGAACAAAAATAACAAGGAATGTATATTCCATGTATATAAATGAACCCACTAAATCAAATATGTGAGTATAAATTAATACAAAAAACTCAAATAAAGAAATATAATTTTAAAATTAAAGGTGGCATCAAATGTGGAGCTTTACCATAGATTTTTTTTAAGTGAAGTCACCATCCCATGTCATCCTATGCCAACAATAAAAGGTTTTTTTTAGTTTTTTATAAAATATTTCATGTACATAATCTGTGAGTTTAAAAGATGCCACATTTGTCAGGCATTGAGTAAAGCCACAGGTTTTCAATGCATTCTTAACGTTCCAAAACTGAAGTCACAAGAAGGTAATTCCAGCATTTTAAAGTTATGTGGCAACGATATCATTATTACTGTGCTGCTGATTTTGTTAGCTTCCCTAGTTTATTTTAGCATATCATTGTCTGTTTGTTCATTTTGGCCAAGTGGACGGTAATACACTGCTATTTTATTCCTCTTTTCACCTGGAATTTCTATGCATAAAGTTTCAACATTGTTGTTTCCTGTAGAACTTTAATCCTGTTTGACTCAATGCCCTCTTTAGTGTCAACCCTTAGCAATTTGATCCATCCTATTATCTCAATATAATATGTACCCTGGTATCACAGTGTCCCATTGGTTATCCTCCTTCCACCAGGTCTCTGAGATGCCAATTATATCTACTTCTTCTTTCAGTGCTGTACACTCTAACTCTCCCATCTTATTTTTTAGACTTCTAGCATTTGTATACAGACATTACAAAGCATGTTTTTTGTTTGTATTAACAGCGTGTTTACCTGTTGACAAGGGTAATTCAGAATCTTTCTGCTCTTTACTTAAAGACACCTGGTCCACTTTGGCATTTATTGCAAACTCACTACTGGGATGCCCTAATTTCCCTGTTCTCTTAGTATCCTTCAAAGATATATCATTCGGAACCATGTACATTTGAACAACTGTTGGCTTTCCCCCATCATCTGATTTAAAAGCTACACTATCTCTTTTTTAACAGTTAGTGCCAGCAGCCTGGTTCCACTCTAAGGTGGAGCCCATCCTTTCAGAAAAGGCCCCCACTTTCCCAAAATGATACCCATTTCCTGATAAACCTAAAACCTTATTCCTTGCACCATTGTCTCTTCCAAGCATTACAACTCTGGAGCTCTACCTGCCCCTGGGGTACTGCACATGGAACGGGGATTACTTCTGAGAATGCTACCTTGGAGGTTCTGGATTTCAACTTTCTACCTAATACCCTAAATTTGGCTTCCAGAACCTCCCTCCTGCACTTTCCGATTTCATTGGTATCCACATGCACCAAGACAGTCGGCTTCTCCCAGGCACTATCTAAAATCTTATTTACATGACAAGTGAGGTTCATCACCTTCCAGCCAGGCAATGAAGTTACCAATCAATCCTCACAGCTCACCAGCAACCCTGCTATCTACATTTCTAATAATGGAATCACCAGCTACAATGGCTGTCCTAACCCTTCCCTCCTGGGCACATGCCCCTGGAGACATATCCTAGGAGCGAGAGGATACTGCATCACCTTGAGGACAGACCCTAGCTATAGAATTGCTTCCTACTTCACCTAGGTGATGCCCTACTTCCAGGTGACCTTTCTCCTCCAAGGCAGCACAGGGACTGTAAGATTGGAAGTGGGACTACTCTACTATGTCCCTGAAGGACTCCTCTATATACCTCTCTGTCTCCTTTAGTTCCTCCAAGTTTCCATACTTACCTCCAGAAATCAGATTCATTATCTGAGGGCTAGGAGCTCTTTGCTCCTGGTGCACACGTACAGCCATCTCACCAACTGGAAGGTAATCATATATGCGGCACTCAGTGCAAAGGACTGGATTGCTCCCTCTAACTGCTGGACTGCTATCTGCATCTTAATTATGTTGATTTGTTATTGAGTTAAATTTTCTAAGTGAGGAGGGATGTAAAGCTGATCTAAAGTACTTTTAGTCTTTTGATTTATTTAATATGTGTCTGTTAGTGACCCTCAAAGCACTACAATTAATATATATATATAGTTACTTACCCACCTTATTGAATCTTGTTTTGAATTAAATTCCTTCGGTATCAGATCAGTAGTAAATTTATAATAAGGAAGTCTAAGGCATGGCATATGCATTCCTGTCCTCTTTTGCTGCAAGGAGTGGAGGGCCTCTGGAAGCTGGGCCTGTGGATATTGAACCCTAAACTTCTCGCAGTGACCTCTGGAGTCCTCTCCCGAGGATTGCTGGGTAAGGTATGCAGATGAGCCTTCCAGTCTTCTTCTACTGTTGTCAGTTTTGCTCTGTCTCTGGAATGAAACCACCTTTCGTGTATCACTATGTTTCTATTTAAGAAAAATTGTGCACTGCTCTGCAAAAGAGACAAATTCACATCCTCTATCCGACTATGTCAGTCTGGTCTAGCTGGATGCTGACAGTCATGCCACGAGAGTCAGGGAAGGTAGCTGTTTCTACTGTGGTGGCATCTACTGGCCAACCAGCAGCACGGAAAGGTCACCTCCAAGGATGTATCTCTTTAGCCCAAGAATAGGCAACAGTTATCAGTGCCACCGTAATAGCTCATCTGGTACAAGGTAAGGGTGGCACAGACCACTGCAGCATCAAAAAGGGGGGAAAATGCCAAAATAAAAAAATTTTTGTATGGGAGATGGACTCTTAATATTTATAATAAAAATGCTAAGTTTTATTCAAGTCACATTGCTCCTTTCCTGCCAGATTATTCATTCTTCTCACTTCCCATACTTGCTAATTCTCAAAAAGTGATACTTTTGCATATGTGACTGTACCTAACATAAAATATCAGTTTCATGCCTGAAAAAGCATTCAAGAATTAATTTAATCACAATCAACAGGATCTCAGAGTCTGGAAGAAAAATAAGTGCAGTATACTCAATGGCTCTTGTGCAGTTATGTTTGCCAAAAGCACATATCAACAGCACACTGAATAAAAAGAGAAAAGCATTCTGAAAGCAAATTTATGCAAAAGAAAGTCCTAATCAAAGCATCAGGAATGATGAAATGCAAATTACCATGTAAACAAGATGAAAAAGTTTTAGCACAATTGAAAAGATCATATTTCAAATAGCAATTGCAAGAAAATAGAAGAAACGTGTTAGTAAGAATGGTTTTGATTTGTCAGATACCATGGTATATTTCAAAATGAAATGTATGTCAGTAAATGCCAATGATTCAGTTGGGGTAGCAGGAAACACATGCTAACTGCCAACCTGAGATATAGTAGTGGGGGCAATAATCAAAGATTTCAATGTGGTTTTTATCCATATAAAATCACAGTCTGATTATTGCATCACCACACATCACCCTCTCCGCCCCTGCCAATATGCATGAAAATACACAAGCACACTTTTGCACTTAGCAGAAAAATAAATAGTCAGGAGAGACAAAGTGCTTACAGAGCGTGCATTTTTAATCTCCACACATATACTTACCAGGGCATACTTTGTGCCTGCTTCGATACAGAAACAAAATGCACAGGTATCCTGTACCCACATTGTGCATGATGACTGGATTTTCAAAGGCAAGCTTTGCAGGATACTACCCATGAGTCTGCAAGCCCCTTGTCAGGGGTCATTATTGTGTCCTAACTCTTTGGATGTTTTGTTTTCCAATGTGCCACAGCCAGACTTGCCGTAGAAAACTTTGATGTAAAAATGAGCATATATGCACGCAAGTAGCATCTACTCATGTAGGTACAATAAAGGCATATTTTTACTTTCATGTGCACATAAATGCGTGTATAAAGGAAGTGGTCCAGGGGCATTTTAGGGCTGGGCCAACATTTATGTTTGTAAGTTGCTATTTTAAAGACAGTTACGCATGTAGATTTGCTAACTTATTCATGTAATTTTACACCAGCTAATTATCTTACATTAAGTGATATTCAATGTTTTTATTTTATACTATTGGCTGAGTGGGGGGCACTGGGTTAACTGGGGGAAATTCAGGTTGAAGGACCAGGTGGATCCCCATGACGAACTGGTGGAGTAATTTGTAAAGCTGTTAAGGTCAATTACATGCACATGTTTAAAAATATACTGACTTAAGCGTGTGGGATTTATCTAAGTCCTACTCTATTTTCACATGTAAAATATACACATGTAAATTTTTAAAATAGGTAGGAAAAATACATCTGCTCAATTCATTGAAATATTCACTTTCAATCACTGCATGTATTCACAGGTATGGATGCATGCACAAGTGTTTTATGGGATATAGATATGTATGTATTATGATACTTGTGTATGTGACATCGCTAGTATAAATATTATTGTAAATTACACGTGGCCATATACACATGTATAATGCTACTGCATGTAGATGTTAGAAAGTTATCATCTATGCTTTTAACACATCAAGTAAATTTTAAATAGCCAGCATGTGAAAAAACCATGAGATACGTGCGGTACACACAGAAGAGTTGGCTATGTAAAAAGGGCAGGCTGGGGGAGGCCCAGGGGTGGGGTCTGGGTGGGGCAGGGGCAGGGTGGGGGCTTGTCAGGACAGCGCCATTAGACTTTGTCCCAGTGAAGTGCGTGCCGGCAGCTGCTCGGCGCACGGAACTTACTTCTGCTCCTTAGAGCAGGTAAGTTCACAAACAAAAAAAATTTAGTAGAGTTAAGGTGGGTTTACAGGTCGGGGAGGAGAGGGGAAAAGGGAGGCAGGATAGGTAGAAAGTTAGGGAACTGGACAAAGGCATGATTGCATCGCCACATGTTTTTTACGAAATCTCCCCTTGTGCGCAAATCGGCAGCTGGCACATGCATGCACGGATATAAAATAGGGTGTGCATGTGCGCTCGGGCAGCTGATTTTATAAAATACGTGCGCCAATGCCTGTGCACCGCATTGAAAATGTACCCCCATGTGAGAGCTTCAGCATGAAGAGGAGGAGACATGATAGAGACATTCAAATATCTCAAAGGTTCCCATGTGCAGCAGGTCAGCCTTTTTCGATGGCAAGGAGGCACTAGAATGAGGGGTCATAAGATGAGGTTGAAAGGGGGTAGACTCAGGAGTAATCTTAGAGAATATTTCTTTACAGAGAGGGTGATGGATGTGTGGAATAAAAACAGTATGGGCCAGATTTTAAGACGTACGCGCGGGCATAGATTTGTGTGCACAACCCGGCGCGCATAAATCTACACTCAATTTTATAACATGCACGTGCAGCTGCACGCATGTTATAAAATCTGGGGTTGGCACGTGCACCTTGCGCGTGCTGAGCCCTAGGGGAGCCCTGATGGCTTTCCCCGTTCCCTCTGGGCCATCTATTGTTCCTACCATGTGACAGAGGCCGACCAATGGCACAGATAGCCCCTGTCACACGGTAAGGGCAAAGGGCCATCGGCGCCATTTTGATTAGTGGCAGCTGACAGCCTGAGAGGGGGAGATTGCTTCCAGGACCCCTGCTGGACCTCCAGGAAAGTTCAACAAGTTTTTTTTGGGGGGGAGTTGGGAGGCTGGGGGGTTGCAATTAATTAAATTTGAAGGGTTGGAGTGGGTTTAGGGTTTGTTTTTTTTTAATGTGCCCTTTCTCCCCCCCCAAAAAATGATAAGAAAACCACACAAAATTTTGTGGGTTTTCTTATCGTTTTGTCTCCCCCCTGAAACGCGACAAAATAGGAAATATTGTTTCTATTTCCTTTTTTGTTGCAAATGAATGCACATCCCTATTAGGTTCTTTCTTAGGAGTTACCACCCAGAAAAGAGATCTAGGTGTAATAGTGGATAATACATTGAAATAGTTGGCCGAGTCTACTTTGGCGATCAAAAAAGTAAACAGAATGTTAGGAATTTTTAGGAAGGGAATGGAAAATTAAATGGAGGATATCATAATGCCCCTGTATCGCTCCATGGTGAGACTACACCTTGAATACTGTATGCCATTCTAGACACTGCATCTCAAAAAGGTTATAGCTGCACTGGAGAAAGTGCAGAGAAGGGTGACCAAAATAATATCACTGGCAACAATGAAAGTGTTACTGACCTAAAAAGGTCCTTCTCTGTAGTATTTTGATGTGCTGAACACGAATATGACCATGAAAAGTTTTTATTGGCTCTCATTTTGAAAATATTTAATATAGTTCACTTTCTATGTTTAGTCATGTAAATTTATCCAGTAGGACTGTAAATAAGCCTAGAATGATGTAATATTGCATCATATTGCATAATACCATCATGCACATATCATCCAGAGTTTATTACATCATTTTCTGATGCAATGCAGTTCTACTGCCATGCTGCTGCTGAGTAAGCTGACGTCAGCAGTGTACTATATGAAGCCCAGTCAGAAAGGGTGAGCATTTGAAATATTCATGCTGGCTGACTACTGCTGGACACTCCGTAGAGATGCTCCCAAACAGGTGTACAAGAGACAAGCAAAGAAATCTAAGACGTAGTCTATGACTTCATTTTTCAAACGGTATTAACCGTAGGTCTCATACTATTGGCATACAATTCAAGATGTAATTATATTATTGCATATTACAAAAAAAACTAGAGCCAATTTTACATTTTCACAGTCACATTCATGTTTAGCACATGGAAATGTATAAGAATTGACTAATTTCATTTCCGTAACATGACTTTTATGAAAATGTGTTGCCCAGTGTATGGGGCAAGGAATGGCTGCCCTATGAGGAAAGGCTAAAAAAGTTAGGGATGTTCAATTTGGAGAAGAGATGACAGGTGGGATATGATAGAAGTCTACAAAGTCATGAAAGGACTTGATCAAGTTAATGTAAATTGGTTATTTACTCTCTCAGATAATAGAAGGACCAGGGGGCACTCCATGAAGTTAGCAAGTAGCTCATTTAAAACAAATCAAAGAAAATTCTTTTTTACTCAGCGTATAGTTAAACTCTGGAATTCATTGCCAGGGTATGTGGTTTCAGCAGTTAATGTTACTGAGTTTAAAAAAGGTTTGAATAGGTTCCTAGAGGTTAAATCCATTAACTGCTATGACGGTTATTAATAAGCAATAGTAGTTTGAGTACTTGTCAGGTACATGTGACTTGGATTGGTCACTGTTGAAAACAGGATAATGGGTTTGATGGACCCTTGGTCTGACCCAGAATGGCATTTCTTATTTTCTTATGTTCTTTTTCAGTTAGCTATTATCGCTGCCAAAAGCAAAGTTGCTTACCATAGGTGTTTCCAGAAGACAGGAGACCACTAGTCACAGAAGTGGATCATGTGACTGCGATTTGCAGCATATAGATCTTTCATACAGGGCTTTCTAAAAAGACTCATAAGTATTTTCTGCTAGTGTACAAGAGTAACATACAGCTGTGGCCCTTGCATGAATCTTTACTATTAAGCGGATATTCAAAGATGAACATTTAAGTAAATTAGTCAGATATGGTTTATCTGGCTAACTTACAAAAGATGTCCAGTAGCCCAGCTATGCTGCTGAATATTCCCAAAAAAATCATTAGTTAGCTAGATAAGTGTTATCTGGCTAACAGACTTACTATAGAGCAGGTCTAACTTATCCAGGTAACTCAGTTGGATAAGTCCACATATCAGCACTTATCCTGCTAAGTTATCCAGATAAGTAATTCTTTCTGAAACACCCATTTTCCATCCACCACTTAACCGGATAAGTACTTACTTATCCTGCTAAGCGGTGCTGAATATCCACCTCTATATGTTTAGTACAGCAATGATTCAAGGGAGAAAAATAACGCAAAGGGGAAGTAGGTGAGATTTGTATGACTAACGATGTACTGTCTTCAGACAACACCTGTTACATGAAAGTAATTGTACTATCTTTGATGGCAAGCTGATCAGCAGCCACTTCCTTGTGGAAACCCATTTTCTCTTTTCTCTTTATTTTTCTTAAAAAAAAAATAAAAAATCCAGAAGCAATAGAGATGGTAATCTAAAACCATAAAAGGGCCAGCGAAGGAGATATTGAGCTCTATGTTTCAAAAAAATATGGAAGACAATCTACTTCCAACATCCTGGAGGCTTTCACAGGATTCATTACATATTAGGCATATACATTCATTTGAAATAAATGAAAAAATACAACAAATGAGAATATTTTTGTTTTATTTGTGGCCTGCAGAAATGAATGGAGTGTGGCCACAAATATAAATGAAAATTTTTGTTTCATTTGTTTGTGGTAGGACCTTTCCAGTCATCACTAAATGCCTTTAATGTCCATTCCAGTTAGTTAACGCTGTAGAGCTTTCCATCCCCCTCACCCTCCTCACATCTAGGAGAGCTGGAATTGGTTGCTCTTTGCTTTATAACCCAGCCATTTTGTAGTTTAAGGTTGGCTAGAGTAAGTTCAGTGCAGATACCAAGCAGTAAAGATGTATGCTTTTCCTTCCCTGGTGAGACCTCATCAGGTTTTTGCTTTTTGAGGGGAATCTCCTCTGTGCACATCCTGCCAGAGTGTTTCTAGACATTTAGATACAGTAAGGACTAGGGATGTGAATCGTTTTTCTAACGAATTGAAATATCATACGATATTTCTAAGGTGAACTCAGTTTTTAAAGTTTATTGAGTGTGTATGAAAGACACTCAGTCATTAATAGAGAAGAGGAGAGAAAGGTAGTTGGCAGTAGGGGTGTGCATTCGTTCCTTATGAATTGGGAATCCGCAATGTAGAGGGCCATATTTGTTGTATTCGTGGGGAAGCGAAACGTATAGCGATTCTCCACGAATACAATGAATCTTTGCCAAATTATTCGGCCGCCTAAAGGAACCAATTTAAACAAATCCCCCACCCTCCTTACCCCCCCAAGACTTACCAAAACTCCCTGGTGGTCCAGCGGGGGGTCCGGGAGCCATCTCCTGCACTCACACCCTCAGCTGCTGGTATTCAAAATGGCGTCGATAGCCTTTGGCCTACTATGTCACAGGGGCTACCAGTGCCATTGGTCAGCCCCTGTCATATGGCCATCAGCACCATCTTGTGCTTCTACCATGTAAAAGGGGCTGACCAATGGCACCGGTGGCCCCTATGACATAGTAAGGACAAAGGCTATCGGCGCCATTTTGAATATTGGCAGCCGACGGCTGTAGTGCAGGATGTCGCACCCGGACCCCCGCTGGACTTTTGGCAATTCTTGTGGGGGTCAGGAGGGTCCCCCAAGACTTGCCAAAAGTCCCTGGTGGTCCAACGGGGGTCCGGGAGCGATCTCCTGCACTCGGGCCATCGGCTGCCAGTAATCAAAATGGTGCCGATAGCCTTTGCCCTTACTATGTCACAGGGGCTATCGGCGCCATTTTGAATATCAGTAGCCGACAGCCCGAGTACAGGAGATTGCTCGAGGACCCCTGCTGGACCACCAGGGACTTTTGGCAAGTCATGGGGGGGGTCAGGAAGGTGGGGGTTTATTCATTAGTGATACGTTGTATTAGTGGGGATTCGCCATATGTTTCGTGACCCCCACGAATACAACGAATATGGCATATACATTGCGGATTGCCAATACATTGCAAACGAATGCACACCCCTAGAATATGATATGCACAGGTTATGATCTACGCATGGCCATATACCATGGCATGACCATATACCATGCCACTATGTATAGTGGTTTGAAGGTTACTCTCATAACAGCAAAAATACTGATAGCATTACTAGAATCTAACTTACCTGGTTGTTTAAAAATAAATCAATGCTTTTGGATTAGAAATAATTCATAGAAAAGAAAATAAACCTACCCAAAAACAATTTCTATAAATAAATGTATTTGAATGTATGCAGTTTTTCCCAACTGGTCAAGCAAATATAATTGAGAAGATGAGTGTAAATGATCAGTAGGACTAGGAGTAAAAGAGCACTGTAGTTTTAAAATGTATTTTTTGTAACTCTTAGGAAAGTAATTCTGAGCTCAAAATGTTTTGTCTCATTTGCTGTATATCATTAAAATGTTTAAAAAGATTGTGGGTGTTTATATACTGTATCTACTCTTGCCAGTGTATACTGCTTTCTAATTTTTTGGACCGACTGCTTCAATAATTGGCACATCCTACATGTGATGGCATGCATCCAGGATTCTCCTCTGTACTTACACATAACAGTATGAACAGTACTTCTGATGAAAATTTAGAAAACAAAATGTGCTGAAATGTATGAGCAGAACAGAAGATTTTATGTAGAGAGGATGGTCAGAGCAAGTAGGAATATAGAGGTCTGTAGCAGCAAAAGCAATAACAGGGATGGAAGATGTGAATTTAGAAAATGTGCATATGTAGGCCATGAATTTTAACTATTAAAGTTAGTAAAAGGGAAACATCTTTGTTTTTAAGCACCCTGACAGTAGAATATAGACATAATAAGGGTTTTAAAGATCTTTTTCCCATATGAACTTCATTCCTTGTTCTTAACTTTCTTTGCTGAAATGAATTTAAATAGATTTTATTGCAACTGAGATGCATGTATCAGCACTTTATGAAAACTGTTCTGCTCTGTTCAAATACCTCATGTTTTCCAAAGTGAAATTAGCACTTCTAAGATCTTCAACTCCCTTCCTTCCTTACTGATTGCTTAAAACTCATTATAAAGTATCACAGGTTTCATCAATACAAAGAACTAGATTGACTGACGTTCCTTTTACATCTTTCTGATACAGTACTGATAAACACAGCACAATGACCACTGGATCATTCCATTGTGGGTATTGGAGAAAAATGTGCAAGATACTTCTTAGCATGTTAGTGTTACTGCTACATAGCTGGTGCACAGAACTATTTGTTTTGATCCATTTACTGTATTTCAGGATCCTATTGACAAATATGTGTATTCTTTATCTAATATAGTAATAGGTGCCCAGTCTGTTTATGCATTTGTGATCTTTTTTATATCTTAGGGTACCATATAATAAGAAATACAAAATGAAAGTTAATATGGTACCAGTAAAAATGGACAGCAAAGCAAGAAGAAAGTAGTTGAGAGAGTCAAGTATTAGGATATATTTCTTCAAAGAGATGAGTTTTCAATTTGGACTAAAGTCTGCCAAAGATAACACCTCTTAGATACCTGGAGGGAGTTTATTCCAATGAAATGATGACAGAATATAAAACGCCTGGAAGTGAGAAGTAGCCTGGTTAGTATGTGGGATGTGAAGCATAGTGAGTGATTCATAGTGTAGATAGAGATAGAGAGACAGCAATATTTTTTAAAATTTAAATTCTACCTTTTTATAACACTTCAAAGTGTATTACATTCAGGTGCTGTTGGCATTTCTCTATCCCCAGAGGGCTTACAAGCCAGGGTTAAGGAACCTCTGGCTTATAGTGCAATCACATCCTGACCACCATAAGAACTCTGAGACTCAGTGTTCACAGAGGAAATTTAAAGAAACCCAGCAGAGGAAGGTTTATTTTAATGAAGACCAACCTTTCCACAAATTCTGCTGCCTGATGTGAATGATGTAGACTCATGAAGTCTCCTGCTATTGGGAATACTTGCTCACTAGGTACACTGGTTAGTGGGTAGTTAAGGAAATACTGGGCCACATTGGCCAGGTTTGGCCAGACTGTTGCCTTATGTGCCTAGTGAACTGTACTTGATGGGCCATGTTCTCAATGGGCTGTTCAAGGTAGCATATGGAATTTGTTCAGTGGTGTTCTGGTTTAACCAAAATAAACATATTATGCTTCCTGTGCTTGAGTGAGGATACAGACATCTGCTTCCAAATGCTGAAGTAATGGCCTGAATCAGGAGCACCTATTGTGCAGTGGCCATGCACAGGTGGTGGATAAAGGTGGGAAAGGAAGTGGTAGCTGACAGGGTAATCCTCACGCTGATAGAACAGTCAGAACTGCCTACTTTTTTCTCTTCTGCAACCTTAATGACCCTCTGCCTCTGGCGCTTCCATTCCTGCACTGTAGCTACTAGCATTTCCATGACAATGAGCTAGACAGTTGGATCAGAAGACAATAATCCTTTTTCCTGTGGGTGACACACCATGGATTCAAGGATCCACATGGGAGAGGGGTTTGACTCTATTTTCCAGTTGCTATTGTGGTCTGATGCTTTAAATGATTGCATAATTGTCATAAAGAATAGGCAAATTAAGAGTCTTACAGATCAAACTCACATACTGTAAATCCTCTTCTTTTTTTTAATCTCCTGGTGCATCAACATAAGAACATAAGAACATAAGAAATAGCCATGCTGGGTCAGACCAAGGGTCCATCAAGCCTAGCATCCTGTTTCCAACAGAGGCCAAACCAGGCCACAAGAACCTGGTAATTACCAAAACACTAAGAAGATCCCATGCTACTGATGCAATTAATAGCAGTGGCTATTCCCTAATTAAACTTGATTAATAGCCATTAATGTACTTCTCCAAGAACTTATCCAAACCTTTTTTGAACCCAGCTATACTAACTACACTAACTACATCCTCTGGCAACAAATTTCCGAGCTTTATTGTGCGTTGAGTGAAAAATAATTTTCTCCGATTAGTCTTAAATGTGCTACTTGCTAACTTCATGGAATGCCCCTTAGTCCTTCTATTATTGGAAAGTGTAAATAACCAATTCAAATCTACTCGTTCAAGACCTCTCATGATCATAAAGACCTCTATCAAACCCCCCCCCCCCCCCTCAGCCATCTCTTCTCCAAGCTGAACAGCCCTAACCTCTTCAGCCTTTCCTCATAGGGGAGCTGTTCTATCCCCTTTATCATTTTGGTTGCCCTTCTCTGTACCTTCTCCATCGCAACTATACTGTACACAGTATTCAAGATGCGATCTCACTATGGAGCGATGTAGAGGCATTATGACATTCTTTGTTTTATTAACCATTCCCTTCCTAATAATTCCTAACATTCTGTTTGCTTTTTTGACTGCTGCAGCACACTGAGCCGACGATTTTAAAGTATTATCCACTATGAATCCTAGATCTTTTTCCTGGGTGGTAGCTCCTAACATGGAACCTAATATCGTGTAACTACAGCAAGGGATATGTTTCCTTGCACTTGTCCACATTAAATTTCATCTGCCATTTGGATGCCCAATCTTCCAGTCTTGCAAGGTCCTCCTGTAATGTATCACAGTCTGCTTGTGATTTAACTACTCTGAATAATTTTGTATCATCCGCAAATTTGATAACCTTACTCATCGTATTCCTTTCCAGATCATTTATATATATTAGAGATGTGAATCGTGTGATCGATCGTCTTAACGATCGATTTCAGCTGGGAGGGGGAGGGAATCGGATCGTCGCCGTTTGGGTTTTTTTAAATATCATGAAAATTGTGAAAATCGAAAACCGGCACACTAAAACATCCCTAAAACCCACCCCGACCCTTTAAAATAAATCCCCCACCCTCCCGAACCCCCCAAAAATACCTTAAATTACCTGGGGTCCAGAGGAAGGGTCCCGCTGTGATCTTCCACTCTCGGACCTCCGGTGCTTGTAGAAATGGCGCCGGCGCTACCTTTGGTTTTTCCGTACGGAAAAACGATTCGCGGCAGGAGATCGCTCCCGGACCCCCGCTGGACCCCCAGGGACTTTTGGCCAGCTTGGGGGGGCCTCCTGACCCCCACAAGACTTGCCAAAAGTCCAGCGGGGGTCCAGAACAACCTCCTGCAGTCGAATCGTGTTGTCTACGGCCGGCGCCATTTTGCGCCGCAATTTTGCGCAAAATGGCGCCGGCCGTAGACAACACGATTCGACTGCAGGAGGTCATTCCGGACCCCCGCTGGACTTTTGGCAAGTCTTGTAGGGATTTCTACCCATATAGATTCTACTGAGCATTTAGTCTCTTGTTTGATCTTCATCCTGTTGGTCTCTTTACCTTCCCGGACATAAAGTGTCACACCCCCACCAAGTTGATCCTCCCTATCATTGCGATATAATTTGTACCCTGATATAGCACTGTCCCATTGGTTTTCCTCCTTCCACCAAGTCTCTGTGATGCCAATTATGTCAATCTCATCATTTGCTGCTATACACTCTAACTCTCCCATCTTACTTATTAGACTTCAGGCATTGGCATACAGACATTTCAAATGGTGTTTTTTTGTTTGCATTAACAACCTGCTTTTCAGTTGTTAGGGATAATTTGGAAATCATTAGCTGCGGTGATTTTTTACATATAGGCACATGGACTATGTTTGCTTTTAATGGAACCTCTCTGTTGGGATGCCCTAACTCTCCTGTTTCATTAGTATCCTTCAAGGATACATTTCTCCGAACCATGCACTGCTGTGCTGAGTGACTGTTGGCTTTCCCCCTTGTTCTAATTTAAAAGCTGCTCTATCTCCTTTTTGAAAGTTAGTGACAGCAGCTTGGTTCCACTCTAGTTAAGGTGGAGCCCATCCTTTCGGAAAAGTTTCCCCAGTTCCTTACAAAGCTGAATCCCTCTTCCCTGCACCATCGTCTCATCCATGCATTGAAACTCTGGAGCTCTGCCTGTCTCTGGGGACATGCACATGGAACAGGAAGCATTTCAGAGAATGCTACCCTGGAGGTTCTGGATTTCAGCTTCCTACCTAAAATCCTAAATTTGGCTTCCAGAACCGCTCTCCCACATTTTACTATGTTATTGGTGCCCACATGTACCACGACAGCCAGCTCCTCCCCAGCACTGTCTATAATCCTGTTGAGGTGACGTGTGAGGTCTGCCACCTTCGCACCAGGCAGACAAGTTACCAGGCGGTCCTCATGTCCACCAGCCACCCTGCTATCTACATTTCTAATAATTGAATCACCAACTATGATGGCCGGCCTAACCCTTCCCTCCTGGGCAGAAGCCCTGGGAGGCATATCCTCAGTGAGAGAGGACAATACATCACCTGAAGAGCAGATCCTTGCTACAGGATCACTTCCAGCTACACCAGGGTGATGTTCTCCTACTGGAAGACCTTTCTGATCCAAGGCAGCACTGGGGCTGCCAGACTGGATTTGGAACTTGGCTACTATGTCCCTGAAGGTCTCATCAATGTACCTCTCTGTCTGCCTCAGCTCCTCCAAGTCTGCTACTCTAGCGTCCAGAGATCAGACTCATTCCCTGAGAGCCAGGAGCTCTTTGCACCAAGTGCACACCTACAGTCTCTCACCGACGGGTAACAAATCATACATGTGACACTCAATGCAATGGACTGAACATTCTTTCCCAAAGTGAGATTGGAAGTTAGTGTGGTACAGAGTGGATCCTTGGGCCAGTGTGAGGAGAACGAACTGCAAGATAATGCTCTCCCATGTGTCAGGCTGCTGGCCAATGGCACAGCTAGAGTAGTCAGAGTCCAAGCTGGTATCATGGTAGGCAACAGGCAAAGACATAGTCAGTGTCCAGTCTGATTTCAAAGCAGGCAGCAGGCAAAGGCATATTTAGAGTCCAGGCAAGGACTGAGACAGGCAGAAGGTAAGGTGCGGTCATTGTCCAATCTGAGGTCAAGGAAAGCAGCAAGCAAGGCATAACTGAAGTCCAGGCAAGGGTCATAGCAGGCAAGGTGAGGCCAATGTCTGGTCCAAGGTCAGCAATTAAAGAACAAAATCAAGGAGGCAAAGACCTGGGAGACATGGGCTGGAGGGCAGCCCTGGATGGGAAGACTGGCATAAGACAAGGCAGGAATGAGGCAGGAGGACTGGAACACAACAAGGCAGGAACTAGACATAAACATGAAGCAACTAGCACTGCAGGCAGGAGCATGGCAGAAGACCTGTTGCTGAGGCACTGAGTTACTGTTCTGAGCTTCCATTTATACTAGAGCAGAAATGACATCATCAGTCAGTGCCCCCAGGAAGTGCTGGCTACCTGGTCTATAAAAGGGCTTCTGGAAGTGCAGGTGGTTCTAACCAGACCCTAGGATGCAGCATGCTGTGGGAAGCCATACTGGGAGTTTCTGGAGGTAATGATTTACGCACGTAGGGCTTTGAAAATCTGCCCCGTCTTGTCCTGATTTTCTAAATCTTTAATAGAAGTGAATAAGTCTCTTGGCCTAAAATATTGGCCCACTGGCATATTATCCTACAAGAGTACCGGTTGTAGCCTTTAGGTAAATTAAGTTTATCTGCAAAAAAAATAAAGCTGGGGTGGGGGGTTGGGGGATTAAATCAGGAATTTGAGGATTCGGTGAAAGTAAATGTGAAATTGGGGAAGAGGTGAGCATCCCAGGCCAAAAGCCAGTTTCCAATCTAGGCTGAAGCCCCGACATCATAACACAACCTCTGAGCCAGGCTTTGGTATCGGCCTGGACCTGGGCCAAGCCCCAGACATCAGGACTTGGTGTTGCAGTCCCGGGCCGTGCCCCGGTCCCACCACCTACCTCGGAGACGACCCAGGCCGTTTCAGGGTCTCCACAGGCTCGCAGGCCTTCCAGCGTGTCTCTCCCTCCTTTGGAGAGATGCCGACGATCCAGCACGGCTGGCCCCTCCCCCTAGATGCGCGCGCGCGAGGAGGGGTCCCATTTAAAGGGGCCAGCGCGGGAAAACCTCAGTCCTGCCTTGGATGATGTCAGACGCCTTCAGGGTATTTAAACCCTGCATCTGGACTCCCCCAGGGCCTTGCAATGAGGTTCCTCAGTTTGTCTGAGTCTCTAGTTGCTGCTGTAGTCCCTGGATTGCTTCTTCTATCTTCTGGATTCCGACCCGGCTTGTATCCTGACTTGTCTTCTAGAGATGTGAATTGTGTCCTCGATCGTCTTAACGATCGATTTCGGCTGGGAGGGGGTGGGAATCGTATTGTTGCCGTTTGGGTTTTAAAAATATCGTGAAAAATCGTTAAAATCGTGAGCCAACCCCCTAAAACCCACCCCCGACCCTTTAAATTAAATCCCCCACCCTCCCGAATCGACTGCAGGACGTCATTCAGCGGCGGTCCGGAACCCCCGCTGAACGACCTCCTGCAGTCGATCTCCTGCCGGCGCCATTTTCCGTACGGAAAACGATTCGCGGCAAGAAATCGCTTCCTGAACCCCGCTAGACTCCCAGAAACTTTTGGCCAGCTTAGGGGGGCCTCCTGACCCCCACAAGACTTGCCAAAAGTCCAGCGGGGGTCCGGAACGACCTCCTGCGTCGAATCGTTTTTGTCTATGGCCGCCGCCATTTTGCGGCGGCCATTTTGCAAAATGGCGCCGGCTGAAGACAAAAGGATTCAATTGAGGGGGCCGTTCCGGACCGCCGCCGTTCTGGACCACCGCTGGATCCCCAGGTAATTTAAAGCATTTGGGGGGGGGTTCAGGAGGGTGGGGGATTTAATTTAAAGGGTCGGGGGTGGGTTTTAGGGGGTTTTAGTGTGCCGGTTTTCCTGCCCTCCCCCTTCCCCCGATTTACGATTTTTTAACGATAAATCGGGGGAATTGGTATTGTATCGTGGCCCTAACGATTTTTGACGATTTAAAATATATCGGACGATATTTTAAATCGTCAAAAAACGATTCACATCCCTATTGTCTTCAGCTTCCGCCCTTGGTTTTGGTATTGACATCTGACTTCTGGCTTCTGACTCGGCTCCGTCCCACGACTTCGTCTCCAGCTTCCGTTCCTAGCTTGGTATTGTCTTCTGACCTCTGGCTCCCGACCCGGCTCTGTCCCACGACTCCGTCTTCTGCTTTCATCCCTGGCTTTGGTTTGGATCTCTGACTTCTGGCTTCTGACCCGGCTTCGCTCTTGGACTCCGACTTCGGCTTCTTCATCACCTAAGGTATCCGGTACTTGCTGGCCCAGAGGATTCTCATAAGTCCCAGCGGCTTGGGCTCTCACGGGCTCCTCCCAGGGGAGCCACGGGCTTCCGAGGGTGAAGACTCTCCAGCTACCTGGGCCCAGCCATCCTTCGTCCATCTCTTCAGCCGCAGCCCGGATCCTTGGTCGCATAGGATCCCACCTAAGTCCAAGAGGTCCGGGTCCCTACGGGCTCCTCCTGGGGGGACCTCAGACTTCCAGTGGTGAAGCCTCATCCGAGCCTCTTCTGTGCCGCCTCCTGGCTGTGACGCTTGCTGTGGTCCTCCACAGCATACCATCCACTGTCTCAGCCGGCCCAAGGGTCCATGACCGTAACACTTGGCTTCCAGATTAGGCCCCATCATCAGGCCTAGGCCCAGACATTGGTCTAGGCTGAGGCCCTGGCTTTGAGACTGGGCATGGTCATAATGTTGGATCCTCAATAGATTTAGGTAAGTGGGGGTTGGGGAATTTTCCACTCCCAGCAAAATTTTTCGGACCTGGGCCTTTGTTCTGGTCACAGCTGAGGCCTTGGTGGCAGGCCCAGGCCCAGGATAAGACCCTGACTTTGCACTCAGGCACAGGACTCAGCCTTACATTGGGTCCTGGCCTATGAATAAGTGAGGACCTGGCCTTCAACCTAGCCCTAACGGGTTTCTTTTTTTTATTATTTTCAAAATGAAACAAAATTCCATCAAAATTTTGCCTAAATTTAAATAATATATTTTTGAAAATGAACCAAAACAAAATATGAAATTTCATTGTCAATTCCTGTTTTGTTTATCCCAAATGCTCATCCCTAAAACAGACTGCTGGGGTCCACTGTGAGAAATTGCTATCAAGAGAGACCTTTGAAATACTGTGGACCTTATGCTGAAAACATCATCACAGTATGCAACAGTGACAAAAAAAAGCTAACCACATGTTAAGGATAATTTGGAAAGGCATTTATGACAAGTCTAAAGATATTCTAATGCCTCTATGTAGAACTCTGTTGTGATCACAGTAAGTGTACTAGTGAAAATCTGGTCACCCCATCTCAAAAAGGATGTGGCAAAGCTTGAGAAAGTACAGAGAAGGGCAAGCAGAATAGAGAGAGTATTGGTGCTTTTTATATACAAAAAAAGGCTGAAAATGTGGGGCTCTTTAGCTTGGAAAATAGAAGACTGAGGCAAGACATGGCAGAAGTCTAAAAGATCATGAGTAGAAAGGAATAAACCACAAGCAAGCAGTTGTCCAAAAATACTGGGACTACAGAGCATCCAATAAAACTATATGTTAGCAGTTTCGAGACAAACGAGAAAATTTTTCTTTAGACAGCAAGTAGTTTATTTATTTTGTTTATTAAAAATGTTTTATTATTTGCACTATCCAATAATCAAGGTGATTTATAAAAATGCATACTTATCATAAATCAGGGTAGGGGAAGCCCCCATCGTCACCGCTTTCCCCAAGGCAAGTGGTAATTGTGCCGGCTATCTCATCGGAAGGGGACTCCTTCTCCATCAAAAGGCCCTGCCGTACGGCACACCACCACCAGTGCACTGAAGCCGCATTCTTAAGGGACACATCCCTTAGAGAAAATTGGTGTTCCCATAAGTTTTCTTTCTTAAAGAATGGGGAAAAAGAGGGGAGGACATTTTCAAGCTCTCTTCATTGACTCTTCATTGCCCACTCTTTCTTCTCATCCCACTCTGGAGATGTTCAGTTTTCAGCGGCAAAATACTCTTGTGTTTCATGAGCTTGGAGATTCTTTCTCTGCTCCTCTCAATCCATCTGAGCTGTCAAGACAAGAAGGCCCATCCCTGATTCAGCCATTGGACATATCACTTCCTGGATCAGCCTGTTTCTGCTCCAGTGGGAAGAATTCCAGGAAAAGAATAGGTATTCTCCTGATCTTGTTCACCTTTAACATCATATGTGGACAGTAGGGATGTGAATCGTTTTTCAACGATTAAAATTATCGTCCGATAATGTTTATATCGTCTTAAATCGTTATAGAACACGATACAATAGAAATTCTAACGATTTATCGTTAAAAATCGTTAAATCGTGTTAGTGCGCACTAACTCGAGTTAGTGTGCACTAACTCCCCGTTAGTGCGCACTAACTCGATTTAGTGCGCACTAACTGAAAATGATACAAATAAACACTTTCCAGGTCACTGAAGGTCAGTTAGGAATGAATATGTGTTCCTATTGGCTGGCTGCCCTCTTATCTATTGATGTTACCAAGGTTACCACTGAGGTGATGGTTGGGGGGATGGGAAATGGAACTGGAAACTAACGAACACCAACAGAAAATGAAACAAAGTGTTCACACTTCCCAGGTCAGTAAAGGTCACTTAGGAATGAATATGTATGTATGTATTCCTATTGGCTGGCTGTGCTCTTATCTATTGATGTTACCAATATGGTTGGGGGGATGTGAAATGGAAACAGTTGGAAGCTTGACAAAAAAAGTAATGTAATGATCAGCACTCACGTGACTAGAACTTGTTTGTTTATTATTTTTGTTAGCAGGCACCTGAAATGCTAGTGCATGTTGAATTTGCCAATCACTGTGCATTTTAGAAAGGTGGTCCTGGCTGGAACTGTACACAGTTCAAATATATGTAATTGATTGTTGGTAAGTGTATTTTTTAAGTAGCCACACTGGCACCAGTATGTTTACTTTTCCTCCTACTTAACTCACTAGCTCAGCTTTGTAAGAAGGGCTTCTCTGCTTGTGTGTTGTTTTGTTTGGTGTGAGGAGAGCAGAAACATCAGATCTTTATTCAATCTACTACAGTCATCTCTTACAGTGCCCTATCCCTATTAATACCAGGAGTGTTGTGATCTTCCTGCACACAGTGCCCTAACCCTGATACCAGTCTGAGACAGCTCCCTCCCTGCATTACTAGTGAGAGGCTGGCTTCACAGACAGGGGGGAGCTGCCTGACCCTCACTCCTGACTTCCCCCATGTCCCAGCTAGTGAATGGTGTGTGGGTGAGGGGGGGGGGGGGAGGATGGTGAAGTCTGAGACAGCTCCCTCCCTGCATTACTAGTGAGAGGCTGGCTTCACAGACAGGGGGGAGCTGCCTGACCCTCACTCCTGACTTCCCCCATGTCCCAGCTAGTGAATGGTGTGTGGGTGAGGGGGGGGGGGGGGAGGATGGTGAAGTCTGAGACAGCTCCCTCCCTGCATTACTAGTGAGAGGCTGGCTTCACAGACAGGGGGGAGCTGCCTGTCCCTCACTCCTGACTTCCCCCATGTCCCAGCTAGTGAATGGTGTGTGGGTGAGGGGGGGGGGTGGATGGTGAAGTCTGAGACAGCTCCCTCCCTGCATTACTAGTGAGAGGCTGGCTTCACAGACAGGGGGGAGCTGCCTGACCCTCACTCCTGACTTCCCCCATGTCCCAGCTAGTGAATGGTGTGTGGGTAAGGGGGGGGGGGGGAGGATGGTGAAGTCTGAGACAGCTCCCTCCCTGCATTACTAGTGAGAGGCTGGCTTCACAGACAGGGGGGAGCTGCCTGACCCTCACTCCTCCGGGGTATTGTGATCTTCCTGCACACAGTGCCCTATCCCTGATACCAGGGGTGTTGTGATCTTCCTGCATGCAGTGCCCTATCCCTATTAATACCAGGAGTGTTGTGATCTTCCTGCATGCAGTGCCCTATCCCTATTAATACCAGGAGTGTTGTGATCTTCCTGCATGCAGTGCCCTATCCCTGATATCGGGATGTGTGCAAGAAGATCACAACACCCCCGGTATCAGGAATAGGGCACTGTGTGCAGGAAGATCACAACACCCCCAGTATCAGGAATAGGGCACTGTGTGCAGGAAGATCACAACACCCCTGGTATTAGGGATAGGGCACTGTGTGCAGGAAGATCACAACACTCCTGGTATTAATAGGGATAGGGCACTGTGTGCAGGAAGATCACAATACCCCTGGTATCAGGGTTAGGGCACAAGTTCTAGTCACATTGACTGATCACATTACTTGTTTTGTCAAGCTACCAACTGTTTCCATTTCCCATCCCCCATATACTGTCAGTAGGAAACTTGGTAACATGAATAAATAAGAGGGCAGCCAATAGGAATACATATTCATTCCTAAACTGACCTTAACTGACCTGAAAAGTGTCAAATTGTATCATTTTCAGTTAGTGCGCACTAACTCCCAGTTAGTGCGCACTAATCGGAAAAAACGATTTTTAACGATTTTTTAACTAAAAAATCGTGCCTAAGACGATTTTCTTGCCCTGCCACACGATTTCTATCGTTAAGACGATATGGAAAACGATTCACATCCCTAGTGGACAGTGTTCCATCTTCTGCTGTAATGTTGGCTATGGTTTGGTCAGCAATTATTCGTCTTGAAAATTAATTGTCTTCATGTATAGATTCTGCACTTACATCCCTTCAAATTGTCCTCCCTATATGTCTACATAAATGGCAGAACATTCTGTGACACTGAAATAACATTTTTAAAAAATGAGATTTCTGCTCAGTGCTCCACTATGCATGAATGTCAGATATCTTTGATTAATGAAAATAAGATTCTTTCCAAAGAACTGAAGGATTGAGCAATCTTGATAGAAATTTTAATTTGAGATTTTTAAATTTTTGAAACTGCTCCTTAATTTCACCCTTAGAGATGTTACATAATATTATTTAGAATTGTTGAATATTTCTAAGGCACATATGCAAGTTTTTTCTAAAGTGTACTATTTAACTTTTCCCACTGTCAAAATGGTTTCTCCAAATTTACGTAGAACTGAACCATTGATTAAGAGTTTAAGTATTTCAGAAATACTAGAACAATCCCAATATGAAATTAATGATAGAGCTTCTTTGCTAGTAATATTTAAATCTGAAAATGATAAACATAAGATGTTGAGATTTTTTTTTAGGCTCAAAGATATGTATTTCTTCGGGCATAAAATTTTAATTTTTCTAGATGTTTAAGAGAGACCCAAATTAAACATAAGTTTTCTTTTCAAGAAATTTCCCTGTACATGCTTAATTAAATTAAAAAGGAAATTATGTATTTTATGATCCTGTGTGACCAGAAGGTGGTTTACAAAATAGGGAAAAATCAACAGAATGCAACCTAACTTGTAACAATAATTGTGGTCTGTATTATTTAACTTCCACTAGTTTCTTTTCTTTTTTTCATCTTAATCTCCCCTTGATGTGGATTACAAAATACAACTAACAGGGTCATTTATCAAATTGCTATAAGGCATTTTCGCATGCGTTAAGCCCCTTTAATGCATGTGAAAATGCCTTAATGCCTGTGAAAGCACCATAACATATGGTGTGATGCAAATAAGAAAAAAGGGAGGAGTTTGGGTTAACAATTTTGTATTTTAACTACACCTTTTTCATTAGTGGTAAGGAGCCAGCCTAGGGGAGAGAGAGAACAAGCCTAGCAATAATATGCACATCCTAGCTAAGTATTTAAAGCTCTATATGAGTCCCACCTAGTAACTCGAGGTGAGGTTTAGGTATTAGTGTAGGGGTTAGGGGCCACTTTGACATTCAAAATGAGACGTACGAATAGAACAGTGCTCCCTTGTGATGGTATCATCAAGCTAGGCTGAGAGAACATTGCACAAATCTCATCTTTGGGTGAGTTTCCTCACTCCAAAGGTCATCAAATCTTCACAAGAGAGCACTGTTCTATTCGTACATCTCATTTTGAATGTCAAAGAGGCCCCTAACCCCTACACTAATACCTAAACCTCACCTCGAGTTACTAGGTGGGCCTCATATAGAGCTTTAAATACCTACCTGGGATGAGTATATTATTGCTAGGTGTGCTCTCTCTCTCTCTCTCTCTCTCTCTCTCTCTCTCTCTCTCTCCCCCCCCCCCCCCCCAGAGGTTGTATGTAGAAAATACAACAAATCTGACACTTATCACATAGTGCAAAATAGTTATTACAGTTTGCAGTAACTTAGCACTTCATATATGTATTAGCACAAATTGTGATAAACTGCCTATTACCATAAAACACACCCCTTTTCCTATCGCATGCAATATTTATTGCATTTTGATAAATCCAGGCCTAAGTGTCCTATTGTCATCATTGAACCTTTATGATATATGTTTCTGAACAAAGTTTAAATTTTGATATGAATTTATAAATCTATAAATAAATTTAAAAAAATAATCATAAAACAAATATAAAATTATGATAAGAACTTTTAATCTATCTTTATATGATCAGCAAACCCATTTCCATCTACTTTCCTTGGGCTGAGTAAAAAATAATCCCTCGGTGTATAATTTGATTCAATAGCAATCTTATTCATCCCAAGCATAGATGTCCTGTTACACAAATTATTTAATACTCATATTTACTATGTATCCAGATGTCACAAATAGAGGTGCAAAAGTAAGCTAATTGCTCACATTTACTGTTGATATTCTATGATCCTAGTTAAACTTTGCAGACTGTGGGTGGCAGATATATTCACAGTAAGCAATATTACAGAGTTCAAGAAGGGTCCAGAGATGTCCCTAGAAGACAAAGACATAAACAGACATTAGTAAATAAGTGGGAGACAGATTTTTGCACAATTATGAGAGTAACTTTCAAAAGCATTTATTTGCATAAATAGGCTTTTCGAGAACTACCTCAGGGGTATATGAGGAAAAGTACAATTAGAAGTGAATTTACACATTATTTTACTGTATTGTAATTCCAGGGGCAGAGTCGGGCAGAGAAGCCATTTATGAACATAATTTTTATATATGATAGTATATGTGTAAATGAACACATACACATTTACACCTGTTGCCAAGCAGGCATAAATATGTTCACATATGTCAGACAGGGCTACATGCATACCCGCTACTTTTCAAAGTGGACTTATGCATGTAAGTCAGTTTTGAAAACTGGGGCTAAAGTCTGTAGTACTTTCTATTCTCAGCCTTCATCCCTACCCAGGCTCTTTTAAAATTACCCTCCCTATATGTACAGGGAGTACTTAGAATTTAGATGAACTTTGGTTTGGGTCTGTGAGATATTACTAATAACTCTGGGGCCACTGTTGGAAAAGAATGCCAGGGTAGATGGACCATTGGTCCAACCCATATTTTTCTTCCATTTGATGGGCCCCTCCCAGTGTGACCAGAAAATAATCCATTTGTACATGTGAGTTATGCGTTATATTCCTACCTTGACTTTGTTTGTTCAATAATAACAGTTGATTGGATTTATGTAGTCACAATAATGACTGTTATTGGGGTTTTTTGGAACAAATACCAAGAAATGCTTTAAATTAACTTTCAAAAGTGATAAAAGTGCATCGATTCTCCTGTTCATGGGTCCCACAAAGAACACAAATTAAAAAACATTCTAGCATTTTGGCATTTCTCCTGGTTTATAGGAGAATACTCGCCAAATGCTTTAAAATATTTCACAATAAAATAAATAAAAAAATAAAAACTGCATGGTGATAGGATAATATCATTTAAGAAAATCACCTGCATCTAGCTTTGCTGCTTTAAGTGCTATTTCATCAGAAGGTATACACTTGGCTAGTTCAAATCTTTACAAGAGTCATAATACTTTTTCAGGCATATTCATAGAAGATCATTAAACTTACCTGCTAACATGAATCTTAAATGATGATTTTAAGACATTTCATTTGGGCCATTTGTTTTCATTAAAGTCAATGGGGGAAGCAATGTATTCTATTTTTTTTTCTAACTTTGGAGTTTTCCATCCATGTTTTATGAAACTTGCTGGCAGGCATCAGTAAAGAGGCAACACTGGCCTCAGGCATCATGAGAGGGGCATGAATAACCCATGGCATCAAAAGAGGAGAAAAGGGCACCAACAGTGGCATAAGTAGCCTAAGCTAGCATGGGAGAGGGCACAAAGACCCAAATAGTAGGGATGTGAATCGTTTTTTGACGATTTAAAACAATCGTCAGATATATTTTAAATCGTCAAAAATCGTTAGAGCCGCGATACAATAGCAATTCCCCCGATTTATCGTCAAAAAATCGTAAATCGGGGGAGGGCGGGAAAACCGGCTCACCAAAACAACCCTAAAACCCACCCCAACCCTTTAAAACAAATCCCCCACCCTCCCGAAACCCCCCCAAATGTTTTAAATTACCTGGGGTCCAGTGTGTGGGGGGGGGGGGGGGGTCCCGGCGCGATCTCCCGCTCTCGGGCCATGGCTGCATTAATAGAAATGGCGCCGGTGGCCCTTTGCCCTTACCATATGACAGGGCAAAGGTAGCGCCGGCGCCATTTTGGTTCCTGTCACCCGATGTCACGAGTGCAGGAGATCGCTCCCGGACCCCCGCTGGACCCCCAGGAACTTTTGGCCAGTTTGGGGGGGCCTCCTGACCCCCACAAGACTTGCCAAAAGTCCAGCGGGGGTCCAGGAGCGACCTCCTGCACTCGGGCCGTATTGCCAATATTCAAAATGGTTCCAAATGGTGCCGGCGCTACTTTTGCCCTCACTTTTATAAATTAGCGCAAGCGCGTACTTTTGTTCTCGCACCAGGTGCGAACAAGAGTACGCGGGATTTTAATAGATGTGCGCGCAAGGCTGCCCAAAATCGGCAGCCTGCACGCGCCGAACCACGCAGCCTGCCTCGGAGGGAACTTTCCTTCCACCACCCCCCCCCCACCCCCCGCACCTACCCTTCCCTTCCCCTACCTAAACCCCCCCCGGCCCTATCTAAACCCCCCCACCTTTGTCGGCAAAGTTACGCCTGCTGGAAGCAGGCGTAACTTTGCGCGCGCTGGCCGGCTGCCCCGCTCCATGTTCCGGTCCCAGTGGCTGGTCCAGAGGCCGCGACCACGCCCCCGGAACGCCCCCGGGCCGAAACCACGCCCGCGGCACCGCCCCCTAAACGTTGTGCCACGCGCGACATGCCCCCAAAATGCCGCGTCACTCCGGGCACGCCCCCCAACACGCCCCCCGACACACCCCTCCATGCAAGCCCCGGGACTTATGCGCGTCCGGGGCTTGCGTGCGCCGCCGAGCCTATGCAAAATAGGCTCGGCGCATGCAAGGGGGGTTTGGGGTAGGTTTCCGGGGGGTACGCGCGTATCCTACGCACGTACCCCTTTGAAAATCTACCCGATGGTGTATGAACATAAAAATATTTCAGATGAAATACTTCAAAATGGTAACTGCATATACACTAGACCTGATTTATTATGGGTTGTCTTAGGAACAAAATGAGAGAATTCTTTGTGGATTTGCATCTTCTCAGAATTATTTTCTCTTGTTCTTAAATGGTTTTCTATAATGCAAGACAGATTTTTTTTTTAAACTTTCATATTTGACTTCAGCTAATATTTTCCCTGACTATGCCAGTTTTGCTGCAATCAAAGCTTTTTCCCCCCACTCCTTTTCTTTTTAATCAGCAGACAAATGCGTGGCACTGTTTTTTCCCTCAATAACCTGCGGCTCTGCAGTTTGCCAGTTCACCTGCCACAGGCTGGTTGCAAGGCAGATAGAAGTCAGGATGGAAATTATTATGACTCATCTGCTCTACCCTTTACAAGCAGACTCAAGTTGAAAAACCTAAATGCACTTAGCACTGACTCATTGAGAAGCTTCCCTGACTAAAAAGTATATGCACTGAAAGGAAATCCTGTCTAAAGGTAAAACCATCTAACAAGGAGATTAGCCTCAAAGAGATTTCCTGTGACATAAGGGGGGGGAGGTACAATTTACTTTACTTCTTCACTGCTGAGGGGATGAGAATGTTTTAAAATGAAAGTATCCAAGTCTAACAAAATATTGAACACCTTACATGCTTTTTCATTAAAAAAAATACCTGTTTGCATTCAGGACGGCGAATAGAAATAGTGTCTGATAACTCAGAGGGGATCAAACCAGCCCTTGGGGCAATGTCCCCCCCCCCCCCCCCAACCAGTCACGTTTTCAGGATATCGCTCATGAATATGCATGAGATGCATTTGCATGCACTATCTCCTATGTATGCAAATATTTCTCCTGCATATTCATTAGGGATATCCTGGCTGGATGAGGGGGGTGGGGGTTCTTAAGGACTGATTTGAGCACCCTGTAGTAGCTCACTAATAGAGTCATCTATAGGAAGGAAATGAGTCCTTTTACAGACAAATGCAGGTTGTTTCACTGTAGCAGTATTCATGCTGAAATGTGTAAAAGAGAGAGAAAGAGAGACTATATTTTTATCTGTTCAACTTCTAAGATTAGGTACCTCTTTAGCTAATGCTGAGGTCCCCAGTTATTAAAGGTTGGATACATATAGTGTTGTTTTATCAAGCACTTACCTTATAGGAGGCAATTTTGAAACTGTCTGTAGTGGGACAAAATTGGCAAGCACTATTTGCTCGCCAGCTGTACATGTGCTTTCACTTTGAAGCCTAATACAAGTACAGACTGCTGCCTGCACCAGAATTGTAACACGCCTGGAGAACAGGTTTGGAAAGGTGAGCAATCAAATCTGAATTCAAAAGGGCCTGTGGAGATCCGCACCTGCTTTTTGCATTGAAAATAATGCGCATAGTGTTGATAATACAATCTGTGTGCAACCCTTAGTGGGGTTTTAACCCCAAGGTCACACAAACGTATTTATTTCTCCTTTGGGACTGCTCCAGCTAGCAATTTTCTTCCATGCTTAGTTCTTAATCTTGAAGGGATTCTTTTAGGGAGGTAAGCTCTTGATTGTGGCCCGGACCATGGTGTCTTGCTTCCAGTGTGTGTGTAGACTGTAGATGCATCTCATGAGGTGAGAGGTTGTCATAAATCAGACAGGACCAAGGTGTGGGTGTTAAAATAAAAGTTTACTTTTTGGTAGTCATTAAATTAAGTGAACTTGTCCATAACAGTGAAGTTACATCTGACTGTTGGTACAAGTGATCTCTCTGTACATAGGTGTCCTTTGATTCAGGCATCTGGGTAGAGCCCCATGCTGATATTTAATGCTCAAAGCTCACCCAGCGGAAAACTGGGAATCCTAATGGAGAGGTCCCCAATTTCACAGTAAAATGTCCTACCTTAGGTCTTCTTCTTATCAGACAGCCAGCCCGTCTTGGTCCCATAGTGTAGAGATCCAGATGGGGGTCTCCCAATCTGGTTCTTTCATCCTTAGGTGATATTTCTGGGGACTTGTCTTGGGGAGAAGTCAGAGGGGATTAGGCTACCTTAGCACTGTATCACAGTGGTTGTGGGGGGATCCAAAAACCTCCCCACACTGTTCAGATTTAAAAAAAAAATACTTCTAATGGTAAAGTAGATATAACTTCAGCCATCACTCTCTTTCTCAGCAGGATCTGTCACCTAGGATTTAGAGTGGACTCACAGGTTTTCGGTCCCCTGAATGACAGCCCTCTCACCCCAGACAGGTATCTGGCATAAAAACTCATCTCTCTGTAATTTAGTGAAAGAAGGACCCTCTGGCAATGAATGCACTATGAGGTATCACTACTAAATGAAACTCCTTATCAATGTGATCCCAAAGTGTCCTAAACTGGCCAGGATAAATAGAGTTGAGGCACCCAACCACAGTCCTCCAGGCGAGAGGGACTTAGGGGGATGGATGGTGTTGAGCGTCCCATCCGCACTTGGCCCATGCCCGGGCCTGCTCACCTCGCTAACTCCTCCATGGGTCCCAGGTCGTCCTCCCCTGCAGCAGCAGCGAGCACAGCCAGGCCTCGTCGTCCCACGGTGGTGGTCGCCGGGCCCTCCACTTCCAGCCAGGCCTCACGGCGGGGCTAGGCATCCTCCATGGTGTCGGCCCTGCCCCTAAGCACACGCGCATGGACCGCCCGGCCTCTTAAAGGGCCAGGGGCGAATCCCAGCTCCGCGGCGCACCCTGATTGAACACCATACAAAAGGAAGTCCCTGCCTTCACTTCTTTGCCTTGGCAATCGGGTCAATCACATTGTGATTTCTAGTTTGCCTCTGCGTTTCCAGTCTCTGTTCCAGTCCTGTTCCAGCGTCCTCCTGTTACTTCGTCTCCCCAGGTAGTACCTCTCGGACTGTCTTCTCGGTACTGACTTCGGCCTGTTCTTCACTACATTGATCGCTGCCTGGATTTGACCTTTTGCCTGTTTCCTTGACCACATCTGCACGCCTCCTAGAACCGACCTCTGCTTGATTACTGACCACATCTGCACGCTTCCCGGAACTGAACTCTGTGTGAACTCGACCAAATCTGACTGCTCCCTGGAACCTGACCTCTGATTTGGCTGACTACCCATGGACTGACTACTGGTATTTGACCCCTACTTTGGCTGACTACCCACGGACTGACTACTGGTATTTGACCCCTGCATTGACTAATGACATTACTTGACTCTGGCCTTGATTCTTGCCATACATTCAGAGAATCTCTTTTGGCCTTCTCTGGCACCCCGGACTTCTAGTCTGAACATCGACCGTGCACCCTTGATCTTGGTGGGCACATCTCTGAACTTTCTCTCAAGGAGACCATGTGAGGCCCACCTAAGACCAGGCGGCCCGGGTAACCAAGAGCTCAACCCCGAGGGAACCCCAGGTTGCTAGTAGCGAACCTCCAGCTAGCCTCTGTCTCCTCTTGTGCTCCACCTCCTGGTGGCAGACACTCTCTGGGTCCAACCAGGGAGTCTACCAATCCTGCAGTAGGCCAAGGGACCACCTCCCGGCGCAACAGATGGCTCCTTGATAGTGTGTTCTATACAGGGATAGTGACATCTGGTGGCCAACTCTGGGGGAGGGGGGGTTGCCTCATGGGGCAAATGATTTTCTTCCCCAACCTAAAACATTCCCCTGGGAACACCAAATCTAATTGTGCCTAAAAGTATAAATATTAAGGGAAGGCAATTTTCAGATAGTTGGTTTAGGAATGTAAATTGCTCTTTACCCATGCAAATGGCTTTGAAAATAGTCCTCATAATGCATAATGAGCACATCAAGACTTATAGAAGGGCTGGAATCGGAGGTATAGAGAGAGACTGAGCAAGAGACAGTATCTCTCTTATTCTATTTCCAGATATTTCTTAACTGTTCTTGTAGCATTCAGCAATTTCATGTATTTTCTTAACTTTTCCTGTCATTTCTCCTCTGAATTTTAATGTCTGACATTTATTTACCTTTTTGAGAGTGCTAATAGAGCTTGGCAGGGTAAGTCCAACTCACTGCCTGTTGCATATCCATATTGCTATACCACACAAGTAAAGGAAGTAGAATATATTGTAGAAGTGATCTATTGAGAATAAAAGCTTTGAATTACTAACTAAACACAATTATATTTGTTAGTAGCAATGTTTACTTACTCACAGGTCTGGCCTTTTTAGATCACCCTAAGAGTTTACCTTGCCTCTGTGCAGTGATTTGCTGAGCTCCCCCTTATAAGCTGACCTAAGCAAGAGCACTGAGTGTTTGACTGTAGTTTTGATTTTGAGAGAACTGGAGGGATTTTTTTATTTTTTTGTGATCCCACTAAGCCCCACAGCCTGCAAAGTAGGAAAATGGGGAGAAATCCTATCTTTAGTACCCTCACAGACCAGGGGGGGATATTTTTCCAGCATGGAGAAGAGTAGAGAAGAGTTTTTGTCTTATAGAGAGTGAGTTTGCTTTTTCATTGACCTGCCCAACCTTGCAATGGTAGACCCCCTTTTTGGAAGAAGTAGCATTGAGACTGCCTGTCTGTTTATCGGTCAAGTGAGCTGGCAGTATTCTGGAGAAAGAGATTTGTACAGATGTGCTTCGTTTTTTTCTACCGGGTCGTTTTTTGACTCGGATACTTCGTGGTAAAATTTGGGTTTTCTCATTTAGTTTTTTTGAAAAACGAAACGAGGAAACCCGAAACCGGCCCAAAAAACGAAGCGGGAAACGAAGCTAAAAAAAAAACCTACCCCAAGCATTTAAATTCATTTTAATACATTACATACAACCCCCCACCACCATCCCGATCTCTCCCCAAGACTTACTAACATCCCTGGGGGTCCAGCGGGGTCCCGGGTTCCATTTGTCCCTCCGTGCCCGGTGTGCTACTGCAAGCCGTGCTCCTCAAAATGGTGCCGAATAGCCTCTGAACTACTATGTCACAGGGGCTACCGGCGCCATTGGTCAGCCCCTGTCACATGGCCATCGGCGCCATCTTGTGCTCATACCATGTGACAGGGGCTGACCAATGGCACCGGTAGCCCCTGTGACATAGTATGGGCAAAGGCTATCGGCGCCATTTTGATTCCTGGCAGCCGACAACGAAATCACTCCCGGACCCCCACTGGACCCCCAGGGATTATTGGCAAGCCTTGGGGGGGGGGGTCAGGAGGCCCCCCCAAGCTGGCCAAAATTCCCTGGGGGTCCAGCTGGGGTCTGGGAGCGATCTCCTGCACTCGTGCCGTCGGATGCCAGGAATCAAAATGGCGCCGATAGCCTTTGCCCATACTATGTCACAGGGGCTATCGGCGCCATTGGTCAGCCCCTGTCACATGGTATGAGCACAAGATGGCGCCGATGGCCATGTGACAGGGGCTGACCAATGGCGCTGGTAGCCCCTGTGACATAGTAGTTCAGAGGCTATTCGGCACCATTTTGAGGAGCACGGCTTGCAGTAGCACACCGGGCACGGAGGGACAAATGGAACCTGGGACCCCGCTGGACCCCCAGGGATGTTAGTAAGTCTTGGGGAGGGATCGGGATGGGGGTAGGGTGGTTGTATTATACTTAATCTTAATGTTTGGGGTGGTTTTTAATTTAAAAAAAAAAATGTGCCCCTCTCCCCACACAAACCCGAAAAACAAAGTTTCCCCGAAGTTCAGGGAAAATCCTTTTCAGGTTTCAGGGCCCCCGAACCACGACGAATTAGGCAATTTTGTTGCAATTGCCTAATTCATGATAAACGATTGCACATCTCTTTTTCCTATTTTTGAGGATAGGAATTGTTTAGCTCCTACCCTATCTCTTGATATACTATTCCCCCCTTCCAACCACTGGGGTAAGGAAACTGATTCAAGTCTGGAGATGGACAAAGAGACTCCAATACTGGGAGTCATCATTCTTGCTTTTATAATGATGATTTTTGCTATTCTTGCTTGGATTTTATTTTTTAAGTTCCAGTAAACATTTTTTTTAACACCACTCCCAGTCTACTGCCTGGTTCTTGTTACCTCCTACTTGATAAGTGTTTTGAAGAGAGTACCCTAAAAGGTAAATTTTAAAAGTCCAGCACACACCAAAATCAGGATATGCACACTAGCTGGGCTCACAAGCACCCAACGAATTGTAAAAGATGCGCAGGGGCACACATATCTCCCGCTGCACTCACGTCTCACTCAATTTTAAAAACGGGTATGGTCTGGGCATGGTGGTTTAGAGTATGGCCAAGAGATATGCACGTAAATACTTACACGGTCCTTGTGCATCCAGGATCATTGCTACATAAGTTTACTTCTGCTATAGAGGTGTAACCTGTAAGAAAAAAACAAACAAAAAACAAACAACCTGCAGTTTTGGAGGGGTTTAAAGAGATTGGGGTAATTGGGGATAGTGCAGGCAATTAAACTAGGGAGGTTTGGAGGACCTTGCTCAACATTGGGTGAACTGGTGAAACTGGTCATGGCGTGGATGCATGCCAGTTTTAAAATATCCTGACTTACATGGTAGAAATGGAATATAGGCACCCAGGCGTGTACCCACTTAAAATTAGGCATACATGTGCAAGCTCTCAGACTATTTTATAACAAGCGCGCATATGTTTTCTCGAATTATAAAATTGCTGCATCCCTGGTCAAGAGCAGATGCACATGACCCAATGTGTGCCCATGCACCACTTTGAAACTTACTGCCCTTGTGAGTACCAATTGGGATAGTGAAAGTAAGCAGTGGGGAGATTAAGAGACCATCAGGGGATTCAGCATTCCGCGATTACAGCGAAAAAACAGAATGGTTAAACACAGCACTACGTGTTCATATACCTCAAAGAAATCTAAGGTCAGTCAACAAGGGCCTACTGATGATTCCTACCATTAAATCAGCATGACTAAGCGAAGTAAGAGAGCGTGCAGTATCAATAGCAGGAGCAAAATTATGAAACTCACTCCCTACGCAGTTGCGGCTCCAAACTGACAAGAAAAAATTTAAGACCGAGTTAAAAACTTAGGGGCAGATTTTAAAAGCCATCCGTGCGTAAATCCAGCCAGATTTATGCATGCAGGGGACTTGTGTGCCGGCGCGCCTATGTTGCATAGGCCGCTGGTGCATGCAAAACTCCGGGACGCGCGTAAGTCCCGGGGCTTTGCTTGGGGGCGTTTCGGGGGCGGCATTCGGGGGCATTCCGGTGCAGGGCCGTGGGCGTGGTGCCGGCCCGGGGGCGTTCCGGGGTTGTGGACGAGGCCTTCGAACCAGCCCCTGGGCTGCCGGCGCGTGCAAGTTAGGCAGGCGTAACTTTCTTAACAAAGGTGGAGGAGATTTAGTTAGGGCTGGGGGGTGGGTTAGGTAGGGGAAGGGAAGGGATGGTGGAGGGGGGGGCCAGAAAAAAGTCCCCTCCGAGGCTGCTCCAATTTCAGCGCGGCCTCGGAGGGAACGGAGGCAGGCTGCTCGGCTCGGCACGTGCAGGTTGCACAATTGTGCACCCCCCTGCGCGCGCTGACCCTGGATTTTATAACATGTGCGTGCTGCTGCGCGCATGTTATAAAATCTGGCGTAGATTTTTCGCTCCAAGTTGCGCGAACAAATCTACGCCCGCGCATAACTTTAAAAATCTACCCCTTAGGGGCAGATTTTAAAAGCCCTGCGCGCGTAAATCCAGCTGGATTTACGTGCGCAGAGGACTTGCGCGCTGGCGCACCTATGTTGCATAGGTCGCCGGTGCATGCAAAGCCCCAGGATACACGTAAGTCCCAGGGCTTTGCTTGGGGAGCATGTTGGGGGCATGGCGGGGGTGTGG
Source organism: Rhinatrema bivittatum (assembly GCF_901001135.1). Classification (NCBI taxonomy): domain Eukaryota; kingdom Metazoa; phylum Chordata; class Amphibia; order Gymnophiona; family Rhinatrematidae; genus Rhinatrema; species Rhinatrema bivittatum. The sequence goes on along the minus strand of NC_042617.1, from coordinate 454,617,750 downwards.
GCATGGTGCTGGCCTGGGGGTATTCTGGGGGCGTGACCGAGGCCTCCGAACCAGCCTTCAGGCCGGGGAATGGCGCGCTGGCAGCCCGCTGGTGAGTGCAAGTTATGCCTGCCTCGGGCAGGCGAAACTTTCTGCACAAAGGTAGGGGGGGATTTAGTTAGGGCTGGGGGGTGGGTTAGGTAGGGGAAGGGAGGGGAAGGTGGGAGGGCCGGAAAAATGTTCCCTCCGAGGCCGCTCCGATTTCTGAGTGACCTTGGAGGGGATGGAGGCAGGCTGCTTGGCTCGGTGTGCGCAGGTTGTACAATTGTGCACCCCCCTGCAGGTGCCGACCCGGAATTTTATAACATGCGCGCGGCAGCGCGTGTATGTTATAAAATCGGGCATAGATTTGTTCGCGCCGGGTTGCACGAACAAATCTACGACCGCACATAACTTTAAAAATCTTCCCCTTAGTTTTTTAAATGTGCATATGCGGAAAATCAGGAATAAGCTTTATTGTTACAGTAATGATTTTATCTTATTTTTAACATTCTATTTTAAATATTTTAATAACATTTGCCACGTATTTTAGTTATTTTTAGGTATGTTTTTGAGTTTTATTATTTTTAGTCATGTCTTAACTATACTGTCTTGTTTTATTCCGGCCTTTTAGGATATCCATCGCGTGTTTAAATTTATTTAATTTCTTAGCACCTAAAATGTAATCTTTATGTTTTTTTAATGGATTTTAGATGCTACTATATTTAATTTATGTTTTGTATTTCTTTTATGTTATCAATTGTAAACCGTTGTGATGGCTTGCCGATGTGATGGTATATAAAAATAATAAACCATAAACCATTATGACGTGCAAAACCAAAAAAGAAGGGGGGCGATAATGTGCAGCTCACCACATTGTGGTAGAGCATTTTCACCTGCTGCGGTTGCAGCCGCGCCACACACTATTGCCCCAAAGCGCCACATGAAAGGTGGTATTATTACCCGCGCTACTGCCGTCGATAATGTGCAAAAAATTATCGCCCTCAGCATTGCCATCACCTCATTTTCCTTAATCCTGCCCAAACTCCTCCCTAACTCCATCCCTTCCCCTAATTTAAATTTTATTGATGCAATGCAGTAGTTATTACATGTGTTAGGGTGTTATCGATAACTCCCTAATGCATGCGATAAGCCTACATCGCGTTTTGATAAATGACCCCACAGTTAGAAGACAACCCATACCATCTAGGGCCCCAGAGGCTTGGTCCTGTTTCCTGCCAGTGGAATCCTAGCACCCAGAGTCAATAATCTCATGAATGATAGCAAGATTAGAGGTCTGGGACAGTGAGATTGGCCTTGGAACTTGATGTGATCCCTATATAAGGGACTCTTAGACCGAAGGGGTTAAATAGCTTTTTTGTGAAAATTAAAGAGCTTTACAAGCTCTAAGGAAAAAACTTGCAATTTTAAACTCTTGCTTTAACCTCTTATAGAATTTTATATTCCGCTGTGGTTTGCAACATAAGGATTAATCAGATTGAACCAACAGGATTTAACCATCTTGCTAAGTCATGTCTTGATATGTTCTTACTGCTTCCAATTTCACAGTTTGGTTTGTAAACATAATGTATTTAAAGTTGATATTTTTATTTACATTCCACCTTCTTTCAAGTGTCGGCACCCCCAACCCACCCCTTTCACCTCTTGAACCTGAAATAGAAGGTCCCTTGAGGTCCAAATCACAGTAGCATCCTACCATAATCCACAGGCATGCTGGGCCTGGATCACTCTAGGATGCTGCCATGATATATATATTAATGAATATATATATATATATATATATATATATATATATATATATTAATAAATTTATTAATGGGAACCGGGGGAGGGGGTAGGAGATGAGGGGAGACCCTAGCCATATTGTTTTGGTTATTTGTAATGCTGCCAATCTGAGGTGTGGAGGGGGCAGGCATGGCCCTTGGAAGCTCAATTTAGAGGGAAGAGAGGGGTCTACTTAGGGCCTGTAGGCCCCAATTTTTTATTTTATTTTATTTTTTAATATTTCACTACTTAACTGGCTATTTGTAAAGTTATCTGGCTTCACACAGCTGGAAACCTTTAATATCCATTTATATTTAAAGTTATCAGGCTACTGTTACCTGGATAAGTTTAAACATAAATATTCAGTGGGATGTTTAGCCTACTATTTATTTATTTTATTTTATTTATATACTGTTGTTCTATATAAAAAAAATCCAATCACAGAGGTTCACAAAAAAGACATTCTGAAATTAAGAACAAAATAAAAATGTGATAAAATAAAGACAAAATAAAATTAAAAACAAATTAAAACAAAAATCTAAAATACAACAACTTAATATAGCAACTTCTAAAATAGCAAAAGTTCTTTCTATTCCATATTACTCTCATATTACTTCAATACTCTTTCTACATGGGCAGAAAATTAACCTGATTCAAAAGCTGTTTTGAATAATCAAGTTCTGGCAATTAAATATCTAGGATAAGTTATCCAGCTAACCTTATCAGAATAACTAGTCCATTATACGTCTAGTGAATATAGACCTCTAAAAGATTTCTCCCATTTTGTGTCCATGGGAAATATTCTTAAATTTGAATCTTCCTCTGATGAATTGTCAGGTGAATTTTAGCAAAAGATTGAATTTAACCACAAAATAATCATTCTTGTGTATAGCAGTTAAAGTGGGCATCATGGTGCCAGTTACCTACTAGCTCTATGTCACCTAGACAGATTAAGCCAGTCTGCTTTTACCATATTGTGTGAAAAGACTGGTAGTTTCAGTTGTTATAAGAAAAGCAGGACTAGAAATTCATTCATGCAATGGAAAACTCACTCAGCCTATCGAGATGGTACGGGGCATTTTGGTAAACCTATTATGCAATTGAACACAATTGTTGCAAGGTACCTTTTAATGCTAGCTTATTAAGATTCTAAAGAACACATATGTCTATATTAGGTAATGTGATTGACCACCAAATTAAATAAGGAACAAAATTAAATTAAACAAGAAAAATCAGAACAGACTCTTCTGTTAATTTTTATTAGGAGTCTCTGCTAGCTTTAATATCTGATTTTATTCTGTCCTGTGTTCTCTCCCATCATCAGGCTGCAGAATAACAGGTGCAGACCCCATCTGTTGATTACCTTAGGATACTGAGAGGAAAAACTGATCCCTAGGGAACTTGCTGCAAAAAGCCTCATTAGCAAAGCAGAGAAGAATGCTTCCTTGAACAGCATCAGTAATTTTTAGGAAAACAGTACCTGAGTCAGTAAGTCCAAAGAAAATGCAATCCAAAAGCATCAGCCATAAAGGGGGAACTCTTTGTATGTAACATCAGCATTGAGGAGCAGCACATAAAAAAGGATCTCCGACTAAGGGGCTGATTTTCAGAAGTAGCTAGCTAGATTCCATAAAGAAAACATTTCACTCTGCTGAGTTGCTAAATCCAGCTGCCTAGTTTCACTAGAAAGCTAGATTTAGCCATTCAAAGAGTGGATCATCCCAAGTGTTTCTGGGGTTGGAAGAAGCCTTAGCCAGCTAACAGCTCATTTTCCGTGCTAAGAAGCAAACCTTTACCAGCCAACCCTGGGCACATATATTTTAGACCTAAATCTAGCTCGCTATATTTTACCCAGCTATATTAAGGATAATATTTGGTTGCAAACTATCTTGCCAGGTTGAGGCTTAAAATTAGCTTAATTTAGGAAGCTTAAGTCAGGTGTTTAGCTGCAAGGCCGGTGCAAGGGTATTAGTCGCCCTAGGCGAAACGTCAGCTATGCCGCCCCCCCCCCCGCCTCCACACACAATTAACTTACATTGTGCATTAATGAAAATAACGAAATCTGTATTTATAACAGAACATTTATTTGACATTTTTATGCCATGTAAACCATTGAGATGATTTGTCTTATCGAAGGTATAGAAAATTTTATAAATAAATAAATAAAAATAAATAAAATAAACATAAACCAAAGCTATACTTGTTGCTCAAACAAAAAAAGCAGACACATCACATAATATTAAATAATTAAAATGGCAGTCAATCAAGAAAAATAAACTTAAAAAGCCATCTTTACTTACCCCCTCCAGCAGCTCTCTTACTCCTCTTCCATGCAGGCTGTAGTACACACCAGAAGCAGCAGTAGTGGCTAAGCTCTATACTCATGGTCCTCTTCCTTAAGGCCAATGTCTCTCACACACACACCATATCAGTCATGCCCCCATGACCAGTTTCTGTCTCTCACACACCAATCATCTCCCAAACAGTCTTTGACAAACACACCAGTCACCTTCCTGAACAGTTTCTCTCATGCCATACACACACACACACACAGGCTTCCCACTCCCGTGTTCTACTTACATATACAGGCTTCTCACTCTCATAATCACTTTCTCTGTCTCACACACACTCACCAGTCTCTCACTCCCATGCTTGTTCTCTCCACATGCACAGGCTTCTCATTCCCATAATCACTTTCTTTCTCTCACACACACACACCATACCAGTCATGCCCCCATGACCAGTTTCTGTCTCTCACACACCAATCATCTCCCAGTCTTTGACACACACACCAGTCACCTTCCTGAACAGTTTCTCTCATGCCATACACACACACAGGCTTCCCACTCCCGTGTTCCACTTACATATATGGGCTTCTCACTCTCATAATCACTTTCTCTTTCTCACACACACTCACCAGTCTCTCACTCTCATGCTTGTTCTCTCCACATGCACAGGCTTCTCATTCCCATAATCACTTTCTTTCTTTCTCTCACACACATACACAAACACACACACCAGTCACCTGATCTCTCTCATGCATACACACACACAGGCTTCCCACTCCCATGTTCTCTTTCAGATATACAGGCTTCTCACTCCCATGCTGTATCTCACACACTCCCAGCTTTCTCACTCCCATGCTCACTCTTCACATGCACAGGCTTCTCATTCCCATAATCACTTTCTTTCTCTCTCTCACATACACACAAACACACACCAGTCACCTGTTCTGTCTTACATATACAGGCTTCTCCCTCCCATGCTGTGTCTCACACACACCCAGGTTCTCACTCCCATGCTCACTCTCTTCACATGCACAGACTTCTCATTCCCATAATCACTTTCTCTCTGTTACACACACACACACACATACACCAGTCTCTCTCTCATTTCCATGCTCACTCTCCAGGTGCACAGGCTTCTCATTCCCTGAATCACATTCTCTCTCTCTCACATTCACATACACACCAGTCACACCGTCACCTTACCAACCAGTCTCTCTCTCATACATGCACACACACACAGGCTTCCCACTCCCATGCTCTCTCTCACATAATCAGGCTTCTCACTCCAATGCTTTCTTTCACATACACCCCCACAACACCAGGCTTCTTACTCCCATGCTTTCTCACATACCCAGAGTTCTCATTTCCATGCTTTTTCTCTCTTTCACACACACACACACACACATCAGTCACATCCCTGACTGTCTCACACTCTCACATACACATCAGTCATCTCCTTGAGCAGTCACTTTCATTGTCTCTCACATATACACATACATCAGCTCTCTGACCAGTTTCTCTCAATCACACACATGCTCTCAATCAAATACATTCTCTCACTTACACACAGGCTCTCAATCACACACACATTCTCTCAATCACACACAGGCAGGCTGGCTGCTTCTCTCTCTTTCTCTCACTCACTTCCTCTCCCCCCCCCCCAGCACAAATGGTAGCTGCAGCAGTCTCCTCCTCAGCCCCCGCAGGCCAAAAAGGAAGAATCCCATCGGCCGTGGGAGGCTCCTGCTGCTGACTCCTTTCCCGATTCCCAGCTGCTTCAATTGCTCGGGGGCCGATGCTGCTGTCGCCGCTATTTTTTTCATGCGGCACCGCTCTTTCTCCTTCTCGCGCATCACTTCCTGTTCCGGGTCAGGGGGGGGCGGGAGAAAGAAAAGGGCAGCCACGGATGCCACAGCTTTTTTTTTTTTTTTTCACTGCTGCCGTTCCCGCTGGGCTTGAACGTGCTGATAGCCCGGCGGCAACGGCAGCAGGAAAGAAAGAGCAGCGGGAGAGACCGGGAGCACGCGAACCGCTGGGGGAGGTCAGATGGGTCTTTTGGGGTGGGCTGCCGGCAGCGGCTCTTTTATTTTTATCGGGGGGGCGGCGGCTTAATGCAGCTCTTTTCATTTTACCGGGGCAGCGGCTGAGCGCGGCTCTCTTAATTTTACCGGGGCAGTGCCGCCCCCGGGAAGCTGGCGCCCTAGGCGACCGCCTAGTTCGCCTAGTGCTTCCGCCGGCCCTGTTTAGCTGTAAGCTTTATTCCTATAGACACGGAAAGGAAGAAAGATAAAAACATAGAAACAAGATGGCAGATAAAGTCCATACTTTTGTCTGCCCATCCATAGTACTACTCAGCTCTATAATCCCTATTTCTCCCTCAGAGTGCATGTCCCATTCCTTCTTGAATTCAGATGCTGTCTTCATCACATCTACTGGGAGGTTATTCCATCACCCGTTCTGTAAAGAAATATTTCCTTAGATTATTCCTAAATTTAATTTACCCCCTTTCACCCTCATCCCTTGACTATCATTCTAGAATCTCATTTCCATTGAAAGTGACCCTCTTGTGCATTGATGCCTTTCAGGTCTGTAAATTTCTCTATCATATCTCCCCCATCTTTGCATGTTCAGATCTTTAAGTCTGTCCCCATTTTAGTAGCCACCCTCTTGATCAACTCCATCCAGTTTTTATCCTTATGAAGGTATGATCTCCAGAACTATAAACAATATTCCAAATGAGGTTTCATCAGGGAGGGATATATACAGAAGCAATGCCATTTGTTTTTTTCTGCTGACATTCTTTTTTCTATTCACCCTAGCAACTTTCTGGCTTTTGCAGTTGCCTTATCCATCTGTTTACAATTTTAGATATGATCACCCTCAGAACTCGCTCTTGTTTCATGCATAGAATTTCACCCCTAAACTTTACTGTTTCCTTGGTATTTTGCAGCCCAATTGCATGACTCAGATTTTTTTTTTTTAGCATTAAATCTTAGCTAAATAGTAAATTCCTCTTAGCTAAATAGTAAATTTCTCAAGCTTTGCTAGATCCTATCTCATATTTTGACACTCTTCTGGGTGTCTACCCTGTTGTAGATTTTGGAATCATCCACAAAAAGACAAAGCTTTACTAGTAGTCCTTCCACAATATCAATTATGAAAATGATGAAGAGAATTGATCCAAGGACTGATCCCTGTGGTACCCCACTTGCAACACCCATCTCCTATAAGTGAGCTTCATTTACCACTGCCCTTTCTCACCTCCCTTCAACCAGTTTCTAATCCAATCAGTCATTTTAGGGACCATAGCAAGGGTGAAGTGAATTTATATATCAACTAGGCAGATGGCATGTCAAAGGCTTTACTGAAATCTAAGTACACTATATCTAGCACTCTGCCCATTCAACTCTCTGATCTCCCAGTCAAAAAAATTGATCAGATTCATCTGTCAAGATATATCTCTGGTAAAACCATGCCATCTTGTATCTTGTAATACTTTGGAGTGAAGAAAGTGTACTATCTTCTGATTTAGAAGCAATTCTATTAATTAACTCACTTCAGAGGACAGACTAGCTGGCAGTTCCCAGCTCTCTACCAATTTCCACTTTTGTGAAGAAGAACCACATCTGTGAACCAGTGAATCATATTCCCATTTACATTCTCTAGTTTTTAGGATCAAATATTATAAATATTATTTATTTTGGTATAATAAGCAGCAAATAGAGCATCTGAAGAAAATAGGAAAAAGCATAAGCATTGTCAAGTTAAGTTTAAAACATTTATAAGACAGGCAAACAGAGAATTTGAAATGAAGTTGGAAGTAGGCAAAAACACATAATAAAAACTTTTTAAAATATATCTGAAGCAGGAAACCTGTGAGGGAGTTGGTTGGGTTGTTAGATGACCCAGGGGTTAAAGAAGGTCTTAGGGAAGATAAGGTCATTGCAGAAAGACTAAATTGATTCATTACTTCCGTGTTTAATAATGAGGATGTTAGAGAGATACCAGTTCCGGAGATGGTTTTCAAGGGTGACAAGTCAGATGAACTGAACCAAATCACTGTGAACCTGGAAGATGTAGTAGGCCAGACTGACAAATTAAAGAGTAGCAAATCACTTGAACTGGATGGTATGCATCCTAGGGTACTGAAGGAACTAAAAAATGAAATTTCTGATCTATTAGTTAAATGTGTAACCTATCATTAAAATCATCCATTATAATTGAAGACTGAAGGATGGCCAATGTAACCCCAATATGTTAAAAGGGATCCGGGTGATCCAAGAAACTATATACCGGTGAGCCTGACTTCAATGCAATGAAAAATAGAAGAAACTATTTTAAAGAACAAAGACATAGTTTAATGGGACATAGCATGGATTTACCCAAGAGTAGTCTTACCTCACAAATCTACATTTTTATGAGGGGGTGAATAAACATGTGGACAAAGGAGAACTGTTAGATGTAGTGTATTTGGATTTTCAGAAGGCGTTTGACAAAGTCCCTCATGAGAGTCTTCTAGAAAAACTAAAAAGTCATGGGAGAGGATGCGGTATCCTTTTGTGTGGTTTGCAAACTGGTTAAAAGACAGGAAATAGAGAATAGGACTAAATGGTCTGTTTTCACAGTAGAAAAAGGTAAACAGTGGAGTACCTCAGAGACCTGTTCATGGCTGGTGCTTTTTAATATATTTATAAATGATCTGGAAAGGGGAACAATGAGTGAGGTGATCACATTTGTAGATGGCACAAAATTATTCAGAGTAGTTAAATCACAAGCAGATAGTGATAAATTGCAGGAAGACCTTGCAAGTCTGGAAAATTTGTTGTCCAAATGGCTGATGAAATTTAATGTGGACAAGTGTAAAGTGATGCATATAGGGAAAAATAGGTTTCATTTTAGAAGTTACCACCCAGGAAAAAGATCTAGGTGTCATAGTGGACAATACATTGAAATAATCAGCTCAGTGTGCTGTGGTGGTCAAAAAAGCATATAGAATGTTAGGAATTATTAGGAAGGGAGTGGTGAATAAAATGGAGAATGTCTCTGTATCACTCCATGGTGAGACTGCACCTTGAGTACTGTTTTCAGATCTGATCATTGCATGTCAAAAAAGATATAGATGCACTGGGAAAGATACAGAGAAGGACCATTGAATTGATAAAGGGGATTGAACAGCTCCCCTATTAGGAAAGACTAAAGAGGTTAGGGCTGTTCAGTTTGGCGAAGGGACGGCTGAGTGGGGGATACGATAGAGGTCTACAAAATCATGAGAGGACAAGGATGGATAAATGTGAATCAGTTGTTTACTCATTCATATAACAGGAGGACTTCGGAGCACTCCATGAAGTTAACAAATAGTACATTGAAAACAAATCAGAGAAAATTATTTTTCACTCAAAGCATAAATAAGTTCTGAAATTTGTTGCCAGAGGATGTGGTCAAGGCAGTTAGCTTAGCTGGATTTAAAAAAGGTTTGGACAAGTTCCTGGAAGAGAAATGCAAAATTTGCTATTGGTCAAGATGACTTAGCAAATAGCCACTGCTTATTACTGGCATTAGTAGCATGGGATCTATTTAATATTTGGGTACTTGCCAGCTACATGTATCCTGGATTGGACACTGTTGAAAACAGTTTGCTGGGCTTGATGGACCCTTAGTCTGGCCCACTATGGCAACTTCTTATGTTCTTAAGTTCGGCTGTGCTAGTGCAGCAGTATTACTGGGAAAACTAAAGCATTGAACCCAATGTGCATTCTAATTAAGGTTAAAGCTGTGCTGTGCAAATGGGTAAACTAAGCAGTTTTAAATCCTGGTGCTTAATTCCGAATTTAGTTCAACTTGGAGCCAAATGGAGCAGTACTTTGCTAGTTTTACAAATGTTTCTGTTGTGTATATTTTATATTTTGAGATTTAGAGCTTAATATTTAGAGATTACTGATTAAGAACATAAGAACAGGCCATACTGAGTCAGACCAAGGGTCCATCAAGCCCAGCATCCTGTTGTCAACAGTGGCCAATCCAGGCCATAAGAACCTGGTGAGTACCCAAAAACTAAGTCTATTCCATGCTACTGTTGCTAGTAATAGCAGTGGCTATTTTCGAAGTCAACTTAATTAATATCAGGTAATGGACTTCTCCTCCAAGAACTTCTCCAATCCTTTTTAAACACAGCTACACTGATTGCACTAAGCACATCCTCTGGCAACAAATTCCAGAGTTTAATTGTTGTTGAGTGAAAAAGAACGTTCTCCAATTAGTTTTAAATGTGCCCCATGCTAACTTCATGGAGTGCCCCCTAGTCTTTCTATTATCCAAAAGAGTAAATAACTGATTCACATTAACCTGTTCTAGACCTCCTGACACATTCCTAACAGCTTCTTCCTTTGGATTTGAGTGGCCCTAGAGTTTTCGGGAAATACCCAAATCTTTTGACAATAATACAGTTTTTCTCTGTTACGAAGGAAAAGTTTTAATATAGAGTCCTGATCAGCTGGGAAAACAAAAGTAATAAGCAAAGTTCCACGGACATCCATTTGATCCTCCTCCGATGTTTGCAATAAGGCTGAGAGGTCAGCGCTCCCCATATTCTGTGACTGATTAACAGAGGTATCATGAATTCCTTTTTTTTCTCTGTAGATGAGAAATATATATTGGATAAAGGTGGAATTGCATCCAGTGGAAAATGTAATATGTCCATCAAGTATTTTTTAAATTAATCTCATGGAGATATTAATTTTACATGGGGAGAATTTAACACTCTAAATAAGAAACGTGGTACTGAAAGATTTTTCAATTTATAAAGCTGTATGTAAACAATGCATATATGTATTTAGACTGTAAATTTAAGGACCATCATACCACCCTTAGGGGCGGATTTTAAGAGCCCTGCGTGCCGGTGCGCCTATTTTACATAGGCCTACCGGCACGCGCAGAGCCCCGGGACTCGCATAAGTCCCGGGGTTTTCCGAGGGGGGCGTGTCGGGGGCATGTCGGGGGGCGGGCCCGATCCACGCGGCGTTTTTGGGGCAGGACGTAGCGTTTCGGGGGCGGGTCCAGGGGTGTGGTTACGGCCCGGGGCGGTCCGGGGGCGTGGCCGCACCCTCCGGACCCGCCCCCAGGTTGCGTCCCGGCGCGCTAGCGGCCCGCTGGCGCGCGGGGATTTACGTCTCCCTCTGGGAGGCGTAAATCCCCCGACAAAGGTAAGGGGGGGGTTTAGACAAGGCCGGGGGGGTGGGTTAGGTAGGGGAAGGTGAGGGGAAGGTGAGGGGAGGGCAAAAGAAAGTTCCCTCCGAGGCCGCTCCGATTTCGGAGCGGCCCTCGGAGGGAACGGAGGTAGGCTGCGCGGCTCGGCGCGCGCCGGCTATACGGAATCGGTAGCCTTGCGCGCGCCGATCCAGGATTTTAGCAGATACGCGCGGCTACGCGCGTATCTGCTAAAATCCAGCGTACTTTTGTTTGCACCTGATGCGCCAACAAAAGTACGCCAAATTGCGCTTTTTGAAAATCTACCCCTTAGTGCTCACAAGTTAAAACTTGTATTTCATGCACTTCAATTGGGTCACTTTTAATCATTGGTCCGAATCAGCTAGCATCCAATATATTAGTTTTCAATGTTCAAAAGAATTTTTTTGGTTTTTTAAGCGTATATATTTAAAAACAAATGAACTTCCCTTCTGTGGCTGTCTGGGTTAATTGTCCGACATGCGCGTTTCGCAACACTGCTGCTTCAGAGACATCAGTTCAAAGCTCTCCTGATCCAGCACTCCCCTTCTGATTCTTTAGCGGGGGTGTACCTCAGCAATGTGGGTTTGTGCGATGCTGCGGGTCCATCAATTTTTCAGACCCGACGCCATTTCCCCGCTTAGAAATTTTGCGGTCAAAGAATTTAACACTCTAAGGTTTAAATATCTAAGAGCATTTTCCATGTTCTCCATTTTCTTTGAAACAACTGCTTCTCCTTGTACCAAATTTCTCTGAACATCTTGTAGCTGCGAGACTTGTAAGACCAAATCTTTAATTCTGGCATCATGAGAACTAAGTAATGGCTCCATACGTTGAATGCTTTTTTGTGACGCAGTTATAACTAAAGTTAGTGTAGAAATAGATGTTTCCAAGGAATTCAAAGCATTCCAGACTGATTCTAAGGTAATAGCCTGAGGTTTAAGCAATTTCGAATTGAAAGCAGTGCTTACTGCACCTTCCCGGCAGACGTCTAAAGTCTCTGCAGGACATAGAAACATCTTTGAGCCCTGGGGCTCCCATGACCCCTTCTCCACCATCCCACGACCTAACATGGGTCCTGGGTCTGGCTCCACAACAGCTACCACCAGAAGTGAAATCGACAGCAGAGGCAGCATCCGGAGCATTCGGCGTGGGCCCTGTAAATGAAGGCACTGCAGGCCTGTTGATTCAGCCTGCGTTGCGGCAGGCTAATTTGGAAGAACAAAATCAACTAATCCTGAGTGCACCAGTTTCCATCCGTGATGGGAGAGAAGAACCAACAGATGATCCTGTTAGGTTTGTTATTTTTAACAAGGATGTAAGACGTGTTTGGAAGGAGAGAGTTCTGGGGTTCCTTTGCTGGTGGTTTGGAATGGGATAAATGGCATACTAGAATATTATGCATGTCACCATTTGCTGTTGCTGCATGTTGAATGCAGTTTGTCTTTTCCATTTCTTACTAGGTTAAATCTTCTGTCTCTTTTAATGCTTTGGATATGCGTGAGAGGAAGTGATGATTTTCTTTTTTATGAATTCTTTGACTCTACTGACTCAGCCATGATTGTATATTGCTGTAATGACTGATTTGATTAACTATCTATTCCTAAATGTGCATGGTAATTCCTCACTGATCAAGTAGCAACGTGTCCTAGAGTTTGCTCGCTGGAACAAAGCCTGCATTGTGTTTTTGAAGGAAACACACTTAATGAATGCAGATCATGAAAATAATCATTATGGTCATGTAGTTAAGGTTGGAATCACTTCTGCCTATTTTGACTGACAGAGGTTAAACGGGCTTTGTGAAGGGACATAGTTCCATGTCAAATACATGGGGACTCTTTAATATCTTGCATATGTCCAAACGTTGTAGATTTACTGGTCTTGTTGTTTTCCTAGATGCAGAAACAGCTTTTATTGCTTATTGTGGCCTTTCCTGTTTGCTGTGCTTCGTAATACAGGTTTCACGAATGGGTTCACAGCCTGGATTAAAGCTATGTATGCTACACTATGGGCCCATCTTCTAGTCAATGGCACGCTCTCTTCATTTTTTTCTATTCCTCACGGTACACACTAGGGTTACCCATTATACCCTCTTCTGTTCAATCTAGTAATAGAACCACTGGCCGCACCCAACAGACAGGACCCATGATTACTGGCTTTCATCTAGGCAGGCATATACACAAAATCTCTCTCTATGTAGATGATGTGTTGATATATTTAAGTATTCTGCAAGCCTCCAGTCCAGCATTATTGCTTGTATTAGCACACTATAGGACATTGTTGGGCTATGAAGTCAATTATGATAAATTGGAAATCTTCCCCCTCGGCCTTAAATTCATTATCCCTGAGTTCATGTTAGAATTTAAGATAGTCCAAGAAGGCTTTACATACCTTGGGATATTTGTCCCGAGAAACATGATAGACCTATTTTCTAAAAACGTTGATAATCTCTTAGTCAAAATTTGACAAGAACCACAGGCATGGGTGGACTTGCCTGTGGTCGAATAAACATGTTGAAAATGAATGTATTGCCTAAATTTCTCTGTTTATTCTAGCTTGTACCCTGCAATATTCCAATCTGAATAATCAATGATCTACATCGCACAATAACTAAGTTTGTATAGAATTGTTCCATTCTATCTTGCAATTTACGACAACGTATAGGTCAGGGTTGTCCAACATATGGCCAGCGGGCCAGAATGCGGCCCACCAAGCCTTTCTATCTGGCCCGCTGATTGGGTGTGAGGGAGGGGTGCAGGGACTATCGGGGAGAGGATTGGGTGTGAGGAAAATTCCCTTCCATATCTAGCAGCCATTAAAGCAGTGGTTCCAAAATGGTGGGTCATGGCCCCAAATGGGGTCACAGAATTCTCATTTGAGTTCGCGGCTGCCTTCCAATGGGAAAATCCCCCCTCCGATTTGAAAAAAATAAAACACTGCCGGGAAAGCAAGACTGAGCATTCTGAGCCAGGTGCTGCAACAGGGGTGGACTAACCACTCGGGCAACATCTCATCCTCCCATGTCTCATACTACCCCCTCACCTCCTACCCGCCAGGTCTTGGGTCAATCAGCACCGGCAGCAAAAGAGATTAAAGGTTTCCTTCACCTTCCTCTGTCAGTGTCAAGGCCTTTCTGCTACACTGCACCCCGTCCCACTCTGATGCAACTTCCTATTGTCGAGCAGGCAGGATGCTGTGTAGCAGAAAAGACCCTGATGCCGGCAGAGGAAGGTGAGGAAAATCTTTGCCGCCAGTACCGATCAACCCAGGACCCAGCAGGTGGGAGGTGAGGGGGTAGAATCAGGGATCTGAGGGTGGGGAGTATAAGAGGAAAGGACAGTGTGTGTGTGTGTGTGAGTGAGCTGTAGATGTGCTGGACCTGAAGGGGGGCGGGGGGACATGTGGGAGTGCTGGAGATGTGTTGGACTTGAAGGAGGGGGTGTGGGAGAGCTGCATAAGAAGGGGACACAGAGAAGTTGCCTGAGGAGGGGGGGCAAAGGGAGACAGTTAAAGTCTGTTTCAGTCCATTCCAGATTTTAGAGATACCTGTTGTAAATACTGACAGCAAAAATGGCGGCATCTGCAAGTGGACGTAGAATGAGTAAAAACATAAAGTTGATGTCAAAAACCACATATTCAAAAGTTCATGTACAGATGACTTTTTCATGGTGGAACATGTAGGTAAAGTTTTGTGCTTGATTTGCCAAAAAACAATTGCTGTTCAAAAGGAGTACAACATAAAGTGACATTAACTACAAAGCATGCAAGTAAATTTGATAGCCTGGACAACCACAAACTGATCATATCAACTTGTTGAAACAAAGCATCATCAGCCAACAGTCTTTGTTTAAAGCAGCCAATCAGAGTTCCGAAGCAGCAACAAAGGTCAGCTTTTTAATAGCAGAAACCACAGCCAAGAGAGGAAAACTGTTTGTAGATGGGAATTTGGTTAAGGAATGCTTGGAACTGTTTATGGATCTGGTTTACCCAGATAAGAAGTCTGTGGTGCAAAATGTCAGCCTTTCTCATCAGACTATTGCTAGAAGAGTTGATGACCTGGTGATAAACATTCAAGAGACTTTGATCAAGAGACTTGATGCTTGCAAGTTTTACAAATTAGCAGTTGATGAGAGCACAAACATATGTGACACAGCTCAACTGGCAATACTTGTAAGAGGAGTTACAGAAACGTTTTCCGTCATCGAGGAATTGCTTGATATCTGTCCTGTGAAGGGCACTACAACAGGAAAGGAGATCTTTGATAAAATCAAGCAGGTAATGGAGAAGTTCAATCTGTGTGAGAACAAGCAGATTGGCATAACAACAGAAGGAGCACCAGCCATGGCAAGGAAGTGAAACAGAACGGATTTACGACCTTGTTGGAGAAATCAGTGCCACAGGAAGATGTCATACACCACTGCATCATTCAGTAGGAAAACTTGTGCACCAACAAACTAGAAATGAAGAATGTGATGGAAAAAGTTCTATCAAGTGTCAACTTCATACGATTCAGAGGTCTGAAACACAGGGAGTTTAAATCTTTTATGGAGGAATTGGGCTCAGATCATGATGATGTGATTTACTTCAGCCAAGTTCGACAGCTCAGCAGGTCAGGAACACTATCCAGATTCTGGAGTTTACATGATGAAATAAAGACATTCATGGCCAACAAAAGGAATGATATAAGTTTCCTAGATGATAATTTGTGAGTGACTTGGCGTTTCTGGTCGATATGACCAAATATATAGCACACTTGAATGTGAAACTTCAAGGAAAGAGAAATTGGAACTTATTCATTCACAGTTGATTCTGATGAAAGTTGTATACTTGACAGTCCTTTCCACGAGACCTACTGACACAGTGCAACATGATAAGTACTCAGAATTAGTTGTCATACTGATTGATGTATTCAAACAAAGGTTTGAGGATTTCAGAAAACATACTGATGTCATGAAGCTACTGAGTAATCCATTTCCAACTGATCCGAAAGACTGTGCTGATAAATACCAGATAGAACTCATTGACCTTAATAATGTCAGTGAATTGAAGAGAGCTTTTACTGAACATGATCTTCTGAGATTCTAAGGTTCTTATGTTTCACTGCACAGGTTCCCCAATCTGACACAAGATGCCAAGAAGTTCATTGCTTTGCTTAGTATCACCTACTACTGCGAACAATTGTTTTCAAGAATTAAAAATGCAAAAACAAAGTTATGGTCTCTGCTTATAGATGAACATTTAACTGCATCATGGTGTATTGCAAGCTCTACAGTTGGAGCTGATGTAGACTACTTGTGTAAACAAAAGCAATGTCAGATTTCCCACTGAACTTATGATGTTGTGTCCTTATGACATGAAAGAATTTGGATAACTTTTTAGAATCTAAATTTTAGAGTAAAGTAGACTGTTGGATTACACTGGTCTAAAAACTTTCTCAGGTTGTAATTTGGTGTTTTTAATAATAGCGATATTCTTAATCCAGCCCGCGAGCTGTTCAACAATTGTTCATGTGCCTCTCCCCCCCCCCCCCCCAAAACCAAAAGGTTGGACAACACTGGTATAGGTGAACATAAGAGTTGTTTATGTAACATAAGAACATAAGAACATGCCATACTGGGTCAGACCAAGGGTCCATCAAGCCCAGCATCCTGTTTCCAACAGTGGCCAATCCAGGCCATTAGAACCTGGACAGTACCCAAAAACAAAATCTATCCCATGCTACTGATGCTAGTAATAGCAGTGGCTATTTTCTAATTAATAGCAGATAATGGACTTCTCCTCCAAGAACTTATCCAATCCTTTTCTAAACCCAGCTATACTAACTGCACTAACTACATCCCCTGGCAACAAATTCCAGAGTTTAATTGTGCATTGAGTGAAAAAGAACTTTCTCCGATTAGTTTTAAATATGTTAATTGCTAACTTCATGGAGTGTCCCCTAGTCCTTCTATTATCCAAAAGAATAAATAACCAATTCACTTTTACCCGTTCTAGCCCTCTCATAATTTTATAGACCTCTATCATATCCCCCCTCAGCAATCTCTTCTCCAAGCTGAACAGCCCTATCCTCTTTAGCCTTTCCTCATAGGGGAGCTGTTCCATCCCCTTTATCATTTTGGTCACTCTACTCAGTACCTTCTCCAATGCAACTATATATTTTTTGAGATGTGGCAACCAAAATTGTTCACAGTACTCAAGGTGTGGTCTCACCATGGAGCAATACAGAGGCATTATGACATTTTCTTTTTAATTCACCATTCCCTTCCTAATAAGTCCTAACATTCTGTTTGCTTTTTTGACTGCTGCAGGACACTGAGCAAATGATTTCAATGTATTATCCACTAAGACACCTAGATCTTTTTCCTGGGTGGAGCTCCTAATATGGAACCTAACATTGTGTAACTACAGCATCAGTTATTTTTCCTTATATGCATCACATTGCACTTGTCCACATTAAATTTTTTCTGCCATTTGGATGCCCAGTCTTCCAGTCTCAAAAAGTCCTCCTACAATTTATCACAATCTGCTTGTGATTTAACTACTCTGAATAATTTTGCATCATCTGTAAACTGGATTATATCAGCCATCTTTTTCATTTCCAGATGATTTATAAATATATTGAAAAACACCAGTCCAAGTACAGATCCCTTAGACTCTCCACTGTTTACCCTTTTCCACTGAGAAAATTGACCATTTAATCCTACTCTCTGTTTCCTGTCTTTTAACCAGTTCGTAATCCATGAAAGGACATTGCCTCCTATCACATGACTTTTTAGTTTTCTTAGAAGCCTCTCATGAGGGACTTTGTCAAAAGCTTTCTGAAAATCCAAATAACTACATCTACTGGTTCACCTTTATCCACATGTTTATTAACCTCTTCAAAAACATGAAGCAGATTCGATTTGTAAGGCAAGATTTCCTTAGGGTAAATCCATGCTGACTGTGTTCCATTTAAACCATGTCTTTTTATATGTTCTGTGATTTTGATCTTTAAAATAGTTTCCACTATTTTTCCTGACACTGAAAGGCTCACAGGTCTACAGTTTCCCGAATCACCCCTGGAATCCTTTTTAAATATTGGGGTTACATTGGCCACCCTCCATTCTTCAGGTACAATGGATGATTTTAATGATAGTTTACAAATTGTAACTAATAGATCTGAAAATTCATTTTTTAGTTCCTTTAGATCCCTGGGGTTCATACCATCTGGTCCAGGTGATTTGTTACTCTTTAGTTTGTCAATCTGGCCTGCTGCATCTTCCAGGTTCACCGTTATTTTGTTCAGTTTATCTGACTTATTACCCTTGAAAACCATCCCCGGAACCAGTAGCTCCACAACATGCTCATTAGTAAATTCAGAAGCAAATAATTAATTTAGTGTTTCTGCAATGGCCTTATCATCCCTAAGAGCCCCTTTAACCCCTCAGTCATCTAACAGTCCAACCTACTCCCTCGCAGGTTTCCTGCTTTGGATACATATATATTAAAAAAAATTTATTACGAGTTTTTGTTTCTATGGTCAACTTCATTTCAGCATTGTTATATCTTGTGTGTGTGTGTGGGTGTGGTAGTCTGATCCTGCAGGGCCTGGCTCTGCCTGCTCACAGCCCTTTTGAGGAATACTACCTCGGCCCTTTTCTGGCAGAGATGTACCCATGCCTCCTTTTCAGCTGGTCAGCTGCTAGTGCATTGACTCTTCTGTTGGTAGTGGGGATATTGTTGGTGCTGGTGCCGTTGCTGGTGCTGTTGCTGCTGGAGGTGCTCTTCTGATGGTGTGGAGTGTTGAAATTTGGGCCTCAAAATGTGACATGAGAGGGCTGCTGGGATGCTCCTGCTGAATGCCTGGTGTTTCAAGCTGGCGTCATGGTGTGCTGGCTTGAAACACCAGGCACCATGGTGTGCATTAATTGGCTCCCAGTCCAGGCTGGGTTCCTCCACAAAACTGGATAAATTCAGTGACACATTCAGTGGGCTGGTTGAGCTCAGGATCTGCGGAGCCTCCTGAGGCTGTTGCTGCTGCTCATCCTTCTCTTCGCTCACCTGTGTCTCTTCATCCATCAGCAAGGCCCTCTGCAAAAGGGCTGGAGTGTTGCTGGTTTCTGGGGCTTTGTGATTGGTGATTGGGACTGGCAGCTTCGTGGGTGAGAGCTGAGAAAACAAATAAGAAGATATAAGTACCAATGGCAGGAAGTATCTATTTTCCATTTGGCATCAGAGGCACACCTTGCATCTAAAGCATTGTGAGCATCTTATACCAAATGATGTGTACAGTCATTGAAGCCTGGTTTCCAGCTGCTCAGTCATGCCCTCAAACATATCCAGCCCCAGCCATTGTCCCATCATCCCCACTGTGAGGATGATGGGACAAGGGCCTCCCCTCCAGTCTGGTGTATGTATTTATTTTGGCTCGCCACCTTTGCCTTCCACTGTGCCTTGATGACCCAGTACCTGTGGGTCACCTACTCCCCGCTGTGTTGGACACCTCTCCACCTTGAGATCGCCTGGGCTATGGTATGCCAGATCTGGGCCTCGGTTGCCTTCGAGGTCTTGGCCACATGGTTGCCAAAGAACATGGTATAATGCTCAAGGACCCCTGCAATCACCATCTCGTTGTCCTGCACACTGAACTTGAGAGCCCTGAGATAAGTGTGTCCTGTTGCCTGGCTGCCAGAAGGGGGTGCAACTCCCACTTCTAGAGAGTTGTCGTCCCTTTCCTCACTGTCCCTCCCACTCCTCATCACATCCCTTCCCCCCTCCTGCCCTTGTCCTCCAATCTCCCTTTCCTTCTGACCTCTCTATCTATCCATAGTCTTCAATCCTCCTCACTCTGTCCTCACCTGCCTTTCCCCTTCCTCCTCCCGCCTCCTCCTATCCCTTCCTTCCTTCCTATCTCTACTCCTGTCCCTATCCCTTCTCATCCTCCCACCTCTTCTCCTACCTCTCCCTTTACTCTCCTCATGCCTCTCCTCCACTCTCTCCTCACACCTTTTACAACCTGTACTTCTCACTCCTCCTCACCAGAACCACCACTTCTCCTCATTCCTCCACACCACAACTCGTTCTCACTCCTCCATTCCTCTACCACCACTCCTCTTCTTTCCGCCACACAAAAGACAAACTAACTTGACAAACTAACAAAAAACGTTCACGCACAGAAAATGAGAAAAGAAACCAAGGAAAAGGGAAACAGATGAGAACACTAAACATGACAACTCACTTAGTAATGGCTAGAACCTCCAACTATCCCCTACTCAATACCTACCTCCTCTTTTTCCAGCTCCCAAGACACCCTCCTGAAGAGGCAGCTTCAGGAAGCGAGTATATATAAACAAACAAAATAGCACACTATGCAATGCATAAATCTACACATGACGTGGCTATTGACACTCCACATGGCAAATTATGTGCGACGTGCTGACACATAGGGATGTGAATCGTTTTAGGACGATTAAAATTATCGTCCGATAATTTTAATATCGTCTTAAACCGTTATGTAACACAATACAATAGAGATTCTAACGATTTATCGTTATAAATCGTTAGAATCGTGAGCCGGCACACTAAAACCCCCTAAAACCCACCCCCGACCCTTTAAATTAAATCCCCCACCCTCCCGAACCCCCCCCCAAATGAGTTAAATAACCTGCGGGTCCAGCGGCGGTCCGGAACGGCAGCGGTCCGGAACGGGCTCCTGCTCCTGAATCTTGTTGTCTTCAGCCGGCGCCATTTTCCAAAATGGTGCCGAAAAATGGCGGCAGCCATAGACGAACACGATTGGACGGCAGGAGGTCCTTACGGACCCCCGCTGGACTTTTGGCAAGTCTCGTGGGGGTCAGGAGGCCCCCCACAAGCTGGCCAAAAGTTCCTGGAGGTCCAGCGGGGGTCAGGGAGCGATTTCCCGCCGCGAATCGTTTTCGTACGGAAAATGGCGCCGGCAGGAGATCGACTGCAGGAGGTTGTTCAGCGAGGCGCCGGAACCCTCGCTGAACGACCTCCTGCAGTCGATCTCCTGCCGGCGCCATTTTCCGTACGAAAACGATTCGCGGCGGGAAATCGCTCCCTGACCCCCGCTGGACCTCCAGGAACTTTTGGCCAGCTTGTGGGGGGCCTCCTGACCCCCACGAGACTTGCCAAAAGTCCAGCGGGGGTCCGGAAGGACCTCCTGCTGTCCAATCGTGTTCGTCTATGGCCACCGCCATTTTTCGGCGCCATTTTGGAAAATGGCGCCGGCTGAAGACAACAAGATTCAGGAGCAGGAGCCCGTTCCGGACCGCTGCCGTTCCGGACCGCCGCTGGACCCGCAGGTTATTTAACTCATTTGGGGGGGGTTCGGGAGGGTGGGGGATTTAATTTAAAGGGTCGGGGGTGGGTTTTAGGGGGTTTTAATGTGCCGGTTTTGCGATTTTTAGATTTTTAGATTTTTCACGATTTTTCACGATATTTTACCCCCCCAAACGGCAACAATACGATTCCCTCCCCCTCCCAGCCGAAATCGATCGTTAAGACGTTCGAGGACACGATTCACATCCCTACTGACACATTGGGGTAGATTTTCAGAGCCCTGCTCGCCTAAATCCGCCCAAAACCGGGCGGATTTACGCGAGCAGGGCCCTGCGCGCCGGTGAGCCTATTTTACATAGGCTCACCGGCGCGCGCACAACCCCGGGACTCGCGTAAGTCCCGGGGTTTTCGGAGTGGGCGTGTCGGGAGGCGTGTCGGGGGGCGGGGCCGGATTGCGCGGCGTTTCGGGGGCGTGCCGGCAGCGTTTTGGGGGCGGGTACGGGGGCGTGGCTACGCCCCGGGGCGGTCCGGGGACGTGGCCTCGCCCTCCGTACCCGCCCCCAGGTCGCGGCCCGGCGCGCAGGGGTCCCGCTCGCGCGCGGGGATTTACGCCTCCCTCTGGGAGGCGTAAATCCCCCGACAAAGGTAGGATCGGGGTTTAGACAGGGCCGGGTGGGTGGGTTAGGTAGGGGAAGGGAGGGGAAGGTGAGGGGAGGGCAAAGGAAAGTTCCCTTCTAGGCCGCTCCGATTTCGGAGCGGCCTAGGAGGGAACGGGGGTAGGCTGCGCGGCTCGGCGCGCGCAGGCTATACGAAATCGATAGCCTTGCGCGCGCCGATCCAGGATTTTAGCCGATACGCGCGACTATGCGCGTATCTACTAAAATCCAGCGTACTTTTGTTTGCGCCTGGAGCGCAAACAAAAGTAGGCTGTTCGCGCTCGTTTGAAAATCTACCCCATTGTGCAGTGTGCTAAGGTATCATGCTTCACAGAAATACCCTTCACAATGCGGTAGACAAGAAATTTACTTAACTACACTCATTTTTTTTAATCATTGGTGCTATTTCTGCTATATTTATACCATTTTGAGTTATCCCCTAATGATTAAAAGGAGTGGCATTTTGTTTCTGTTGTTTGTTTTGTTTGTTTATTTGAATTGCAATGCAAATTAGCATTTTTCTGCTCATGTAAGTCTTTTTGCCAGTGACTTAAATGCTGTAGGCCAGTTAAGGTATATTTCATTTTTTTTCCTTAGCCTTTAAAATGTCTTTCATCTCCAGAAATAGCAACATCAATAATTGATTCCTCCTCCACAATTTTTCTGAAAGAAAACCATGTCATTCTGGGCTTTCTCTCTCTAAATGATGAGTCATACAGATTGTATAAATCATCATTCTAAAGTGTTTCCTGAGGCTGCTACTTCTGATCTTTCTTGTCTGCTATACATTCTTTTGCATTCTTCTCCATCATGCTTCAGTATAATATGTTTTTTTCTTGATAATGCACCTTATCAAAGAACCTGTAGGGACAGATGAGTGAGTCACAAAACATGCTATTTTATTTCTAACTTTTAACTGTGGATGCTCTATAATCAAGGCTTTATGGTGTGAAAGATCAGTTTGGGTCAAACTGAAACTAAAATCATTTGAGTTAGATTTCACATTTTCCTTTCAATATTTCAATAGCACACCTTTCTGAGAAATGCTAAACTGAAAATCACTTTATCTTTGGTGAACAAAAAATGTGTCAACCTTGAAAAGACAGATATGTATTTTTTTCTTTTATATAATTATGATTTTGAGGGATATGTTATTTTATTCCCTAATTTTGCAATGTGTCAGTATAATTGATGTGCAATTTCCTTATTAAAGAATAATGGATTACAAGATCTGTGGCAGAATAGTTTTACCAGAGTAAGATTTTGTCAGACAAATCTGATCACTTTGTTGTATTGGGTGACCAAGTACTCAGGTGGGAGAGCACTAGATGTAATGTGCATTCATTTCAGTAAGACCTTTGCCACAGTTCCAGATGGGTGGCTTATAAATAAATTGAGCACCATTGGTATAGGCCCTAAAGTAACTGGGTTAGAAACTGGATAAGTAGGAGATGACAAAGTGTAATGATGAATGGAGTTCACTCCAAAGAGCGGGACATTACTAGCAGCAAGATCTCTAAGGTGGTACATAAGGGGCATGGCAGGTAGGCTGAGTGACAGCAGCAAGACCACTAAGGTTATACATAAGGGACATGGCATGTAGGCATGTGGCAGCAAGACTACTAAGATGGTATATATAAAGGGCATGGTAGGTAGACAGAGTGATAAAATATCCTTAAGGTGTTATATCTGTGGCACGGCAGGTAGACAGAAGTAGCAAGACCCCTAAGGTGGTATATAAGGGGCATGGCAGGTAGGCAGAGTGGTAGCAACAAGAAGCCTATTGTGGCATATTTGGGGCATGGTAGGTAACATGTGGCAGAAAGATCTCTAAGTTGATGCAGCTGGGGCATAGCAGGTAGACATATAGCATCAAGATCCTGAAAGTGGACAAAGTGGACAAAGCCATGGGGCCTGATGGGATTCATCCAAGGATATTGAGGGAGCTCAGAGATGTTCTGGCGGGTCCGCTGTGTGACCTGTTCAATAGATCCCTAGAAACGGGAGTGGTGCCGAGTGATTGGAGAAGAGCGGTGGTGGTCCCGCTTCACAAGAGTGGGAACAGGGAAGAGGCAGGCAACTACAGACCGGTTAGCCTCACTTCGGTGGTGGGAAAAGTAATGGAGTCACTGCTGAAAGAGAGAATAGTGAACTATCTACAGTCTGGAGAATTGATGGACCAGAGGCAGCATGGATTCACCAGGGGAAGATCCTGTCAGACAAATTTGATTGACTTTTTTGACTGGGTAACCAAGGAATTGGATCAAGGAAGAGCGCTCAATGTCATCTACTTGGATTTCAGCAAAGCTTTTGATACGGTTCCGCACAGGAGACTGGTGAATAAAACGAGAAGCTTGGGAGTGAGTGCCGAGGTGGTGACCTGGATTGCAAATTGGTTGACGGACAGAAGACAATGTGTGATGGTAAATGGAGCCTTCTCTGAAGAGAGAGCGGTTTTAAGTGGTGTACCGCAAGGATCGGTGTTGGGACCGGTCCTGTTCAATATCTTTGTGAGCGACATTGCGGACGGGATAGAAGGTAAGGTTTGTCTTTTTGTGGATGACACTAAGATCTGCAACAGAGTGGACACGCCGGAAGGAGTGGAGAGAATGAGACGGGATCTAAGGAAACTGGAAGAGTGGTCGAAGATATGGCAGCTGAGATTCAATGCCAAGAAGTGCAAAGTCATGCATATGGGGAGTGGAAATCCGAATGAACTGTACTCGATGGGGGGGGAAAGGCTGATGTGCACGGAGCAGGAGAGGGACCTTGGGGTGATAGTGTCTAATGATGTGAAGACAGTGAAACAATGCGACAAGGCGATAGCAAAAGCCAGAAGAATGCTGGGCTGCATAGAGAGAGGAATATCGAGTAAGAAAAGGGAAGTGATTATTCCCTTGTACAGGTCCTTGGTGAGGCCTCACCTGGAGTACTGTGTTCAGTTCTGGAGACCGTATCTACAAAAAGACAAAGACAAGATGGAAGCGGTACAGAGAAGGGCGACCAGGAAGGTGGAGGATCTTCATCGGATGACGTACGAGGAGAGATTGAAGAATCTAAATATGTACACCCTGGAGGAAAGGAGGAGCAGAGGTGATATGATACAGACTTTCAGATACTTGAAAGGTTTTAATGATCCAAAAACAACGACAAACCTCTTCCGTAGGAAAATAATCAGCAGAACCAGGGGTCACGATTTGAGGCTCCAGGGAGGAAGATTCAGAACCAATGTCAGGAAGTATTTCTTCACGGAGAGGGTGGTGGATGCCTGGAATGCCCTTCCGGAGGAAGTGGTGAAGACCAGAACTGTGAAAGACTTCAAAGGGGCGTGGGATAAACACTGCGGATCCATAAAGTCAAGAGGCCGCCAATGAAGAGTGGGTGACTCGCCAGAATGATGGCTATTGACACAATACCCTTATTAAATAAACATAAACATGCTTACTGTGACTCCTACATCGCTCTAAGCTTCAACAGCAAGAGGTAATGGAAAAAAGGATTTGCACTCACAAAGAGCGGAGTAGCTGGCTTGTTACGGCGGTTACTACCCCAAACCAAATATGCCTGATACTTCACTTTCAATGCATATACAGCATAGTTCTCTGCTTCAATGACAGGGGAGAAGAATAACTGATACTTCACACATCCAGCAGAGCTCTCTGCTACAACGGCAAGGGGGGAAGAAAAAGGGTTCGCACTCAAAAAGCGGGGAGTAGCTGGCTTGTTACGGCGGTTACTACCCCAAACCAAATGTGCCTGATACTTCACTTTCCATGCATATCCAGCATGGTTCTCTGCTTCATCGGCATGGGAGAAAGACTGATACATCACGCATTTCCAGCATAGCTCTCTGCTTCAACAGCAGGGGAAAAAAAAAACAAAAACAAAAACAAAAAACTGATGCTTAACGCATATCCTGCATAGCTTCAACGACAGGGGTGAAGAAAAAAAGGATTCGCAATCACAAAGCGAGGAGTAGCTGGCTTGTTACGGCGGTTACTACCCCAAACCAAATGTGCCTGATACTTCACTTTCAATGCATATCCAGCATGGCTCTCTGCTTCAACGGCAGGGGAGAAGAAAAAAAAACCCAACAAGGGCTGTACAACATAGTCTAGGTAAAACAAATAAGCATGGGTGTAGCTTGCTTATCGCGGCGGTTACTGCCCCTACTACCCCTAACTAATCAAGCTAGATATTTCACTTGGATGCAGCTCCATCACTGCTCTCTACATTAATGGTGGGGGTGGAAGGGGAATAGAACCAAGAGCTAAGAGAAACAGATAAGAATGAGAGAAAAAATGTGTGAGGCTTGCTGGGCAGACTGGATGGGCCATTCGGTCTTCTTCTGCCGTCATTTCTATGTTTCTATGTTTCTATGTAAGATCCCTAAGGTGGTATATCAGGGGCATGACAGGTAGGCAGAGCAATAGCAGCAAGATCATCCAGGTAGTATACCTGGGGCATGGCAAGTAGAAAGAATGGCAGCAAAGCCTTCATGGTGCTTTCAGTCATGTTGCCACTCACATGGAAATTCTGGAAACCCAAGTAAAGGTAGAGTGATTTTCAAAATGATTAGCTTTTCCATCAACTCTGGCAACATCCTTCAGCAATGAGGGCTCACAATGTTCCCTGTCATTAGCAATACAGGTCAACTAGGCACACTAGTTGGTGGGCAGTTGACTAGGTCTGGCTAGACTGTGGATCTGTGTGCTTAAATTACTTGCACATCTGTGTCCTTGTCCTTGATAGGCTCTGCGAGATAGCATGAAACAGAAATTTGTGCTAAGGTCTCCTCTGCTGAGGTGGCACAAAGGTCTCTCTTGCCAGCTGTTTTAGCTATGCCCTGTGTCAGAAGAGATGGTTATTTGCTGGCAATGTGGCTGTGGTGTATTGAGGAAGGCAGTCCTGAATTTGCCAATAGGCACCCATTATGTCTGTGCGTAGGGTAGCAAACACTTAGGGGCAGTAGACTGGTTAAGATTTGCTACCTTCCAGCTCTGAATAAGAGCCCCATGCAGGAGATGGGAGAGTGAAAGCAGGAAAAGTACCCATGGATGGAAAAATCCTAAATCTGTCTGTGGAGATAGGGGGGAAAGTGGTAGCTGATAGAGTATTCTTGCTTGCACTACTCTCTAATTTCAAACCAAGTAAGCACAGAAAATTTCTGCATTATCTGTTAGGGATGTGAATCGTTTTTGAACGATTAAAATTATCGTCAGATAATTTTAAAATTGTCCAAAATCGTTAGAGTGCACGATACAATACAAATGCCCCCGATTTATCGTCAGGGGCATTTGTATTGTATCGTTAAATAGGACGCGGGAAAACCGGCACACCAAAAAAACCCTAAAACCCACCCCGAACCTTTAAAAGAAATCCCCCACCCTCCCGAACCCCCCCAAAATGTTTTAAATTACCTGGGGTCCAGTGGGGGGGTCCCGACGTGATCTCCATCTCTCTCTCTGGCCACGGCTGCGTTGAGAAATGGTGCCGGTGGCCCTTTGCCCTTATCATGTGACAGGGCAAAGGTAGCGCCGGCGCCATTTTGTTTCCTGGCTCCTGACGTCACGCCTGCTGGAGATCACCCCCGGACCCCCGCTGGACCCCCAGGGACTTTTGGCCAGCTTGGGGGGGGCCTCCTGACCCCCACAAGACTTGCCAAAAGTCCAGCGGGGGTCCGGGAGCGACCTCCTGCATGCGGCCCATATGACATAGTGAGGGCAAAGGTAGCGCCGGCGCCATTCTGAAGATTGGCAATACGGCCCGCGTGCAGGAGGTCGCTCCCGGACCCCCGCTGGACTTTTGGCAAGTCTTGTGGGAGTCAGGAGGCCCCCCCCCAAGCTGGCCAAAAGTCCCTGGGGGTCCAGCGGGGGTCCGGGGGCGATCTCCAGCAGGCGTGACGTCGGGGGCCAGGAAACAAAATGGCACCGGCGCTACCTTTGCCCTGTCACATGATAAGGGCAAAGGGCCACCGGCGCCATTTCTCAACGCAGCCGTGGCCAGAGAGAGAGATGGAGATCGCGTCGGGACCCCCCCCCCCACTGAAACCCAAGTAATTTAAAACATTTTGGGGGGGTTCGGGAGGATGGGGGATTTTTTTTAAAGGTTCGGGGTGGGTTTTAGGGGTTTTTTGGTGTGCCAGTTTTCTCGCGCCCTATTTAACGATACAATACAAATGCCCCTGACGATAAATCGGGGGCTTTTGTATGGTATCTGCACTCTAACGATTTTGGACGATTTTAAAATTATCTGATGATAATTTTAATCATTCAAAAACGATTCACATCCCTAGTAAGTAGTCCCTATTCAGGAGATTGGACATAGAAGGACAGCCAGTGCCATCCCAACTATAATCCTTTGGAACCAGGCAGCCCTTGAAATGCTGTGAAGATCATTACCACCCTCCACCTGGCATGATTATGTCCGGAGTTACAGCAGAGTGACAGAGTTCTTGTACAGCCAAGGATGGAAAGGGCAGCAGGTTCCAATTGAACAGCAAGGAGCATTGCTGAATATGGTGCACTCACAGCTAGCAGTCTTGGCATTGTTTACGAAGGCAAGGTGGGGGTAGGAACAGGCAAATGAACAGTGTCTTTTACAATCAAGAGACTGATGCAAGATTGGGCTAGCACATCATGACATCCATCAGCCTCTCACACATGTGTTGTTGCTGCAACTATGGTATGCATTCGGATTCCTTTGAGACCACCCTTTTCTGTGCTGCCTTTTCCCTAGATTTCTTTGGGGTGCTTCAAGTTAATGAATTTACAGCACCATTACAAAAAGGCAAACAGTTGAGAGGTATCAGAGATAGCAATTTGGAAATTTTGAAGGACAAGCTAGTATTATACATCAGGCAATCTAAGACCAAACAGAGAGGGGCCATAACATTACCCTAGCATCTATATCCAACTTTATAACATGTTCGGTTAAGGTTATGATGGAATATTTGGTCATATGCTCCAAAGTACCTGGCTTGTTGTTGTTACTCCTGGACTGTGTTGCATCCATCGGTCTCAGATGGCTTCGACCTCTGTGCCTCACCTTTCTTCCTGCTCTCTCCTCTAGCCTTGGGAAGATGGCTACCACTGCGTCTTCATGCTGCTCTCTCCGGCGTCCCTGGAACAGCAATGGCAAGGCTATCCGCAATGTTTTTCTTGAGGGCCTCCTAGGGTGCGCGCGCACACTCCACCCACATCTTTATTCACATCATGGCGGGAAACTCGGGGGCATCCCCCTCAAGAGATGTCACACCATCCAGGTATTTAGCCTGCCCTTCATTTGCTAACAAATCGAGTTAGCAAGGATTGGAATGCCTCCGGTCTAAGCTGCTCTGCTGCTGGAAGCTCTCTCTGCCCTTCGGGGTCATTCATCTAACATGGGTACATGCTCCTCGGGGGCCCTATGCTTTCTTTCAGGTGCCTATCTGGGATACCAGGTACTTGCTCCTCGAGGGCCTGCTCTCCCTGCCTTGGTGCCTGTATTCCAACTATTTCTGCCTGCCAGGATCTCCATCAATACAGCTATCAACTTAGACTGACAAAAGTTAAATTACTCACTGTCTCATCTACAGCTTAGCACTGGGAACCGGCACCCAGAACTCCCTCTACTATCGTGTGCTGCTAACATCTATCACTGTGGGATGGGTCTCCTCTGCCGAGGGTCCCTGAACTGCCGCTATCGGATCACCTCACTACTGCCACCTCTGGTGGTATCATCCAGCTGTATAATAAAGACAAAATCTTCTGTGTTTGCATGTCCCAAGTCTAGCCTAGCCCTCACAGGGCTCCTCCCCATGGGAGTGGCCATCACCGCAGTACCCAAGAGTCCACTCCAACACCTCAAAACCATAACAGACTGCTCTTCCTTAAGCAGGTACCAAGCAGTTTTTTTAAAAAGTCTTGGATGTGGCAGGTATGGATAGCGGACATTTGGGACTCACTCCTTTCATATTGGCATGGCATCCTGTGCTGCTTTCGTGGGTCTTCCTAAATCAGTCATCCAGAAGTTAGGTCGATGGCGGTCAAGAGCGTATGCTTCATATATTAGACATGGTGATGGTTCACTAGTGCTGGCTCATGACTCTATTGTTATAAAGAATTAACAATATCTGCTTCCACTTTCCTAGTGATTACCTAACTACAGTGATCTGTGTGGATAGTGGGACACTCTTTCATCAGTCAAGCAGAGAGACAAGTCAAACAATGGAAATTCAACCGAAACCTGGGCCTATCCAAAAAAGGAAGGATATTTAGATGGATAGGGCGAGGGGCATGCAGTGGCATCAATTATTGCCTTTGCTATGGTCACTGACTGAAAGAGGTTCACCACCGGACCTTATTATTGTTCACCTGGGAGGTGATGATTTAAGTAAAAGTGCCAGTCTGGACTTGCTGAAAAACATCAGGGACGAATTGGGTCATCTCGACGACAATTGGACTGGCACATGTATATGCTGTGAGGAAAAAACAAAAGGAATAGATGCCCAAAATGTCTTTTCAAAATCTTTAATGGGTGGAGATGTATGAAACAATTGATAACATTTGCCCAACTCAGGCCGAGTTTCGCCACCTTCTAGTGGCTGCCTCAGGGGCTACGAATAAACATACATATTTTGACACAATAAATCATAAATACTTAAAACATGTATATAAAAACATAAATAAGTGTATAAAAGCAAAATGACTTTAAAATAAAATAAAATAATAAGGATAAAAAACTTTGAGAACCTCACATCATAGTAAAATAAATGGAACAAAAACCAGAAGACATAATATGAAAACATGTAAATAGAATAAAAGAGCATATAAACAACATCAATTTAAAATTATATACCTCAATCTAAAAAATATATAACAGACAATTAAGTCAAAGATCTATGTATATTAAAACATTGAATATTAATTTATTGATTAGTCATTATGAGATCAGATACTTGAATCAAGCTATTTATTAATTAAAACAATTGAAAATGTACCTCAAAGTGTCTTCTCAAATTTGAAAACAATTTGAAATGAATCACATACAAAGTATGTGTTCAAAAGCCATCCGCAGTGCAAACATATCTGTAAAGATAATAATGATAATAAAAAAATGAATCAATGAATTCTAGAAAAAATAGTGAATTCTAAAAAATGGATAAATTAGAAAAAAGAAAGGAACCGAAGTAGTATCACACCTTTAATGAAGCTTAAATTTCTAAAAATTGCATTCCCCCAATGGCGCCACATGCTAAAAGGGTTTAAAAGGAGTGAAAGTGAATCTATTGTAGTACGCAGTTGTCAATTGGAACTAAAGTGACAAAAGATCAAATTTAACTTAAAAAATTTTATTAGGTGAATAATTCAACATTGAACATATCTAACGAAGTGCAGTCATTTTGCCTTTATACACTTATGTTTTTATATACATGTTTTAAGTATTTATGATTTATTGTGTCAATATGTATGTTTATTCGTAGCCCCTGAGGCAGCCACTAGAAGGTGGTGAAACTCGGCCTGAGTTGGGCAAATTTTATCAATTGTTTCATACGTCTCCACCCATTAAAGATTTTGAAAAGACATTTTGGGCATCTATTCCTTTTGTTTTTTCCTCACATGTATATGCTGGTCAGACATTATTCACCACTACCAGATGGCTAGAACCAGCTAGAGATGTGAATCAGAACTGGAATCGGTTCAGATTCCGGTTCCAATTCACATGTGGTTTTTTTTTTCATCGGGCCCGATCGCTGTTTTGTTTATTGGCTGCGCCCGAGCCGATAAACAAAAGCCCCACCCCGACCCTTTAAAACTAATACCTTAGCTTCCACCACCCTCCTGACCCCCCCAAAAACTTTTTACAGGTACCTGTTGGTCCAGTGGGGGTCCCTGGAGCGAACTCCGGCTCCCGGGCCATTGGCTGCCACTAATCAAAATGGCGCCGATAGCCCTTTGCCCTTACCATGTGACAGGGTATCCATGCCATTGGCCGGACCCTGTCACATGGTAGGAGCACTGGATGGCCCATGCCATCTTGTGCTCCCACCATGTGACAGGGGCTGACCAATGGCACCGGTAGCCCCAGTGAGATAGTAAGGGCAAAGGCTATTGGCGCCATTTTGATTACTGGCAGCCGATGGCCCGAGTGCAGGAGATCGCTCCCAGACCCCCGCTGGGCCACCAGGGGCGTTTTGAAAATCTTGGGGGACTCTCCTGACCCCCACAAGACTTGCCAAAAGTCCAGCGGTGGTCCGGGAGCAACCTCCTGCACTCGGACCATCGGCTGCCAGTATTCAAAATGGTGCCAATAGCCTTTGCCCTTACTATGTCACAGGGGCTACTGGTGCCATTGGTCAGCCCCTGTCACATGGTAGGAGCACAAGATGGTGCCAGCCATCCCGTGCTCCTACCATGTGACAGGGTCCGGCCAATGCCACTGATACCCTGTCATGGTAAGGGTAAAGGGCCATCGGCGCCATTTTTATTAGTGGCAGCCGACAGCCCGGGAGTGGGAGATCACTCCAGGGACCCCCACTGGACCACCAGGTACCTGTAAACAGTTTTTTTTGGGGGGTCGGGAGGGTGGGGGAAGCTAAGGGATTAGTTTTAAAGGGTCGTGGTGGATTTAGGGGTTATTTTTGTGGGCCGTTTTTCCCGCCCTCCCCCAAAACGATAAGAGAACCCCCACGATCAATATCGTGGGGTTTTCCTATCGTTTTGGGGGCGCCCTCGATTTCTGACGATTTTGAAAATATCATCCGATATTTTCAATCGTCCGAAGCCCGATTCAGATTCCTAGAACCAGCTGGTAGGGTTGGTACCAGGGGAAGCTCAATCGGCCAGTGGCCAAGGCTATTTGAAAGAAAGGGGGTTATCATATTTGCCATAAATGGGCAGATATCTAATGTAAGGACCTATACCATAAAGATAGTGTACATCTGTCAAACTTGGGTAATGACTTATTCTTTCAAGATAGGAGTAGGGAGGTCCTTCAGTTAGAAGGAAATTTGCAATCTGTTTTGAAGAGGTTTTCTCCCTAGGCAACTGTCTGATGATGGGATCTGCATCAGGTGAAAAGCTCCTTTGGCGTGTGGCTGAGTCCAGAATGCTAGGGAGGATGCCTACCGAATGATGACCTAGGCCATTATTCACAGATGAACGAACAGTGGGGAGGTCTCAGTAGCTTGCTGCATAGCAGCTTACAAAGGGCCTTTCAAGGATGTTAACATCAAGCAAGATTTGCAGGGATGCGAGACCTTGGAGAGATTTGTTATGGCGGAGGTGAAGGCACACAGCGGTAGGCTTCTACCCTGTAAGCAACATAGACAGGCTAGCAGGACTCGGCACCCAATTAGATCTTATTTTTAGGGCATTTAATAAATGGCTGTGGCCATTAAATCCATTCTGGAGTGTTATGGTTATTTGTGTTAAGTTGTGTTCACATTTGGGAAAGGAAAGGAGGAGAGTATCCAGGGTGGTCTCAGCTGCCCCATTTATGAACTGTTATGGAAAAGAAATCTATGTTTTTTCCCTATGTTGTGAGAGAAATACAAGACCATAGGAAGATTTTTCTTTTAAGATAACATATGGTGTTGGCACTTGGTGCTAGTTTTTTACTTTGCTTTCCCTGTAAATGTATAGTCAGATATCAGGGCCACACCTATGTATTCCTTGATCCTATTCAACTTGATGGGTTCTTGCAGAATAAGATGCCTCCAGGAGATATGCTTGCTGCTCCATGAGTTTTTGATTAGGTGTTAAATTTTGGACATATGAATATAAATATCCTATTCTATCAAAATAATTGTATTTTGTTATCTGCCCCCTTGAAGTGGACTTATAAAGTGATGTTTTTCTTGTTTTCCTTTTTTTCTTTTCAATGCATAATAATTCTACTATTAATGTTTAAGGTCACTGTTTTTTTCTTAAATCAAGGAAATAGAGAGAGGAATATCGAGTAAGAAAAGGGAAGTGATTATCCCTTTGTACAGGTCCTTGGTGAGGCCTCACCTGGAGTACTGTGTTCAGTTCTGGAGACCATATCTACAAAGAGACAGAGACAAGATTGAAGCGGTACAGAGAAGGGCGACCAGAAAGGTGGAGGGTCTTCATCGGATGTCATACGAGGAGAGATTGAAAAATCTAAATATGTACACCCTGGAGGAAAGGAGGAGCAGGGGTGATATGATTCAGACTTTCAGATACTTGAAAAACTTTAACGATACAAAGACAACGACAAACCTTTTCCGTCAGAAAAAAATCAGCAGAACCAGAGGTCACGAGCTGAGGCTCTAGGGAGGAAGACTAAGAACCAATGTCAGGAAGTATTTCTTCACAGAGAGAGTGGTGGATGCCTGGAATGCCCTTCCGGAGGAAGTGGTGAAGTCCAAAACTGTGAAGGACTTCAAAGGGGCATGGGATAAACACTGTGAATCCATCAGGTCTAGAGGACGTGTATAAAGAGGAGGCAGCAAAACACTGCATGGAGCGGCAGTAGCCACAGAGGCATTCACGGAGCGGGATGCCAGTGGCCAGTGGTTGGTGTTCCACCTTCACGGAAGGATGGAGGGCTGCCATCTCCAAATAAAAATAAAAAAAACAGGGGTGGGTAAGAATATGTAAAATTAACGGTGAGTTCATAGGCTATAGGTATTACCAATTATTAGGCTTATTCAATATTCGTTGATAGTTAATGTGGCTCTCGCGGAAATGGGGCTACTACCTGGAGATAATGCCTTGCCCTTGTTCAGTGTACATGCACAGGGTTGATGAGACTTCATCATGGCTCTGGGCTTCAACGGCAAGAGGTAATGTGGAAGAAAAATAAAAAAATAAAAAATGTTTTATTCACAGGGAAGCGAGGTGTAGCTGGGCCGATACTTTACTTTTAATGCATGTCCAGTGTAGCTCTCTGCTTCGGCGAGGGAGAGAGTCTGATACTTCTCTTCCAAGCATGGCTCTCTGCTTCAACGGCAGGGGGAGTGTGGAAGGGAGGAAGTGTGGACGGCAACCAACGGGGTCTGATTCGTATAGTCTGGGTAGACAGGGGCAGGGGTGTGGCCTGCTTGTAGCAAAGGTTGCTACTAGGGATGTGAATCATTTTTTGACGATTTAAAATAACGTCCGATATATTTTAAATCGTCAAAAATCTTTAGGGCCACAATACAATACCAATTCCCCCGATTTATCGTCAAAAAATCGTAAATCGGGGGAAGGGGGAGGGCAGGAAAACCGGCACACTAAAACCCCCTAAAACCCACCCCCGACCCTTTAAATTAAATCCCCCACCCTCCCGAACCCCCCCCCCCCAAATGCCTTAAATTACCTGGGGGTCCAGCGGCAGTCCGGAACGGCAGCGGTCCGGAACGGCCTCCTGCAATTGAATTGTGTTGTCTTCAGCCGGCGCCATTTTTCAAAATGGCGGCGCAAAATGGTGGCGGCCATAGACCAACACGATTCGACTGCAGGAGGTCGTTCCGGACCCCCGCTGAACTTTTGGCAAGTCTTGTGGGGGTCAGGAGGCCCCCCCAAGCTGGCCAAAAGTCCCTGGGGGTCCAGCGGGGGGTCCGGAAAACGATCTCCTGCCGCGAATCGTTTTCCGTACGGAAAATGGCGCCGGCAGGAGATCGACTGCAGGAGGTCGTTCAGCGGGGGTTCCGGAACGACCTCCTGCAGTCGAATCGTGTTGGACTATGGCCGCCGCCATTTTGCGCCGCCATTTTGAAAAATGGCGCCGGCTGAAGACAACACAATTCAATTGCAGGAGGCCGTTCCGGACCGCTGCCGTTCCGGACCGCCGCTGGACCTCCAGGTAATTTAAGGCATTTGGGGGGGGGGGATTCGGGAGGGTGGGGGATTTAATTTAAAGGGTCGGGGGTGGGTTTTAGGGGGTTTTAGTGTGCCGGCTCACGATTTTCACGATACTTCAAACACCCAAATGGCAACAATATGATTCCCTCCCCCTCCCAGCCGAAATCGATCGTTAAGACGATCGAGGACACGATTCACATCTCTAGTTGCTACCCCTAATTGAGCTGGATGTTCACATGGATGCAGATCCGGTGATGCTCTCTACATTGGTGGTGGGGTGGACGGGAAATAGGGCTGGAGGGTACTGGAAGCCAAGAGTAACAGGTGTGAGAGAGAAAAAGGAAGAAAAAAAAAAGTGCGTAGCTTGCTGGGCAGACTGGATGGGCCGTTTGGTCTTCTTCTGCCGTCATTTCTATGTTTCTATGTTTTTCTCTTGAATGCAATTATAAAAATTTATGAAAATATAGGGATAGACTTAAAGATTTAAACATGTATACCCTAGACTCAGAAAGGTGAGATATGAGAGATATGATAGAGACATTCAAATATCTCAAAGGTTTCCATGCACAGGAGCTGAGTCTTTTTCAATGGAAAGGAGACTCTAGAATGAGGGGTCATGAGATAAGGTTGAAAGGGGGGGTAGACAGGAGTAATCTTAGAAAATATTTCTTTATAGAGTGAGTAGTGGAAATGTGGAACAGCCTCCCTGTGGAAGTGATAGAAACAAATAGAGATGTGAATCATGTGATCGATCGTCTTAACGATCAATTTCGGCTGGGGGGGGAGGGAATCGTTTCGTCGCGTTTTTGTTTTTGTAAATATCGTGTAAATCGTAAATCGTGGGAGGGCGGGAAAACCGGCACACTAAAACATCCCTAAAACCCACCCGGACCCTTTAAAATAAATCCCCCACCCTCCCGAACCCTCCCAAAATGCCTTAAATTACCTGGGGTCCAGAGCGGGGGTCCCGGTGTGATCTTTTACTCTCGGGCCTGTGGTGCGTTGTAGAAATGGCACCGGCGCTACCTTTGCCCTGTCATATGACAGGTCAAAGGTAGCGCCGGCGCCATCTTGTTTTTTGTCCCCCGAGGTCAGGAGCGTAGGAGATCGCTCCCGGACCCCCGCTGGACCCCCAGGGACTTTTGGCCAGCTTGGGGGGCCTAAGGAGCTAAGAGGGTTAAAGGGTTGGGTTAGGAGTTGGGAGGGTGTAGGCCAGTAAGTGCCACCAAAGCCTTGCTGCATATGTAGATGCACATTGCACAAAGGGACAGCAGACAGTCCATTAAACAGTCAAAAGGTATTTTTGGGAAATGATGCTATCTTGTGATTTGAAGGTCATACAACAAGTATCAGTAAACTAACAGCATTTTATTCTTACCTATCTTTATAGATTCAGATCCTTATGAAGAAGGCCCTGGAGCTGTGCTGCTAGGAGACCAGCTTGACCAGATGCATGACAAGTTGGAGGAGTATGAAGGTAAGCTCAATAACTACCCATCATGGACAAGTGGACATGTTATGTGTGGTTGTAGTGAGAACTGCATTCCTCCTACATTTAGGCAAACCCCAAGTGATGGGCTCTTCCTATAAGTAGTCATGAGTTCTTGACTGTGAGAAGATATAATCATTGTGGCAGGATCCCAGAAACCTGGGCACAATATCAATGATGATCCCCTTGGCATTGTAGATTGTTGCGTCAGTCAGTCGCAGACGGCTGCGACCGCTCTGCCTTACCTCTTTTTCTCCCCTTTCACTCTCTTTGGGCAAGATGGCTCCCTCCGGTGTCGAGTGCCGAGGGCCTCGGCGTTTCCAGACCAGCATGGGCACCCCCATCCACCATGCTCACGCCTAATGCCTCCTAGGGCACGAACGCACAAATCTCCTATGCTGAAATACACATCATGGCGGGAACCTCGAGGGCGGCCCCACCACATGACATCAGTACCTTTGAGTATATCTAGCCTCCTCTACCACTTTGAGTTAGCAAACGCTTCACATCGCTACTCTGACTGCTCTAAGCTGCACATTTAGACGCCACTTTCACATGAAGGGCCTCACTCCAGTAGAAGTTCTATACACCTGCTCCTCAGGGGTTTCTCGCTTCCAACATCCCTACGGGGTTCCTCACTAATTAAGACAACCGCTCCTTGGGAGTCTTTCTCTCTATTCTACTTACAGGATATTGGGTACTCACTCCTCGAGGGCCTATCTACCATTATTTATTTATTTATTTATTTATTTATTTACTTATTTATTTGGTGTTTTCTATACTGGCATTCGAGATAAAAATCCCATCATGCTGGTTTATATTAAACAGGAGGTGTACAAAAAAAGAAAACACTGGAAATCTATATCAAGTGAACAGAGAATCTGAAGTTACAATAAAACAAGGATGTTCCAAACTTGGGAGAGGAATGATAATCTAAAGGAAATAACAGAAAGAGCAATTATTTACAGTGTTCTAAGAATAACTGACTATGGTTGTCGTTGTATAGAAGAGTCATTTGGGTGCTGGGAAGGCTTGTTTAAACAACCACGTCTTAAGTCTTTTTCTGAAAGCTGGAAGGCACGGTTCTTGACGAAGATCCGGTGGAATGGAACTCCATAGCGCTGGTCCTGCTGTAGAGAAAGCCCGGTCTCTAAATATTATATGTTGAGAGGTTTTGGTGTGGGGAACACGTAGTGATTCTCTGTATGCTTCTCTAATGGGTCTGGAGGAGGTATGTTTTCTGAATGGGATTTGTAGGTTGAGTGGAGCCTGGTGATGGAAGGCTTTATAGATAATGATAATAGACTTGTAAATGATTCTGTAGTGAATTGGCAGCCAGTGAAGGTCTTTGAGGATGGGAGAAATGTGGTCTCTTCTCCTCTTGTTTGTCAGTATTCTGGCTGCCGCGTTTTGGACCATCTGAAGAGGTTTGATGTGAGATGAGGGGAGACCTAATAAGATAGAGTTACAGTAGTCTATCTTAGAGAAGATTATGGCTTGCAGAACCGTTCTGTAGTCTTGAAAGTGAAAGAGTGGTTTTATTCTTTTTCAGGATATGTAGTTTATGAAAACAGTCCTTGGTTGTTTGGTTGACAAATGATTTTAGATTTAGACGATTATCGATAATAACTCCTAGGTCTCATTTGTGTGATGTGAAAGTTTGCTGGTGGATTCGTAATGATATTACTATTTTCCGGGGAGATGAAAAGGAGTTCGGTCTTAGAGGAATTTAGTAGGGATGTGAATCATTTTTTGACGATTTAAAAAAATCGTCTGATATTTTTTAAATCGTCAAAAATCAGTACAGTGCGCAATACAATAGAAATTTTCACGATTTATCGTGCAAAATTGTTACTCCCATTAGTGTCCACTAACAGGAGTTATTTGGGGGGAGGGTGGGAAAACCAGCACACCAAAACAACCCCTAAACCCACCCCGACCCTATAAAACTAATCCCTTACCTTCCCCCACCCCCCGAACCCCCCCCCCCAAAAAAAAACTTTTTACGAGTACCTGGTGGTCCAGTGGGGGCGCGGGGACCGATCTCCCGCTCTCGGGCCATCGGTGCCATTTTGGCTGCCACTGAAAAATGGCGCCGATGGCCCGATTAAAAAAAAACCCACCCGACCCTTTAAAGATGACCCCTTAGCTTCTCCCACCCTCCCGATCCCCCCAAAACATTTTTAAATTATCTGGTGCTCTAGTGGTGGTCCCGGGAGCGATCTCCCATTCTCGGCCGTTGGCTGCCAGTCATAAAGATGGCGCCAATGGCCCTTTGCCCTTACCATGTGACAGGGTATCCATGCCATTGGCCATTGGCCGGCCCCTGTCACATGGTAGGAGCACTGGATGGCCATCTTTATGATGGCGGCGGCCATCTTTAAAGATGGCGCCGGCCATCCAGTGCTCCTACCATTTGACAGGGGCCGACCAATGGCACGGATACCCTGTCACATGGTAAGGGCAAAGGGCCATCGGCGCCATCTTTATGAGTGGCAGCCGACGGCCGAGAATGGGAGATCGCTCCCGGGACCACCACTAGAGCACTAGGTAATATAAAAACGTTTTAGGGGGATCGGGAGTGTGGGAGAAGCTAAGGGGTCATCTTTAAAGGGTCGGTCCCCATGCCCCCACTGGACCACCAGGTACTCGTAAAAAATTTTGGGGGGGTTCGGGGGGGTTGAGGGAAGGTAAGGGGTCAATTTTAAAGGGTCGGGCCTCACTAAAAAAAAATTAATGATGTGAATCGGAACCGATTCCGATTCACATCTCCAGCGATCAGATTGTTTTCTCCCTCCAGCCGAACCAGATCGTTAAGACGATCGGGCACACGATTCACATCTCTAGAATTTAGTATTAAGTTTAACCTAGTGAGGAGGCCGTTGATTTCTTGAAGGCAGAGTTCCCAGAGTTCAAGTGTTTTAGCGATGGATTCTTTCAGGGGGATAACGATCTGGACATCGTCGGCGTATAAGAAGTGTTTAAGGTTAAGTTTGGTTAACAGCTTGCATAGTGGAAGAAGATAAATGTTAAAGAGTGTGGGGGATAAGGAAGAGCCTTGAGGCACTCCTAGGGAGGAGTGTTGACGTTGTGATTCTTTATTGTGAATTTTAACCTTGTAGCCTCTGTTGTTAAGAAAAGTTTTGAACCAGGCCAGAGCAGTTACTGTTATTCCGATGTTTGACAACTGGTTTAGGAGGATGGTGTGGTTAACTGTGTCAAAAGCTGCTGAGAGGTCCAGGAGAATGAGTAGGAACGAGTGACCTTTATCGAGGCCCTTGATAATGTAGTCTGTCAGGGATATGAGCAGGGATTCTGTGCTTAAAGCTTTTCGGAATCCATATTGAGTAGGGAACAGAATCTTGTGGTCTTCAAGGTAATCAGATAGTTGTGTATTGATTAATTTTTCCATGACCTTAGCTAAAAAAGGAAGGTTGGAGATTGGGCGGAAGCTATTGGGATCTTTGGGATCTACATTAGGTTTCTTTCGGAGCGGTTTGATGGAGGCCAGTTTAAGATCGTCAGGATAGATTCCCTGGGACAAAGAACAGTTAATGATGTCAGCCAGTGAATTGGAGATGATGTTGGGGATTACTAAGAGCAGCTTGGTAGGGATTCGGTCGAAGGGGTGTGAAGACGGTTTCATTTTCTTCAAAACTGCTTGGATCTTAGAGGCTGTGATGGGTTCAAACGATTTGAGCGATCTGTCTTTGTTATGGAGGTGGTGTTGGAGGGAAGTTGTGCTAGGAGGTTAGTGACTTTATTGCAAAAAAAGAGGGCCAACTCTTCAGCTTTTGATTGAGCTTGGTTGAGTGGAATTTTTGGAGCATTTGTTTGTGTTAAATTGGAGACGTATGCAAATAGGGCTTTAGAGTCGTAGATGAGGTCATGAATCTTGTAGGCATAGAAGTCCCTTTTTTATTTTAAGGTGGAGCTCTTGTAGTGGTGGAGAGCAAGCTAATATGCGGAAAGGGAGCTGGGGCCAGGTGCTTTATGCCATTTGTTCTCTTTCTGTCGTAGTCTCTGTTTGAGTTTTTGAAGTTCGTTAGTGAACCATGGTTGTCTTTTGGAAGAGTTGGGGTTGAGTTTTTTTGTTATTAGAGGACATAGTTTATTTGCTACACCCTCTGTTATGTTCGTCCAGGACTGGAGGGCTGAATTGGGAGTGGAGACGTCTATGAGTGGGAGTTCTAGGGCCAACTGTTTGCTGAGGTCATCAGAGGAGCAGGATTTTCTGTAGAGAAATGGTGGTTGAGGTTGGTGAAAGTTATTGG
The DNA here is from genome assembly GCF_901001135.1 of Rhinatrema bivittatum. Taxonomy (NCBI): domain Eukaryota; kingdom Metazoa; phylum Chordata; class Amphibia; order Gymnophiona; family Rhinatrematidae; genus Rhinatrema; species Rhinatrema bivittatum. Next base: position 454,575,945 of record NC_042617.1, on the reverse strand, counting down.
TTTCCGCCAGAGTGAGGGTGGTGGAGATTAATGCGTGGTCTGACCAGGGGACCTGCTTGCATAATGGGTGAGATGAGGGCATGATCCTGGAATTTACAAAGATAAGGTCCAGCGTGTGACCCGCTTTGTGGGTAGGTTTGTTGACTATCTGCTGGAAACCCATGGCTGATATGGCGGTGATATGGCAATTATATCCTGCACCACGGACCTTCGGTCCTACCATTCTACCACCAGGAAGATGCCTTCATTCTGTGAGTATCTCTATGATCCAGCGCTCTAACTCCACCCACCAGCCGCGGTGTTACCCGCACTATGGGCTCCCGCCTATCGTGAACATCTGGGTGAGACTATACTTCTGAGCCTGTTGAGCATACTGGCACTTCTTGGATCAGTGCCTTACCTTCCTGCTTTCACCATCTATCTACAGCGGTACAATAAAGACCTCTATCCATTCTGTGTCTGCTATCTGAGTCAGCCTATCACAGTGGTTCCCCACGGGGCTCCTCCCCATGGGCGGAGTCATCTCCATAGCACCCAAGGGTCCACAATGCCTCAAACACAACATAGACTACCTGCATGTTGAGGAAGTAGAAGTCTTGCAGTTGTGGTAGGTAACCTCATCACCCTCTAGCGCCCTTATAGAGATGTGAGTGCAATCAATAGCCCCCAAGACAGAGTGAAGCATCCAGTTTGGTAGAATTCAGTCATTATTTGTTGTTGTTCATGACTTTTCCAAGAAAAAGATGTATAAGTATGTATTTTCCAGAGAAATGCAACCAGAAACTGAACAATACATAAGGAGGTTGCAGACTGGCTTATTCCAGCTGTGACCCTTAGAAATGTCTTGAAGGTACCAATGGCCAAAAAGGCCAGGGTGGTAGAGACCTTGAGGTGTGTTGCGTCGGAGGTGGACCCTTGGGCCGAGGTAGGGTTGACGCAAACTGTAGGAGGGATCCTATGGGTCCCCACCGTCGGCAGGCGAAGAGGACTGATTGACGGAGGCCGGCTGGTGCTTCACCAATACCAGCCCTCGTTCCCCGCGGGTTGAGCCTTTGGATGCTGGGGCCGGCTGGACTTAAATGGGCCTCCGTCATTCATTGTCGATGGAAGGATCGAGGTCAACCCAGAGGCAGCAACAGGAGAGAATGACAGTCTGTACTGGATGAGGCGAAGTCCAGGAGACCTGGGCGCCAATAGAACTAAAGTCAGACAGGGGGTGCCCGAGAAAGAACAGGCCAAAGCCTGAATAGGCCAGGTCCAGGATGTAGACTGAAGAAGTGTCATAGGGAAAGCTGGAGTCAGGGCTGGTTGCAATCTGGAAGCAGTGGCAAGCAAGGCTCTAGACGAGGAGAGAGTCAAGAGCAAAGTCAGGCAATGCAGAGGTCTGGGTCTGGAGAAAGGCAACGGAGTAGTCAGGCAATACAGAGGTCTGGGTCTGGAGAGAGGCAATGGAGAAGCCAGGCAATGCAGAGGTCTGGGCTTGGAGAAAAGCAATGGTGTGGTAAGGCAATGAAGAGGTCCAGGCTTGGAGAGAGGCAACGGTGTGGTCAGGCAAAGCAGAGGTCTGGGCTTGGAGAGAGTCAACGGTGTGGTCAGGCAAAGCAGAGTCAAAGTCCATGAAGGCAATCCGAGGAAGGGTTGAAAATCAGGGATGCAGGAACGAGGAAATCAGGAACAGGAGTCAATGAGGATCAGGAACCAGGAATGAGGAGAAACACAAGGAAGCAACGAGTACTCGACCAGCGAGGAGACCTGTTGAAAATGCAATCTTAGGAAGCGGAGTCTGGGCTTAAATACCAGAGCTCTGCTGATGTCATCATCTGGGGCCGCGGCTCGGTTCCCGCCACGGGCCCTATTTAAGCCTTAGAGATGTGAGCGCGCATGCGCGCCTAAGGAGGGGCATGGTGCTGAGAGGTGGTGTCTCTCTGCGGGCCTCATGGAGAGGCCCGATGCGGAGCACCAGGATCTGAAGCTGAGCCGGAGGCACCAGGGGCAGCCCGAGGAAGAAGCCGGCGGCCTACCACCACCAAGGATGAGGGACCAGGCACTGGAATCACTTGAGAAAGGTAAAGGGGCCGAGCCGCGGGTCTGCCACGGCCGGCACGCGTAGCAGTGTGTACTTGCAAAGCGTGGCCCCTATGGGTGGAAGGGCACAGGTCTTGCTCTAACTGCTGGCACAGGTACAGGATGGTTTCCTTGTTCAACCTGAACCTGCACAAGACCTTTTTCTCTGACTGATCCAAAAACTGTGCACTAGTCTTGTATACTTTCTATAAAGTGTATCTCCTTTTCCTCCTGTTTTATTCCTTTCCTCAGCCATTATGCCGTGAGTATCCATAAGCCTATTAGAATCACTATTAAGTCTGGATTCTCCACCATTCACCCTCTCCCAGTATGGCCCAGTCTGTCCCAGTCACACTTACTCCCCCTTAGTATAGCCCAATCTGTCCCATTCACACTCACACATACCCTGTCAGCAATGCTGTTCCATTTAGTGACAGATTCTCCCAATGCTATGCACGAGACTCCTGACCAAATTTTTTTTATAACATACACCATGCTGGTCAAGGGCTTAGACCCCTCCACCTCATCTGCATCTCCTCCTAGTCTGCTGCCATGCCCACTCACCAGGAGAAGCCAGCCCAGTAAACACGTAATTAAAAAGGCTATGCAAGTTTCAACTTCACACATAAGATAGCTGTAGTAAATCTATTTCTGATTGTTGATATTCATTCTTAATTGGTTTATAAAATAGCAACTTATGTGCATACATACAAACCATGCCCCTAACATGCCCACTTTTTCTGCATGAACTTTTGCTTGCAAAGGCAAGTATGTGACCCCTTTGGGGGCTACAGAATATGTGAACACTTCACATATGCAACTATATGCTATTTTTGCGCATGTAACTCTTTTGAAAATTCACTCTATCATATATACTTTCTACTGAGAATGTTATAGACCAGTGATGGCAAACTCCAGTCCTCGAGTGCCACAAACAGGCCACATTTTCAGGATATCTACAATGAATATGCATGAGAAAGATGTGTCATCACTGTTCTAGAGCAATTTTTAGAGTATGTTAACCTTTTTTAATCAGATAGAAAACTGGTCATTGGTACCATTCAATTGAGTACCTTAAGTAATGGTAAAATCTTGGACATCTTTTGTCATATTTGACTGCAAGTGTATTTATTTCAGTTTTCTGGATCTGAGAAAAATAGTACTCTGCCCTTTTTTGAGGTAAAGTGGCTGGGAGGAGTGGGCTAGTGTAGCAGAGATTAAACAACTAGATGGGGTAATTTGTATTTTTAATGGTGTTAGAATATAGCTTTATACTGATGTTATTGTATATTATGTTTTATTTTATTTTATAGGTTGCTTATATATTATGCTCTGTTTTATGCTTGTATTTATATTTTCATGATGTGAACTATTCTGGGTCCTATTGAAGGAGAGAGGTACATAAGTTGAAATAGAAATATAATTAGAACTTTGTACTTGCTGTTGAAAAGACTCGGTGCAACTAAACCTACTCATTTATCGCCCTCCCTCCTACAACCATTAAAACAGAAAACAATACATTATCGATATAAAAAAGAATGAGGGTTTTATAATGTTTTATTTTTATTTCTGGAGCAAATTACAAGTCCCAGGAACTCTTAGCTGCAGAATACAAAAGCTGCTTTCTCCTTTTGTTCATGGCCTTTTCCTTTGAATGAATTCCACAGAATAAAAAATGAAATCACCTCTTTATTTAAACAGGAAGCAACCAGAGGCAGGTTAGTCTCCTGGGAATATTTAGATACACACTGAGAAAAAAAAATGAAAGCATGAGGATTTCAAGGACAAAGCTTTAGTGATCTCTGCCTTTAATCTGATACCCAGATCTTCTATCATACTGAGCAAAAATAACATTTATCCTTTTATCTATACACCGCTTTAGAATAGAGGTTGCTGGAGGAGTGAAAGAATTGAATGATGCTGGCCTTCAGAAAGAAGTGCATATTACCAGTAAGGTTACATTAAATGTGCCTTAGACTAATTTAATAGACCAATTTGGTGATTTCATCTCCTGTCTCCATCTCCCCAAACAGTTTGCATCATTTTTACATTCTACTTTTGGCACTTCAAAGCAGATTTACCTTCACAAGGAGCTGAGTGGGACTTGAGCACTGGTTTTTACAGTTCAGAACCCATGGTTCTAACCACTAGACTATTCCTCTGTACAATAAGCATTTAAATCAATCAGAGACTTGTTTCTTGGAATAAGACATGCAGAGCAATCAAAAATAAAAATTTAAACTTTGGAACTATTCTCTAAAAAAGAGAGGGACAAACAGCAGCAGTCCTAATATTTTATATAGTTTTCTGAATGCTTCATGACCAGTGTTTGTTTCTCTAGTCTCTGAAGCCTAAAATACTAATTAAAAAAATTGCTACATATTTGCAATCTGTCATTTAGAGCCTTCAACATGAAATTGTATACAGTTTTTTCACCCTTTACAGAACATATTTATGTGATGCAGACCACTGCCTGTTGACATTTGGCAGTTCCCTTCATATCCCATGATTGATGTGATTTCCCAGTTGAGGAGGTTGAAATATTGGTCCTGAGTTCAAGTACCTAAAGAAGGCTGCAGCTTTTTCTACTTTTACATCCTCAATGGCACAGAAAATTGTAAAATTATTTCTTTAACAGCTCTATAAAGGAGAGTATGCCTTAAGGAGAACAGTGTAAGAAGAGGGATGAATTAAATGTAGAGATACCTGTATTGTTAAGAACTTGGAAGACAGGAATGACTTAGGGGGTCATTTTCCAAAGGTATCACACGCGATAAGGGACTTTTCTCATGTGATATCTAAATTGGGGCGGAGTCTGCACCGGAAGGGGTGGAGTCGGGGCGGCCTCGGGGCGGACTCCGCGACGACTTCTCTGACGGTGGCGCTATTGGGTGCGAAAGCCGGCAGCGATCGCACCATGGAGATGCAATCACTGCCGGCTTTCGCAGGCCCCCCCCCCCCCGCTTCGCTCCCCACGCCCCCTGTTACCGCCGGATTTTCTAAGGTCTGTGACCTTAGAAAATCCAGGCTTTAGTGTCCAAATTCAGATTTAACACAAAAATATGGTTGATACTTCAATATCTTGAATGATCCCTTATGCTATTACAAAAGGTCAAGTGATAAATATTCTATTATACCAACTAATATGTGTATTTATTAATGTTTACAATAAGGTAAGGGCTTATATGGTTAAAAAAATAGAAGATCTACTACTATGTATGAAATCCTTCAGTTTTCCTAACAAATATCACTAAGAGATCAATGTACTAACATGCAATAATTACAATGGGTGAAAGGATCTGAACTCAAACATCCCTAGCAACATTGCCTGAGAAATTGTTTATGTGCTCTTGGCAGTAGCAATGTGCAAACCTGGCCTGGAATTAGAATTCTGACTTGTGCAGTTAAAGGAGTCTTGTAGTCAACACCTTCCCCGAACTCTTCTCTCATATGTGTAGCAAAAATTGCCTGGTGGTTGTAGTAGCCCCTACCTTGACCCCTGAGCTACTCATATGCTGTAAATATAAAATTAAAACCCCTTTGGGAAGCCATGCCCCCTTAAAAGCCCCAAAATGCATTAAAATGCCCCATTTGGAGCACAGCTCCCTATACCACCCCCCTCAAGCCTGAAGATAGGAGAGTGGCCAATGTAACCCTGATCTTTACAAGGGGTTCCAGGGATGATCCGGTAAACCATAGGCCAGTGAGTCTGACTTCGGTGTTGGGAAAAATTGTGGAAGCTATTCTAAAAACAAAATCACAGAACATATTAAAAAACATGGTTTAATGGGACACAGCATGGATTTACACAAGGAAAATCTTGCATTACCAATCAGCTATATTTTATTTTGATGGGGTTAATAAACATGTGGATAATGGTGAATCAATGGACGTAGTGTATTTGGATTTTCAGAAGGCTTTTGCCAAAGTTCCTCATGACAGACTTCTGAGAAAATTAAAAAGTCATGGGATAGGAAGCAAAGTCCAATTGTGGATTGCAAATTGGTTAAAAGATAGGAAGCAGAGAGTAGGATTAAATGGTCAATTTTCTCAGTGGAGAAAGATAAACAGTGGAGTACCTCAGGGATCTGTATTGGGATCAGTGCTTTTTAATATATTAATAAATGATCTGAAAAGGGGAATTACAAGTGAAGTGATGATACAAAATTATTCCAAGTTGTTAAATCACAAGTGGATTGTGAAAAATTGCAAAAGGATCTAGCAAGACTGGAAGACCAAGCATTTAAATGGCAGATGCAATTTAATGTGGCCAAGTGCAAAGTGATGCACATGGGGAAAAGTAACCCACACTGTAGTTACAAGATGTTAGGCTCCATATTAGAAGATATTGCCCAGGAAAAGAATCTGGGAGTAGAGATATGAATCGGAACCGGAACTGGTTCGGATTCCGGTTCCGATTCACATGTGGGGGTTTTTTCATTGGGCCCAATCGCGGTTTTGTTTATTGGCTGCGCCCGAGCCGATAAACAAAAAACCCACCCCGACCCTTTAAAACTAATACCTTAGCTTCCCCCACCCTCCCGACCTCCCCAAAAACATTTTACAGGTATCTGGTGGTCCAGTGGGGGTCCCTAGAGCGATCTCCTGCTCCCGGGCCATTGGCTGCCACTAATCAAAATGGCGCCGATGGCCCTTTGCCCTTACCATGTGACAGGGTTTCCGTGCCATTGGCCGGAACCTGTCACATGGTAGGAGCACTAGATGGCCAGCACCATCTTGTGCTCCTACCATGTGACAGGGGCTGACCAATGGCACTGGTAGCCCCTGTGACATAGTAAGGGCAAAGGCTATTGGCGCCATTTTGATTACTGGCAGCCGATGGCCCAAGTGCAGGAGATCACTCCCGGACCCCCGCTGGACCACCAGGGGCTTTTGGCAAGTCTTGGGGGACCCTCCTGACCTCCACAAGACTTGCCAAAAGTCCAGCGGGGGTCCGGGAGCGACCTCCTGCACTGGGATCATTGGCTGCCAGTATTCAAAATGGCGCCGATAGCCTTTGCCCTTAGTATGTCACAGGGGCTACGGTTGCCATTGGTCAGCCCCTGTCACATGGTAGGAGCACAAGATGGCGCCAGCCATCAAGTGCTCCTACCATGTGACAGGGTCCGGCCAATGGCACGGATACCCTGTCACATGGTAAGGGCAACGGGCCATCGGCGCCATTTTGATTAGTGGCAGCCGACGGCCCGGGAGCGGGAGATCGCTCCAGGGACCCCCACTGGACCACCAGGTACCTGTAAAAAGTTTTGGGGGGGGTCGGGAGGGTGGGGGAAGCTAAGGTATTAGTTTTAAAGGGTCGGGTGGGTTTAGGGGTTATTTTTGTGTGCCGTTTTTCCTGCCCTCCCCCAAAACGATAAGAGAACCCCCACGATCAATATTATGGGATTTTCCTATCATTTTTGGGGAGCCCCTGATTTCTGACGATTTTGAAAATATCGTCCGATATTTTCAATTGTCCGAAGCCCGATTCACATCCCTATCTGGGAGTCATAATGGACAAAATTTTCAAATCATTGGTTTACTGTATGGCAGCGGTCAAAAAAGCAAACTGAATGTTAGGAATTATTAGGAAAGGAATGGAGAATAAATCAGCAAATATCATAATGCCTCTGTATTGATCCATGTTGAGGCCACACCTAGAGTACAAAGTGCAGTTCTATTTGCTGCATCTCTAAAAAGATAAAGCTCTATGGAAAAGGTACAAAATGGGCAACCAAAATGATAAAGGGGGAGGAACGAGTTCCCTTAGAGGAAAGGCTAAAGAAGTTGGGTCTATTCAGCTTGGAAAAGAAATGGCTAAGGGGGGGATATGATAGAGGTCTATAGAATCATGAATGGAATAGAATGGGTAAATGTAAATTTACTCTTTCAGAAAATGAAAAAACTAGAGGATATTCCATGAACTTAGTATCACATTCAAAACAAAATGGAGAAAATTATTTTTCCCTCAATGCATAATTAAGCTCTGGAATTCATTACCAGAGGATGTGATTAATGTATTCAGTATAGCTGGTTTTAAAAAATGTTTGCACAAGTTCCTGGAGGAGAAATCAGTAAATTGATATTAACCAAGAAGACTTAAGAAAGTAGACTGCGTGATAGCAACATGGGATCTATTTACCTTTTGGCATCTTGTCAGGAAGTTGTGACCTGGGTTGGCCACTGTTGGAAATAGGATAATGGGCTTGATGGACCCTCATTCTGACCTAGTATGGCAAGTTCTTATGTTCTTACTCCATCAAAGAGGTGGCCTTCTTGGAGCAGGAGCAATCTCCACTATCTCCTGCTCTGTCGGGAGTAGATTCCAAATGGTACCAGTTGGCCTCATGAGATCCTGGGCAATGTGCTAAGGAGCTCATGATGTCTTTTGGTACTGTTTGAAACTCCTGCTCTTATAATACCACCGCATTGATGAGATAAGCTTTTAGGGGAATCAGAGGGATGGGGGAACCCCAAATATGCATTTTAATGCATTTTGGGGAAAATGGGGGGGCTTGAAAGGGTGAGACTTACCAAATGAGGTTTCAGTTTTATATTTATGACCTTCCAAGGGCTTGGGTGTCAGGGTGGAGGTGGGGAGTCCACTGAGACCACTAGGCAATTTTGGTTACACTTGGGGGAGAGCTTACATAGGACATGAGGCCTCTAAGTTGACTGCAGCAAATGAACCACCTTTCCCACATCCACGAAAGAACGATAATTACATTGTTATCTTTTTTCCTGGACCATGCTATTAAAACCCTATTATTAAAAAGAAAATTACTGACCACATAAGTATACATAGTTTAATGAGGGAAGGTCAATAGGGGTTTGGCAAAGGGAAGTCAGTTGATACAGAGTATTTGGATTTTCAGAAGGTATTTAACAAAGTCCCCCATGGAAGATTCCTCAGGAAATTGGGAGGTTAGGGAATCAGAAGAGGTTTCCTATTGTGGCTTATTAATTGGATAAAAGACAGGAAACAGAGAGTACAACTAAATGTTCAGTTTTCCAAATGGAGAAAGTTCATTAGTAGAATACTCCAGGGTCTATTCTGGGACCTGTTGTTTGTGGGAGTCTCAGTTTAGTGGACCCTTGGGCCGACCTGCTGGAGACTGGGAATAGATGGTCAATGTCTCTAATGAATAGCAGGCCGGGAGGCAGATGTTCAGATGGGACTTAGATGCTCTTCACCCTGGAAGCTGGTACTCCCCCGGGAGGAGCCCGTAAAAGCCCAACCGCTGGGACTTAGATGGCTTCACCCTTGGAAGCCAAAGCCCCCCCGGGAGCCCGTAGGGGCCCGGCCACTGGGACTTAGGCGAGTTGTGGATCAGGACAGGTAACTGGAACCAGACTAGGACAGTAGCGATACTGTAACTGGGTTCGGGTTCTGGAACCAGGCAGGAACTGTAGCAGGACTCAGGTACTGGAACCAGGCAGGAACTGTAGCAAGACTTGGGTACTGGAACCAGGCAGGGACTGTAGCAGGTAAACAGGAACCAAACCGGTACTGTAGCTGGCAGGCAGGAACCAAGCAGGCACTGTAGCAAGCAGATAGGAACCAAGCAGGTACTGTAGCAGGCAGGCAGGAACCAAGCAGGTACTGTAGTGGGAAGGCAGGAACCAAGCAGGCACTGTATCAAGCAGGCAGGCAGGAACCAAGCAGGTACTGTAGCAGGAACGGAGCGACGAAGCCAAGCGAGTCACTCCGGGGCACAGCGCAACAGGAAACCGGGAAGCTAACCTATTGCATGGCAAGGACTGGATGACCACTGCTGGCTTATCAAGACCGCGGCGTCTGACATCAGGAATTGGGCGGAGTCACCACTGGCGGGAAATGGGCTAGAAAGGCGCCCAAGTGGTGCGCGCGCGCGCCTAGGAGCAGGGCATCCTCAGGCACCTTCGCGGTGGCGCAGCCCCAGTGGGGATGCTGCCAAACAGGCTGCAAGCCAGGGCTCTGGAGGTGGGAGCAGGTCCGAGAACAAGGAGGTAAGGGCCTGGTTGCGGTGCTCACAGCCAGGACCACAACAGTACCTCCCCTCTTACGCCCCCTCTTAGCCGGTCCAGGTTTACTTGGGTGATCCAAATGGAACTGCCGTAATAAGTCCTTGTCGAGGATATTACGGGCCGCTTCCCACGAGTTATCCTCGGGTCCGCAACCCTCCCAGGCAAGCAAGTATTCCCATCGGCATTGGTGAAACCGGACATCCAAAACTTCACGTACTTGATACGTAACCTCCTCCGGTACTGAAGGGTCCGAGGGTTCAGGTGCCCCGGGAGTGGTATCTGGACAACACAAGAGGCTTCAGCAAAGACATGGAATACATCATGTATGCGCATGGAGGAGGGTAGGCGTAGACGGTATGAGACTGCTCCCACTCGTTCGGCGACTCGAAAGGGCCCACAGAATTTCGGAGCTAGTCTTCGAGACGAAATACGTAGCTGTAAATTTCTGGTGCTAAGCCAGACACGGTCTCCTGGGAGGAAGATAGGTGCTGGCTGACGATGCCTATCCGCTCACTTCTTGGCGGACAGGGCGGCTTTATGGATCTTTTCCTGGGTAGAGATCCACAAGGACCGAAGCTGGCGGGCTGAGAGTTGCACTGCCGGGAGTGCACTAGGTTCAGGTAGGGGCAGTCAAAGTTGCTTCCCATAAACAACGAGGAACGGCGAACTTCCAGTAGCAGCGTGCATGTGATTATTATGCGAGACCTCCGCCCACGAGAGTAGATTGGACCAATTATCTTGTCGTTTGTTCACAAAGGCACAGAGAAAAGTCTTCAGGGTTCGATTGGTTCGTTCCGTTTGCCCATTACTCTAGGGATGGAACGCAGACGACAGACTAAGTTGCACATTGAATCATTTGCATAGGGCTTTCCAATAGCGAGCTGTAAACTGCGGTCCTCGATTGGAGACTATATCCTGCGGGAGACCGTAAAGTTAAAAGATATGCCGAGCGAACAGGCTAGCCAGGTCAGGGGCAGAAGGTAGTTTTGGCAAGGGAACAAAGTGCGCCATCTTGGAAAATCGGTCCACGGTTACCCAGATGACCGAATTACCCTCGGAGGCAGGAAGATCCACAACGAAATCAGTGGAGATGTGTGTCCAAGGCTCCACCTGGATGGGCAATGGCTGCAATAAGCCCCTGGGCTTCCCGATGAGCGGCTTTTGAACAGCACAAGTAGGGCATGAGCCCACAAAGGCTTGGACGTCCTGTCTCACCATTGGCCGCCAGTAAAAACAGTTTAACAAGTCTAAAGTCCCTTCCAACTAGCATGACCCCCCCGTGAGGGAGTCATGGGCCCATGCGAGAACTGTTCGTGATAAACAGTTGTAAATCCATTAGTGAAGAATCATTGTTTTCCCAAAGGGGAGAAGCCCATATCAAGGCTTTCCCATCGAGCAAGGACAAGATATATGCCACTTTCACCACATCCGAGGGAAACTGCTGAGGCAACATTGAGAACCGTACAAAATATTGGTTCAGGAAGCTGTGGCAGGTCCTTAAATCACCAGCGTAGCTGGAGAGTGCCAGCAGCTGGGTCACCGACGAATCTTGGCTCTCAGGTGCTGGTTCTGGGGCTGACGAAGCTCTGGCATCCAATCGGGCCGACAACTCCCCTACTGAACCAGTAAGGACCTCGAGGTATTGTTGTTGATACTGCAGCTGCTGGGCCAACCCTGGCAGGTCCAAGGGAACAGGCGCATCCGCCGAGTCCATGGCCTTGCAATCTGTTGTGGGAGTCTCAGTTTAGTGGACCCTTGGGCCGACCAGCTGGATACTGGGAATAGATGGTCAATGTCTCTAATGAATAGCAGGCCGGGAGGCAGATGTTCAGGCGGGACTTAGATGCTCTTCACCCTGGAAGCTGGTACTCCCCCGGAGGAGCCCTTAGGAGCCCAACCGCTCCTAAGGGCTCATTGTTTATGGGAACCAGACTAGGACAGTAGCGATACTGTAACTGGGTTCAGGTTCTGGAACCAGGCAGGAACTGTAGCAAGACTCGGGTACTGGAACCAGGCAGGGACTGTAGCAGGTAAACAGGAACCAAGCCGGTACTGTAGCAGGCAGGCAGGAACCAAGCAGGTACTGTAGCAGGCAGGCAGGAACCAAGCAGGTACTGTAGCGGGCAGGTAGGAACCAAGCAGGCACTGTATCAAGCAGGCAGGCAGGAACCAAGCAGGTACTGTAGCAGGAACGGAGCGACCAAGTCAAGCGAGTCACTCCAGGGCACAGCGCAACAGGAAACTGGGAAGCTAACCTGTTGCAAGGCAAGGACTGGACGACCATGGCCGGCTTATCAAAGCCGCGGCGTCTGACGTCAGGAATTGGGCAGAGTCACCACCGGTGGGAAACGGGCTAGAAAGGCACCCAAGTGGCACGCGTGCGCGCCTAGGAACAGGGTTTCCTCAGGCACCTTCGCGGCGGCGCAGCCCCAGCGGGGACGCCGCCAAACAGGCCGCAAGCCAGGGCTCCGGAGGCGGGAGCAGGTCCGGGAACAAGGAGGTAAGGGCCTGGTCGCGGTGCTGGGTTCCATATTAGGAGACACCTCCCAGGAAAAGGATCAGTACTACTTATCCATGGACATTAAAAAATTTTTAGACATTTTTCCCCCTTTTTAGGGGTTTTAATGCCAGCGCAATAGCACCAGAAACTTAACTCCAGCTCTGTCTGGAGTTAGGTTACCAGTCGTAAAAAGGTGTGTTGGCCAGATGCAGTCTCTTTGCATCCCAGAGTTAGAACATAAGAACATAAGAAAATGCCATACTGGGTCAGACCAAGGGTTCATCAAGCCCAACATCCTGTTTCCAACTGTGGCCAATCCAGGCCTTAAGAACCTGGCAAGTACCCAAAAACTAAGTCTATTCCATGTTACTGTTGCTAGTAATAGCAGTGTCCTCATTTGCCTGGAATTTCCATGCAAGGGCACTAAGCAGTATTCCTGTTTGGAAACGCATATTTTCTGCGAGCAAAGCTCCTTGCTTCATTGGCAGTAAATTTTTCACGTGTACAGCTGAATGCATGTTTCTGCATTAGCGTGCTTGAGTATTGTGTGCTGTTCTGGTCACCCCATCTAAAAAAAAATACATAGTGGACATAGAAAAGGTACAAAGAAGGGCAACAAAAATTATAAAGGGGATGAATAAGCTTCCTTATGAAGAAAGGTTAAACAGATTAAGGCTCTTTAGCTTAGAAAAGAGACAACCAAGAGGGAATATGATTGAAATATATAAAATTATGAATGGGGTGGACTGCGTAAATCAGGAATGGATATTTACCCTTTCAAACAACACTAGAACTGGAGGACACTCCATGAAACTTGCAACTGAAAGATTTAAAATAAATCGTAGGAAGTATTTTTTCATTCAGCACACAATCAAGCTATGGATTCTGTTGCTGGAGGACATGGTCAAGGCAACTAACAGTGGGATTCAAAAGAGGATTTGACAAGTTCCTGAAGGAAAAGTCCATAAGAAGTTACTAGCCAGATTTGGGAAAGCCAGCATTTATTCCTAGGAGCATGATACAAGAGATAAAGATTAATTATTGGGGATCTGACGAATACTTGTGGTCCAGACTGGCCACTGTCAGAGAGAGAATGCTGGGCTCCATGGAACGTGGTCTGATGCATCATGGCATTTCTTATGTTCATATGTTCTTATGTTCTCCTGCCCTGCCAAAGCAAGCTCGTCTCTTTCTCCTGCTCCCACTGACTCCATCCCTTTTGGTGCTAATTTGTTTCTCAGCATGCCCAACACTGCTGACAACCCACTCAACAATCCTCAGTTAACGTGGGGGATTTCAGCTGACAGAAGCTCCAGTACACATTTTTACAACTGATTCAAGGCAGATGTTCATTTTTTGTGCTTTATTGAGTCCACAGAAATAATGAATGTGGAGAACATAATGCACAATTTCCCATGGGCCTGGGAAAGTCTCCTTTGCATGAGACACTACCTCACAATCACGAAGGCATTAATTTTTCTTTAATCAATATTTGCAGATTAATGTAATCAGGGACCAATTTAATATGCATGGTAAGGACTTGATGACAAAATGTTATCTTTAGCATGTGCTACAGGCCCATAATGTGCACATTCAACATTATAGTATGTCTCACATAGTTACTGTATAAGAACATGCAATGCAGTATTGATTATATCCTTGAAATGGAATGTTGTCAATAAATATGACAAGAACAGGGAGAATATGCTTTAATAACAGCCTGAAATATAAAAAATAGATATGATGGCTCAAGAAGTAAATAAACATATATAAATATGTGTGTGTATATATATATATACACACACACACACACACTTTGAGGTCAATGTTCAAAGCCATTGAGACAGATAACTTAAATGTATCTATCTAAAATGGCAAGTTTCAGCATATTCAGCCCTTTATCTGGCTAGATTTTAGCCAGATAATTCATTATCCCTGATAAATAAGATTCCTGCGACCTAATAAGTGAGAACATGCCATACTGGGTCAGACCAAGGGTCCATGAAGCCCAGCATCCTGTTTCCAACAGTGGCCAATCCAGGCCATAAGAACCTGGCAAGTACCCAAAAACTAAGCCTATTCCATGTTACTGTTGCTAACAATAGCAGTGGCTATTCTCTAAGTCAACTTAATTAATAGCAGGTAATGGACTTCTCCAAGAACTTATCCAATCCTTTTTTTAAACACAGCTACACTAATTGCACTAACCACATCCTCTGGCAACAAATTCCAGAGCTTAATTGTGCGTTGAGTGAAAAAGAACTTTCTCCGATTAGTTTTAAATGTGCCACATGCTAACTTCATGGAGTGCCCCCTAGCCTTTCTGTTATCCGAAAGAGTAAATAACTGATTCATATTACTGTTCTAGAACTCTCATGATTTTAAACACATCTCTATCATACCCCCCCCTCAGCCGTCTCTTCTCCAAGCTGGAGTAATTCTTGACACCAGCCTGTTTTTTGAATCTCATATAAAGTCAGAGGTCAAAGCTTCAATTAGTAAAAATATTAAGGCCATTACTTGACTCCCATGATTTTCATATGGTCCTTAAATCCCTTGTGCTATTCACCCTGGACTACAGTAATGCATTATATGTGGGACTTCCCTTCAGTTGGTCCAGAGCACTGCAGCTCAAATAATATTTGGATCCAAAATGAGTGGCCGTATTATAACAGTGCTGGTAGACCTTCACTGCCTTCCCACTGAATGGTGGATTCTTTACAATCTTGTAGTGGTCATTTTTAATTTGTTAAATGTTGATCACGCGTGGTGGGTGAGTTCGATGCTGAAGGTCTACAGATCTTCTCGATCTTTAAGATCAGCTCAAAAAAATGTACTGGAAGTTCCAATGGGTGAAATGAGCACATCTAAATATTACAAGAAACCAGGCTTTTTCTGCAGCAGGATTTATTTTGTGGACTCTCTTCTTGTTGCAAGTTGTTACTACCTGTGGGGAGGACCCGCATAGGTGTGCACTGTCGGGAGGTGAGGTCAGAGACAGTGGAGAACTCTGGGTGAGACAACAGAGAGGTCCCGTGGTGCCAGGAGAGAGCCCCCGCAAAGAGGAGACTGGAGGCAATACCTGGGCAGGAACCCCAAGGGGAAGAGTGCCAGACAGACCGCAGAGCGGGGAGTGTGAGACTCGGCCAATCAGGAGATACTCCGGAGGGCAACCCCGAGGGGAGGAGTTGCACAGTGTAGGAAGATGATGTAACGCCGTAGGCCAACCCCCTGGACAGGGAAGCCTGATCTGAGGCTCTTGTGATGACGTAGCACCGCCCCGAGGAGCGGGGAAGCATGAAAAGTCCCAAGAAGCCAGAGAGTGCTATGCCGAGGAGCGGGAAAGCCCCAGCCATCACTGTAGAACGTGAGCACAGCCCCGAGGAGCGGGAGACACGGGCAGTCTTGTTCAGGTCGTAGGCGCAACCCCGAGGAGTGGGGAAGTCCTGTAAAACTTACAAGAAGCTGAGATATCCCAGAGGTAGTCCTGAGGAACTAGAGGCCATGTAGGTTAGAACCCAAGAGACGCAGAGCCAGCCTGAGGAGTGGGGTAGGCAAGGAGAACGAGTCCCCAGTGCGTGCACTGGCCCCCAAGGAGCGGGTACCAGACAGGGTCTAAATCCAAGGCACGAAGTGGGTCTCCAGAACACATAGGCAGTAGTCAAAAATGTATGGAACTTGTTGCCATGTCGGTTAGCTGAGGGCAAAGGTGGAATTTAAATACAGCGGTCTGATGATGTCATCAAACGGAGATACCCCCGAGGTTCCTGCCGAAGAGGCTTCATAGGAGGGCCCAGTGGCACGCGCACGTGCCTAAGAAGGCCCGAAGTCGAGGAAGATGGCAGCAGCACCCAAGCCAATATGAGGAGTCCCGGGGAATGAGGTGGTGAAGGCTGGCCCGAGCCGCGAGCAGCCCTGGGGAGGGCAGGAGAGCAGTGTAGGAAGTAAGTACACACGGTCGCAGCCATCTGTGACCGACTGGCATAACACACTGATTTCCAGTTTATACTACTTGGAAATTGCTATTTGTTAACTAGCATGCATAAAGTTGTTGAACTAACAAAAAAAGATTTTTGAGTAATCTGGCTGTTAGTTAAAATAAACAAAATTATTTACTCCCCTCCTCCCAACTGGATGTATGGATCTAATGAACTAGGAACATTTATGCCAATCCTTATTGGTTGGTTCTGGCAGCAGCTGGACAGGAGGGAGAAAGCATGTCTGGAGGCAGAGTTCATTATTGGTAGACCATATATACATTTTTTTAAATAAATGTAGCAGGACCCTTATATGGCTCTTGCGCTGCATCTGTAGAGCTACATTCCTAGGGTTCATCTGGCGAGGGGAGGAGGGGAGAAGCTTAACTTCCTGGGACCTTAGTGTGGATATGTCCAAAGAGGCTTCAATCCAATCACTAACCACTGCTCATCTTTGCTATACCAAGCAGGGGTTTCTCAGGATGAGTCAAATAGACACAAGAGAAAAATAAAATAAAAATACCTGCTCAAGTGCTCATTCTGCACTCCCTGTTAATGATCCAAAGAAAAGAAAGAGTCTCTGAGTCCAACTAGATCTTCACCAAAAATTTACTTCAGTTGAGAAACAAAATCCAGGCAAGATGTTGCGTGCCCCATCCACGTCCGGCCAGCACACGGGCCTGCTCACCTCTCTGGCTCCTCTGCAGGTCCCGGGTCAGTCTCCCCAGTGGCAGTCGGGAGCACCTCCAGGCTTCGGCATCCTGCGGCAGCGGTCGCCGGGCTTTCCACTGCGCATCAGGCCTCACACCGGAAATTGGTGTCTCCTGTGGCATTGGCCACGCCCCTAGGCACTCGCACGCAGAACACCCGGCTTCTTGTAGGGCCAGGGGCAGGTCCTAGCTCCGCGGCATGCCCTGATTGAAGGAACTACTTAAGGAAGTCCCTGCCTGCACTTCTTTGCCTTGGCAATCAGGTCAGCATTGTATTGTGTGCTAGATTGTCACTGCGTCCTAAGCCTTAAGAAGAAGCATAAGCATAAGAAATTGCCATTCTGGGTCAGACCAAGGGTCCATCAAGCCCAGTATCCTGTTTCCAACAGAGGCCAAACCAGGCCACAAGAACTTGGCAAGAACCCAAACACCAAGAAGATCCCATGCTACTGATGCAATTAATAGCAGTGGCTATTCCCTAAGTCAACGTGATTAATAGCAGTTAATGGACTTCTTCTCCAAGAACTTATCCAAACCTTTTTTGAACCCAGCTACACTAACTGCACTAACCACATCCTCTATCAACAAATTCCAGAACTTAATTGTGCGTTGAATGAAAAAGTATTTTCTCCGATTAGTCTTAAATGTGCTACTTGCTAACTTCATGGAGTGCCCCTTAGTCCTTCTATTATCTGAAAGTGTAAATAACCAATTCACATCTAATTGTTCAAGACCTCTCATGATTTTAAAGACCTCTATCATATCCCGCCTCAGCCATCTCTTCTCTAAGCTGAACAGCCCTAACCTGTTCAGCCTTTCTTCATAGGGGAGCTGTTCCAACCCTTCATCATTTTGGTTGCCCTTCTCTGTACCTTCTCCATCGCAACTATATCTTTTTTGAGATGCGGCGAACATGGAGCGATACAGAGGCATTATGATATTTTCCATTTTATTAACCATTCCCTTCCTAATAATTCCTAACATTGTTTGCTTTTTTGACTGCTGCAGCACACTGAGCTGACAATTTCAAAGTATTATCCACTATGATGCCTAGATCTTTTTCCTGGGCAGTAGCTCCTAATATGGAGCCTAACATCATGTAACTACAGCAAGGGTTGTTCCAGTCTCGTTCCAGGATCCTACTGTTCCAGCCTTGTTCCAGCGTCATTCTGTTCTTGTGTCTGTCCGTTCGTCTCCCCAGGTAGTACCCTCGGACTGTCTCTTGGTACTGACTTCGGCCTGTTCCTTGACCTTCTTGCCTGCTGCCTGCATCCTGACCTCTGCCTGCCTTGTGACCTCATCTGACCTCCAGAACCTGACCTCTGCCTTGCCTGATTACTCCTCGGACTGACCCTCAGATTCTGACCCCTGCCTGATTGACTACATCTCCTATTTCTGGCCCTGTCCCTAGCCTTGTCATCGCCTACGCTGTTCTGGTCTTCCTTGCTCCATCTGAACCTCAGTCTCGAGTCTTACCGCGCTCCCTTGCTGTGCATGGGCACGCCTGTCTACCACTTCTCCAGGAGCTTCTGCGAGGTCTGCCTAAGTCCAAGTGGCCCGGGTCCTTACAGGCTCCACCCGGGGGGACCGCAGGCTTCCAGTGGTGAAGCTTATCTTAGCCTCTGTCTCCTCCAGTGCTCCGACCCCTGGGGCAGGTGCTTCCTGGTCCCTACCAGGGAGCCGTTCTCTTCTGCCCCAGGACAAGGGTCCACCCCCGAGCACAACACAAGAATTGTAAAGATCAGAAACAACATGAGAAAAATCAGTTTGAGAAAAACCATGCTCTGCTTATCCATGCCGCTCCTCCTTGCAGTTTCTTCTCTCCCCTGGAGCAGCATCCATGTCCAACAATTTTTCTCCTCGAAGGGAAGGATATTCCTTTGCAATTCCAGCATTTAAACTGTTGGGAAAGGTGGAAAATCCTCCTATTCAAAAAAAAAACAAGTCCTCAGATTCAGAAAAGATCCAGCAACTCCTGCTGGAATGTCCAAAAATCTCAAAACATTCTTCACCCCTTGCTTCAGTTTTTTAGCAAAGGCAAAAATATTCAAAATCAGCCCTTCCAGATATGGGGGGGGGGGGGGAGGAATCTCTTCTCTCAGGAACTGTTCCACGCAAAATCCTCAAATCTCCAATAGCAACTCCCTGGGTATCCTCTACTGTAAAGCAGAGAAACCCTTTATCCTCCTAGTCAGTTCACCTGGGAGATGGCAAAGATTACCTACGGATTACTCCCCTGATAGAGAGGAATAGACCACAATCACTAACCACTGCTCCCACAAAAAAGTGGGGATAAAGCAAAGAAAGAATTCCAAAAATGAAAAAAAAAAAAACCCCTCCCACTGCCTAAGCTAGAAAAAGCTAGGAGAATCTTAATGACAGGCAAAGCCGGGTCACATAAGAGGTGTACTGGTATTTTTTTGTTTGTTTGTTTAGGGGAAATTATGCCTGCAAAGCATTTTCCATTCACCAGTGTTTGCAAAATCCCATAATAATGAGCTGTTTTGCATGATTTTGGGTCACAGCAGCTCATGATTGAGGGATTTAAATTAGCTTTCATACATTTTGCACTATGCAGCAAAGGTTACTTGTGAAGCCCACTTTTGTGAAATTTTTCACAGGAAGAATTTTCATGCAAGAAATCAAGCAACCTGCCTACATTTTTGCATATTTACAGACAATTTATTCAATTTTTCATGCAAAAATTATTTTTGCAAAAACTTGTGCTGCTTAGTACATCAGCTGTAAAAGATAACAATGTGTACAAAATATAGTATTTGCTCTGTTTAGTGTAGTATCCTTTCAAGTCAAACTATTCAGCAGAGACATTTTACCATACAAATACTTAGAGAAAAGATCTGAATACTAACAAGTTAAGCATAAAGTTGAAAAGTGCAGGAAAGATCAGCTAGGGGACTGAAATGGAAACAAGAAGTGCATATCAATTGAATTACCATTGGGAGGTTTTCAAAGGAAGAAAAGAATCTCTAAGTGAGTTAGCACTGACCTCAAACCTTAAACTAAATTTTTTATAGCATTAAAAAAAAAGATAAAGTTCTTGGCTACCTACGAAGAAATTCACAGGTATCAATAATGGCAGACTGCCCTTGTACAAGTCATTGGGTCAGATGTGTTAAAGGGTTTGTTCCCATTTTGCACTTCCAGGAAAAATACATAATACTTTTGGGCCAAATTGTGAGTTCTCAACTTTATAACCATGCTAAATTCCAGTTAAGGTTGACTAATGTTTGGTAGAATGGTAGGGTAAGGTTTGGAGATAGTTAAAAGATTAGAATTTATTAATTACAATGAGAGATTATGTGAAGTGAGGATGTTTTCCCAGTAAATGAAGACGCTTAAGAAGAGACATGAGAGATTAATGTTTATAAAAATAAAAATGTACATGTATACACTATACAATAGAGAAAAGAAATCCCTAATATTTGGTATAGGACCCAAGACAATATGAGGTTCATGTTCAGACACAGTCCCGATAGCAGTTAGCTGAATAAACATCCAGCTAACTTTGGAAGTTTATTCAATAGTGCAGCTGCACTATTGAATATAGCTGGCTATCTTAAAGTTAGCCAGCTAAATATAGCAAGCTAACTTTAGGAAAGCTCTTTGGTTCAAGCAGACTTAACTGGCTAAGTCATCCGGTTAACTCTGAATATCGGAGTTAGCCCATAGGAATAAATCTCATGGCAAAGGCCAGGCTGCCTATGAAGGACCCCATGTGCCTCAGAGTGACTTTCTTGCTGTGCATGGTGATAGACACCAGATCAGTTAGTTTCGCTAACTTGTTGCCTGAGAGTCTGGATTCCATTCGCATGAAATCAAGCTCAATCCCTAGGAAAGTATGGACCATTACCAGGCCTTGAGACTTGTCCTCTGTCAAAGAGATGCCAAACCTGTGCACCAATTTGTGAAATGTGTCAAACAACTTAACACATTCAGGTGTACCTCCTCTTCCTATAAACAAGAAGTCATCCAGATAGGGGCGTAGCAACGCTAACCCAGATGCCTCTTCAGTTGCCCAATGTAGGAAGGTAAAGAATGTTTCAAAGAAGGCACATGAAATCAAGCATCCCATTGGCAGACATTTGCTGCAATAGAAGGCCCTCTCAAAATGGAAACTGAGAGGGGGAAAACTGCTTGGGTGTAAAGGTAGTAGCCGAAAAGTAGACCTGATGTCTGCTTTTGCCATGAGTGTGCCCTGTCCACAGGATCTTAGTAGATCCAGTGCGGCATCAAAGGACGCTTACTGTACTGAGCAGAATTCTGACCGAATATGGTCATTAACGGAAGCCCTCACAGGATGAAATAAGAACATAAGAACATAAGAAATTGCCATGCTGGGTCAGACCACGGGTCCATCAAGCCCAGCATCCTGTTTCCAACAGAGGCCAAACCAGGCCACAAGAACCTGGCAATTACCCAAACACTAAGAAGATCCCATGCTGATGCAATTAATAGTAGTGGCTATTGTTAAGCTCAGGGGTGGACCCTTGTCCTGGGACAGTGATGGAAGGTCTCCTGAAAGGGAACAGGAGGTAACTTCCCCCAGGGGGTGGAGCACTGGAGGAGACAGAACTGTGAAGAACTTCACCACGGGAAGCCCAAGGTCCCCCCGGGAGGAGCCCATAGGGACCCGGGCCGCTTGGACTTAGGTGGGCCTCACAGGGTCTCCTGAGAGAATGAAAGTCCAGCGTGCCCACGGACATAGGAGGAGCATGATCGGGTTCAAAGATGGAGGCTGGTTGGAACAACGAAAACCAGAACAGAGTTGGTGATGACAAGGTGTTGCGTCCATCAGACTCTGATGGCTTCGACCCACATGCCTCACCTCAATATTTGTTTCTCCACCAGCCTCGGGAAAATGATGGCCGCCGCATCCTCTTGCTGCTCTCTCCGGCGTCCCCGGAATGGCTATGGCAAGGCATTCCACCATGATTCACCTGAGGGCCTCCTAGGGCGCACACGTACGCTACCCCCGTCTATATTTCAACGTTGGCGTGAACTTCTGGAGCATCCCCCTCAAGTGACGTCACATCATCTGGGTATTTAGGTTGCCCATTTGCTGACTTTGAGTTAGCAAGGATTGGATTTGTCTTGTCTAAGCTGCTCTGCCACTTCTCACTGCTGCTAGAAGCTCTCTCTACCCTCCAGGGTTCTACTAACTTGGGTACCCGCTTCTCGGGGGCCCTATGCTTCTTTCCAGGTGTCTATCCAGTATCCAGGTACTTGCTCCTCGAGGGCCTGAGTTGTCTACCTTGGTGCCTGCTACCAATACTTCTACCTGCTGGGAACCTCACCATTACAGCTACAAGAGTGTGAGTAATCTAACATCTACCAGTCTGTGTCACCTACAGCTCCTCATTGAAGATCTGCATTGGAGCTCCCTATACCATCATTGTGGGATGGGTCTCCTCAGCTGAGGACCCAAGACTGCTGTTGCAGGAATCTACTCACTACTGCCACCTCTGGTGAACTCTACAAAGCTGTATGTACAATAAAAACTATCTGTGTTTGTGCATCTTAGTCTAGCCCGGTACTGCCGTTCCCCTTGGGGCTCCTCCCCATGGGAGTGGCCATCACTGCAGCACCTAAGAATCCACCAAACACCTCAAAACCATAACACAAGGCAAGGAACAGAGCCAGAATCTGGAGACGAGGTCAGGCAGGCAAAAGTCAAGATCCAGAGGTCAGTCCGAGGAGTGGTCAGCAAAGCAGGGGTCAGGTACCGGAGGCAGGTGGCAAGCATGCAGGCAGTCCAGGAGCAAGCTGATGTCTTTGAGGCAGGCAGCAGGCAGGCAGGCAGGTCAGGAACAAGCTGAGGTCTTTGAGGCAGGCAGCAGGCAGGTCAGGAACAAGCTGAGGTCAGTACCAGTAAGACAGTCCGAGGGTACTACCTGGTAGACAGACAGATGAACACAGGAACAAGCAGGATGCAGGAACTAGGATGCAGGAACAAGTCAGGAAGAGAACTGGAAAAGAAGGATCCTGGAACAAGACTAGGAACAGGCAGGAACAGGAACAAATGCAGAGGTAATCTTAGAGCAAACCGACCTGATTGCCAAGGCAAGGAAGCAAGGACAGGAACTTCCTTATATCGAGGGATCAATCAGGGTTTGCCGCGGAGCTAAGACCCGCCCTTGACCCTACATTTATTTATTTATTTATTTAGAATTTTTATATACCGACATTCTTGAAAAAAATATCAAATCATATCGGTTTCCATTTAAAGAGAGCAGTCGCGGCTATGGCGTTACATTGAACGTTGAGCAATGAACATTGAACAAGTCATCAAATAACAAACAACTGTAAAAAACAATTTGTCAGTGAATAACAAAATAAATAGAGCAACAAACAACAGTGGATGTGGGCATTACATAAAATAATACGTCTAATGGAGTATCATTATGAGTCTGAGGAATAAACAAGGCGTGGCGGGGGCCCAAAGGCATAGGGTAGCAATGAGGGGAGAGAGAGCTAAGAGGATCAGGCTGAAGGATGGAGGGAAGGAGGAGGAGGAGGAGTGGAAGGATGTGTGGCATTGAATCATGGTCAGGGGAATATGCTAAGGAAGTTGAGGATGATCATGTATCTCCCTAATGTCCTGATATGTCTTTAGACCAGTGGCTCCCTGGTGACCTGTTATGTCTTTTGACCAGTGTCCGAGTGTTGTTGAGACTCTGGGAAGGCTTGTCTGAAGAGCCATGTTTTAAGGTGTTTCTTAAAAGTTTGGAGAGAGGGTTCTTGGTGAAGCTCAGGAGGTAGCGAGTTCCAAAGGCTGGGCCCGGCTGTGGAAATGGCGCGTTTTCTTAAAGTGGTTTTGACCGGTGGTGTGTATAGAGATCCTTTATAGGCATTTCTGATTGGTCTGGCAGACGTGTGTGTGCGGAGTTGAGAGCTTAGTTTGAGATGGGCGATGCCGTGAATGTCCTTGTGAATCATCATTAATATTTTGAAGGTGACCCTGGATTTTATGGGAAGCCAGTGAAGACCGTGAAGAATGGGTGTGATGTGAGCTCTTTTGTTTGAATTGGTGAGTAACCTAGCTGCAGCATTCTGGACCATCTGTAAGGGTTTGGTAGTTATTGCAGGGAGGCCTAGGAGAAGAGAATTGAAGTAGTCTAACTTTGTAAGGATGATAGACTGAACTACTAGCCGGAAGTCGCTGAAATGTAGGAGAGGATTCAGATTTTTGAGAACTTGGAGTTTAAAGAAACATTCCTTAGTTGTGTTGTGGATGAACGATTTTAAGTTGAATAGGTTGTCGAGCCGAACCCCAAGGTCTCTGACAGAAGAGGTGTGGTTGATAAATGTTTTTGCGAATTGGGATGCGCTTTGTGAATTGAGGAGATTGTGTTTTTCATCTGGAGAGATGATGAGGATTTCGGTCTTGTTTGAGTTAAGGATGAAGTTCAGGCTGGTAAGCAGGTTAGTGATGGATTGTAAACAGCAATTCCAGTGTGCCCAGGTTTTTTGCAGGGATTTGGTGATTGGAAGAAGAATTTGAACGTCATCAGCGAATATGTAGTATTTTAGTTTGAGGTTAGAGAGTAGATGGCAGAGAGGTAGCAGATAAATGTTAAAAAGCGTGGGGGAGAGGGATGATCCTTGTGGGACTCCCAGGTTTGATTTGATTGGGAGTGATTCTTTATTATTAATTCTGACCTTGTAGAATCTATTCTCAAGGAACGATTTAAACCAACCATGTGCCTCTCCTTGAATGCCGATATCTGCTAGGCGTTCCAGTAGAATGGAATGGTTGACCGTATCGAAGGTGGCGGATAAGTCGAGAAGGGCAAGAAGGTAAGGTTGTTTTCTTTCTAGGTTGAGAAGGATGGTGTCAGATAGAGATGAAAGTAAAGCTTCAGTATTTTGAGATTTTCTGAATCCGAACTGGAAGGGGGAGAGTATGTTGTTCTCCTCAAGATAATCGGACAGTTGTTTGTTTACAAATCTTTCCATCACTCTGGAGATCAGGGGAAGATTGGCTATTGGACAGTAGTTGGCAGGGTCAGTTGTTGGAAGGTTAGGTTTTTATAGTAAGGGTTTTAGGATGGCTAAATTTAATTGGTCTGGAACCTTGCCTTGTGTTAAAGAGCAGGTGATGATGTCTGCTAACGATTAAGATATCGTGTTAGGAATGGAGGGTATGGCATCCAACAGGTGAGAAGAAGGTTTTAGATTTTTTAGGATGGTTTCGATCTCCATTGAGGATGGGGTCTCAAAGGATGTAAGGTTAAAACTCCTAGTAGGTGGAGCAGTGCTGGAAGGAAGGGTTGTTGGTTGAGATGCGGAGATAGGCTTGAGGAGATTGGTTATCTTCTTATCGAAGTAGATAGCGAGTTCATTGGCTTTGTTGGAAGCTTGCTCATCAGGGATGATAGGGGGCGAGGGTTTTGTAAGAGATGATATGATTGAGAATAAAGCTTTAGGGTCGAATGAGAAGTTGTGGATTTTTTTGGCAAAGAAGTCTTTTTTGACTTTGAGAATGGCAATCCTGTATGCATTGAGGTGAGCTTTGTAGTTTAAAAGTGTGTCGGTAGATGGGGTCTTGCGCCATTTGAGCTCTTTGTTACGGAGTTTTTGCTTGATGCTTTTAAGATCCGGGGTGTACCACGGATTCCTGTTAGCTTGGGGTGGTTTTAAGGATTTAGTAATGGTTGGGCAGGATTGGTCGGCAACCTCACTGGTTATCCATGAGTTAATAGCCGAGGGGCCGTCAGAGAGATCAAGTCGATCCAGCTCTTTTGAAAGCAGTTTGCTGAGGTGATCTGTGGAGCACGGTTTCCTGTATTGTAATGTGGTTGTAGGGAGGACAGGCCGCCGATGGTCAATAATTTGAAGCTCGGCGGAGATAATATGGTGATCTGACCATGGAATTGGGACACAAGAAGGCACGGCGGCAGATGATAGACTGTCATTGAGGAAAATCAGATCTAAGGAATGTCCCGCTTTATGCGTGGGACCTTTAACAATCTGGCTGAAGCCCAAGTGGTTGAGAGCTGTGAGTAAGATGTCGCAGTTGTGGGATAGTGGAAAAGTGTCCACATGGAGATTAAAATCTCCCATCAGAATGGCTGGTTTGTCCCTCTTGAGATGTTTAGGTGTGAATTCGATTAGTGGAGATGGATCGGAGTCTAAAGTTCCTGGGGGTGAATAGATCAGAGCAATTTGGAGATGGTCCGAGTTGAAAAGGGCTATTTCTAGATTACTAATTCTGGTGGATAATTGATGGGAGAGTCCAAGTCCCTTTTTTGCAGCTAGTAGTAGGCCTCCTCCCCTTTTTTTGATTCTAGGGATTGAGTGGATATCATAAAGTTGGTTGGGGAGGTGGTTTAGTAGAACTGAATCTGTGGGTTTCAACCACGTTTCAGTAATGGCGCAGAGGTCAGGGTTGTTGTCAGTCAGGTGGTCATTGAGGAGATGGATTTTTTTTGTGATGGATTGGGCTTTGAATAGGGTTAGAGTAAAAAGAGTGAGCCCAAACGTTTGGGAGATTGGGGATATCATGATTGGGAGCAGTCTTTGATGACGTATACCTAGTATCCTGGGTTTGCTGGTCTTGAGCTTGGGAGTGTATGGAATTGTGGGTATGGGGAGTGGGTACATCTTGATGGGGTAGATGGAGACCCTTCTTTTATTAGGAGTTGCTAGCGGAGATTCGAGGAAGGATGTTGCGAGTGGGTGTCTTGTTCTATAGTGGAATTTAGAGGTCGGGGGAATTGGCAATCTCACCTTAAGCCGAGATTGAGCTGAAAGTCTGTGTGCTATTAGCAGCAGGAGCTGGGTTGTAAGATGCAGTAGGTGGCAGGAAGGTAGCACGTGGATGCTGGGAGCAGTCTAATGGAGAAGAGGTTACCGGGTAACAGTCGGACGAGGTGATTTAATTCCCAGAGGATTTTACTGAGTCAGGCGAGATGAGAGCGTGTGGGCTTTCCTCAGGGGCTGCACGAAGGATCGCGACAAAGGGGTGGCTCCTTTGTTGCGCTCCTTCGTGCGCGCGGCGCCGGAGTGCCATGTAATTTAAAGGCCGGCTCGGGCGGCTGCTGGTTGGCTGTTCTGGCTGGTGGGAGGGACGCGGCAGGCTGACGGGCGACGGTGTGTTCAGGCCAGCGGGCGGAGTTGAGCCTCGCGGTCGGCACCTGGGAAGCTGCGGGTAAGTGTGTTACTGGGCCTTACCCCGGCGGGTCCTGGGCGCCGAAAGCGCAGGCCTACCTTCACACGCCTTACGAAGCTCTATGAAGCTCTATGAAGCACTGAAGATGGCCGGCGCCGGAGTGCCGTGTAATTTAAAGGCCGGCTCGGGTGGCTGCTGGTCGGCTATCCTGGCTGGTGGGAGGGACGTGGCAGGCCGATGGGCGGCGGTGCGTTCAGGCCGGCGGCGGAGTTCAGGCCGGTGGGCGGAGTTGAGCCTCGCGGTCGGCGCCTCAGAAGCTGCGGGTAAGTGTGTTACTGGCCTTACCCCGGCGGGTCCTGGGCGCCGAAAGCGCAGGCCTACCTTCACACGCCTTACGAAGCTCTACGAAGCTCTGAAGATCAAACCGCCTGGACATGAGTCCAGGCGGTTTGCGCATGTGTGCGTAGGGGCGTGGCTAACATGGCCGAAGATGCTGAGCCTCGGCGTGAGGCCTGGCACCCAGTGGAAGGCCCGGCGATTACCGCTGCAAGACGCCGGGGCCTGGCAGGACTGGCAAGTACCACAAGGGAGGTCGTCCCGGAACCCGCTGTGGAACCATGAAGATTAGCAGGACCGTGCGCAGGACTACCACGGGCGTGGCACGTAACAGCTATTCCCTAAGTAAACTTGATTAATAGCCATTAATGGACTTCTCCTCCAAGAGCTTATCCAAACATTTTTGAACCCAGCTACACTAACTGCACTAACCACACTAACCACATCCTCTGGCAACAAATTCCAAAGCTTTATGGTGCGTTGAGTGAAAAATAATTTTCTTCGATTTGTCTTAAATGTGCTATTTGCTATGTTATGTTATCTTATGTATAAGCCTGTATTTTCCAGGCTTCTTTTTTGGGACGACTGCCAGTGGGGAAAAAAACCAAATGTTCCAACGAGGGCTCAGCGAAAGGGCAGGCAATCCACCCCAGATGAACCTCCTTTCTGAGTTTCTCCCTGACAATGCTGACCAGACTGCGTGCCAAAGGGGCATTAACCACTTAACATATTGCAGCTGATCTGTGTGGGGAATAAGAAAACTATCTCAATAACCACTCAGTAAAGGATTTGCCCCCACCCTATTAAGGGAATGTGCCAACTAGGGAAGCATCGCCTGCCACTTTACCATTTCCTGAGTGAGGTGCTGCGCACCAATTGCAGATGTTCTTATATCTGCAAATGGCAGCAGAACAGGCTCCCTGATTGTATCTCCAGCAAATGTCACTTGGGACTTGCGTGCACTTAACTTGCCCACCATACACCTGCTAGCTGCGAAAGGACTGTGAGCTTGCTTTGGAGTCAAAAGCCCGCACTGTCATTGTTGTGAGCCAGAGGCTGACATCCTGTCTTCCCCAAGATAAGCAGACTTCCTGGCCATTCTCTCATGAAAGGCCTCATCATAATTAAGCCATATGAACCTGCTGTGCTCTTTATAGGTGCCTAAAATAGGATCCAAGTATGTGAAAAGGGCTGCACTGAAGTGGACTCTGCAAGCACATCTACAGAAGCCATTCAAGAGAATGCACACATCCAGTTAATAATCTCTTTCTGGGTAGGCTTGGCTGTATCCAGTTCCCTTTTCCACTGTTATGCTCGCCGTCCACAGTAGCCCCGGGGTGTGGTCCTCTCACCTCTCTACACAAGCTTCAGGCTCCAGCTCCTCGTTGCTGGCAGCAGTGGGCCGCCAGTCCTGACCTCAGATTTCCAACATCACTTCCAGCCCTGCCCCCCTTCCTGGGACCTCCAGCCAGCATGCCTCCATCTGTCGGGCCTCTCCACGGGGTTCACAGAGAAATGACACCGGCAGTAATGTGCCTCTCCCTAGGCGCGTGCACCAGTGAAACCTTTGAAGGGCCCGTGGCGGGAACCTGGCCACGGACCCGGATGTTGACGTCAGTTCCCTCAACATATAAAAGCTCAGGCAGCGCTCCTCAGCGTTGCCTTTGCAACAGGTCGCCTGGGTCTCCTGTTCCGGTTTCCGAGTTCTAGTTGCCTTGCGCTTGTCTTGTTCCTGTGATTCCTGGTTCCTGGTCCTTGTGTTCGTCTCATCTGTCTACTGGATTGACTACCTGGTTCTGAACTCTGCTATGTCTGACCTTGCCTGCCTTCTCCAAACCTGACCTCTGCTTCGTCTGACCTTGCCTGCCTTCTCCAAACCTGACCTCTGCTATGCCTGACTTTACCTGCCTTCACCAAGCCTGACCTCTGCTATGCCTGACCTCTCCTGCCTTTGACAAAGTTCCTCATGAGAGGCTTCTAGGAAAAGTAAAAAGTCATGGGATAGGTGGCGATGTCCTTTCGTGGATTGCAAACTGGCTAAAAGACAGGAAACAGAGAGTAGGATTAAATGGACAATTTTCTCAGTGGAAGGGAGTGGGCAGTGGAGTGCCTCAGGGATCTGTACTGGGACCCTTACTTTTCAATATATTTATAAATGATCTGGAAAGAAATACGACGAGTGAGGTAATCAAATTTGCAGATGATACAAAATTGTTCAGAGTAGTTAAATCACAAGCAGATTGTGATAAATTGCAGGAAGACCTTGTAAGGCTGGAAAATTGGGCATCTAAATGGCAGATTAAATTTAATATGGATAAGTGCAAGGTGATGCATAGAGGGAAAAATAACCCATGTTTTAGTTACACAATGTTAGGTTCCATATTAGGTGCTACAACCCAAGAAAGAGATCTAGGCGTCATAGTGGATAACACATTGAAATCGTCGGTTCAGTGTGCTGCGGCAGTCAAAAAAGCAAACAGAATGTTGGGAATTATTAGAAAGGGAATGGTGAATAAAACGGAAAATGTCATAATGCCTCTGTATCGCTCCATGGTGAGACCACACCTTGAATACTGTGTACAATTCTGGTCGCTGCATCTCAAAAAAGATATAATTGCTATGGAGAAGGTACAGAGAAGGGCGACCAAAATGATAAGGGGAATGGAACAGCTCCCCTATGAATAAAGACTAAAGAGGTTAGGACTTTTCAGCTTGGAGAAGAGACAGCTGAGGGGGGATATGATAGAGATGTTTAAAATCATGAGAGGTCTAGAACGGGTAGATGTGAATCGGTTATTTACTCTTTCGGATAATAGAAAGACTAGGGGGCACTCCATGAAGTTAGCATGGGGCACATTTAAAACTAATCAGAGAAAGTTCTTTTTTACTCAATGCACAATTAAACTCTGGAATTTGTTGCCAGAGGATGTGGTTCGTGCAGTTAGTATAGCTGTGTTTAAAAAAGGATTGGATAAGTTCTTGGAGGAGAAGTCCATTACCTGCTATTAAGTTCACTTAGAGAATAGCCACTGCCATTAGCAATGGTAACATGGAATAGGCTTAGTTTTTGGGTACTTGCCAGGTTCTTATGGCCTGGATTAGCCACTGTTGGAAACAGGATGCTGGGCTTGATGGACCCTTGGTCTGACCGAGTATGGCATGTTCTTATGTTCTGATGTCATGAATACAAAGTAGCTGCAGACTTTTATACCTGCATTTTGTGCAGATAGGTTTAGTCAGAAAAGTAAGAAATACACTGTAGATTTTAAAAAGCGATCTGCACGTGTTATTTTTCCTATTCCACCCCCCTCCACCGAGAATGAGTCTTCTAAATATTGCTACAAGTACATATTTTGTGGAATGCCATGCTGTATGGTGGGAGGGTAATTTTTAGATAGTCAGGTAATGTAGGTAATTCGCTGTTTACCTCGTAATAGCTTTGAAAAATGTCCTCAAAAGTGTGCTTTGTCACAGTCCAATGATCACTTTGTTTACAGACATGTGCGGTACTCTGATTCCTGAAGCAGTTCAGTTATTAAATTCAAAACATTTTTTTACTACATAGAAATGTGACTTAATTATTAGATGAGTAGAATAACATATGCATCTGATTATGTTCAGTCATTTATTTTATCTGTCCTAAAAGACTACAAAGAAGAATCGCACAAAGTAAATCCCTCAACACTCCCTACTGTCATGTAGAATCAAAACAAGAAGACATAATGAAGGATAAATATGATGAGAAGAAGTGATGAAAGAAATCCCACTGAGTGCATTTATCCAAAGGAAAACATTTGCCTAAATACTCCTCAGGACTAACACAAGTATGCTTAATGCACTGGGTTAAATGTCAAACAGAGAGGTCTCTGGAGAGAGAGTTCAATAAATATATGGTTTATAAATGTTACCTGCTAAAAATACTCCCTTTACTTATAAAAATGTTTATACAACTAAAGCAAAATACTTATAAACAAGTATCTGTTTATTTTGAAATAAACAAGCATCTGTTTATATTGAAAGAAATCAATCGACTTGTCCTATTCCTTAATGGTTTTCCCCTGCCTGTGCATAAAAGACAGAGGTCAGTTTAGCAAAAAATACAATCCTCCTTTATACGTTGTCCTGCCTTGGCCTATTTGAGTGGGCATTTCATTTTTTTGATGCTGGTGGATCCATCTTTGGCTGTTTTCAAATGCCAATGTCTAGGATGAGAGGATGGAACTCTTTCTTAGTCAAATATTTGCAAGAAGCGGGTAAAACCTACTCTGGGAAGACGTTCATGCTGTGATTCATGCTTCCTGTGGATTGGCATGATGCCTTCTGCCACACAGTGCCATGTGTTCAGTCTGCTTGTGCAAGCAAGACTGCATGTTGCTCATTTCACTGTGCCTAGAAATGAGTGACCTTAGAAAAATTAGGCTCTGAGTCAAAATGAGGAAAAATCTGCAGAACTTGAATTTCTCTATGAGTCAATCCAATCTGTGTCGAACTGACCTAGGGATGGTGATTCTGTAGCATTGTGGATAACTTAAGCAGCAGTTACTTGCATAAGTTACACCTATTTTCAAAGTGAACTTATGCACAAAAGTCCCCGCTTTGAAAATTATGCAAAATCACATGCACAAACTCATCTGAACAAAGTTGCACCTGGTCTTTGCAACACGTAACCTATCTGGCGCGCACACAGGGATGCGCGATTTTATAACATGCGCGTGCTGGCACGCGCATGTTATAAAATCCCAGTCGTCGCAAGCAAGGGAGGGTCAAAATTTGCAAATTTGCGCTGCGATGCATCATCAAGCTTCCCCAGTTCCCTCCCAGTTCGCTCCAATTTAGGAGCGGACTGGGAGGGAACTATCCTACCCCCTATCCTAACCCCCCTTCCCCTTCCCCTCTCCTCCCCACTCTCTAAAAACAATTTTTAAAATTGTTTACCTTTTATTTTTCAAGTTACTTCTGGGCCTGACCTGAAATAACTTGCGCTCGCCGGTGCACAATGCTCCAGAACAGCGAACAATGGCACTGTCCCGGGCCGCCCCCCCCCCCCCCCCCCCCATCACTCCCTGCCCTAAACATGCCCGCCGGCCCGCCCCTTCCAAGAGGCCTGGCACTTGAGCGCATCCCGGCCTTTATGTGCGTAGCCAGGCCTCTTGGGGGATTTGCCCGGCGCGCAGAAGGCCCGGCCACATGTGTAAAGGCCGGGATTTATGCATTTATTTATTTTGTTTATGTGAAGCTTTTATATACCGACATTCAAAGAACATCACATCGGTTTACATGTAACAGGTAGAAAAATACACTTTAAAACATTTTAAACATTTACTGGGAACAAGAAAATAAAATGAAAGAACTTGATTATGCATGAGAGAAGGATCATCTCATGATAGAGAGGGTGGTTTAAAAGATCAAACAAGGTTACTATTTGATTTTGATTTACACGCGCAGGGCTCTAAAAATCTGCCCTCTACTTTTTAATATCTGAAGTATGCATGCACATCCAAACTCCACCCCAACTCTATCCCCTGGAGTGCTCCATTTTTGGGCACATCAAAGTGTGCACCCAAGAAGGGGTTATGTGTAATCTTTTACATACACAAACCCTTGGAAATTTTACAACAAGTTATTTACGCACATACATCGATCTGACAAAATTCACAGTGGGTTACTGCTCAGTTGCTACAAATTTTAGTGTGAACTATTTCAAAAACAAGCAAAATTGTTACCAGATTATTTGCTGCAAGTGCCAGCGAATTTGTCGAATTTCAGGAGAAACAAACCAGGCTGATAACCACCTGGTTTGCAACATGCCTTTTAAATAGGGTGACTGTATAACTGCATGTCCAGGTGAACAATATATGAGTTAGCCTTGTTTTTATGTTATTGCATGCATGGAGATATAGTCCTGTTTTCCCCAAGGAATTCAGTTAAGAAATCAGTACTATAGCTCCATAAATACAATGGAATAAAACCAGGACTTGGCCAGCTTTTCCCCTAGGACATAGAAATGTACAGTCATCCTAATTTTAAATGATGACAACATTGCTTATCACAGTTACGGTACTGAAGGATTACTTAGGAGCATAAGACATGCCACTGTGAGTGGGGGCGGGGTCGTATTGGCACACTATTACTTTTGATCTTCCCATCTTCTCTCCTGAGCTCCCTGAAGTCAACAATCTAAACTTGAACTGTCTGGGATCAGCTTTACTAGAGTAAATAACTGGATCCATTTTTTCATGACAGAATGATCCAGTCCTGGTTTTGGTCAATTATGTGCTCAGCATGTACTATTAGAAGAAATAAGGTCTACAAGTCCTTGGAAACAATGGAATACAACTAGAACTGCAGTAGTCTGTCCTTAAAAAATGGAATCAGGTGTCTACCCTAGGTCTGAAGAAGGGTGGAGAAGTGGTGTTGCCCAGAGAGAAGAAAATAAAAAATATGAAAGAAAAAAGTATAGGAGGAGTAGGAAGAGGAATTAGGGTAATACAAAGGATTCTGTATTAACAGATATTAACTGATCAGAGGAGTAGTTGCTAAAATAGAGAGTTCCACAGGGATCTACCCTTCCCCCATTTCGTTCAGCTTGTATTTCCAACCCTAATGTGAGGTGATCCAGGGTTTTAGTGTGTACTTTCAGCTTTATGCTTATAATGTACAGATGTATCTCCCTCTAGGAGCAGACCCTGTAAGAGCAGTGGCGCTAATGAATTAATACTTGCATGCTATGTCATCTTGGATGAAAGCAAAAAAGTTAAGATAACAAAAAAAAAAAAAAAGAGGATTTTTAGTTTAGAATATCTGCCATTTATGAATCTAGTGCTGATCTGACACACCAAAGTTAGAAATTCAAAATTTAGGAGTAATATTACCCACCATTCTAAAATTGGATAGCCAGATTCAGGCAGTAACTAGCAATTTATTTATAATGCCAGCTGATGCATCAGCTAAAAACATTTTTTAACTTTTCCAGATTTTAAGACGATGATGCAGTTGTTATGATAGTGGACCCTTGTGTCAAGGTAGTTGGCTACCATCGAAAGGCGAGGCCTTTTGGACTGTTGAGACTTGCTAGAAGACTTCACCCTGGAAGCACATGATGCCCCCAGGAGGAGCACGTAGGGACACGGCCGCTGGGACTTAGGCGACTCCCTGAAGACTGAAGATGGTCTGGATGCAGGCGCCTCCTGCAGGTCGTGGGTTCCTGATGGCTGGCG
The DNA here is from genome assembly GCF_901001135.1 of Rhinatrema bivittatum. Taxonomy (NCBI): domain Eukaryota; kingdom Metazoa; phylum Chordata; class Amphibia; order Gymnophiona; family Rhinatrematidae; genus Rhinatrema; species Rhinatrema bivittatum. The sequence goes on along the minus strand of NC_042617.1, from coordinate 454,541,002 downwards.
CCTCCAGCAGGTCATAGGTAGTCTCTGTAGAGAAGTTGAAGAAAATCCAAAAGCCGATCCAGGAGTCTGAGTCAAAAAGCGGTCCGCAGCCAGTCCAGGGGTCGATGTCCAGAGAGCGGTCCAAAGCCAATCCAGAGGTCAGAGTCCAGAGAGCGGTCCAAAGCCAATCCAGAGGTCGGAGTGCAGAAGAATCAATCCAGCAAGGAGGGCAGAGCAGAAGCGGGACGAAGAACCAGGATACCAGGAACACAGGAACCAAGCGAAAACCTCAATACCAAGGCAAGGACTGAATGCTCAGCCCTTGCCTTAAGTACAGGAAACCGGGGGAGGAGCTTCAGGGGGAGCCATGACACTTCCTGTCATGGCTCCATTAAGAATTCTCTTCAGCCGCGCGCGCGGCCCTAAGGGGCAGAGGAGGAGGAGCCAGATCGCCGCGGAGCCACGCTGCCGACACAGCGATGGCAGCGGCCAAGAGGGAGAGAAGAAGAAGGCTGTCTGCGTCTGCAGGCAGCCTCAACCATGCCGGCGATCCGGGTGGGTAGTTTACTGCGGCCGTCGGCCTTGCTTCAATCGCGGCCGACCGCGGCCGGCAGCCATGACACCTGGTCCCGGTCACGGCCTGCTGCGGCCGACGCCGCTAACAGCAGTTTGTAGAGATATCCCGATTAGACTATTGCAATGCTCTGTATAAGAGACTGCCAGTTGAAATGAGTTAAAGCATCTTTTAAACTAGATGGTTCAAAATGCTACTAAAAAACGATACTAAAAAAAGCAGGGATATTAGGGCATCCCAATAGAGAGGTTGCAATAAATACTAAAGTATCGCAGGCACCTTTAAGTAAAAAGAAGACAGAGAAAAAGATTCCAAATCACCCTTGTTAACTGATAAGCAGGTTGTTAATACAAACAAGAAACATACTTTAAAATGTCTGTATTTAAATGCTAGAAGTCTAAAAAATAAGATGGGAGAGTTAGAATGTATAGCACTGAATGAAGAGGTAGATATAATTGACATCTCAGAGACATGGTGGAAAGAGGATAATGAATGGGGCACTATGATACCAGGGTACAAATTATATCAAAATGATAGGATACATCAATTTGGTGGTGGGGTGGTACTATATGTTAAAGGGGGCATAGAGACAAACAGGCCATAGCCAAGAGATTACATTAATTATTTGCTTTATTTTTTACCAAGAAAGATGTAAGGCAGATACCCATGCCAGCCATGATATTTAAGGGTGATGATTCGGAGGAACTAAAACAAATCTTAATAAACCTGGAAAATGCAAATGGGAAAACAGACAAACTAAAGCGTAGCAAATCAATTGGACCAGATGGTATACATCCTAGCATGTTGAAAGAACTGAAAAATGAAATTGCAGACTTACTCTTAGTAATCTGTAAACTATCATTAAAATCAGCAATGGTTCCTAAAGATTGAAGGGCGACTAATATAACCCCAGTTTTTAAAAAGGTTTCCAGAGGATGATCTAGGAAACTGCAAACTGGTAAGCCTGACATCAGTGCCAGTAAAAACGGTTGGAACTATTATAAAGAAAAAAATTAGTGCATATATAAATAGTCATAGTTTAATGAGACAAGGCCAACATGGATTTAGCCATGGGAATAATCTACTACATTTTTTTGAAACCATGAATAAGCATGTGGTTAAAGGTGAGCCATTTGATATAGTATATCTGAATTTTGAGAAAGTTTTTGACAAGATACCTCATGAGAGACTTTTGAGAAAATTAAAAAGTCATGACAAAGGAGGCAATTTCTATTGTGGATTGAGAATTGGTTAAAAGATAGAAAAAAGAAAGTAAGCTAAATGGTCAACTGGTTTAGCATTCTTTGGAGAAAAGTCATTCCTTTGAAGAATTCAAGGGCTGTGTGTTGGAAATCATAAAAGCTCATCCACGAGGTGGAAATCATAATTTACACCTCCTACAATGGGAGCAATATTGGATTTTTCGTTTAGGCTCAGTTAGCCCGAGTGGACTGAATGCATCAATTGAGTGGCATCATTTCAAATAAGTTCTTCAAACAAGTTGGCATTACAGTCAACGAGTGAGTAGAAGGTGTTTTTTTAGAAGCTCTATATAATTTACAGGAGCCTTGAAAAAACTAGGTGCTTAGAAGCTTTACACGGATTGGTGCCAGATGCTTTATATAGATTGGAAGTTTATATGAGCCCTGAACAAGATATGGAAGCTTTATATAGATTGGCACCAGAAGCTCTGCATAGATCGACATTTCGAAATTTATTTGAGCCTCGAAAAAGATACATGAAAAAGAAAAGTGTTATAAGTGGTTTGAATATTCTTTAGTTTGTGAAACCAAATATATTTGGATAAATTTGGTTAAATGAATAATGGATTAATGAATAAATGTATTAATGTATTGGATGAAAAAGAATTTTACTTTGTGCTTTGATTGTCTTCCATAGAATTTGATTGTTCCTGGCACTTTTGAGTCCTCTGATTGGTTGAAAGGTATGCCTGCAAGGTCTTTAAATAGACTTTGTTTTTTTGCAGATCTGCTTAGACTGGCCGGAAGTGAAGTATGTGGAATGCCCTGAAGCAGCAGTTTACACTGTGAAACGTGGCCAAGTCAGCATTTTTGGCACCTTAGAAGCTCTATACAATTCACATGAACCCTGAAGAGACAATGCATTTTTAGTATCTCAGAAGCTTTATACAGACCGGCGCTAGAAGCTCTGCACAGATCGGCATTTGGAAGCTCAACTGAGCCCTGAAAAGATAAGTGAAATATACAAGTACTATAAGGGATAGATTTTTAAAAAATGCGTAATTTAAATTTTATAACATGTGCATGCCAATGCATGCAAGGGGTGGGGGAACATCCAGAGTCTTCCAAGCTCCTTGTCTACGACGTAGGTAAGGAACTTCGAAGACTCAGGATCAAGGTTCAGGAACAAAGTCAAGTACTGGGTTGAGGCTGCCACGCAGTACGCCCTACACAGCCCACCATAAACGGGCGGACCCAATGGGCTGGTCACGGACCACGCTAGAATGCGAAGCAGGCTCTAGATGAGGTGTGGAATAGATGAAGCTGGAACTTGGCGAAGATTCGGTAGAAGCCTGTACCAAGGCGCATCCTACACAGCCCATCCTAGGCTGGACACGGACCACGCTGGAATAGCACAGGTTCAGTCAGAGTCTTAGGCATGGACGGAACAGCCCCAAGAACATCCAAGGGCCTTAACGAGAGTCAGGACAGAGAACCAAGTTAGAACTTGGCTTCAAACAGGAAACAGGACAAGACACGACCTGGCTTCGGACAAGGATGACCCTCTGGAGACTTGAGCTGCGGAAGAGAAGACAGGCAATGTACCATGAGCACACCAGGAAAGGGTGGCATTGAGGAACCAGGGGTTCTGGAAGCAGAGGCGAAGACAAGGCATCAGGAAGCAATATCAGGAACCAAGGACAACGGACATCAGAACATGGAAACATATCAAGACAAGACATGGAGCTCCAACGAAGAATGAAGGCCTGATGGAGCGCTGGAAGGCGAGACATCCAGGATCAAGTAACTCCAATGCAAGGCAAAGCAGAACTGAAAGAGAAGCAGTCAACTCCCTGGGAGGAGTTTAGATGGACCACACCCGGCTGGCCCTATAACTAGAGAGAAGAGCTGCGGGCCCACCCCTTAGGCGAGGCCCAAACCAGAAAGTCAAGGAGGAAGCAGAGCAGGCCTCAGGTAGGCCCAGATGGCAACGGCGGTCTCCCAGGCCATAGAGCAAAACCGGGATAGGCTTAGGCAAGGCTCCAGCTTCGGTGCGGCCTCCAGAGCAAAGGTGAGAGGAATCATAACAGCTATATCAGGGTACAAATTATATCGCAATGGTAGGGAGGATAAACTTGGTGGTGGTGTGGCACTTTATCTCCGGGAGGGTATAGAGTCCAACAGGATAAAGAACATGTAAGAGACTAAATGTTAAGCAGAATCTATATGGGTAGAAATCCCACATGTGTTGGGTAAGAGTATAGTGATAGTATACTGGACAAAATGGTCAAACAGATGATGAAATGCTAAGAGAAATCACGGAAGCTAACCAATTTGGCAGTGCAATAATAATAGGAGATTTTAATTACCCCAATATTGACTGGGTAAATGTAACATCAGGACATGCTAGAGACATAAAGTTCCTTGATGTCATAAATGACTCTTCATGGAGCAATTGGTTGAGGATCCAACGAGAGAGGGAGCTATTTTACATTTAATTCTTAGTGGAATGCAGGATTTGGTGAGAGAGATAACAGTGGTGGGGACACTTGGCAATAGTGATCATAACATAATCAAATTTAAACTAATAACTGGAAGGGGGGACAATAAGTAAATCTACAACTCTAACACTACATTTAGTTAGAAAAAAACTGAAAGGTGCAGCTGCAAAGGTTAAAAGTGTTCAACAGGCATGGAAATTGTTTAAAAATACAATCCTAGACATGCATTCCAAATGTATGGCATGCATTAAAAAAGGTGGAAGGAAGTCAAAATGATTACCAGCATGGTTAAAAGGTGAGGTGAGGTGAAAGAGGCTATTTTAGCCAAAATAAAATCCATCAAAATTTGGAAGAAGGATCCATCTGAAGAAAATAGGATAAAACATAAGCATTGTCAAGTTAAGTGTCAAACATTGATAAGACAGGTGAAGAGAGAATTTGAAATGAAGTTGGCCGTAGAGGCAAAAGCTCATAATAAAAACTTTTTAAAATATATCCGAAGCAAGAAACCTGTGAGGGAATCTGTTGGACCATTAGAAGACCAAGGGGTTAAAGGGGCTCTTAGGGAACATAAGGCCATTGCTGAAAGACTAAATTAATTCTTTTGCTTCCGTGTTTACTAATGAGGATGTTGGGGATATACAAGTTCCAGAGACCGTTTTCAAGGGTGATGAGGCAGACAAACTGAACCAAATCACTGTGAACCTGGAAGATGTTGTAGGACAGATTGACAAACGAAAGAGTAGCAAATAACCTGGACCAGATGGTATGCATCCTAGGGTACTGAAGGAACTCAAAAATAAAATTTCTGATCTATTAGTTCAAATCTGGAACCTATCATTAAAATCATCCTTTCTACCAGAAGACTGGAGGGTAGCCAATGTAACCCCAATATTTAAAAAGGGCTTCAGGGGCAATCCGGGAAACTAGACCAGTGAGCCTCACTACAGTGCTGGGAAAAATGGTGGAAATTATTCTAAAGATCAAAATCAAAATCTGCTTCATTTTTTTTGAAGGGGTTAATAAACATGTGGACAAAGGTGAACCGGTAGATATAGTGTATTTGGATTTTCAGAAGGCGTTTGACAAAGTCCCTCATGAGAGACTTCTAAGAAAACTAAAAAGTCATGGGATAGGAGGTGATGTCCTTTCATGGATTACAAACTGGTTAAAAGTCAGGAAACAGAGAGTAGGATTAAATGGTCAATTTCTCAGTGGAAAAGGGTACACAGTGGAGTGCCTCAGGGATCTGTACTTGGACTGGTTCTTTTCAATATATTTATAAATGATCTAGAAAGGAATATGATGAGTGAGGTTATCAAATTTGCCGATGATACAAAATTATTCAGAGTAGTTAAAACACAAGCAGATTGTGAATCATTACAGGAGGACCTTGCAAGACTGGAAGATTGGGCATCCAAATGGCAGATGAAATTTAATGTGGACAAGTGCAAGGTGTTGCATATAGGGAAAAATAATCCTTGCTGTAGTTACACGATGTTAGGTTCCATATTAGGAGCTACCACCCAGGAAAAAGATCTAGGCATCATAGCGGATAATACTTTGAAATTGTCAGCTCAGTATGCTGCAGCAGTCAAAAAGGTAAACAGAATTTAGGAATTATTAGGAAGGGAATGGTTAATAAAATGGAAAATGTCATAATGCCTCTGTATTACTCCATGGTGAGACTGCACCTTGAATACTATGTACAGTTCTGGTCGCTGCATCTCAAAAAAAATATAGTTGCAATGGAGAAGGTACAGAGAAGGGCAACCAAAATGATAAAGGGAATGGAACAGCTCCCCTATGAGGAAAGGCTGAAGAGTTTAGGGCTGTTCAGCTTGGAGAAGAGACAGCTGAGGGGGGATATGATAGAGGTCTTTAAAATCATGAGAGGTTTTGAACGAGTAGATGGGAAGCGGTTGTTTACACTTTCAAATAATAGAAGGACTAGGGGGAATTCCACGAAGTTAGTAAGTAGCACATTTAAGACTAATCAGAGAAAATTCTTTTTCACTCAAGGCACAATTAAGTTTTGGAATTGGTTGCCAGAGGATGTGGTTAGTGTGGTTAGGGCGGTTAGTGTAGCTGGGTTCAAAAAAGGTTTGGATAAGTTCATGGAGGAGAAGTCCATTAACGGCTATTAATCAAGTTTACTTAGGGAATAGCCACTGCTATTAATTTCATCAGTAGCATGGGATCTTCTTAGTGATTGGATAATTGCCAGGTTCTTGTGGCCTGGTTTGCCCTCTGTTGGAAACAGGATGCTGGGCTTGATGGACCCTTGGTCTGACCAGGGGCGGATTGGCCTATCGGGGGATCGGGCTTCCCCCCGTGGGCCAGTCTAGCTGGTCACGTGGTCTCAACCACGTGGCTCTTCCTCAGCCCAGCTTCAGCGCCTCCTAGCCAGCCCCCGCCAGAAACCAAGCCGGCGGGGTCCGAAGAAATTAAAATCGAGGCTGGCGGAGGCCGAAGAAAAGAAGATGGGCGCCTCCCAGCCAGCCACCACCAGAGACCAAGCCGGCGGGGGCCGAAGGAAATAAAATCGAGGCCGGCGTGGGCTGAAGAAGTGAACACTGGTGCTGCTAACTGCAGCCGGAGACCAGCTGTTCAGCTGGGGGCCTTAGATCGGAAGGGTGCTTCTGTGTGTATGTGAGAAAGGAAAGGTGCTTCTGTGTGTGTGTGTTATGTGTGTATGTGAGAAAGGAATGGTGCTTCTGTGTGTGTGTGTGTGTGTGTGTGTGTATGAGAAAGGAATGGTGCTTCTGTGTGTATGTAAGAAAGGAATGGTACTTGTGTGTGTGTGTGTATGTGTGTGTGTTTTTATGTGTATGTGAGAAAGGAATGGTGCTTGTGTGTTTGTGTGTATGTGAGAAAGGAATGGTGCTTGTGTGTGTATGTGTGTTTGTGTGTACATGAGAAAGGAATGGTGCTTCTGTGTTGTTTGTGTGTATGTGAGAAAGGAATGGTGATTCTGTGTGTGACAGGGAAGGTGCTTCTGTGTATGAGGCAGGGAGGATGCTTCTTATGTATGTGGTGTATCTGTGAGTCAGGGAGGGTGCTTGTGTGAGTCAATGTGTGTGTGCGAGAGAGAGATGGAGCATGTTTTTGGCTGGCTTGTGGCTGTGAGAAAGAGGGCATGTGTGTGTGATTGAGCCTGTTTGTAAGTGAGATAGAACATGTGTGTGATTGAGAGCTTGTGTGTAAGTGAAATAGAGAGAGCATGTGTGTGATTGAAATCCTGTGTGTAAGAGGGAGCGAGAGCATTGCGTGATTGAGAAAGACTGGCCAGAGAGGTGATGTGTGTATGTGTGAGACTGATCAGGGAGATGACTGGTATGTGTGTGCTTGTGTGTGTGTGTGTGTGTGTGTGAGAGAGAGAGAAAGAGACTGGTTGGGGAGATGATTGGTGTGTGAGAGACAGAAACTGGTATTGAGGGTATGACTGGTGTGTGTGTGTGTGTGTGTGTGTGTGCGTGAGAGAGAGAGAAGAAACTGGTTGTGGTCCCTAAGGAAGAGGACAGTGAGGACAGCTTCAGCAGCTACTGCTGCTTCTGGTGTGGCCTGCAAGGGGAAGGAGTAGGAGAACTGCTGGAGAGGGTAAGTAAAGGTGGCTTTTTAAGTTCATTTTTCTTGATTGACTACCATTTTAATTATTGGGTAGTATGTGATGTGTCTGCTGTTTGAAATATTTTATTGGTGTTTGGTAAAGGTTTCAAAATTTGCTTGAGTCTTTAATTATTGGATATTCTATTCATCAGCTGTTTTGAAATTATTTTATTAGTTTGATTTTATAATTATGATTCATGATTTATATATCTTGATTTTATTGATTGTTTCATGAGGAATGGTGACATTTTTGTTTTTCCATTGTTGCACTGTATAGAGTCTGGCATGAAACGTTTTATAGTTTAGTTTTTGTCTGCACATTTCTATTTATACTTTATGTGGCTGTTACACTGGTCCGTGGAACCAAGGCCGGTGACCGCTTACCTTGAGTAGTTGAACTTCTTGGAACCAGAGGCTCAGAGAGTGGCGTTGGGTAGGACACCCCTGGTAGTCCAGGTAGAGCCAGCAGCGATGACACAAACCAGAAAGAGTAGTCCAGCGGCTGGCAGCAGGTAACACAATCCAGTAACAGTCCAGGTCAGGGCAGGCAGCAAGCAACAGAAACCAAGGCAACTTATCCAAAGGCAGGGAGCAAGCAGAGTAATCCAGTGACCGTCCAGGTCAGGGCAGGCAGCGAGCAACAGGGACCACGGCAACTTATCCAAAGGCAGGCGGCAGGCAGAGTAATCCAAAAAGCAGTCCGGGTCAAGCAGGCAGCAAGCAGCAGGAAACACAGCAAAGAAACTCCCCAACACTCTTGTGGCCGAAGCAACACGGAAGAGAAGAAGCTCCCTTAAATAAGGTAGGTTTCCCGCGCTGCCCAGCACTTCCGCCAGCGTCTGAGTCAAAAGGGGACGTGGCCAAGCCCCGATTCACATGGAGCCGCGCCGCAGGGGATGCCCGTGTTAGGGGGAAATGCCGACGCCATCAGGAGAGTTCCAGCAGGTAACAGTACCCCCCTGCAAGGCCCTCCTCTCTTCTCCCTAGGTCTGGGCTTGAGAGGAAAGCGTTGATTGAATTTTTTAAGCAAACGAGGTGCCTGTACATTATGAGCAGGTTCCCAAGAGTTCTCTTCAGGTCCAAAGTTCTTCCAAGAAATTAAATATTGTAGTTGTCCCCTACATCTTCTGGAATCCAGGATGTCCTCCACTTCAAATTGGTTATCATTCTGAATTAAGTGTGTATTAGGCCTCCACTTTCTGGAAGGCCAAGACATAATTGCAGGTTTGAGTAAAGACACGTGGAAGGTGTTGTGAATCCGCAAGGAGGACGGTAAAGATAGTCTATAAGTGACTGCATTAATCTGCTTCTCAAAAGGGAAAGGACCAATAAAGCGAGGAGCAAATTTTAATGACGGCATGCGTAATCGAAGATTCCAAGTGCTCAACCACATGAGATCTCCTGCCTGGGGTCGAGGAGCAGGGCATCTCATCTTATCTGCATGGATCTTCATTCTAGTGGCATTCTTTAATAGTAAGGCTCATGTCTCTTCCCATAACTTGATCATAGAGGCGATGGTTGTGTTGACAGCCGGACAAATTGAAGAAGTAGCAATAGGTAACGAGAGTCGTGGGTGTCTACCAAAGACTACAAAAAAGGGAGACCTCCCCGTGGCCTGGTTCAAATGATTATTATGACATATTTCTGCCCAGACCAACAAGGAAGCCCAATTATCTTGTCGTTGATTGACATAAGATCGAAGAAAGGCCTTCAGGGATTGATTTGTCCGTTCCGTGAGTCCATTGGTTTGGGAGTGGTAGGCTGAGGAAAATTCAAGTTTGATTTTTAGAAGTTTGCACAGTTCTTTCCAAAATCGAGCTGTAAATTGCACCCCTCTATCTGAAACAATACTGAGAGGTAAACCATGAAGACGGAAAATGTGTTGAAGAAATAGGTGAGCTAACTCTGATGCAGAAGGTAATCCTGGCAGCGGAATAAAATGAGCCATTCTGGAAAAACGGTCCACCACCACCCAAATGACAGTGTTATTGTCCAAAGTCGGAAGATCAGTGATAAAATTGGTGGCAATGTGAGTCCTCGGTTTAGTGGGGACAGGTAATGGTTGTAAAAGACCAAAGGGTTTTCATCGAGGAGTCTTCTGAACTGCGCATACCGAGCAGGAATCCACATAGGCCTTAATATCTTTCTCCCACCGGCGCCACCAATAATGTCTGGATACCAGCTCCTTGGTACGTGAAATTCCCGCATGCCCTGCTAGTGGAGCATCATGCGCCCAACGAACAACTTTTAATCTCAATCGTTTAGGAACCACCGGGTACAAAGCGGGTTAAAAACAGGGTAACCGCGGCCACGCTTTACTGTATCGGCCTGTAAGTCATTTCATAATTTTGTAGACCTCTATCATATTCCCCCTCAACCATTTCTTCTCAAAGCTGAACAGCCCTAACCTCTTTAGCCTTTCCTCATAGGGGAGTCATTCCATCCCCTTTATCATTTTGATCACCCTTCTCTGTACTTTCTCCAGTGCAACTATATCTCTTTTGAGATGCGGTGACCAGAATTACACATAGTATTCAATGTGCGGTCTAACCATTGAGCAATACAGAGACATTATGACCATCTCCATTTTTTTGCCATTCCCTTCTTAATAATTCCTAACATTCTGTTTGCTTTTTTGACTGGCACAGCACACTGAGTCCTTGGATTCAAGATACAATTGATTACTGAAAACTGTCTATCCATTTTCCAGTTTTTTAGGTATTGTTACATTATACTGCAGATTCTTTCAAGGCATCTTATGTAGGTACCCTACCTTTATTAAAGCCTAAATTATAATTTTATATAATTAAGGTGGGCTGCTAAAATAATATGAAGACCATTATGACCATATGTAATTTTATCCACTATTATTTTACACTTGTAGATAAGCAAATGAGAAGATATTATTAAAGTTGTTTGTTTGTTTATTTTCCTCAATAAAAATTTGGTTATTTTTATGTAAAATATGGAGATCAGTATTTGCAGATATGTGTAGTTAAGCATAAAACCAATCTAGATGTTATTGTTACTTGAATACTCCTGATATCCTGCGGTGCTATGGCATTTCCAAATCCAGAAACTATAATTACTTTATAATCTTGTGATAATTAGTTCTCTGCAGGACTGATATCAAGGAGCCTGAAAATGTACAGCTTTAAAGTTAGAATGCCAGGTAAGGTAAGGCAAAATCCTTATACTGACGTGACAGAAATGGTAACATACTGGGACAAGAGTATCAAAGAAACCATTGATAGAATAGTCCCACTCAGGCCTTACAAAAAATCAACAAAAAGTACCTCCGCATGGTATTCCAACTCACTTAAATTACTCAAACGCAAATTACGTACCTTAGAACGCAGATGGCAAAAAAAAACCCCACTGCCAGAACGCAAACAAGCTTATTTCACTTGCCTACAACAATATAAAAAATAAATTATAAAATCCAAGAAACAACATTATACTGCTAAAATTCAAAATACTAATGGAAATCCGAGAGTTTTATTCAACATTGTAAGAAGCTTGACTACTGTACAAGAAAATCCAACATTTGCAGTAACAGACGACTTCTGCAACAATTTAGCTGCCCACTTTAAAAAGAAAATACATAATGGGGTAGATTTTCAAAGGGTTAAGCACGTAAGATACGCGCGTAACCCTCGAAAACCTATCCCTGCGCGTTCTGAACCTATTTTGCATAGGCTCAGCAGCGCGCGCAAGCCCCGGGACGCATGTATGTCCCGGGGCTTCAAAAAAAGCGCGGTCCGGGGCATGGCCAGGGGCGTGGCGGCAGGCTGGGGGCGTGGCCGCAAGCGTGGCTGCGGTCCGGGGGTGGGGCCGAGTGCTCCGGCACAGCGGCCTTTGCCGAGGCATGGCGCGCCGGCAGCCAGCCGGCACGCGAAATAAGGTGGGGGGGATTTAGGTAGGGCTGGGGGGTGGGTTAGATAGGGGAAGGGAGGGAAAGGTGGGGGGGGACCAAAAAAAAATTCCCTCCAAGGCCGCTCCGTTTTCAGAGCGGCCTTGGACGGAACGGGGAAAGCCATCGGACCTCCCCTACGGCTCGGCAAACGCAAGGTACACAAGTGTGCACACCCTTTGCGTGCGCCAACCCTGGATTGTATAACATGCATGCGGCAGCGCGCGCATGTTATAAAATCAAGTGTACATTTGTGCGCGCCGGGTGGCGCACACAAATGTACCCCGCACACGTAACTTTTAAAATAGGCCCCCATTATATCTACTGAATTTTCATTACTACCCATTCCTAAATCCACACTACCTCAAGTAGCTTGCTCCTTTTCCGAATCTACCACCATTGAAAATAGTGATATTCTAAACATATTAACAAAATCAAAACCCTCTAATAGCCCTTTTAATCCAAGCTCAGGTCACTTACTCCGAAATATCAAAGATCACATTACTCTGCCAATTCTGATATAGTTAATGCATCCCTCTCACAAGGTCACTTCCCTACCTCTCTCAAAAAAACTTCCATTTTACCAATTCCCAAAAATAAAAATCAAGATCTATCAGATGTATCAAACTATCATCCTATTGCCACCTTTCCCACAATAGCAAAGATTTCTGAATCAGTTGTTCTTCAACAATTATCTGATTACATAGAAGAAAACTGTCTGTTACACCCTAATCAGCACGAATTCAGGAAAGGCCATAGTGCAGAGTCACTACTTTTTTCATCTTTTGATACAATAATCAGAGGCTTCGACTCAAACACTGATTACATGATGATTTTACTTGACATTTCAGCGGCCTTTGATACCCTAAACCATGACATTTTGCTTCTGGATCTTAAACAAATTGGTATTAAGGGAACAGTTTTACAATGGTTTGCATCTTTTATAACAGAACGACCACAGTGTATCAATATTGGAAATTCTAAATCTGAATGGTATACAACAAAGTCTGGAGTTCCACAAGGTTCTTCACTTTCTGCACTTTTTGTAATATATTTACCTATTAACTCTCGGGCGGATTTTAAATGCCCTGCCCGCGTAAATCCGGCCAGATTTATGCGAGCAGGGCCCTCACGCGCCGGCGCGCCTATTTTGCATAGGCCGCCGGCACGCGCAGAGCCCCGGGACGCGCGTAAGTCCCGGGGCTTTTAAAAAGGGGTGTGTCGGGGCGTGTCGGGGGCATCGCCAAATGACTCGGTGTTTTGGGGGCATGGCGCGGCATTTGGGGGCGGGCCCAGGGGCGTGGCGCCGGCCCGGGGGCGTTCTAGGGGCGTGGCCGCGCCAGCAGCCCGCTGGCACGCGCGGATTTACGTCTGCCTCCGGTAGGCGTAAATCAATGGATAAAGGTAGGGGGGGGGTTAGATAGTGCCGGGGGGGGGGGTTAGGTAGGGGAAGGGAGGGGAAGGGGAGGGGAGGGGAGGGCGAAAGAAAGTTCCCTCCGAGGCCGCTCTGATTTCGGAGTGGCCTCGGAGGGAAGAGAGGCAGGCTGCGCGGCTCGGCGCGCGCAGGCTGCCCAAAATCGGCAGCCTTGCGCGCGCTGATCCCGGATTTTATAAGATATGCGCGGCTACGCATGTATCTTTTAAAATCCAGCGTACTTTTGTTTGCTCCTGGTGCGCGAACAAAAGTACACGATCGCGCTATTTTTTAAAATCTACCCCTCTATGTTATCTTCTATCAGGTCTAGATTTATGCTTTAAAATTTATGTGGATGACATAATTTATCATTCCTTTTTCAGACATGTGGAAAAAAACGTTTTCCCTTCTCCAACTTTACCTATCTACAATAAAAACATGGCTATCACATAACAGACTGAAATTGAATACTTCAAAAACAGAATTGATTTTTCTATCCACAGTACCAGACTCAATTCATCAGCCCCCCAACCTTCACATTTGAGGGACAAGTCATTCCTATAAAACCATACACAAAAAATCTAGGTACACTTATCGACTCCATGATTAATAACATCTCAGCCATAGTCAAAAAGTCCTTCTTTAAATTGCAAATGTTAAAGAAACTAAAACCCCTGCTATTTCTGTTGTGGAGCGCTAGGAGAGCGATCCCACTCCTGGGTGATGTGTGTCCTTGGGCCACGGCTCAACCCCAGAGGCTCTGAAGAAGTGCCGCGGGAGGTGTGGCATGCCCGAGCATGGGCTGGACGGGAGCAGGGCTAGAGTGACAACTGGTTGACAGGTCCTCCTCTGGACCCGCACGCTTCAGAAGACCCAACAACGCAATGTTGGTCTTGTGAACAGTCCTCCGACCGTTCCCAGCCCTTTCGGACCTGCCGCAGGGTACGGCACGAAGCGGCAGGCCAGATGGAGGCCAGGACAGTGAAGACTGGAACATGGATTCAGATGCGACTCAGGAACGACGTAGACTCAGGCGTAGACGAGGACTCAGGAATGAGGTGCAGGATGCAAAGACGTGGACTCAGGACGAGGTGCTGGATGCATAAACGTGGAGACAGGAACGAGGTATGATGCATACAGGAGACTCAAGGGCGAGGTACGAGACTGGCAACATGAAGCGCCCTACACAGCCCTCCCGTGGGGCTGGTCACGGACCACGACAGGGGTTGCCGCAGGATACCAGGCTTTCAGAAGATTCAGGAACAAGGTAAGGCATTCTCACGGACTTAGAAACGAGGTGCATGGCTTGCATCACGAAGCGCCCTACACAGCCCCGCCCCATGGGGCTGGTCACGGACCACGACATGGCTTGCCGCGAGGCACCAGGACATTTTGAAGATACAGGAACGAAGTGCTAGCTTTCAGAAGATTCAGGAACAAGGTAAGGCTTTCTCACGGACTTAGAAACGAGGTGCATGGCTTGCATCACGAAGCGCCCTACTCAGCCCCGCCCCGTGGGACTGGTCACGGACCACGACATGGCTTGCCGCGAGGTACCAGGACATTAACCAAAGCAGGAACAAGGTGCTAGCTTACAGGAGATTCAAGAACGAGGTACTTAGCTTTCAGGCGAATACAGGAACAAGGTTTGCATCATCAGGCTGGGAACATCAGGAGAGGAACATCAGGACTGGAACATAGATACTGGAACAGGAGACACACCTCAGGGCTGGAACATGGACATCAGGAACATCAGGACTGGATCAAGAGACAGACCTTGGGACTGGAACGACAGGCAGACATCTGGACTGGACGAGGAGCTCCAACAGAGAACATGAAACAGAGGACCTTGCAGAAGTGCTAGAACACGGACGACTTCCTGGAGCGAAGGATCTCAGGAGTGACCAACTCCTTGCGAAGGCAAAGACACACTGAAAGCTGAGCCCTTTAGTAGGGCTGAGATGGACAACGCCCAGGGAGGGGTCAGCAGGGGGCCACACCTGGCTGGCCCTTGAAGAGGAGCAGAGAGGCGCGCGCCCGCGCCCTAGGGAGCTGGAGAGAAGAGCTGGCAGCTGGTGGCGTCCTCAGCCACGTGGAGGGCCCAAGGAAGCCGCGGAGCAGCCCCGGACTGGAGGTGGGTGAAGGCAGGTCACTGGAGCAGCTCCCAGCTGCACGGACAGAAGCAGAGAGAGGCAAGGCTGGCTGCAGAGGAAGCGGGGGAAGGGCTGACTGCAGGAACGGCTCCATGCCGTGAGGACAGCCCCAGGAGGAGAGGTAAGACTGCAGGCAGAGTGGAAAGCTGTAGCAAGCTGCAGGCACCGGCCGGGACGGCTCCCAGCCAGGCAAGGACCCAGGCTGAAGCAGGCAGTGGGAGAGACGGTCTCGCTGCTGGCTAAAGGTCCCGGGATCACAGCAGCACATCGGGAGAAGGCAGGAACAGCTGCGGGGACAGCCCCAGCTGATTCAGGGAGGAAGCAAGCAGAGTCAGCAGCCCGGCTGGCTGTGGCAGTGAGAGGTAAGAGCCTGCCCACGCTTCTTGCGGGCAGGAGCGTAACAATTTCTGTCAGATTTCTGCTCAGTTATTCAAGCATTGATATTGACAAATTTAGACTATTGTAATTCCTTATATCTAGGTCTACCCATATCATGTATCCATCCACTTCAACTTATCCAAAATGCTACAGCTCAAATATTATTCAGTTTAACGTGTAGAGACCATATCACCCCAGTATTACACCACCTTCATTGGCTACCTATATCCTATCTCATCACATATAAGATTTTAATAACATTTCACAATCTTCTATACAATACTGATTCAGTTTGGCTCTGTTCATTATTACGAATATACAAACCAACAAGACAACTCAGATCAATGGACAAATGTATTCTGGAGGTACCATCCATAACACGCAAATGAGCATTCTCTGTTGCAGGACCCATCCTATGGAATTCTATTCCCTAGGTTCTTCGATTGACAGCCAATAAGAAAGAGTTTAAAAAATCCCTTAAAACCTACCTCTTTACCTTGGCCCACAAAATTAATTGAATTCTAAAGAAACATTCCTGCTCCCTTAAACAGTTCTTTATTAATCATTGTCAGAAATGAAGTATATGCTATTTGTATTGTTATTTTAATTATGTAATATATGCTATGTTTTATTTGTATTGTCATTTTAATTATGTATGTTAATTGTAAATCGTCTAGACAGTAGAATTCTGACCAATTCACGATATATAAAAACTTTAAAATAAATAAATAAATACAAATAAATTACTAAAACATATTCAGCCTGGTGCTATGGATATTGAGATGGAATGTGTTAAGATTCAAGAACTGGCGGGGGGCCCTCTTGCTCGGTGACCACGATGGCTGCCTGAGCAGCTGTCTCTGCAAGATCCTTTTTATTTTTTCTCTCCTGCGGTATCCTCTGAGTGGATTTTTGATCTTTTTTTATTAGTGGTATCTCAGCTCAATGTCCTCCACAAAATCAGGGAAAATTGAAGCTGCCCTTGCAGCGGGAGCCGGAGCAAAATGCTCTAAACAGGACCCACATCACCCGATAAGGCAGCACCTACTAAAACAATGGTGTCGGCGGAGCTTGTGCTATGCGCGTATCTTATAAAATCCAGCGTACTTTTGTTTGCGCCTGGTGCACGAACAAAAGTACGCGCTCGCGCAAAATTATAAAATCTACCCCTAAGTGAACTTAATAGCAGGTAATGGACTTCTCCAAGAACCTATCCAATCCTTTTTTAAACACAGCTAAACTAACTGCATTAACCACATCCTCTGGCAACAAATTCCAGAGTTAAATTGTGCGTTGAGTAAAAAAGAACTTTTAAATTTCATCTGCTATTTGGATGCCCAATCTTCCAGTCTATAAATTGCTTAAGTCATTCCTTTATCTACCTCCTTCCAGACTCCAATCCTATTGGTGTGTGGAAGTTGCCTGCTTGACTGATGCTGTGAATTGGAATTACATTTGGTGCTCCTCATTGTGCATATCTCTGTCTTCCAGTTTAACACAGTCTTCATTTTTTGTATCTCATAAAGCGATATGGACCCCCTTGGAAGCTTTTTTTGTGGTGGCATTGTACCATCCCATGCATGTAGGAACTGTTCTAACCCTTCAGCCACTCTTTCACACATGCTTTTTTTTGTCCCATAATTGCTTCATTTTGGACACGTGTCTGGGACAAGATTGCCTCTGTATTGCATCATGATGTTCCTCTCTCCTATCGCATTGTTATCCTACGCAGTGTGGCTTTTCCCACCTCATTAGCTTTGCCCCACCATAAACTCTTGGACTATTTTTTAGTAATAACCATTTCCTTGATTTTATCTCTTTGGAAACACAGTGATATGTTTACTGAGCAGTTTTGGTGGAATTCTATCTGTATGTACTATAAATATGAAAAAGCTGTAGCGATTAAACATCATCGTCTAGCTATCTGGGCACAAGTATGGAAGCCCTTGGACATGTAACTTGACGATATAACTATTTTTTTCCATGACACGCCTCTCTTACCTTTTAATACATTGTACCTTTGATAGTGTACTGCAGCTGTTCCTCTCCTCCACACCTTTTTTCTTTTCATTTTTATCTTTTGTCCCCTTCTCGATTTGTATATGGTTCTTATTACCTTGGGATGTCATGACCTATTAGGTCTCTGTTATACTGTTAGTTTTTGTTCTGTACTTTTGGAAATTTAATAAAGAAATTTGAACTATAAGATTCAAGGACTGGCAAAATAGACTATGTACAATGAATTGGCTAGTAAAAATTAGGATGCTCCATTGAGTGCTGAAGCTGAGAAAAGGAAACGGTTGAGGATACCATTATGATGCACTGCTTGTCACTTTATCCAATACCATTTAACCATGAATTGCTGCAGAATGTTTAATAAGTTTTCTCTACTAGGCCAAACATTTAACACACACATCAAAACAGTGGTAAACTCATTAGCTCACATGTTATTTAAAGGACTCTGTAACCAGAAAGGTGATATTGTTGTTGCAACAGAAAAAGGTAATATGAGGAATGGAGAAGAGGACAGGTGAGAGTCAAAGGAGATGGAGAGATCCTGAGAAAAAGAGAGAGAGAGAGAGAGATGTAGAAGAGGAGGAAGTAGAAGGGATGAAGAGGAGGTACAAGAGGAGGGGGTAGAGGGCAGAGGGACAGCGACAGAGAGAGAGGTCAAAGGCCCTGGGACAGAAGAAAGACAGTAAAAACAGACAAGAACAAGATAACACAGATCTTTAGATCCAGAACCACCCTACCAGGCTTGCCATTTACCATTTCCACTCTGTGGCCTTTAAGGCCATGTATGAGAGGCTAAAAGCTAACATTGATCCTCAGACTGACAGGTCTTGTGCTATACCTGGGCTTGTCAAACTGTTGAGCTTGGAACATTATTGTGTCTCTGTGTCATTTCATCCAGAGTAGTTTCAGTTTGTTGGAACTGAGCAAAGTACTTTCTCAGGATATTTCAGCCAGGTATTACATTCCATTAACAGATGATTTGGGTAGGTTTATTGAATGTCCTAATCAGAGGCAACAATGGCATAAACTCAAGTAGGATTTCTACAACACGGCTGACCTGCCAGACTTGATGAGTGCAATAAGATTGCACATATGTTATACATATTCACTTAGGAAAGGGATATAGGAAGAGGAAATCCTTTCATTCTGTTAAGTGTGTAAGTGGTATATGATTCACACATGCAAATATTAAATAGCTAGATATCTTGGGTACTGTCATGACCTCTTCATCCTGCAACACTCATCCTTCTTTGAGCAATTCACGGAGAACTGTTTTAGCAGAAGGTTTCTGCTAGATAAATAATCCTTTATTTTATCTACCCATAATCATCATATTCTGCCTCTTTCATTCTTTCATGCCATATTTTGCACACTTCAGTCAGCATATTCAAGCAAACAGACCCCTAGATTTATCAAAATGCTATAATTTTTGCATGGATAATGCCTGCAATAAGGAAAAGGTGTGTGGCTATGATAATTTTAAAATTACCGCACTGTGGTGCTAAGATTACCATCTTAGCGCTTTGCATAGGTAGTTTATTTCAATGTGTGTTAAAGTTTTTGCACCTTGCTACTTGCCCAGATAGGCATTTGCTTACTTTTGGGGGGAGAGAGATAAAGAGAGGGAGCACCTCTTTATAAGACTTTCATATTAGTCAACTATTTATGTTGCTATAGGAGGCAAGCTAGTAACTCAAGGTGAAGTTTTGATGGTGGCCGAAGGTTTTGGGGCCAGTTTTACATGCAGAGTGAGACATAAGAACAGCTCAGTAGACCTTGGTAAAGATTTGATGTGATTTATGGAAAGTCACACAAAGATGAGATTACATCAATTTTCTCTCGCCCTAGCTTGATAGTACTCTGGTAGATAGTCCATCAAGCTTGGGTGAGAGAACATTGTAGAAATCTCATCTTGTGTGACTTTACTCACTCTAAATCTACACCGAGGTCTACTATGCTGTTCATACATCTTATTCTGCATGTTAAACTGCCCCCAAATCCTACATCACCACTAAAATCTCACCTCAAGTTACCAGCTGGCCCTCCTATAGCAATATAAATAGTTGACTAATATGAAAGCCTTATAAAGAGTCTCTCTCTCCCTCTCTCTCTCTCTTTCTCTCTCAACAAACATGCCTGAATTTGCAATATATATCACATAGCTTAATACTAGGATAAAGGAGTAATTTCCAGCATTAAAAGCATACAACAAGTGTGTTATGCTATCACATGGTGCAATAATGCCCCTCATTTTCATTAATCCCACCCCTTTGAATAAATTTGACAAATTTACATTTGCATTGTAATATCACTGGCATTAACACCACACATTTTGATAAATGACCCTGAGAGACAGATCTACTAGGAAAACTACTTTTATGGCTGAAACCAAACTAGCACACACACGCACATCATTTGCTGCCACCATAATGAATATGGATTAGCTGGAATGACAATCTCAAAGGATAACAGTGCATATGATAACCAGAAAGTTAAAATATAGGAATCTCATTGCAGTGCAGTGTCTCATAGCCATGTAGCTTCTGATCTTGTAATTTATTGGCTTCCAGAAACTGCACTATCCTCTGTTTTTGCAATGATTCCATTAATTTACTCACCATAGAGGTCATGCTAATTGGCCTTTAGTTCCCAGTCTCCATCTTTCACTTTTGTAAAAAAGAATCACATCCAACTGTCTCCAGTCATCCAGAATTATTCCTGACTCTAAAGAAGTATTGAAAAGTTCAGCCAGCAGAACTGCCAGAACTTCTCTGAACTCCCTTAAAACTTTCAGGTGTAGCCCATTTGTTGAATACTTTTAATTTAGCTAGCTTCTCATAAACAGTGTCTTCTGAAAATTGAGATTTACTTCACTTTCAATACTATTTGTATTTATTTTCTATGGTACTAAAACTGGCCCTTCCTCAGTGAACACTGGATAGAAAATTGTTAAACAATTCTGCCTTTTCTTCATCAGCCTCTACATATTTTTCCCCTTTACATCTGGGTCTAACAATGCTTCCACCTATCTGTAAGATATCTTAAAAACAGTCCTCTCCCCATATTATCATATTTGCTATTTTTCTTCCATTTGCAACTTTGCTTTCCTGACTACTTTCCCAGGATGTCTTAACATTTCTAGATATTATCACCTGACTTCTTTCTGCAATGTTTTATAGTTTATGAACACTGAGGTGTAGATTTTCAAAGGGTAACGAGCATAAGATACGCACATAACCCCCGAAAGCCTACCCCTGCCTCCCCCTGTGTGAGCCGAGCCTATCTTGCATAGGCTTGGCGGCGCGCGCAAGCCCCGGGACCTGCATAAGTCCCGGGGCTTGAAAAAATGGGCGTTCCGGGGGCGGGGCCGTGGGTGGGGTGCTTGCTCAAGGGCATTCCGGGGGTGGGACCGAGGCCTCCGGAACAGCCACCAGGCTGGGGGATGGAGAGCCGGCGCGCGCAAGTTACGCCTGCCCAGAAGCAGGCGTAACTTCTTCGACAAAGGTCAGGGGGGGGTTTAGTTAGGGCTGGGGGGCGGGTTAGATAGGGAAAGGGAGGAAAAGGTGCGGGGGGGGGGGGGTGGAGGGAAATTTCCCTCCGAGGCCACTCCGATTTCGGAGCAGCCTCAGAAGGAACGGAGGAAGGCTGCTCGGCTCAGCGCGCGCAAGTTGCACAATTATGCACCCCCTTGCGCGCGTCGACCCTGGATTTTATAACAAGTGCGTGGCTTCGCGCGCATGTTATCAAATTTGGCATAGATTTGTTTGTGCCGGGTTGCGTGAACAAATCTACACCTGCGCGCATGTTATAAAATCTGGCCCTAACTTTTTATCCCTTACCTTTTGGCTACTTCATTAGAAAATCGTAGTGCACTCTTCTTCTTCTTATCTTTGTTTACTTTTTAAACACAAATGTTTGTTGCCCTTACAATATCTCCTTTCAGCTTTGCCCACTACTCTTCTATTTCCCCTAGATTTTTCCATCCAGATAATGACTCCTTGAGATACTCCCCCATTTTAACAAAATTTGGGCTGGATTTTCTAATGTCGCACACCTCTCTGAATCCCGCGGTAATGGGAGGCGGAAGGGCGAAGCAGGGGGCGGGCCTGCAAAAGTCGGCAGCGATCGCACCACCACGGTGTTATCGCTGCCAGCTTTTGCACCCAATAGTGACACCGTGAAAGGTGGTGCTATTGTGCGCGCTCCTGGCGGCGATAAGGGGTCTTACCTTTTCGCCACCAGCGAAGTTTCTGCCGTGTCCTCCCTGACGACGCCCCGACTCCTCCTCTTCTGGTGCCGGCTCTGCCCTGATTCCGCCCCATCTAGCTATCGCACGCGAGAAGTCCCTTTTCGCGTGCGATAGGAATAGAAAATGACCCCGTCTTCCTGAAGTCTAGGACCCTGTCTTCTGTAATGAATGCCTTTATAAAAGGTTTTGTGTTTTTTGACTTGTCAGTCTGGATTCTGTCTGTGTTTCAGAACATGACTACGCAGACCTGGGAATGCCAGGAGAGAAGATGATGAGTGCAGATGAGTGACTGGGCTTGAGCAGTGTGTGCCTGATGTGAAAGCGGCACCAGAAATATTGAGGAAGAACAGAAGAGGAGGAGAGGAGAAGCATGGGAGAAGTGGTACAGAGAGCAACAGGGAGAAGTGGTACAGAGAGCAACAGGGAGAAATGCAGCAGCAGGGAGGATAGAGATGAGCAGTAATTAATCCGATTCTGCATTTGTTTAAAATGAAATAGACAATAACTTGCCTCTGGGCCTGATTTTCAAAAGCATTTACACGCTCAAAAATGGGTTTTACATTTTCAAATCCACTTTACCCATGTAAGCAGGCTTTTGAAAATTGCTACATTATGTGCCATTGAATTGTCCATAGGATTTACCACAAAAGTGCACTCTTCACACGTAAATGGCTTTTGAAATTTGCTCCAATAGTATGTTACATTTACATGCGTAACTCCTTTGAAAATTCATCTGTTAGTGTGCATTAATGGAACTTAGTGTGTACAAACAAGAAACTAAAACAAATTGAAATTTTGGCATTTTTTTCTTTCGTTTTGTGGTTCCAATTAAATGAAATAAACATTGTCTATTTTGTTTTAAACGAATGCACATCCCTACTGATTACTCCTCACCTCTCTACTTCTCTGCTGCTGCTCTAATTTGGATTTAGTGTGCACTAAGTCCAGTTAGTGTGCACTAACAGAACTTAGTGTGCACTAAACATGAAATTAGGGTAAAATGAAAAAAAAAGAACCATTAAAAAATGAAATCAAGCAAAAAAACAATTTCAAATGAAAATGAAACAAAAAAATAACACTACCAACCCCTAGTAATCAGGCATATGAAGGTACAGGAAGAAGACAGATCAGAAAGCAGTGGAGGGCAATGAACAGAAGAGGAAAAGAGGGAGAGGATGGGAAGGAGGGAGTAGTAGAAGGTGGAAAGTAGGAAGGGACCCTCAGCACTCAATCCCAACTAAAGTGGAATTGGAGACAGGGCAAGCTTCGCACTTCAAGAGGCCCATCAACAGAGTTGTACAGTCTGATTTTCATATGACAAGAGTTGTTGCCCATCAGCTTCTTGATGAGAAACTTAGACCATTCTCTACGGGAAGGAATCCAATTAGAAGTCCAAGGAAGCAAAAGTTAAGGTCTGGTGAGCTAATATAGCATCAATCAGAACATGGGATTTCCAGAAGATCAACTGCGCTTTGAATGCAACCAGTAAAATAGCATCAAGTCAAAGTTGAAAAAGAAAGTAACCATATTCATCAACACTACTGAGGCAAAGAAAAAGTGTATCCATGCTCAGTTAACTTGACTTCAATCAAAGAATGAATGAGAAAGATCCTGGACCCTATGTCCTTGGCAGTCTTCTTGATGATCTGGACACAGATTAGGAGTTGGCAGGTATGAATTTGTTTTCCTCCTTTTTAGAATATAAGACATGAAAAGATATAAAATGCCATTCTGGGTCAGATGAATGGTTCTTCAAGTTCAGCATCCTTAAAAATGGCAGCAAATCTGGATCACTTGGAAGAAGTATACAATGGATCCTAATGGGGAGATTTACTCCCTGTTCACCCCTAGTTCCTGGCAGTATGAGGTGGTGTTTCCCTGTCCTAACTGGCAAATAGTTGATAATTAACCTGTCCTACAGAATTCTCTCCAAACCCTTTTAAACCCAGCTATATAACCAACCTGATCACATCTTCCAGCAACAAATTCCACAGCTTAACTGAAAAGAAACCCACTTTCTTACATGTGTTTTAAATTTGCTACCGGTTGGTTTCATGATATGTCCCTTATTCCAAATATTATATGAAAGTAGACTCTGGTCCTCAAAAGCTCATGCCTGAATAAACTGGTTAGTCTATAAGGTCCCATCTGCCTATGACATTTTAAAAATGCTCTATTTTACTTTTTCCATACCACTCATTATTTTACAGATCTCTATCATATCTCTTCTCATTCTTCAATCCTCCAAGCTGAAGAGCCCTAACCTGTCAAGCCTTTCATCATAAGGGAGTCATTCCATATAGTTTATCATATCTGTTACTTTCTCTATACTTTTTTTTTAGTTTTGCTATATCTTTTTGAGATGGGGCAACCAGAACTATAAACAGTACTCAAGATGTATAGATTATGGATTTATATAGATGTATTATGATATTCTCAATTATTTTTTTTTTTGCTATTCCTTTCCAAAACTCCCTAGCATTCTACTTGCTTTTTTGATTACTGCTGCTGCTCATTAAGCCAAAGATTTCAATGTGTTGTCTATAATGGACCTAAGGTACTTATCCTGAGTGGTAACTCCTAATGCAGATCCCAGCTCTGCTTAGCTTTTCATATTTCAAAGACTCACAATCAAGTGGTATAGCTATGCTTTAGTCTTAAACTCAGCTCATGCAGTCTTTCCTCTGCTTATATACTCAGAAATAATGTTCTTGAGGAATGAAACTGAAGAGTAGACATCACTAATCATTATTTTATAACTCATCTCTGCCAACAAGTGTTAAACTATAAGTATTTGGATTATACATTAACTTTAAAAACATGCATAACTGCTTATTTATTACAGCTTACATCCGGAATGCTGACATCATCTTTCTTCATAAGTAAATATATCCAGTTTGCCTTTAGTTCTGAAAAAGAAATCACTTCCATGTATTAATTTTGTATGATGCTACAGACTGGCTTACAAAGCTAAGAACAATATTTATTTCATAAGTAAGGGACATTACATCACCTAATGATGCATGTCATAGAAACCATTAGCAGTCTGCAGGTTCATCTGAATTTTATATTCCATTATGTTTAATAGCTCTAAATGATGTTGCAGGATAATTAGATATTCTATTATATAGTCTCAACTTTTTCATATACTATAACAGCTTGCAAAAAGACTGTCTGTAATGTACTCATTTTTTGTCCCTATAAATACGGCAACTGTTTTCCTTAAAAGTAAAGTTTACTTTCATGAATTTTTAATGTTTATTTTACTCATGTGCATGAATGTACTTTATATGATTTAAGTCTGGAATATAATTCATAATTTTCTTCAGTTTAATTTAGCATGCTGGCTGGATACAGTAGAATACATCAAGCGAAAGGATAATAATACAAATAATTCACATTTTTAGTATTAAAGCCCAGCTCTTTTAAAAATGCAGCAGGTGCTGAGATGTGCTGCTAATGTTACAGAAAATCCATTTAACAGCTGTATTTGGCTGGAGTGGTAGAAATATGTGTGCTGAATAGACAATAAATATATATTCCATAAACAAATTTAATTCAAAACAGTTTTAGAAGGTGGTATTGTAAAAAAGTTAAAAAAATAAGAATAGTTTATTTCCCTAGGCCCTGAAGAATGGGAGTTATTGCAGGCAACTAAGACAGGCTGATGTGGTCCCTAGTCATAAAAGTGGAAGTAAGGAGGAGGCTGGGAACTAAAAATGGTTATTCTCAGCTCTGTAGTGAGCAAATTATTGGAATCATTGCTAAAACATAGGATAGTGCAATTTTTGGATTCCAATGGATTGCAAGATCCGAGGCAGCATGGTTTTACCGGAGGCAAATCTTTTCAGAAGAATTTGATCAATTTCTTTGATTGGGTGACCAGAGATTTGGATCAAGTTAGAATAATAGATGTAATGTACTCAGATTTGAGCAAGGCCCTGCATAGGAGACATAAATAAACTGAACGCCCTTAGTATAGGACTTAGAGTGACTGACTGAGTTAGAAACTGGCTGAATGGAAGATGACAAAGGGCAGTGGTAAACAGTTTTCTTTAAGATTCAGGTGTTATTAGCAGTTAGGGATGTGCATTCTTTACATTCATTGCATTTGTTTTAAATGAATACATAGGACCTACACCTAGGCCTGAGGTCAAGACCTCACCTAGGGCATATGCTGAGGCCCAAAGCAGGGGCCACGGCCTACACCCGAGCACTACACTGGAGCCTCAGCCTGGGCCTAAGCCTGATGTCGAGGCCTAGCCTAGGGCATAGGCCAAGACCTAAGCCAGGGGCCACGGCCTATGCCTGAGTGCAATGCCAGGGTCTCGGCCTAAGTCAGGCTAACACTGGGGCTTGCACTGAGATGCCAGAAAAATTAAAATGAACTTATCTATCAGTCAGGTATCATACGAAAGCTGGGACCTAGTGCCTGGGCCCAGGTTTGATGCTGCAGCCCAGCACAGAAGATGGGCCCTGACACCAGGGCCTCAATCTGGACCCAGGCCCGATGCCAGGCCTGGCATCGAGCCTGGGTCTAGGCTCCAGCCTAGGCTGAGACCCCAGCATCAGGACTTAGCCTTCAGGTTAGGTCTGGTAATTAGGCCTGGTTCCGGGCCAAGGCTCCAGCATTAGGACCAGTCCTTAGCGTTAGGACCCTGTGTTGGGCCTGGGTTCAGGATGAGGACCCAGAATCAGGACCTGGTCTCTGGGCCATGCCACAGCTGTGGCATAGGCCGAGGTTACAGTGAACTATCCGGCCTTGTCCTATGCAAGACCGAAGCTTCGACCTGGGCCTAGGCCTTGGCTACCACATTGGACCTGGGCACGGGTTTCAGCCTAGGCCAAAGCCTTTGGCCTTGCATAGGCTTAGGCCAAGGTAGTAGCAACCTACCTTGGCTTCAACCTACACCACGCTGAGGCTTTGGCCTGGGCATAGTGTAACCCATAAGGGTTAAAATAAAAAAAAGAAAAAGTTCTTAAAAAAGGTAAGGGGGAATAAAAAGGGCAAGTTTAGGTGTGTCTGAATGAAGGTTCTGTATGGATGTGGCTGCCACAGGGTCACTGAGCTTGGGACGGCTGCTGTCAGCTTTCCAAGTGTGACAGTTAAACAGTGAGTGGGTGGGTAGGCTTGAGAGAGAAAGGTTGTGTATAAGAAGATCCTCTCTCTCAAAGGCATTTTTTTGAGTTTTTTTATGACAGTCTGAGAGTATAAGGGGGTGAGTGTATGAATGAGAGTCTTAGTTAACTTAGAGAGCCCCGCGGGAGTTTGGCTCTAGCTTGTGATTGTGATAGGGACTCTTAAAAGAAAAGGAAAGGAAAAGAATTTTGTTGAAGTTTTGTTAGTTTTAAGCTGACAGTGGCTAGTTATTGTAACAAACCTCCTATCTGAACTGGTTGAACTTAACCCTGGCTGCTAGGAAGCCAGACCACTATTAAGATGTTGTTACTGTCTGAATTTAAAAGGAATCATTTAGGAATCTAAGGATCCTATATTGATTTAAAAGGAATTTCTTTAGCCCTAAGAAACTTTTGTAAGAAGTTTGTTGGTTTTGAACTGACAGTGGGCTAATTAATATCCTCTCTGAAGCAGGTTGAGCTTAAACCTGGCTGCTAGGAAAGCAGGACCTCTGTTAAGTTACTGTAACTGTCTGACAGTAAAGGAATCATTTAGGAGTCTGAGGATTCTATATTTATTTTAAAAGGTATTTCTTAAGCTTTAAGAAATATTGTGAAAGCTGAGGCACAAATAAAAAGAAATAAAATCACTATATTTATTTGCCTAAGTGCCTATAATTAAGCCTTTTCATTTTTACTTTCCAAAGAGGGTTAGTATCTGTATACTATGCTGATGCATAAAGAACCCTTTCATCTATTTGAATATATTTTTTTAAGACTGGTTAAGGGTTTAGTTAGAGGGATTATAATTATTCATTTATTTGCATTAGTTAGACAGTGTTAAAAAAAATAGAAGAGATAGTTTCTTTTAATTAGTTTTTTTAGATAGGTAGTAGGTGCCTGAGGAACCTGCAGCGGAGAAAACTGGACTCTTTGAAAAGAAGAAGAAGTGCAACCTGAAAGAAAGGGCCCCACCAGTCTTCAATTGGTGAGCTCACTAAACCAAAGACAATATAAAAAAAAAGTTCTTTGTAGGAAAAGAAAAGGAAAAGGAGAATGGACCGAAAAGCATGTTAGAAGTTATGTGTAACGACAGAAATTTATGAAAATGAAAAGGAAGGATACATAATTGAAAGGATAGAGGAAGCAAATTTTGTTGTATTTATATTTTTCTGACTTATGTTGTTGAATCTGTTGTGTTTGAGATATCTTCAGAAAGTTATGTAACAAACTAAAAGTTTTTTTTATAAAGAAGTTATTAGCTCTAACAAAACTATCAGTTTGAGTCTAAGTTGTTTTTTTTTCCTATGAAATAATTCTTTATTCTTGTAAACCTTGTTGCCCACAGCTAACAACCACCCCTTACATTAAACGGCCAGTTTAGCGACTACTCTAGCGGGGACTTGGGGTGTGAGTTGTTTCCCAGGGGGCGGGGTTTACAATAGGCCTCGTGGCAAATCCCTACCAGACCAGGTAAGTGGGGATGGGAGTGATCCTGGCCCCGGCATTTTTCTGGGTGGTGGGAAGGATGGGTGATGGAACTGGGAATCCCTGTTTTCGTTTTTTTCTTTGTTTTTGCATTTGTTTGGGTCTACGATTGTTTGATTCATTTTTTCCACATGAATGAAACAAATCAAATATTCCATGAACGGTGTGCCTCAGGTACCAATGCTTGGACCGTTTCTTTTCAATATTTTTGTGAATGGTATAGTTGAAAGATTGGCAGGAAAGGATTGTCTTTTTGCCATTGATAGCAAAATCTGCAACAGGGTGGTCAGCCAGGAAAACTTGAGGAGGGATATAGTGAAGTTCAAGGAACGGACTAGAGTCTATGTTTCAAATTTAATGTAGGTAATATTTAATACAAACAAATGCATAGTAATGCATTTCAGATGCAAAACCCCAAGGAGAGAAAATATGTATTAGTAGTGAAATTTTAAGTATGAAAGAAAATCAGTATCTATCTGGGGGTGATTGTAGATTGTATCTAATGATCTTAAAGTGGCCAAACAAGTAAATAAAGTAATGGCAAAAACCAGAAAGATGCTTGACTATATAGGGAGAGGAATGGTCAGCAGAAAAAGAGAGGTGATATTTACCCTGTATAGGCCCCCAGTGAGACCTCATTTATGTACAATTCTGGAGACCACACCATCAAAAGGATATAAATAGGATGGAGTTGGTCCAGAGGGTACTAAAGTGGTCAGTGATCTTTGTTCTAAAGCATATAGGGATAGACTTAAAGATCTATGCATATATATCCTAAAGGAAAGGCGAGATAGGGGAGATATAATAGAGACATTTAAATGTCTCAAAAGGTTCCATGCACAGAAGGTGAGCCTCTTTCAATGGAAAGGAGGCTCTAGAATGAGAGGTCATGGGATGAGGGTGAAAGGGGTAAACTCAGGAGAAATCTTAGAAAATATTTCCTAACAGAGAGGGTGATGGATGCATGGAAAGGCATTCCAGTGGAAGTAGTGAAGACAAAAGCAGTATCTGAATTCAAGAAAGAATGGGATAAGTACAGGAGATTTCTAAGAGAGTGATGGGAACTATAAAGCTATATTAATTGGGCAGATGGGCTGATTAATCCTGCCGCCATGTTTCTATGTTCCTTTGTTTCTATGTTTCTAGAAGTCTGAATAATGAGTTAGAATGAATGGCATAGTACAAGGATATAGACATTATACTGTGGTATTTTAGAGCCATGGTAGAAGGAAGATAACCAATGGGACATTGTGATACTAGGGTCTAAATTATATTAGCATGACAGGGCAGATCAAATTGGTAGAAGGGAGACACTATAAGGTGAATTTTTAAACCCAGCTTGTGCCAAAGCTGGAAGAGATGAGAATATGTCGGGCCAGCATGCACTGAGCAGATTTTAAAAGGTGCCCGCTTATGTGTGTATCTCCCGCTACGTGCACAAATGAAAAGTTCCGAAAAATGAGTGGGGTATGATATGGGCGGGGCATGGGTGTTCCCAGATTTCAATTTCAAATTTGCACATAAATACTTACATGCACAGGTGTGCATTGTGGCCCCTGCTGCATAACTTTACTTCTGCTATGGAGGATGTGAAACTAATCAAATAAAACTAACAGGACAGATGCATAACAGGGGAGATGCATAAAACTGATGCATAACAGGGCAGATGCATAACAGAGGAGATGCATAACTGATGCATAAAACTCCCACCCCCGCCTCTTCCCTGGCGACCACAGAGCCTATCTTACCTTAACCTGGATCCCATGTCAGGGATGGGTGCACACACGCACCCATCCCTTTCATTGCCATTTTCCAAAATGGTGCCAACCTGACCTTGCCCCAGCCATGTGACTGGGGTAAGGTTGGGGGATGGAAGCAGGGGTGGAGCTTTGGACATTTTTGGGGGGCCAGAATTTTGATGCATGAGGGGATGTGGGCATGGCTTTGGACACTTTGGAGGACTGGGGGCAGGGGTTGGGGTTTGATGCATTGGGGGCCTGGAGAGCTTAGATTTTGGGAGGGCCTCCATCATGCACTATTGAAACTTTCTTTGAACTTTTTGAGGGAGTATGTGCCACCTCAACCAGTGGCCCAGTGTTGAGATGTGGTACAGCACTGACCCCTGCTCAACCTCCCTGATGGCCGTGTTTTTTTGCGGGGGCCAGTTGCCCTTTAAAATGATAGCAGTCCTGTGATATAGGGCGATATCTCCTGTTTACCAATGATGCACCAGTTTTGAATTATAATAGCCATGCACAGGACAAATTCTGACAGGCCCATACTCTGCTCTAGCAGGAGAAGGACCTTTAACCAGGTGAACTTTAAACTACCTTGCTTCAGTGCAAACTAGAAGCCTTGTTTCAAGCAGTATTGGAGGCCTTATCAGATGCTCTTGTGATAATAAAGTAACCCTACAGAAGAGACAATACGACTTAAGATCCTAAGCAGGTGTCAGGGACATTCAAAAGAGCAGCCTGAAACAATGCTGATCCTCTGACATAGCTTGGTATGACCACGTGAAAGTTTCTTCCCCAAAGAACTGGGGGCGATGGAGGGGGGAAGGACCTGCCAACATAGCAGTACCCTCCCGAAGTAATGAAAAGGGGGAGAAAAGACCTGCAATGTGGCAAGAGACCCTCCACCCACTACAAGGGTATGCGTGAGCTTATGCACATTTATCAACAGAGCAGTATAAGACGAGGGGCCAGGGGGCTGAAGGAGGTTCAGTTCCGGAAAGAAAAGGGGAGTTCAGTTTGAGTCCAGAAAAGGAGAAAAGAGGCCTGAAAGAAGAAGAATCTCCTGGTAGAGCAACCTAGAAGCCTAAAAGGGAGCAGGCAAGGATCCCTGGAGGAGCCCAAATCCTGAATGCAAACCCTGGGAGAAAACCCTTTCGAGTGGGAACCTGTGCCGAGGTGTCCCTGGAAGCGAACAGAGGATCTGAAGCCGACCAGATCCCCCTGCCATCATTAAGAGTGAGAATCAGCCCTGCCAGCTCTGCCAACCAGTCCAGGAAGCAAGCCTCTCCCCATCCACGCTCTCCAGCGCTCCAGTCAGAACCTGCTTCAGAGGTGAACAGAGAAATCACCTGAAAGTTAGTATCAGGGGTAAATAAGTTAGCCACAAGTATTCATGTCAAAGCAGGCTAAGGTTTATGGCATGTTTTGCTACCACCCATGTCACAGAATTTTCTATAGGGAAAACCGGTATTTAGTAGCCAGGATGTTAAAGATAGGAATTATTGTTATTTTCTAAATTTATTTTATTTATTTAATTTATAGATTTTTCTATACCGGCATTCGAGATTAGGAACCCCATCATGCCGGTTTACAAATAACAAGAGGGTGTGCACAAAAAACAGAACATAAACAAGTGCAAAGAAATATAAAATAAATATAAAAGTTACATTACAACAGGGTCATAAAACTGGGGAGAGAATTAGATTAAGATAGTTGAGTAGTAAATATGAATTATTTACATTAATAATTTACATAATATTGTGTAGTGTTTTATAAGATGTTACTGACTTTCAATATGGATCTGGGAAGGCTTGCTTAAATAGCCATGTCTTAAGCCTTTTTCTGAAAGTAGGAAGGCATGGTTCTTGTCTTAGATCGGGAGGAATAGAGTTCCATAGTGAAGGTCCGGCTGTGGAAAAGGCTCGGTCTCTGTAGGTTAGGTGTTGAGTGGTTTTGGTCCTGCCAAAACTGAGTAGTATACACATTGTTTTTTTACCTGACTAAGGATCTCAAGGAAGGTGGGGGGGGGGGGGGGGGGCAGCTTGCAGTGTCTTGTAGAAGACAGATCCTTGCACCACCCCCCAATAGGCCTACAGTGAGTTTGGGGGCCACCATTGCATTAAAGGGCCACTCACCACATTCTTTTGTGTTACGATGTTTGGCCGTTTCACAAAATAATGTGCATACAGCCACGTTGTGTTTTTGGGGAGGGGCCCC
Organism: Rhinatrema bivittatum; assembly: GCF_901001135.1. Taxonomy (NCBI): domain Eukaryota; kingdom Metazoa; phylum Chordata; class Amphibia; order Gymnophiona; family Rhinatrematidae; genus Rhinatrema; species Rhinatrema bivittatum. The sequence goes on along the minus strand of NC_042617.1, from coordinate 454,508,455 downwards.
ACTAACATGGTAACACCAGCCCACGATAGTGGGAACCCATCTGTGAAAACACATTGCAGCTTGATGACTCTGGGTGTTAGTTGGATAAACATAGCCAGTTAATGTATACCAGATATCAAGTGATACATCCATGCTACTGAATATCCCCTGCTATCTTAAAGCTAATGGGCAAGGTTTATCAAGATCTGTTTAGGACTATTTTCATGCAGTTCTAAAGATATCAGGCTAATTCATCAGACAACACTGAAATCTGCATTTAAAGAGCTATCTTACAGCCTGATTCACTAAGGCGCTTCTCCTATTCTGTGTCAGGCCCTTAGCTGGATAAGTGGCTATGCCCTGAAGCATCCCCACCATGCCCTATCAAAAATGTATTATGCATAATTAAAAAACATTAATTTTGAATATTTAAAATCTTTCTATATATTTGGAACTTCCATAAAAAATAAGACAATTCTTTATTCAACTCATGGGAATGGACTGTATTCAATTTTAAAATCCACTGTTGTTCCTTCCTCAAAAGCAAAGCATTTAAATCACCTCCATGGCATCCAATATTAGAAGGTCCATTTTCATCCACTGTGCGGCTCGGCTAGTTAGCCGGATAAACATATCCAACTGAGTATATTCATTGTTGCGGCATACCGCTGAATATATTTGGCTCTCCTAAAGTTAGCCGGTTGACCAGCTAACTTTAGGACCAGAGATAGCTGCATAATTTATGTGGCTAACTCTGGGCCATCCCGAAATGCCTCCTGCCCGCCCCCAGAAATATCCTTTCTTATCTGGATAAATTCTAGCTGGGTAATTAGTTACCCAGCTAGAATTTAGCCAAATAAGAGCTAAATATAGCCGGGTAATCCATTTAGACGGATAATATTACGTTATCCATTTTAATGGCTTTTGAATATCAACCTCTAGGTTTCTCTAAATCAGAAAAACCAAAAATCTTCAAAAGGGTGCACCCTTAGGAGCACTGCTCTCCTAAGGGTGCTTCCAAACTCTGAAAATTGTTACCCTTCTATGTTCAACCATGCAAGTTTTTAATGATGCACTCTGCTGCACATTTTTCAGTAGTATTGCAGTTGATGCTTGTGTTCTTATACATGCACAATTATTGTGTGACAACACCACAACTATATAATTCATATATGTATGTACAGGGAATGAAAAAAAATATAAGAACCTTAAGAGGAAAATCTTGTCTTTTATGGAAGTCTGGAGTAAAATTCTCTTTGCTTCTGTTAACCTCCACATAACAAGAATTAGGTAATTGATTTCACCAGCCTAATCTTCCTTGAGAACTACAGTGTCTTGGCTGTGGAGGATATAATAAAAAGAAATTGACAATAATTTGCTATAAGAAAAACCTCAGATTGAATAAAGGCTGGTCTGAAAAACAAAGAGATTACAGTAAATAGGAAAAATAAACAGATAGAAGAAATTCTCAGAAACCTCCAGCCTTAATATATAAAAATGGATTTCAACTGAAAGTTGATCAATTGCCTAGATTCAGATCATTAAAATATAGAAAGATTCTAATTATTCAGAATGTGTTTTTCAAATGATACATAATACATGTTTCTATATTTTTTTTTAATAGAAATGTACTTATTTGCTGGAGTCAAAAGAATCAATTTTATCTCTTCAAACATGTAGTGTTTGAATAGATAAAATCACTACAGACTGATTTATTTATTGTATGATTATGATAGTCATCTTCCAAATCTGCTGTTATCTGTATAATGTGATGTATAACCAGAGCCCAAGCATGTGTATGTGAAGGGGAGAAAGGAGGGGGGGAGAGAGAGAGGAGATGGAAGTTGGAAGGGTATACTGCTCAGAGATCCAGGAAGATCAAAACATTCTCTTTGGGGTAAGTTTTGATGAAGGTTCTAATAGTCTTTAGGGACTAAATTTGATATGGTTTCTTTGGAAATCACTTTAGTACCTTTTCAAGTTCCACTATGTTTCTTTTAAGATGGGGAGACCAGAACTCAGTATCCAAGGTGCAGATGAGCCATTGCTCAATATAGAAGCAATATGATATTTTATGATTTACTCTCCATTAATTTTTTAATAATTCCTAACATTATATTTAATTTTTTGACCACCGCCACATGCTAGGGATGTGCAGAGGGACCGCATACGTTACATTCAGTATTCGTATTCGTGGGGGGGCAGATATGTTGCATTTGGCAAGAGAGGGCCCCGATCCATTCATGCGTTCCATTCTTATTTGTTTCCTGGCTAAAATTTAATTAACTACAACCCCCCACCCTCCTGATCCCCCCAAGGCTTACCAAAACTTCCTGGTGGTCCAGCGGGGGTCCAGGAGCCATCTACTGCACTGGGGCTGACCAATGGTTACCGGAGCCATTGGTCGGCCCCTGTGACATAGTAAGGACAAAGGCTATCGGCGCCATTTTGAATACTGGCAGCCAAAGGCCCGAGTGCAGGAGATGGCTCCCGGACCCCCGCTGGACCACCAGGGACTTTTGGCAAGTCTTGTGGGGGTTAGGAGGGTGGGGATTTTGTTTAAATTTGATGGCCGAATAATTCAGTGATTTGTTGTATTTTTGGGAATCACGATACGTTTCGCTTCCCCATGAATACAACGAATATGGCCCTATATGTTGCAGAATGCCAATACATTGCAAACAAATGCAAACCCCTACCACATGCTAGGCTGAGGATTTCAACATATTGTCCACAAAGACTCCAAGGTCCTTTTTCCTGGGTGGTGACTCCCAATGAAGAAGCCAGCATTATGTACCTATACTTGGGACTATTTTACCCTATGTACATCATTTCACACTTTACCACATCAAATTTCATATGCCATTCAGTTTCCCAGTTTCCTAGTCTTGTAAGTTCCCTCTGCAAAACCTTTTTTTTTTTATTTTGGGGGAGTCAGGGCCACCTCAACCAGTGGCCCTGGGTTGAAACAGAGGTCAGCACTGACCCCACTTATCCTTCCCATTTGACAATGCTTTTTTTTTCCCAGCCACTTTAAATATGCAGAGGGATACCTCCGGGCCTGCATTAGGGTCCTGGACCTCCCATTTCACATTTAACTCTTACCAAGGAGGTGTTATTTTATCATGGCTGACTACCTGAATTATTCATGCATGTAAATTGCATATGCAAATAAGGCCATTGTAATAGGGGAGGGTATCTGGGTTAGGAGATGCAAAATATTGTGTATATCGCACAATATACGTGACATGACATGCGTTAGAACCCTAACACAACTTGATGAATGACCCAGTAAGTTATCTGCTCACCATGCTGCTGAATATTAGGTTCAAGATTTTTACATATTGATAAAATAAAATAAACTGAAAGAGGAACACTTAATAAAATTAGACTTAAAAAAAAATCCTTAAATAATTGGCTGTGTAGTATAATATTTACACTACAATGCCTCATACGATTATAGAGTTGGGCATCAATAGAACTTTTCATAAGTGCTTTATTCTATACACTAACACCCATTTATAATCATCTGACATGATCATATTTAATATTTTCAGAAAAGTGGCTTACAATTAAGAAATATTCAAACAAATCAATTAATGAAAATTAAGTCAGTGCTTACTAGGCATCTGGGATGAGTGTTCTCTTCCTCGTAATAGTAAATGTTTTCACAGTTTTCACATGCAGCAAGGTTCACATTAATTTATTCTGGAGAAATAAACCAGTATTTTCCAAATGGAAAACTCAAGTTCATAATATTGCAGTAGTTGAAAAGGTCACTTATTATTTACACAATGACCCCAATACCAATTGCAGACCTATTGTACTTCTGCTTTCTACTACCATACTCCTCACCAGAGGCTATTTTAGCCAAAAAATCATCCTTCAATAATTGGAAGAAGGATCCATCTGAAGAAAATAGGATAAAACATAAGCATTGTCAAGTTAAGTGTAAAACATTGATAAAACAGGCGAAGAGAGAATTTGAAATGAAATTGGCCATAGAGGCAAAAACTCATAATAAAAACTTTTAAAAATATATCCAAAGCAAGAAACCTGTGAGGGAGTCGGTTGGACCATTAGATGACCGAGGGGTTAAAGGGGCTCTTAGGGAAGATACGGCCATTGCAGAAAGACTAAATTAATTCTTTGCTTCCATGTTTACTAATGAGGATGTTGGAGAGATACCAGTTCCGGAGATGGTTTTCAGGGGTGATGAGTCAGACGAATTGAACGAAATCACTATCAACCTGGAAGATGTAGTAGGCCAGATTGACAAACTAAAGAGTAGCAAGTCACCTGGGCCGGATGGTATGCATCCTAGAGTACTAATGGAACTCAAAAATGAAATTTCTGACCTATTAGTTAAAATTTGTAACCTATCATTAAAATCATCCATTGTACCTGAAGACTGGAGGGTGGCCAATGTAACCCCAATATTTAAAAAAGACTCAGGGGCAATCCGGGTAACTATAGATCAGTGAGCCTAACTTCAGTGCCGGGAAAAATAGTGGAAACTATCCTCAAGATTAAAATTGTAGAGCATATAGAAAGATATGATTTAATGGAACATGGTCAACACGGATTTACCCAAGGGATAAAGGTGAACCGGTAGATGTAGTGTATTTGGATTTTCAGAAGGCGTTTGACAAAGTCCCTCATGAGAGGCTTCTACGAAAATTAAAAAGTCATGGGATAGGAGGCGATGTCCTTTCGTGGGTTACAAACTGGTTAAAAGACAGGAAACAGAGAGTAGGACTAACTAAATGGTCAATTTTCTCAGTGGAAAAGGGTAAACAGTGGAGTGCCTCAGGGATCTGTACTTGGACCGGTGCTGTTCAATATATATATATATAAATGATCTGGAAAGGAATACGACGAGTGACGTTATCAAATTTGCGGATGATACTAAATTATTCAGAGTAGTTAAATCACAAGCAGACTGTGATACATTACAGGAGGACCTTGCAAGACTGGAAAATTTGGCATCCACATGGCAGATGAAATTTAATGTGGACAAGTGCAAGGTGTTGCATATAGGGAAAAATAACCCTTGCCGTAATTACACGATGTTAGGTTCCATATTAGGAGCTACCACCCAAGAAAGAGATCTAGGCGTCATAGTAGATAATACATTGAAATCGTCAGCTCAGTGTGCTGCAGCTGTTATGTTATGAGTAAAGTCAATAGTGGACCCTTGGGCCGGCTGAGGTGGACAGCGTCCACAGGAGTTAATAAGCCGGGAGGCGGCACTCAGCTGGAGCGGACTGGTGGCGTCTTCACCCTGGAAACCCGAGACCCCCCCAGGAGGAGCCCGTAGGGGTCCGAGTCGCTGGGACTTAGGAGAATCGTGAAAGAGTCCAAGGTTCGAGGCTGGCAGAAGACAAAGGAGAATCGTGAAGAAGACCAAGGTTCGTGGCTGGCTGAAGACAAAGGAGAATCGTGAAGAAGACCAAGGTTCGTGGCTGGCTGAAGACAAAGGAGAATCGTGAAGAAGACCAAGGTTCGTGGCTGGCTGAAGACAAAGGAGAATCGTGAAGAAGACCAAGGTTCGTGGCTGGCTGAAGACAAAGGAGAATCAGGAACCGGAGCTGGAGTCAGGATATGTAGACAGCAAGTGGAGCCCAGAGCTGGAGCCAAGGCACAGCAGGACCAAACAGAACCTGACCTGGAAGCAAGGCACGGCTGGGACAAGCTGGAACCGGAGCTGGAAGCAAGGCACGGCTGGAACAAGCTGGAACCGGAGCTGGAAGCAAGGCACGGCTGGAACAAGCAGGAACCGGAGCTGGAAGCAAGGCACGGCTGGAACAAGCAGGAACCGGAGCTGGAAGCAAGGCACGGCTGGAACAAGCAGGAACCGGAGCTGGAAGCAAGGCACGGCTGGAACAAGCAGGAACCAGAGCTGGAAGCAAGGCACGGCTGGAACAAGCAGGAACCAGAGCTGGAAGCAAGGCACGGCTGGAACAAGCAGGAACCAAGGCTGAAAGCAACGCTGGGAAGCAACTAAGCACTCAGGAGAGCGACCTCGTTGCAAAGGCAAAGCAAGGAAGTCAGACGATGGTTTAAATAGCCAGCCAGCGTCTGACGTCAGGAACAGGGCGGTTCAGCACTTCCGGGTGCTGGACCTTTAAGAGCCCCCTGCTCACGCGCGCGCGTTGCCTGGCAGTGGGAGGAGTCAGAATCGTCCTTCGGCAGCGTCTCCACGTGGAGAGAGACGCTGCCATGCGGCCCTGCAGGCCCCAGGAGCAACGGATTGCAGCGAGACCGGGGGAGGCAGGAGAAAGGTAAGGACCCGGTCGCTAGCCTAGCGACCGGGACTGCAACAGTACCCCCCCCCTTTACGCCCCCTCTTCAGAGGGCTTGGCCTGTCAGGATGGTCCAGATGATATTGCTGCAGAAGAGTCTTGTCCAAGATGTTGCGGGCAGGCTCCCACGTATTGTCTTCGTCTCCACAACCTTCCCAGGCTAGCAAATATTCCCAACGTCTGTTGGCGAAGCGAGCATCCAGGACCTCTCGTACCTGAAACGTAGGATCCTCATCCGTAGTGATGGAAGCGTCCTCAAGAGGCCTGGGGTGGAATCTGGAAAGAATCACTGGTTTTAAGAGGGAGACGTGAAAGACATCATGAATGCGTAAAGTGGTTGGGAGTCGTAGACGGTAAGAGACCAGCCCTACCCTCTCTGCAACGCGGAAAGGACCACAGAACTTGGGTGAGAGCTTCTTGGAAGGTTGCCTCAGATGAATGTTCTTTGTACTAAGCCACACTCGATCGCCTGGGAAAAAAGCGAATGCCGGTTTTCGGTGTCGATCATAGTAGCGTTTAGAAGTGCGTGCGACTTTCTGAAGTCGGTGTTGAGTAGAGGACCAAAGTTTACTCAATTGGTCCGCGGTCAATTGAGCAGCTGGTGAGGAGGTTGGTACTGGTAGAGGTAACGGTGGTTTGAGCTGTTTACCGTACACAATTTGAAAAGGGGATTTCCCCGTCGCCGTATGTATTTGATTATTATAGGCGAATTCTGCCCAAGGCAAAAGCTCCACCCAATTATCTTGTTTGTGGTTAATGAACGCTCGTAGGAACAACTTTAATGAACGATTCATGCGTTCGGTTTGCCCATTACTTTGCGGGTGGAAAGCGGAGGAGAAACTCAGCTGGATCTTAAATTTTTTGCATAAGGCTTTCCAATACCTGGCTGTGAATTGAGGGCCTCTGTCAGATACAATGTCCTGAGGCAGACCATGAATACGGAATACATGGTGTGTGAACAGAGAAGCCAGTTCAGTGGCGGAAGGTAATTTGGGCAAAGGCACAAAGTGAGCCATTTTAGAGAAGCGGTCCACCGTGACCCATACCACAGTCTTGCCTTGCGAAGGCGGGAGTTCCACCATAAAATCAGTAGCAATATGTGTCCAGGGTTCCGTGGGTATAGGTAACGGTTGTAGAAACCCTCTCGGAGGGCCATTAAGCGGTTTCTGCAGGGCGCAAGTGGGGCAAGAATTCACGTAAAGGGAAACATCACGTCGAAGACCAGGCCACCAATAGAAACGATTTATAAGATCCAATGTTCTTAGTCTACCAGCATGTCCCCCGGTCAAGGAGTCATGGCCCCAAGACAAGACTTTCCTCCGAAGCCTCTTAGGAACGGTAGTCTTATTTGAGGAAGCAATGGAAGTGGTAGTTATTTGAACACAGGCAGGATCCAGGATGGTTCGTGGAGAGTCGTCCTCTTCTTCCGGCTGATAGGTACGAGATAGAGCATCGGCTCGAACGTTCTTCTCAGCTGGTCGAAACTTGAGGATGAAATTGAAACGACTGAAGAAGAGTGACCATCTTGCTTGCCGCGAGTTTAGTCGTTGAGCTTGGGCCAAGTACAATAAATTTTTGTGATCAGTGTACACTGTCACCGGATGATTAGCCCCCTCCAGCCATTGCCTCCACTCCTCGAAGGCCAACTTGATGGCTAAGAGTTCTTTGTCTCCGATGCCATAGTTACATTCAGCAGGCGAAAACTTTTTAGAGAAGTAAGAACATGGCATCAATTTGCCCGAAGTATCGTGTTGACTGAGCACCGCTCCAACAGCCAGATTCGAGGCATCGACCTCCAGGATGAAGGGTCGTTGTGGATCTGGGTGTCGTAGGCAGGAAGCGTCTAGGAATGCTTGTTTTAAGTCTTCAAAGGCAGCCGAGGCGGTAGTGGACCAATCGTGAGCGTTAACCCCTTTGCGAGTAAGCGCCGTGAGAGGAGCTACCTTCTGGGAGTAATGTGGTATAAAATGCCTGTAAAAATTGGCGAATCCAAGGAATCGCTGTAGCGCCTTCAGGCCAGACGGGCGAGGCCATTTGACAATGGCCGCCACCTTCTCTGGGTCCATCTGGAAACCGGACGAGGAAACAATATATCCCAAGAACGGAAGCGACTCGCGCTCAAACTGACATTTTTCAAATTTAGCGTATAGATGATTGTCTCTTAGAGCCTGTAAGACCTGTTTGACGTGTTGGCGATGGGAGGAGAGATCTTGGGAATAGATCAGAACGTCATCAAGGTACACTATGACGAAAGAATGAAGCATCTCTCGGAGTACCTCATTCATCAGATTCTGGAAGACAGCAGGGGCATTACATAAGCCGAAAGGCATTACTAAGTATTCGTAATGTCCATCTCGCGTGTTGAACGCTGTCTTCCACTCGTCACCGGGACGAATACGAACCAAATTGTATGCTCCACGTAAATCCAATTTTGTAAAGATCTTGGCCCCCTGAAGTCTATCGAGCAGTTCTGGGATCAGAGGCAAGGGATAGCGATCTTTCTTAGTGATGGAGTTCAGACCTCGATAGTCTATGCACGGCCGGAGGGAGCCATCTTTTTTGGACACAAAAAGAATCCTGCTCCTGCAGGAGAGTGCGAAGGGCGAATGAACCCTTTGGCAAGATTCTCCGTAATGTAGTCTGACATTGCATGGGTTTCTGGCAGAGAAAGAGGGTATACCCTACCCCGCGGGGGAGTGGAACCAGGTAGTAAATCAATGGCACAGTCGAAGGGCCGATGGCATGGAAGCAGTTCAGCTTTTTGTTTGGAGAACACGTCAGCGTAATCCTGGTACGGCAAAGGAAGGTCCAGGGCAGAGTGAGAGAGTAATATCTCCGGTCTAGGAACGGGATCCAGGCAATTCTGGAAACAGGAAGGACTCCATTGCGCAATTTGGAGAGAGTCCCAATGGATCACCGGAGCATGTTGTTGCAACCAAGGGAGTCCCAGGACCACAGGGTGCACCGATTTATCCAGTAGCAAAAAGGAGATTGTCTCAGTGTGAAGCACTCCCGTCCGTAAAGTGAGAGGCATCGTGGTTTCAGAAATGGATCCAGGTAGAGGGGTTCCCCGGATAGAGGTAACCCGTAACGGAGGTATCCGGCGCTTAGTAGGTAGTCCTAATTGGTGTACCAGTTCTCTCCAGATAAAGTTCCCTCCGGCTCCGGAATCAATGAAAGCTAGAGTCTGCAAGGAGCCACCTGGATATTCCAGCGTTATAGGAACTGTACATTGAGGAGTAGCATTAACATAGCCTAGGGGAACCTCCTCATCTCTCCCTAGACTCGAGCATTTCCCGGTCTCGCAAGACATTGACCCAGGAAATGACCCTTAGTGCCGCAGTATAAGCACAGGCCCAGAGTGCGGCGTCGTGTCTTCTCCTCCTCGGTTAGCGGTGCCCGTCCAAGCTGCATAAGTTCCTCTGAGGAGCTGTGGGAGGCTGATGGTGTCTTGTGAGGTACAGTCAGAGACCTGGAGAAGGAGGGTGCCAATGAGACAGGCCGACGAGGAACTCGACCCTCCTTAGCTCGTTGCTGCAATCGTCGGTCAATCCTCCCGGCCAAGTCTATCACCCCGTTCAGAGTGAGGGGCAGGTCGCGAGCCATCAGCTCGTCTTTGATACGACCTGCAAGACCTTCCAGGAAAATACCCCGCAAACAGTCATCCTGCCAGCCGAGTTCCATCGCCAGAGTACGAAATTCAATAGCGTACTCCGCCAGAGAGCGGGATCCTTGTCGTAGCTGTAGAATTTCAGTGGTAGCAGTGGTAGCACGAGCTGGCTCATCAAAAGTCTGTTTGAAGTGAGTCACGAAATCCTGCAAGTTGTGCAGCATGGCGTCCTGTTTCTCCCACATGGGAGAGGCCCATAGCATAGCCCTCCCATCGAGCAGAGACAAAATATATGCTACCTTGACGGCATCAGACGGGAACTGCCCTGGTAGCAACGTGAAGCGGATGAAGCACTGATTCAAAAACGCCCTGCACGATCTGGCATCCCCGGAGTATCGAGTAGGCGCTGGAAGCTGAGTCTGTGCGGGAGCTTGAACCGCCAGTGGAGGCGGGGGTGGTGCCAGCGGTGGAGGATTGGCGTCCAAGCGACTGGCTAGGCGATCCACCGTAGCAGCCAAGACTTCCAGACATTGCTGTTGCTGCTGGATTCTTTGGGCCATGCCAGGGATGGCCTGCATAGGAGCGGAGTCCGCCGAGTCCATGGCCTTTGCAAACTGTTATGTTATGAGTAAAGTCAATAGTGGACCCTTGGGCCGGCTGAGGTGGACAGCGTCCACAGGAGTTAATAAGCCGGGAGGCGGCACTCAGCTGGAGCGGACTGGTGGCGTCTTCACCCTGGAAACCCGAGACCCCCCCAGGAGGAGCCCGTAGGGGTCCGAGTCGCTGGGACTTAGGAGAATCGTGAAAGAGTCCAAGGTTCGAGGCTGGCAGAAGACAAAGGAGAATCGTGAAGAAGACCAAGGTTCGTGGCTGGCTGAAGACAAAGGAGAATCGTGAAGAAGACCAAGGTTCGTGGCTGGCTGAAGACAAAGGAGAATCGTGAAGAAGACCAAGGTTCGTGGCTGGCTGAAGACAAAGGAGAATCGTGAAGAAGACCAAGGTTCGTGGCTGGCTGAAGACAAAGGAGAATCAGGAACCGGAGCTGGAGTCAGGATATGTAGACAGCAAGTGGAGCCCAGAGCTGGAGCCAAGGCACAGCAGGACCAAACAGAACCTGACCTGGAAGCAAGGCACGGCTGGGACAAGCTGGAACCGGAGCTGGAAGCAAGGCACGGCTGGAACAAGCAGGAACCGGAGCTGGAAGCAAGGCACGGCTGGAACAAGCAGGAACCGGAGCTGGAAGCAAGGCACGGCTGGAACAAGCAGGAACCAGAGCTGGAAGCAAGGCACGGCTGGAACAAGCAGGAACCAGAGCTGGAAGCAAGGCACGGCTGGAACAAGCAGGAACCAAGGCTGAAAGCAACGCTGGGAAGCAACTAAGCACTCAGGAGAGCGACCTCGTTGCAAAGGCAAAGCAAGGAAGTCAGACGATGGTTTAAATAGCCAGCCAGCGTCTGACGTCAGGAACAGGGCGGTTCAGCACTTCCGGGTGCTGGACCTTTAAGAGCCCCCTGCTCACGCGCGCGCGTTGCCTGGCAGTGGGAGGAGTCAGAATCGTCCTTCGGCAGCGTCTCCACGTGGAGAGAGACGCTGCCATGCGGCCCTGCAGGCCCCAGGAGCAACGGATTGCAGCGAGACCGGGGGAGGCAGGAGAAAGGTAAGGACCCGGTCGCTAGCCTAGCGACCGGGACTGCAACAGCAGCAGTCAGAAAAGCAAATAGAATGTTAGGAATTATTAGAAAGGGAATGGTTAATAAAACGGAAAATGTCATAATGCCTCTATATCGCTCCATGGTGAGACCACACCTTGAATACTGTGTACAATTCTGGTCACCATATCTCAAAAAAGATATAGTTGCAATGGAGAAGGTACAGAGAAGGGCAACCAAAATGATAAAGGGGATGGAACAGCTCCCTATGAGGAAAGGCTGAAGAGGTTAGGGCTGTTCAGCTTGGAGAAGAGACGGCTGAGGGGGGATATGATAGAGGTCTTTAAGATCATGAGAGGTCTTGAACGAGTAGATGTGACTCGATTATTTACACTTTCGAGTAATAGAAGGACTAGGGGGCATTCCATGAAGTTAGCAACTAGCACATTTAAGACTAAACGGAGAAAATTCTTTTTCACTCAATGCACAATAAAGCTCTGGAATTTGTTGCCAGAGGATGTGGTTAGTGCAGTTAGTGTAGCTGGGTTCAAAAAAGGTTTGGATAAGTTCTTGGAAAAGAAGTCCATTAACTGCTATTAATCAAGTTTACTTAGGGAATAACCACTGCTATTAATTGCATCGATAGCATGGGATTTTCTTTTTGTTTGGGTAATTACCAGGTTCTTGTGGCCTGGTTTGGCCTCTGTTGGAAACAGGATGCTGGCCTTGATGGACCCTTGGTCTGACCCAGCATGGAAATTTCTTATGTTCTTATGTTCTCTCAGCAACTTCACATGTTCTGGTCCTAGGTTCTGCTCTGCTGCTGCTGTTGCTGACACCTTACCACCTTTGCTGTTTTTCACAATTAATGCTAACAATACTTCTACCACATTTGCTCCTTCCCAGCAAGACTACTTGTGGGTGCTGTTCAAGAAGAAACATTTATAAAATGTGCAACACTCTAAATACTGTAACATGCTGCTCCTCTTAAGAGGGGGTCCACAATGATTTTCTTCTTAAGGAGCCAAGAAATTCTGTCCAACTCTAAGACTATACTTCCTCTGGTAAGTTAACCTTGCAGCAACAAAGGTAAAGAATGACACTGTCAAGGCTTACAGTTCACACTTAAGCAGGTGCCGTCAAGGAAAAATGGACTCATACCCATTTCCAAGGAAAAGAGGCTGAGGCATAATGGAAGAATTCTGTATGAATTCAAGGATAATCATTGGAGAAGAATGTACAATAAGATGCCCATCAGGTTGGTTCCACAAAGTGAAGTGTGAAGAATAGTGAGGACTATGGGAAAGGTATTTGTAATGGGACATTTTGTGATTTCTGGAAGTAGCTTGGGATAGATTGTCTTCCCATTCCCACAGAAAGATCTGGAGATTAAAGTATAAACAGGCCGATACAGTAAAAGTCGCGGGAGAGCGGACGAGCACCCGCTCTCCAGCGCGCACACAGGCCACTCTCCTGTGCGCGCGATTCAGTATTCAAATGAGGGCCCACAGTAAAAAAAGGCGCTAGGGACACTAGAGTGTCCCTAGCACCTCTTTTTTGACAGGAGCAGCGGCTGTCAGTGAGTTTGATAGCCGATGCTCAATTTTGCCGGCGTCCAGTTTCCGAACCCGTGGCTGTCAACGGGTTTGAGAACCGACACCGGTAAAATTGAGCGTCCGATTTTCAACCTGTGAGCCATGGGCTGATTTAAATTTTTTTTTTTTAAATTTTAATTATTTTTTACTTTTACTTTTCTGTACGCTTTCCCGGTGCCGGCAGAAATTAATGCCTACCTTTAGGTAGGCGCTAATTTCTGAAAGTAAAATGTGCGGCTTGGCTGCACATTTTACTTACTGAATGCGCGGGAATAACTAATAGGGCCATCAACATGCATTTGCATGTTGCGGGCACTATTATTTTCGGGGAAGTTGGACGCGCGTTTTTGACGTGCTATTAACCCTTACTGAATAAGAGGTAAAGCTAGCACGTCAAAAACGCACGTCCAAACACGGGTTAACAGTGCGCTCCACCGGAGTGCACTGTGCTGTATCGGCCTGAAAATGAGGAGAATGAAGGTGTCAAATCTCTATATAAATTGTCTGAAGTAATTGGAGAGTTAATGCTGGAAGTAATTGGAGAGTTAATTCTGGAAAAAAGTATGGTCACAAATGTATTTAATTTCATTTTTTCAAGATCAATTGGGAAATTTTCAGATTAATTGTTAAAAAACACCCAGTCAGGAAAATTGAGTTAAAAACACACAGTTTCCAGCATGGTTTTTGCTGCTGTCTAAGAGGTAGATTTTAACAGGTGCCAACTCACAGACGTCTGTGCGCGCTACCCGGCACGGACACATGGACGCGCCGATTTTATAATATGCGTGTTGCCAGCATCTAGGTTCTTATGTGGGATTGGACATGGTTGGCATATGCTGATTTTCCAACAATACACAGACTTTTGTGTGCAGAGATGGGTGGATTGCAGTAGTTCTCTGATTATCCAGGACAACTTTTTGGTTACCACCAATATCTAGGTTCATTTCTGTTTAGGCGACCTATTGAATATTGGGCTCCTCATGGACTTTTAATTATCACGCCAACATTTTTTACTCATGTACCTTAAAAATATGTGTGAATAATAGTATATAAGTCCTCAATAGTGTCCTTCCAAAGCTTTATAATTTTGCTTTTTTTCTACTTCACAGTACATAATGCAGCTCAATTACCTAGCTTATAGTTTAAATAGCATTTCTAAGGACATTTACAATTTAAATTGCATACAATTAAAACTGAAGAAAATAATGGACAGGAGTAAAAAAAAAATAAAAAGAGAACATTAAATTAAGTTACCTGGTTTGTGTACTACAAAAAGCAGTGCTGGGCTGGGCAGGCTGCTCTTTTCTTTTGGTACTGTCTCTCCTCGGTATCAGCTGTTTAAAGCAGAGAGCAGCCTAGTAATGATGATGTCATAGCCTGGATTCTTAAAAGGGCCAGGTTATATCAACACCACAGGGGCAGGCAAAAAAGTAAAATAAAAGAAATCAAAGTAAAACAAAGCTAAGACAGAATAAATAAAGGCGGGGGGGGGGAGGGAGGAAAAGCAGCAGAGGGCACTTACCAAGCTCCTGCAGCAATGACAATCTATCACATGACAGCTACTACATCCCTCTCCCTGGGAGTAATAGAGGCACATCAGAGCATAGAGCACAGCAGGAACAGCAACAAGGGATGCTGGGATAGCCTCTGCTGCTCTGCTATATTAGAGAGAGATAGTCTTTTAAAACTTGCATCCACTGTCAGAATAAATGGCTGTTCAAACATGGGGTAGGCTAATATAGGTGCATCTGTCAGTTTCTGAATCAATTTCTCAAAAGCATTCTGGCACTCAGAGGCAGTGGCATAGCCACGGGTGGGCCTGGGTGGGCAGCTGCCCACCCAATTTAGACCCAGGCCCACCCAACTGGCACCGGAACTGCAAGGCTGTCGCGGGATCCCATCCCCACGACAGCGAACAGGAGGACCCACGCTTGGTGTGCCATCACGGCACACATAGGGAAGCAGTGCTGCGACCGTATGGCCGACCGATCTTCCTGTTTGGGGGGGGGAGTGGCAGCGCCATGCCCAGCTTCCACTTCCTCCCCCCAAAGCAGGAAGATCAGCTGGCCTCTCCTGCTGCCGCTGGCCTCCTGCTATCTTCGGGCCGTACGGCCCACCGATCTTCCTGCTTGGGGGGGAAGGGGAGGAAGCGGAAGTTCTGTGCAACGCTTCCGCTCCCCCCTCCAAACAGGAAGATCGGTGGGCTGTACGGCCCAAAGATAGCAGGAGGTCAGCGGCAGCAAGAGAGGCCAGTTGATCTTCCTGCTTTGGGGGGAAGAAGCGGAAGCTGTGCACTTACTTGAATGTGTATGTGTGGATGAAAATGGGAGCCTGAGTGTGTGTGTGTGTGTGTTTGTGTGTGTGAGATAGAATCTTGAATGTGTGTGTGGGAGTGAGTGGAATCTTGAATGTGTGTGTGGGAGTGAGTGTGGAATCTTGAATGTGTGTGTGGGAGTGAGATTGGAATCTTGAATGTGTGTGTGTGGGTGAGAATGGAAGCCTGAATATGTGGATGAGAATGGGAGCTTGAATGTGTGTATATATGGGTGAGAATGGGAGCATGGGTTTGTGTGTGGGTGAGAATGGGAGCTTGAATGTGTATATATGGGTGAGAATGGGAGTCTGGGTTTGTGTGTGTGGGTGAGAATGGAAGCTTGAATATGTGGGTAAGAATGGGTGCTTGAATGTGGGTATGTGTGGGTGAGAATGGGATCTTAAATATGTGTATGTATGGGTGAGAATGGGAGCTTGAATATGTGTATGTGTGGGTGAGACTGGGAGCATGGGTTTGTGGGTGAGAATGGGAGTCTGGGTTTATGTGTGTGTATAAGAATATAAGCCTGGGGAGGAATGAGAAAGTGAGAGCTTGTATGTGTGTCTGCAGAGAATGTGAGCTTGTGTGTGTGTGGGGGGGAGAGCATATGAAAGTGAGAACATGAGTGTGTGAGGGGGAGTCTGTGAGAGAAAGTGTGTGTGTGTGTGGAAGGGAAGAAGACAGTAATAGAAGAAAGACACTGAAAAGGAATTAGGAAGTGAGCGACAAGGGAAACAATGGGAAAAAGAGACCAGGACCAACTGATTAGAAGAATACAAAGATCAGACAACAAAGGTAAAAAAAAAAAATATATATATTTTGAGATGTTAGCAATTTAAATATAAGCAACACAACCGCTCTCTCAAAATTTATGGACTGGTGTAGCCGTGTATAAAATTGTAATAATAAGAAGGCTAAAGTACCACAAATCACTGTGAATTATGTTTTTTTGTATCATTAAGTAGATCTCATACATAGGCGTAGATGTGAATGTTATTCAGCATAACGTTTTACACTAGTAGTATAATCATGGGTCAGAAAATAATTTTATATGCTTAGTGAGTCCAAAGTGAAAAAAATTCAAAGTTGATGTAGCGTTACATTTCCCATTGTATTCATTGTTACAGAATTTCTTAACGCATCATAGTATTGACAACATTCAATTTCTTAAGATAATGTAGCTACATAGCTTTTTTGCATGTGAAGAAACGCCTGAGAGTTAGATGTTACAAGGCTCGAGGTGTACTAGCCCGACATGGACCGTGTTTCGGCGTCTGCCTTCATCAAGGAGCCGAATGTATGTGAGATGATTTTCGCAGCATTTTCACCAACATGGAAGTAATGCGTTTCCTCACATTTCTCAGCGGTACAAGTCTTTAACATCTCATACATCATACGGTTAAAGCGCTCAAAGGGGCAGATTTTCAAAGGGTTACGAGTGTAACATACGTGCGTAACCCCCGAAAAGCGGCCCCTGCGTGCGCCAAACCTATCTTGCATAGGCTCAGTGGCATGCGCAAGGCCCGGGACGCGCTTATGTCCCGCAACTTGCAAAAAGGGGCGGGGCGTGAACGGTCCGGGGGCGGGACGGGTGCATGACTGGAGCCTCCAGGCACAGCAGCCATTTGCCGCTGTGCCCGAGATCGCGAGCCGGCCATCAGCCAGTGTGTGTAAGCTACGCCTGCCGGTAGGCAGGCGCAACTTACCTGACAAAGGTAAGGGGGGGGTTCTAGGTAGGGCTGGGGGGGGGGGTGGGTTAGGTGGGGGGAGGGAGGGGATGGTGGGGGGAGGTGGAAGGAAAGTTCCCTCCAAGGCTGCTCCAATTTCGGAGCAGCCTTGGAGGGAAAGGAGGAAGGCTGCGCAGCTCGGCACATGCAAGTTGCACAATTGTGCACCCCCTTGTTGGTGCTGACCCTGGATTTTATAACATGCGCACGGCAGCGCACACATGTTATAAAATCGGGCGTAGATTTGTTTGTGCCGGGTTGCGCAAACAAATCTACGCCCACACGCACCTTTTAAAATTTGGCCCATATTGAGGATTGCCTTTAGGATGATAGGGATTCGTCCTGCTTTTACTCATCCCATGTATACGACACAGTTCTCTGATAACTTGAGACTCAAAGTTGTGACTTTGGTCAGAATGGAATCTGGTCAGAAACCCATAATGCATAATCCATTTCTGTACAATTGCTTTTGCCGTGGCTATAGTGTATAGTGTGAACATGTCTTTTAATACCAGTACATTTTCAATACCATTTATACTAGGCTCTAATACTGTAAAGTCCATGGCCACCACCTCCAAGGGATATCTTGCCTCGAAGTACTGCAGTTCACAACTCTCGGCTGGGTAGAGGTCTTTTGCAAGGATACACCTTCTTCACTGACATATCCAATTGTGTACGTCCCTACTCATGTTAGTCCAGTAATAATCTTGCCTTAAATTATTTAGGGTGTTTTCCTCTTTAAAATATCTGACATGGGCGTGTTTGGCTTCAAACAAATTTTGCTGCAGTTTTTCCGGTACTACAAACTGGTAAATGATGGAACCATCTCTTGGATGTTGTTTCTGACAATACCATAAGCTATCTTGATAGAGCAAACAATCTCTCTATAGCCATAATTTTCTTTGATTCTGACCAAGTGCTTTTATCAGGAGGCTCTTTACATTATGTTGGCTCAAATAAAATATGTCAAACTTGCATAGAATTAACTTTTCCATAGGATAAATACAGCTGCCAGAACACGTCACTACAGACTTTAAGGATAATATAAATTTCATTCATTTCAATGCAAATTGGAGAAGTATAAACTAGACTTTATTTATATTTAAACTTGAAAATTTGAATATAATTTAAAAAATACAGTGGCATCTATGCAACAGAATTCTTAAGCCACATATTTTTTCTTGTGCTGCAAAGCAGGTATTCAGGATGACTCGGAGAATAATAAGCTCTTTCTTTAGTGATATATCTCTGTGTATAATTTTATCCACATCCCCAGAATAGAAATCACACACAAAGCTATCTGTTCATACAAACAGAACAGTCAAAGAACATCTCAGATAAGCATAATGTTATATGGGACCCTTACTGGGCCCACTTGAAGCTATGATAAATCGTAATAATGTTTTTCTGTATTAAACTGGATGCTAATGTGTGTTGTTGTGACCTGACCATGGGATTTGCTGTACAATTTAAGTGACATTGTGAATGATAGATTACATATTGATATTCCTACAAAAGAAAGGGAAAAAATTAAAGAAAAGGCATGGAGCATATTCTGTTCTCTAATATCTGGAACGCAACATTGTGGAAAGCAGCTGGCTATATAAATCAGCAGATTACCTACTAAAGAGCTTCACCATTCATTATAAAATACATCAACAGACTTGTTAAAGTGCACCTTCATTATGCTCATTCAGTCACACAAAAGGTCTACGTGCACATGTTACTTCTTTGTTCGCTTTGAGGCAAAACAGGAACATCAATTAGGCTTTCAGGGAAAGAAAAAAGTGAGCTGCAAAATCTCTCATTGATTAATTCAGAAATTACCAGATAATTCCAATAATTTGCTTACAGCAACCTATAGTGCTGCTGACAGGCTATGCCTTGCTGCCGTGACAAGGCCCCGTCGGCAAAAAGGGTTCAGCAGAGGTGAGACTGTAAATGCAGGGCCGTGCTGTGCTGAACCTGAACAGAATTTCAACTCACATCTTTCGCTTCAAGGATAATAACCGTGAACTTCAGCAGAGGCTTTCCTTCCAGCAAACTAATGCATTTTCACAGTATCTCAGAACATCCTGTGCTTGCTGCACTCAGGTAAACTGTGGCAAAAGGAAGGAAAGTGTCAGTTTACCGTCACAAAGGCATTTTTTATTTTTTTGTTATTGGAGAAGAGGCTCTAGGAAGAAGTTTTAGAATTTTACAGATATTATATCAAAAGAAGCTGCTATTTATGTAGCCCTTTAAAAGATAGCTACTATGAAATGAGCCTACGACGAAAACATAATATTCATAAAGGCTGCCAGTGGATACTAAAGGTGTATATTATCAGTAGACAATAGAGTTAGACAAGAAACCTTCTAGGATACAATGGGAGTTTGAAGAGGTGCTGGCTGGTCTACCAACAGTTATATTCATTCAGTCACGCTTTGGAAACAGGAGTGGTTCCAGAGAAATGAACAAGGGCAGACATAGGGCCTTATTTACCAAGGCTATCGCAAGCCTGCACTACCTAAATCGGGGCGGAGTCAGCCCCGGAAGAGGAGGAGTCAGGGCGTCACCGGGGCTGACTCCTCGAAGACGGCGTCGCCAGCGAAAAGGTCCTACTTTGCGCCCTACTTTGCGTCCTACTTTGCGCCCAATAGCTACACCTTCTATGGTGGCGCTATTGGGTGCGAAACCGACAGCGATCGCACCGTGGCAGTGTGATCGCTGCCGGCTAGCGCAGGACCGCCTCCCCTCCCCCCGCTTCGACCCCCACCCCCCATTAGCACAGTTTTCTAAAGTATCGCAGGCCTGCGATACTTTAGAAAATGAGGCCCATAGTTTTTTCTTCATAAAAGTGTGAATAGAAAGAGGCTGCTTATTGCAAGTCAGTGGAGGTCAATATTCATAATATTTAAAATAGGCTTTTAAGCACATAAACCTAACTAGTAAAAAAAAATGTCCTCTCTCTCCTTCTCCTATACTCTGCATACAGCTGAAATCTGTCCAGATAAAATTGCTGTGCACACTGATTTAGCCAGAGAAAAAAGACGACCGGGTTTTTTGAAGATAGATTTAACTGGATGGATATTATTATTCACTTGCAGTTTTAGTTGGTTAGCTATGGCTCAATATCTGGACAGAGTAAACTGGTTAGCTTTGCCGCTCAGGTTCTCTCAAAATCTACCCTGAGCCTTGTCTTGGTAATGGGAAACTTAATAGAGTTGCTACATGATTAAAGGATAGTGGAGTTTCTTGATTCTCACAGATTTCAAGACCTGAGGCAGTATGATTTCTCCCAAAGAGAGGTCACACTGAACAAACTGGATCAGGGGAGGACCCTGGATGTGCTTTGAGTAAGGCCTTTGACACTGTACAACACAAGAGGCTTCTTAGCAAACAGAACAGCTTAGATGTGGGTCGGATTTATTGATTTATTCTTGATGTCCCACTCTTCCCTTTAATCTCAAAGCAGGTTACAGTCAAATGGTAGCATAATTTATAATTGCAATGCCAATCATAATAGACATATTGGAACTTCTAGGATAAACAAGCACAGAGGCTGTCCTACTACTGGCAAAACACCTCTTCATGCAGTCAGGTTGGTATTTTCTTCCGGAACGTGAGATAGTTATTTTCCAAGCGACTCTCTCAAGGATGGCTCCAGATTGCAGAGACAAAACCAGCTGAAGGCACAGCACCAAGTTGCCATCATTTATTCCAGAAATGTGGGCCTGATTTTCAGATGCATTTTCACACTTAAAAATGGGTTTTACACGTGAAAATGCATTTAAGTGGGACTTTGAAAATTGCTACAATAATAGTTACATTTTCATGTGCAAATCCTTTTCAAAATTACCCCCTTAGTAATGACATTAATCTACTTATTAGTGCAGAGATGTATCTAGAGGCAAGGACATTATAAAAAAGCAAACAATAAATAACTTTGCAAGCATAAAATAGTTAACATCTCAAGCTATCACATTTAGGAATTTATATGCAAACTACTTTTTATGCTAAAAATAACCAATGAATGATATCCATGAAGATTCCAGTACTTGTTTCTTATTTGTACATTTTTTTCAATATATCCATTTATGAAGTTTGAAAAAAAATCGGATGAAAAATATATAAATAGCTATAAAATCAAACATTGATATTTGTTTAAATTGTCTAAATTTTCTTTTTAGAGTGTTTTACAAAAAACATTGCTTATGTTTTCACATTGTCCATCTGTCCATTTATTGATCAGTCAGTCTGTGACACTGATGTCACAGGCTGGAACCCTGATTCATGTGACACTGATGTCACAGGCTGGAACCCTGATTCATGGCACCAGATCCCAGCCCTGGTTCAGCTTGGACAGGAAGCCTAAAGGCACAGGATGAAACTGCTGCATTAAAAAAAAAAAGGGCTGTAGGTAAGATTTGCAGGATCTCTTCATTTAGTATTATCTGGGATAAAAATGAACAGCATCAGCCTCCAGCTATTAGAGGAATCAGAATTAAACTTTCAGATACAAAATGATAACAGGACAAAGTGCATCCTTTGTGTCAAAAACCCCTCCAGCATTTACTGCAACATTTATTTGTCTCCTTTCCATTCATAGTACAGATTATTTTCAAAACTATGCAAGCAGGTGCAAAGCTCATGGGTACTTTTAACCTTGGATTGGGCACCAGTTCTCAAAGGGAAAGTATGCACATATTTTCGCTTTCAAAATTGCTCAGGAAAACATACCCACTGAGATCTGCATCTGTGTTTTCTGCTGGTACAAACAATGTACATAGTTCTAAAAATACAAAACTATGCATGTTTATGCTTCTCCCACCTAATCCTACCCTGGAAACACCTCCACAAAAATACAAGTAAAATTACACATGTTATGGAACAGAACTCATATTTTTACCCATATATAGAGTGGACAGTTTGCAAAAATCCCTTTTAGCGAGGTAAATTGCTATTTACATGGGTAAATGGCTATTGAAAATTATCCTCCCTATTATCCTCCCTATGCAGCTTCCCAGATTATAATTCATCCTTGACATAATTTTAAACTATTCCTCAGAAATATCTGCAAAACATTTAAATAAAATACTAGTAACTGCTAGGGATGTGAATCGTTTTTTGACGATTTAAAATATCGTCCGATATATTTTAAATCATCAAAAATTGTTAGGGCCACGATACAATACCAATTCCCCCGATTTATCGTCAAAAAATCGTAAATCGGGGGAAGGGGGAGGGCAGGAAAACCGTCACACTAAAACCCCCTAAAACCCACCCCCAACCCTTTAAATTAAATCCCCCACCCTCCCGAACCCCCCCCCCCAAATGCCTTAAATTACCTGGGGGTCCAGCGGCGGTCCGGAACGGCAGCGGTCCGGAACGGCCTCCTGCAATTGAATTGTGTTGTCTTCAGCCGGCGCCATTTTGCAAAATGGCGGCGCAAAATGGCGGCGGCCATAGACCAACACGATTCGACTGCAGGAGGTCATTCCGGACCCCCGCTGGACTTTTGGCAAGTCTTGTGGGGGTCAGGAGGCCCCCCCAAGCTGGCCAAAAGTCCCTGGGGTTCCAGCGGGGGTCCGGAAAACGATCTCCTGCCGCAAATCGTTTTCCGTACGGAAAATGGCACCGGCAGGAGATCAACTGCAGGAGGTCATTCAGCGGGGGTTCCGGACCCCCCACTGAACGCGTATGGCGCCGGCCATACGCGTATGGCCGCCGCCATTTTGCGCCGCCATTTTGCAAAATGGCGCCGGCTGAAGACAACACGATTCAATTGCAGGAGGCCGTTCCGGACCGCTGCCATTCCGGACTGCCGCTGGACCCCCAGGTAATTTAAGGCATTGGGGGGGGTTCGGGAGGGTGGGGGATTTAATTTAAAGGGTCGGGGGTGGGTTTTAGGGGGTTTTAGTGTGCCGGCTCACGATTTTCACGATTTTCACGATACTTTAAACACCCAAACGGCAACAATACGATTCCCTCCCCCTCCCAGCCGAAATCAATCGTTAAGACAATCGAGGACACGATTCACATCTCTAGTAACTGCCAGATAAGTGTCTACTGCCCATCTGTTGACTTAACTTGCAAACCTTCATCCCACTTAGGGCTGGATTTTCTGTTCTCGCAGAGAATGGTGAATCCCAGCATTAACAGGGGGCGAGGAGCAAAGGGGGGGGGGGCCTGCGAAAGCCAGCAATGATCACACCACCACGGTGTTATCGCTGCCGGCTTTCGCACCCAATAGCGCCACCGTGCAAGGTGGTGCTATTGGGTGCGCTACTGGCGGCAATCACGGTGCTTACCTTATCGCTGCCAACGAAGATAGCACCGCAACCGCCTCCTCGTCGCCCCGACTCCTCCCCTGCCTGCCCCGACTCAACCCCCGTCAAGCTATCGAACGCGTGCGATAAGCTTAGAAAATGGCCCCCTTAGGCATGCAAAGAGAATAACAACCATGGATTCCATCTTTTAAACACGGTAAATCTTCCCAAGTGCTTTGTTCATGACAAAATCCTGCTTGTGATGAGGTATGCTTCCCCAAAGGAAGACAGTTTATTGTCCTTAACAGTATCAAAACCCTTCCATTGTAAATAAAAGAGAGTGTGAGTTCAAGTTAGTCCACTTTGATATGTAAAAACAGAGGTCAACCAACATGGAAGAGGTGATACATTTTTATTAGACTAAATTAATACACATTCATGCTCCTCGATTACTGTACTATATATATATATTCTGTGCCAGGGGCCCACTGAGGAAACCTTCACCAGTGAAACAAGGGCCATGTTGGGATTTTCCATCAGACCCAAGAAACAACACATAACTGTTTATAAAAACAACTTGCATTGTGTGAATGGTAGTGCAATTGTGTATGGATGTACTTCAATTATGTACCTATGAATGTCGATAGATAAAAACCTTAAATAAATAAATTAGGATTCGTAGATAGAGCAGCTTTTAAACTAGAACAAGAGGGAAAGCCGACAGTCACTCAGCAGTGCATGGTTCGGAGAAATATATCCTTGAAGGATATTAATGAACAGGAGAGTTAGGGCATCCCAACAGAGAGGTTCCAATAAAAGCAAACGTAGTCCATGTGCCTACATGTAAAAAATCACTGAAGCTAATGATTTCCAAATTATCCCTAACAACTGAAAAGCAGGTTGTTAATACAAACAAAAAACACACTTTGAAATATCTTTATGCCAATGCCAGAAGTCGAAGAAGTAAGATGGGAGAGTTAGAGTGTATAGCAGAAAATGATGAGATTGACATAATTGGTATCACAGAAACTTGGTGGAAGGAGGATAACCAATGGGACAGTGCTATATCAGGGTATAAATTATATTGCAATGATATGGAGGATCAACTTGGTGGGGGTGTGGTACTTTATGTCCAGGAGGATATAGAGTCCAACAGGATAAAGATCATACAAGAGAATAAACGCTCAGTAGAATCTCTATGGGTAGAAATCCCATGTGTGTTGGGTAAAAGTATAGTGATAGGAGTATACTACAGTCCACCTGGACAAAATGGTCAGACAGATGATGAAATGCTAAGAGAAATCAGGTAAGCTAACCAATTTGGCAGTACAATAATAATGGGAGATTTCAATTACCAGAGTACACTGGTGCAGGATAAATTATATCACCACCAAAAATTCCAAAAAAGCTTTTATTGCGATTCAAAGCAAAGGCAGGTGAAACAATGTTGTAGTGGCGGCAACTCCATGAATTAAAGAGCACATAATTTAGAGCGATCCCCCGACACGGACCGTGTTTCGCTAGGCTGCATCGGGAGGGACCAGCATGTACATTAAAGTCTAAAATATAAACAAAATAATATATAGTGATTACATGAGGTGGTGAAAAATGGCCAGACAATTTTCTAAAACAAACTTACATACCTTCTCAGATGTACAATGGAGCGCAAGCACCCTCAAGGCTGACAGCCATTTAAAGCTAAAAAAGGCGCGAAAGCTGACATTCTCGCGTGAGCTGTCAGAGTTAATTGCCGACACTCTCGCGAGAGCTGTCAAGGCGGAATGCTGCAGCCAAATTGCGAGCTCAGTGAAACAAGTGCCACTCAATATCCTTGTTTAAACCTTTAGGGTAAACTGTATCCAAAGTAAAGATCCATTTCTGTTCCCTCCGACCCAGCACCTCGGGGTAGTTGCCACCCCTTTGGGGACGGCAGACCACCTCGAGGACCGAGAAGAAGAGATCAGCAATGGAGTGGCCGCGTTCCAGCCAATGTGTGACCAGGGGTTCGTCTATCCTACCCAAGCGGATATTCGAGCAGTCTCACCACTCGCTTTCTGGAACGGGGCTACCCCCTTCGGGTGGTCAAGAAAGCCTTTAAGAGGGCACTTTATACACATAGGGACTGGCTGTTCCTTCCCCCCACCGAGTCGGATGAAGTTGTGAATAATTGCATTCTTCCTTTCTCTATTTTGGGGAACACTATTGCTACCATGATTCGCCACCACTGGAGGTCGCTGGCACTTTCGGAGTTGTTGCAAAGTCCCCTGCGTTTCACTTTTCGGCGGGGCTCCAATCTTCGTGATAGGCTTGTGCATGCAGCCTCTTTTCCACGCATTACCCACTCCACGGCTGACTCTCCTATGCTTGTTACCCATAGACCGTGTGGACATTGCAGTATGTGTTGCCACACTGAAATGTCCACAGGGTTCATTCACCCCTCCACGGGCCGGCTGTTTAAGATTCGTACCTCATCCGACTGTGTCACGAAAGGTGTAGTCTACGTCATCAAATGCCCCTGCTCCCTTCTGTATGTTGGGAAAACGACTCAGATGCTTAAGACCCGCATTATCGAGCACTGCTCGAATATCCGCTTGGGTAGGATAGACGAACCCCTGGTCACACATTGGCTGGAACGCGGCCACTCCATTGCTGATCTCTTCTTCTCGGTCCTCGAGGTGGTCTGCCGTCCCCAAAGGGGTGGCAACTACCCCGAGGTGCTGGGTCGGAGGGAACAGAAATGGATCTTTACTTTGGATACAGTTTACCCTAAAGGTTTAAACAAGGATATTGAGTGGCACTTGTTTCACTGAGCCCGCAATTTGGCTGCAGCATTCCGCCTTGACAGCTCTCGCGAGAGTGTCGGCAATTAACTCTGACAGCTCACGCGAGAATGTCAGCTTTCGCGCCTTTTTTAGCTTTAAATGGCTGTCAGCCTTGAGGGTGCTTGCGCTCCATTGTACATCTGAGAAGGTATGTAAGTTTGTTTTAGAAAATTGTCTGGCCATTTTTCACCACCTCATGTAATCACTATATATTATTTTGTTTATATTTTAGACTTTAATGTACATGCTGGTCCCTCCCGATGCAGCCTAGCGAAACACGGTCCGTGTCGGGGGATCGCTCTAAATTATGTGCTCTTTAATTCATGGAGTTGCCGCCACTACAACATTGTTTCACCTGCCTTTGCTTTGAATCGCAATAAAAGCTTTTTTGGAATTTTTGGTGGTGATATAATTTATCCTGCACCAGTGTACTCTGCTACTTGCGTATGTGCAAGGTTCTTTTGCTTCGGTTTTGTTTGGATAGATTTCAATTACCCCAATATTGACTGGGTAAATGTAACATCAGGACTTGCTAGAGACATAAAGTTCCTGGATGTAATAAATGACTGCTTCATGGAACAATTGGTTCAGGAACCAACAAGAGAAGGAGCAATTTTAGATTTAGTTCTTAGTGGAATGCAGGATTTGGTGAGAGAGGTAATGGTGGTGGGGTCACTTGGCAACAGCGATCATAACATGATCAAATTTAAACTAATAACTGGAAGGGGGACAATAAGTAAATCTACAGCTCTAACACTAAACTTTCTAAAGGTAAACTTTGATAAGATGAGGAAAATAGTTAGAAAAAAAATGAAAGGTGCAGCTGCAAAGGTTAAAAGTGTTCAACAGGCATGGACATTGTTTAAAATACAATCCTAGAGGTGCAGTCCCTATGTATTCCATGCATTAAGAAAGGTGGAAAGAAGGCAAAACGATTACCGTCATGGCTAAAAGGTTAGGTAAAAGAGGCCAAAGAAAAAAATCCTTCAAAAATTGGAAAAAGGATCTATCTGAAGAAAATAGGATAAAACATAAGCATTGTCAAGTTAAGTGTAAATCATTGATAAGACAGGCAAAGAGAGAAATTGAAATGAAGTTGGTCATAGAAGTAAAAACTCATAATAAAAACTTTTTAAAATATATCCGAAGCAAGAAACCTGTGAGGGAGTCAGTTGGACCATTAGATGACCGAGAGGTTAAAGGGGCTCTTAGGGAAGATAAGGCCATTGCAGAAAGACTAAATGAATTCTTTGCTTCCGTGTTTACTAATCAGGATGTTGGGGAGATACCTGTTCCGGAGATGGTTTTCAAGGGTGATGAATCAGATGAATTGAACCAAATCACTGTGAACCTGAAAGATGTAGTAGGCTAGATTGACAAACTAAAGAGTAGCAAATCACCTGGACCAGATGGTATGCATCCTAGGATACTGAAGGAACTCAAAAATGAAATTTCTGATCTATTAGTTAAAATTTGGAACCTATCATTAAAATCATTGTTTGTACCTGAAGACTGGAGGGTGGCCAATATAACTCCAATATTTAAAAAGGGCTCCAAGGGTGATCCAGGTAAATATAGACCAGTGAGCCTGACTTCAGTGCCGGGAAAAATAGTGGAAACTATTCTCAAGATCAAAATCGTAGAGCATATAGAAAGACATGGTTTAATGGAACACAGCCAACATGGATTTACCCAAAGGAAGTCTTGCCTAACAAATCTGCTCCATTTTTTTGAAGGGGTTAATAAACATGTGGATAAAGGTGAACCGGTAGATGCAGTGTATTTGGATTTTCAAAAGGCATTTGACAAAGTTCCTCATGAGAGGATTCTAAGAAAACTAGAAAGTCATGGGATAGGAGGTGATGTCCTTTCGTGGATTACAAACTGGTTAAAAGACAGGAAACAGAGAGTAGGATTAAATGGTCAATTTTTTCATTGGAAAAGGGTAAACAGTGGAGTGCCTCAGGGATCTGTACTTTAACCGGTACTTTTCAATATATATATAAATGATCTGGAAAGGAATATGACAAGTGAGGTTATCAAATTTGTGGATGATACAAAATTATTCAGAGTAGTTAAATCACAAGCGGATTGTGATACATTACAGGAGGTCCTTGCAAGACTGGAATGACTGGGCATCCAAGTGGCAGATGAAATTTAATGTGGACACTTTGCAAGGTGTTGCATAAAGGGAAAAATAACCCTTGCTGTAGTTACATGATATTAAGTTCCATATTAGGAGCTACCACCCAGGAAAAAGATCTAGACATCATAGTGGATAATACTTTAAAATCGTCGGCTCAGTGAGCTGCAGCAGTCAAAAAAGCAACAGAATGTTAGAAATTATTAGGAAGGGATTGGTTAATAAATCAGAAAATGTCATAATGCCTCTGTATCGCTTTATGGTGAGACCTCACCTGGAATACTGTGAACAATTCTGGTCACCGCATCTCAAAAAATATATAGTTGCGATGGTGAAGGTACAGAGAAGGGCAACCAAAATGATAAAGGGGATGGAACAGCTCCTCTTTGAGGATAGACTGAAGAGGTTAGGGCTGTTCAGCTTAGAGAGGAGACGGCTGAGGGGGGATATGATAGTGGTCTTTAAGATCATGAGAGGTCTTGAACGAGTAGATGTGAATTGGTTATTTATACTTTCAAATAATAGAAGGACTAGGGGGCATTCCATGAAGGTAACAAGTAGCAAATTTTAGACTAATCGGAGAAAATTCTTTTTCACTCAACGCATAATTAAGCTCTGGAATTTGTTGCCAGAGGATGTGGTTAGTGCAGTTAGTATAGCTGGGTTCAAAAAAGGTTTGGACAAGTTCTTGGAAGAGAAGTCCATTAACTGATATTAATCAAGTTTACTTAGGGAATAGCCACTGCTATTAATTGCATCAGTAGCATGGGATCTTCTTAGTGTTTGGGTAATTAATTGCCAGGTTCTTATGGCCTGGTTTGGCCTCTGTTGGAAACAGGATGCTGGGCTTGATGGACCCTTGGTCTGACCCAGAATGGAAATTTCTTATGTTCTTATGTAGATCACATTTGTAAGTATTTGTGATTAGTGAGGACTTTAGGAGCAGAATATCACACATTGATAGTTTTTGTGCCAATTTAATCCACTGTATAAATGTTTAATATGTATATACAATTTATAGTTATGAAACTTATTCAGTTGTATGTATTTATTAACATACAATTCTATGGTTGTAAAACATGTGTTTTAAAATACATCTATATAGTAAGGGCTATAGAAATAACCAATTAAGAAATTGCTCATTTGTTTTAAATTTGTAATTTAACAATAAAGTATTATTTTATATGTGAATACCCAGCATTAGTCCTTTTTTCCCAATTAGGATTTTTTTTTTACATAATCTTATTGAGTACTTCATACAGTATACATATTGTCTAATTTCTCATTTTTTTCTATTTAGGTACGGACTCACTTTGGGCATAATGGAGGATGTAAATGATCCCACTTTATTTAGCTATTCAGATACAGTAGCCACGGCTGTCTTGTCTGGAATCAGACTCTTACTCTAACAATGACTCTAGTTCAGAATATAGATTGGTCTGAGGTTACTAAAATTTGCAAACAGTTAATATGAACTGAACTTCATTTGGCTTCACTAAATTAATATTGCTGAGTCAAACGCATTCCTAGGGGCTTTGAGTTTATAAAGAATCTTTCCTGTATGCAGATAACTAGTTTACTGGCAGATGGAATGCGATACTCAACAAGTGTTCACACGATCTCATGCTTCTCATTATAGAACAGCCAATGCTTCAGTGGCTGCATTACACACAGAAATAGATACTCATTTGAACAACCTTAAAGTTCAAACCTCAGTAGAGGTATACATCACCACTCAGTTGAATCAATACAAAGAGTCCATGGACAAGTTCTAGCAAGATTTTAAAGCATCTAAGATTAGGAAGTTTCATTGTGATCAACTGGATTACACCCGAGGATATGTCTATCCTTGGATGAATAAGAACAAGCCTCCAAGAAAGACGCATACTTTTGATTAAACGCCAAGTAATTCTTTGGAAGATGACATTAGTGGTATATCTGAAAAGAATAGAGCTTCCAAATCTGTGTCTTTTAACTTTTCCAACCAGCCTCCAAGAAAGACGCACACTTTTGATTAAATGCCGAGTGATTCTTTGGAAGATGACATTAGTGGTATACCTAAAAAAAAAAGTGCCTCCAAATCTGTCTTTTAACTTTTCCAACAATATCGAGAGCAATAGTTTACCCCCTGATTTTTTATCCCTACAAACATATCATTGCTATACAGAAATCAAATGGTCAGGAAACACTCAGGGTTCATGTTCAGCAATTCTAAAATTTGACAGAAGGGTCACACAGCCCCAGTGTTAGACTCACTACTTGTGTTTAATTTATCCTCCCACACAATATCTACAGCAGAGATTTTTTTACTTCATAAAGGTTTATCATTCATACCTACCATCAAATACGATGGTTTTCAAACATGCATGCATATACATAGATTCACCAGACAGTGAAAAATCACCCTTTTTTTTTTCCGGCACCACTCAAGAAGTGAATACCGAGCTGGAACACTTATCTAAACAGGTCCCTTGTGGCCCAATTGATCCCCTTATTGCCATATTTAAACAACTGGTATTGCGGGACCTGACTCTGATGGAGGACACCCCGCCTCTATACATGAGCAATTTATCTCCTTCAGAACATCAAGCTTGCCATGCACTCCAATAGGATTCTTCTATAACTATCCACCCTGCAGATAAGGGAGATGGGGTGGTAGTGTTAAACACCAGAGCCTATAATGAGGAAGCCCTTAGAAGGTTATCTGATTCTGACTTTTACATCTCTTTATCTTCAGATCCTACCACAGAGTTACAAACTCTGATCAAACAAGTCTTGTATGAGGGCCTAGCCAACAAGTACATCACTCCTAAGGACCGTAATTTTCTGTTTGAAACACTTCCAAATATTCCAGTGTTCTACTTGGTCCCCAAGTTTCACAAATAGAAACATAGAAACATAGAAATGACGGCAGAAGAAGACCAAATGACCCATCCAGTCTGACCAGCAAGCTTTCCACTTTATTTTTTTTCCTCATACTTATCTGTTACTCTTGGCCCCCCATCAGCAACCCCCTGGTTCCAGTTTCCCTCCACCCCCGCCATCGATGTAGAGAGCAGTGCTGGAGCTGCATCCAAGTGAAACATCCAGCTCAATTGGTCAGGGGTAGCAACTGCTGCAATAAGCAAGTTACTCCCATGCTTGTTTACCCAGCCTGTGCCATTCAGTCCTTGTTAGTTGTCTGAATATAATTCCTCTTTTCTTTATTCCCCCTGCCGTTGAAGCAGTGTGTTGCACTGGATATGTATTCCTAGTGAAGTATAAGGCTTAATTGATTTAGGGTAGTAACCGCTGTAACAAGCAAGCTACTCCCATAATTATTTGTTTGCCCAGATATGTAATTCATTCCTTGTTGGTTGCTGCCTGAATATAAATCCTCTTTTCCTCTCCCCCCCCTGCCATTGAAGCAGAGAGCTATGCTCGATATGTACTGAAAATGAAGTATCAGTCTTTCCCCCCTGCCATTGAAGCAGAGAGCTATGCTGGATATGTTCTGAAAGTGAAGTATCAGTCTTTCACCCCTGCCGTTGAAACAGAGAGCTATGCTGGATATGCATTGAATTGAAGTATCAGACTTATTAGATTTGGGGTAGTAACCGCCGCAACAAGCAAGCTACTCCATGGTTTTTTTGTGAATGCAAATCCTTTTTTTCCACATTTCCTCTTGCCGTTGAAGCATAGAGCAATGCCGGAGTTGCATTAACAGTGAGTGTGTTTATTGAATAAGGGTATTAATCTCTAGGTACTAGCTGTAATTCCCGCAAGCTGCCCCCATGCCTCTTCTCTTCATTCACATCCTTTAGAAAGTATTTATTTATTTATTTGTTTATTTATTTATTTATTCATTCATTTGTTTTTATATGCCGAAGTTTAGCCATGGCCTTCACTCCGGTTTACATTTGAAACAATGAAAACATTACAGTGAACTAATAGAACAAGATCTACATCTTACGATATGATTGGTAATACAACATTTAGGATATAATGAAATATAGCGAGATGAAACAGTATAATATAATGAGAAATAACACAATAACAAGATAGTTGGTAATTTGCTATTTAGGATAATTAACAGCAGGCGGCAGGTTGTGACACTGGATGCGAATGTTTTAGCGTTAGGTTTTCAGTCGGCATATTGGGAGTGTCACTATATGGTTTAAATGGCTGAAATGGTATGGTTGAGTGATATGTATGTAAGATTGAAGTGTCCGTAAGGGTATGGGGTGTTGGATGGTTGTAACAGGTGGTTTAACCAATCCCATCTTTGAAGGTTTGTCTGAAGAGCCAGGTCTTTAGTTCTTTTTTGAAGATTTTGGTGTTATTTTGTAGTCTTAGGTGCTCTGGTAGTGAGTTCCAGAGGTGAGGGCCTGCAATTGAGATGACTCTGTTTCTTACAGTAGTGTGTTTGGCAGTTGAAATTGTTGGAATGTTGAGTTTTAATTTGTTTGTTGTTCTCGTATTATGTTGAGAGATGTGTCTTTGAATGATGTTATTTAGTCCTAAGTTTTCCATGTTGTGAATTGAGCTGTGTATGAAGGTCAGAGTTTTATATTCTATACTCCTATCCATTGATAACCAATGTAGTTCTTTTAGGATTGGGGTGATGTGATTGGATCTTTTGTAATCTGTGAGGATTCTGGCTGATGCATTCTGTAGTAGTTGGAGTGGTCGAATGGTAGATTTGGGTAGTCCTATCAGTAGTGAGTTGCAATAATCGAAACTGGTGAATATGAGTGATTGAAGGATGGTTCTGAATTCAGGTTGGTACAGTAGGGGTTTTAGGTGTTTTAGGATTAATAGCTTGTGGAAGCCTTCTTTGATTTTCAGGGAGATGTGTTTTTTGAAATTAAGCTCAGGTTCTAACCATATTCCAAGATTTTTTACATTGTCCTGTAGTTTGATGTGTGAGTTGTCGATTTGTATGGTGTGGTTCATGTTGACCCCAGATTGTTGTTTCTCGAGTAGTATGCATTCTGTTTTTTCCATGTTTAGACATAGTTTCATGTGGTTTAGCATGTTTCTGATTTTGTCGAGGTATGTGGCTGATGTTTTCATAGCATTTTCAATTGTGTTAGTTACAGGTATGATTAGTTGGATGTCGTCGGCATACATGTAGTATGTGATGCTGAGACTTGCAAGAAGCTTGCAGAGGGGTATTAGGTATATATTGAACAATGTGGTAGATAATGATGATCCTTGGGGTACTCCGGTTTCCAGGGATATGGCATCAGAGTAGTGGTTGTTCATGTTTACTTTGAAGTATCTGTTTATAAGGAATGATGTGAACCAGTCGAGAGTTTTGCCAGATAGACTGATGTCAGCTAGTCTGGAGATTAGGTTTTTGTGATCTACTGTGTAAAATGCTGCGGAGAAGTCGAGGAGGATTAGGATGAATTTTTGTCCATTGTCGAAACCTCTTATTATTGTGTTAGCTAAATTGAGTAGTAAGGTTTTTGTGCTACGATTTTTTCTGAAGCCATGTTGGGCTGGGTGAAGGATGTTGTTGTTTTCCAGGTGATCGTTAAGCTGTTTGAGTGCGGCTTTCTCTGTCAATTTGGCAAGGAGAGGTAGGTTTGAGATTGGGCAGTAGTTGTTTAGATCATCTGGACTGAGGTGTCTTTTTATAATATGAGCTTAATTGTTGCAACTTTTAGATTGTCCGGGAATTCGCCTTCCTCGAGAGATTTATTTATTATTGCAGAGATGGGTGGCGCGATGATATGTGCTATTTCTATTAGGGCGAGGATTGGGATTGTGTCGAGTTCATGACGAGCTGGGTTTAGTGTTCTGAGGAGTTTTTCTGTTTCAATTGTTGATATGGGTTCGAAAGTGGACCACGGTCGAATGTTATTGAGGGTTGGTGGTTCATCAATGCTTGAGGTTTTGTTGAGGTTTCTTGTGATTTTGCTGATTTTGTTTTTAAAGAACAGAGCAAGATCTTGGCTAATGTTTTTGGATTGGGGTGTTGTGCTGCTGTTGTTGCTTGATATCAAATTGCTCACTATGTTGAAGAGTGATTTAGAGTTGTTAGGTGAGTTTTTGATTTTTTTTTGCTGTAGTTAGTCTCGCTTGGTGGCGTTAATCATTTTTTATATATTGCTAGCTGTGGGCGGTATCTTTCTAGTGTTAGTGTGCATTTGTTTTTTCTCCATTCCTTTTCTTTTTTCCTTAGGGTGGATTTGGTGTTTCTCAGTTGGGTGTTGAACCAGGGGTTTGTTTTTTCTCTTTTGTTGTTGATCTGTTTTATTCTTTCCAAGTTTATTTTGTTGGCGGTTTCCATTGTGAGTTAATGCCATGATTGAGTGGCATTATTTATGTTGGATAGGTCGAGATTAGATAGTTGTTTTCCGAGTTCTTGTAGAAGGCGCCGGAACCCTCGCTGAACGACCTCCTGCAGTCGATCTCCTGCCGGCGCCATTTTCCGTACGAAAACGATTTGCGGCGGGAAATCGCTCCCTGACCCCCGCTGGACCTCCAGGAACTTTTGGCCAGCTTGTGGGGGGCCTCCTGACCCCCACGAGACTTGCCAAAAGTCCAGCGGGGGTCCGGAAGGACCTCCTGCCGTCCAATCGTGTTCGTCTATGGCCGCCGCCATTTTTCGGCGCCATTTTGGAAAATGGCGCCGGCTGAAGACAACAAGATTCAGGAGCAGGAGCCCATTCCGGACCGCTGCCGTTCCGGACCGCCGCTGGACCCGCAGGTTATTTAACTCATTTGGGGGGGTTCAGGAGGGTGGGGGATTTAATTTAAAGGGTCGGGGGTGGGTTTTAGGGGGTTTTAATGTGCCGGTTTTGCGATTTTTAGATTTTTAGATTTTTCACGATTTTTCACGATTTTTCACGATATTTTACCCCCCCAAACGGCAACAATACGATTCCCTCCCCCTCCCAGCCGAAATCGATCGTTAAGACGATCGAGGACACGATTCACATCCCTAATAGGTTGTTGTCCAGGAGTTTGGGTGGGCAGTATACAATGCAAATTTATAGGTTTTCAGAGTCAAAGATGGTTACTTCATATTGTTTCGGGAGTGTGTGTTGCATTGGCTTCATTGCAAACTGTTTTTTTATGATTAAAAGTAGTCCATCTCCTCTGCGTGATTTTCGGGGAATTGAGAATAGGTCGTAATCTGAGTTGTTTAGTTGGTTTGTGATTATATGATCTGTATTTTTGAACCATGTTTCGGTTATGGCGAAGAAGTCTGGGTTTTTTTTCTTGTATAATATCAGAAATTAGCATGAATTTTTTGGTTAGCGATTGAGCATTTATGAGGAAGAATGTGAGGAAGAGTATGTGTTTTAATGATTTGTTGAGGAGGATATTGATCAGATGTCGGTGTCTCTCATGAGGGTTCATGTTAGGTGAGACGCCATTTTTGTTAGGGATACGAGTTGGAGTTTCAGATTTTTTGTGTCTCAAATCTGAAGAGTTATTTTGTGTGTATGGGTTGAGACAGGCGGTGGGTTGAGACAGGCAGTGGTACTTCTGGTGTAATGAGTTGTTTGGGGCAATATTTCTGAAGGTAAGTTGTGTAGGCCTTTGGACCTTCTGCTCCTTACCTTGACTTGCTTTGTGGCCATCCATCCACAGCCTTGACTAGTCCAGCATGTATACATCTTCACCATGTCCAGCCTGTCAACAGCCTTGCCTGGTCCAGCCTGTCTACAGCTTCGCCTGATCCACCCAGCTCAGAGCCTTGCCTAACCCAGACTCTTCATTGTCTTGCCTGATCCAGCCTGTTCTCAGATGTCCCATGTACTGCCACTGCAGTGGACTCCTACTGGCCCTTAGCACCCAAAGACCCAACCTGTGGAGAAGGGGGCTAACTAGGGAGAAGGCCACCCTACGTCCCATCCTGCCATCCTGCACTTCCCCTTGAGCATTGTTCCCTGAACGGGGAGTTTGTAGCAGTGTGCTTGAAAGCAAACATATAGCTTGTGGACCCCACATAGTATGATGGCAAGAACTAGAAACCAAACTATGTTCACACAGACAGAGTCCAGGACTGTAGCCCAGACTTGATTATCAACCAATAGTTCTGCAATTAGATGTATATAAATGGGAAGTCTGGAAAAAGTTATTTGCATTAAGTGGGCAATCAACCCGATATTTGCCCATGACTACCACAGTGCCCAACACGTTATCATCTCCCCCACCGAGACCCATTTTCGTAGTTTTTGCTGAGGATAAAATGGGGAGTCATCGCTCAGGGAAGTGCCTATTATAAATATTCTTTTAGACCATTCTCTTATATGGTCTTATATATATGCTCTTTCATATGATATTGCTTTTATATATTCAGTTATTTTCTAGGCTAAGATATTATATGCTTTCCTCCTGCTACTTTGCTGATTCATTGCCTATAATTTTTGGTGAAGTGTTTATTGTAAGTTATATTATTGCTAGTCATTGTGTAGGAATAAAGTTCATATATATTCTTTTGCCAATTTCTTTCAGTGTTTTTGCCTTATTCACACCAGATCATTTAGTGCAAACATCCCAACCCACAGCTAAACTACACATGTCATACATGTGGAACTACACCTTAAAACTGTAATTCTGTTGTTACCATAGATAGTGTTTGCATAAAAAGTCCCTAAATTCTGTATTTATTTATTTATTTAAATAATTTATATACCGGAGGTTCCTGTATAATATACATATCACCCCGGTATGTGCACATTCCCTCCAGGTCAGTGAAAGGGTTTTAGGTGCAGTAGGCAAACTTTATAGACTTGCACCCCCACCTTCCCAGCTCCCTCCACTCACATTTAAAAAGTATGCATTTATATCAACAAATTTTACATGAAAAAGTACATTCATAGTCTTCTGAGGTAAAAATATCACAGCGACATGCATATTATTCTTGCATACACTACTGTATGGCGCTGGCCATCCATTGTCCTACCATGTGACAGGGGCTGGCCAATGGCACTGATAATCCCTGTCGCATGGTAAGGGCAAAGAGCCACCGATGCCATTTTGTTTACTGGCAGCTGACAACCCGAGAGCGGGAAATCACTCCCGGAACCCCTGCTGGACCACCAGGGACTTTTGGCAAGTTTTGGAGGGTGGTAAATATGAAGAGTTGGGGTGGGTTCGGTTTGGTACAGCCGAAAAAAAATCGGCCCGAACCATGGGAATCAAAATTTATCGCAGCGGGCCGATAACGAATCACATCTCTACAAACTAAGCCAGGCTGTAATAGATTTCTATACAGAAACTACATGCAGCAGAATACCTCACCTCAATCACACTAGCAGAACACAGATGGACCAACAACAAATACAGAATAAACTATAAACAGAAACATGCAAACAAAAACTGAACTGGAAATCTCAAGAAGGTAGACTCTATGCAGTGCAAAAATGGAAAAAACAGAAACACCGGAATGATCAGGAACCAGGACAGTGAGCAACACACACTGTGAAGCAGTAGACCCATTGCTGACTCAGTCCCACTGTATGGCTGGGCCTTATATACCCAGCCACGTGACATCATCAGCTGGCACAGGCAGCGTGAGTTCCCACTGTGAGCTCTTTAAATGACGGCGTGGTATGTGTGCTTGCTTAAAGGAGCCTGCAGGGGAGGAGGTAGTGCTGCTGGCATTCTGCTGTGAAGGAGGAGCACAGTGGCATCCAGGTCGCTTGAGGAGCTGAGACATTGCAGTGGTGAGTAATGTCGGCTGCGGGCAGGTCCCATGACCGGTAAATGTGACATCTAGAGTTTATGCCAAGGCACAAATCCACCTGGGTAATATGGAAGTTAAGAGAGAGCTTTGAAAGCTTTGATGTTAAGATTTCTGCCCCAGGAAGAACTGGGCAGACAGATAGGGATAACTGGTGCTTATCTGCTGTCAGGTGATCTGCTAGTAAATTAATATGCCTATAACTCTTCTGCAAAAACAAAGTTAGCATGTCTTAATTTTGCCTTGATTACATCAAGAGTCAGCATCAAAATCTGCAGTACTATTTGATTTTCAATGCTTTTATCATAATCTCTAATTTATAGACTTCTCCTTTTGCTATGCCTAATAAATTTTCCTCTTTTGTGTAATCATTTAAATCACCCAACAGATAAAATATAATAAAGGCCAGAGTAAAGTTCGTCCTTGACGCACCATGACTCATGCCTTAGTATATATATTTTTTCAGGAAACTGAGGCAATTTTTTAAGAAACTTCAGAGAAAATGCATACATTTGAAATATGGTTACTATATAAGAATTCTAGTGATTGCTTCAGCCTGGTGACTGAGTGGCAGTATGAATACTAGGCATGTGCTTTCATTTCAAATGAATGCGCATAATGTGATGAATAAGGTTAATTCATTTCATTCGGGGTGCCACAAAATGAATCAAGGGTGCCCTCGAATGAAACAAACCTTATTCATTGCATTCATTTTAAATGAATGTATCAGGTCTAGGCCTAAGCCCGAGGCTGGGACCTCACCTAGGACAAAGGCCAAGCCCCAAAGCAGGGGACGTGGCCTAACCATGAGTGCAATGCCAGGGTCTAGGCCCAAACAA
Source organism: Rhinatrema bivittatum (assembly GCF_901001135.1). Lineage (NCBI taxonomy): Eukaryota > Metazoa > Chordata > Amphibia > Gymnophiona > Rhinatrematidae > Rhinatrema > Rhinatrema bivittatum. The sequence continues at coordinate 454,469,533 of NC_042617.1, read as the reverse complement.
TCACTTACCTGATCCATCAGGTAACCACGAAAGTTTCCAGGCCAGGTCCTGAGGCCTGGGCCCCGACCCAAACCCAGGTCCAAAGCCAGGTCCTCAGCCTAGGCCAGACCCTGGACCCAGACCCCATGCCATGATGCAACCCGGATGCCGGGTCCCAAGAACAGGGATTCAACCTGGGCCTAGGCTGACACCAGAGGCTGGGTCTCAACACCAGAGGCTGAGACCCAACACTGGGGACTCGACCAAGACCTAGGCCTGATGCTACAACCCAGCCCAGATACTATTTCCCGATACTGGACCCATGCCCGATGTCTGGGCCTCAGCATGGTCCCAGGCCCAACACCATGGACCTGCCCAGTAGCCGGATCCTGACATCTGAGCCTCGGCCAAGACTGGAAGCCAGACCCATGCATGATGCTGCAGCCTGATCTGGAGGCCGGGCCCCAATGCTGGGGACTTGACTCAGACCCTCACCTGATGCCGAGGCCAAGGCCTGGGCCCAAATCCAATGCCACGGCCTGCCCAGAGACTGGTTCTCAATGCAGGATCCAGGCCCAACATCTGGGCCTCAGCCTTGGTTGGAGTCCATGCACAGGCCCGACACCATGGTCTAGAGGCCAATTCCTGATGTCAGGAATTCAGCACGGATCCAGGCTTAATATCGTGACCTGACCTGGAGACCGGGACCCAACACTAGGACCTGGCCTCCAGGCTATGGCATTGGGCCTGTGCAAGGGCTCCAGCCTAGGCCGAGTCCCAGACATTGGGCCTAGATTCAGGTTGAGGCCCTGGCATTGGGACCTATCCTCTAGACTAGGCCGAGGCTTCAGACTTGGGCCTGGGCTATAGCTGAGTCCAAGGTGTCAGTCTTGTCTAGGCCGAGGCTGAGGTAGTGGTGACCTACTGCGTCCTCAGCCTATGCAAGGCTGAGGCTTTGACCTGGCCTAGGCCTAGCCAATGGATCCCCACCAGACCAGGTAGGTAGGGGCTACAGGGTATCCTAGCCTTAGCATTTTGCCAGGTGGGTGGGAGGGAGAGATGGGAGTCCTTGGGAGTCTCCATTTTCAATTTTTTGTCTATTTTTTTTTTTTTTTTGTGTGGGGGGTATGTTTGATTTTTTTTGCATGACTGAAATGAATTCAAGCATTTCATAAACTAAAATTCATGGAAAAAATATTCCTGAAAACATTTTTTTTCCTGTACACCCCTACAGTGCACACTGCTACATTTAAGGACATGAGTTTGAATCCCAGGACAACTCTTTTGCTCTACAGACTCTCCATGATTTGAGATACTGAGTAGGTAGCATCTACATCCTCTTGAGGGAAGGCAATTTCAACCATCATATAACAGCAACACCTAGCGGCTGGATTAAGGGCCCATAATTACAGATATCCAGTAGTAGCACTTGCTCATGGATCACAACCAAGGACTGTCACTGCAATAACTGGGCTAGATGATTTGGGAAAAGATATATAAAAGGGGGAAAGAATTCCTGCGTTGTGATTGAAGGATCATGACACCAGATCATAGCACCAGATCTAATTAAGTGAGAATCCCAAAGACACAGAAATAGCCTTACTTGTTTCCCCACCATCAAAAATAATTCTGAAGTTTAGCTAGAAGAACATGTTTATCTCCTCAAGTCTCACTTCATATAGATTCTGATGCAGACTCCAAATCATTTAGGTTGACTTCATAACCTATCATAATCCTTGATGAGACTGGCTTCTAGAATTCAGAGTATTCTAAGTGAGGCCTCACCAGTGATGTATTGCTTCCCATTTCTAATGTACAGATAAGATGTTACTTGAAGACCTAAAAATGAATACAAGGGGTGAGCAGACAGACAGGTGGTATATGATAGAAACATTTATATAAAATCTACTAGGCTTCGTTATACATTAAAATGTAGAATTTTCCAGTAAAGGGAGTGTCCATAGTTATAAGCTATTTTTCAGTGAAAATTAAGGTGCACCTCTTACAGGGTGGGTGATTTGTCCAAAATCTGCTGTATAAAGGTAGCATCATGACTTAGTAGGGAAGACCTCATTCAGAGAAGCAAGGAAGAAATAGGAAGAGTTGTAGCTCTCCAGGCACCTGGAAAAGGAAGGGAGTGTGCCTTATTTTTTATTGGGAGTGTGTGTTTGGTCTCTTTCGATCATTTGGAGTAGATTCCAGAAGGGATATATCTGCAGTCAGTACTCTGGGAAGGTAGGCATAGGAAACTTGTCCAGGTATTATAGTGAAGCAAGAAATATTTCATTGTCACATTAGGTGTTTTTAGGAAGGGAAACAGTCTTTAGAAGTTAGTGAAAATTTCAATCTCACTATAACTACTGTGTTTTTGTGAATTTTGGATAGCTGCTTGCCACAATTGTATTTTCTGTTTTTTGTACTACAGATAATTTTTATCTTTCAAACTCAGTAATAGTTATTGTTTTGGAAAACACCCATTATGGGCCAGATTTTCAAAGATTTACGCACATAACCGGTCATATACACGCCGGGCCTATTTTCAAAAGGCCTGGCGACGCGCGTAAAGCCCCGGGACGCGTGTAAGTGCCGGGGCTTGCAATATGGGGCGGGGAGGGGCGGGGTGGAACAGCAGTCCGTGGGCGGGGGCTTGGCCAAAGGCCTCTGCACGGCCGCTGTGTTGTGGATTGCATGCCGGCAGTTTGCCGGCACATGCAACTTACTTCAGCCCCAGGGCTGAAGTAAGTTTTGAAACCAAAAAAAGAAGACAAAAAAGGTAGGGGGGAAAGGGCGGGGGAGGTAGGGGAAGGAAGAGAAGGTGGGGTTGGGTTAGGGAAGTTCCCTCCGTGGCCGCTCTGATTTCGGAGCAGCCTGGGAGGGAACGGGGGAAGGCAGCATGGCTCAGAGCGGGCTCAGCTCGCGCAAGGTGAAGAACTGTGTACTCCCTTGCATGCGCCGACCCTGGATTTTATAACATGCGCCCGCCTGCGCGCATATTGTAAAATTGGGTGTATCTTTTAAAATCTACCCCATGTGTGTAGACTCTATTGACAAGAAGATTGAGTGATTCTCTTGAACCTTACTGTTTTTGCTGCTCTCCCTCTCTCCTCTACTGAAGAATCCTGATCTGGAGTTGCAGTTGTTTTTCCCTACTCTGTAGCAGCTGAAGGTGGCCCTTCATTGCCTAATATGGGATATGTAAATACCTGAAAGGTATTAATAATGTACAAGAATCAACCCTTTTTCAATGGAAAGGACCTAGGGGTTATGATATGAAGCTCCAAGGATATAGGGTAAGGAACATCAGGACATTTTTTTTTTTCATGGAAAGGGTGATGGATGCCTGAAATGCTCTTTAAAAGGAGATGGTGACAACAAAATAGTAACAGAATTCAGAAACGCAATCTATAAACACAGAGGATCCATAATTGCAAGAGGATGGCAGTGAAAAGCTGGGATAGCCTGTGTGGAACAGTGGTTGCAGCCCAAAAGAGCACTGGTATGGTTGCACTGTGCTTCCAAGAAGGCATGGGGGGAACTTGCATGAAGAATCAATTACAACCTTAATCATTAGTGGTACAACAGGATAGAGTGACATGAAGGGTCTATTGTTTGTTTTTTTATAACAACCTCATTAACCTTGGTGGTTGTGCAGATGATCACAAAACTTGGTAATAAGACATAGAAGAGGTTATTAGTGCGAGCTAGAGCATTGGTCTTTTAAGAAACAAAATGACAAGGCCTGGAATAGTCTACTAGCAGAGGTAAAGGAGGTCATCATCAAAGTAACAGTTTTGGTGCATGGTTTGGACAGATATGGAGGACAATGTTTGAGAAAGGTGTAAGAGGTCAGGCAAAAGACACAGGAAAAGGTAGCTGGTATCAGGTTACATATGGCAATTTTTATACACATCTACCTAAACTGGACAAATATTATCTAGGCAGATTAGATGGGCCATTTTGGTCTTTACCTGCCAACATTTACTATGCTATGTTCCTATGTCAAATGAAAGAATGTATGAGATGATGAGAAATGGAAGATCCCCCTCCTGACCCCCCCAAGGCTTGCCAATAATCCCTGGGGGTCCAGCGGGGGTCCGGGAGCGATTTCATTGTCGGCTGCCAGTAATCAAAATGGCGCCGATAGCCTTTGCCCATACTATGTCACAGAGGCTTTCGGCGCCATTGGTCAGCTCCAGTCACATGACAGGAGCACAAGATGGCGCCGATGGCCATGTGACAGGGGCTGACCAATGGCGCCGGTAGCCCCTGTGACATGGTAGTTCAGAGGCTATGCGGCACCATTTTAAAGAGCACGGCTTGCAGTAGCACGGGCACGGAGGGCAAATGGAACCCGGGACCCCGCTGGACCACCAGGGATGTACTTCGTAAGTCTTGGGGAGGGATCGGGATGGGGGGGGGTAGTGTATGTATGTAAAAAAATGATTTTAAATGCTTGGGGTGGGTTTTTTTTAAGCTTCCTTTGCCGTTTCGTTTTTTGGCCCGGTTTCGGCTTTCCTCGTTTCGTTTTTCAAAAAAACGAAACGAGGAAACCCGAAATTTACCACGAAGTATCCGAGTCAAAAAACGACCCGGCAGAAAAAAACGAAGCACATCTCTAGAAGGCACAGGTGCTTTGGCCCGTCTGGCACTGCATTAAATTCTTGAACCTACTGTTCATATTTTGGGTTAATACTTAACACCTTAAAGTACTTAGAGAATACTTACCTAACAGTTTTATTCTTAAACAGTCATTCTTGACTGAAGGAAAGTGAACATACTGCCATCTCAGGAATAGTTGAATCTTTAGTGTATATAAAAACATCTTTTCTATAAAAGAAATGTTTAGTATTGTTATCAACACTGATCAACATTGTTACCTTTATGGTTCCTTGCATTTTATTGCTGTTCTTGCTAATAAATCTCGTTTACTGTACAGCAGAAGAAATCCAGTCATTCAGTACTCCTCACCCTTTTCCCTCTTTTATGCCTGCTCTCCAGTCCTACCTGCAGGAGACGATATTTGGTAGGGTCCAGTCCCCTCACTTGCAACACCCAATTGGAGAGATGGCTTCTGAGAATGTCCCCTGCCAGCTCCATTGTAATTTTCGGCCTTATATGGTTTTAGTATGTTGTAAACTTCTCTGACCAGTTCTTCTGTTGGGTGGTATAAAAAAGCTGAGAAATCAATAAATAATAAATAACTACATACATACATATATACACCATACATACATACATACCCTTGGCCCACATACAGACACCATAGTGGAATAGACATCCCTGGCTGGGTGGTTTACATTAACAACTGAACAAAATTAATAAACACACAGTAGTCCAGCAGTGAGAGTAGAGGTTATCTAGTCTTTTGCACTGATTACCACATGTATCATTATCTAATTTAGGGATGTGAATCGTTTTTCTGACGATTGAAAATATTGTACGATATTTTCAAAGTCATCAGGAATTGGGGGCTCCCCGAAATCGATAGGAAAATTCCACAAAATTGTTCGTGGGGTTCTCTTATCATTTTGTGGGGAGGGCGGGAAAAACGGCACACAAAAACAACCCCTAAACCTACCCCGACCCTTTAAAACAGATCCCTTAGCTTCCCCCACCCTCTCGACCTCCCCAAAACTTTTTAAAATTACCTGGTGGTCCAGTGGGGGTCCCGGGAGTGATCTCCCGCTCTCGGGCCGTCAGCTGCCACTAATCAAAATGGCGCCGATGGCCCTTTGCCCTTACCATGTGACAGAGTATCCGTGCCATTGGCCGGCCCCTGTCACATGGTAGGAGCACGGGATGGCCCGCGCCATTTTTAAAGATGGTGCCAGCCATCCATTACTCCTACCATGTGACAGGGGCCGGACAATGGCACGGATACTCTGTCACATGGTAAGGGCAAAGGGCCATCGGCGCCATTTTGATTAGTGGCAGCCGACGGCCTGAGAGCGCTCACGGGACTCCCACTGGACCACCAGGTAATTTTAAAAAGTTTGGGGGGGGGAAGCTAAGGGATCTGTTTTAAAGGGTCGGGGTGGGTTTTTTGTTTATTGGCGCGGGCGCAGCCGATAAAAAAAAAAAACGATCGGACCGCACGAAAAAAATTTCATGATGTGAATCGGAACTGGAATCGGAACCGATTCCTGTCCCGATTCACATCTCTATTATCTATCAGTTGGTGAGATGTATGTGGGTACTTGATACAAATAGCTCCTAAAATGAGTCTGATCTCTGAAGGCTAGAATGCCTGGGTTCAGTCTGGTAGCAGGCAAGCTGTGCTGGGGTTGGGGGAGGAACTGAGCCTAGGGGGCAGGTTGTGCTGGGGCTAGGGGGAGAGGCTTAACCTAGGGGGATGACAGACTGTGCTGGGGCTAGAGGGAGTGTGGTCTGTGTTGGGGCTGGTGGAGGGGAAAGGGCAGGTTGCTGGGACTGGACAGATTGTGCTGGGGTTGGGGCTGCAGGAGCAAGGGCAGGCTGTTCTAGAGCAGGAAGGGGAAAGGCAGGCTGCAGGGGCTAGAGAGTCTGTGCTTGGGCTGGAGGATGAGGCAATCATTAGGATCCTCTGGAGAATTTCCATGGGTGGCTGTGCTGCTACTGGGTGTGGGTTTGGACTGAAGCTGAGGTGGGAGGAAGACAGGCTGTGCAGCCCCAGGGACGGCCGGGAGGGGGTGAGGGAAGCAGTCTTTGATGAAGCTGTGTAAGCTTTACTGGGGCTCAAAGTGGGAAGGCAAGCAGTGCTAGAGCTTGGGAGAGATCAATTCATAGAGGCCTCTGGAGAATTTCTACACGTATCAACTAGTTTTTGCTTTTGGTATATTGTATACCAGTCTCAGGTAATTTTTCTTTATATTATACATTGATTTTGGGTTGCATTTATATCTGAAGGCTAGGTTTAGTTCAATATAATATATATCTTTTACATTTTTATTTATTTGGCATTTCTTATATTCCTCTACTTCCATATATTGCTCAGAGTGAATTTCATAGGAAACATACACATTTTCATTAATAAATAACAATAACATATAAAACAGAACAAATACAACATAAAATATAGATACAATTACAAATAAAATGTGTATTATAAATTAAAAGTGGCACTAAAATGGGATGTCTTAACCTCTTTCCTAAAAAGTTTAATATCCTTAATCATATGTACTTCAGTTGGTAAGGCATTCCATAATAAAGACACACAAGAAAAAGCCTTTACACATGTGGTCTGCAGTTTATGCTCTCACTCACATGGTGTATATTACATGTTATATTGTATCACTGGTGTTTACTTTAATTGTGATTGCAATAATTTATATTGTTTTATTGTGCATTTAAAGGTTCCATACTTGCAGCAAAACTGAAAACTTGCATCTTTCTGCTGACTTGTCTCATTGGCCTGAATTTCTGGTTTATAATGCTTACTTTTCATTTTATTTATGTACCATTTTAGCTGCTTATTCAGTTTTTGTAAGACTTTCTTAGTAAAGCACAAAATAAAACTGTGAAAAAAAGAAAGTGTTTTCTCTTTTCAATTAGGAAGAAGTCATAGCTTCACAAAATATTATAAAACCATCTTACTGTACATATAGGCTATAGATGTTGTGCGCCCAGTCCATGTCCGGCCCACGCACGGGCCTGCTTATCTCTCTGGCTCCTCTGCAGGTCCTGGGTCGGCCTCCCCAGCAACAGCCGCGAGCTCATCTAGGCCTCAGCATCCCACGGCGGCAGTCGCCGGGCGTTCCACTGCGCACCAGGCCTCATGCCAGAGTTCGGCGATTCCCATAGCATTTGCCATGCCCCTACATGCATGCGCACGGACCACCCGGCCTCTTGTAGGGCCAGGGGCGGGTTCTAGCTCCGTGGCATACCCTGATTGAAGGAACTACTTAAGGAAGTTCCTGCCTGCACTTCCTTGCCTTGGCAATCGAGTCGGAATTGTTTTGTGTGCTAGATTGTCACTGCGTTCTAAGCCTTGTTCCAGTCTCATTCCAGCCTTGTTCCAGGAGCCTACCTTTCCCGCCTTGTTCCTGCATCCTGTTCCAGCGTCCCTCTGTTCCTGCGTCTGTCTGTTCGTCTCCCAGGTAGTACCCTTGGACTGTCTCTCTGATATGGACCTCAACCTGTTCCTTGACCTAAGAACATAAGAACATAAGAAAATGCCATACTGGGTCACACCAAGGGTCCATCAAGCCCAGCATCCTGTTTCCAACAGTGGCCAATCCAGGCCATAAGAACCTGGCAAGTCTATTCCATGTAACCATTGCTAATGGCAGTGGCTATTCTCTAAGTGAACTTAATAGCAGGTAATGGACTTCTCCTCCAAGAACTTATCCAATCCTTTTTTAAACGCAGCTATACTAACTGCACTAACCACATTCTCTGGCAACAAATTCCAGAGTTTAATTGTGCGTTGAGTAAAAAAGAACTTTCTCCGATTAGTTTTAAATGTGCCCCATGCTAACTTCATGGAGTGCCCCCTAGTCTTTCTACTATCCGAAAGAGTAAATAACCGATTCACATCTACCCGTTCTAGACCTCTCATGATTTTAAACACCTCTATCATATCCCCCCTCAGTCGTCTCTTCTCCAAGCTGAAAAGTCCTAACCTCTTTAGTCTTTCCTCATAGGGGAGTTGTTCCATTCCCCTTATCATTTTGGTAGCCCTTCTCTGTACCTTCTCCATCGCAATTATATCTTTTTTGAGATGCGGCGACCAGAATTGTACACAGTATTCAAGGTGTGGTCTCACCATGGAGCGATACAGAGGCATTATGACATTTTCTGTTTTATTCATCATTCCTTTTCTAATAATTCCCAACATTCTGTTTGCTTTTTTGACTGCCGCAGCACACTGCACCGACAATTTCAATGTGTTATCCACTATGACACCTAGATCTCTTTCTTGGGTTGTAGCACCTAATATGGAACCCAACATTGTGTATTATAGCATGGGTTATTTTTCCCTATATGCATCACCTTGCACTTATCACCTTGCTGCCTGCATCCTGACCTCTGCCTGCCTGTGACCTCGTCTAACCTCCAGAACCTGACCTCTGCCTTGTTGACTACTCCTCAGACTGACCCTTGGATTCTGACCTCTGCCTTGTTGACCATTCCTTGGACTGACCCTTGGATTCTAACATCTGCCTGATTGACCACATCTCCTGATTCTGGCTCTGTCCCTTGCCGTGACATCACCTACATTGTTCTGGTCCTCCTTGATTCATCTGACCTACAGTCTCGAGTCCGACCATGCTCCCTTGCTGTCCATGGGCACACCTGTCTACTATCTCTCCAGGAGACCCTGCGAGGCCCACTTAAGTCCAAGTGGCCCAGGTCCCTATGGGCTCCACCCGGGGGGACCGTGGGCTTCCAGTGGTGAAGCGCATCCAAGCCTCTGTCTCCTCCAGTGCTCTGCTCCCTGGGGGCAGGTGCTTCCTGGTCCCTACCAGGGAACCATTCTCCACTGCTCCAGTACAAGGATCCACCCCCGAGCGCAACAGGTTGCAAAGGCCATGGACTCGGCGGAGTATCCCGCTCCATGGCTCTACCGAGTTTGGTCGCCACAGACAAAGAACATCAGCAAGCTTTGGAATCATTAGCCTTTTCGGTGGAAGAGCTTCGTTCTCAGCTATGAGATACAGCTCTGGCCATTCCCGTGGGCCTATCGGCCTCTATGCTACCCAAAGCATCGTTGGTACTCCCTGCACCTCCTCGATACAATGGGGACCCATGCTCCTGCCATGGCTTCCTCAATCAGTGCTTCATGCAATTTGCCCTGCAACCCTCCTTGTTCCTGAAGGAAACCACTAAAATGACCTTCATCCTTTCCCGCCTGGAAGGGAAGGCTTTTGCATGGGCCTCTCCCTTATGGGAAAGCTCTGATCCCATACTTTCCAAGTTATCCGAGTTTGTTGCCCTCTTTAAGCAGACCTTCTGAGACCCAGGCTGCCAAGCTGTAGGCAGCCATAATCTACTCCACCTCTGTCAAGGGTCATGGACCCTCTCCGTGTATACTGTGGAGTTCAGGACTCTGGCTACTGAGCTCGGATGGCAAGAAGATTGTCTGCAAGCCATCTTCCTAGATGGACTCTCCAGCGCTCTCAAAGATGAACTCTCCGTCTGTGAGACTTCCACATCTCTAGTTGACCTGATTTCCCTCACCGGGAAATCGACCATCGTCTCCGGCAAAGGTGCCTAGAAGTAAAGGCTTCCCGCTCTCCTACACCACGTCCAATGTGTGTCCAGAGTCCTCCAGCCAAGATTCCAGCACCACCGACTTTCTCCGTGGTGGAACCTATGGAGGAGAACCGTGGGCGACTGTCTCCGACCGAACATCTCCGTCGGAGGAAGGAGGGTCTTTGCCTTTACTGTGGCACTTCTGGACATCTTCGTCAGTTCTGTCCAGTCCGTCTGGAACTGCAACGCCTGAGCCGGCGGGGGTCCCGAGCTTAGCTGCTACTGTCACCGGCCCCCAACTCCTGCTTCCTGTCTCTCTGGGCATTGAGGCCCACTCCTTCAACACTACTGCTCTTGTTGATACCGGAGCAAGTGGCAGCTTCCTCAATGGTGACATTGTCAAGCTTCTGAACATTCCTCTTCATCCATTAGATGTGAGTCTCCACATTGCCTCCATTCAAGAAGAACCTCTCCCAGGGCTCATCACCCATAGAACAGTGGCTGTCTGTTTTACCGTGGGCACTCTCCACGAGGAGGAGATGACTTTTTATGTATTAAAACATTCTGCACATCCAGTTATCCTGGGGCTGCTCTGGCTCTAGGCCCATGAACCCCAGTTTGTCTGGAATTCCCTGCAGTTGGTGCAGTGGGGCTCCAAATGCCAAAAGACATGTCTACGTCAAGTATCTGGAGTAGTCCCTGTTCTGAAGTCTACCACTCTATCTGGTTTGCCTACTTAGTATGCTGACTTCTAAGATGTCTTCTTGAAGCAGAAGGCAGATACCTTGCCTCTGTAATGCAAGTTCAATTGCCCCATAGAATTTCTGCCAGGCACTATGCCCCCCAAGGGCAGAACTTATCCACTGTCTCATCCAGAAACCCTAGCCATGTCTGAGTATATCAAAGAGAACCTAGAAAAAGGGTTCATTCTGCCCTCTGATTCTCCTGCTGAAGTGGGCTTTTTCTTCGTTAAGAAAAAGGATGGCAGGTTATGCCCCTGTATTGATTACAGAGGGCTTAACGTCATAACCCGCAAAGACTGATACCCCCTGCCCCTTATCAGCGAGCTGTTTGACCGCCTTCAAGGGGCATGGATCTTCACCAAGTTGGATCTGAGGGGTGTGTACAATCTGATACGCATCCGTCGTGAAGGCATCTGGAAAACCACATTCAACACGAGGGATGGTCTCTATGAATATACTGTGATGACCTTTGGGCTATGCAATGCCCCAGCGGTCTTTCAACGCCTTATGAAATAAATTCTCCGAGACCTCTTGTACTCTTTCGTAGTCGTATATCTTGACGACATCCTGATATTTTCCAAAGACCTTGAATCTCATCGAGATCATGTTCGGATTGTCCTCCAAAGTCTAAGAGAAAACTATCTTTATGCCAAGTTAGAGAAGTGCCTCTTTGAGCAAAATCGCTTACCCTTCTTAGGGTATATCATATCTGATCGAGGTTTCTCCATGGATCCAGATAAAGTCCAGGAGATCCGAGACTGGCCCCAGCCAGTGGGCCTACAGGCCTTACAATATTTCCTTGGCTTTACTAATTATTACCGGAGCTTCATTGCCAATTATTCTACCCTAGCTGCTCCGCTTACCGCCATGACCAAGAAAGGGGCTAACACTCGTGTGTGGACTCCCAAAGCACAAGCCGCCTTTCAGACGCTCAAAGAAGCTTTCTGTTCCGGTCCTTGTCTTCAGCATCCAGACCCAAGACATCCAATCATTGTTGAAGTCGACGCCTCTGCAATTGGGGCAGGAGCTGTCTTAAGCCAGTTCTCTCTCAAGGGTAAATTGATACCTTGTCCATTCTACTCATACAAGTTCTCTCCTACAGAGCAGCGTTACACCATTGGTGACCAAGAACTTCTTGCCGTCAAATTGGCACTCCAAGAGTGGCGCCTCTGGTTGGAAGGGGCGCAACACAAGTTTAACATCTTCACCGACCATAAAAACATTGAGCACCTTAAGGAAGCTCAACTCTTGAATCCTCGACAAACCAGATGGGCACTTTTCTTTGAACGGTTCCTCTTCGTTCTATGTTACCGCCCAGCTTCCAAGAACCTCTGTGCAGATGCACTTTCAAGATCCTTTGAACCTGAGGATGTCCCTGACGTTCCTAGATACATCATAGATCCTGCCTGCATATCCCTTGCCGTGACAGTACAGTTCCAGCTGGGAAAACCGTCGTTCCACGTAGATTACATGAACAAGTTCTGAAATAGGCTCATGATTCCACACTGGCAAGACACCCGGGTTGTGCCAGGACCCTACAGATGTTACGGAGATACTACTGGTGGCCCAACATGTCGTAACTATGTAGATTCATGTCCCATCTGCGCCCAACAGAAGCAGCCTACTGGATGGACTTGGGGCCTACTCCAACCACTTCCAGCACCTACCGAGCCAAGGTCCAGAATCTCAACGGACTTTATCACAGACCTGCCTCTGTCCCAGAACAATACTGTAATCTGGGTCATCATCGACCATTTTTCAAAAATGTGTCACTTTATTCCCTTGCCGGGCCTCCCATCGGCCCCAGAGTTAGCCAAGTTGTTTCTGAAACACATTTTCCATCTCCATGGACTCCCAAAGGAAATTATATCTGATCGAGGACCACAGTTTGCCGCCAGGTACTGGCGCTCCCTATGTAAAAAGTTTAACATTGTCTTGAGTTTCACGTCGGCCTATCACCCACAGGCCAATGGTCAAGCTGAAAGGACCAATCGAACTTTAAAAACATTCCTCCATTCCTACGTGAATGATCAGCAGGACAACTGGTCTGATCTACTACCCTGAGCTGAGATGTCGCACAATACCCATGTCGCTGCTGCCACCGATGTATCTCCATTCTCCGTGGTATTCGAATGACAACCTCGGCTGCCACTTCCAGTTCCTCTGACTGTTCCTTCTCCAGCTCCGGAACCTGACCTTGTTGACTACTCCTCGGACTGACCCTCGGATTATGATCTCTGCCTGATTGACCACATCACCTGATTCTGGCTCTGTCCCTTGCCTTCTCATTGCCTACGTTGTTCTGGTCCTCCTTGATCCATTTGACCTACAGTTTTGAGTCCGACCACGCTCCCTTGCTGTCCGTGGGCACACCTGTCTACTACCTCTCCAGGAGACCCTGCGAGGCCCACCTAAGTCCAAGCGGCCCTGGACCCTACAAGCTCCACCCGGGGGGACCACAGGCTTCCAGTGGTGAAGCTTATCCAAGCCTCTGTCTCCACCAGTGCTCCGCCCCCTGGGGGCAGGTGCTTCCTGGTCCCTACCAGGGAGCTGTTCTCCACTGCTCCATGACAAGGCTCCACCCCCGAGTGCAACAATAGATAATTGTTACATATTATACTAAGTGGGTCATTTACTAAACAGTGGTATTTTCCTTGGAAGGGGGAATTATTGTAGGAACTGCTAAACTGCAGTAGTGAGTACAGCAGTTTAGTAAATCCAATGTTATTTTCCCTGATAATAAAATACCATGGGAAATGATACTGTGGGTTAGAAGCCTCCAACTAATTTTGCATGAGGGTGGCCCCACAGTCCAGGGTCACCATCTTATTAAGGGGTCGTGGTCAAAGCCCCCCCCCCCCCCCAAAGTATAAAAATATCATGGGGTTCTTGTAGTACCCCATCCCATCTGAACCCCACCATCCCTAGAGGCAGCCCCAGTGGAAAAATAAAAACAGTTAAAAGCCACGTGGTACAGGCCCCTCCCCTCCCTTCCCCAGCCTCTGGATCCTCTGCCCTCTTGAAACCCTCCCAAACCCTAGCCCCCACCCCTCATATCCCCCTTGGTCTTACCTTTTTATCCCTGGTGGCCTGGAGATCCCACTAGCCTCTGGGCCCTCGCCGTGTCTGTAAAAAATTGCAACACCTGGTTAGTTTTCAACTTATTCCTCTATGACTCCAGCACTATTTTGTCCAGCGATAGTGCAAGGCCCAGAACCTAAGGGATACCCTAGCCCCACTAGGCCATCAGGGATTGAAAGCTAGGACCATGGTGGCAGCAGGGGGGGGCGCTAAGGAAGGGGAGAGGTCCAGAGGAAAGTGGAGTCTGAAGGCTGAGAAAATTTTTAAAAAAGGGGTGGGTTCAGAAGGAAGGGGAGGAGCCTGTATCATGTAGCTTATAACTAAATTTTATCAACTGGTATAGTGGTGAGGGGGGATGGGTCAGGGGTCTCACAAGATCTTCGGTTCTTTTAACTTGGGGGGAAGACTTTGGATCAATCAGGTCCCTAAACTAATTGCCCCAAAACATTGACATGTACAATAGCATTCCAATGTTCCCAGGAAAAGTTAGCTACAACTCCAGAGACATAGATACATTTATGACAATAATGCAGCTTTTGATTTTTCAGGCAATCCCATACAAAGCCGTTTGTTACCATACTTGTGTTATCAGGGGATAATGTATTTATGGTCAAGGGATTGCACAGTAAACGCTAATTACTGCATGGTAAACATCTAGCTTATCTAAGTGAATATATCTTTAATGATGCCAACTGGCTCTATGTTTTCTGCACAGGTTGCTCCAGCCTTGAAAAAGTCAGACTGGGGAACTTGAATAGCAGCAAACATAAGCTTTTTTAGGACATGCACAGTTTCAGCTCTGACACTGGATGCCCTAACTAAATAAGGGCAAGAGGCCAAAAACAGATGCTCACACTTGAATGTCCATTGCCTCATTTAAACATTTTTCAGCCACTTATTTGGCCGGAACCCATTAAATATAGTGGGGATGGAAATCAGCAGCCAGAAACATTTAAAAAGGCTTTTTACAATATAAAAATACCTCCCACAGACATATCAAGCTATAAAGCATGAACAACTTCTGGAAACCATGATCATCATGTGTCAAAAAGATAAATATACCTCTTCCTATCTATCCAGTCTATTTTCTCCTTCCTTGAAAGGTAGCTATCTCTGCCTGTTAAAGTGCATCCTTAGCAGTACCCTGACAAAGCATGTCTTTCCATTACACAGTTCATTTGCTAGTAAACTCCTGCAATACTTGTCCTCACAGTGAAAAAATTTTTTCAGTACATCACAGGCAGACAAAATGGATGAATAGAACCTGTTCTTCCCCACAAAAGGGCTTCATCTCTGCACCAGGTACAGGTACCCTGCAATACTATGCACACAGCATGCCCGGTATGCAAGCCCACATTCAGAGGACTCTAACTTCCAGGTTCCCAGGACCTTGCCCATTTAAAGCTGAAATTCTAGTGGGGACAAATAATTATTACTTTAAATTGTTTCAGGACGCAATAATGTGTTTTCAAGAAACTTTCAGAGTCACACAATTCTATTTAATTCTTCTCAAAGGTCGACCAAATTGTTTGGCATTACAGTTAGACTATGATTTTTTTTAGCCTCTTATTTCTAAGAAAAGAAATGGGATCTAGTAGCAGTTAGGTAATGTTTGAGAAAGAGAGCGAGAGTTGATTTAAGGGTCATCCTCTTTAAATTTAGGAAATTGAGTGTAATGGAAGTAGGTGACATCAATGCACCCAACTACCTCTGTCTTAGATCTCATGCCCCTCAAGCCTGGTGTACTTGAATAGAGAAACTGAGACTAAGATTTTCAATTAAAAAATAAATACTTCCTCACAAGAGAAACATTTCCCTCAGGATCCAAGGAAGCCACAAAAAGACCTGTGTAAAACATACCGAGGGCAATATTCCAAGCCATTTAGATGGCTTGGAATATTGCCCTCGGTATTGCCCTCGGTATTGCCCTCGGTATTGCCCTCTCATAAGTTGAGACTCCTTTTCAAACATGGATCGCAAATTGTGGTAAGCAAGCATGAATGAAATGCTTTCTGTCAGAGGCTTCAGTCTCAGAAGCAGCTGCTGCTGCAATGAGTCTACAAACTGCTAGGGATGTGCAGAAGGAAAAGATTTGTTTCGATTCGTTTTTCGTTTTACCGGGACCCAAATGCATTTCATTAGTTTCATAGGGGGAAAAAAACCAATTTGTTTATTAGTTTTATTCGTTGATCATTTGCCATTAAAGTCAATGGGGGAAGTATTTGCAGCCTATTTTTGGCTGCAGAATTGGGGTTTCTTAACAATTCTGATGAAACTTCTGGGCAGCAATCATCAGAACGAGAAAAGAGCTCCAAGGTACTTAGACTGTGGCAAAGTGGCACCAAAGTGGCATGAATAGCCTAAGGCACTGTAAAGGGGCAAAGGGGTGCCAGGAGTGGCAAGAGTGCTTTAACAGAGGTGCAAAGCAGCAGCGAGAGTGTCAAAAACACACCACAGCTTCAAAAGAGAGCACCGATAACAGATGCATGAACCCTCGAAGGCAGCACGACAGGCAAAGTGGCAAGACAAGTGGCATCAACATCCTACAGCACAATAAAGGAGGAACATAGCAAACAGAAAGAGTGTCAGAAAAAAACACAAGGTGCCGATAAAGGGACAAAGCAGCAGAAAGACTAGGACCAACACACTGAGGAACCATGATAGTGGCAACTGGCAAGAACACCACAAGGAGTAGAGTGAGTCATCTGGTGTATGGCAGCAAGGCAGAGTGTCAAAAAGTTGATAGGGGCAAGACAGGCTGGCAGAGCGGAGGTAGTCTGGTCGCTGTGGTTTTGATAGGGGCAAGACAGGCTGGCAGAGCTGAGGTAGTCAGGTCCCTGTGGTTTTGATAGAGGCAAGACAGGCTGGCCCCTGGGGGAGTTCCCTTTCCACTGCGCAGGAAAGGGCTCCCTGGAGTGGGTTGACCCTTAGAGTGAAGCACAAGCCTACAAAGTGTGGCGAGTCGACGTGGAGGAGGTTTCCATGTGAACAACGGTTCTGGTTCAACATGGGTCAAGGGGCACTAAGAGATAGGCTGGCTATACCCGGGGAGAGTTCCCTTTCCTTTGCGCAGGAAAGGGCCCCCTGGAATGGGTTGGCCCTGAGAGTGGAGCACAAGCCTTCAAAGTGTGGAGACATGGATGAGGTTTCCATGTGAACAACAGTTCTGGTTCAACATGGGTCAACGGGCACTAAGAGATAGGCTAGCTACACCTGGGTGAGTTCCCTTTCCTTTGCTCAGGAAAGGGCTCCCTGGAATGGGTTGGCCCCTAGAGTGGAGCAAGAGTCTTCAAAGTGTGGTGAGTCGACATGGAGGAGGGTTCCATGTGAACAGCAGTTCTGGTTCAACATGGGTCGGCGGGCACTAAGAGATAGGCTGACTACACCCGGGGAGAGTTCCCTTTCCTTTGCACAGGAAAGAGCTACCTAGGAAGGGTTGTTGGCCTTGAGAGTGGGGCACGAGCCTGAGCAAGTGTGGCAAGTCAACGTGGAGGAGGCCAAAATTTGTTTTGATTAAGGTAAAGTAAGAAAATCGATTCATATGTGCATTAATGTGAATTGTATTGTAGTTAGCTATGATTATTTGGAGCCTTGTAATGAAGTTTCATTATTATTTTGCCTGTATAATGGTACAACTTGCTAGGAATTAAGCATGTGCAAACAGATTGTGTCTTCCCAAGCAAGACGGAGGAAGTTCTCTGCTCTGACCTGAAACTAAAAGAAAATTGTTTGTTTTAATTAAGGATCCATGCTGTGAAGGATTAGTAGTTTGAATTGCCAGAGATTGAGGGTTCCCTTTGTAACGAGGGTTCAGCCGTTAGGACCAAAAAGAGTACTGATATCATCTCCCGCCTAAATCTACAATATCAACCTATGTTGACTTTGTACCCTTCACAGTGCCTCTTTAAATTATGGGAACACAGAGGATGAACTAGTGTGCAACTATCACAAGTTTTCTATAGTACTAGAAACATTAATATTTTAGGTCAGGCCCTTGTAGTATTGTAAGGGCTGAACAGTGGACAGACAGGGACAGCGTTTGAGGTCAGGCCCTTTTATTGATGTAAGGGCTGGACAGGCAGGCACAGCGTTTGAGGTCAGGCCCTTGTAGTGACGTAAGGGCTAGACGGACAGGCACAGCGTTTGAGATCAGGCCCTTTTAGTGATGTAAGGGCTGGATGGACAGGCAGAGCATTTGAGGTCAGGCACTTGTAGTGTCGTAAGGGCTGGACAGTGGACAGACAGGCACAGCATTTCACGTCAGGCCCTTGTAGTGATGTAAGGGCTGGATGGACAGGCACAGCATTTGAGGTCAGGCCCTTTTAGTGACATGAGGGCTGGATGGGCAGGCACAGCATTTCAGGTCAGGCCCTTGTAGTGACGTAAGGGCTGGACAGGCAGGCACAGCATTTGAGGTCAGGCCCTTCTAGTGACTTAAGGGCTGGACGGGCATGCAAGGCATTTCAGGTCAGGCCCTTGTAGTGACATAAAGATTGGACAGACAGGCACAGCATTTCAGGTCAGGCCCTTGTAGTAACGTAAAGGCTGGACGGACAGGCACAGCATTTCAGGTCAGGCCCTTGTACAAATGTAAGGGCTGGACGGGCAGGCACAGCTTTTGAGGTCAGGCCCTTGTAGTGACGTAAGGACTGGACAGACAGGCACAGTGTTTGAGGTCAGGCCCTTGTGGTGATGTAAGGGCTGGACGGCAGGCACAGCATTTCAGGTCAGGCCCTTGTAGTGATGTAAGGGCTGGATGGACAGGCAGAGCATTTGAGGTCAGGCACTTGTAGTGTCATAAGAGCTGGACAGTGGACAGACAGGCACATCATTTCACATCAGGCCCTTGTAGTGATGTAAGGGCTGGACGGACAGGTACAGCATTTGAGGTCAGGCCCTTTTAGTGACATGAGGGCTGGATGGGCAGGCACAGCGTTTCAGGTCAGGCCCTTGTAGAGAAGTAAGGGCTGGACGGACAGGCACAGCATTTGAGGTCAGGACCTTGTAGTGATGAAAGCACTAGCATTTCCATCAACTCTGGTGCCAGCCTTGAGCAGTGAGGGCTCATGATATCCCGTCATTGAAAATACATGTTCACTGGGCACACTGGTTGGTGTACATGACAGATATCGCTGAGCCACTTTAGCTAAGTATGACCAGAGAGTGGACTTGTGTGCCCAATATGCCAGCAGATCGGTCTGCATGTCCTCTATGGGCTCCTTGAGATACGGTGTAGAGATGTGAATCATTTTTCTGACGATTGAAAATATCAGACGATATTTTCAAACTCGTCAAATATTGGGGGGTCCCCGAAAGCGATAGGAAAACTCCATGAAATTTCCATGCGGTTTTCTTATCATTGGGGGGTGGGGGGGGCAGGAAGAAAGGCACACTGAAAAACAACCCCCAAACCCACCCTGAGCCTTTAAATCAAATTATTTTGAATTATTTCAAATCCCCCTGTTGCATTCGTGCCTTTTCTCGCCCCTCGTTCCACCCTCTCTACCTTGGGAGCGACTCCCTTCAGCTCTGATGGACATTTGCAGCCACAGCTTCTCTCTGCCTCTTGGTCCCGGTATCCCCGGGCTGGCTTGATGCTACGGATCTGCCATGTTCCTGATGACGTAAGGGCGCACGCACACAAGCGCTCCAGACTTTGTACCAGCAAGGGCGTGAACCTCAGGGACATTCCCTCGTAGTGACGTCATCTATTTCCACTTTAAAAGGTCTTTGTTTGCTAACCTCTAACGAGTTATCAAGGAACTCCAACAGGACTTGCTTCAGCAGTCCACGATACTTGCAACAACGATCCGAGTCAGCTAGGGGAATCCTTCTCCACTGCTCAGCCTTTTCAAACTTACCAGGAGTACCTGCTCCACGGGGGCTCCGCTCTCTCTTCTTGATTTCAGATTGCCAAGACAGGATCCGGTACTCGCTCCTCGAGGGCCTACATCCCTGAATACTCGGAAGACTCATTGCCTGGAAGCGATCGCAGACGTGAACACAGTGAGTTCTATTGTAGATAGGAATCGGTACTCGCTCCACGAGGGCCTACATTCCTATAGCTCTGAAGACTCCCTTCCATCCAAGAAGTTATCACAGGTAACGGAGATTGAGAGTTCTATTGGCGAGATTGCAGATAGGAACCGGTACTCGCTCCACGAGGGCCCATGTTCCTAGAATCCATTACAGACTCTTTTCTATTCTAGAAGCCATTCCATATACAACTATTGTGAGTTCTTATTACAGACTGTTTGTGGGAACAAGAGATGTGAATCGGAACCGGAATCAGTTCAGATTCCGGTTCAGATTCACATGTGGGTTTTTTCCCATCGGGCCCATTCGTGTTTTGTTTATCGGCTGACCAGCCGATAAACAAAAAACCCACCCCGACTCTTTAAAAGTAACCCCTTAGCTTCCCCCACCTCCCGACCCCCCCAAAACCTTTTTACAGGTACCTGATGGTCCAGTGGGGGTCCCGGGAGTGATCTCCCGTGATCTCCCGCTCCGGGCCGTCCTCCGGCTAACGGGCTGTCCTTTGCCCTTACCTTGTGACAGGGTATCCGTGCCATTGGCCGCATCCTGTCACATGGTAGGAGCACTGGATGGCCGGCGCCATCTTGTGCTCCTACCATGTGACAGGGGCTGACCAATGGCACCTGTAGCCCCTGTGACATAGTAAGGGCAAGGCTATCGGCGCCATTTTGGTTCCTGGCACCCAACTGCACGAGTGCAGGAGATCGCTCCCAGACCCCCGCTGGACTCCCAGGGACTTTTGGCCAGCTTGGGGGGGCCTCCTGACCCCCACAAGACTTGCCAAAAGTCCAGCGGGGGTCCGGGAGCGATCTCCTGCACTCGTGCCGTCGAGTGCCAGGAACCAAAATGGTGCCGATAGCCTTGCCCTTACTATGTCACAGGGGCTACCGGTGCCATTGGTTAGCCCCTGTCACATGGTAGGAGCACAAGATGGCGCCGGCCATCCAGTGCTACTACCATGTGACAGGATCTGACCAATGGCACGGATACCCGTCCTCCGGTAACCGGAGGACGGCCCGGAGCGGGAGATCGCTCCCGGGACCCCCACTGGACCACCAGGTACCTGTAAAAAGGTTTTGGGGGAGTCGGGAGGGTGGGGGAAGCTAAGGTGTTACTTTTAAAGGGTCGGGGTGGGTTTAGGGGTTATTTTTGTGTGCTGTTTTTCCCACCCTCCCCCAAAATGATAAGGGAAGCCCCATGATCAATATCGTGGGGTTTTCCTATCGTTTTGGGAGAGCCCCCGATTTCTGACGATTTTGAAAATATCGACAATATTTTCAATCGTCCGAAGCCCGATTCACAACCCTATTGGGAACCAGTGCTCGCCTACGGCTCCTGTTCCTAAATATACTGAAGACTCTCTGTGGCATAGAGACTATTGCAGACATCTACTATTGTGAGTGTACCATCTTGTATCCAGTATACCCTGACTACTCACTACTTCTAGTCTCTTTCTACAGCTCAGCGACCCAGAGTTTATATTCCAGTATCAGAGGGACTTCAGCCCTGCCGAACACATTGATTCACTACTGCCACCTCTGGTGGTCCAGCTTCCAGCCTAATAAAGAACTTTTGTGTTTATCTCATATTCTAGCCTAGCCGGTGGTTCCTCTCAGGATCTCCTCCTGGGGGCGCTGTCATTTGCCATCGGCCCAGGGATTCACCATTTCCTCCAAATGGTCATTCTTTACACTGCTATCACTCTGTGGGAGCCAAACACTACCGACCACTAACCCCGATTATGGAAGTTTTATATAGCTATAGGGGTGTGCATTCTTTCCCTACGAATTGGGAATCCGCAACATATAGGGCCCTATTCGTTGTATTCGTGGGGAAGTGAAATGTATCGTGATTCCCCACGAATACAACGAATCTTCGCTGAATTATTCGGCCGCCTAAAGGAGCCAATTTAAACAACCCCCCCAACCCTCATGACCCCCCCCCCCAAGACTTACCAAAACTCCCTGGTGGTCCAGCGGGGAGGGGGGGTACATCGGCCCCTGTGACATAGTGAGGGCAAAGGCTATCGGCGCCATTTTGAATACTGGCAGCCGAGGGTGTGCATGCAGGGGATGGCTCCCGGATCCCCCGCTGGACCACCAGGGAGTTTTGGTAAATCTTGGGGGGGTCAGGAGGGTAGGGGGTTGTAGTTAATTTAATTTTAGCGGGGAAATGAATAGGAATTAACATATAAATGTATCGGGGGGGCCCCCTTGCCAAATGCAACATATGGCATTCCTTTGCACATCCCTAATAGATAGCTACCTTCTCTTTCTATGGGACTTGCCAGCAGCCTATATATAACAGATTGCTATTCCGTAGCGGAGGCATGATAGATTGCTATCTCTGTAGTGAAGTACAATATATCTATTGTTAGCTCCTCGCCTCAGAAGAGTATCACTGAACAGATTGCCAACTCCTCTTCCTGGGGAGTTGAACCATAACAGATTGCCATCTCCTTCCTTACAGGAGCATCTAACAGTGGGCCATCCATTGCTCCTACCATGTGACAGGGGCCGGCCAATGGCACAGATAGCCCCTGTCACATGTTAAGGGCAAAGGGCCATCGGCGCCATTTTGTTTACTGGCAGCCGATGGCCTGAGAGTGGGAGATCGCTCCCCGGACCCCCGCTGGACCACCAAGTACTTTAACAAAGCTTTGGGGGGGGTTAGGAGGGTGGGGGATTCTAAATAATTAAATTTAAAGGGTTGGAGTGGGGGGGGGGGGGTTTGGCACGAGACAGCTGACAAAAAACGCTAAGAACCGCAGGAACAAAGATTTCCCACGTTTTTTCCCAAAACCCGATACCGGAAACGAGTCCAGTACCGATTCACATCCCTAATACTAGGGATGTGAATCGTTTTTTGATGATTTAAAACAATCATCAGATATATTTTAAATCGTCAAAAATCGTTGAGTCGCAATACAATAGAAATTCCCCCGATTTATCGTCAACAATCGTAAATCGGGGGAGGGGGAGGGCGAGGAAAACCGGCACACCAAAAAAGCCCCTAAACCCACCCCAACCCTATAAAATGAATCCCTTACCTTCCCCCACCCTCCCGAACCCCCCCAAAGCTTTTTACGAGTACCTGGTGGTCCAGTGGGGGCGCGGGGACCGATTTCCCGCTCTCGGTCCATCGGCGCCATTTTGTCTGCCACTCAAAAATGGCGCCGATGGCCCGATAAAAAAAAAAACCCACCCGACCCTTTAAAAACAACCTCTTAGCTTCCCCCACCCTCCCAATCCCCCCAAAACATTTTAAAATTACCTGGTGGTCTAGTGGTGGTCCCAGGAGCGATTTCCCGTTCTCAGGGCGTCGGCTGCCACTCATAAAGATGGCGCCGATGGCCCTTTGCCCTTACCATATGACAGGGTGTCCGTGCCATTGGCCGGCCCCTGTCACATGGTAGGAGCACTGGCTGGCCAGCGCCATCTTTAAAGATGGCCGCCACCATCGTAAAGATGGCCACCGCCATATTTAAAGATGGCCGCCGCCGTCGTAAAGATGGCCATCGCCGTATTTAAAGATGGCCGCCGGCCATCTAGTGCTCCTACCATGTGACAGGAGCCGGCCAATGGCACGGATACCCTGTCACATGGTAAGGGCAAAGGGCCATCGGCGCCATCTTTATGAGTGGCAGCCGACGGCCCGAGAACGGGAGATCGCTCCCGGGACCACCACTAGACCACCAGGTAATTTTAAAATGTTTTGGGGGGCTCAGGAGGGTGGGGGAAGCTAAGGGGTCATTTTTAAAGGGTCCGGTGGGTTTTTTTTTTTATCGGGCCATCGGCGCCATTTTTGAGTGGCAGCCAAAATCGCGCCGATGGCCCGAGAGTGGGAGACCGGTCCCCGCGCCCCCATTGGACTACCAGGTAATCATAAAACGTTTTAGGGGGGTTCGGGAGGGTGGGGGAAGGTAAGGGGTTAATTTTAAAGGGTCGGGCCTCACTAAAAAAAAAAATAACGATGTGAATCGGAACCAATTCCGATTCACATCACCCACATCACCCACGATCAGATTTTTTCCCCCTCTAGCCGAACCCGATCGTTAAGACGATCAGGCACACGATTCACATCTCTACCTAATACCGTGTCACTGACATTTGTGCTGGTGTCTCCTTTGCTTGGGTGGGCTGAGAGTCCTTCTTGCCAGCTGCTTTCGCTCTAGCCTGTTCCAGAACAGATGCTTGTTTATGGGCAACATGGATTTAGCTACTGAAGTGGAGGAGGAAGTACTAGCTGTTGCTGACAGAGTACTGCTCCTGCTTGGGCTTGCACAACTCTCTGAAGTGCCCGCTGTTTCCTCCTCTGTTTCATGCCTAATCTGTCTCTGCCTATGGCGCTCCAGTTCACAGACTTTTACTAAGAGATAGGAAAATGCTATTAATATTGGTTTCATACATTCTGGGCAAAATAGCATTAGAAACAAGAAAATAATCTATCCAAGAATGAGACTAATGATGGAATTTTAAAAAATGTATATTCTTTGTCCATGGGATGCAGACATCTCCACAGATCCAAGAGGCCCAATGTATATCTATCAGGGAGTCCAAAACTATACTAGATTTAAATGGCCCAAAATACACTTTTGATGGTCGATCTATATATTGATCCAAAGGTAAATTAAAGTCTCCCCCTAGAACAAGAGTTACATCACCCTCATCAACAATTAAATCAGCAAGCATTCAAAAAATATGGTTAATTTCTAGTAGGGGCATAAATGTTCAGGAATAAAAACTGCATACCATGGACTTCATTTTTAATCAGTATCTACCCCTCTCCCCTTCCGAATCTGAAGTCTGAGAGAGAACATGCACATTTAAAGATGTTTTGCACAGTATAGCCACACAATTTTTCTTGCTCAGAGCGACAGAAAATGCCAACAAAGCAAACTCTTGATGCGACAGCTTATTACATTCCACAAAATTTAAATGAGTTTCTTGCAGAAAAACTATATCTGTTTAAAAATGCTTAGTATGCAGGAGCACTTTTTTCTGCTTAATAGGACTCTTGAGACCTTTTACATTCAAAGAAAAAAATTTCAGCTGCATGCTCATGATATCCAATCATCAAAAAAATGAAAAAAATAAAAATAAAAACAATAACTACAAATAAAACCTGAAGACCATCAGCAGAATATGCAAAATCCATATCCACACAGTATCTACCCAGAAAAACCATCAACCCAAACAGCAAAAAATTACACTGCACCTCACCAAAACCAATGTATCTGAGTCCTGATGAGCAGCATACCAACACCAGTTTTTTGCTCCCTTTCACAAGGTATGAACTTCACACATCGCCCATTCAAACTACCCATGCTGTCAAGCATGAAACATATATAAAATCACATTAGCCATCTCAGTGCTTCCCATTCTCACCTCCCACTGTCCTTTCCTACTCCCATCAAACCACCTGAGCCTACAACAATACCACATATCAATCATAACCCCACACTCACTGCATATAGCATCCAATCATAACTAAAACCTCATGCACTCCAAGAAAGCACCAACACAACTAGTCAATCAACTTTCCACAATACACTGCTCAACAAAACACTAGTCCACAACATTCAACCACCACTCCAACAAATCAGCCAAATCCCGCAAGCAGATACAGAAACAACTCCCCCCCCCCCCCCCGAACCATGCAGCTTAACCTCAACCACGAAGACAAGTACAACTGCAAACCCAATCATGCCAAATAAAAAATCTAGCAGCTTAGATTCACAACTAAAAGTCTTATAGTCCAAAGTTCAGCACCACAAAAAGAAAGATCTTCAGTTCATTGAAGGCACCACCACACTGGCAGTCCAACACCATAAATCCACTCTTATTTATTTATTGTTTTTTCTATACCGACGTTCGTTTGCACACCACATCAGTTTACATGGAACTAAATAGGAACAAAAAATGGAGTCAGAAAAGAAGTTATAACTAAACTTTTCAAACAGCTCAAGGATATCAAACAACAGTTGAGTTAAAGGGGGAAGAATAGGATGTCAAAAAATAGATGACAGAGGAATAACTAATAGTAGTAACAACTGGTATAATACAGTACAATAAGTATATAAGGGACTGAGTAAACTGGCTTTTTAAAGTGGTTCGTGGGGGGGGGATTAATTGTAAAGGAGGGTAGCTATTAGGGATATGCTTGCTTGAACAGCCAGGTTTTTAATTTTTTTTTTAAAGGTGTGTGGGTTGGGGTCAAGTCTTAGATCTTGGGGCATTGAGTTCCAGATGGAAGGGCCAGCAAGTGTTAGTGGAGGTAAGGTGTGCTAATTTGGGTGAGGGTATCGGAAGGGTTCCATTGTATGATGATCGGGTGGTTCTGTGTGAGGTCTGGAAGTGAAGGGAGGCATTGAGCTATTGCACATTATGATTATATAGAGCCTTGTGGATTAGAGATAGATTCTTAAATAGTATTCTGGATGGAACCGGGAGCAAGTGGAGTTCTTTTAGGATAGGTGTGTTATGTTCATTTCTTTGAGTGTTTGTAAGGACTCTGGCGGTTGCGTTTTGTAGAAGTTGAAGGGGTCTGAGTGTTGATGCAGGGAGACCTGATAGCATTGAGTTGCAGTAATCAAGTCTGGTGAAGATTAGAGCCTTTAGAACAGTTCTGAAGTTGCTGTGATGTAGGAGGGGCCTTAATGTTTTTTAATACATGAAGTTTAAAATAGCAGTCTTTGATTGTGGTATTATGAATATTTTTAAGTTAAGTTCATTATCTAATGTTACACCTAGGCTTTTCACTTCCATTGCAATTGGGTATTTAATTAGGTTTGAGGTTAAATCAGATTGCATTTTGTCATATATCCTATGGCATAGTAATAGGAGTTCTGTTTTGGAGGTGTTTAAGGCTAGGTTCATTTGAGTGAGCAATATCAGTGAGGTATACTTTCCAAAGTTGGAGAGCTTTAGTTAGGGATTCAGTGATGGGGAATAGAATTTGTACATCATCTGCATAGATGAAGTGAGTGAGTCCTAGGTCGGGTAAAAGTTTGCAGATGAAAGCCATGGAGCCAGGAGAAAAAAAACAAAGAAAATTCTCACTGGACATCCATCACTCAACCCATCTCCCACAAAAAAAGAATGAAGCAACTTAGGATCATCAAAGTTATTAGTCACATTATACTGTCACCCGCATTCATGATGGGTATAAACAGCTATATCTAGCATTAAGTGTTTTAGTTGGCCACACATTGCAAGAAACTTCTTCCATTGAGTGATTGTAGTCTTATTCAAATCTTCCTTCCCTCATATTGTAAGGAGGATTTCAGGTGTAAGGAGGATTTCACCTGCAAAATTTACAAAGCCTGTGGATAACAAAGGACCTTCAAATTAAATGAATGCACCGTACTTTGCCACCTGTGTTTGAGCAGAAGGGGACCAATGTGACTGCTCAATCTCAAAGGGCTGAGTAAAAGACAGGTCCAGCAGTTGCAGAAAAAAAGTTTGAAGAAATCTGATCAGGTCCATCCCTTTAGCCCATTCTGGGACCCCGAAGACATGAATATTATTCTTCCTATAACAATTATTGAGGTCCACCAGATCTTTCTCCATCAGCGCAATTCTCTTCATTTGACACTGCAAGGCCACAATAAATGCCACATTTCATGCAATCTTCTCCACAACTGCTGAATTTTTCATCACCTCAAATAAGTCAGTCTTGAATTTTGTTACGGTAGTGGATCCTTGGGCCAAGAGGGAGTTGACGTCACTTATGGGGAGGAGCTCCATAGGTTCCCTCCATCGGCTGGCGAGTCTTGAGAGTGGCTGAGACTCCGAGGAACCTTTACCACTACCAGCCCTCGTTCCCCGCAGGTTGAGCCCTTTGGTGCCAGGGCCGGTTGGACTTACATGGGGTCTCAGGTATGGGTAGTCTCATGGTCCAGAAGCAGGTAGAGGTCAGGGCTGGTGGCGGTGCTCATAACCCAGTGGTCAGGTTAAGGTCAGGGCAGGCGGCAATATTCGAGGTCCAGTAGACAGGCAAAAGGTCAGGGCAGGCAGCAATACTTGTGGTCCAGTGGTCAGGCAAGGTCAGGTCTGGCGGCAAATACTCGTGGTCCAGTGGTCAGGCGAAGGTCAGGTCAGGCAGCAGTAGTCATGGTCCAAAAGGTCAGGCAGGGGTCCAAATCCAGAGAATCCAGTGAGAAGACAGGGGTCCAGGAAAACGAAATGGAAGGAGAGCCAGGAGAAGCCAAGGCAAGGTCTGAGGGCAGGCCTTGCCTAGATATAGCCCAGGACCAGAAATGGGAGATAGGGGCAGTGCCTGCTGCTGTCCCTTTAAAGGAAGGAAGGAAGCATGCATGCACGCCTAAGGCAGCCAGGAGGAGGAGATGCAGCTGGCCGGGCTGTGCCAGAGGGCTGCATCGGCAGAGGACGGGCAGCGCAGGAGGCAGCTCGTCCGCTGCGGCTCCCCGCTGAGACCACAATGTCGGGAGCAAAGGAAATGCCGGCATGACGCCTCTAAGAGGAAGGAGTCGACCACAGGCCTCCGTGGCTGGTGACCCTAACAAATTTAGCCATATCCACTTTAATTTCAGATATCGTATTAGTATTCTCCTTGATCAGGTCCTTGGGTTGTAAAATCTCTGACATTATAGTTTGCAGGAAATATCAGAATCTTTTGCTGATGCCATCTTAGATGGTGATTGGAGGTCCTGTTTCACTCTCTTTACACCATGTTAATATTGTGAAAGAAGAGCTACTTTAGCAGATTTTGTAGCAGCCATCCTCCTGGAAACTTCACCATCCTAGAAAAGTCAGCTGGGGCTTCCACTAGAAGACCATCTTAAAGCTACTCATCAACAACCCCCTTCTATGTCCTATCTTTTAACCAATTTACAATTTACAATAGGACATTGCCTCCTATCCCATGACTTTTTAATTTCTCAGGAGTGTCTCATGGGACACTTTGTCAAATGCCTTTTGGAAATCCAAATACACTACATCCATTAGCTCACCATTATCCACATATTTATTAACCCTTTCAAAAAATGTAACAGATTGGTAAGGCAAGATTTCCCTTGATGAAGGTTGAGAGAGGGAGACTACTAGGGATGGGGGTGGTTGAGAAAAAGGTAGACTGCTGGCGATGTGGGTAGATCATTGAGACAGAGGAAAAGAGATGAGTGAAAAGGGAGATACTTTTAGATATTGGTGGGTGGATGAGAGATAGAGGTTGGAGACAAGGTTGGAAATGAGAGACAGACTGGTTGAAGATAGGATAGGGGACTGAAAGACAGGGTGGGAAGGTGAAAGGGAGAGAGATACTGCTGGGAACAGAGTAGAGGATGGAGAGAGACTGCTGTGGATTGGGTTAGGTGATGAGAGATAAACTGAAGACAGAGTAAGAAATGAAAAGAGAAAGATAGAGGGAGAGAGAGACTACAAGGGACAGAGTATGTGGCGGGAGGTGTTGATAAAGAAGGAAATAGGTGAGGTCTGGGCCAAGGTGATATATAAAACAGAGGTAATCATTTTCAGTGCAGTTATCAAGGGATCATCTGAATGCTGCTGACAGCATGCTTTGGGGTGGGGTGGGGAGCTTCTAACTGTGCCTTTGCCAATTTTATGCAATGCTTGATTTAGTAAGCTTGATTTAATAATATTTTCTTCCCCATAGTGACAGAATAGAAAAAAAGTTTCAGTAAATCAGGTCTTAAAGGAGTTGTGGTAGACCTTGGAGGGTGATGTCCTTCCTCTCCACTCTTCAATTTTGGTGTGAGTAACAAAAGAAGAGAGAGGCGGTGTCAGGAATGTAGGCTTCTGGTTTCTTTTTTGGAGTTCTCCTAGAACCAAAGAAAATTTTTCAGCACCTGCCCAACAATATTAAAATTTGGCACAAATTGCTTTGAGCAATTTAATTTTAAATCAGGAAAGCAGTTTATAAATGTTATTAAATAAAAATAAATAAATAAATAGATAGTGCCTTGATAGCCAGATGTTTGTGTATCCTGTGACTATTAATTACATACCCTCCTTCACCTTCTCCCAGGGTGTTTTAAATAGAAGCTGTCTGGGTTGATATAAAGGGAGTGGGTGTGAAATAAGTCCTGAGGCAGGAACAATGATTTTCCCTCCATGGATTGTTGCAGCAGAGAACAATAAACAGAGCACATACAGAGCTAGCTTGTGGACAAACCATGGGAATAAAGCAAACTATTTCAGGCTGACTTAGCCCAGGCAGATGCTTTTGGAAGGAAGTAGGATAGTAGCTCAGAGCACAAATAGCAAACTGTTCAGGAAGAGAGACAGAGGCAGAGCCAGCCTTTGAGGGGAAAAAGCTAAGTTTTAATGCTGCTGCTATAGTAATACAGAAGGGTTACAAGTTGAGTGTAATCTTTGTACAGAGCTGAGAGAGGAAAGGTTGCTTTGATAATTTTATCTGTGTGGGAGATAAGTAACTGGTGCTAGAGCAATTCATTTACTTACATTTACCTCAGAAACTTGTGGAAAAAAAACTATTTTGAGATTCCCTTACAGAGAAGAGAGTGCTGAGTAAAATTTCTAGCCATGGGAATTTGGCAGTAATGAAAGTGTTGTTACCTGTTATAGCAAGAAGAGTAAATTCACTGTGTAAGACACAGAAATCATAGTGAAAATGTATTCAAGCTACACTCTTTGAGCCAGAATTTATAATAGCTTGTGTAGGGCTGAAGTTCACATATACTTTGTAGCCTTATGCATGTAAGTCCACTTGGAAAATTAGTAGGACTGTGCGTACCTTTGCTTAGCATAGGCTCAAACATTTATACTTGCAAGAAACCAGGTGTAAATGTCCATGTAAAGGTTTACATGCATACTTTTGAAAATCAAAAGTACATGAATAAATGATGTCCCTACTCAAGCTCAGCCCCCAGAAACACTTCTTTGTAGTACACATAAAAGTACTCACAAAATCTCTTACACACACTGCCGAAATTAGAGGATGCATGAATATGTCGGGATTGCACATGCCAAGTGGATTTTAAAAGCCATTCGATTCTGTGAATAAATGTCACTGCATGTAAATCTCAAAACTTCTCAAAAAGGGGCAGGGAGTCAACATAGTCTGGGTAGGGAAGGGGCAGGACATGGGCATTTTGAGACTTCAACCAGAAATTTGCATGCAAATACTTACATGATCCCTGCAGTATAACTTTATTTCAGCTATGGATGGCATATAAGTATACAAAAAAATAATAACAAGCTATTTTAGAGGGCTGTAAAGGATCTAGGATAATTGGGTGGTATACAAGCAATCAAACCAGGGGGATTTGGAGGACCCAGCTGGTAAATTGGTGAACTGGGGAGGAACTGGTGAAACAGACAATATGGCATTAGCATGCATCACTTTTAAAATTCCCCCACATGTGGTAGAAGCAGGATTTGTATGCATATATATGCATATTTTATAAAATAGCTGCATCCCTGGGTACGGGCCAATGAACACACATTGCTTTCAAAGTTACTGTCATACTTTTTATAACCCCTGGGGTAATTCTTATAAAGCCTAATTGTGCATGTAAATCCACATTTTATACATGCAAATGTTTTTGAAAATTCACCGCTTTACGAGGAAGCAGAAGAGAAAGAAATTGGTGGGGAGTTAAATGATTAAAACAGTGTTCTATGAACACATGACTGCACACAGAGATTATCACATTATTACATATGACAGGGAAACTGAAGGAGAAAACTATTCTGAAACTACTGTGAGAGACCTTTGCTACAAAAACTGCATTAAGTTCACAGTGCTGGCATAAATACAATACTAAATTTTGCATAGTGGCTGAAAAAGAGTATATTCTAAACTAAATACAAGAAAGTGTACTTTTGAGGGTTAATTCACCTTTGCTAGGAAAATTCAAAAGCAAAAAAGTGCAACTTTTATTTCTTAGCTAGAATACAGTTTAACTAAGGTATCTGGTCTATTGAGAAAACACTCTTTAGATTTTCAACAGAAGAATGTAAGATTTTCTTTTATTGATTTTCTTTGGGAATATACTTATTGTACTTGAAGATAGCTCGTCTTGAGCTACCAATGAAAAGGCATGAGTTAAATACACAATAAGAAAAATAAATAAGAGGGACAGAGGTCACTTCACTGATCTTCAATGGTGAGAGTAAAGAGACCAGAGAATAGCTATGATGAAGGAGCAGCCCAGCTATGATTGATCCAACATATCAGAGAATTCTAAATACCTGCAAGGGACTACCTGAAAAATTGTGAGCTCAAAATCCAAAACACTACATTACAAATTTGAGTGCTCAGTTATTCAAACTCAAATCCAGAGTTGCAATATATATTAGGGACATTAAGAATCTAAGACATACTTAAAGGTGAATTTTCAAAGAATTGTGCATGTAAAAATCAGCACATATAAAAGGGGAGCTGATACAGACAACCACCAACATGGGCCCTGACTTTTATGGTCTAGGGTTCTGACACATATACACGTGAATTGAGTGAACCAATTGGTAAAACTGGTAATCTCCCGACTTCAACATGTAAAAGATGACTTAAAGAATAAATGCATGACAGTAAATTCTGCAGGAAAAGTCTCCACATATAGATTTTTAAAGTTAGATATAAGAATACACGAGTATAGCAGTTGCATACTTCTTATCTGGATAAATTCTGATTTATCCGGCTAAGTAGGGGCTTTGCTGCTACTTATTTATTTATATTACTTTAAAACATTTATAGCCCACTTAGGGCTAGATTTTAAAAGGGTTACACGCATAAGGTACGTGCGTAAACCTTTTAAAACCCCCCCTGCGTGCGCCGAGCCTATTTTGCATAGGCTCGGCGGTGCGCGCAAGCCCCGGGATGCGCGTAAGTCCCGGGGCTTGCAAAAGGGTGGTCGGGGGCGTGACTAGGGGGCATGGTGTCGGTTTGGGTGCGTATTCGGGGGCGTGTGGCCAGTTCGGGGGCGTGGCCTGTGTCAGGGCCTGCCGTGCCAGAAGACAGCCGGCGCACGTAAGTTACTACTGTCCGGAGGCAGTAGTAACTTTTGGAATAAAGGTGGGGGGGGGGGGGGTTAGATAGGGGAAGGGAGGGGAAGGTGCAGGGGGGTGGAGGGAACAGACAGCGCGCGCATGGCTTGGCGCGCGCAAGTTGCACAAATGTGCACCCCCTTGCGCGCGCCGACCCCAGATTTTATAAGATACGCGCGGCTACACGCGTATCTTATAAAATCCGGCGTACTTTTGTTCGCGCCTGGTGCACGAACAAAAGTACGCACGCGGGCTCTTTTTTAAAATGTACCTCTTAGAGTAATAAAATTATGCTACGTGGATTACATGGTCAACATAAAACCAGTAGAAGAAAGACAATACATATCATAAGAACACATAACACATGTTATAAATATAAATATAGTATGGAACCCAACAAATGTGCAAACACATATAGTAAAATGAATCCAGCACTGTGCACACATACAGTAATATGGAATCAGCACTGTGCACACTTATCAGGATGTTTTGATTTATCCTGCTAAGTAGTTGCACCTGTCTGGACATGTTCTGATTTATCCGACTAAGTAGCAGCAAAGTTGCTACTTAGGTAAGCCTGAAAATTTCTATTTATCTGGACAAGTAAGATAGATAACTCTCAAATAGAGCTATTTATCTGGATAAGCAGCAATGTTATCCATCTATCTTATTTATCTGGATAATTAGCACTATTCATCTATTTTATTTATCAGGATAAGTAGCACTTATCTGGATATATGTCACTATTTTGCCAGATAAATCGAAACTTACCTGAATAAGTGCAATATGTATCTGTGCTTTTTTTTCCCATATGTGTGCATATTGTAGGGTACATTTCCATGTATTTGATAACCTGCATGTGTCAGAAGTCAATTTTCGGATGCCCATATTCTTGTATATATATGCATATGAATCCAAGGGAATAGTGCAGTGAGGCTATATGAAGAATCCACACTTAGAGTCAAAATTGGTGTAATAAATCTTTTAGTTAGTATGGCAACTCCACGATTCAGGAATTACATGTCATCAGGTTTTTAAACAGTCCCCCAACACGGTCCCGTGTTTCGCCATGAGGCTGCGTCGGGAGGGACAGCAGTGAATTCAAATTTCTATAACAAAAGAATATTAAAGGTGTGGAACCAGAAAGAACATCATGGTAAACTGCTTAAACAGAAATTAAAACATACTTTAACCAACTTCAGTGCACAGCTGTCATGGTGGAGAAAGCACGTCGATCACACAAAACATTAGATCCGAGATGCTATGGGCATAGGCGACCCAATGGGCGACTAAGGGGGCGTTTTCCTGCTGAATGTTGAGACTAGAATAGTGTTCATTGATTCTTGTTTTGATCATGCAAGTCGTTTTACCGACATACATTTTTCGACAAGGACATGTGATAATATAGATCACTCCGGATGTAGTGCAGTCGGAATTGAAACGTAATGGAAAATTTTTCTGTAAAGATAGATGATAAAACGTATCTAGGGACAAAGAATGAGAGCAAACAGAACATGATCCACAGGGCCATGACCTTTAAGAATTTGTACAGGAGACCTGACTGGGGATAACTCAGAATGTACTAAAAGATCCCCAAGATTTTGTCTTCGATGAAAGGTGATTCGAATCCATGTGGCTCTTGCTGGGTTGTTTTTTTTTAATCCACATATATATATCTTCTAGAAAGTAGGCTTCATTAGTTCTGCTAAAAACACCTTGATACACTTTTATACCCATTTCTTAAATCTGATCTCACATGGGATAATCTGCTTCCATATTTTTTAATGCCTTAGGAACTGGTGCATTTTAGCAGTATGTCTCCATTGGAATCAGACTATGGTAGGTTAGTCCAAGAAGAGTTTAAAAAAAAGGGAATTAATGTCCTTCCTAACAATCTATTTAGCCATTGCTAAGTTTGTTCTCTATATCTTGGGTAGTTGTCAGTCTAAATTTTAAATAAAACTGATACTTGCTATATGACTCAAAGGCTATAAAGAATGACTCATCTCCAATACTGAAAAAAGTTGTCAAAGGGTCATTCTGGGATTGGAACAGTTCTATTAAGGAAAAGAAAAATGTACTTGAACAAATGTCTGTATCTCAGTAAAAACACATCCAGCTTCCACTAAAATGCTTTCTAAATGCAAATGCTAGGTTACATTAAATTATGTTTTTTAGCCTTCAGATATTGTTCCATATTCTTACCTTCACTGTACCTTAAGGCTCAAAAACACAAAATACAATATAAAACATTCTGCAGTGTTTCCAAATAAGTTCAATGTAGCAACACATTCATAATGAGCAGGTACTGATACAATTTATTTCCTGCAATGCCAGGGATTTTAATACTACCCATGTTATTACAATCATCCTCATTATTATTATAGTGAAATGATATATTCATATTTCCAAATGCCAGGTAATATTAAGATCTATTTCAACAGTGATGTCCCTGGTGATGCTATATGAGCCCTGATATAGTACATAAAATTGTAAACTAAAACAAAAAACAGAAATAATAAACAAGGCAGAAGCCTCAAATAGAAATATAAAACATCTTGGGGTAGATACTCAAAAGCCATTTAGATGGATAACAGGAAATGTATCCATTTAAGTGGCTTAGCCGCATATTTAAAAGGCTTATCCAGCTAGAATTTAGCCAAGTAAGTCAGGGCATTCCTGGGGAGGGAGGTAGGCATTCCGGGGAGGAGCAGAGTTAGTTGGTTAAGTTAACCAGCTAACTTAGACGTGCCATAGTACTGGTCTAAAGTTAGCCGCGTTTCCCATATCTGGCTAACTCTAGCTGATCCGAGTATTTTTGGTGACATGGCTGCACTGCTTGAAATGTATATCTGGCTAACTTAACTAGCCACTCAGCAGCTGAATATTTACCCCCTTGTGTCTGGAAACTAACTATTCATGAATAGCAATATTAAAATCTTTGAAAAAATTAGAAACTAATATCTAGCAGGTTTAAAACTGTGGAATCTGTTGCCAGAGGACGTGATCAAATGACTAATATAGCAGGATTTTAAAAAGATTTATACAAGATCCAGGAGAAAAAGTCCATAATATATTATAGCCAGGGAGACTAAAGAAAGCTAGGGCTAACCCTGGAGTGAGTATAAAGAATTAGATCTACTTAAGGAATCTGTCAGCTACTTGTGACCTGGATTTGCCACCCTTGGAGAACCAATGGCAATTCTTATGTACTTATGTTCTTAAATTGTCATACAAAACCAATTTTAATATTAAGATTGTACTTATATACTTATGTTGATTATTTAACAGTATAAATACAGCATGCAAATAATAAAAAAAATACTTTTGCCAACAATAGTCCATAATTAAGAGGATCATAAAATTATATAACCAATTATTGAAACAATTACAAAGAATCAGCAACTTGCATATGAATGTAAAGTCAACAGCTTGAATTTGTTTGCATGTATGTGTATTTGTTTATGAAATAGAGGATGTTTGTGTACAAAGGAAAGGGAGGCTTTTTCATGTTTTTTCATGTTTAGCAGATTATTCAAATAAAGAAGTTTTTAGAGTAGATGGAATGTTTCTAGGTCAAGTCAATAAATGTGAAAGTTTCTCTTCTATTCTTAAATATTCAGATGTTTTTTGTTGTGTGAGAACTACAAGCCTATCTCTAATTTGCCTTTTTTTTTTTTATCAAACATTGTGGCGAAAAGGGCTTTTACTGAATTATCAGATTTTTTTTTGAAAGTTCAGGGAAGCTGGCTGATATCCAATCAGGCTTCCAGCTGAATTATAATATGAGGTCTGTTTTGATTTACCTATTGAGATTTTGCTCAATTTTTTCAGTGCATTCGATCTGGTACATCATCAAGTTTTAATTGCTAGATGTTGACAATTGGGACTTGGTGGTGATGGGATTTTTCTTTCCTGAAAGACCGGACTCAAGTAGTTCAAGTCAGAAACTTTTTCTCAACCAATGAGAATGAGAGGGGGAGTCCCTCAGAGCCCTTATCTCTTTCTGCTATTGTTTAATATTTTTCTAGGGCCTCTGGCAAGAATTTTTCAGGAGATGGATGTCATCAGTTATATATATGCTGATGACATCCATTTCCTTGGTTCCACTGCGACAAATTTGGATCAGACCGTGATGTTTCTGAATTATTATTTGAAGAAGATTTGATTATGGATTCAGAGCAGTAAGCTAGTGCTGAACAAGTATAAAACGGAGATTCTTTTTATTGGTATATCTTTGGAAAAACTACCAACCTTGCTGGTTTGGCTAATGTTGGGTAAGCATATAGTTGCTTTTTTTCTGCTAAAATTAAGAGCCTGGGAGTTACTCTGGATTCCAATTTTTCTATGGAGGTTTAAGTGGAGCAATTTGCTCAATGAGCAGTTCTACAGCTTAAAAATGGTATGCCAGTTGCTTCCTGTTTTTTGTATTTAATGCTCTAAAATTTGTATCACCTCCTTTAGAAATGTCAGTTTTAGGCCTGGATTTTCCATTCTCGCAGGGAGCAGGGAGGCAAAAGGGGGGAGGGGGGGAGGGCGGGCATGCGAAAGCCGGCAGCAATTGCACCATCGGGAAAGGTGGTGCTATTGGGCGCGCTACTGGTGGCGATAATGTGGCTTACCATATTGCCGCCAGCGAAGATACCATCGCGTCCTCCTCCTTGCCACCCCGACTTCGCTCCGGCAAGCTATCGCACACGAAAAGAGCTTAGAAAATGACCCTCTTAGACTATTGTGGTGTGTGTTAGACTCACCTGTAAGCTTCAACTATTACAAAATAGAACTGCCAGACTGAGTTTTGGTAAATCTAGATGTGAGAGAGCACCGCCTTTGCTTAGTTCTTTACATTGGTTGGCAATTTTAGAGAGAAAAATATAAACTATTGGTTACTTCCTTTCGATCTATGAACCTAAATATTTTTTGACAAATCAATAGGGTCATTTATCAAATCATGTTAAGGTGTTTTTGCATGCATTAAGCGCCTTTAACAGCACCATAATGCATGTGATGCAAATCTGAAATAGAGGAGGAGTTAGGGGCAGGGCTCACAGTTTTGCAAAGCCCTATTGCATGGCTTTAACTACACTTTTTTCATTAGGCCATGTGATAGGTTATTGCACATTGTGATGTTTTTGCCCATGCTGGTTTTAGTAGTTTTGAAGGAGAGAGAGAGAGAGAGAGAGAGAGAATTTATATCTCTATGGGAAACCCATCTAGTAACTCGGGGTGAGGTTTAGGTAGGGGTTAGGGGCCACTTTGACATTCAAAGTGAGACGTATGAACATTAACAACCCAGTGCTCTCTTGTGAAGATTTGCTGACCTTCAGAGTGAGGAAACTCAGCCAAAGATGAGATTTATGCAATGTTCTCTCAAACTAGCTTAATGTTACCCAGGTAGAGAGTCCCCCACCCCGCCCCCAGACCACCCCGCCCTGCCCACTCCCCACCCCTTTTTTCAAGCCCTGGGACATACGTGCGTCCCGGGGCTTGCGCGTGTCGCCAGGCCTATGCAAAATAGGCTCAGCACGCACAGGAGCAGGTTTTCGGGGTTTTAATGCAATTGATTAGTTTACACTATCTATGTGTATGTTTAATTTAAAGTCATGCCTTGATTTTATGTTTATTTATCGGTGTCTTTTTGATTCATTTATATACTCTTAAATTGATTTCTTAATATTGTAACATATATGTATTTTTATCTAGATATTATGTCTGTTGTTACTTTTAGAACCCCTGATGCAGCCTACTAGGCAAAA
The DNA here is from genome assembly GCF_901001135.1 of Rhinatrema bivittatum. Lineage (NCBI taxonomy): Eukaryota > Metazoa > Chordata > Amphibia > Gymnophiona > Rhinatrematidae > Rhinatrema > Rhinatrema bivittatum. Next base: position 454,430,773 of record NC_042617.1, on the reverse strand, counting down.
CCCGGCCAGAATCGGGATGTTTTTTTTAATTATATTAATAAAGGAACTTCTTTCCTTCACATACGGTCTTGTTTTTGTTTTGTTTGCTATAAAAAAGGGAAGGCATATTAATTTCTGTGCCTGTTTGAGTTTAGTTCTAGTATCTCTAATTTCAGTTTCATGTATTTGTGCATCACTTCTTTCTAGAAAATACTTTTTCCTGTTTTGCAACATTTGGAATGTAAGAACATAAAAAGCTGACTTAAGATGTTTGGAGCTTGCATATTTCATATAGAGGGAGGAGAAATAGCCTAGTGGTTAGAGCAGTGGCCTATGAACCTGGAGACCAGGCTTCAAGTCCTGCTGTCACTCCTTGGGCAAGTCATTTTACCCTCCATTGCCTCAGGTACAAAACTCATATTGTAAGCCCTCTGGGGATAGGGAAATACCTACAGTACCTGCATGTAACCCAGTGTGATATCTCAATTGAGATTGAATGTTGGTATATAAAAATAATAAATAAATGCTCAATAGTTTTCAAGACCTTCATAATATGGGCCATTTTCTCTAAATCTTTCTAGTACTATAGAAAACTGGTGGTAGTTGAACACTTGTTCATCCTCTGTGTTCCCATAGTTTACAGAGGCACTGTGTAGGGTACAAAGTCAATATAGGTTGATATTGTAGATTTGAACTTGAGTAGCAGTTTTCTTATTTCTGAGAGCTCTTCAAGATCCTTTGTCATCAGCTGAAGCGCATAAGCAGTTAATAGCTTCTGGGTATTCACTAGACATCAACAGAACCACCACACTTTTGGGGCAAACCCATTCCCAGGAGCCCTTTCCTGCGCAAAGGAAAGGGAACTCTTCCCGGGTGTAGCCAGCCTATCTCTTAGTACCCACCAACCCATGTTGAATCAGATCTGCTGTTCACATGGAAACCTCCTCCACATCCACTCACCAGGCTTTGAAGGCACGTGCTACACTCTAGGGGCCAACCCATTCTAGGGAGCCCTTTCCTGCGCAAAGGAAAGGGAACTCTCCCCGGGTGTAGCCAGCCTATCGCTTAGTACCCGTTGACTCATGTTGAACCAGATCCGCTGTTCACATGGAAACCTCCTGCATGTCGACTCACCATGCTTTGAAGGCTTGTGCTCCACCTTGGGGGCCAACCCATTTCAATGAGTGATTTCCTGCCCAAAGGAAAGGGAATTCTCCCCGGGTGTAGCCAGCCTTTCTTAACACCCGCTGACCCATGTTGAACCGCTGTTCAAATGGAAACCTCCTCCACCTCAGCGTTCAAACTTTTCGTTTGTATATCTGCTACATCCACCAGATTTTAAAAGACCAGCGAGAGCCTACTAGATGCCAATGGAAACACCCCACACTAGGGGCGAACCCATTCTAGGGAGTGCTTTCCTACACAAAGGAAAGGAAATTCTCCTTGGGACCAGCCTGTCTTGCCCCTATCAAAACCACAGGGACCTGTCTATCTCAGCTCTGCCAGCCTGTCTTGCCCCTATCAAAACCACAGGGATCAGACTACCTCCACTCTGCCAGTCTGTCTTGCCCTTATCAACTTTCTGCCTCTATGACTTGCTGCCATACACCAGACGACTCACTCTCTCTCCTGGTGGTATTCTTGCCACTATCATGGTTCCTAAGTGTATTGGTGCTAGTCTTTCTGCTGCTTTGTCCCTTTATCGGCACCTTATGGTTTTTTCTGACACTCTTTCTGCTTGCTATGTTCCCTCTTGTGCTGTAGGATGTTGATGCCACTTGTCTTGCCACTTTGCCTGTCATGCTGCCTTTGAGGGTTCATGCAACTGTTATTGGTGCTCTCTTTTGAATCTGTGGGGTGTTTTTGACACTCTCGCTGCTGCTTTGCACCTCTGTTAAAGCACTCTTGCCACTCCTGGTATCCCTTTTCCTCTTTACAGTGCCTTAGGCTATTCATGCCACTTTGGTGCCACTTTGCCACAGTCTAAGTACCTTAGAACTCTTTTCTTGTTCTGATGATTGCTTCCCAGAAGTTTCATCAGAATTGAAAAGAAAACCCCAATTCTGCAGCGAAATATAGGCTGCAAATACTTTCCCCATTGACTATAATGGGAAAATGAAAAACGAATAAAACTAATCAACGAATTGTTTTTTCCCCCTATGAAACTAATGCAATGAACTTGGGTTCCTGCAAAACAAAAAGCAAAACGAAACATTTTTTTTTCCTTCTGCACATCCCTAATTTACTTAGTTTTTAGGTACTTGCCAGGTTCTTGTAGCCTGGATTGGCCACTGTTAGAAACAGGATGCTGGGCTTGATTGACCCTTGGTCTGACCCAGTATAGGAGTTTCTTATGTTCTTACTGATAATTTGAGTGCTATTCACGAAAGTGTGGTAATCCACACCAATGTTAATACAGGTTAGGCTATTTTTCCTGGAGGTTAATGCACATGGATTAGTGATTTGATCCCATCAAAAATAATCTGACCATAGCAATTACCACATGTGTTAACTCACATTAACATTAACATAAACTATTGGCAAATAATCCTCATATAGAATAGTTGATACTCATTGTCAATATAAAGATAATAGCATGATAGTTCTGTTGATTTATTCTGGCTTAATTTATGAATAAGGACAGGTCTATGCAGAATAAGCATTGCAATTTATACTAACCTTTAGCAGAAGGTAAATTCTCAGAATGCAGATCATTGGGGAAAAGCCTACTTAATAAATTGGATTATAATTACCTCTTCATCTGTAGGGCCTGGTAAGGTGAGAGATCTAAAGGTTCTGTTCTTTCACTCTCTTACTTCTGTTCAGATGTCATATGTATAACCAAATTGCTTCCTATTTTTTACAATAATTCAAACTAATCAGTCAGAAATTTGTGCTAGAAATCTGCACTAGTAGGAAGAGAGAAAAACACTCTTTGCATTCTAATAAAATTACCTAATATCGAATCATTATCTGTTTCCCATTTATCAAAATTATTAATTCCATTCTGTACAGTAGCAGGAAAAGATGAAGAAAACCGGTCATTGTGATAGTATCTATAGCTTATGTGCCATTAGCTGATTCTGTATATGTAACTAAAACATATGACATGTCTCCTTATAATAACAGAGCATGCTTACTGTCAAACAAAAGGGTCTTTAGCTCGCATACTATCCAGAGTCTGCTTCTATTTAACATATGACCTATTCTCTATGGATAATTAGTTACATCTTAGTTTAGCTTCTTGCAGGAATGCGGCATTATTGCAAACAGATTTTTAACTATTTGAAAACATCTATTTCAATATGTATACTGACATTAATTAAAGCTTTTCACAATTACCCCTATTGAAATTTCAATCCTCCAGAATAGAAACAGTGGCAGTAAGCATTTTGTCTGATTTTCTCAGACTTAAGTGACTATATCCCCCATGTCACTGACATTCTTAGCAGAGTACTAAAATGACTTTCTCTTGCCATTTGAAGTTCCCAGCACCTGCTCTTCCCTGGTGGTCTCCCATCTGTGTGCTAACCAGACCTGATATTGCTTAGTTTCTGAGTGCATACAGATTCAGGCTCACCTAGGACAATGTTGCCAAAAGTAATTGTAAAAATACCTATACTTTAAACAAGTCTGTTCAATTTCCTGCCCTCTCCCTCAATATTCCTCTAGAGCATGGGTGGCCAACTCCGGTCCTCAAGAAGCATGAACAGGTCAGGTTTTCAAGATATTCACAATGAATGTACATGAGAGAGATTTACATGCACTACTTCTATTACATGCAGATGCATATCAGGCATATTCATTATGAGTATGCTGAAAATCAGATCAGTTTCTAGCCCTTGAGGACCAGCATTGCCCACCCCTGCTCTACAGATCCAGATATTGGAAAGTGGTGCTAGTTGAGCATATGAATGTCTAATTGTCTATGCATGTTTAGTGAAGTTGACAATAAGAGATAATTGAAACTCTGGCATTCAGTATTAAATATAGAAGATGGAAGAAAAGGACAACTTGAGCCATCCTGGTCACCTTACCTCTTATTGGTAAGGTGACCAGGATGGCTCACATTGGTCACATTGGTCACCTTACCCTTATTGGTAAGGTGACCAATGTGACATAGATCTTTAAAAAGAACTTCAGGGTTGATCCAGCAAACTATAGATAGAGGGTACCCAAAGAAAATTATTAATCAAGCATACAAAAGAGCAAAATTTTCAGATCGTGATCAGCTTCTTCAATATCAAAGTAAGAAAGAACAGGGCAGGTTAACCTGCATTATACCACAGAGTACAGCGACAGCATCCATCACGGCTTCTATACGAAGACACTGGCCCTTATTGTCGGCGCACAAAATATTTGAAGAATTTCCTTTAATAGCAACAACTAGAGGTTCCAACATCAGGGACAAAGTAGTACATGCCGATATTATAAGAGATTTTGAAGAAACATCTTCTAAAGGAGAGCACAAGGCATGCCAACGTTGTGACATGTGCGCCATAACAATAGAGGGCAGTGAATGGGAAGATCTGGTAACAGGATACAGCATAAAGAGGAATAAGGATTCTGATTGTACCTCTAAAAATGTGATTTATTTAATTCAATGTCCATGCCCAAAAAATTATGTAGGCAGGACGTCAAGAATTATTAGAACATGATTGATTGAGCATAGATCAAAATTGAACACTAAAACTACAGAAGCACCGATAGTGGATCATTGTGTAAGGCAAGAACACAGTTTTGATCAGCTAAGATGGACAATCATAGATATGGTGGGGAATACATCAAAAGGAGGAGACCAAAAAAGAAAATTAAATTACATCGAACAACAATGGATATTCAAATTGAATACAGTAGTCCCGTATGGGCTAAATGAAGAAATAGAGTGGGCAAGTTTGATTTAACAAATATAATTAAGATTCTGCTATAAAGGTCCATTCATCAAGTTAAGAAGACTTTTAAATTACAGCATACGGAAGAAAACCTTTATCAACCAATCGAAGGAAGAATTAAATATGACGTAATACGTTTAGACGTCCTTCAAACCATTGGCGGATCTTTGATCTGCTGGCCAGTTTTTAAAACAAGCTTCAAACGCCGAAAACAACACCGCCACTCAGAGCTGGTAAGCCTGAGAGAGAAGGAAGTTGAATGCCATTTAACAGCGTTTCGTAACCAGAAATGAAAAGGAAGTAACACACATAGAAGCACGCTACGGTTTGGATTTCCAGCATCCGAGAGCGTAGAAGGAACGGACATGCTCCCCTGACGAAGAAAGAATATTTTTTCGAAACACAGCTGCGTTGGGAGATAAGTCTTTGTCATCAATATTATAGTGGCATTTGCAGAATATAAAACAGGCGTTCGCATGAAATTCTCCAAATTTGGAGATTTAAATGAGATTTTCCCCACGGTTTAGGTCATAAGGTAATACACCTAATATAAACTTTTGAAGATAAGTTTTTTAAAAAAAAGCTGGGAAGACCTAAAAGTGTGGTGGAGATTACACAGTTTTAAAGAAAAAGAACTACACATAAAGAAACATTGAATAAAATTCATCACACAAAACAATTTTTCAAAAAAAAAAGGACAAAATAAAGAGAGCGGGAGGGAGGTAAGTTAATGATTATATTTTATAATAAGAAGCAAGGCCGTGGAGGCATGCATTCATATATATGAAACTTACCTCGTCTCTCTCTATAAATTATTTATTAATTGTTTGCAACTATGTAAGTTAGTTCATAAGAACATTAAACAAGGTGGGATTACTTTTGGGATACACATTTAGTACTGAATTAATTGAGACATTGTATAGCTCCCAAGTTGAGAAGAGAGGAACTCTTTTGGTAAAATTTGCTCTTTCTTCGGAAAGAGATAAAGTATTGAAATTGTTTATGTTAAAAAGATCCTCTCTCTACTTGGGACAAAAAATATGGGTATATCCCAATGTATCTAGAGGAACACAACAGAGATGGGAAAAGTTTATTACTTTGGCTAATTCAGCAAGAACATTTGGCATTCAAATAATGATTAGATTTCTGTGTAAGTGTGTAATGCGCATAGATGGGAAAAGGTATGTTTATTATGATCCTGATCATTTGGAAAAGTTTTTGGAAGAACGTAGAAACCAGAAGGAGGGTAGTAGCACTTAAATTTCATCTTAAATTCCAGGTAGATTGGATTTATAAATACATTCTGTAAATTATGTTATTTGATGTTAAATTTTTGCTTAAACAAGCTCCCCAAAATTGTGTGGTAACTAGGAACAAGGGAAAAATCCAGGTTTTTTTAACTGGGTATGATCAGATTTACTTGTTTAATGTTTAATTTGTGATGTGCCCTTGTTACCTAAAGAATATTCAATTGAATGCTGGATAATGTACTGAATTTTTAAATTGCTGTATTGTAATTAAAATTCATAAATAAATAAATAATTAGAAAAAAAGAAGAATGGGTAAATGGATGATTAATTGCCCTTCATAAAATACTAAAGCAAGGGGAAACTCCATGAAACTAACATCCGATAGATTCTAAACAGTATATTATCAAGCTGTGGAATCTGTTGCCAGAGGATATGATCAAGGTGACTAGCATAACAGGATATAAATGAGGTTCAAGCATGATTCCGGAGGAAAAGTCCATCATAAAGTATTAGCCAAATAGACTAAAGGAAGATATTGCTATCCCTAGAAGTGACTAAAAAGAATTAGTTTTACTTTATGGAATCTTCCAGGTACTTGCGATCTGGATTGGCCACTGTTGGAGACAGGATGATGAGCTCAATGGACCTTGGTCTGACCCAGAATAGCATGTTCTTATGTTCCAAAGTACTTTTTCACATTTCTTTTTAATTTCTCTGTTTAGCCTTGTATAATGACAATGCTATCTTTCTGGTACATTACTGAAGCTTGCTAGATATTTGCAGGGCAGTTTTTCAGGGGGTGCATGCAATTACTGAGTACCAGCACTATTTCTTCCAGCTGCTTAAATTGACCTGTGGTTTCCTCCCTCAAAAAATAATATATCTATGGGTTTGTATATGTTGGCAGAAGATTCACCCAGTTTAGTCTCCAAGGGGCAGGGATAGAAAGCAAGGATAAAGAAACAAGAAAAGTCCTTTAAGAATAAAATTAGAAGGAATATCTATATAGGAGTCCATTTTCAGCGGCATTTATCCTGATTACTCACAACAAGTAATCCAGCTGATTGCCAATTTTTGAATATTTTGGGCACTTATCAGGCTAAATTTTAGTTGAATAGCTCATTATCTGGCTAAAATTTAGTCGGATATTATAAGAGCATTCTGAGGACATTTTTGGGAGGAGTTAAGTTAGCTGGCTAAGTTATCCATCTAACGCCAATATTTAGAGTTAGCCAGATAATGTATCCACCTAATTCTGATCATGACAAAGAGTTTTCTTAAAATTAATTGGATAAAATTATCTGGTTATCTTTAAGATAGTGAGTTATATTCAACAGAGTAGCTTTACTACTGAATATCACCAATATTAGCTGGATAAGTTTAACTGGCTAACTTTGCAATCTGAATATTATCCCCATAATAAATAGCTTCTGAGAAATTGTTTAAAGATTTTATTACACTGAACAAGTTAAAAGGAATACATACCAGCTGGCATTAGAATTAAAAACGACAAAATCCCCAAGGTACACAGTACAGGGAATCAAAACAGATTAAAAGCACCAAAACCTCCATGTGTACAGTATGGGGTGGATTTTATAAATTTACGCGCGCGTGTACTTTTGTTCGAGCACCAGGCGCAAACAAAAGTACGCTGGATTTTATAAGATATGCACGTAGCCGCTCGTATCTTATAAAATCCGGGGTCGGCGCGCGCAAGGGGGTGCACATTTGTGCAACCTGCGCGCGCCGAGCCTGGCGCGCACTGCCTGTTCCCTCCGAGGTCGCTCTGAAATCAGAGCGGCAACGGAGGGAACTTTCCTTCCACCTCCCCTCACCTTCCCCTCCCTTCCCCTACCTAACCCACCCCCCCGGCCCTATCTAAACCCCCCCCTACCTTTGTTGGCAGATTTACACTTGCCGAAAGCAGGTGTAAATCTGCGCGCGCCAGCGGGCTGCTGGCGCGCCATCACCTGACCCGGGGGCTGGTCCGGAGGCCTCGACCATGCCCCCGGGCCAGCGCCACGCCCCCGGGACCACCCTGAACTGCCCCCGGACACGCCCCTCCCCCGCCCCCTCCCCCTCCCCCGCCCCTTTTACGAAGCCCCGGGACTTAAGTGCGTCCCGGGGCTGTGCGCGTGCCGGCGGCCTATGCAAAATAGGTGCGCCGGCGTGCGAGTGCCCTGCGCGCATAAATCTGGCTGGATTTACGCATGCAGGGCTTTTAAAATCTGGCCCTATGTGTCTAAACCCCCAAGATATGAAATTAATCCATCGCAAAGAACACAAAGGTTATGAATGTGCATTCTTCTGAAATGGAAATAAAAAACATTACAAATGATCCAGGTTTTGTTTTGTTTTAGACAATCCAAATTTTCTTTCCCAAAAACAAATTTTTTTTAAATTTTTCATTTTTGGGAAATAGTGTACCCTATTAGCAAATAAGGCACACTATTATCAAAATGGCCTTCGGCAGGTCCAAGCCTTGGCCTAGACCCATAGCTAGTGACTTGCCTGAGAGCAGGTCCTGTCACTGAGGCTCAATGCTGTGGCCAAGACCTAGTCCCAACACCAAGGACTGAGGGCTAGGCCCTGGCCCAGGCATGAGTCCTAGTTCTGGTTCTGATGCTGGGGCTTAGATGAGGCTTAGTGCCTCACTGAGTCTTTAGCCTAAACTTAAAAACTGGGGCCGGGGATTAGGCTTCAATGATGGGCCAGGTCCCATCATTGAAGCCTAATCCCAGGCCCAGGCCCAGGCCCAGGCCCAGGCCTGACACCAGTGTCCAACAAAGGCCAGATTTTGACAATTTTGTGCTGTTTGCAATTCACTGCACTATGTTCCGGGGATCAGCACTAATTAGTATGTATTAGATCCACAATCACCAGTTTTGCAAGTAACAGTTGGAACCATAAAAAATTTAATGAACTATTTGTAATTTCACTGAACCAGCTATGTGTACAAAACACTAGAGATGTGAATCGTGTGCCCGATCGTCTTAACGATCGGGTTCAGCTGGAGGGAGAAAAAAATCTGATCGCTGGAGATGTGAATCGGAATCGGTTCCGATTCACATCGTTAATTTTTTTTTAGTGAGGCCCGACCCTTTAAAATTGACCCCTTACCTTCCCCCACCCCCCGAACCCCCCCAAAACTTTTTACGAGTACCTGCTGGTCCAGTGGGGGCGCGGGGACCGATCTCCCGCTCTCGGGCCATCGGCGCAATTTTGACTGCCACTCAAAAATGGCGCCAATGGCCCATTTAAAAAAAACCCACCCAACCCTTTAAAGATGACCCCTTAGCTTCCCCGATCCCCCCCAAAACATTTTAAAATTACCTGGTGGTCTAGTGGTGGTCCCGGGAGCGATCTCCCATTCTCGGGCCGTCGGCTGCCATTCATAAAGATGGCGCCGATGGCCCTTTGCCAGGGTATCTGTGCCATTGGCCAGCCCCTGTCACATGGTAGGAGCACTGGATGGCCGGCGCCATCTTTAAAGACTTGTCTGGAAGCCTGAGCAAGCTTCTTGTTTGAAAATACCAACTCGCACTATTTCTCACCCACACCACCCAAACCCTGCCTGCAACCTACCCCAGGGGGGTAAGATAAGCAGTGAAATGCCACTGCTTGCAGCTTGTCTCAGTGGGAGTGACAGAGAGACAGTCTGAGTTCAATAAAAAAAAGTGCCGTCTAAAAAAGCCCGGCTGGCTGGCACTGCAGCAAAAACGAACAAGTATTCTTTTCAATGGAAAATTATATCAAAGTAGCTAGTAATTGATTACAGATTTGAGACACTCAGACTAGCTCTGAGTAAAGCCACCTCCCCGGACAACCCCCGCAAAGAAAGAGCAGAGCACACCGCGTGCTTAAAATATGAATAGTACAGCTTTTTCAGAAACAGCGTCACTGAGCATTGAGTGAGAGCAGCGATTGGCTGCATTAGAAAAATGCTTAGCTCTGATAGGTTTCATTCTCATCTCCTTGCCAACCTGTCTGACCCACTCTATGACAGGGCTTTGAGGTCACATATGACTCACAGGAAACAGCTGGGTTTTGCTATGGTTACTCCCACATGGCCTTCTCCTATTTCAAACGTCTTCTAAGAAATCACTGCGAACCAAAAGAATGAAACTAATATGATATGTTTTATTTGTGGGGGATTGCCATGAGTTTTGCGAACCCATGAATCAAACGAACAGGGACTTATGCGTTGCGGATTGCACATTCATTGAAAACGAATGCACATCCCTAAAACCCACACTAGTTCACTCAGACATCCCAGACAAAAGACAAGTGCAATTTAAATTGTACGAGTTATTTAGGAGGTGTAAAAGTGCACTGACAAGTTTGGTAAAGTAGTTGCATTTGCTGCTTGCAAAATAGCAACTTGTATGCATTCTTCTGAACCCCACCCCAGAATACCCCTTAACCCCTCTTTTTTCCCTGTTCACATTTTCATGACTGCAATTGTGCATGCATTCTTGTGGTTTACAAAACAGGACATACATGGGTACAAGCTATTTACATGCATATATGCTCATTTTATATGTTTAATCCCTGCTCATTTTATATGTTTAATCCCCATGAAATTCTATGAAAATTAACTCCTAAATGATTTAATTTAAGATGTGTGTATTTTCTTAATAGGTTCAGATGTAATAAATTAAGTACTTAATAGATTTCAATTCCTTTAATTGGATTTCAGCATGTGATCTGACTGCTAAAATGAATATTAAGCCACTAACATTCATATCACAGATTCCAAAAATTATTTCTTCTGATTTGCACAGAAAATGAAAGGGTTTTTTTTCGCTGGAAAATGCTTACCTAATTCAGAATCTATTAACCTGCTGTTAAACAAGATGTTGATCAACTTAGAAGTTGGCTTCAATTTGGAATTCTACATAATATGTTCTTTAATGGCATTTTAAAGTAACCATTTTATTTGCTAATTAACCAAGATAAGCACTGAATAATTGTAGGAACTGACAGATCCAAAATAAAGAGAAAAATTATTAGCAACAAAAACCGTAAAATCTGCCTAGAAGGCTCCATACAAATCCTGGGTTTGCAAACTTGTAGGCTGATGCAGAAACATCCGTTTGGCCCAATGCACAGTTCTACCCTCAGTTGTGCTCATTATCTGCAGGTAAATCTTACCGCAGAAAATGTGTGGGTAAAACTAGAAGTGCAGCTTAGTGCTCTTGCATGTAAATATCATGCAAAAGAGGCATTAAGTAGTACCCCTGATGCAGTGTGCCCTTGTTTAGCACTGAAAACTTAACTCCAGCTCAGAGATGGCATTAAATTTCCAGTGCTGTTATGCCAGCACCTAAAAGTTTTTTAAAAGTATTTTCTGCTTTACCCCTACTTACCCAGATAAGTATAAACATATCCTTCTACATGGCAGTGCCTGCCATTTACATGGATAAATTCATCCTTATTCTGGTAAGTGGTGGCAGCAGCTAATGTTGCTGATTGGCCTGTCATCTATGCAGCCCCCCTCCCACCCCTTCCTGAGTTAAAATGTCCTTTCATCCTGTATCAAAAGTACATTTTACACTCATTGCACTATTATTAACTCCTAATGCAATTTCATAGCATTAGCTTACTGCATCGGGAGTAGGGATGGGCATTCTGGAGAAAAAAATAGGAAATGAGACAAAATATCTTATTTTGTTTCAGATTGTTTTCAGAAAGAAATGATTTAAATTCCAGCTAAACTTCATCAGAATCTTGTTTCATTTTGAAAATCTAAAAAGGAAGAAAAAGGCATTTGTTAGGCCTAGGACTAGGCCAAAAGCTGGGGTCTTGCCTAGGAACTAGAATAAGATCCAAAGCAGGGGCCATGGCCTAGTCCTGAATATCACGGAAATGAAAAAACAAAAACTAGACCGATGCCTTGGAAAGGATTTTATTCAAAGCTATTATACATGCCCGACTCTGGCCAAAGTTTCGCCTTCTGGCTGCATCAGGGGCTCTTCAAATTGAATAGCATCTAGAGTGTATACTCTAGTGCAGTGGTTCTCAACCCTGTCCTGGGGACCCCACCAGCCAGTCGGGTTTTCAGGATATCCACAATGAATATGCATGAGAGAAAATTTGCATGTTATGGAGGCAGTGTATGCAAATTTTCTCTCATGCATATTCATTGTGGATATCCTGAAAACCCGACTGGCTGAGGGTGTCCCCAGGACAGGGTTGAGAACCACTGCTCTAGTGTAATATATTATCCAGAAGTATTCACTGGTTTCATATGTCAGAATGACTTTGAAAACGTATCTTGTTCAGTTATCCTTGAGCATTCTTGAAGTTCAAGAGTGCAGGTACTATATTCTGCTTATTGCTATGGCATCTTTCATTATGTGGAACTTTGAATCCAAATCAATGTTTTTTCAAAACCACAGTGAGGAGTGTTTCTTCTTCTGATTGTGCTTTACTGCAAAGGAGTTTCTGTAACTTCAGAAACAAACACTGTCTCATCTTACAGAAGGCATTGGTCTAGTTTTTGTTTTTCCATTTCCATGGCTTTCCTGGACCGGTTACCATCTTGTTTTGTGGGTCCATCCCTAGTCCTGAATGTGACACCAGCACATCAGCATAGGCCTAGGACAGAAGCTGGGGACTTCCCTAAGCATTCATCATGGACCGAAGTAAAAGTTGCAGCCTACATCCGAGTCTCAGTCTTGGCACAGGCCCAATGCTGGAGCCTCTGCTAAGACCCAAGCAAAGGCCCAGGCCCAAAAGATCTTGACAGGGTCAGGAAATTTCCAAATCGCCACTTACCTTCTCCATCCGGGATCTGACATAGTGACCAGTACTACCGATGCCGGTGCCCACCCATAGGCTCAGTTATGATACCTGGGCCTTGGCCTATGCCCAAGCTCAGGCCAAGGCATGATGCTGCTGCCCGACCCAGAAGCCTACTACCGATACCTGGGCCTTGGCCCAAGCCCAGCCCCATTGCTGGTGCCTGGCCTGGAGGCTGGGCCATGACACTTGGGCCTTGGCCTAAGCCAGGGCCTGAGCACAGGCCTGATGATGGGGCCCAGTTTAGAGGCTTGGTCCCAATACCTGGGTCAGAGCCCAACTCCAGGCCTGACACCAAGGCCCAGCCCAGAGGCCTGGTTCCAATGCCTGGGCCAGGGCCTGGGCCTGGGCCTCAACCCAGACTTAGGCCCAGAAACTGAGCCTAGGCCTCAAAGGTCCTCACAACTTCTTCTTACTTCTTACTTGAAATGACAGCATGCTCTCAGGATGCGCAAGTGTTATTTAACTCCGGCACATCCTTCTCAGCATAAGGTACCATTTTGATAAATGGAAGTTCAAATAGCAGATCGCTCCAGGACCCCCGCTGGACCACCAGGGACTTTTGGCAAGTCTTGGGGGGTCAGGAGGGTGGGGGTTTATTCGTTAGTGATACGTTGTATTCGTGGGGGTTCGCCATACATTTCTCGACCCCCATGAATACAACGAATATGGCATATACTTTGCGGATTACCAATTCGTTGCAAACGAATGCACACCCCTATCTGACAGAGGAAACCCAGTTCCCATAACTGAGCCCATAAGAAAACCATACATGGGCCCAGATACCACAGGGACTATGATTTGGTAAATGTAAACCTTCCCCTTCCTTTTGCCCATTTAAGAGTTAATAGTTAGGATAGGGATCATTTGGTGCTCTCTGAAGAATCTTAGCAGACTACTGTAGTCTTGCTTTCCTTCTCATGCTTATGTTTATATAGAAGTTTTAAATACAAAAAGTGTGCCAAAAATTCTCTTTCCATCCATGAAAATTAATTTGTTTTACATTTTTAGAAGTTTGTATTTCTACATTTTATACTAGAAGAACAGCCAGTCAAAAATTGTGAGATGACAAGGCATAGTGAATGGTTTCTGTGGGTGCATATTTACTTGTGTAAGGGTGACGGTGAGGGAGAATGAAGTTTTTTTTTCAATATTAGTGACTCTGCTTATTCGAAATGGTGTTTGTAATATGTGTTTGTTTATTTATTTATTTATTTATTTATTTATTTATTTATTTGTTTTAGTTTTTTCTATCCTGGCATTCGTGAGAGAATCACATCATGCTGGTTTACAATAAACAGGGGAGTGATAAAAGGTATAATGAACGAAATAAACAACAGGTGCTGAACAAAAAACAGTTACAGTTACAATACAACAGGGATAAGTACAACTAGGAGCAGAGAAAAAATGATAGGAAAATTGACATAATATATTAACCGAAATTTGACGAGGTACATTTACAAAGATTTGACGAGGTACATTTACAAAAGATTATGGTATTTGCTAGGTCTTGTCCATTTGAACTTATTGTAGTTTTTTACGTAAGGGTGGTGATAGGAAGTAATGGCTTTCTGCATATGGGTAGTGATTGGAAGATGGTTAGAGGAGAGTTATGATTTAATCCGAGTCTGGGAAGGATTTTTTGAATAGCCGCGTTTTGAGTCTTTTCCTGAAAGTTGGGAGGCAAGGTTCCTGCCGTAGTTCTGGTGGGATAGAGTTCCAAAGAGGAGGTCCTGCTGTGGAGAAAGCCCTGTCTCTGAAGGTTATATGAAGGGAGGTTTTGGAATGAGGTACCTGAAGAGATTCCTTATAGTACTCTCTTATGGGTCTGGAGGATGTGTGTTTTTTGAAAGGGATTTGTAGGTTGAGCGGAGCGATTTGTTGGATAGCTTTGTATATTGTGGTGATGGACTTATATAATATTCTGTAATGAATCGGCAGCCAGTGTAGGTCTTTGAGGATTGGGGAGATGTGATCTCTTCTCCGTGTATTTGTCAGTATTCTGGCTGCCATGTTTTGCACCACCTGAAGAGGTTGTTGGCAGTGTTATTTGTGTTTGAAAGGCTGCCATGTTGTATGATAAGTTTCAGAATAAGGAAAGAGCAGCTGAACTGAGTTTCAGTGCAACCTGAAATTCATCAGAGCTCACATGTTTGAAATTGGCAGTTGAACAACTCTGATCATCGGTAGCAAAATGAATGCTTCTCCTTTACAACTAAACCAAACACTCACAGAACACTGGTACTCTACTGGAAGAATCCAGCAAATGGACTATTCAACCAGACCTCATACACCTTAACCCATGCTTGAATGCACAGGGTAAATACCACATATTTTAAAAAGCTTATGTGCAGAGTGGTTCTAATCATTGGTCATTGGTTGTTAAGTTCGGTAACATTACATTTTTTTCATTTTTTCTTTTTGTTTTTTATAACATGCTGTGGAAAGTACTTGTCTTAAAAGACATTATTTTGTGAGAAGTACTTATCTTAACTGATATTTACAGCTGAATGTCTTAAAACTTTAGACCGGAACGCCGGAGTGAAAGAAACAACTACGCCCGACGCGGCTCGCGTTTCTTTTCTTGCTTCTTCAGGGGCTCTTAGTGAGTTGTATCAATTGTATAATCTTATGTCTCCCGACTTCCACAGTCTGCAAATCAGCTGTTCCTCCTGTACAACTGCCATAACCCATCTGCTTTCCCCGCCTCTCTGTGCCCCATCTCTCAATGTGTACGTGTCATTGATATGGGTGAAGTGGGGTTGCATGGGTGGAGGTATGTGTGGCTATCATTAAATAGTCTGAGTCTGCTGGTCATGATAGTAAGCGTGAATAGGGACTGTGTACATCTGTGTGCCTTGGCGCATTGGTTCTATGCATGTGTGTGCATAGAATTGAGTGGTGATGTGTGTTCAAGTTAATGGATATGAGTGTGTCAGTGTAATGTGGCCTCTGTGTTTGCGAGAATAAGATGTGTGTGAATGGGTGAGGTGTGAAGACTGTGTGCAAATGTAGGTGTGAATGGCACACTGAGGGCACTGCTTCTATATGTGACTGAGAGAGAGGGAAGTGAGTGATTGAGTGGGTGGGGTATGAGTTAGTGGGTGAGTAGCCCACATTCCCATGGCCTCTGGCAACCCCTTCTTCCCAATCTCTCTTGCCACTTCATTTCTTCTTTCAAATCTTTGCTTCTTTGTCCAGTCATTTTCTATAACTCCTCTTCTCCTTCTTCTTTAGCTTGTCCCTCCCCCCTCCCCATGATCCTGCATGGCAACCTCCTTTCTGGCCCTATGGCCAGCCTCCTCCTGGGCACAGTGTCATTGTGTATATGGTGGGAGTAATGGTGTTGTGGAGTTGTATGTTTGGTGATATGTGTGTGTGTATATATGTAAGTAGGATCTGTGTCTGCTGCTGTGGGTGAGTGAGTATGAGTGAAAAGTATGTGCATTTGGATCATTTGGTGCATGGACTGTATGTGTGTGTGTGTGTGTGTGTGTGTGAGTGCATGAATGGAAGTGGGTGTGTCTCTCTGATTGTGTGGTTCTGACAGTGTTTTTGTGTATAGTGTGGGCTCTGTCTGTACAAGTGTGGATCTCTGTGAGTTGGAGGGGTAACACTGTGCACACTAGAGATGTGAATCGTGTCCTCGATCGTCTTAACGATCGATTTCGGCTGGGAGGGGGAGGGAATCGTATCATCGCCGTTTGGGTGTTTAGAGTATCGTGAAAATCGTTAAAATCGTGAACCGGCACACTAAAACCCCCTAAAACCCACCCCCGACCCTTTAAATTAAATCCCCCACCCTCCCGAACCCCCCCCCCAAATGCCTTAAATTACCTGGGGGTCCAGCGGCGGTCCGGAACGGCCTCCTGCAATTGAATCGTGTTGTCTTCAGCCGGCGCCATTCTGCGCTGCCATTTTGCAAAATGGCGGCGCAAAATGGCGGCGGCCATAGACCAACACGATTCGACTGCAGGAGGTCGTTCCGGACCCCCGCTGGACTTTTGGCAAGTCTTGTGGGGGTCAGGAGGCCCCCCCAAGCTGGCCAAAAGTCCCTGGGGGTCCAGCGGGGGTCCGGGAGCGATCTCCTGCCGCGAATCGTTTTCCGTACGGAAAATGGCTCCGGCAGGAGATCGACTGCAGGAGGTCGTTCAGCGGGGGTTCCGGACCCCCGCTGAACGACCTCCTGCATATGGCCGGCGCCATTTTCCATACGGAAAACGATTCGCGGCAGGAGATCGCTCCCGGACCCCTACGGAAAATGGCACCGGCAGGAGATCGACTGCAGGAGGTCGTTCAGCGGGGGTTCCGGACCCCCGCTGAACGACCTCCTGCATATGGCCGGCGCCATTTTCCGTACGGAAAACGATTCGCGGCAGGAGATCGCTCCCGGACCCCCGCTGGACCCCCAGGGACTTTTGGCCAGCTTGGGGGGGCCTCCTGACCCCCACAAGACTTGCCAAAAGTCCAGCGGTGGTCCGGAATGACCTCCTGCAGTCGAATCGTGTTGGTCTATGGCCGCCGCCATTTTGCGCCGCCATTTTGCAAAATGGCGGCGCAGAATGGCGCCGGCTGAAGACAACACGATTCAATTGCAGGAGGCCGTTCCGGACCGCCGCTGGACCCCCAGGTAATTTAAGGCATTTGGGGGAGGTTCGGGAGGGTGGGGGATTTAATTTAAAGGGTCGGGGGTGGGTTTTAGGGTGTTTTAGTGTGCCGGTTTTCCTGCCCTCCCCCTTCCCCCGATTTACGATTTTTTGACGATAAATCGGGGGAATTGGTATTGTATCGTGGCCCTAACGATTTTTGACGATTTAAAATATATCGGACGATATTTTAAATCGTCAAAAATTGATTCACATCCCTAGTGCACACTGTACATGTCAGTGTGAAGGGTTTGGGCCCTATGTGTGTATGAGTAAGTGAGCAGATAGAGTTTGAGTGGCTGGGGGTGGGGTTGTGTAGGTGACAAACAGATGTCCCTATGACCTCTGGTTCACCCTTCCTCCCAATTTCTCCTGCTATACCATTTTTTTTCAATTAGAGCAGAGAAAACTATTAACTTTGGAATTTATTTTTTGAAAAGGTGATTATGTGATTTTACTCCTTTCTGGAGAGAATTTGTTTTGGTGTATACCATTTTCTCCATCATTTTTCTGCTCCCTTCTCCAACAGTTTCTCACACCTCCTTTTCCCCTCTGCTTCTCGCTATTCCTTCCCTCCTCTTCCCCACTTCCTCTGCAACTGTGGTAGGGTCCAGACTTTATGTCGGCTTTACTACTCAGTGTCTCTTCCAGTACCTGCCGTTTGAGTCACGGAGCATGTTCTTTACGGCAGCTGCTACACACACATGCTTTGTTCCAGCTGTTTTAGGTGCCAGGGCTCCTGTGAAACTCACTCGGTGTATCCTTCATTGCAGTCAGTCCGCTTTGTTGCCGGAGCTGTGGCAAGCTAGTGCCATGCTCCCTACTTGACACCTCCCTGATGCTGCAGCCTCTTCTGTGGCTCATGGGCCCTGGCTTCCCCACAAGCCACAATGCACATGACAGCCCTGCATCCTGTTCTTGTTTCTTTGGCCGTGGTTTGGCTGCACTGGCCATGCATGCTTACACCCCGGCCGGACTGGCCATCCATGCAAACAGGCCAGCATTAGGCTATGACTGAATAACACTCCCATTATGACTGAATGACACAATGACAGCTGGCCTATTATATTAAGGATTGCATATTGACATCTGTACATTGTCTATTAGGTACTAAAAAAAATGATAGTTTTAAAGATTATTTTAATTCTTTTTTTTTATTTTGGCTTGATAACTGGTTAAAAGACAGGAAACAGAGTTTTCCAAACAGAGAAAGGTTATTAATGGAGTACCACAGGGTTCTGCATTTATTTATTTATTTATTTATTTATTTGTTTGTTAATTTGAATTCTTATATTTCGCTCTTTTTCAAACATGTTCAAGGTGGAGAACAAATGGTAGTTACTTAATTAAAACAAGTAGTACATACTTAATTAAAAAGTGAAGAAATAAAAACATAAACATAAAAGAAAATATCAGAAGAAAACAGAAAGGGAACTGTTCATCTCTGTCAGGCCCTTCAATAGAGTTAACTGAAGAAGTTTTCACTGCTTTCTTGAATGCATCTTTAGTAATATCCTGAGATTTTATGCTGTTTTGGAATGACTTCCATAAGGAAGGGCCAGCAATTGAAAAACCCCACACCCTGGCTTTCATCAAGATATGCTAGCAGAAAATAGCGTACTTCAAGGAGGTGCATTGGTAATGATTTTAGTGCATGTGTTTCAGTATAGAAGTGTAAAATTGGGATCTGTTCTGTTTAAATGATCTAGAAAAGCAATCCAATGAAGTGATCAAATCTGCAGATGACATAAAATTATTCAAAGTTGTTAAAACAGCAGCAGATTGTAAGGAGCTGCAGAAGGATCGTGCAATAATTGGAGACAAGGCAGATGAAATTTAATGTATGGTTAGGAAAAATATTCCCAGCTACAGATATGTAATGTTGGGTTTTGCATCAGAAATTATCACCTAGGAAATGGTCCGTAGAGTCTTTGTGGACAGTACATCAAAATCCTCAGTTCAGTGTGCGGTAGCAGGCAAACAAGCAAACAGAATGTTAGAAATGATCCAAAAATGAATGAATAAAAAGAGACATTATCTTATTGCCTCTGTATCGAGACATGGTGCAAAAGCAGCTTGAGTATCATGTACAATTCAGGTTGCATCTCAAAAAATACATAAAGTAGTTAGAAAAGGTACAAAGAAGGTCAACAAAATTGATAAAGAGAATAGGGATGTGCAATCATTTAGAATGAATTAGACAATTTCAATGAAATTTCCTAATTCATCCTGGTTCGGGGAACCCGAAAACCGAACCAAATTTTCCCGAAATTTCAGGAAATTAGGTTTTTGGGTTAGTACTCGCTAACAGGAGTTAGCATGCACTAACCAGAAATTTCCAGCGGTGGGCCGAAAACGATGCCTGAACCAAAAGGTTCAGCCTTTGCACGTCTCTAAAAGAGAATAGAACAGTTCCCCTGTGATGAGAGGCTACATAGATTAGGGGTCTTCAGCTTAGAAAAGAGATAGCTGAGAGGGGATATGGTAGAAGTTTATAAAATCATGAGTGGAGTGGAATGGGTAAATAAAGGACTCTTATTTACCCTTTCAAATAATACTAAAACAAGGGGACACTCCATGACACTAATAGCCAGGAGATTTAAAACAAATTGTAGAAAGTCCTTTTCAGCTCAACACAATCAGGCTGTGGAATCTCTTGCCAGAGGACATAATCAAGATGACTAGAATAACAGGATTTAAAAGAGGATTAGACAAGATCCTGAAGGAAAAATCCATAAAACATTATCAGTTAGATACACTAGGGAAAGCCAATTCTATCCTGGGAGTGAGTAACAAGAAATAAACCTACTTGTGGGATCTTGTCAAGTACATTCAACCTAGACTGGCCACTGTTGGGGAAAGGATGCTGGGCTCGATGGCCTTTCTTATGTTCTTATTTTGTTGTGTTATTGAGGAAAAGTTCTTTCTGCTGACCATGAACATTTTATTTCCCATATGCTGAGATATATAGTATCTACAGTATATAAATTAATTTTGTTAGAAATATTTCTAAAAGATTTAATATATCTACAGCAGCAGAAATGTTTTTTCCTTTCCATCTACTGATGCATTTATAACTCTTTTTATAAGTTTAATTAATCAGCAGAATGATTCCTTAATTAAACTTCAAAATCATGAAAGAATATCATCAAGCCCTTTTTGTCTTTTTTTTTTTTTTTATAGTGTGCTGCAAGACAACAAAAGTGATCTTTCATATTACTCATAAATGTTTATCTGGAAAGGATACTGTCAATGGCTATTTTAATTCTCAGTGCTGCATTCATCATAGTCACCTGCAGCTGACTACACTGACGTCATCTCCAATATTGTTGACTTTTTTTTTTTGGAGCATGAATGAAAAAGTAAATTGATCCCAGTGGGATCCATTTTCACATTGCACCAATTTTTTTTATAACTTTGCCAGCTCTGTAGGTTTTTCATTTATCTGTTAGAATGATTCAACCTTGGACTACAAATCTCCTAGACCTAGTGTTTTTTTTTTTTAATATTACTTCAGCACTTAATTTAAGTCATGTTGTGTTTGACCATCGAAAATAGTTACAATTGTTCTAGTTTTCTTAAAAGTTGTGATTGATACTAAGCATGTGCAGAGGTAAAACTTTCATTTTGGTTCATTTATTTGTTTCTTAGGTTGCAGACACTAGTTTGGTTCATGCCAAATAAAAATAAATATTGTTTTTTCATTCATTCATTTCTCTTTATAGTCAATGGGGGAAGAAAAGAAGCCTATTCTGGGCACCCAGACTGGGGTTTTCTAATAATTTCTAATGATACTTGTATTTAGACATTATCAGAAGGGTGCAGGGCAGGCATGCCAATGCATGAAGGCTATGTAAACATTGCACCAAAAGTGACAAGAAGAGCCCAAGGACCTGCCATGGTGCAAAACAGTACCAGATGGGGCAGGATTTCTCCAGGGCACTGTCAAAGGAGCCAAGTAGCAGCAAGAGTGACCAGAACAACCCAAGGCTCTAAAATCAAAGCAAAGGGTACCAACAACCAAGGCATGAACCACCCAAGGCTGCAAGAGAGGGGCAATGTGGAACCAAGTATGGCATGAAAAGTTCAAGGAACCTTGAAGGGGGAACAATGCACCAAAAGTGCCAGGAAAATCTGTAATGCAGTGATAGAGCGTCAAAGCAACAAAAGAGGGGCAGGGCCAGTGCTAGGTTTTTTGCTGCCCTGTGTAAACAATTACTGTGTTTCCCCGCTGTGTCCGGAACCCCCGCTGAACGACCTCCTGCAGTCGATCTCCTGCCGGCGCCATTTTCCGTACGGAAAACGATTCGCGGCAAGAAATCGCTTCCTGAACCCCGCTGGACTCCCAGAAACTTTTGGCCAGCTTGGGGGGGCCTCCTGACCCCCACAAGACTTGCCAAAAGTCCAGCGGGGGTCCAGAACGACCTCCTGCGTCAAATCGTTTTTGTCTATGGCCGCCGCCATTTTGCAGTGGCCATTTTGCAAAATGGCGCCGGCTGAAGACAAAAGGATTCAATTGAGGGGGCCGTTCCGGACCGCTGCCGTTCTGGACCACCGCTGGATCCCCAGGTAATTTAAAGCATTTGGGGGGGGGGGTTCGGGAGGGTGGGGGATTTAATTTAAAGGGTCGGGGTGGGTTTTAGGGGGTTTTAGTGTGCCGGTTTTCCTGCCCTCCCCCTTCCCCCGATTTACGATTTTTTAACGATAAATCAGGGGAATTGGTATTGTATCGTGGCCCTAACGATTTTTGACGATTTAAAATATATCGGACGATATTTTAAATCGTCAAAAAACGATTCACATCCCTAATATTGATGAGACCTTCAGGGACATAGTAGCCAAGTCCCAAATCCAGTCTGGCAGCCCCAGTGCCAAGTCTCAACTCCAGTCTAACAGACTTGGTGCTGCCTTGAAGAAGGAAGGTCTCCCAGTAGGAGAACATCGCCCTGGTGTAGCAGGAAGTGATCCTGTAGCAAGGACCTGCTCTCCAGGTATTGTATTGTCCTCTCTCACTGAGGACAAGTCTCCCAGGGCTACTGCCCAGGAGGGAAGGGTTAGGCCGGCCATCATAGTTGGTGATTCGATTATTAGAAATGTAGATAGCAGGGTGGCTGGTGGACGTGAGGACCGCCTGGTAACTTGCCTGCCTGGTGCGAAGGTGGCAGACCTCACGCGTTACCTAGATAGAATTAGTACTTAATGTTATTTGTTACCGGATACTATTGGCACCCTCCTTGTAAAGTACAATCTTTTTCTTTGCTATATGTGCCCTATTGTGAACCATTATGATGGTAAATAACTTAATGATGGTATAGAAACACTTTTAAATAAATAAAAATAAATATAGACAGAAGTTGGCTGTTGTGGTACATGTGGGCCTCCGGGGAGGCGTAGGTTGCGTGTGCCGGCCGAGTGCCAGCGCGCGATCCCCTAGCCTAGAGGCCCTTTAGAGTCCTCTGGCCACGCCTCCATCCCACCCCAGATCACCCATGCCCCACCCCTTTTTTCAAGCCCCGGGGCATATGAGCGTCCGGGGGTTTGCGCGCATTGCCGGGCCTATGCAAAATAGGCTCGGTGCATGTAACCCCCCTGCGCGCGTAAATCCGGCCAGACCTACACGCCTAGGACTTTTAAAATCTGACCCAAAGTGTACATTGCCAATGGATTAAAACATATATTGGATGGAAGCATAGACTAAAAAATCTTATGAATTATGTCATTCAAGTTATTGCTCACCCTGAAATCATTTTTGGCCATGCTGAGTCAGACCAAGGGTCCATCAAGCCCAGCTCCACATTAACCAGAGTGGAACCAAGCTGCTGGCACTAACTTTCAAAAAGGATATAGAGCATCATGCCTTGGCCTGAGCTTGGGCATAGGCCAAGGCCCAGGTATCATAACTGAGCCTATGGGTGGGCACCGGCATCGGTGGTACTGGTCACTATGTCAGATCCCGGATGGAGAAGGTAAGTGGCGATTTGGAAATTTCCTGACCCTGTCAAGATCTTTTGGGCCTGGGCCTTTGCTTGGGTCTTAGCAGAGGCTCCAGCATTGGGCCTGTGCCAAGACTGAGACTCGGATGTAGGCTGCAACTTTTACTTCGGTCCATGATGAATGCTTAGGGAAGTCCCCAGGAGTAGTCAGTGATCAGGCAGAGGTCAGGTCCAGGCCTGTTCTCTGACTACTCCAGAGGTCAGGTCCAGGCAGCAATCAAGAATGGTTAGTACCATGAGATCAGTCCGAAGGGTACTACCAGGGATGGAGAGAGAAGGAACAGAAGATGCTGGAACAGGAGATGCTGGAACAAGAGACACTGGAACAGAAGACGCTGGAAGGCAAACCAGACACCCCAGAGTGTACGAACCGATTGCCAAGGCGAGGAAGTGGTGTCAGACCACTTCCTTTAATACAGCCATCAATCAGGGTGTGTCACGGAGGTAGGATATGCCCCTGGTCCTTTAAGAGGCTGGGCGATCTGCACACGCACGCCTAGGGGCAGAGCCAATGCCACGGAGGATGCCAAGCCACGCCGTGAGGCCTGGTCAGGAGCCTGAGCGCGGGGGAGCCGGGGACGCCGAGAACTGGCTGCAGCTGCGGCGTGAGAGAGCCCGGAGCTCATGGATGGATGAGAAACGTGAGCAGGCAAGGCTGCAGAGCGAACACAGCCGGGAAGCGCAACAGTACCCCCTCTTCTAGGCCTCCCCCTTACTGGCCTGGGCTTGTCAGGATGAGTCCTGTGGAACTCTGCAAGGAGTTCTTGTTATATATGTGGTGGGAGGGCTCCCAGGAGTTCTCCTCCGGCCCGAAGCACTCCCACGACAGGAGGTACTCCCAATGACCTCTTCTACGTCGGACGTCAAGAACCTCCTTGATCTGGAGGACATCTTCGGGTTCAGCGGTGAGTTGGGTAGGAGCAGGATACCGAAGAGAAGGCCAGGACAAGACTAGTGATTTTAGTAAGGAGACATGGAATGTGTTGTGGATTCCCATGGATGTAGGCAGCTGGAGCTGATAAGTAACTGCTCCTATTCTTCGGATGATTGGAAATGGTCCAATGAACCTGGGAGCCAATCGCTGTGAAGGCAGACGTAACTTAATGTGTTTTGTGCTGAGCCAAACTTTCTGTCCTGGTTGGAACAGAGATGCAGTGCAACGGTGGGCATCAGTAAAGCATTTGGCTTTCTTGGCTGCCTGACCCAGTCTGTCCTTGATCTGATTCCAGAGATGGTGAGTTGTCTGTGCCGTGGAGTGGGCTGCAGGTGAGGGTACGGAGAGTGGCACTGGAAGAGGCAAGCGTTGCTGGCGACTGAATACTACGGAGAAGGGAGAGACGTCGGTGGCAGAGGCAAGATGAGTATTGTGGGACAATTTGGCCCAGGGCAAGAGGTCGGCCCAGTTGTCCTGTTGATCGTTCATGTAGTATCTCAAGAAGATCTTCAATGAGCAGTTTTTCCTCTCAGCTTGGCCGTTCGCTTGAGGGTGATAGGCCGACGTCAGTTCAGGGTGATGCAGAACTTTTTGCACAGAGACTTCCAGTACTTGGCTGCGAATTGTGGTCCACAATCATAAACGATCTCCTTGGGCAAACAGGTGGACAATTGGCATCTGTGGAGAGAAAGATATAGGGGCTACAGTGGGAGACAGAGTTGTACTGAGAGAGGTAGGGAGAGCAGGGTGAGTGTAGAAAAAAGGAATGAGAGAGGTAGCAAAAGAGAAAGAGGGTCAGTGGAGAGTGGGACAGAGAGCAGCAGCTGCAGAAGTTATAAGATGCATAGGGACATATAGATTTATTTATTTATTTTTAGATTTTTATATACCGGTGTTCCTATATGAAATAAAGATCACATCACATATAGATAAACCAAGAGAAATGGCTACTTAATGTTTATTGGTTCATAGTCACTGTGGATTCTTATGGCAAAAAAAAATATGTATCTGTATTTTGTCTATAACCTTTATTGTCTCAATATTTTACAATTTCTCTAACTTATCTAATGCAAACAAGGCTTTTAAAAATCCATTATCCTGCAAAAATCCATTATCCTGTATTAAAATGCCAGTAAGATTTATGATGTGTGTAACTACATAAAAGAACAAAAACAAAATAATATGAGAGACTAGGCTGAGCTTATTTCATTTCCAATTAATTTCTTTTGTAAACACATTTGGAGCCACTACTCAGGTAAAGCTCCTCATACAGCTATGGGGTTGTTTCAGATTCTGGTCCATCAGTTGTGGAAGTGAATTGCAGGTGCTGACTCTCTATCAGGATAACACTCCTCTCTGTAGCTGCAAGTACAGTTCTGGCAGGAACCCCTAAGTAACAGTGAAGCACACAGTGAAAGTGGTTTCAAGCTCTTTGTTTTCTGCTTTACTGACCTTGACTGTTTTACTGACCTTGAGTTACAAACACAACTTGCAGTTCACCCACAGGACGGAGTTCATTTCTCAACTTCGAAGAGCAGCAACAAAACTGTAGTACAACTTTTCACAGAAGAAGTCCTCCAGCACTCTGTCAGTACCCCTCTCACTTCAAAAACATCCTTGGGAAACCAGCAAATGGCTATCTCTGTCATTGCTGAGAGAAGTCTTTTTTCCTTCTCTAATGGGAGGGAACTTCATGCTTCTTGTACTCTCAGGAGATGAATCATACAGATCCTTCTTGTTTGGACGCCCACACAAGAGTTCTTCATTTTCTTCCCCAGAAGCATCAGGTCATTTTTACAGAATTTATTCAAACAAGTTTGAAGGCCACAGACCAGCCTCCGAGTGAGCTCATATTTACTATTTTGCACTATGAAATGTTAAAAACTGCTTATAGACAGGCAAGAATCTGAGAACTTTAGTTATTGCCAGTAGTTCCAAAATGAGGGAAGTAAACAGAACACCTCGGCTGTGCTTGGAACTGATAAGAACACCCAGAGTGAGGAAGCACGCATTTGCCAGTTTTTAGTATATAAAAATGGAGAATAGGTAGGGAGGAAAAGAGAGTTTGCTTCCTGGATGTGATAGAGCAGACTGATTTTGGAAATGTAAACCTTTTTGTATATATATAAATGTGTACATATTTAGGTATTCTCTTTAGAAATTGTTAATATTTGCAATTAACTTTTCTGTATTATTTAATGTTATTTATTCTCTGTTCTATCTTTTTATTGCTTAAACAAACCCATCAGAAAGACCTGGAACCACAGTGTACTGAGTCAGAGTGTGTCTATGTGTGTGTGTATTGGATAAGCTCTCAAGGTATAGTCCTGTTGGCATGCAGACAGAAGTCCCTTGGGTTAGAATTATAGCGTGTGTGGTCAGAACCCAGAAGAGTCATTCAGCAAGGGAGCTAGACTCTCTCTCAAACTCCATACTGGCTCCTTCTACCACTCATACTCTCCTCACAAAGTCTGGCACTCTACTGGTAGGCTGATGCACACTTCAGGCTGTTTTTTCCCAATTCAGACTGCACAGCAGAACTCTCAGCTGCTAGCAGGGTGCTGTAAACCTTGAGCATGTTATCATACATCTTCCAACACCTGTTCCCAACCCTAGAGCCTACCCACTTCACTCCTCAGGGCAGTCTTTGGGCTGTATGAGCTGGGCAGTGAACCGGGGTGCCATGAGATGAAAGGCACCTCAGGTGCTGCCAGGATCACCAATTGGGCTGGTCAGTCAGTGGGCAGAGCTGCAGTGGTGATCATAGGAATTCAGTATAAGACAATGAAAGAGGAGGCTAAGTCTCCCCAAATCCTGGTGGGCTAGGTCTGCCTGCATGTCTCCCTGTCATGTGCACAGCTGGCAGGTTGAATGATGTTTAATAGCATGTCATCTTTTTCTTCTACTCTGGGATAGTCTTGCAGTATGAGCAGCAAGATTATGAGATCTTGCAGCTTAAATCACAAGACCATCCCTGAGCAGCAAAAGAAATTGAGAGGCTATTCAGCATCACTTCTGCCAACTGTGGGGAGCCCAGATAATTGCTGGGGGTGGGGAGGTAGACTGAAATTACCAGGAATTGGTGGCATGGAGCACGAGACCTAGATCATATGGGGCAAGGAGAAGGAGAGAGACAGACTGTACATGGAGTGGTCAGGGAAAGGAGAGAGGGAAAAACATGGGGCAGTGTTAGTGAGGGATAGGGATTAGAGATGTGAATCATTTTTTTGTGTTCATGTCATTCTTTGTTTTTTGGCCGCCACAGGAAATGTCATTTTTTTGCGGTTCAGGTTTTTTTTCGTGAAAAATTGTTTTTTGGGTTAGTCTGCACTAACGGGAGTTAGTGCGCGCTAACTCCCATTAGCGCACGCTAACAAAAACGTTAGATTTTGTTACTTTTTGTTAGTTTTTGTTAGCGAGCACTAACCCAAAAAATGATTTTTTAGCGAAAAAACGGGAAAATTCTGATCGTTTTTCAGGCTCCCCGAAACATGCCAAATTGCACAATTTTGTTGAAATTTTCCAATTCTGCAAAAATGAATGCACATTTCTAATAGGGATAAGGAAACCAACATGGATGGTGATATGGGGAGGGCAGGGAGATTATACATGGCATGGTGTTAGTAAAGTGAGGGGAGTTGCTGGGAAAGTGAGTGTGATGAATGTTCGCCTGTCTCTACTCAGTTAATCACCTTGGAAAGGTGTTGAGGTAGTGTGATTGGGTTTGAATAGGGACCAACATTTGTTAATCAAGAGAGCAGTGAGTCACTCAGGCTGACTAACTGAAGATAGACTGTATTTCCCAACCCTCCCACCCCTCGCCCACCCACCCCTAGCTCATCCCTTAATGTATAGGCAGGTGCCACTTTCACAAAAAAAAAAAACCAAACATCAACAAAAACTTTATTGAGAATTCGATCAGACTCCGGTAGGCCACTACCAGACACATAGTGAATTCATTAATACATGTAAAGGACGTTAGACACATTCCTACTCCCATAGCAACCTAAAACTTAACTAGGAACTGATCAAAACTGAGATGAAGGCAGCAGTCCAGCAGCAAGAGGGGGGCTTCCCAGTCTTTTGCATCGAGTGTCACATGTATGATTTTTTACCCACCGGTGAGAAGTTGTACATGTGCATGCGATGCAAAGAGCTCCTGGCTCTCAGAGAACGAGTCCGATCTCTGGAGGCTAGAGTAGCAGACCTGGAGGAGCTGAGGCAGACAGAGAGGTATATAGATGAGACCTTCAGGGACATAGTAGTCAAGTCCCAACTTCAGACTGGCAGCCCTGGTGCTGCCTTGGAGGAAGAAGGTCTCATGATGGGAGAGCACCAACCAGGTGCAGCAGGAAAGGATCCTGTAGCAAGGACCTGCTCTCCAGGTGATGCATTGTCCTTTCGCACTGAGGATATCTTCCCAAGGCCTACTGCCCAGGAGGGAAGGGTTAGGTCGGCCATCATAGTTGGTGATTCGATTATTAGGAATGTAGATAGCTGGGTGGCTGGTGGGCGTGAAGATCGCCTGGTAACATGCCTACCTGGTGCGAAGGTGGCGGACCTCACGTGTCACCTAGATAGGATTTTAGACAGTGCTGGGGAGGAGCTGGCTGTCGTGGTACATGTGGGCACCAACGACATAGGAAAATGTGGGAGGGAGGTTCTGGAAGCCAAATTTAGGCTCTTAGGTAGAAAGCTTAAATCCAGAACCTCCAGGGTAGCATTCTCTGAAATGCTCCCTGTTCCACACGCAGGTAACCAGAGGCAGGCAGAGCTCCGGAGTCTCAATGGGTGGATGAGACGATGGTGCAAGGAAGAGGGATTCAGTTTTGTTAGGAACTGGGGAACCTTTTGGGGAAGGGGGAGTCTCTTCCGAAGGGATGGGCTCCACCTTAACCAGGGTGGAACCAGACTGCTGGTGCTAACCTTTAAAAAGGAGATAGAGCAGCTTTTAAACTAGAACAAAGGGGAAAGCCGACAGTCGCTCAGCAGCGCATGGTTTGGAGAGAGGTATCTTTAAAGAATACTAATGATGCATTAGAATTAGGGCATCCCGACAGTGAGGTTCCAATAATTAGAAAAGTAGTCCAAGTACCTGTAACTAAAAACTCACCTGAGCTAAAAAAATTCTAACTTATCCCTATCAATTAAAAAGCAGAATGAAAATACAAACAAAAAACAAACTTTGAAATGTTTGTATGCTAATGCCAGAAGTCTAAGAAGTAAGATGGGAGAATTAGAATGTATAGCAGTGAATGATGACATAGACTTAATTGGTATCTCAGAGACATGATGGAAAGAGGATAACCAATGGGACAGTACTATACCGGGGTACAAATTATATCGCAATGACAGAGAGGAGCACTCGGGAGGAGGTGTGGCGCTTTATGTCCGGGATGGCATAGAGTCCAACAGGATAAACATCCTGCATGAGACTAAATACAAAGTTGAATCTTTATGGGTAGAAATCCCTTGTGTGTTGGGGAAGACTACAGTGATAGGGATATACTACCATCCACCTGGTCAAGATGGTGAGACAGACAATGAAATGCTAAGAGAAATTAGGGAAGCTAACCAAATTGGTAGTGCAGTAATAATGGGAGACTTCAATTACCCAGACACAATGGTGCAGGATAAAACTCTCATCCACTGAGAATTTCAAACGTTCTGTTTATTCAGGAAAATTATCAAGCATTCATATGGCAACTCCATCAATAATAGCAAGATATTCTGACACGGTCCCGTGTTTCGCGACTGCTGCATCGGGAGGGACCAAAGTAACAATATCAATCTGCAATACAATAAATTGAATAAGGAGTGGAACAGATAAGGCTACGGTAAGAATTTCATTGTACAAACACATACCTGTAGGAGTAATCATTGGAGCGCAAGCGCCCTCGAAAATGACAGCCATTTAAACCAGAAAAGGCGTGAAGGGGAGAACTCTCGCGAGACCCAATCAGATCACATTAAACACCGGATCACTACCCTCAGTAAAACAGGTTCCACTCAATATCTTTGTTAAGTCCTTTGGGAGAAACTGAGTCAAGAGTAAAAATCCATCGTTGCTCTCTCCAACCCAGTATCCCGGGGAAGTCCCCTCCCTGCTGGGGGCGCGGGACTACCTCTAACACTAGGAAGGAGAGAGCAGAGATGGGGTGGCCGCTCTGTGACCAATGGGATACTAGGGGCTCGTCCATTCTAAGGGACCGAATGTTCGAGCAGTGTTCTATAATTCTTGTTTTTACCATTCTGGAGGTTTTACCTATATAGAGTAGAGCACAAGGGCATGTTATAGCATAGATAACTCCCTTCGTGGTGCAATCTGAGTGTGAATAAAGTTTAAAAACACGTCCAGTAATGGGGTGGATAAACTCTGAAAAAATGTCTGTATGACTGCACATAGTGCAGTGGCCACATGGTCTGTGAATGCCCCTCTTACTGGATGAATACTCTACATAGGGAGCTGCTGTATGCACCAAGCGGTCCCGTAGATTTCTCCCCCGCCGGAACGTAAAACGGAGGGGGCTGTGAAGCAAGTCTGTTAACGCTAATGCTGACCAGTGACGCCGAATCATGTTCGCAATCATGCTTCCTACAATAGAGAAGGGTAAAATGCAGTTATTGGCCGTGTCGTCTGAGCTGGAGGATGGTAAGAACAGCCAGTCACGATGTGTATACAAGGCCCGCTTAAATGCCTTCTTTATTATCCGTGCTGGATAACCTCGATCCAGAAACTGGGCAGACATAGTCTGGACTTGAACAATAAACTCAGCTCGGGAAGTACAGAGGCGGCGTAGCCTTAAAAATTGGCCAGTCGGTATGTTGTCCCGGAGGGACCTGGGGTGACAATTATGGTAGGATAATAAGGTGTTACGGTCAGTTTCTTTTCGAAACAACGTAGTTTCAAAGTGATCTCCAGCTAACACAATCAAAACATCCAAAAAGGAAATCTGCGTAGGGTGAATACAGAAATTAAATTGGATATTAGAATTTAAAGAATTAACCCAATCTAAAAACATAAAGAACTGGATATCAGAACCAGTCCAAACTACAAACACGTCATCAATGTAACGTAGCCAAAGATGTATAAATTTGAACCAGTCTGCCGAATAAATGTGTGTCATTTCAAAATTATCCATATATAAACATGCTAAGCTGGGAGCCATAGTGGCCCCCATAGCCATCCCCTTAATCTGCTATTACAGTGTATCGCGAAACACGGGACCGTGTCGGGGGACTTTCAGAATATCTTGCTATTATTGATGGAGTTGCCATATGAATGCTTGATAATTTTCCTGAATAAACAGAACGTTTGAAATTCACAGTGGATGAGAGTTTTATCCTGCACCATTGTGTCTGAGTACTTGCGGATGTGCAAGGTTTATGCTTCATTGGATTATCAGACTTCAATTACCCCAATATTGACTGGGTAAATGTATCATCGGGTCACGCTAGAGAGATAACGTTCCTGGATGGAATAAATGATAGCTTTATGGAACAATTGGTTCAGGAACCGATGAGAGAGGGAGCAATTTTAGATCTAATTCTCAGTGGAGCACAGGACTTGGTGAGAGAGGTAACGGTGGTGGGGCCATTTGGCAATAGTGATCATAATATGATCAAATTTGATTTAATGACTGGAAGAGGAACAGTGTGCAAATCCAAGGCTCTCGTGCTAAACTTTCAAAAGGGAAACTTTGATAAGATGAGAAAAATTGTTAGAAAAAAACTGAAAGGAGCAACTACAAAAGTAAAAAATGTCCAAGAGGCGTGGTCATTGTTAAAAAAATACCATTCTAGAAGCACAGTCCAGATGTATTCCACACATTAAAAAAGGTGGAAAGAAGGCAAAACGATTACCGGCAAGTTTAAAAGGGGAGGTGAAAGAAGCTATTTTAGCCAAAAGATCTTCATTCAAAAATTGGAAGAAGGATCCAACAGAAGAAAATAGGATAAAGCATAAACATTGGCAAGTTAAATGTAAGACATTGATAAGACAGGCTAAGAGATAATTTGAAAAGAAGTTGGCTGTAGAGGCAAAAACTCACATAAAAACTTTTTTAAATATATCCGAAGCAGAAAGCCTGAGGGAGTCAGTTGGACCGTTAGATGATCGAGGGGTTAAAGGGGCACTTAGAGAAGATAAGGCCATCGCGGAAAGATTAAATGATTTCTTTGCTTCGGTGTTTACTAAAGAGGATGTTGGGGAGGTACCCGTAATGGAGAAGGTTTTCATGGGTAATGATTCAGATGGACTGAATCAAATCACGGTGAACCTAGAAGATGTGGTAGGCCTGACTGACAAACTGAAGAGTAGTAAATCACCTGGACCGGATGGTATACACCCCAGAGTTCTGAAGGAACTAAAAAATGAAATTTCAGACCTATTAGTAAAAATTTGTAACTTATCATTAAAATCATCCATTGTACCTGAAGACTGGAGGATAGCTAATATAACCCCAATATTTAAAAAGGGCTCCAGGGGCGATCCGGGAAACTACAGACCGGTTAGCCTGACTTCAGTGCCAGGAAAAATAGTGGAAAGTTTTCTAAACATCAAAATCACAGAACATAAAGAAAGACATGGTTTAATGGAACAAAGTCAGCATGGCTTTACCCAGGGCAAGTCTTGCCTCACAAATCTGCTTCACTTTTTTGAAGGACTTAATAAACATGTGGATAAAGGTGAACTGGTAGATATAGTATACTTGGATTTTCAGAAGGTGTTTGACAAAGTTCCTCATGAGAGGCTTCTAGGAAAAGTAAATGTCATGGGATAGGTGGCGATGTCCTTTCATGGATTGCAAACTGGCTAAAAGACAGGAAACAGAGAGTAGGATTAAATGGACAATTTTCTCAGTGGAAGGGTGTGGACAGTGGAGTGCCTCAGGGATCTGTATTGGGACCCTTACTTTTCAATATATTTATAAATGATCTGGAAAGAAATACAATGAGTGAGATAATCAAATTTGCAGATGACACAAAATTGTTCAGAGTAGTTAAATCACAAGCAGATTGTGATAAATTGCAGGAAGACCTTGTGAAACTGGAAAATTGGGCATCCAAATGGCAGATGAAATTTAATGTGGATAAGTGCAAGGTGATGCATATAGGGAAAAATAACCCATGCTATAATTACACAATGTTGGGTTCCATATTAGGTCCTACAACCCAAGAAAGAGATCTGGGTGTCATAGTGGATAACACATTGAAATTGTTGGTTCAGTGTGCTGCGGCAGTCAAAAAAGCAAACAGAATGTTGAGAATTATTAGAAAGGGAATGGTGAATAAAACGGAAAATGTCATAATGCCTCTGTATCGCTCCATGGTGAGACCGCACCTTGAATACTGTGTACAATTCTGGTTGCTGCATCTCAAAAAAGATATAATTGCGATGGAGAAGGTACAGAGAAGGGCTACCAAAATGATAAGGGGAATGGAACAACTCCCCTATGAGGAAAGACTAAAGAGGTTAGGACTTTTCAGCTTGGAGAAGAAACGACTGAGGGGGGGATATGATAGAGGTGTTTAAAATCTTGAGAGGTCTAGAACGGGGTAGATGTGAATCGGTTATTT
Organism: Rhinatrema bivittatum; assembly: GCF_901001135.1. Lineage (NCBI taxonomy): Eukaryota > Metazoa > Chordata > Amphibia > Gymnophiona > Rhinatrematidae > Rhinatrema > Rhinatrema bivittatum. The sequence goes on along the minus strand of NC_042617.1, from coordinate 454,396,696 downwards.
ACTATTTTGGATAGTAGAAAGACTAGGGGGCACTCCATGAAGTTAGCATGGGGCACAATTAAAACTAATCGGAGAAAGTTCTTTTTTACTCAACGCACAATAAAGCTCTGGAATTTGTTGCCAGAGGATGTGGTTAGTGCGTTAGTATAGCTGTGTTTAAAAAAGGATTGGATAAGTTCTTGGAGAAGTCCATTACCTGCTATTAAGTTCACCTAGAGAATAGCCACTGCCATTAGCAATGGCAACATGGAATAGACTTAGTTTTTGGGTACTTGCCAGGTTCTTGTGGCCTGGATTGGTCACTGTTGGAAGCTGGTCTGACCCAGTATGGCATTTTCTTATGTTCTTATGTTCAAAGGCAGAGGGCTAGGAAGAGACAGAGGAAACCTAGGTATCAGGAACAATCCTACAACACTACATGTCCCAGGTTCCCCTTTGCTGAGGCATGTAGGCATGGAGGTGGGAGGGATCAAGCCCGAAGGTCCTGGGTTCCTAGGGAACCAGTGGAAAGGAGCAAATTTGACCTGGATTGGCAAGAATCTGACTTGAGAGGGGGAGAGGTTGATTACAAGGAAGAAACAGAACCAGAGCCGATGGAAATACAAGAGGAAGAGGTTTACAGGGTGAGTGGCAGAAAGGAAGAGGTGACAAGATATTTGCCTGGTGAAAATGAAGAACTGATGGATATGTCAGAGTAAACTACAGGAAGTTAAGACCAAAAGTGGATGTTATTTGAACCTGGGGCTGCCAAGACTGGCACTTGGAAATAGCACTCGGAAGGGGTTTCAGTGGGTGGTGTGGGTGGTGTGGGTGGTGAGGGAGGTAGAAACCCCAACAGTTTCACATTGCTAGTGGAAAAGACTGTGTCATCAGAGACTGAACTGAATGTTAAACACTTGCAGCTTTGCTGAAGTTCTCCCCTTAACGCCCGCGATAACACCATAACACATGTGATAACGCATCACAAGATGCATATGCAAATTTTAAAAATGTAGTCAAAAGGGAGGAGTTTGGGTGGAGTTTATGAAAATGAGGGGTGTTTAACATTGCATGTGATAGCGTGCATTATGCTGTCACATGATTTAATGCTGGAAATAACCAAATCTTTTTTCCTGGTGTTATGCTGTTTGTTATGCCTGAAACAGATTTTACCATAAATATTACAAATCCTGTTTGGACAGGAAGAAAGAAACAGAGAGAGAGAGAAGGAGGGGACTCTGGGAAGGCACGCATATTAGTCAATTTTTTATACCATTGTAAGAGGGGCAATTTTGAACTTGGGTGAGGTTTTGGTGGTGGGCTAGGTTTTAGGGGGCATGTTTACATACACAGTCAGAGGAACGAACAGCAAAGTAGATAGTGAAGATTTTATGTAATTTTGAGTGATGGAAGGTATAAAAAGATGAGATTTGTACAATGAACTTTTGATCTAGCTTGATGCACTCTCTACCTAGCTGCTATCAAGCTAGGTCAAAAGTACAATGCACAAATCTCATCTTCATGTACCTGTCATCATTCCAAATTTCATTAAATCTTCACTGATGTCTACTGCTGTTTGTGCATGTAAAACTTAGGCCCTCACCAAAACCTCATCCTGAGTTACTAGTTGTTCCTCTTACAGTGGTATAAATATTTCACTTATATACAAGCCTCATATCAAGTCTCTCTCTCTCTCTCTCTCTCTCTCTCTCTCTCTCTCTCTCTCTCTCTCTCTCTCTCTCTCTCTCTCTCTCTCTCTCTCTCTCTCTCACCAGAAACAGAGCCCTTTCCATTATTGGCCCAAAACTCTGGAATTCATTACCTCATTTCCTCACCAATCAAGAAAACTTAAAATCCTTCAATCCTGGCTACTCAGCCAATCTTTTAAAGACTGCACTCAATGAACTTATAGTATATTAACATAGCCTGCTATCTTTCAATATCTCCTTCAATCAATCAGATGTCCTCTGTTTTTCAATGTTCCCATATATCTCTGTTCACCTACTCAGGGTTTCCACCCTGTGTTATCCTGTTATACTCATTCTCCTTGTTATGTCTTTGCTCATCATTGTTAATTTTTGATATTTTTAAATTTCAATCATCGTTCAATGTAACACGTTGTTCTGTATGTAAACCGGAGTGAAGGCAACTCTGCTATACCTCGGTATATAAAAAAATGCTAAATAAATAAAAATAATGCAATAAAAGCCTGTCTAGACACTTTTCAGCTTGCAATGCAAAAATATCACAGGTGTGGTATCTGTAAAATTACCCTAACCATGGCCCTTTTTATCGCAGGTGCTATTCTCACAAAATTTATAGCAAAATGATGAATCTAGCTCAAAGATTGGTCCTGGGGAAAAGTGTTTTTTTTTTCTTTTTTACCCTAGTGGAAGAGATAAAAGCCTGCAGTTTGGCTGAAGGGTTTTTGTTTTGTTTTGTTTTGGGGGGGTTGCAATTGTCATGAAGGGTTGGTGATGGAGAGAGTATTATTTTTTCTTCTCTCTCTTGATACTCATGGAAGGGATAATAGGGCCAGCATATAGACTAAGGGGGTACAAATCATGGCTATGCTAACTATTCACTTTTGTGGGCCTCAAAGGGGGGCAGTGGTGGGACTGTTTCCATTCTGCCTTCTAGGTGTTGACTTCCATCCCTCTTTCACTGGAGGATGGGTATCTTGAAAGGAGAAGGAGAGAGAAAGAGATCCAAAATAGCAGGCAGACTCAACTGCCATCTTCCCCCTCCAGAGACAGAGCTGTTATAGTGAGGGAGGATCCAAGAAGCAGGGCTTGAACTGAGAGAGAAGATCTGGGATTGAAGGATAGGACCCAGGATAGGGAGGGAGGGAGGGAAAGAGGACCACATATAAAGAAAGAAGACTAAAATTGGTGGAACAAAGAGAGAAGATTGAGAATGTACAGGGGATGGGGGTGGGCAGACCAAATCTGGGGATAAAGTGGGGTGGGGGAGGAGAGAGAGAGGACATGGGGATGGCAGGACTTGGAGAGGGGATTAGGGATGGAAAGATGAAGAGGGAAAGGGAGAGAAGACTTGGGACAGCAGAAGAAAGGGACTGTAGCCAGGAGAGAGTGTCAGTGATTCGGAAAGTGCTTGAGTTGATGAAGGGATGAGAGTAGAAGAAAGTAGATAAAGGCTAGGATTGGGATGAGTACAGAGGATGGAAATGGGGAACAAGGGTATACATGAAAGATTGGGGAAACAGAAGACTGGAGAAGGAGTGAGAATACAGAGAAGGTAAACGAGAGAGGTAGGAAGAAGGGCTAGGTAGGAGGGTGAGACTAGGAGATAGAATTCTGGTTAGTAGGCAAGAGATGAAAATAGGGAGATTGTGAGGACTAGGAAGGACAATGGGACAAAAATACAGAGAGGTGAAGAATGTTGCAAAACAATAAAATATGTGTAGATATGGCAAGGAAAGAGGTAAAGAGATGGGTATGAGAGAACTTGAAAAAGGATGGTTGGAGAGAGAACTTGGGCATTCTGGAGAGACAAAAAGGAGGGAGGTAAGGACAATGGAGCCAGATATCTAAGGATTGGTGAGGAAGAGACAGAGGGTTGGGGGGAAGCCATAGAAGGAGAGTTAGTGAAATGAAAAGCTAGAGCAATAAGAATTGGAGTGGGAGAAGGACGGAGTGAATTCTACCTATAAGTGAGCAGAGAGGCAGAGAAGTGAGGTGAAAGAAAAAGACCAATCTCAGAGACAGATATAGAGAGGAAGTGAAATAAACAGGAGAGAGAAGAAACAGAAAATGGAATGTATACTCTGGAAAAGAAAGGCACCTAAAGTAGATAAAAAGACCAGGACTAACATGATTAGAAAAAATAAAATACCCAGACAACAATGGTAAACATTTTTTTTTAAGTTTAATAATTAGAATATGTAATAGAGATGTGAATCGGAAGCGGAATCGGTTCCGATTCCGCTTCCGATTCACATCGTGTTTTTTTTTTCGTCCGGCCCGATCGCGGTTTTGTTTATCGGCTGCGCCCGAGCCGATAAACAAAAAACCCACCCCGACCCTTTAAAACTAATCCCTTAGCTTCCCCCACCCTCTAGAGGGACAGTATCATACTGTTTTTATTGAGGAGAGACACACTAGAATAGCTTTAGGCTTCTGACACTTCCATTTCAAGTGACTCATCTTTAAAAATGGCGCGGGCCATCCAGTGCTCCTACCATGTGACAGGGGCCAGCCAATGGCACGGATACCCTGTCACATGGTAAGGGCAAAGGGACATCGGCGCCATTTTGATTAGTGGCAGCCGACGGCCCAGGAATGGGAGATCGCTCCCGGGACCCCCACTTGACCACCAGGTACCTGTAAAACTTTTTTGGAGGGTTGGGAGGGTGGGGGAAGCTAAGGGATTAGTTTTAAAGGGTCGGGGTGGGTTTAGGGGTTATTTTTTTGTGCCGTTTTTCCCACCCTCCCCCAAAATGATAAGAGAACCCCCACGAACAATATCGTGGGGTTTTCGTATCGTTTTGGGGGAGCCCCCGATTTCTGACGATTTTGAAAATATCGACAATATTTTCAATCGTCTGAAGCCCGATTCACATCCCTAATATGTAATATTTGAGAATGTTAATCCCAGGGACGGTAACATTCAAACCAGTGTGTACGGGCATGCATGCGTCAGCCTGCGCCCAGGGATGCAACTATTTTATAATGTACACGTGTTCATGTGCGCATGATATAAATTAGCCTGGTCCACATGTACATGTGCGCTGAATTTTAAGTGGGTGCATACCTATTTGTGTAAATCCTGCTTCTACTGCATAAGTAGGGGGATTTTAAAAAGGACGCATGCTGATGCATTTGCCAGTTTTACGAGTTCGTTCCCAGTTCACCCACTTAACAGATAGGTCCTCCAACCACTCTGGTTTGATAGCCTGTAGACCACTGAGTTAGCCCAGACATTTAAACCCCTCCAAAGTAACTTGTTAGGTTTTTTTTGGACTTACATGCCATCCATAGCAGAAGTAAAGTTACAATGCAGGGAGCCTCGCCATGCACCGAATCGCACAAGTATTTACGTGCAAATTTCTTGTTGAAGTCCAGAAATGCCCATGTACCACCCATGTCCAACCCAGACCATGCACACGCCCGCCCCTTTTTGAGAATGTATGCGCAGTAGCATTTGAGATGTATGCAGAGCAGCATTTACACGTGTATCTGGGCAGATTTTAAAATCCACTGAGAGAGCGCAAGCCTGATATATTTGCATGCCCCCTAATTTCTGTGCGCATCAGGCTTTTAACATTCACCTTCAATGTCTTTGTATTTTGCACAGTACACAAGGAAAGGTTTTATTTTATTGAATTGTGAATGGTTTTTATTGTAATCTGCTGTGATCAATTTTATTAGAATGTAACAGAATGTAAATTTTGTTGAAATACCCTTCTGCGTCTCTTTTTTCAGTGTTGCACTGCATGCAGAATCTGACTTCTTGGGGTTTCCAGTTTAGTTTTTGTCTATTTTTTTCTATTTCTAATTTGTGGCTCTTTATTCTATATTAGGAGATGGTGGGTCTGTGTTCTTCATGTGTGACAGAGGTGAAGTATTTTACTAGCATTTACTTTCTTGTAGGAATCAGTAGCAATTCAGCTTGTTCTGTTCTCCTATATATTCTAGAGCTCAAAGAAATATTGCAGTGATGCCTATCATAAGTCAGATTTTTGCTGTTTGAATCCTGGGAGTTAGTGCTATTTTGCAATGGCAAGTTTGCTTTATAGATTTGGAATGTGGGTTTTTTTTATTATTATTATTAACTGGATTTTGTGTTATTTCCAAAGAGTTTGCTAGTAGAGAGCTTATGTTGCTTTTGCTGAAGTGACTGTGGAATTTATATATTACATACATGTATTTATATATTTATCTATTTATTTACTTAAAATTGTTTTTGATCACCTCCCCAGTCAATAACAGACCACCAAAGTGATGTACAGTTAAAATCTCCAATTGATAAAATACCTGGAGAGAAGGGGTAAGATGGCCTCGCGTAGAGCAGAGGTGGGGGAATGAGATATGAGTGTGCATGGAAGTAGGGAGGGGAGGTGTAGGAAAGGGATGAGAGTACCTGGAGGGAGGGAGAATGGAGAGGGAATGCTTGGAGTGAGGGAAGGAGGAAAGAGAATCTGGAGTGGGGGGACAAAATGTTTAGAGGAGAGAGAGTGCATGCTGGAAAGGAGAGATTGCATGGATGAAGAGGGAAAGGGGAGAGTATTAAAGAAGGAGAGAGGAGAAGGGGAAGAATGGATGAAAGGAGGGGGAGAAGAGTGAGAAAACATATGGTGTGCGGTGCCATTGACAATTTTCACCAATGGCACCATTTGTCCTAGAGCCAGCCCTGTCATTCCTGGCTAGTCCTCTAGTTGCAAAAGGTTGACTGGGACATATTAAAGTAACCAGTAAACAGGGATTAAGGGGGTCATTTTCCAAGGAGTTACTGCAGGAGATAATTCCGCAAATCGCGCTAACAGCCGTTAACGCGATTTGCGAATGCAAATTTATAATTTTGAATTCAGGGGGCGGAGCATATGTAAAGTAGGGGAGAGAGAGAGAGCAAGAGAGAGAGCAAGAGAGAGCCTTGTTATAGTGTCTCTTCCCTAGACAGGTATTTGTATCCCTATGAGAGGCCCACCTAGTAACTCGAGGTGGGGATTAGGTATGAGTGTAGGGGGTTGGGGGCCACTTTCACATTCAACATGTTCCATCAAGCTAGGTGGAGAGAACATTGCCCAAATCTCATCTTGGAGTGAGTTTCCTCACTCCGAAGGCCATCAAATCTTCACAAGAGACCACTGTTCTGTTCGTACGTCTCACGTTGAATGTGAAAGTGGCCCCCAACCCCCCTACACTCATACCTAATCCCCACCTCGAGTTACTAGGTGGGCCTCTCATAGGGATACAAATACCTGTCTAGGGAAGAGACACTATAGCAAGGCTCTCTCTCGCTCTCTCTCTTTCAACATCATGAACCGCGATATATGCGTGCAATGTAGCCCAAATTGGTTTAATAGCATGATTTGCACTAAGAGCATGTTGCAAGCTGTAATCACAATTTGCAATACAAATGCTTATTAGCATAAGGTAACACCCCTTTTTGGTATTGCATGCGATACTGTGCGATATTGGAAAATGAGGCCCTAAGTCTGCAAAATACTGAATCATCTAGCTAGTAGCTAATGACACCCAAAATTCTCCACACAGTTAAATTATGGGTTTTGATGAAAGACTTTATTATGTAACTGCATATTTGACTCAAGCTGTTTCCTTTCCTACAGTAGAATCTAGGATGCAGTTAAAATTTCTACCTACTAGGATATTGTCATTTGATTTAAAAATAAATAAGAAAGAATTAACATTTTTAAGGAAACTAACATGAGCCTTGTCTACATCTGAAGCATTAATGTTTGTTATTAAATATTTATATACTGCCTGTCATAATGTCTAGGTGGTTTACAGATTTAACATTCATAAAAAAAACCCTATAAAACAACATTAATAGAAACATAACAATAAAAAGAATGCAAACAAACTGATAAAAAATAAAAAGAGCTTTACATGTTTTCAGCACTAAACTTTTACTGTCACCAAGCAAGTATATATACTGTTATAATCTTGTCTGCAATACTAAAAAAATCATAAAAGCAGAAAACCAAATGAGACGAGACATGCAAAAAATGTAAAATCTTACTCACTGAACATATTATTAATAACGCATATAACACTACCTGTCATTAATATTTACAAGTAAAATTGTGAGAACAAGGTATCAATGCAGTCATTTACATTCAGTGCTCACCCAATATTCAGATAAGTTTACTAAAATGAAGACAGTATTTCCTGTCATGATCTTGATTTTCGACAACCAACCAAGTACATATTTGCATACAGCTATTATTGTGACTTTTGAAACTGGCAAAGAATGTAGCAGCCTTTGCACTAACTCCAGGTGAAGGTATAGAGTAATCTTCCTTTTCCAATCTGACAGCCATTCCACTTGGGTTTTTTTGTGGTCACAGAAAGCAAAGCCAATCCTCTTCTTCTCCAAGAATTCAAACAATGCTGCTCTCTTATTCACATTTCAGCAACTATTTACATTTAGGGATCCTATGTTTTACTGCTACATGAACCTCAAGAAGTACTAAAGCTAACAAGAGCAATAAACATGCATGAGTTAAATTTAACAAAATAAAAAACTTACAATTAAAGATCATGCATGCAATTTTAGATTTAGAATCTCTGTCATCATGTTTATTACAGCAATTCTGTAATTTTCTTTACTTTTTCTAACTTTTTCTTCTCAACTTATAACTTCTTTCTTAGCTAATGTGGAATCATGAGATTTCCCGGAGACTATCTCAGCTGCAATAATGTATGGAGTCTAAAACTTGACAATATTAATTGTACATTTTCCTGTAAACTCACCAAGAAAAGCATTGTTTCTCAGTATTGTACATCTTTCCCTAAAAAGTGTCTGAGAAATAATCCACTTATTACTTTCCCTCAGAATCAGCATCTGAACTTTGCCTCTCAGCGGTTGCAGAGATATTCACTGAAATCTCTCTCCGTATTGGAAAGCAAGTTCTGGGTCATTCTGTATCTAGCTGTCAATATTGAGTTGCAAATCTATGAAATTCTGTATTGTTCTTTTCATTAGCTGCAGGTCAGTCTGTACTGCTTGTTCAGTTGTTCTTACTGTTCTTGGAATCAGTAAGATTCTCTAGAGGGTCAGTATCATACTGTTTTTATTGAGGAGAGACTCACTAGAATAGCTTTAGGCTTCTGACACTTCCATTTCAAGTGACTCACTATTCTCAGAAGATCTCTGCAATTTTGCACTAAGGTTTTGTGTTCCATTTTTCTTTTAACAAGTTTTACATGAAAAGTTTTCTCCATATTTTCCACCCTATTGTGCTTAAAAGTTCTTTTCTTCTGATTTCACGTCTGAGATAGATGCTTTTCAGCTCTCTGCAATCATGTTAACCCAGCTCCAATCTCATCTGGCTTTATTCACGCCTCCTTTTCGCTTTATTATCATTAGATGAAGGATTTTCAAGTCTCTCAGCATGAGGACAAGGCTGCTTTAAGTGCCCATGTTCCTCACAGATAAGCACTTCATTTGTTTCTGAAGTAGAAAGTGCAATGTACTAAATTTCATCAATATCATACCTAAATTGTATATTCAATATATTAGAGCAATGGTTCTGCATCTGTGGTTCATTTATTTATTTAAAGTTTTTACTATACCGACATTCGTTAGATACATTACATCGGTTTATATTAAAACATAACCAATAGCAAAATTGCTTTTCAGAGAAAACAATGGAATTAAACAGTGAGCTGTAGCTACAGGGGGGAAGAACAAGGGTTCAAGACACTATCACAGAGATTCTGCAAGACAGTAGAAAAATAAAAAATAAAACAATGTTCTGTAAGCTAATCCTTGCCAGCTGCAATGAGGAAAAGCCATGGGTGTGGGATCAGCAGAAGCAACCTGGCCAGAGGCAGCTGCAGCTATAGCAATGGAAGCAGGATGGGTGCAGCCGAGCAGACTGGAAGCTGCTGTACAGGAGATATCAGCGCAGTCACATAGGCTGGAAGTTGCCAGACCAGTGGGAGTGGAATCAGCATTTGCCCATGAAGACTGGGAAGCAGGAGTAGCTATATTAATGGGATCAGCAATAGTCCATTGGGGATAAGAACCACAGTGCAGCAGCTATGGGTGAGGACTGAGATAGGCTAATGGTGGTGGAAGTAAGGGGGAGAGACTAATTGATGGGGCTACGGAGTAAGGAGAAAGAAATGATAGAGCTGGGAAAGGGGGGGAGTGTGTGGGGCTGGAGAGGGGGCTTAGATTGGGAGGGCTAGGGGAAAGAAGAAGAGAGTGGCAGGACTAAGGAGGAGAGGAGACTGACGGGGACTGTCTCGGGGAAGGGAGTAGGAAAGTGGGAGCACTGAGAAGAGAGGATCATCTTACGGCTGGCTGAAGAGGATCAGTAAGTATTGTTTTGGAAAATCTTAGAACATAAAAAGGATTTGGGAGAAGGTAAACTATTGGGGTATATTCTTTATTGTGGTGTGGTGTGTGTGTGTGTGTGGTGTGAGTGTTTGTATGTGTGTGTGTGTTTGTTATGAAAAGCAAGCCAAAGGTAGGGAAATAGCTTAGAGAGAACCAATGGGATGCTGCCCATACCAGGGAATGTATATGTTTGTCTTTCCCTCCCCTCCCACCCATCTTCCACCCACTCTTAGCTCATCCTTTGATTTATAGGCAAGAGATATTTTCACATAAAATAAATCAGCCTTTTACCTAAAACACAGGATTGTCCCAGCCTTGTCAAGAGTTTAATTATCCATTGCAGGTCACTACAGGTTAATAGTGAATATACTAATAAATGTAAAAAGGCGCTAATTGTACATATTTCTACTCCTGTAGCAAAATTAAGATGAAAGCAGCAGTCTAGCAGCAAGAGGGGGGCTTTCCAGTCTTTTGCATTGAGTGTCACATGTATGATTTTTTACCCACTGGTGAGAGGTTGTATGTGTGTAGATGGTGCAAAGAGCTCCTTGCTCTCAAAGAATGAGTCCTATCTCTGGAAGCAGGAGTAGCAGACCGGAAGGAGCTGAGGCAGACAGAGAGGTATATAGATGAAACCTTCAGGAATATAGTAGCCAAGTCTCAACTCCAGTCTAACAGACTTGGTGCTGCCTTGAAGGAGGAAGGTCTCCTGGTCAGAGAACATCATCCTGGTGCAGCAGGAAGTGATCCTGTAGCAAGGACCTGCTCTCCAGGTGATTCATTGTCCTCTTGTAACAGATGTGTCCTCCAAGGCTACTACATAAAAGGAAAGGGTTAGGTCGGCCATCATAATTGGTGATTTGATTATTAGGAATGTAGATAACTGGGTGGCTGGTGGACATGAGGATCACCTGGTAAAATGCTTGCCTGGTGCGAAGGTGGTGGACCTCACATGTCACCTAGATAAGATTTTAGACAGTGCTGGGAAGGAGTCAGAAGTCATGGTACATGTGGGCAACAACAACATAGAAAAATATGGGAGGGTGGTTCCAGAAGTCAAATTTAGTATCTTAGGTAGAAAGCTGAAATCCAGAACCTCCAGGGTAGCATTCTCTGAAATGCTCCCTATTTCACACTCAGGTCCCCAGAGGCAAGCAGAGCTCCAGAGTCTCAATGGATGGATAAGACAATGATGCAAGAAAGAGGGATTCAGTTTTGTAAAGAACTGGAGAATCTTTTGGGAAAGGGGAAGTCTTTTCTGAATGGATGGGCTCCACCTTAAACAGAGTGGAACCAGGCTGCTGGCACTAACCATTAAAAAGGAGATAGAGCAGCTTTTAAACTAGAACAAAGGGGTAGGCTGACAGTCTCTTTGCAACACATGGTTCAAAGGGAGGTATCTTTGAAGGAAACTAATGAAGCAGGAGAGTTAGGGCATCCCAACATAAAGGTTCCAATAAAAGCAAAAGTAATCATATGTCTATAAATAATCACCTGAGCTAAAATTATCCCTGTGAACTGAAAAGCAGGCTGTTAATACAAACAAAAAACACACTTTGAAATGTCTGCATGCCAAATGCCTGAAGTCTAGGAAGTAAGATGGGAAAGTTAGAGTATATAACAGTGAATGATGAGCTAGACTTAATTGGTATCTCAGAGATATGGTGGAAGGATGAGAACCAATGGGATAGTGCCATACCAGGGAAAAATTATATTGCAATGATAGGGGGGATAATGTTTTATATCCGGGATGGCATAAAGTCCAGTAGGTTAAGGATCCTGCAATAGACTAAATGCACAATAGAATCTTTATGAATAGAAAGCCAATGTGTGTTGGGGAAGAGTATAGCGATAAGAATATAGTACCATCCACCTGGCCAAAATGATGAGACTGATGATGAAATGCTAAGAGAAACTAGGGAAGCTAACTAAATTGTTAGTGCAGTAATGGGAGATTTCAGTTACCAAGAAACCACAATGAGCAAGTACTGCAACTTAAGCGATATCACAGAGTACAGATAGTGCAGGTGAATGTTCAATCCTGACAAAATATTCCAAAAGTCATATAAAGCAAAAAGTGTTTTATTCTTTCAATATGGCAACTCCACAAATTTATGCAGGCATCAGCTTAATGGCGTCCCCCAACACGGTCCCGTGTTTCGCCACGGGCTGCATCGGGGGGGATCGCCAACTCAGGAATTCACACAAAAGCTGTAACATGGAAAATAAAATAAGTGTCAGGATTGTGAGGGGACTTACAACCGACCATGATACAATAATTTACACATACCTGATCAAAGCATTCAGAAAGTAACGGGAGCGCAATGCCCTTCTAAAATGACAGGTATTTAAAGATGACAGCTGGCGCCAAAACTACGGGAGAGACAACCACGTGAGTCAAAAGGACTCCATTCATTGGCTGCCGTTCCTGTAGTGCACCAAAAGCAGTACCTAAAGCAGCCTACCCTGCTAGTAGGTGTTGTTTTAAGTAAATAGAACCATTCGATTTCACGATTTAAACCTTTTGGGGACACTGTATCCAGGGTAAAGATCCAACGTTGTTCAATCCTGCCTAGTATCTCAGCATAATTACCCCCCCGTGCAGGCCGTCGAACAACCTCAATAACACAGAATGAAAGGTCTGAAAGCGAATGTGATTTGTTAATCCAATGATCAACTAAGGGTTCTTTTTCCCGCTGCAAACGGATGTTAGAGCAATGCTCTATGATCCGAGTCTTTACCATACGGGCAGTCTTCCCAACGTACACTAAAGAGCAAGGGCAACTGATCATATACACTACTCTGATGTGGTACAATCCGAGTGAAAACGCAGTTGGAACCTTCTGCCAGTAGACGGATGACTCACACAGGTGGTAACCCTCGTATAAGTACATACTGTACAATGGCCGCACGGATAGTGGCCGGGGTTATTAATAGGATCCTGAGGTACTGGGAAGTCCGCATGAATCAGTTTATCACGTAAATTTTTTCCCCGACGGGAAAGTGAACCTGAGGGGATCAGTAAACAGCGTATTTAAGATAAAGCCTCCCAGTGTCTCCGGATCATATGGGAGATCGGCCGGCTCAGGGTGGAAAAAGGTAGGATGAAATTTGTAACCGACGAGTCAGAATGCCGCGATGGGGTAAATAGCAAGTCCCTGTTGGTATATAAAGCTCGTTTCATTGCTTTTTTGACTACAGCTTTAGGGTACCCTCTTGACATGAAACGAGATGACATCTCATGGGCTTTGGCTAAAAATTCCCTATGAGTAGTGCATAGTCTACGCAGCCTAAAAAATTGGCCCGTGGGAATATTCCTACGAAGTGCACTGGGGTGACAACTCTGAAAAGATAACAAAGTGTTCCGGTCCGTCTCTTTCCGAAAGATGGTAGTGAAAAAACGATCGTCCTCAACCGATACCAGCACATCTAAAAAAGCAATTTGAGAGCGATGTGTACAAAAGTTAAACTGAAGATTAGGGTTACTTGCATTGAGATAGTCAATAAACATAAACAGTTGAACCTCTGTGCCTGCCCATAATAAAAATATGTCATCAATGTAGCGAAGCCATAATGTGACATTTTGGAAACCCTCAGCAGAGTACACGAATGAATTTTCAAATTCTGCCACATAAAGGCTTCCCTCTATACCAGCATTCCTCAATCCGATGCCTTACGGGTTATTGAAAAAGTTTTGGACTCTCGGACTGGCCCTCAACGTATTCCTACCTCCTTTCTAACCGCTTTAGCCACATTGGCACTCACTAAAAATTTTTTTCGCTTTAATGATTCATTTTACCTCCAAATTAAAGGGACAGCTATGGGCGCCACCATGGTGCCGAGCCTTGCCTGCCTTTATGTGGCAGAATTTGAAAATTAATTCATGTACTCTGCTGAGGGTTTCCAAAATGTCACATTATGGCTTCGCTACATTGATGACATATTTTTATTATGGGCAGGCACAGAGGTTCAACTGTTTATGTTTATTGACTATCTCAATGCAAGTAACCCTAATCTTCAGTTTAACTTTTGTACACATCGCTCTCAAATTGCTTTTTTTAGATGTGCTGGTATCGGTTGAGGACGATCGTTTTTTCACTACCATCTTTCGGAAAGAGACGGACCGGAACACTTTGTTATCTTTTCAGAGTTGTCACCCCAGTGCACTTCGTAGGAATATTCCCACGGGCCAATTTTTTAGGCTGCGTAGACTATGCACTACTCATAGGGAATTTTTAGCCAAAGCCCATGAGATGTCATCTCATTTCATGTCAAGAGGGTACCCTAAAGCTGTAGTCAAAAAAGCAATGAAACAAGCTTTATATACCAACAGGGACTTGCTATTTACCCCATCGCGGCATTCTGACTCGTCGGTTACAAATTTCATCCTACCTTTTCCACCCTGAGCCGGCCGATCTCCCATATGATCCGGAGACACTGGGAGGCTTTATCTTTAAATACGCTGTTTACTGATCCCCTCAGGTTCACTTTCCGTCGGGGAAAAAATTTACGTGATAAACTGATTCATGCGGACTTCCCAGTACCTCAGGATCCTATTAATAACCCCGGCCACTATCCGTGCGGCCATTGTACAGTATGTACTTATACGAGGGTTACCACCTGTGTGAGTCATCCGTCTACTGGCAGAAGGTTCCAACTGCGTTTTCACTCGGATTGTACCACATCAGGAGTAGTGTATATGATCAGTTGCCCTTGCTCTTTAGTGTACGTTGGGAAGACTGCCCGTATGGTAAAGACTCGGATCATAGAGCATTGCTCTAACATCCGTTTGCAGCGGGAAAAAGAACCCTTAGTTGATCATTGGATTAACAAATCACATTCGCTTTCAGACCTTTCATTCTGTGTTATTGAGGTTGTTCGACGGCCTGCACGGGGGGGTAATTATGCTGAGATACTAGGCAGGATTGAACAACGTTGGATCTTTACCCTGGATACAGTGTCCCCAAAAGGTTTAAATCGTGAAATCGAATGGTTTCTATTTACTTAAAACAACACCTACTAGCAGGGTAGGCTGCTTTAGGTACTGCTTTGGTGCACTACAGGAACGGCAGCCAATGAATGGAGTCCTTTTGACTCACGTGGTTGTCTCTCCCGTAGTTTTGGCGCCAGCTGTCATCTTTAAATACCTGTCATTTTAGAAGGGCATTGCGCTCCCGTTACTTTCTGAATGCTTTGATCAGGTATGTGTAAATTATTGTATCATGGTCGGTTGTAAGTCCCCTCACAATCCTGACACTTATTTTATTTTCCATGTTACAGCTTTTGTGTGAATTCCTGAGTTGGCGATCCCCCCCGATGCAGCCTGCGGCGAAACACGGGACCGTGTCGGGGGACGCCATTAAGCTGATGCCTGCATAAATTTGTGGAGTTGCCATATTGAAAGAATAAAACACTTTTTGCTTTATATGACTTTTGGAATATTTTGTCAGGATTGAACATTCACCTGCACTATCTGTACTCTGAGATTTCAGTTACCCCAATATTGACTGGGTAAATGTAACATCAGCACATGCTAGAGAAATAAATGTCCTGGATTGAATAAAAGAGAGCTTTATGGACCAATTGTTTCAGGAACCAGCAAGAAAGGGAGCTATTTTAGATCTAATTCTTAGTGGAGTGCAGGATTTGGTGAGAGAGGTAACAGTAGTGGGGCTGCTTGGCAATAGTGATCATAACATATTCAAATTTGAATTAATGAATGGAATGGGAACAATAAGTAAATCCACAGCTCTAGCACTAAACTTTAATAAAATGAAAAAAAAAATAGAAATAAACTGAAAGATGCAGCTACAAATATTAAAGCATTCATAAAGCAGGACACATCCTTGGCCTAATTTTCACCCATCACAATAACTGAGTAATCAATTCTTCTCACAACATATTACATTGGTTTGGTCACCAATTAATAAAGCAGAAGTATCTCACCTCACCACACAACAAACAAACTCACATAATAATCAATCTTTTGTATACAGAAAAAAGATACTTGAAGAAACAAATAAAAATAAAATAATTGAGTTTGATTACGATAATGCCTCCTCATCATTTGACTCCTGGGAAAAAAATAATCATTGAAAAAGCGGATATCCTATGCCCAATACAGAAAAAAAACATTCCAAAATGATGGAAACACAGCTAAACCAAAGAACCTTGGTATAGCGAAGGGCTAAGACACACCAAACAGACCCTGAGGAAAGCTGAAAAGCAATGGCAGAAATGCCAATATATGGAATCCCTAGAGAAATACAAATCTCTATTTTAAAAAGCTGTGAATAAATCAATAAAGCAAAAAAAGACTACTAAACAAAGCAAAGTCATAGTGTAATATTTAATTCTAAATTACTCTATGAAGCAGTTAAAAACCTAATCAAGGACCCGTCTTCCTCCAACTCAAATAACTACGTATTTTCAAATAACTCATGCATTAAACATGCACCTTGTTGTTAAATAAAATCAATACACTAAAAACATCTCCACATGCTTACCAACAACAGACCCTGAAGAAAAATTTGGTCAAGGGAAATGGAACTCATTCAACCCAGTATCTAAATTTGAAATGAACAAAATCATCCCAAAAATGAAGCCTGCTTCCCACCCACTGGAGCCTATCCCAGCAAGCGCCCTGAAAATAGTAAACAGCATAATAACGCCAATAATCACTATCATAATAAACCACTCTCTAGCAGAAGGTTTTGTCCCCGATAGGGCAAATCAAGCTGTGATTAAACCAACTATAAAAAATAAAACTGGCAGATTCGATGATTGGGACAACTATTGACCAATATCCAAACTGTCTTTCATCGCTAAAGTCCTAGAAAAAGCTGTTTTATCACAATTAGAGAACCACCTAAAAGACAATAATATACTATACCCAAAGCAATTTGGATTCATACAAAAATCATTCAACAAAACCCCTACTCATTTCCTTATCCAACCCTATACTACAGGGGTTTGACAACAAAGAAACATATATCCTGGTACTAATTACCAGCAAATTTAGGATTCAACTTCTTCCTATATGCAGATGACATACAATTCTACATCCCTTTCGATATATAACAAAAACTTTCTCAACTGAAACTAACTCTAAATCCCCCAAAAACTGAAATTGAGTGGTTAAGAAGAGATATCATGATAATCAAACCGCCAACCCTAGACCTAGGAATTATAAATATCACTCTCTCAGATCAAGAACGAGTCCTAGGAATACAGATTGATGAGAACTTCTCTATGAAAAAGCATATATCAGTAATCGAATTAATCAAACCAGGA
The DNA here is from genome assembly GCF_901001135.1 of Rhinatrema bivittatum. Classification (NCBI taxonomy): domain Eukaryota; kingdom Metazoa; phylum Chordata; class Amphibia; order Gymnophiona; family Rhinatrematidae; genus Rhinatrema; species Rhinatrema bivittatum. Next base: position 454,379,374 of record NC_042617.1, on the reverse strand, counting down.
TACTAAAAGCTGAGAATATTACATAGACTGAAACCTTTACTAACAATACAGGACTTCTGAACTGTATTCCAAACACTGATATTATCAAACTTAGACTACAGCAACTTCCTATTACTAAGCCTACCCTCAAGACTACTAAAACCACTACAGGTACTTCAAAATGCCTCTGCTAGACTCATACTAGGGACAAGGAAATTTTACCACATTACCCCTTTGCTGATAGAACTGCACTGGCTTCCTATACAATCCAGAATTCACTATAAAGTAAAGAATTCTCCCATGAAGTAAAAGATCTTGGCATTATACTAGACAGTGAATTACATTTTAAAAAAATTATAAGCATGGCTTTTAAAGATTGCAATTATAAACTTCACGTATTAAAAAATCTAAGATCCCTCCTCCACTCAACTGATTTTAGAACCATTCTCCAAGCTGTAATCTTTTCAAAAATTGACTACTGTAATGCCATCCTGCTAGGCCTTCCATCTTCCATGATCAAATCCCTTCAATTATCACAGAACATTACTGCCAGAGTTCTGACCAACACCCGAAAAAGTGATCACATAATAGGGATGTCCATTCGTTTTGAATGAATGCGCAATCCGCAATGTATAGGTCCCTATTCGTTGCATTATGGGACGCAATAAAGGCATTGGAAAATGCTGTTCTAAACCTCACAAAAATAACTTTGGACTTTAACCAACGTTTCGATAAGGTTGAAACATCTGCATTTAATATGAAAGTACAGTTTGAGAATATGGAAAAGAGATTTGATAAATTAGAATTGTGGCAACAGAGGTTTACCAGAGCAGAAATTATATATGATAAAAAACTGGAAGTTTTAGAAAATTCCTTTAAATATCTTAATTTGAGAATAATAAACTTCCCGAAACATAACTTAATTTCTCCATATGATATGTTTAAGGAATACCTAGTTGAAATATTAAAACTCCCTCAACAAACTATTCCAACTTTTTCAAAAATATATTATGTAGAACCAAAAATGGGTATACAGCAGAACCCCAACCCAGAAACATCATTGAATCTAACTGGGATTATAGAATCGAATATTGATACTGTTATATCTACGAGAGCAGTATTACATGTATCATTTTCCTTTGCTGTAGATAGAGATAATGTGTTCAGGGTATATATGAGGAATAGGATGAAAAATGTTCACGGTAGTAGAGTCTGGATTTATCCAGACCTCTCCAAACAAACCCAGGATAGAAAGAAAAAAGTTTTGAGTCTAAGATCAGAGGTTGAACGAAAAGGAGGGAAAATGCTGGTTAAATTTCCTTGTAAATGTGAGGTAGAAATTCAACAACAAAAAACAGTATTTTTTGAGGTTTCACAATTAAGAGCTTTTTTGGACTCCAATCCCCAGGATAGTGCAGTAGTAGAAGCTTGAGTTAAAGTAATGAGATATACCTGTTAGTATTCTCTAGAATTTCAATGGTTCATTGGGAATTGGGGTCTTCCCATGTTTCCTCGTATTTTGCTCTCTTACATGACTTCATGAGATGTTATTTTCTTTAAGTTATATGTACATGTACTGAGAATAATAGATTTATTGTTTTTTGTCTTCTATATGTAACTGTAATTGGAAAATCTATATTCGGCAGTCGATTATTGTTTGTAGATGAAAATGCATAAATAAAAAATTAAGAAAAAAAAAAAAAAAGGATTCACTATAAAGTAAAGAATTCTCCCATGAAGTAAAAGATCTTGGCATTATACTAGACAGTGAATTACATTTTTAAAAAATTATAAGCATGGCTTTTAAAGATTGCGATTATAAACTTCACGTATTAAAAAATCTAAGATCCCTCCTCCACTCAACTGATTTTAGAACCGTTCTCTAAGCTGTAATCTTTTCAAAAATTGACTAGGTAGTCTTGGTGATCACATCTGGGAAGTAAGCTGGTTGCAGACTGAAGTGCATATTGCATAGGTTCAAGAAAACCCTGCACATAAGAGGGTTCCCTGAAAAGTGTGGAGGTGCTGGCAAGGGCATAGTAGGCCGTAGAATCCGCAAAGAGATAGAGGTATTGATCTTGAAAGACGTCATGGTGGCAGTCACAGTAGCGTCTAAACAAGTGCTCAAGTTGTCAATGGCTGCTGCCAAAGACTCCAGGAATTTTTGCTGTTCGCTAATTCTTTGTGCCAGGCCAGGGATGGCCTGGAGGGCCTAGACCTCTGCCGGGTCCATGGACTTGGCAATCTGCTATGGTTTGTGGGTTTCGTGGACCCTTGGCCCGAGGTGGGATTTGTTACTGCCTGAGGGGAGGAGCCCCACAGGTCCACACCGTCAGGAGGTGAGGTCAGAGCTGGAGCTCTTGGAGAAAATCTGTGGGGAGGCCCCGAGGAGTGGGTGAGAGACACAGCAGTGAGGAACCTCACAGTAAGCAGGTTGGAAAGGAGAGCTGTACCTGGGCGGAGACCTCCGAAAGGGTGGCACTAAGCAGGCCCGAGGAGAAGGAAGTGTGAGGCAGAAAGAGAAGGAGGTATACTGCAGAGACAACCCCAAGGGGTGGAGCTGCATAGCAAGAAAGGTACTGATGCAATGATTTAGGCTAAACCGCAGAGTAGGGAAGCCCGAGTCTGGTCTCCAGGTAATGATGTAGGCAACCCCGAGAAGCGGGGAAGCCCGGACAGTCTCTGGAGTAGAACGTAGGCACTGCCCCAAGGAGCAGGACAGCACACACAGTCTCTGTTGTAGAACGTAGGCACTGCCCCGAGGAGCAGGGAAGCACAGACAGTCTCTAATGTAGAACGTAGGCACTGCCCTGAGGAGCTCAGAAGCACGGAGATAGGTCTCCCAAGTAGTGAGAGCATTCGCAGAGGCAACTCCGAGAAGTGGGAAGCCAGCGAGTAGGACTCCTGGGAGGGGCAGGGCTAACCCGAGGAGCGGGGGAAGCCAGGAGACCTGGTGGAGACCGAGTCTCCATAGATAGCACACACAGGCCCCCGAGGAGCAGGTACCCGAGCCAGGGTCCAGAGTCCAAGAAGGGTTTGAGACAGTCACCACTGGTCCGAGGAGACAGGAGCTAGTAGAGTAGCGATGGAACTCATTGCCAAGTCAGCTAGTAGGGGGCAAAGGTGGTGCTTAAGAACCCTAACCCAGTGATATCATCAGTCAGGGACGCCCCTGAGGTTCCTGCCATAGCAACTTCAAAAGAGGGCCTGGTGGCGCACACGCACAACTAGGAAGGCCCAGAGTCGGCATGGGTGGTGGTGGCATTCCGGCCACCATGAGGAACCAGGAGATACATGGCGATGGAGGCTAGCCCCCGCCATGAGTAGACCTGGAGAGGGAATCAGGACAGTACAAGATGTAAGTAGACGCGGTCGCAGCCATCTGCGACCCATGGTCATAACAATATCTCAACTTTTAGACCCTTATTGCACAGTTCTCACCATATTACATACCATCCCGAGAATTCAAGATTACCTGTGAGGGGAAGCTCAGCTTTAAGACCCTTTCACATGCCCCAATCTCCATTTCCACACCTTGTAAACATTACTGATGATCTCTTCTCTTAGATAGCAGCTGGAAACTGTGTGGGTTCCGACTCAGTTTTACTGGTAGGTAGTAAATGTGAATGGATAGTTTGTTACAACTTATTTTGAAAGCAGTCCAACTGATCTTCACAAAATGAAATGTAATAAATTTGTAGCCATACTTTTCCAACAACCATTTGCCAATTATTTCAATCAATTACTGTAGTGATTTGACTTCATCCTTCTTCTCACTTTGAACTTCAATCTCCAGATCCTCCCATGGGACTGGAAAGGAAATTTATCCTAAGCTCCTTCCAAAAATGAAAAATAAAATCCCATTTGTCATACTTTTCCCATTGTCCTCACTATTCTTCTTTCTCCACTTTGTGGTATCTAATGGCACCTTTTCACACTACTCTCCTCTGATGATTCTCCTTGACTCCATACAAAATTCTTACACCATACCTCAACTTCTTCTCCTTGATAATGAATAGGAGTCCATTCTTCCTTGATGATGCCTCTTCTTCTCCCAAGGAAAGGAACCGTACCTCAAACCAGTAGCATCTGAGCCCTTGGGCCCTGGGGCGCTCAGTAACACAAAAAAGGCAAAATATTATTAAACATGGCAACCAAATAAGAGGCAGGAAGGATGGAAAAGAATGTCCTTCTCTGATAAATAAGATGGTTACCAAAACAATTACAATCACTACAGGGAACAGGCACACTCTCTCCTTTTCTGTCCCAAGTCTCTGTTTAGAGAGACTCCAGAGGCCTAACCCAGAAATATAATAAACTTGGTACACCACAGGACATGCTGACTTAAAAAGGTTAACTTAGGAAAGCCATTCTAAAATCCAACTGAAATCTATACTCCTGAGATGGTGGCAGGGGTTTATAAAGGCTTTGAGCTCACCAACTACTTCTTCCACATGGGGGAGCAATACCTAACCCTCTAGCTAACTAATAGGGTCATTCACTAAAGCTTTATCGTGTCATTAGAGCCTTTTCGCATGTGAAATAATGCTAACTAGGGGGAGGGGAGTCATCGGAGAAGGGAGGGGAGGAGTCGGGGTGGGGTGGGAGGAGTCGGCAGTGTCTTCGCTGCCAGCGAAAATGTTACCAATGTTATCGTCGGCAGTAGCGCACCAAATAGCACCAACTTTCATGGTGGTGCTATTCGGTGCGAAAGCCAGCAGCGAAGACACCACGGTGGTGTGAAGGCTGTAGGCTTTCACAGGCCTGCCACCCCCCACCCCCCCTTCGTCCCCCCGCCCCACGTTGTCCTGGATTCATCATTGAGCGATGAATGATGAATCCAGGCCTAATCTCTCTGTACCTCCTCAGGAATTTGGTTCACTCCTTTTAGGAAGGAATCTAAAGGTTCCTTATACGAGCATTCACATTTAATCATTCATGATACTAAAGACAGCCGGTGTCCACTCAGTCGCAGTCTCCCTTAAAAGTCACAATAATCCCAGTTTTGGCAATATACAATGTTGGACTAATAACAGTGTTATGCACGTCACAGCCATTTAAATCACAAGCTTTTTTCTCATCTTCTTCCATCTTTTTCTTTTAGTACAATTGTTCTCTATTATTTTGCTTCATATTTCTGTTGTGACAAGTCAAACCTTTCTGAGTGGGAAGGATGAATTACAATTTTATGAATACAATGAAATGGCTCTTATTCAGCGTATAATGCATTTCCTTTTGCAGACCTTCTTTGGCTTCCCCAACTTTCAGATTCTTGTACATTTTCATTTTTAGCAAGTCTGGTAGCAATTAAATATCTTGCCTGTTACTTGATCTGCTTAACCGATGTTTACTTTCTAATTAATTTTAAGGTCTGTTCTTGAAAATTCGCTTGGGGCAAATATGACATTGGAATAGTGAATCCCTATATTTAAACTTGCTGAATTGTAGAATTTTTCCCTGAATATTTGTGCTCTGTTACAGAAAGTATTAATAGAATTTCTCTACTCATAATCTCACACTTGTAACTGTAATAAAAAATCTGAATTCACACCCTGGCTGCAAGCAGATCAGCATAAAAGAACAAGAGAGAACACCTTCTGCTCTCATTAATGGTGAGGAGAAACTTCAACATCCTTTTCACAAGAATGCTAACACCCCCACTAGGATTCTGCTAATGGTCTCTAATTGGTGCTAAATTTAAAATCCTCTAGATACCTCCTGATAACCTGTATTGTGTGAATTCCTACTCTACATTTTCTCGATGAAGATTCCTTCTCCAGCTATGTAATCACTTCAGGAGAAGTGAGCAAGATTGATTTATATACTACGGTATCTTTTTCATAGCCTAAGCCTTGGCAAGTAGACATATGCAAGAATTTAGAGGTGCTCCAAATCAAAGTGAACTGCTTTTCTTCCTTCCCAGTGTTCAATCATGCAATTAAAAATCAGCTTTCTTAAAGTCACTTGGATGTTGTAGTCAGTTGGGTTGCATGGAAGTTCCCCTAGTCCCGGTATAATTTGAGAGGGTGGATGTTTGCTTATCTCAGTCCACTTGTTGCTCTGGGAGTTTCTGTTTACATTTAGATATCTGTTTTCCTGACCTTATGTAGTCTTTCTTCACAGGGAGATCAGGACTCTTTCCATGCCTACTTTGTCTTACTGTAGGCCTTCTCTGAACCTTTTTAGTTATGCAATATCTTGGGATGGGTACACCAGAACCCAATACCATACCCAAGGTGTGACTGCACCATAGATTTATACAAAGTCAATTCTTTACTATCAGCCAGAGAACATATATCTACATCAACCCAAGTAGAGAAAAGCACAGCTTTTGGATTCTTGCACCAATCAGTGGCTCCAGCTATCTCACAGTATGGAAAGTAAATACATAGCCCATGTACGAGCCATCTTGATGCTGCAGATGGAATGCAAGTTCACCAGGTGCACATGCATGGAATATGCTTGGCAAAATAGTATCATTTTTTCAGCCTCAGTCATGCATTGTCAGTGAGAAGAATGTATCCCAGTGAAGTGGCACATTTCTTAGGTAGGACCTTTTAATGAACCAAAAGAAACACTGGAAGCCTTTCTTGAAAGCTTTCTAATACACACTTAACCATTTTATCGAAAGTTTGGCATAATATAAGAATTCATAAATAATAAGTCTTTCTTAGGACAGGTCACAGCATATATTTTTATAGGCAGTACTGCTTAAGATTGTCACTATCCCAGGCCTGTGGTGGGGTACCTAAGCCAAAATGTTTACTATTTTCATTCCTACCATCTCTTCTGGCAGGGCATTCCAGGCATCTACCACTCTCTCCAAGAAGAAATATTTCATAATGTTGGTTCTGCTTGCCCCCCTGGAGTTTCATAATGTGACCCCTAGTTCTACAGTTTCCTTTCCAATGGAAAAGGTTCAAAATTTGTGCATCATTAAAACATTTCAGGTATCTGAAATTCAGTATCAAATCTCCCCGGCATCTCCCCTCTTCCAGGATATACATATTTAGATCCTTCAGCCTTTCCTCATAAGTCTTCCAATACAGACCCCACACCATTTTGGTCACCCTTCTCTGAACCACCTCTGACCTGTGCTTATCCTTTTTGAGATTCAGTCTCCAGAACTGAATGCAGTACTCCAAGTGAGGCCTCACCAAGGACCTGTACAAGGGCCTTATCACCTCCTTTTTCCTATTACTCTCTCTATATGGCCCAGTATTCTTCTGGCTTTAGCTATCACTTGTCATATTGCTTCACTGCCTTCAGATCACTAGACACTATTACCACAAGGTCTCTCTCCCTCTCTGTGATTATTATTCTGCAGCTGTTGGTTCAGGTTTTGTTGTGCTGGAGGTGGACCCTTGGCCTGGTGCAGGATTGGTACAGCCCTCTGGTCGGACCCAGAGAGCACCTGCCACCAGGAGGCGGATGACACAAGCAGACAGAGGCTAACTGGAGCTTCACCAATAACAGTCCGGGGTTTCTGCCGGTATTTGCGGGAGTCCTTTATCATACTGGCCACCAATAGTGCCTTCAAAGCATCTCAAGAGTCTGGGCTCGACCAGGATGACCGTCCAGCTTAGAGTCATGAGCCCAATGACGCATGTGCTCACGGAGACGGTGGGGGACCACCGTCTTCCCGGCTGGTACCGTTGTGGTGACTGCAACTGATATGCACGCGGGATCGATGATATGCTTGGGTGTGTCTTCTGGCTCCATGGAGCGAAAGAGCGCATCTGCGCAGAGGTTTTTAGCTGCAGGGCGATAGTGGAGCTCGAAGTTGAAGTGTTCAAAGAACAGGGCCCAGCGGGCTTGTCTTGGGTTAAGTAACTGGGCCTCCTTTAGGTGTTCTAGATTCTTGTGGTCAGTAAATATTGTGAATTTGTGTTGCGCTCCTTCCAGCCAGGGGTGCCATTCCTGGAGGGCAAGTTTTACTGCTAGGAGTTCACGGTCCCCTATAGTATAATTTTGCTCGGTGGAGGAGAATTTATGTGAGTAGAAGGAACATGGTACTAGAGTTCCCTTAGTGGAGTACTAGCTCAAGACTGCCCCTGCTCCGATGGTGATGCATCGACTTCGACGATGAAGGCGCGTTTAGGATCCGGATGTCATAGACACTGTCTTTTTTCAAGGCGTGAAATGCTGACTGGGCCTTGGGGCTCCACACTTGAAGGTCACATCCCTTCCTAGTCACGGCGGTGAGTGGAGCAGTCAACGTGGAGTAATTAGCAATTAAATTTAGATATTAATTTGTGAATCCAAGGAATCTTTGTTGGATGTGGAGGCCCACTGGTTGAGGCCAATCTCGAATGCCCTGGAATTTGTCGTGGTCCATGGTGAAGCCACGATTGGAAATGATGTAGCCTAAGAAGGGAAGGCTGGGTTGTTCAGAAATGCATTTATCTAATTTCGCATAGAGATGATGGTCTCTGAGACATTGGAGGACTGTTTGAATGTGGGAACGATGAGACTTCAGGTCTCGGAAGATCTTGTTCATTAGCCGGTTGAAAGACTGCAGGGGCATTGCAAAGTCTGAAGGGCATTACTACGTACTCTTAATGGCCATCTCTTGGCCATCACTTGTGTTGAAGGCGGTTTTCCAGATGTCTTCCGGTTGAATTCGTACAAGGTTATTCGACCTCGGAGATCCAAATTTAGTAAAGATTTGTGCACCTTGCAGGCGGTCAAATAGTTCACTAATAAGTGGCAGTGGATAATGGTCCTTAAAAGTTACTGTGTTCAAATCTCTGTAGTCTATGCAGGGTCTTAAGCTGCCATCTTTCTTCTTTACGAAGAAGAACCCGGCTCCTGCTGGGGAATTAGAAGGTCTTATTAATCTTTTATCCAAATTTTCCTTGATGTAGGCAGACCTTGCATGGGTTTCAGGGAGTGACAAGAGATAGGTTCTGCCCTTGGGAGGCATGGCTCCAGACTGTAGTTCTCTGGGGCAGTTAAACTCTCAGAGTGGAGGCAGGATGTCAGCATTTTGTTTGGAGAATACATCCTTGAATTCCAAGTATGGGGCAGGTAACCCAGGAAGGGTTGTAGAGTTGAGGACGGTCACAGATGGAGATAATTGCCATAAACAGTGGGTTTGACATTGAGGGCCCCACTGAGTTAGTTGCAGGGATTGCCAGTCGAAGTGGGGTGCGTGTTACTGGAGCCAAGGAAGTCCAAGTACTACGGGGTACTTGGATTGTTTCAAGAACAGGAGGGAGATCTCCTCATCATGGAGGATCCCAACGGTGAGGTGAATGGTCATGGTACAGTGGGTGATATGACCGGGGAGTTGCTCTCCCTGTATCGAGGCAATACGGAGTGGTACCTCTAGCGGTTGGTCCGGTATCTGGAGAAGCTTGATGATATCTTCCATAATAAAATTTCCACTCGCCACAGTGTCCATGAGGGCAGTGGTGTGAGTGATCATGACTTCCTAATGAGGGAGATAGGGAGCAATAGTTGAGGGCCAGAAACAGTAGTGGGATCAGGCTTTGGGCAAGTCTGAAGAAGATTTCCTGAACTGCTGCAATATAGGCAAAGGCCCACCTTTCTGTGTTGGAGGCGTTCCTCTGGAGTCAAGCGGCCGCGATTGATTTGCATGGGCTCCTCGGGAGGCTGAGGAGCCGCTGGTAAGGCCTTAAACTGAGGGCTCGCCGAATGAGAGCTCGTAGGACCCTTACCTCCTGATGTCATTGTCGAATACGGTAGTCGATTCTACCGACCAGGGAGATCTGGTCTTCCAGGGATACGGGGATCTCGCAGGTGGCCAGTTCATCCTTAAGGGCAGGAGACAGTCCCTCGCAGTAGAGTGCCCACAAGCAGTCTTCTTGACACCCGAACTCAGTGGCTAGTGTTCAAAACTCCACTGTATACTCAGCAAGCAAGTGCGAGGGTTGTCGGAAGTGGAGTAGGTGGTGACCAGCAACCGCCTGTCGGCCTGGGTCCTCGAAGGTATGTCGGAAGACAGAGACGAACTGAGTGAGCTGGCGAAGAATGGCGTCAGAATGCTCCCAGAGTGGGGAAGCCAGTGCCTTCCCCTCAAGGCGTGAAAGGATAAATGTGATTTTTGTTGCCTCGTCAGGAAACAATGAAGGTTGCAGTGAAAACTGCATATAACATTGATTTATGAAGCCTCGACAAAGGCGCGGATCCCCATTAAAATGGGGTGGAGCTGGGAGGGCCAGCGGTGCCCATGAGGGCAAGGTGGGGGCAAGGGCCCCTGGGTTGGCCATGATGGATTCCTCCAATTGAGAACGTATTTTCTCCACAGAAGAAGCCAACGCTTCCATGATCCGTTGTTGCTCTTGGACACAAGTGATCAGACCAGGGATGGCCTGCAGGGCCGGAGACTCCGCCGAGTCCATGGCCTTGGCAACCTGTTGCACTGGAGATGGACCCTTGGCCTGGTGCAGGATGGGTATGGCCCTCTGGTCATACCCAGAGAGGGCCTGCCACCAGGAGGCGGAGCACACAAGGAGTCAGAGGCTAACTGGAGCTTCACCAATAACAGTCCGGGGTTTCTGCAGGTTGAGCCCTTGGGTACCCAGACCGCCTGGACTTAGGTGGGCCTCTGGTGGTCTCAAGGAGAGATAGCGAAGAGGTGTGCCTACCACGAGCAAGGGTACACGGCTGATGTAGAATGGATGGACTAGACCTGAACTGGAAGCTCCGGAGACCTCAGGAAGGTAGCAGTTCAGGGAGGTTCTCCTGGCGAGACAGGCAGCACCTGCGGGTCTAGTCAAGAGGATGCCACAGTTAGTTTCCAAGCAGATTGTTCTGGTAGTCACAGTAGGCCAGAAGAGAGTGTCCGAGTGAAGCACAAGGGTCAGAGCCAGAGAATCAGTCCAGGAATAGTCAGCCAAAGCAAGGGACAATACCAGGGTCAGTTCCAGATGGCAGACAGGAGAATGGTCAGACAGGCAGAGGTCAGTTTCAGGCAGCAGACAGAAGAATGGTCAGGCAGGCAGTGGTCAGTTCCAGGTGGCAGATAGAAGAATGGTCAGGCAGGCAGAGATCAGTACCAGAAGTTAGTCTGAAGAGGTACTACCTGAGAAGGATACAGGAATACATGGAGACACAGGGAACAAAGAGACGCTGGAACAGGAGACGTTGGAATGAAGAACACTGGAACACACGAGGAAAACTAGAGCACCAACGGTGTTGACCCGATTGCTAAGGCTGGGATCAAGGGACTGAGCCCTGCCTTATATACAGGGCTCAGGTGATGTCATCATGGTGTGCCATGGAGGAGCTTCCCGCGCTTGGCCTTTTAAATGGCTGGGAGTTCTGCGCGTGAGCACTTAGGGGCAGACCTGACACCAGCATGGACGCCGAGCCTCGGTGTGAGGAGCCGGGAGAAGTAGAGGTCCTTGAAGGCCCGAGAAAAGCCGCAGGATGCCGTGGATGCTGGGAGCTAGCGGCTGCGTCAAGGCCAATGCTCGTGGAGGGCCGCACGAGGTGAGCAGGTCCGGCCGCAGTGCCAACGCAGCCGGAGAATGCAACAGGTTTAACAGGTGCCATCTTGACTAGGGACAAAGGTTCTTGTTTAGAGTGCTTGACCCCTGAAGAGATTTATTTATTTATATATGTATTTTAAATTATTTATTTCCTACACTTTCCACAATTCATGGTGGGACTTCGCTGTAAGATAGAAAAAAAAAGTAAGTTTCAAAGTTAAACTTAAGGCATGTTCTTCATTAGGGTCCTCAGGAGCTAACATTCTATATGTGCACCTGGCTCAGTAGCTCACTAGTGCCCTCCAATACCTTCCTCTAAAATAGTAATACTGTCTCCTGTATTGCTGAATGTGACTTTTCCTATATGTAGATGGGTGCTCAGTTGAAGCTGATGATAGGATAAAAAAAAAAAAACTAGAACTATGATCTTTAATCAGATCCACATTTTCTTTATCTCCAAAGAGATTATCTCCTGTGCATGGTGCATCAGCAAGTTTCAGGAGAACATATACATGAAGACTTCAAACCCACAATCATGCTAGCTTTCTACCTCCAATGGCTACTGCTGATATTCTGGAAGAAGTATTGTATGCATCATAAGTTATCAAATTAGATATTTCCTACGTTCTTTTGCTTTTTTCAGTAAGAACATAAGAACATAAGAAATTGCCATGCTGGGTCAGACCAAGGGTCCATCAAGCCCAGCATCCTGTTTCCAACAGAGCCAAACCAGGCCACAAGAACCTGGCAAGAACCCAAAAACTAAGTCTATCCTTTGTTACTTTGCTAGTAATAGCAGTGGCTATTTTCTAAATCAACTTAATTAATAGCAGGTAATGGACTTCTCCAAGAACTTATCCAATCCTTTTTTAAACCCAGCTACACTAACTGCACTAACCACTAGAGATGTGAATCATGTGCCAGATCGTCTTAACGATCAGATTCAGCTGGGGGGGGGGGAAAATCTAATTTTTTTTTTTAGGGAGGCCCGCGCCGCTAAAAAAAAAAACCCCACCCGACCCTTTAAATCAACCCCCCCCCCCCTCCCGACCCCGCCAAAACCTTTCAAAATTACCCGGTGGTCCAGGGGGGCTTCGGGGAGAGATCCGGGGGGGCCTCGGGGAGAGATTTCCCGTTCCCAGGCATCAGCTGTTCTAAAGAAAAAATGGCGCCGATGCCCCTTTGCCCTTACCATGTGACAGGGTATCCATGCCATTGGCCGGCCCCTGTCACATGGTAGGAGTACTGGATGGCCGGCGCCATCTTTACTTATCAGCCCATATGGCCGGCGCCATTTTGCAATACGGCCATACGGCCATACGGCCGGCGCCATTTTGCAATATGGCCCGAGTGCAAGAGGTCGCTCCCGGACCCCCGCTGGACTTTTGGCAAGTCTTGTGGGGGTCAGGAGGCCCCCCCAAGCTGGCCAAAAGTCCCTGGGGGTCCAGCGGGGGTCCGGGAGCGATCTCCTGCGCTCGTGACATCGGGGGACAGGAAGCAAAATGGCGCCGGCGCCATTTCTATTAACGCAGCCGTGGCCCGAGAGTGGAAGATCACACCGGGACCCCCCCCCACTGGACCCCAGGTAATTTAAAACATTTTGGGGGGGTTCAGGATGGTGGGGGATTTATTTTAAAGGGTCGGGGTGGGTTTTAGGGTTGTTTTAGTGTGCCGGTTTTCCCGCCCTCCCCCGATTTACGATTTAAACGATTTAAAAAAAAAAAAAAAACCGCGACGATCAGATTCCCTCCCCCCCCAGCCAAAATCGATCATTAAGACGATCGATCACAAGATTCACATCTCTATAATGCACAAACATGTGCACCCAAGCACTGGTATTAAAGTTGCCATCATAGATTTTTTTGGCAGGATTAGATTCAGAATAACATTTTTTGGTTTGATTGGTGCCTAGACGTTATTGGTACCATGGATATGGTACCTTTGCTTATTGATGACAGTGAAGATGTCTTCCTGAGTGCCAATGAGTTGTCAGCGCCAACAGAGCATTTTTTGGTTCCTGTATATGTACTAGGGATGTGAATTGTTTTTTGATGATTTAAAATATCGTCCGATATTTTTTAAATCATCAAAAATCATTAAAGAGTGCGATACAATAGAAATTCCTCTGATTTATCGTGAAAAATCGTTAATCGGGTTTGTGTCCACTAACGGGAGTTATTTGGGGGGAGGACGGGAAAACCGGCACACCAAAACAACCCCTAAACCCACCCCGACCCTTTAAAACTAATCCCTTACCTTCCCCCACCCTCCCAAACCCCCCCAACATGTTTTAAAATCACCTGGTGGTCCAGTGGAAGCCCCAGGACCGATCGCCCACTCTCAGGCTGTCGGCTGCCACTAATAAAAATGGCGCCGATGGCCCGATAAAAAAAACCCCACCCCGACCCTTTAAAACTGTCCCCTTAGCCTCCCCCACCCTCCTGACCCCCCCCCCCCCCAAAAAAAAATGTTTTAAAATTACCTGGTGGTCCATTGGGGGTGCCGGGAGCGATCTCCCACTCTCGGGCCGTCGGCTGCGCTAATAAAAATGGTGCCGATGGCCCTTTGCCCTTACCATGTGACAGGGTATCCGTGCCATTGGCCGGGCCCTGTCACATATTAGGAGTACTGGATGGCTGGCGCCATCTGTAAAGATGGCGCCGGCCATCCAAGATGGCGCCGGCCATCCAGTGCTCCTACCATGTGACAGGGGCCGGCCAATGGCACGGATACCCTGTCACATGGTAAGGGTAAAGGGCCATCGGCGCCATTTTTATTAGCGCAGCCGTCGGCCCGAGAGTGGAAGATTGCTCCCGGCACCCCCACTGGACCACCAGGTAATTTTAAAAAGTTTTTTGGGGGGTTGGGAGGGTGGGGGAGGCTAAGCGGTCAGTTTTAAAGGTTCAGGGTGGGGTTTTTGTTTATCAGATCGGTCGCAGCCGATAAACAAAAAGCTAATCGGGCCGGATGATAAAAATTATAAGATTTGAATCGGAACCGGAACCGAACCAATTCCGGTTCCGATTCACATCTCTAATATGTACTAAAGAGCATAATTTCTTTTGCTAGAGGGTGAATTGTGTCTGTGCCATGAGTCATGTCTCCTTGCATGAAAGGACTCTGCCTTTTTTGATTTAGGTGATGGCCCCTCAACTGTTGATGGTTTCCTCTTTGTTGACCCAGATGCTTGAGGAGAACTTAATCATTCTTAACTTCTAGATCCTCTGACCCTGAGAAACATTTTGGCACAAGCAGAGCAGTTAGTAGGGATGTGCAGAAGGAAAAAATGTTTTTCGATTTGTTTTTCGTTTCACAGAGACCCAAATTCTTTGCATTAGTTTTATAGGGGGAAAAACCAATTCGTTGATTAATTCGTTTTCCATTTGCCTTTATAGTCAATGGGAGATGTCTTTGCAGCCTATTTTTGGCTGCAGAATTGGGGTTTTCTTATCAATACTGATGAAACTTCTGGGGGGCAATCAACAGAATGAGAAAAGAGCTGCAAGGTACTTAGACTGTGGCAAAGTGGCATCAAAGTGGCATGAAAAGCCTAAGGCACTGTAAAGGGGCAATGGGGTACCAGGAGTGGCAAGAGTGCTTTAACAGAGGTGCAAAGCAGCAGCGAAAGTGTCAAAAACACACCACAGCTTCAAAATAGAGCACCAATAACATTTGCATAAACCCTTGAGGCAGCACGACAGGCAAAGTGGCAAGACAAGTGGCATCAACATCCTACAGTACAATGAAGGGGGAACATAGCAAGCAGAAAGAGTGTCTTAAAAACCACAAGGCGCCGATAAAGGGACAAAGCAGCAGAAAAACTAGCACCAACACACTGAGGAACCATAATAGTGGCAAGAATACCAGACGAGTGAGTCGTCTGGTGTATGGCAGCAATGCAGAGTGGCAGAAAGTTGATAGGGGCAAGACCTGCTGGCAGAGCGGAGGTAGTCTGGTCCCTGTGGTTTTGATAGGAGCATGACAGGCTGGCAGAAATGAGGTAGTCAGGTCCCTGTGGTTTTGATAGGGGCAAGACAGGCTGGCCCCAGGGAGAGTTTCCCTTCCTTTGTGCAGGAAAGGGCTCCCTAGAATGGGATGGCCCCTAGAGTGGAGCACGAGCCTTCAAAGTGTGGCAAGTCGACGTGGAGGAGGTTTCCATGTGAACAGTGGTTCAACATGGGTCAGCGGGTGTTAAGAGATAGGCTGGCTACACCCGGCTAGAGTTCCCTTTCCTTTGCACAGGAAAGGGCTCCCTAGAATGGGTTGGCCTCTAGAGTGGAGCACGAGCCTTCAAAATGTGGTGCATCGACATGGAGGAGGTTTCCATGTGAACAGCGGTTCTGCTTCAACATGGGTCAATGGGTACTAACAGATAGGCTGGCTACACCCGTGGAGAGTTCCCTTTCCTTTGTGCAGGAAAGGGCTCCCTAGAATGGGTTGGCCCCAGGTGTGGGGCACGAGCCTGAACAAGTGTGGTGAGTCGATGTGGAGGAGGCCAAAATTTGTTTTAATTAAGGTAAAGTAAGAAAATTCATTCATATGTGCATTGATGTGAATTGTATTGTAGTTAGCTATGATTATTTAGGAGCCTTGTAATGGAGTTTCATTATTATTTTGCCTGTATAATGGCACAAATTGTTAGGATTTAGGCATGTGCAAACAGATCACGACTTCCTGAGCAAGACCGAGGAAGTTCTCTCCTCTGCCCTGAAACTAAAAGAATGTTTTAATTAAGGATCCATGCTGTGAAGGATTAGTAGTTTGAATTGCCAGAGACTGAGGGTTCCCTTTGCAACGAGGGTTCAACCATTAGGACCAGAAGAAGCACAGATGTCATCTCCCACCCAAATCTACAATATCAGCCTATGTTGACTCTGTACCCTACACAGTGCCTTTGTAAGTTAATGGAACACAGAGGATGAACTAGAGTGCAACTACCACCAGTTTTCAATAGTACTAGAAACATAAATGTTTGAGGTCAGGCCCTTGTAGTGTCGTAAGGGTTGGACAGTGGACACTGCAGACAGGCACAGCGTTTGAGGTCAGGCCCTTGTAGTGATGTAAGAGCTGGACAGTGGACACTGCAGACAGGCACAGCATTTGAGGTCAGGTCCTTATAGTGACATAAGAGCTGGACAGTGGACAGACAGGCACATCGTTTGAGGTCAGGCCCTTGTAGTGACGTAAGGGCTGGACAATGTACACTGCAGACAGGCACAGCGTTTGAGGTCAGGCTCTTGTAGTGACATAAGGGCTGGACAGACAGGCACATCGTTTGAGGTCAGGCCCTTGTAGTGACGTAAGGGCTGGACGGACAGGCACATCAGTTGAGTTCAGGCCCTCGTAGTGATATAAGGGCTGGACAGACAGGCACAGCGTTTGAGGTCAGGCCCTTGTAGTGATGTAAGGGCTGGATGGGCAGGCACAACGTTTGGGGTCAGGCCCTTGTAGTGACGTAAGGGCTGGACAGTGGACACTGCAGACAGACACAGCGTTTGAGGTCAGGCCCTTGTAGTGATGTAAGGGCTGGACAGGCAGGCACAGCGTTTGAGGTCAGGCCCTTCTAGTGATGTAAGGGCTGGACAGGCAAGCACATCAGTTGAGTTCAGGCCCTTGTAGTGATGTAAGGGCTGGACAGACAGGCACAGCATTTGAGGTCAGGCCCTTGTAGTGACGTACGGGCTGGACAGACAGGCACAACATTTGAGGTCAGGATCTTGTAGTGATGTAAGGGCTGGAGGGCAGACACAACGTTTGGGGTCAGGCCCTTGTAGTGTCGTAAGGGCTGGTAAAGGGAGCAGACAGGCAAAGCGTTTGAGGTCAGGCCCTTGTAGTGACGTAAGGGCTGGATGGGCAGGCACATCAGTTAACGTCAGGCCCTTGTAGTGACATAAGGGCTGGACAGCCAGGCACAGCGTTTGAGGTCAGGCCCTTATAGTGATGTAAGGGCTGGACAGACAGGTACAGCGTTTGAGGTCAGGCCCTTGTAGTGATGTAAGGGCTGGACAGGCAGGCACAGCGTTTGAGGTCAGGCCCTTGTAGTGACAAAAGGGATAGGCAGTGGACAGACAGGTACAGCGGTTGAGGTCAGGTACATGTGCTGATATTATCTGGAGCATATGAGGCAGTTGGAGCTGCTACAAGGCTTTAAATTGCTTTTATTCATCTTGCCATTCACAGGGAAAATGTGGAAACCCAAGCAAAGGCATGTTTATTTTCAAAAACACTATCATTTCCATCAACTCTGCTACCAGCCTTGAGCGGTGAGGGCTCATGATATCCCCTGTCATTGAAAATACATGTTCACTGGGCACACTGGTTGGTGGACATGACAGATATCTCTGAGCCACTTTGGCTAGGTGTGGCCAGACAGTGGACTTGTGTGCCCAATATGCCAACGGATCTGTCTGCATGTCCTCTATGGGCTCTGTGAGATACCATGTCACTGACATTTGTGCTGGTGTCTCCTTTGCTTGGGTGGGCTAAGAGTCCTTCTTGCCAGCTGCTTTTGCTCTAGCCTGTTCCAGAACAGATGCTTTTTTATGGGCGACATGGCTTTGGCGTACTGAAGTGGAGGAGGAAGTTCTAGCTGTCGCTGACAGAGTGCTGCTCCTGCTTGGGCTTGCACTACTCTCTGAAGTGCCCCCTGTTTCCTCCTTTACTTCATGCCTAATATGTCTCTGCCTATGGTGCTCCTCTTCATGGACTTTTACTAACAGCAGGTCCTTCACAAATGTGAGACAATCGGACTGTAGGACGAGTTTCCCTTTCGCACAGGGATCACAGACTGTGGCAAACATGTATGTGTGGTGTTTTGTTAAAGGTCTTAATCTGTCTTGCACCTGCTTTTGCAAAAAGTCCAGACAATGTAGCACCTATGCTGTCATTCCCTCTTCCTGTTTAAAGCCTTCCAAATTTTCCTCCAGAAAATTAACTATAGGGATGATGTCAGCCAAGGTGGCACTTCTGGAACTCAGCTCCTCCGTGGCATCCCTGAAGGGCTGCAGGATTTTTACCAGCTGACTCATGACTAACCAATCATGATGCCCTAGGGGACTCTGCACACCTATGTCCATTACCACAGAAAGTTCATGAAGGGGTGTCTGCTGCTCCACTAACCTCTACAGCATCATATAGATGGAATTCCACCGGGTGCAAATGTCTTGAATGAGATGCTAGTGAGGCATCTCCAAATCGGAGAACATGCCCCGCCTTCCCACTTCTGTGGAAGTGCACTGCTATGTTCCTGCACTTGTGTAGTAACATATGCAGGTATTCATTCTCTTGGTGATTGGACTCCCAACCCCAGAGCTGACTTCACTAACAGGTACAGAGTGTGTGCAAAACATCGGATGTTCTGAAAGCGCCTGTCGCATAATGCCTTTACCATGTTTGCACCATTGTTTGTGACAAAGAACCCTGCCTGAAGATTCCTGTCTCACTGGTATAGCTGCCAGCCCGCCAGCAACTGTCTGATGCATGCTAGAATATTGGCTGAGGTATGGGCCTCATCCGTCAGGTAGGTATACAGTAAAGCCCACCTCCACCCTGATACTTGTTAACTAATAGAGCTGCTGCCTGCCCCCTGCCTCAGCCAGGTCCCACCAGTGTGCTGTCAGGGAGCGGTAAGAGTGTGCAGCATTCATGGCAGTCTAGATATCGCAGATGAAATGCACACTCCCTTGTGCCTTAGCTAGCAGCGCTTGGATGCGAATGCAACACTGGTTGCACAGGGTGGGGATGACCTTTCTGCTAAATATGGTTCTGGAGGGGACTTGTAATTTGGAACTAAGACCTTCAGCAAATGCTTGAAACCCACATTCTCCACTACCTGCAAGGGCTGGTCAGCAAGCGCATTCATTTCCCCAATGCTCCTGGTTACAACTTTTGAGGCTGCCTGCCTCCTTCCCCGGGATAGCGTTACCGAACACCGCCCCATTTCCTCCATGGTGGGTTGTCGCTTCTGACACATGGCCTGCCACCTAACTGCTAGAAGGGGCTGAGGGCATGGGGTGACTCTGCTCCTTTTCAACCACTTTATGCTATCTGGAAAAAGGGGTCTCCTGACTGGTACTGCCACCATCCCCAGATGGCAGTACTGTTAGGTGTTGCTTCTACATATGATGTATCATGCCAAAATTAGTTAGATGTCCCATTTGCTTACCTCTGCTAATAGCCCTGGCACAGTAATAACACTGAGCAAAACGTAGGTCCTCCGTAACTTTAAAGTGGCTCCAGATCACAGATTTCTTTCGTGATCCCTTCTCTATAGCCTTCGAGGTGGATGCTGGCACTGGAGTTGAAGTAGTGGGTGCACCCTGAGAAGCAATGTCAGGGGTATCAGACACACTTTGTGCCTGCACAGACTGCTCTTCCTCCTCCTCATCATCAGTTTCATCTCTCCCCTGCTGTTGCGGTCCTGGGCTGTGCCCCGGTCCCTCCACCTACCTTGGGGACGGCCCAGGCCGTTATGGGGCCTCCTCGGGCCTTCAGGTCTCCCAGCGCATCTCTCCCTCCTCAGGAGAGAGGCTGAAGATCCGCTGCAGCTGGTCCCACCCCCCGACATGCGCGCGTGAGGAGGAGTCCCTCTTAAAGGGGCCAGCGTGGGAAAACCTCAGCCCTGCCTTGGATGATGTCAGACGTCATCAGGGTATTTAAACCCTGCATCTGGACTTCTTCAAGGCCTTGCAACGAGGTTCTCCCAGGTTCCCTGAGTCTCCAGTTGCTGCGTCTGGACATTGGATCTTGTCTTCTGACTTCTGGTTTCCGACCCGGCTTCATCTCCTGACTCATCTTCAGCTTCCGCCACTGGCTTTGGTTTGGATCTCTGACTTCTGGCTTCTGACCTGGCTCCGCTCCTGGACTCCAACTTCGGCTTCTTCCACCACCGCAGGTATCCGGTACTCGCAGGCCCAGAGGATTCTCCTAAGTCCCAGCGGCTCGGGCTCTCAGGGGCTCCTCCCGGTGGAGCCACGGGCTTCCGAGGGTGAAGACTCTCCAGCCTCCTGGGCCCAGCCGTCCTCTTCTTCCATCTCTCCGGACGCTGCCCGGACCCTTCGTCACATAGGGTCCCGCTTAAGTCCAAGAGGCCCAGGTCCCTGCGGGCTCCTCCGGGGGGACCTCGGGCTTCCAACGGTGAAGTCTTCTTCGGAGCTTCTTCAGCGCCGCCTCCTGGCTATGACATTTCCTGTGGGTTCCCACAGTATTCCATCCACCGTCTCAGCTGGCCCAAGGGTCCACAACCGTAACACCTGCAACAATGAAGTGGAGGCTTCTTCAGCTATTACTTCTTCAATTTCTGATGATGAGAAATCCACACAAGATGATTCTTCATTGGAATCAGTAGCAAACAGTGCCTGTACTACATTTTCAATGCTAAGTCAAGTCTGCTGTCACATTGCTGCTTTTGGGTCTCGCCCTTTTGTCTTGCATGACTCAGCCACCCCTTCCCTCACCTGCAAAACTACAGGGTCAAAAACAGGTGGTGGTGCTGCATCATCTTTAAATTCAGTTTTTTCTGGTTGGAACTGCCTGCCCCTCCTGAAATTTTAGATTGGAACAGCTCCCTTTTTAACTTTAATGGGGGACTGGCACTGCCTTTTGAAGTGCCTCCTCTGCCAGTCCCAATCACTCGTATCCCTTTCACTGACATCATGGATTTAATGTCCCTGCCTACTAGGGATTTCAATTAAAAGAATTATTTCTTTATTGGTGAATGAACACCTCTGTCCCAATATATGTGAGTCTGGAAAACTGCCCACAGATGCAGTGCAGTGCCTTGAGACTGCTCTGTGTGCACAAAAAAATGAAACAGTAGAAAAAATACTTGACTGGAAGCCTGAGCAAGAACAATTCCTACTGATTCTGCTTCTTGTTTGAAAATACCAACTCACACTATCTCCCACCCACACCCTGCCTGTGCCAGCTCCAATCTACCTCAGGGAGGGTAAGATAAGCAGCAAAATGCCATTCTGCCAGCTTGTCTCAGTGGGAGAGACAGAGAGACAGTCTGAGTTCAATAAAAAAAAAGTGCGGTCAAAAAAAGCCTGGCTGGCACTGCAGCAAAAACGAACAAATATATTTTTCAATGGAAAATTCTATCAAAGTAGCTAGCAATTGAATACAGATTTGAGACACTCAGACTAGCTCTGAGTAAAGCCACCTCCCCGGACAACACCCGAAAAGAAAGAGCGTGGCACGTCGTGTGCTCAAGGTATAAATTGTGCAGCGTATAAAGGTACAAATAGTACAGCGTCATCAGGAACAGCGTCACAGAGCACTGAGTGAGAGCAGCGATTGGCTGCATTAGAAAAATGCTTAGCTCTGATAGGTTGCATTCTTGTCTCCTTGCCAACCTGTCTGACCCACTCTATGACAGGGCTGTGAGGTCACTTATGACTCACAGGAAAGGGCTGGATTTTGCTATGGATACTCCCAAATGGCCTTCTCCTATTTCAAATGGTTGCTAAGAAATCACTGTGAACCAAAAGAATAAAACTAATATGATATGTTTTATTCGTGGGGATCTCCATGCGTTTCAGAAACCCATGAATCAAATGAACAGGGACTTATGCGTTGCGGATTGCACATTCGTTGAAAAGGAATGCACATCCCTAGCAGTTAGGCACATTATGTAATGGACCTAAGCAGCATACATTAACAGTCATGTTGATCAGTTAAAGACATCTTGAGAAAGCAACAGGAGAATCTTTCAATCCCATTTTGCTGTCCATCATTCTGAAAAAAGGCTGAGGCTAGGTTAAACTCAATTTTGTAAAAAATTAAGTAATACAAATCTTTTCTTTGGGGGAGTGTAATCCCAAAAATATGTCAAAGGAAAGAGAAATAATAAAGGAGAACAATGTAGGAACAAAAGAATCTGATTCGCAACTAAAGGAGAGTTAGAAAAAATGTATCACTTTGAACAAGTGGAAGAAAAAAGACTGAGAAGGCTTGATCGGTGGCAGCTATATGGGAGTACCCATGCATCGTCAGAAAACCTCCTCGGAGAACTTTTTCATCTCAGTGCCATCAGATGACGTGACCCAGTTTTATGACTGATTAGTACTGTCCTGCTTGACCATGGAGAATAAATGCAATTCCCTAAGTCTTGTCCTATTTGTTTGTCTTTAATAGATTGAAAGCTCTACAGAGAAGGGACTGTATTATATGAATCTGTAGAGCAGTGCATGCATCTGATAGCATTATAGAAATGATATGTAGTAGTAGTATTAGTAAGGAAATAGGAGGTACTTGAGCTAATCTAGCAACCAACACAGCAGGGACAGTGGGTTGCATGCTTAGACTGTGTATCTAGTGGGAACCTAGCGGGGCCTATTAGGAAACACTTCAGCAGTTACCATAAAAAAGTTGGCGCAGAAAAGTCGGTTACCATAACCAAGATACAAAGTATAGGTATAAAGATTAATCACTTGAGCCCCTGAGGAAGGAAAGCCTCCGAAACACAAATTGTGTCGGGCAGCATATCTTCATACGACGCACAAAGATAAATGTCTTTGGTTGATATTCGAAAAATTTGTACTTCAAAACACATTTTTATAAAACCACCAACAACACTCCACCAAAATTACAAAGTTTGCATCTAAGAGACCTGTGATTATAAATAGTGTATGAGCATTTGATCACTCAAAGTGGTTTTAAAACACAAACCACAAATAAGTGAATTTACCAGCTTCCCTGAGGGATAGGTTTTCTAAATCTACGCACGTGCGTACTTTTGTTCGCGCACCAGGTGCGAGCAAAAGTACGCCGGGTTTTATAAGATACGCGCGTAGCCGCACGTATCTTATAAAATCCGGGGTCGGCGCACACAAGGGGGTGCACATTTGTGCAACTTGCGTGCCCGCCCATTCTCTCCGAGGCCGCTCCGAAATCGGAGCGGCCTCGGAGGGAACTTTCCTTCTACCCCCCCTGCACCTTCCCCTCCCTAACCCACCCCCCCGGCCGGAGGCAGATGTAACTTTGCGCTCACCAGCGGGCTGCTGGCACGCCATCACCCGACCTGGGGGCTGGTCCGGAGGCCTCAACCACGCCCCCGGCCCGGCACCACGCCCCGACACGGTCCTTGACATGCCCAAAAATCGCACTGCCCACCCGGCACGCCCCCGACACGCCCCCCTTGTGAAGCCCCGGGACTTACGCACGTCCTGGGCTTGCGCGCACCGCCGAGCCTATGCAAAATAGGTTCGGTGCGCACAGGGGGCTTTTAAAAGGGTTACGCGCATAACTTATGCACGTAACCCTTTTAAAATCCGGCCGATAATGAATATGAGGTTTCTTTATATGCAGTGGAATTAATTCCTTACATATATGTCTATTTACAATATATAGATCATGTATCTATCATGGTAAGCAACTGGTGGTCAGAGATAGGTTTATGGCTCAGGATTCCAAGAAGCACATGTGTGCTGAAAATAAAAGGCTGTAGTCTTTAGCTTCTAAAAACTGACTGGTCATTACTTGGGAGAAGCAGCAGATGTGAGAAGAGAAGCAAGATGGGTAGTTGCAGCAGCCTGTGTTACTAAGATACCATGTCCAGGAGATGCCAATGTCAATTTGCAGTAATGTGTTACCAATTTGTAAAGAAGGTGCATGCATTAGCTCTGTTAAATGCAGCAGCATACTGTGGGCCCAGTACTGAAAGATATCTGGCTACCTAAGGGGCTGATTTACTAAGGCTTTTCTCCCATTCTTTGTCTATGGGAAATATGTTTAGTAAATGAGACCCTAAGTTTGCCAGCTATAACTTATCTGGTTAACATAGAAGGGATATTCAGTGGCATTAATATGCACTGAATATACCAGGTCTAACTTATTCACTTAACATAACCAGATGAATCCAAGTTAACCAGATAAGTAGCCCCGCCCAATCCAACCATTGTCCACCCCCAACATATCTGGCTAACTACTTGGCTAGATAAATACTTATCCAGATAAGTGCCAGCTACTGCACATAGCCATATAATCAGCAGCCACCATTTAACTGGATAAGTAGGGACTTATCCAGCTAAGTAGTGCAAAATATCGGCCTCTCTGTTATCAAATAATTTCACCAGTATTTCCTGACCACAGGAAGCCCAATCCAGTGCATTTCTCATGATCATTTCTTGCATTTGATTGAAACAACCATATACAAAATCTATATACAGTTGTTTTCAAATTTTGGAAACCTGAGTTTTGAGTAGCCTCATAGAACTTGCCAATTCTCTCCATTCTTGCATCAGGAGAAAGCATTAAATTCCTTGCTATTAAAAAAAAAAAAGTCTACTTCCTATGAAGTACCAATTACAGTATTGTTAAGGTATCCATAAATAGGGATGCGTTGATGTCTTAAAGATGTTCGCCACCCTATTCAAGGAACTCATGAAAAATCTATGGGATATTGTTAAATCAGTTTAGCGTTATTATTTATTAGATTTGATATGCTGCTTTTAGTAGAGTACAACTAAGTGGTGTATGATAAAAATACATACATAATCATAAAACATGTCAATGCAATAAAACAAGAAATAGAATAAAATGAATAAATCTGAATAAAATATGTGTTGAATCTGAAAATTCTAGCATTACCGTGCACAATTAAAACCTATAAAATAAAATCATATCTAACAGTAACATGGATCCTAAATGGCTAACAGTAATATCTAAAAATGAAATCACTACAGTAATCAACAGTTAAAAATCAGAAAAAGAAATGCCAGGACTTTTCCTGCTTCCTGAGTTTAAGATAGCTTAGTTTAGAACATTTAAACCTATTTATTGGGAGGACAATTTTTAAAGACTTTTGCCCAGATAACTATGCAGGTTCTCTGTTAAATTCACCATACTGAAAACTGCCATCTCCACAGTAGCTAAAAGTAATCATTTAATTTCACAGCATGCATACTTTCAGCTGTAGCGGAAAAGGGACAGTGACAGAAGTGAGAGGGTGTTGGCAAAATACACATGAGGGTTTAATTTTCAAATCCCTATGTGTAATGTACTTTGTGTAACCTGCCAGCCAGCCAGAATTTTCACATTCCTTGGAGAGTTTCCCTTTCAGAATTAGCTTGCAGACCCATTGATACTTTCTTGCAAACTACCAGTGGGGTTTAAAAGTTGCATCCTTAAAAATTACCCACACTTGCAGCCTAATATGTAGCAAAATGTCCAGTAATTAATTCAAGAGATCCTGTTTCCTGAAACTGCAGGTCAGCTTCAAAATTCTTCATAATCTGCTTGGAAAAACGAGGATGATTTTCTCAGTGTATGTTAGGGAAGTCCAGCTTTTCTGCCAAACTTGAACCCCTCTGAAATCTGCCTTTTTTGAGCTCACTTCAAAGAGTTCATACATCCCTAATGAAAAATTCTTGGGACTGCCAGCATCCATATGGAAAAAATACTAATTTCAAGAGGAAAAGCAGGAAAATAGATCTTCACATTTATGCTATAATGCTCATATATTTACCACATTATTTAAATTACACATGTGTCTGCTAAAGTACTATCCTTGATGTACTCTGGTGTTACATTCCTTTGAGCTTCTATTTTATGCAATACAAGCAACAATGCATTTTTAGTCTTACAAAAAAATATTCTTTTACTTCTTTTGAAGTGCTTTTAACCCTTTTTGGCAGTCTTCCAAGTGTTTGAATGCACACAGGAAGTAAGATATGCCTTAAATGGGAGCAGACCAGACATAAGAGTTCATCACAGACATACGTGCACTAAAACAAAATCAGATCCACGTCTACCTGTGAATGTTATCAATCATGTACATTAGGGAAAGAAACTTTTTCTTTTTCTACCATTCATTTATTATCCCCATCATCTGTATGTTATATAGAAGCTACCCATGTGCAACATTCTGTATATTACTATATACTATATGTACTATATGTTTTTTCGCTTCATTCTTTTATTTATTTTATTTTATCTCATTTATTTTATTTATGATTGATTCACAATTTATATATTGTGGCTCTAGGCCTGCTGTTGTTCCTTAATTCCAATTGTTTCAAAATGTTCAATGGTTTATATGCACTGTTTATTGTATCGCCTCCTAGCGAAAGTTTAGTTCTTTGTAAACCGGTGTGATCTATATCCTTTATAGGAACATCGGTATATAAAAAATTCAAATAAATAAATAAATAAATAAATTACTATTGTATTCATTTATCACCTTATCATACAGTTACTATGAATGACTAGCAAACCATGGGTCTCTCCTGAGAATGAGAGTTTGGTATATGCATGAGATGGCAGTTCCCAATTATTTTTTATTTTCTCTGTATTTTTTCACCAGAAATAATTATTTTGTTGTATTTATGATCATTAGCCTCCCATGTTTGACCTTCATGCTCCTGTCTCATCTATGCTACACTATAGGCCTGATTCACAAAGCTTTTTCCTCATAGACACTAAGGCACAGATTTTAAAACATATGCGCGGGCATAGATTTGTTCGTGCAACCCGGCGTGAACAAATCTATGCCCGATTTTATAACCTGCACGCGTTGCTGCACGCATGTTATAAAATCCAAGCTCGGCGCGCGCAAGGAGGTGCACACATGTGCACCTTGCACGTGCCGAGCCCGAGAGGAGCCCCGATGGCTGTCCCCGTTCCCTCCAAGGCTGCTCCGAAATTGGAGCGCCTTGGAGGGAACTTTTTTCCAGCCCCTCACCTTCCCCTCCCTTCCCCTATCTAACCCACCCCCCAGCCCTACCTAAATCCCCCCCTACCTTATTTTATTTCTTATGCCTGCCAAAAGCAGGCGTATCTTGTGCGCGCCGGCAAGCTGCTGGCGTGTGAATCCCCGACACGCCCAGAATGGAGGAGGGCTTGGGACACATCCCCGGACTACCGTCATACCACCAGACCCACCCCCGGACCCCGGACATGCCTCCGGACCATCGTCATGCCCCCCGGGCCTGCCCCCGGACCGCCCACTTTTGAAAGCCCCGGAACTTAAGCACGTTCCGGGGCTTGCGCGCACTGCCGAGCCTATGCAAAATAGGCTCGGCGCATGCAGGGGCATATTTTCTCAGGTTACGCGTGAATGTTACGCGTGTAGCCTTTGAAATTCTGCCCCATAATGCCACACTGATATAAAATTATTAATACATCAAACTATCTATATAAATAAAAATGTAAATGTTTATTTGTTCAAAATCTTAAATCTCCGAAAGTTCTTCACCGATTGCTTTGAAATTTTGACACAATGTTGCATTCGAATACGCGCGTGTTTTTATATACCTATATTATATAGATGTCACACCTGTGACAGGTAAAAACATGCTTTTTTGGAAAAACAGAGCCATCTGTTGGACGTACAAGCCATACATGCTATCTACAATATAAATGGGCTCTGACCCATGGCCCGCAAATGGACAGTAGAGAGCAGCTCTACCGCGCATGTGCGGACCATTGAGCTCTGCGCTATGTGCTGGGTGTCACAGAGGGGAGGAGGAAAGGGCAGATGAGTCGCCGCTCCGAGAAATGGCTCAGCCCGTTCCCCCCACCCCCCCCCCCCGCTGGGGAAGGGGGGAGGGAGTAGGGACTGCCGGACAGTTACACACAGGAGGAGGAAAGGGTAGAAGAATCGCCGAGCCAGTCCATCCATAGGGGCCGACGCTACCTTTGCCCCTGTGACATAGTGAGGGCAAAGGTAGCGCCGGCGCCATTTTGAATACTGGCAATACGGCCCGAGTGCAGGAGGTCGCTCCCGGACCCCCGCTGGACTTTTGGCAAGTCTTGTGGGGGTCAGGAGGCCCCCCCAAGCTGACCAAAAGTCCCTGGGGGTCCAGCGGGGGTCTGGGAGCGATCTCCTGCACTCAGGCCGTATTGCCAATATTCAAAATGGCGCCAGCGCTACCTTTGCCCTGTCACATGGTAAGGGCAAAGGGCAATCGGCGCCATTTTTATTAACGTAGCTGATGGCCTGAGAGTGGGAGATCACTCCCCGCGCTCCCGCTGGACCACCAGGTAATTTTAAAACCTTTCTGGGGGGTTCAGGAGGGTGGGGGAGGGTTTTTTTATTATTGGATCGGGTGCAGCCGATAATCAGAACTCAAATCGGGCTGGGCGATAAAAATTTTAAGATTTGGATTGGAACCGGAACCGATCAGATTCCAGTTCTGATTCACATCTCTACTATATTCTGTGGCAGGCCATGCACCCGGAAGATATGCTGTGTGAAGAGTTGGGCTAACTCCGCAGCTGATGGTAGCTTGGGCAGGGGAACAAAATGGGCCATTTTGGAGAAACTGTCCACTGTGACCCAAATGAACGTTTTCCCCTCTGAGGATGGCAGGTCTACCACAAAGTCCATGGCTAAGTGTGTCCAAGGTTCTACGGGGATTGGCAAAGGTTGCAGAAGTCCCCAGGGTACCCCAGCAAGGGTTTCTGTTTAGCACAAGAAGGGCAGGAACTGACATAAGCACAGACATCGTGCCTCATCCGAGGCCACTAGTAATAGCGTTTTAGAAGTTCCAAGGTTCGCTCCCAACCAGCGTGTCCACCGGTGAGGGAATCATGAGCCCATAGTAACACCTCTTTTCACAATCACCGTGGGACTACAATCTTGCCCATGGGACTCAAACTCGTGCTTACTATATTGATTCTTGCTGGATCTAGGATGTACTGGGGAAAATCCCCTTCTCCCTTCAGCTCAGCATTCGCTCGAATATTCTTGGCCGCTGGTCTATAACGAAGAGTGAAGTTAAAGCGATTGAAAAAGAGAGACCAACGGGCTTGTCTGGGATTTAGTCGCTGGGCCTTACATAGGAATTCTAAATTCTTATGATCCATGTA
This sequence comes from Rhinatrema bivittatum, assembly GCF_901001135.1. Lineage (NCBI taxonomy): Eukaryota > Metazoa > Chordata > Amphibia > Gymnophiona > Rhinatrematidae > Rhinatrema > Rhinatrema bivittatum. The sequence continues at coordinate 454,350,125 of NC_042617.1, read as the reverse complement.
AACTGTGATGGGATGGGTCGCCCCCTCTAGCCACTGTCTCCACTCTTCAAAAGCTAGCTTGATTGCCAGGAGTTCCTTGTCTCCTATACTGTAGTTACGTTCAGCTGCTGAGAATTTCTTGGAGAAGTAAGAGCATGGGAGTAACTTCCCCTTGTTGGAGATTTGACTAAGTACTGCCCCTACTGCTATGTTGGAGGCATCTACCTCTACTATAAAGGGGCGTAATGGGTCTGGATGATGTAAACAAGTGTCTAGCAGAAAAGCCTTCTTTAGATCCTCAAAAGCTTGACAGACAACTTCAGGCCACACTTTGACGTCCACTCCCTTCTTGGTAAGGGCGGTGAGTGGTGCTACTTTTAAAGAATAATGAGGAATGAATTGTCTGTAGAAGTTTGCGAATCCTAGGAAACACTGTAACGCCTTTATTCCTGTAGGACGAGGCCACTCCTTAATGGCTGAAACTTTCTCTGGATCCATACGAAATCCTGTAAACGAGACGATGTATCCTAGGAATGTAAGGGATTCTTGCTCGAACAAACATTTTTCCAGCTTAGCATAAAGGTGCTTGTCCTTAAGAACTAGCAATATTTGATTCACATGTTGCCGATGAGTGACAAAATCTTGGGAGTAAATTAGCACATCGACCAAGTATACGATAACTGAGGAATGCAGCAACTCGCGGAGTACCTCAGTCATTAGGTTTTGGAAGACTGCCGGGGCATTGCGTAATCCGAAAGGCATTACTAGGTACTCGTAATGCCCATCCCTGGTGTTGAAGGCAGTCTTCCATTCATCTCCAGGGTGAATTCGGACGAGATTGTACGCCCCTCGGAGATCGAGTTTGGTAAATATCTTAGCTCCTTGCAATCTGTCCAGGAGCTCAGGGATCAATGGCAGGGGAGAGAGCATATTTCTCCTATTCTAAAAGATCTCCACTGGCTCCCAGTAAACTTCCGGATCCTCCATAAATCTCTCACAATCATTCATAAAAATATCCACCATCAAACCCCGCTTGATCTGTCTCATCCTCTCAGACTGCACTCGACAGCCAGGCCTTTAAGGGATGCTTACAAGGGATCTTTACACGTTCCTACAATCAAATTAGTGCACCACGCAAACATCAGAGACCGGTCATTCTCTACAGCAGGCCCTTCCATGTGGAACGCCATGCCTCCGGACCTCAGACTGGAGACTTGTCTAACAACTTTTAAAAAGAAACTAAAGACATGGCTGTTCAGCCAAGCCTTCCCCACCACAAACTCCATTGCCTGATCTAGAATTGTTCACCACACATCTCTGTAAACAAAACTTTTCCAAATTTTTCATGCCTAATATCCATTAAAGAGAGGTTGGCTCCTAGCCCCCTCCACTGTATATAGTATTTATTCTATTTATTGCACTTTATATATTTATTGCTCCGTTCACCCCTTCTTTATTTTCCTACTCCAAGTTAAGGCTTCCTTGTTATAATGTAACTGTATGCTCTGTATCTCTTGTTGATTGGTTAATTGTATATTCTACTTAGTTCATTGTAAACCGAATTGATTTGATTTGTATCAAGAAATTCGGTATATAAAAGCCTTAATAAATAAATAAAAAATAAATAGCGATCCTGACGAGTGATAGCATTTAAGCCCCGAAAGTCAATGCATGGTCTTAAGGTGTCATCTTTTTTCCCAACGAAAAAGAACCCTGCACCAGCGGGAGACTTAGAGGGTCTAATGAACCCCTTGGAAAGGTTCTCGGAAATGTATTTTGACATTGTTTGTGTCTCGGGGAATGACAGAGGGTAGACCCTTCCATGGGGAGGCATGGTCCCAGGCAGCAGGTCAATTGCACAATCGAAGGGACGGTGCTGTAGCAGGACCTCTGCCTTCTTTTTGGAGAACACTTCCGCAAATTCTGCGTAAAGAGCTGGAGGTAGAACAGATGTGTTCAATAAGGCCAGTCTGCAGGGAAACAGAATTTTAAGACAATTAGAGAAACAGAAGGGACTCCATCTTGCCACTTGTAATGTGTCCCAATGTATAACTGGAGAGTATCTTTGTAGCCACGGTAATCCTAGTACTACAGGATGCACCGCCTTCTCCAGGACCAAGAAGGATAGCTGCTCAGAATGTAGCACCCCAGTCCATATGGTAATGGGAGCGGTGGAGACAGAGATACTCCCGGGGAGTACTGTACCTCAGATAGAGGTGATCCGTATTGGTGGATTTCGAGGACGAGTGGGTAACTGAAGATGTTGCACCAAGTCAGACAGGATAAAGTTCCCTCCTGCCCCAGAGTCAATGAACGCGAGTGTGAAAAACGGTCCCCCTGGATATTCAAGAGTCACAGGGACCATACATTGAGGAGCAGAATTAACACAGCCTAGGAGTAGCTCCTCCGTTGCACCTAGGCTTTGGTGTTTTCCGTGCGCTCCTTACATTGAGCCAGGAAATGGCCCTTGCTGCCGCAGTACAGGCATAACCCCAACGCTCGGCTTCGACATCTCTCCTCTGCCATCAGTGGGGTCTGTCCTAGCTGCATGGGCTCCTCTGCCGATGATTCAGAAGAAGACGCAGGATGGCCGAGAGTCGATGTCATAGGTCTCGAGAATGCTGGGGCCAAGGATACAAGCCTACGCTGTGGTCGCCCCTCCTTAGCTCTTTGCTGAAGGCAGCGGTCAATCTGCCCAGCCAAGTCAATAACGCTGTTGAGGTCATCGGGAATGTCTCTGGCAGCCAACTCGTCCTTAATGCGAGCAGACAGCCCCTCCAGGAAGACTCCCCGCAGACTATCGTCTCGCCACCCGACCTCCGTGGCGAGGGTGCGGAACTCGATCGCATAATCCGCCAATGATCGAGGCCCCTGTCGAAGTTGCAGAAGCTCAGATGTAGCCATGGACAGCCATGCTGGCTCATCAAACACCTGCTTGAAATTAATTATGAACTGTTGCAAGTTACTTAACAGCGGATCGTTACGCTCCCACATGGGTGAGGCCCAGCTTAGGGCCTTTCCATCCAGCAGGGACAGGATGTAGGCTACTTTCACTGAATCAGAGGGAAACTGGTTTGGTAGGAGAGAGAATCTGATGTAACACTGATTCAGAAACCCTTGACAGGTCTTGGCGTCCCCGGAGTAGTGAGGTGGAGCAGGTTACTGGGACGGTGCAGTGTAGGTGGCGCCTCGGGGGGCGCAGCATCCAAGCGGTTAGCCAGCCACTCAACGGTTGCAGCCAGCACGTCCAAGCAGTGCTGCTATTGTTGTAAACGTTGAGCCATCCGTGGAATGGCCTGCAGTCCTGAGATGTCCGCCGGGTCCAAGGCCATACAAACTGTTGTCGCTGGAGAAGTGGACCCTTGGGTCGGCCATGCAGATGGTAGAAAGAGGGTTGATGGGTCACTGCCGAAGCTTGGCAGGGAGGCGGCTCGGAGCCAGGGAACCAAGGAAGAACTTCACCCTTGGAAGCCCGTTGTCCCCCCAGGAGGAGCCTGTGAGGGCCCAGGCCACTGGGACTTAGGAGAGGTCCCCGGCAGCAGGCGATAGTCCGTAGAGGCAGTCCGAGGTCGAGGCAGGTGGCAGAGCAGAAGAACAAAGACGTACCGAAACAGAGACCAGGAAGTCCGTCCGAAGATCTGGAACTGGAACCGAAGGAAGGAACCGAGGCTGAAGCACAGAACCTGAAGCAGGACAGCAGGAACTGCAGCAGGAGATCAAGAACTGAAGTAGGAACACTGGATTCAAAGCAGGAACACAGGAACGCAAGGCAACTAGTGACTCCAAGGAGTGAACCCTGTTGCAAGGCGATTTCCCTAGTCAGACGCCGGGTTTAAATACCCTGCCGGCGTCTGATGTCATCTTAAGGGCCGGCCGGGACTTTGTGCTCCTCTGCCTTTAAAAGGCTTCCCCTTGTGCACGCGCGTGCCTTAGGGGGGGGCGGAGTCTGGGAGCGGAGCTCGGCGGCATCTCCCTCGTGGAGATGCCGCCCGGAGAGGCCTGTGCAGGCCCGAAAAATGCCAGACCCCATCGCAGGAATCGGCGCGGCCAAAAGGTAAGGACCAAGTCGCGAGTCCAGCGACCGGGACCGCAACAGTACAAACATAATTTATAAAATACTTGCCTGAGCCTCTGTGCTTAATTCTGGTTTCTTATGCATACATTACTACAATTATTATGAATGCAAAATATACATGTGTATTTTTATAAAATGGGTAGAAAACGATTATATTTTCCAGCATTACAAATGCATTGAAACATACAGGTATACTTTTAGAGCAGAAATGTACAGAATTTTATATATGTATAGCTTCCACCACACAATTTATTAGATTAGATTAGCATAAATCATCATGGGTCCACTTATACATGCCTTTGGTGCCTCATGCATATTTTTGAAAGTTAGGCTCAGTGAGTTCAAACAGCGTTACAAAATGAATGTTTTCAAAACATCAAGAATATTAGTAGAAATGGAAAAGGAAGAGCATCATTAGGATCAGCAACATTGCTAAATGTAATGACAATTATTTTATACTGTACATCAGAGCAACAGAAGCTGGCAATACTAAACTTGCTGCTAAAAAAATTTAGCATTTGCAGCAGTTAGTATTTCATGCAACATTATAGCCCATGCTTCATGCACTATTTATCGTATTGGCCCAATTATAAGATGACTATTTTTAGGGGGAAGAAATGTATTTACAAAAACCTACTAGATAGGGGAAGAGGAAGTGGTGTTTCACCAGATCTAGGCAGATATTCCAGTGCTCCTCCATTGCTTCCTTGTTCTCTGCATTATAAAGGCTTAAATGTGCCTTATTCAGTGACTTAATGCTAACTTCAATAGTCCAGGATTTGCAATGTGATTGGTCCACATAGACCTGCTTCTTTACAGTGAAGTTGTCTCTTGAGCAGAGGTTTGAAGCAAACATCTTCATGATAAATTCATTGCTGCTGATAGGTGTATTCACGTAGCTAGGCTAGTTTCAGGGAAACCTAACTATCAGGTCGATACAGTAAGGTCGAGGTAGAAACAGTGAGGTAGTGTCAGGCGCACCCTTCCTCCCCGCACGCACAGTTCTCTTCACTAACTCCCCGATACTCTCCTCTAATCGCATGCAAATGCATGCCGCGGCTTTAAAGCGGTAGGGAAGGGTTATGCCCGCGTAACCCATTTTACTGTATAGGCGCTTAATACAGCGCCTATACAGTAACCTGGGTGCGCTGGTACCTGTCATTTCAAATGACATTTGAAATGACAGGCACCAGGAAGTGTAAAAATCAAAATTTTTAAATACCTGTTGGAGGGCCGCGTGGGTCCAGGCGGCCGGCGGCGGCGGGAGCCGGGTGGTCGCGTGTTAAATCTAGGCCGCGGGCGGGTGGGCGCCTGTTCCAGGCGGCGGCGGGGGGACACGCGTTAGTTCGAGACGGCCGGCGGGCGGCGGGTGGTCGCGTGTTAAATCTAGGCCGGGTCCGCACAGGCGCGCATTCACTGAATGAATGCGCGCCTGTGCGACCCCTGCGATTCGGCGCTCATGGCGTGACGTCACGGCATGTGACTGCCTTGAGCGCAGAATTGCAGGGGTCGCACAGGCGCGCATTCATTCATCCAGGCGGAGGAGCCGGTGGCGAAAGCAGCCGGCTCCTCCGCCTGGATGAATGAATGAATGCGCGCCTGTGCGGACCCGGCCTAGATTTAACACGCAACCACCCGCCGCCCGTCTCGAACTAACGCGTGTCCCCCCGCCACCGCTGCCGCCGCCGCCTGAAACAGGCACCCACCCGCCCGCGGCCTAGATTTAACACGCGACCACCCGGCTCCCGCCGCCGCCGCCTGTACCCACGCGGCCCTCCGACAGGTATTTAAAAATTTTTATTTTTTCTTCTGACAGGTTTTATGTGTCCCACATCATTACATTTTCTCGATCATCTCTGTATCGCTTTTTTTTAAAATTGTGTTTTATTGTTTTTGAGTGTCTTAAGCGGTGTCGATGGATTTGTTACTAGACTCACAGTCCTAACTCCTACTAGGGGGAGGCGGTAAACTAACACGTTACGGCCGCGGCAAAACAGTGCGTTACTAATGAGAGAACCTGAGTGCCCGTTACGGTATCGGAGGGGAATAGCTAATTCCTTCATTATACAGCTAATTCGTTCATTTACATGCCGGGTGCGGGAAGGGTTACGCGTCTGTTTTAAGAAGCGCTACGGACGCGCAAAACTGGAGACTGTATCGCTGGTTTGCCTTACGTGTCCGAATTGTGCGCAGCGAGCTCGTTACAGACGAGAAATCTTCAACTGAACTTTACTGTATCGAGCTGTATGTCTGTTTTCCACATATATAGTCTTTTGTCCTTGCTTTTCTATGTGTCCAGAGAAAAGTCATCCCGTTTTCAAGTTCCTCTGCAAATAAACCTTCTTTGCAGAGAAAGGTATGCCAGGTGTTCAGCTGCTTGGTCAAGAGATTCCTCCAGAATTCCTTCTGCATACCTAGTCAGAGAAAAATAGGTCCAGCATCCATTTTCTAGTAAGCCCAGAGACTCCATTTTGGCAACGTAAGGTATCTGGGCTTTGCTCTTACAAAGTGTGCATCTGTTTTTAATTACTTTATTCCTATTATTTAATTTTACTGTAACTATTGGATGAATAGGTTGGATGTAGGTGAAAGGAAGAAGCAATTTTGTTTATGGATGGGTCAGATGAGAGTGGAAGGGTGGAGGGTGAATGGTGTAGGTTTTCTCATGTGTATATGTTTTACTGTAACTGCTGCTTTAGTGGTCTCTGAGCAGCAAATAATAAGTTGAAATAAATAAATGACTGGAACAGCCTCTTAGTGGATATGGCATGAGACAGCAACAAAGGGTCATTTAGGTTAATAATACCAATCAAACATTCTGTATCAGTCTTCCTTGTTTAGATTTAATTTGATTTTGATTTTAGTCAGTGCTGTTACACTGTCTGATCAATTAACATTACGTAGTAAAAATGTTTAGCTCTGTTGCTTCGTTGTTTATACTAAATCAGCCTATTAATAGTGTAATACATTTGACATTATTCTCAATGGGCATGATTTCCTAAGGCTTTTTTTCCCATTCTGTGTCTCTGGGAAAAAAGATTAGTAAATCAAGCCCTAAAGCTCATTGAAATGAATATCCATATCTGTTTCCATGTATAACTGCAATTTTGTGCCTTTCAGTTCATGGAGCATTACATAATATATGAAAGGATTATACTGGCATACCCATCACAATCCTTTCATAAAATATCATTGGATATGATCTAAGCATACAATCTGGTGCACTTCACAGAAGTATCAATAAAAAAGAGGGACCTAGCTCAAAAAGATATCATTAGCATTAATGTACCACAGATGTTTATTTTTTATGATAACATTTTTTTTTAAATGGAGGAAGGGGGTTCTTACTTATGCATTCAGTCCTCTGTCAACAGTGTTTCTCTTATTATTACAACATTCCAAAGATGTAGAAATTTTGTCCAAAGAAGGCTTACATCCTTGAGATTCCCCTGGAAATAAACAGCAGTTCACCTCAACACACCTATAAAGTTGGCTGATATTCATTGGCTGAAAGCTCAAGGTTTGGCAGAGATACACAAAGCCATGCATAAACTAGTTTGGTGTCCTAATCTTAGCTTCTTTCATGCATTAGGCATATTGCATTTTTTTGTATAAATGGTGTTCAGGAAACAATGGGCAATTTCAGGCCGCAAGGTTTTACAAAGAAGACAAGACTATCACAAGTGCACCTAAAAAGCTGTGAATAAATCAAGTATTATGGTGAAGTTAATTATTAAAACAAAACAGACAACAAAGGTAAATGTACAAGTGAGCTTCAGTAGCTGGTAGGAGTCACCTGCAAATTTGGCTGAGACATGGGATTCATTTTTTAAAGCAATGATCCTGGCTAAATCTCTTCATAATTTGGCTCTGTTTTGTCTCAGAGAGGGGCCCACTTACGGTTGTCTCTCATTTTGTGTCTATAGGAAAAATGCTTAGTAAGTAGGATCCAGAGGGCCTGATATTGAAAGGCTAGCTAGCCAGCAAACTAGGTAATTCATCAAAGCATATTACAATCCGAATATGTGTTAAATAAGGTCTAACACACGTTGCACACACAATAAGCAGCGCAACTCAAGCTAGCATGCAAATTTCAAATTTAGTACGCATGTGGGCGGAGTTAATGCAAATTAACATTCCATGACAGCGTAATGTGCACTAACATGGGATTTAATGTCAGAAATGACTACACCTTTTTTTGCGGTACAAGGGGAAAAAAGGATGTATTGCGTGCCTGCGAACATTATTGTGGATCACAGCTATTATCACACGTGATAAAAAGAGGTCTTATATTAGACACACCTACGAGGCCCTCCTGGGCCAATTAAAAGACCTATTCTTATCTGGCCTGTCTTCCTAAACCCATATTCTCCTTATCATATATTCCTTGTTTTGATTCTCATGTTTTCCTATTCGCTATTCCCCATAATCCCCTCTCGTTATAAATGTTCAATTCTAATTCTAGGGATGGACCCAAAAAACAAATCGGAAACCGATCCAGTTGGCTGTATTAGAGTGAAAACAATAGGAATCGGATGATCACACGAAGCCCTTTATTATGTGCCCGACTCTGGCCGAGTTTCGCTCGTAGAGCTGCCTCAGGGGCAACTACAACAAAACAATACATCAATAAATATCCAAATTACACAATGGCGCATTAAAAATTAAAATCATAAAAAAATGTATATGTGTACAAACTCAAATCATAAAAACATGCATGTATAAGTATGAAAACTAACAACATGAATACTATAAAACATGTATGAATATACTTATCAAATCATAAAACAAAATACATGTATAAATAAAATAAATTCAAAGAACAACATACTTAGAAACATGAACTTTACAACATAAATAACTGTTTGAACTCATGGATAATATATAAATATAAATAAAACTCAATTGTATGCAAACATTAAAGAAGTGTAGACAGAAAATATAAGGTGGAAAAAAATCAAAGGAACCGGAGAGGCTAACTAATTCACATTGGAGTGCATAATAAAAAAGTACTAAAATAGATTGGAGTCTGTATATAATACATCATTAATTGTATAATAAAGATCTTACTTCAATCGGCAGGATTTGAAAAAATGCCTGCTGGGCTGTTGTCACATGTCACACTGTAGCAAATATTAGTTCCTATATGGAGATCAAAAGTAAATATGCCATATCATTGGAACAATAACTCAACATTTTTATAAAATTGGATAACACGGAACCCATCCAAATCTCTTAATTGACTCATAAATATGTTCTAATAGAATTTAACTAATTAGCTGCAGGTATTTTGAAATATCACCACAGTTTTTTAATCAGTATAACTCACTAATAAATTAGAATCATAAATAGACCAAAATATTGCAGCGGCAAATGCTTACAATATTTTTTAAAAACAAATGCTTACAGTATTTTTTTGAAAAAAACTCACACATCGCAATGGTCACTCACTCAATCCAACACAATCATATGTAGTGTTGGCAGACACTAACGCTGTGGGTCTCAGCATAACTTGCTGCAAACTAATGCATACTTCAATTATAATTATCAATCAAAAAGTGCTTCACTACCGTATGTGGAACTCGTGCATAGACTTCCTGACAGTGGATACTTCTAAAAAAATAAAACACTCACACATCGCACTTGTCATCCATTCTTATCTAAAATATTCAATAAAACAACCATATTGCTCCAACTACAAAAGCTAGAAATATTAGTCTAAGTAACGATACTCGCAAAAAATTAGCGCCAAAATATACATAGCATCTAACAAGTTCAAAATGTGAATCAAAAAGACTACATGCAACATCATTATAAATGTGCAGCTTAATTTTAACCATAGCTATCTTTTTAATTAATAAATGTCACATCCTACAACAGCTCGCGCCGAGAGTACTATTTTATCAGCAGTGAAATCATTCTTATTGTCTCCATTCATTCACTATCCATTTTAGGATGCTTACAAATACAAGGTAAATACCGATGTATCCTAGCCATCAGATAAATGCAATTTGTCAAGAATAATGTATCTCTCTATTTCACATAACATAAAATGAATCCTAGATGCATTCAACAAAAACAACACTTAATTATCGCGATTCTCTTGCATTCATACCTGCGGAACGTATCCAACATCATTCTGCTACTAAACTTTTAGGCTGCCATCAGTCACAGTATAAGTAGCAAATATCGCGAGCTACGTGGTATTTTGGCGCCAAAAACGTCAATTTGCATGATCTGTCAATCAGGTTGCGCACAGGTGCGTATTTAAATTCTGAGAGATACCATGACACATAATAGAGGATATCCACCACCTAAATGTCTATTCAAGGGATCAATTACTGTTTAGTAACGTAAACCATACCAATCTTAATATTATATAAATTTGAAATATGACATTTGAAGGACAATTTAAGCAGATACAAAATCTTTAGAATCATGAAAGATAAATATTAATAATATAAATAGCCAGACTCCAGTCACAATCTAAAAAATAAAAATAATAAAAAATATTAAAAACAATGTAATTCAATAACCTAAATATCTATAAATATTAAGACTCCAAAAATTGAATAAAAAACTGAATAAATACCATATATGACACAACAGATTAAAAAAAGGGGATCACTATAAAAAACAAACTCGAAAGAGTCACACATTGCATTGAAACTGGACACAAATTTTCAGATTTTAGGTTCTGCGTCATCCAAAAACCAATGGTACACTGGAGAGGCGGCGACTTTAACAATTTACTTTTAAGAAATGAACAGAGGTTCATTTTTGAATTTAATACCATGACACCAAATGGTCTCAACAGTGAAACTGATTTAGCAGTTTACCTATAAAAGACTCTTTTGTATTCACAGCAATTATGGATACTGTACTTTTGAGATTATATACTCTTTCGAGTTTGTTTTTTATAGTGATCCCCTTTTTATTATTTTTATTTTTTAGATTGTGACTGGAGTCTGGCTATTTATATTATTAATATTTATCTTTCATGATTTTTTGCGAGTATCGTTACTTAGACTAATATTTCTAGCTTTTGTAGTTGGAGCAATATGGTTGTTTTATTGAATATTTTAGATAAGAATGGATGACAAGTGCGATGTGTGAGTGTTTTATTTTTTTAGAAGTATCCACTGTCAGGAAGTCTATGCACGAGTTCCACATACGGTAGTGAAGCACTTTTTGATTGATAATTATAATTGAAGTACGCATTAGTTTGCAGCAAGTTATGCTGAGACCCACAGCGTTAGTGTCTGCCAACACTACATATGATTGTGTTGGATTGAGTGAGTGACCATTGCGATGTGTGAGTTTTTTTCAAAAAAATACTGTAAGCATTTGTTTTTAAAAAATATTGTAAGCATTTGCCGCTGCAATATTTTGGTCTATTTATGATTCTAATTTATTAGTGAGTTATACTGATTAAAAAACTGTGGTGATATTTCAAAATACCTGCAGCTAATTAGTTAAATTCTATTAGAACATATTTATGAGTCAATTAAGAGATTTGGATGGGTTCCGTGTTATCCAATTTTATAAAAATGTTGAGTTATTGTTCCAATGATATGGCATATTTACTTTTGATCTCCATATAGGAACTAATATTTGCTACAGTGTGACATGTGACAACAGCCCAGCAGGCATTTTTTCAAATCCTGCCGATTGAAGTAAGATCTTTATTATACAATTAATGATGTATTATATACAGACTCCAATCTATTTTAGTACTTTTTTATTATGCACTCCAATGTGAATTAGTTAGCCTCTCCGGTTCCTTTGATTTTTTTCCACCTTATATTTTCTGTCTACACTTCTTTAATGTTTGCATACAATTGAGTTTTATTTATATTTATATATTATCCATGAGTTCAAACAGTTATTTATGTTGTAAAGTTCATGTTTCTAAGTATGTTGTTCTTTGAATTTATTTATTTATACATGTATTTTGTTTTATGATTTGATAAGTATATTCATACATGTTTTATAGTATTCATGTTGTTAGTTTTCATACTTATACATGTATGTTTTTATGATTTGAGTTTGTACACGTATACATGTTTTTATGATTTTAATTTTTAATGCGCCATTGTGTAATTTGGATATTTATTGATATATTGTTTTGTTGTAGTTGCCCCTGAGGCAGCTCTACGAGCGAAACTCGGCCAGAGTCGGGCACATAATAAAGGGCTTCGTGTGATCATCCGATTCCTATTGTTTTCACTCCAATTCTAATTCTATCCTTGTTCAATTTGTGTTAAATTATGTTCATATTGTTCGCTGTAATTTCCAACTGTTAGTTCGCTGTAAACCGAAGCGATATGTACTTGTACATGATCTTCGGTATAAAAAAGTATTTAAATAAATAAATAAATAAATAAATAAATAAATAAAATATTGTTTGTGGCAAGTTTATTTGTTGGGGGATACTGGATACTTCAGGAGGCTCGCCGCAGATTGCAACAAGAGGAACAACAACAAACTCAAGAACAGGCAAGGCCAGTTCCAAGCCTTCCTAGGGAAGTCCCTGCACTGAAGGCTGAGCCACTGGCCCTGCAGGGAGAGGGTCAGGGCCCACAGCAGCAAGCAACTGGCATGGAGGTAGGCACAGCAGAGAAGATACAAGGTACACATCTTTCTTCCATGAGCCTCATTGCTGGGCATGCCAAAGGATTTTGTGGTTGGCAGGTATCACTTCAGCTCTCAGGCTATTCTGGACTTATATGAAGAAACCCAAGGGGATCTGGATCCCGTCACGAAAACTTCTCATACTGTTCCGGGCCTCACCAAACTAATGGCCGCCCTGCATTTCATGGCAACCGGCTCCTTCCAAATAACAGTAGGGGTCATGGGGGGAATGTCCCAAACCACTTTTTTACGCTGTCTGGATAACAGCTGTGTTAGAGCAGTCTGCAAGTAGAAAGAGGTGCATAATGCACAGGTTGTGTAGACAACAAGTGATGTGCGGAAAATTAGCTGCTAAACCTCCTAAAATCCACTGCAGAAATTAGCCCCCACTTTTATGTATGCACACTAAACATACTGAGCCACATATGCCAGCGTATACATTTAGCAGAGCAAGGCACAAAAGATGTGGTCTGGTGTGGCAGCCTCTATGTGGAGTGTGCAGGATCTTTTCTACAGAAAGGAGGGTAAGTATGTCATGGTCTTGAAAAAGGGAACCTCTATTAGGAGTGCTAGCAGGCCTCAAGACACACACCCCTCCTCCCAAACAGCAAACCCTCTCTGGCAGGTGAAGCTCTAGAAACCCTACACACCTCCAAATAAAAGAACAATTAGGTACACTCCAAGTACTAGGCGGAAGAGCATCAGGGTCCGGGGGTTGAAGGTGTTCACTACAGGCAGATATCTACTCATCCAGGAATGTGACACACCATATCTGAGGTCTGACACTATCAAGTTTCACATCCCCCCAACTCCTCAACACAAGGAATAAATAGTATGAGCCGTAGGTGGCATGTTCTTTGAGTAAGTGTTATGGCATTTTCTTTCCATACAACATAATAGAATCTCTGAGGCACTCTTTGTAAACAGTGGAAGCACAGGATCACTTGTGTTGAAAGATAGTCTGTGCAAAATGGAAGCACACACACTGCCTGATCTGGGGTATGCATAGGTGCGATAATGATGAGGCTAACATCACCCCCAGACACAGATGTAGACCAAGGCTAAAACAGCACATCACTCACCCAGATACACACAGTCACACATATGTGTTGGCCCTTTTTTGGGGACAGACTATATCCAGCAGTTTGTCCACCTTCAGATGGGCAATGAGTATAGTCATGGCATCTCCATAATCCTACATCATTGATGTCTGTGGCTGCCTGTTACCTAAATGATAATGAGGGAGTCAGAGTGCGAACAATGCACAGAAGATTAGGTACACCTGCCAACATGACAGACATCTGTGAGAAGCATATATAATATAACCAATTTTTCAGAGGTACTGACATGAGCCCCTCAAGGCCTCAGATGGCAGGAAATGCTTATCTTGCAATTGGGGGGTCAGGGGGGTCAGGGAAGGGGGAGGGGGATCTTGGGTGATGCAATTGGGGGGACAGGGGAGGGGGATGTTGGGTGATGCAATCAGGGGGGTCAGGGGGAAGGGGAGGGGGATTGTACATCAGGGTGGTGTGGGGGCCACCGCTACCACACCGCACACATACCTTTTAACTTTATTTCTATTTTGAAGGAGTCGGGGCCACCTTAACTGGTAGCCACGAGTTGAAATGGGGATCAGCAATGACCCTCGCTGAACCTCTCTGTTTGGTCATGGTCTTAATTCCTCATTAAACCATGGTTTAATGAGGAATTAAGAAAACTCAAAACCACTTTAAGACAGAAGGAAAAAAAATGGAGAAAAGCCCCCTCACCGGCAGCACTTCAGGATTACAAACGCTCCCTACACCTCTACAAAAACAGCACACTAAAAACCAAAAGAGACTATTACGCCTGCAAGATCCACCACCTCATATTTGATTCAAAAGCTTTGTTCAACTACGTGTCCAGTCTCACAAAAACCATCACTCCAGATATCCCAGATGACCAAGCACAGACTAAAGCAGATGAACTGGCTCTTTACTTCAATAAAAAAATCGCCGACCTCCTTATGAAGCTGACACCAAACCCAAATGCATCCTACAATACCTCATTTCTCTACCATAACAAAGACTTCGCTTTCAACTCATTCGAACCCATCTCTACCGTGGACATACAAACAATCCTGAAGAAAATGAAACCTTCATCACACCCTTTTGACCAACTACCCACCAAAATACTCTTACTAATCCCGGATACGATTTCCAAAACTCTAGCGGACATCATTAATTGCTCCCTTGAACAGGGAATCTACCCAGATGACCTTAAAACGGCTTCAATAAAACCTCTACTCAAAAAACCAAACCTTAACACAAATGATCCCGGCAATTTCCGCCCCATCTCCAACCTCCCCTTCATATCAAAAATTATGGAAAAAATAGTAAATGCACAATTATCTAATTATCTTGAGGACCACCAAATTTTATCTCCTAACCAATTTGGATTCCGTAGAGCAGCAAGCACAGAAACGCTTCTACTCTCTCTCACAGACTTCCTCTTAGCCGGCATCGACAAAGGACACGCATTCCTTCTAATTTTACTTGACTTTTCGGCGGCATTCGACACGGTCAACCATCACATCCTTATAAACCTACTGGCAAACATCGGAGTTTCAGGCAGTGTTCAGACCTGGTTTAAAACCTTTCTGAAGAACAGAGGATACAAGGTAAAAATCCACAACAAAGAATCTCGCTACCATCCATCTTCGTTAGGGGTTCCACAGGGTTCCTCCCTCTCGCCCACCTTATTTAATATATACCTGCTCCCACTCTGCCACCTTCTTACAAAACTAAATTTGAAACACTTCCTTTACGCAGACGACGTTCAGATCGTAATCCCCATAAAAACAACCATTACAAACACTCTAAAATTCTGGGAGAGCTGTCTAACCGAGATTAAACAACTCCTCAACAGTCTAAACCTCATTCTCAATGCCTCAAAAACGGAATTTCTCATTATAGCCCCAGAAAACAACGACATTACCACAAACCCACCAGCTAACCTGCAAACCTCACACATAAGAGACCTAGGAGCAATTATTGACAACCGACTAAACCTAAAACCATTTATTAACCAAACGACCAAAGATTGTTTTCATAAATTATACACCCTTAAAAGAATCAGACATCTTTTCCATTCCAAAGATTTTAGAACTATTCTTCAAGCAATTATTTTTTCCAAGCTGGATTATTGTAATTCCATATTACTAGGCCTCCCCATCTCTCATACAAAACCTTTACAGATGGTGCAGAATACAGCTGCAAGAATGTTGACCAACTCTAGGAGATTCGACCACATCACCCCCATCCTGAAAGCCCTCCACTGGCTACCGATTCATTACAGAATTATGTACAAGACCATCACTACTATATTCAAAGCCACGCAACTTCAGGCACCATTAAATCTACAAATTCCGTTTGAAAAACGTACCTCTGTCAGACCTACTAGGGAATTTTACAAAGAAGCTTTACATGTTCCACACGCCAAAACCTTCCAACATAAATCATTGGAAGTCAGAGCATTATCCTCAGCAGGACCACGTCTATGGAATTCCATCCCATCTGAGCTACGCCAAGAACAGTGCCTATTAACTTTCAGAAAAAGGCTAAAAACTTGGCTTTTTAAAAAAGCCTATCAATCTCTGATTGATCCATATAAACCTTACCCTCAATCAGGCTATCCCATGTTACCAGAATCCCAGTGTAAAGACCATCACTCTGCCTTATTCATCATACTCTTCCTATTTTAGCCTCAATTTTTCCAGCCCATGACCACCTTTAGTCTTGACTTTAATTTTGTACATATTGTAAATATTATCTTGTAATTTTGTTTTTTGTACCTATTGCTATATTTTTCTTCTTGCTTCCTCCTCTCCCAGTTGTATTTTTCCTGGTTTTATTGTAACTGCTATTCCTGCACCAGTTCAATTCATTTAGTTTTATGTTCATTACACTAAATGTTAAATGTAAACCGGGTTGATGCGACTACTAGTCGTGAAAGCCGGTATAGAAAAATATTAAATAAATAAATAAATAAATAAATGGGTCATTTTTGAGCAGCCAGTGGCCCTTTAATATGATGGCGGTCCCGTGAGATTGAGGCTGCCTTTGCATTAAAAAGCCGCTCACAGCGTACTTTTGTGTTGCGGTATTTCGCTGTGCACCAAAGAACGTGCCATAGAGCCGTGATGTATTTTCAGGGTCTGAGCCCCACTATCATGGCGATACCCCCCTGCAATAGTGAGAAACCTCCTGCGAAGACACATAGCAATTTGATGAATCTAGGCCTTAGCCAGGAAATTCAGCAGCACAACTGCATCACTGAGCATACCCGGATAACTTTAAACTTAGCCATATAAGTATATCTGGATAACTTTAGACAGGGGTAAGGTCTGGTCAGTGCCATTTTGGAAAATGAGGCATCCCAGATCCTCTATCAATTCTGTTATTCCAATATTGAGGTAATGAGGTTTGGGAGGAACTTGGGAGAACGGAGAGAGGCAGGGGAGCCACTAGGCCACCACTGTTATTTTTGTTTTTTTCAGGAGTGGGGTGATTTGAGGGGGGCTCTATCAGCCTATATTTATATTGGAAACAGGTGGGGATGACTATTCGAGAGGGGTGTTTCAAGCACTAAGGAGATGGGTGGCCAGGGGGAATATAGTCGCATGGATACTTTTAATTTTATTACGTTTTTTTTAGGCGGGGTTGCCGCGATTGGGGTCCCAGTGTGAGCGAGGGGCATAATTAGACCCTCAGTAATGTTTTGAGTCTTTCTAAAGGGTGCTGTGTTGGGCTACAGGGCCTTTTAAACCTGCTGCAGGAGCAGGAGCTCATTGCAATAAGAGTAAGAATCTGGCCAAAAATGTTCACAATATCGGGAATATCATGCAATATCACCACGATAGGGATATATTGCATGATATACCCTCTTTAACATGCATTATAGTCCTATCACAACTTTATGAATTTCCCTATTAGTCAGATATTGTAAGTGTGAATAAGTTAGATGGATAAGTAGCTTCTCCCCGTTAATGGCCTGATCCCACCCACTACTTAGCCAAATAAATGGTTATCCAGCTAAATGGTGGCCACTGAAGAGGGCTGGATATTCAGACATTGCTACTTAGCCAGATAAGTCTCAACTTAGATGTGAATCGTTTACACTTTTGAATAATAGAAGGACTAGGGGGGCATTCAATTAAGTTAGCAAGTAGCACATTTAAGACTAATCGGAGAAAATTCTTTTTCACTCAACGTACAATAAAGCTCTGGAATTTGTTGCCAGAGGATGTGGTTAGTTCAGTTAGTTTAGCTGGGTTCAAAAAAGGTTTGGATAAGTTCTTGGAGGAGAAGTCCATTAACGGCTATTAATCAAGTTTACTTAGGGAATAGCCACTGCTATTAATTGCATCAGTAGCATGAGATCTTCTTAGTGTTTGGGTAATTGCCAGGTTCTTGTGGCTTCTTAGTGTTTGGGTAATTGCCAGGTTTGGCCTCTGTTGGAAACAGGATGCTGGGCTTGATGGACCCTTGGTCTGACCCAGCATGACAATTTCTTCATTTCTTATGTTCTTACGTATCCAGCTAAGTGGTGCTGAATATCAACCTCAGGGTGTTTAGTAAGATATGTGTTTATTCATGAATTAAGATCAGTTTTTGATAGTTTGCTAATGGTGCCCTTGTTCAAATAGGAAAAATTAACTAGAACAAATCACAAGGCATTTTCATGTGCTGTACCTAGTAACTGAAACACTGTACCAAAACATCAGACATTACTGTCAGAATATGTTGTTTTTCACTGAGCCCTAAAGATTTGGCTGTTTGAACAAGCTTTTGGTGACTATGTTTAAATTTTAATCATGTATTACTTTGGATAGTTGATGAAGAAGAAAAGACCTTCTGGTTAGGAATCTCTCATTCTACAAACTTTAATCTTGACCCCAGTACAATCACTGTAGATCCAATCTTATGGTCAGATCTCTTCTTGGTCCAAGCCACCATTCCTATCTCAAAGGAAACCAATTTGCCCCCCATACCACCACCCAAAACTATTATCTGGGAACGTTTTCTCCATCACAAATGAAAAGATACAACAAATTCTCAAAATACCAGAAACTCTAATACCCACTGACCCATCAGAAACCTTAGATAAGCAATGGAACAACAAATTCACTTTAGTAATTAACATCCTTGCTCCTTTAGAACCCAGGTCAATTACACTCTCTAGAAACTCCCCATGGTTCCATCAGGGTTTTCTTCTCTTGAAGTAGCAATCCCCAGAACGTGAATGAGCCTGGTAGAAACATTTAACAAACACAAACCTCCATAATTGCAAAGAACATGCAAAGAAATATAAAGTGGCCATTCGCCAGGCAATAAAGAACTACTTCTCCAAACAACTAACCATCTAAATAAACTGTTCGAACTAGTACATAATTCTCCAAACCTGTTTCACAAACCACTTCTACTACTGCAGGGGGCCACACAGCAGAGGACTTCACTAAATTCTTCATGGACAAGATCCAAGCAATACATTCTTCCTTTGACAATTCTCCCTTCTTGACACCTTCCTTAGTGACTTCACCCTCTCTATCCATAGGAATAACTCAACTCCTCCAGTCAACATCACATTGTCTGAATTCAGAACCATCACCCCCAAGAGGTGGAAAACATCCTCCATAGAATTAGACAATCCAATAGCCTATTAGACCCAATTTCCCAAAGTTCATTCGTAACCTAAAACAAAATGTATTCCCATGGATTTCCAAAGTAGTCAGCAACATTTTATCTCAAGACTTCCTTCCCAACATGCTTACAAAAGCAATAATTAAACCTATCCTAAAGAAACCAAACTCTGACCCCAAAATACTCACTAATTACCACCCAGTCTCCATCTTCCCCTTTTTATCCAAATTAGTTGAAAAGGCAGTCTGCTTCCAATTCCTCGAGTTCCATAAAGAGAAAAAAATCCTACACTCACACCATTAACTGCTATTAATCAAGTTGACTTAGGGAATAGCCTCTACTATTACTGGCATCAGTAGCATGGGGTCTTCTTAGTGTTTGGGTACTTGCCAGGTTCTTGTGGCTTGGTTTGGCCTCTGTTGGAAACAGGATGCTGGGCTTGATGGACCCTTGGTCTGACCCAGTATGGCAATTTCTTATGTTCTTACCAATACAGCTTCAGGAAAGGTCACAGTATTGAATCTGTCCTATTGGACATCACCAATTGTATTCATTGAAATGCAGATCAAGAGAGAAGCTCCATCCTAATCCTACTAGATCTTTCTGCTGCATTCAACACTGTTGATCGCAGTCTCTTGAGTTAATGCCTAGGGAATAATGGTATTGAATGGGTGGCCCTTAAATGCTTTGAATCTTTTCTACAACAGAATTCAATCAGTCATGTGGGCCAACAAACAGTCCATTCCTAAAAAACTTAATTTATGGAATACCTCAGGGCTCTGTTCTTTCCCCAGTTATCTTCAATATCTACATCATCCTATCTGCGATCTGATGTTTCAACATCAAATGCCACCTACTTGCGGATGACATCCATCTTTGCATTAAACTTGGATAAGACTAAGTTTCTCCCATCACCAATCTCAACAACTATCTGATGGAAGTAGCCCAATGGCTCAGCAACCACAAACTCAAACTTAACCCCTCCAAATCTGAATTGCTCTGGCTAATCTGCCAAGATCACCCGAAATGGATCATAGCCTCCATATCAGGAACTCCCCACTAGCCCAAAAACTCTGTATGAAGCCTAGGGATGCAATTTGATCCTAATCTCAAGATGGAATCCCAGATCTCTAAGGTAATGAGCCTCTTTTATGCACCTCCAACAGATTTGCCAATTACGCAACTACTTCAACTAACACAACCTCATGTCAATTATCCATGCATTAATCACCAATTGATTAGATATTGTAACTCCCTACTGACTGATATCTCTGACCTGCTTGAAATGACTCCAACTTGTGCAAAATATAGCAGCTAGTAACTAGGTAGGGGCCAAACTATCAAACCACATAAGGCCCATTCTTTGCAGACTGCACTAGCTACCTTTTGAAACCAGCATTAAATTCAAGACAGGCCCGAAAGTATCTTTGCCATCTCTTTACCTTCAACTCTCCAGCTAGAGAGAGATCTGATCCTCACAAAAAGCCTTTCTTACCTCCCCACCCCTGACTTCCACCAAACTGAATTGCACAAGACTGCGAGCCTTCAGCTGCAAAGCCCCAAAATGGAACGAGGTTCCACTACACATCTGGCTAGAACTAAGGTGCCTCACTTTCTGGAAAAAAAGGTCTTCCCTCAATTAGCCCATTAGAAAGAACAAAGCTTTCCTGCCCCCAGACTTTATTCTATTAAAAAGGGCATACATTACTAACCAGTATTTCCATTAATATACTTGCTAATCCATAGTTTGATTGTAATTTGCTTTGAGATCATGCATGGCTAAAAGCAGAACATTAAATGTTTATAAATAAGTAAATAATAATATGGGCTGTGGTATAAGATTACTATAGAGCATCTGACCTTGAAGATAGGTAGGAAACTGAATGCTATTAGGCTAATGCTAAGTATTGTTTATACTATCTAGCCATGTATGATCTTAATGAGGATTAAATGTTAAGAGTATGGCTATCAATAACCAGATTATTGTTATCCTATATAATCAGAAGTTATTGAGAATTAAATTAAGAAAATGTTATGGTTTGATTACTATCAGGCCGATACAGTAAAGTACGGCCGCGGTTACCCTGCTTCTAACCCGCTTTCTACTCACAATTTGGCTGCGTTAGTCCAACCTGCGATTCACTATCCCTTTTAACCCATCCTTACCGCTTCTTTAAATCAACGGGTAACCCTTTCCGCCCGCAGCATGTATATGAGATGTAAACGATCGGATTAGCTATTCTCCCCCATTCAGTAACGTGCGTCCCGACTATCGCATTTTTAACCTGCAGTTTAGCCACATGTTTAACCTGCTAATTTACCGCCTACCCCTACCCCTGCATTAGAGGCAGGGGTAAGGGTAGACGGCAAACTTTCCCCCAGCCCCCGCTCACCTGCCCTGGCTGCGTCCATGAGTGCCGGTCTCCGGGGCAGCCCCAGTCCTCTCTCCCCTCCTCCCGAAGCAACTTTAACCAAAAGAAATCCTAAAATCCTAAAATCCCCTCCTCCTGAAATGACTCGACATGTAAAGTATTGTGAATAAGTGTAACCAAAGTTAACTTACTTTTTCTTTCTTTCTTTCAGCCCTTTCAGCCCTCTCTGCCCTCCTCCGGAGGCGCCGCGGCTCCCCTGCTTCCCGGGGGCAGCCGGCGGCGAAAGCGGCTTCCAGCGGCCCCCGCCGGCGAAGACGGATGAACGCACGCCCGTAGTGCACGGGCGCTTAAGCCAGCGAAAGCACATGAACGGGCGTGCGTGATGTCACGGCGTACGTCACGCACGCGCGTTCATGTGCTTTCGCTGGCTTGAGCGCCCGTCAATTTGGGAGCACAAGCCAGCGAAGCGTATGAATGTACGCCGTGACGTCATGCGCTTCGGTGGCTTGAGCGCCCAAATTGATGGGCCCCCAAGTCAGCAAAAGCGTATGAATGGGCGTGCGTGATGTCACGGCGTATGTCACGCACACCCGTTCATGTGCTTTCACTGGCTTGAGCGCCCGTGCACTACGGGCGTGCGTCTTCGCCGGCGGGGGCCGCTGGAAGCTGCTTTCGCCGCCGGCTGCCCCCGGGAGGCAGGGGAGCCGCGGTGCGCCTCCGGAGGAGGGCAGAGAGAGCTGAAAGAAAGAAAAAGTAAGTTAACTTTGATTACACTTATTCACAATACTTTACATGTCGAGTCGCTTCGGGAGGAGGGGATTTTAGGTTTTTAGGTTTTCTTTTGGTTAAAGTTGGGATCCACTTCCTGGTACCTGTCATTTCAAATGTCATTCGAAATGACATTTGAAATGACAGGTACCAGCACACCCAGGATACTGTATAGGCGCTGTATAAAGCGCCTATACAGTAAAATGGATTGCGCTTCATGGACACACGTTGGACGCGGGTTGGACGCGACTTGCATTTGCAAGCAATTTAGAGTATCGAGCGGTATGTGATCAGAACTGTGCGTGCAGCAAACGAGGGTGCGCCCGGCACTGCCGCACTCTTTCTAATGCATCCTTACTGTATCGGCCTGTACATAATCAGACTCCAGTCTGCAACCAGAGATCCTGTTTAGAATGGTCTACTTAATTTAGTATTTTAGGGTGTATCTGCGTTTATTATTGCAATATTTGGTTTAAGATTTTTATTATTCTGGACCTATGACCTGAAAGGCATTTATTGCCACTATATATTTGTGATTTATTATTTCACTGTTGTTACATACCTTGAGCATTTATTGAAAGGTATTAAAGAATAAAATAATTATTTTTATTAAGAGAATAGTGGATCATTGTTGCGCATCCCAGCCGCGTTGGCACCGCGGCTGGGCCTGCTCACTTCACGCTTCCGTCAACCAGCTCCGGGCACCCTTCTTTTTTGGCTGCAGCCAGTTCACAATGTCCTCGTAGGCCTCACGGCGGAGCTTCCATCGAGGCTCCGCATCGTTGGCATCCTCGGTCACGCGCCTAGGCGTGCCGAGGACGCCGCGTGGCCGACATGCAGCCCTTTAAAGGGCCAAAGGTGGGAAAACACACGGAGGTGGCTCCCAATGATATCACTTAGTTTCCCTACTTAAGGCAAGGCCCTGTCCCCAGGACCTCGCCTTGGCAATCGGGTCGACACCATTGGTGTACTAGTTTGCCTTCGTGTTCCAAGTGTCTCCTGTTCCAGTGTCTCCTGTTCCAACATCTCCTGTTCCAGCGTCTCCGTGTTCCTGTATTCTTCTCAGGTAGTACCTTTCCGGACTGACCTTTGGTACTGACCTCTGCCTGCATGACCATTCTCTTGCCTGCCGCCTGGAACTGACCATTGCCTGCCTGACCATTCTCTTGCCTGCCACCTGGAACTGACTACTGCCTGCCTGACCATTCTCTTGCCTGCTGCCTGGAACTGACCCTTGCTTGCTTGACTACAGCCTGAATGATTCTGGTATTGACCCCTGCTTTGGCTGATCTCTCCTGGACTGATACACTGGCTCTGACCCTTGCGCTTTACCCGGACACTCTCTTCTGGCCTACTGTGACCATTGGGCCAACCTGCTTGGAAACCAACCACGGTTTCCACTTGGCTAGACCTACAGGCACTGCCTGTCTCACCCGGAGGTTGTCTCTGAACTGTTGCCTCCCTGAGGTCTCCAGAGCTTCCGGTCCAGGTCTAGCTCATCCACTTTGCATCAGCCGAGCACCCTTGCTCGTGGGGGACACACCTCTCCGCTACCTCTCCAGGAGACTACCAGAGGCCCACCTAAGACCAGGCGGTCCGGGTACCCAAGGACTCAAACTGCGGAAACCCCGGACTGTTTTTGGTGAAGCTCCAGCTAGCTTCTATCTCCTTGTGTGCTCCACCTCCTGGTGGCAGGCGCTCTCTGGGTCCAACCAGAGGGCCGTACCAATCCTGCACCAAGTCAAGGGTCCACCTCCAGCGCAACATTCACAAGGATAATAAATTTATAAACTGATAACCACCCTTGGACACCTTTTTCTCTAAAACATCTGAGCATGTCTGTCAAGAGAAGAAATTACAAGGGCTAAAATGTAAAAGAATTACATATACTTTAGTAGGAATGTGCTTTTGTTTGAAATGATATATCAGTGTCAAAAACATGTTCTATATTGTTTCATATCATTTTTAATAAGAACTAAATTTCTTTTTTTTTTAGTGTGCACTCTCTTGAAATAGTATGCACTAAGTTGAAAGAGTGAGCACTAATACTAATACTTAAATATTTTTTAACATTTTCTAGATATGCATTTTTAAACATACAATTTCCAGGAATTCACTTGAAAAGGAAATCAGAATAGATATGGGTAACATAAATAAGAAACATTGAACATTTTGACCATCATCGCTCCCTTTTTTTAAAAGGAGGTAAATAAATTCTTGAAACAGGAGGAATAGCTTGTTCTGGAACTTTCAGGACCTCCATTAAGTATCTTTTCCAGATTTCCTTAGCAGAAGTAAGAGGAATTTTGAGGAATTAATAAATTGTACATTTCTACTTCTGACAAGATTCTCCAGATTTTCCACTCTATTGAAAAGCATTTGATTTTCTTTTATTAAAGCTTCTTGCATGGGTTTAATACTATCCACTTCTTGCTAAGTATATCCATTTTTAGCCTCCAATTTGCATTAACCATTTTCAAAGCCTGCACTCGAGTATCCAAATCAGAACATTTAATAAGAACCAAGGGATTCAACTGTGCAGTAATATTGGAATTTAAGCTTCCATTTTCTTCTCAAATCAATTCCACGGTGAAAGAACATTGGAGTATTCTTGGCAACATAAGAAACTTTGAATGAAGGTCCCCTTGAATGAGAAAGGCTGCCATTGACTTCTCTTGGCAAGAATAACACCTGGGACTCCAGGAAAAGATGAAATGTCTGTGTCTCTGCATGGATCTTGGCGACTTCAGTGTCATTACCATGTGCCAGTTCCAATCGTAGGGTTTGGTCTCAAGCTTATGCTGGATAAGTAGGGGCCATTCTTTTGATCAGAGACAGCAATGCTAGCGATTCAGGAGAGAGAGCAAATACCTCTTACACTCGCTCTACTTCCAGCAACTCTACTCCTGATATCTTTGGAGTCCCAAGCAGTACATGTTATCGGGCCAACATAGGATAACTCTGGGATGTCAATAGAGATGACCCTTTCCTTGGCTCTTTGTTTGCGACAGGTATGAGGCATAGTTAAGGTAATTGTACGAACAAATAAAAGTGGGACTGCACCATGTGGGAATACTCTGTTGCATCTTGGATTCCTCTCTCATAAAAAAAAATGTAATTTTTAAAACAAAAGTTTTGAAAACAAAACTAAAGAAAAGAAAAATAAAGAATAAATAAAATGAAAAATTGTGCCATGCACACTCCTATACTTTAATAGAATTCATTATAAAAAATGTCAGTCCAGCCATCATAGTAGCTATTAAATTACTCTTTAAGGGGCTGATGCAATACAGTGCGCTCAGCCGAGAGCACTGTTTAACCTGCAGTTGGACGTAGGTTGTGTAGGCGTGTCCACAGCCCCTTATGCTATAAAGGGATTAGTACCTCCACAATGCGCATCCAATGTGCCGCAAAACTAATAGTGCTCATCACATGCAAATACATGTTGATGAGGCTATTAGTCACCCTAAATGCAATAAAAAATGTGCTTCCAATATGTACATTTTTGCACTCAGAAATTAACGCCTGCCCAGAGCAGGCATTATTTTCTGAGTGGAAAAATAAAAACCAGACCGATGCCTTGGAAAGATTTTATTCAATTATTATTGAACACACCTGACTCTGGCCAAAGGTTTGCTTTATGGCTTCATCAGGGGCTCTTCAAGTTAAGTAACATCTAGAATGTGTACTCTAGTGTAATGTATTATCCAGAGATGTCCACTCAATCCATCCTGAAATTCAAGAGTAAGTATGCTGGATTATGCACATTGCTATGGCACCTTTCAGTACGGGGAACTTTGTGTCCAAATCGAACAATCTTTGAATACACGATTAGGATCGTTGCATTGCTCTTTCTGCAATCATGCTTACATCGACAGGATTTTTGTAACTCCAAATATTCTTTGTGAGCAAACGCTATCTTGTTAAATAAGCGTGCATTCAAAAATCATTTGCTTCGGACACAAAGTTCCCGTACTGAAAGGTGCCATAACAATGTGCATAATCCAGCATACTTACTCTTGAATTTCAGGATGGATTGAGTGGACACTTCTGGATAATACATTATACTAGAGTACACACTCTAGATGTTACTTAACTTGAAGAGCCCCTGATGAAGCCATAAAGAGAGAAAGAAAGAAAGAAAAAGAGAGAGAGAGAGAGAAAGCCTAGCCATAACGCCCTCACACTAGATAGGTATTTATATCTCTATGGGAGGCCCACCTAGTAACTCGAGGTGAGGTTTAGGTATAGTGTAGGGGTTAGGGGCCACTTTGACATTCAAATAAACAAATAAAATAAATAAATAAAAAGCTCTCTTGTGCCTAAAAGTCAATGAATAAAACCATTCAAATTATACATGGAGAATGATAATACTCAGCAGTCAAGTAATACATTTATATATGTGTCAGAATGATACTGGGTTGAATATATAGCATGATGCTTAGAGTGCTGAATTGTGAATTCAAAGAACTTGCTTTATCTCCTCAGCTACTGCTCACAGTGTGGCTTTGATAATATCATTTAAACCTCTTGTGCTCAAACTGAGAGTGTATGTCAGGGGTGACCAATTCAGGAGCCATAATCAAATTAGATAACTTTTCATACAATAGAAATAGTGCATGTAAATCTATCTCATAAATATTCATTGTGGCTATCTTGAAAATCTTACCTGTTTGTGGCTCTTGAGACCAGAGTTTGCCATCCCTGGTCTATGTACTTGAAGTGCATTAGCACTAATGTGGGCATTCAATAGACATTAATGTCTATACAAGCTAGTGCACAGTTTTCTGGGGCCCTGTAATGTGGCCCCAGAAAACTGGGTGGGATGTTTTCCCTGCATTACCCAGTGGAAATAAGGCACAAACACTGAAAGATATTGGCAAAGAATATATGTTAGCCTTTATTCCTACACAAGAGCTAGAGATAATATAACTCAGAGTAAACACTTGCCCAAAACCTATAGGCAATGAAATCAGCAATGTAAGAGCAAATCATGCAACATCCTAGACTAGAAAATAACTAAATATATAAAAACAATAGCATATGAAAGAACATATATACAAAACCATATGAGAGAATGGCCTAAATAATATTTACAGAAGGCATGTCGCTGAGCGGTGACTCTTACATTTCATCCTCATTAGTGTCTTCAAAGAAGGGTCTTGGTGGGGAAGGGGTGATACATTGGGTACTATGGTCATCATGGGCCTCCACTCAGTACAAAGAACTACTGCCAAATTTCCCTCTTTTATATAGATGATTGCAGAACTAATACTGGGTTAAAACCCACTTATGGGTAGACAGCCAAGTCTGGCCCCTGCCGGGGCTTGATTGGCATGCTTAGAACCACGTGGTTCAAAGCTTGAGACTGGGACCTCACATGGGAGAAGGAAGGACGAACCCGAGCAGCCGCAACTTCCATTGTCATCCTGCTAACAGTGGGTGAGTTAAGGGATCCGCAGGGGGTGCGAGGGGGAAGCTGTCCTTTTGCTACTGGCCTCTTTCTAGCTGCTTCGGTTGTGTCTTCAGCTGAAGCAGATCGGGGATAGCCAAGTGGGAAGGAGGGAAGGAGTAAGTGACCAGGGATAGTCATGGAGGAGAGAGGAAAGGAGTAAACAACCAAGGATAGCCCTGGTGGAAGGAGGGAAGGAGTAAGTGACCAGGAATAGCCATGGAGGAGAGAGGGAAGAATTAAACAACAAAGGATAGCCCTGGGGGAGGGAGGGATGGAGTGAATGACTGAGGATAGCCTTGTCTTATACACTGATCATAGAAAATTTCTTAATTTTGGGGTCCAAAACTGCCCTCAACTTATCCACAAGATCGACTTATATATGAGTATATATGGTAAAGTATAAAGTATGATCTCAGAATAGCTTTTTAACTGAACATATTATAAGGCAGTATGTTTTAAGCTACAGAAGGGTCTCTTCCTGCCTATCTGGGCATGCATTCAACTGTAGATGGGTACTTCCTCTTTTTGCAGGCTTCACTGCTTTTGACAGAAAGCCAGCTCTTGGCGTATGGCCAAGGATGATATACTTCCTTAATTTGGATGGTATTCTTCCTCAAACTTATAATATTTCCTAGGACTAACTCCTTATCTATAAAAGCAGATATAGTGCTGTGAGCTCTAACTATAACATGACTGTCTAGCTAAGAACTCTAAGATGGTATCAGAGATAGTGATAGAGAAAGTGACAGACTTGCTCTTTCTATCAGGGGAAAATGCCTCTATATCATCTTAAGATCAAGCTAAAGTTTCATATGGCTAAAGACCTTTATTATGTCTAACAATCCTATAGAAATTCTAATTCTAGCAATGTTCCTTTCTGCAACTTGCTGTTTCCCACTATGTAAAATAATTAGCAAAAGCATTTTTTTATATTTATGCAAGCAGTATTTATGTGTTGCATGTCCAGCCCGTGGCAGGCCCAGCTCCTGAACCTGGCCCATCCTTGCTAGTGGCAGTGAGCAGCCGCCTGTGCTCCTGCACCCCCGTTGCTCCTCGGCTGTTCCTGGCTCCTCTGCAGACCTCCCCGGCTCCCGGCGGGTCTCCCCACATGTGCCGTGGAGAGATGCCACTGTCCAGGGCTCTTCCTCTCCTAGGTGCGTGCACGCCTTGCCGGCATTTAAAGAGGCCATGGTGGGAAACTAACCCACAGCCCCGGATTATGACATCATCAGGCTCTGCTACTTAAGGCAGGGCCTGCCACTTGTTCCTTGCCTTGGCAACAGGTCTCCATGCTTGTTATGTGCTCATTGCTTGTTCCAGTCCTGTCTTTGTTCCTGGTTCCTGTTTCTGACTTCGTTCCTGGTCCTTGTACCTGACTCCGTTCCTGGTTCCTACCTAGCCTTGTTTGGACTGACCTCTAGCTTTGAACCTTGCTACAATTTGGACCACACTGAGAACTGACCTCTGGCTTTGACCCTTGATACATTTGAACCATGCTCAGGACTGACTTCTGGCTTTGACCCTTGCTACATCTGGACCACACTCAGGAATGACCTCTGGCTTTGACCCTTGCTACATCTGGATCATGCTCAGGACTAACCTCTGGCTTTGACCCTTGCTACATCTGGACCATGCTCAGGACTGACCTCTGGCTTTGACCCTTGCTATGTTTGGACCATGCTCAGGACTGACTACTGACTTTGACCTTTGCTTTGTTGGAAACTCTGCACCTTGACTAGCTCTGCGCCGCCTGCCTCAACTCCAACCTGTTCTTGACTATGCCTTCGGTATCACCCTGGACTTGGCCTTCTCAGGTTCTGGCCTTCTACTACCCGGGCGTCACCTGTTCTTGTTCCTGGCCTATCTTTGGTGCCTGGGTCTCTGGATCCCTGCCTTGTCCGGACCTGCTTTGGTCCCTCCAATACCTCTGCTGGTCACTGACTGCCTGCTATAACATCCACTGGGAGTCATCTGATGGAGGCCCACCTAAGACCAGCCAGCCCCAGCACCCAAGGGCTCAACCTGCGGGGAACATGGCTGGTATTGGTGAAGCTCCAGTTGGCTAGGGATTAGCCTGCTCCACCTCCCGACGGTGGGAACCTGTGGGGCTTGCCCTATGGGTAGCATCAACCCCACCTCGGGCCAAGGGTCCACCTCCAGCACAACAATATGTGTGTGGTCCTTGGCAGTGACTCATTGTGATCCATTTTCCTTAAGGGCAACAAGTCTCTATATTCTTTTTTTCCCTAATTCCTAACTCCACAACAGACCCTAAGGTACACTGCATCTGCATTAACATGCTTTCATTAACCCTAACACAGACCTGTGTTAAGGTAATATTAACACCCATATTAATGAGTGTGCGGGAGCCAGGGGACTAACACTCAGGAAATGGCATCAGTAATATTAGAAACAAGGCAGTTTTATTTCCAAAACAACTTTAAGGCAAATTATGCTAAAAGACACTCCCACCTCTGCCCCCCATCCCACACCTGGACAGCAGTGTAAACAGCCATAACAGCGGAGAAAAGGCATAACAAGGGAGAGGCATCATGCTCAGCCCCTCAAAAATCAATTGAACATCGTCTGCACAACTGTCCAACAAAGATGAACTGTATATGATGGATCCCAACACTAGAAGTCCCTTGAAATCCTGTTGCATTATTTGTTTCCCCATGTCCATGACCCACTTCTCTAAAAATGATTTTGTCTAATGATATATTGTAACCGAAACTTTGACGGCACCTGTTAGAATGTACTATAGTACACTTTTACCTACATTAAATATGTGCCTACATGTAAACCGTTGCGATGGTATATAACTTAGCGACGGTATAGAAAAGATTTTAAATAAATAAATAAAATGTCATGTTAAATCCTCTATGATAACATGTTCAAATCCAAATCAAACAAAGAGAAGATTAAGTGCCAAGTACAAATCAAATCATTGTATGATCTAGCCAGCTTTGAACACAGCACTCATCTGCAGAGCCAATAAAAAAAAAAAAAACCCAATGGTCCCGCATAAATCCTGCAAAGTCTAGTCCAAAACAAATACCACCAGCCAGCCGTAGACAGGGAAATCTTGTAAATCCAAATGAGGAATTAGATCAAATCCTATGTTCCATTTGAAACCAAACCATATAAAAAGTTGATTTTCACTTTGACGAAATGAATACGGAACTCATTTCAAATAGGCACAGTTAACCAAACGTGGATATTCAATCACCTTCCAGCGACCAAAGAAAACACTTTGCCTCCTCAGGCTTGGTATATGCAATAGTTTGCCCAGCATGTGTGATCTGTGATTTTACCAGATACTGTAGAGAAAATTGTTGCATCTTTTCAAATAGAGCACTACATAGATGAGAAAAGGCTCTACAGAATCCAGCTAATTTCACTGAGTAGTCCTGGAATATCAAGACTTCATACTCCTCCATGGAAGGTTATATTCCTTTGCAAACCACTTGTAGGACTGCTGCCTTGTGTATAAAGTTCAAAAAACAGGAAATAACCACCCTTGGTTGGTCACATTTCTCCTGCCTCACCCCAGCACAGTGAGCTCTTTCGATTTGGATAGGGCCTAACATATCAGATAGCTGCAGTGTATTTAGCAGCCATGTTTCCAAAAAGCCTCGCAGCTCAACATCTGAGAGGGACTCGGGTAGCCTCATTGCATCATGAATGATTTTCTAAGTCATCAAGTTTGTTTTCCATTGCTACAAGTTGCTTCTCAATCTTAGGGCCTTATTTTCTAAGGCTATCGCACGCTTGCACTACCAGCGCAAGCGTGCGATAGCTAGAAATCGTAGCGCACGCCTGCAAAGTGGACATCAGGGCGGAGTCAGCCCCAGAAGAGGAGGAGTCGGGGCATCACCGGGACCAACTCCGCGAAGACGGCGCAGACAGCGAAAAGGTAAGGAGCCTTTTTGCTGCCTATTTCGCGCCGAATAACTACACCTTTTATGGTGTAGTTATTTGGCGCGTCGCCGGCAGCGATCGCACCATAGCTGTGCGATCACTGCCAGCTAGCGCAAGACCACCCCCCCGTTTCGCCCCCCCGCCTCCTGTTACCACCGGATTTTCTAAGTTCTGCAAACTTAGAAAATCCACCCCATAGTCACAGTTTTGCCATTGTCCCATGTGCCTTCTTCAAGGTCTGAAATACGCTGCTCCATCTCAGTTAAGCGTATGGCAGTGGAATCTAAGTTCCTGAAAAAGCATCTAATTTCTAAAACATCTCAGCAAATTTCCCAACCAGCTTTACAGCAATGGCCTTCTCTACTGCCCCCAGTCACTGCTTCGATCAATGGATTAGTGCAACCTGTATCCATCACTGCCTTTGTGGGGCTGTCGGCCATCTTGGGATCCCCTGGTTTGACTCTCTTTTTCTTTTTCTTTCTTAGCGAGTCTGCTCGCATTGACCCAGCTTAAACAGACACTAATCCTTTCAGCACAATTCTCCCAAAGGTAATTTAGATTGATCGGCTGTCCACAGATTTAGATTAAAAATATTTGGGACAGATGGCAGAAAGAAGTATGTTAGCATCAACAAATCATAAAGTCCACACAGGAGCATATGGCTTAAGGTTATTACTTAGAAAATAAGGGTTTTCAGAGCGTACAACTTATGTACAAACACCAGAACTTTGAATTGATGCCTCCACTTAATATGAAGTCAATGGAGTCTGTGCAATGTGGGAGAAAGAAATACACTCTCTGAGCCCAATACTTAGCAGCAGCCTGGTATGAACATTTTGTATCATCTGTAAAGCCCAAGCACATGTATTTGGTAATCCAATACTGTATATAGGCTGTTGCAATAATCTAGTTGCCCAGATAATACAGATCACAGCACCATCCTGTAGTGAGACCTTGTTAAAGACCTTAACAACTTGAGTTTATAGACTAGAGTACTTTTTTCACTATACATTTTAAATGAGATGTTAATGTTAGTTTTGAATTGTAACACTGTTAAGTTTCTTGCCTCAAATGCTACTTGTAGTGATACTCCGTCATAAACTAAATCCATTATACTAGTTATAACACTGTGAAAGTATAATTTTCATAACCATATTTTTCTTTTCAAATACATGTTCTCTTACTGAATTTATATATACAAATGTCACTAAATATTAAAGAAGCAGTTTGTCATTATAAACATAAGCTTACAGCTTCCATTTATACATTTTATTTGTAAAGTTTTGAAGGCAGGTTGTTAACCCTGGGTGATTCTGTGTTAATGCGGTGTCATTTGAAATGTTTGTGTTAACTCCTGAACCTCAGGAGGTTTCAACAGGATACATTTATGCATTTGAATTACTGTTAGAAGAGGTAAAAGCTCCATTCCCATCAGCTCCCATGGCTTAGCACAGCCATGCATATTTATGTCTACTAGTAAAAGATGGGAAATGCTTGTACCAGCCCAGTGATTTCCTGTCCTATGTGATTATTTAAATACCATATGATAAATAAAGCATCAAGTGTACACTTTATCCTGGTGATTTCTAAATTAGCAGTCATTTATATAGAAAGAGCAATTCTCAAAGCCATTTACCTAGGTAAAAATACAATTTATCTGTGTAAGTCCACTATTTGAAATTTTACCTCCCCAATGTGACTAAAATTATGCACATTGTCTACAACACACATAATTTTAGCTGAATTTCGAGAAAGCATTCCCACAGGCATGATTAGGTCAGGGGAGGAAAAGCATGGATATTTTCAAATCTACTTTTCCCGCAAATTTTTACCACACAAAAAGCAGGTACAAATGTCCAAAGGTTTTGAAGCAAAACTATGTGCATAGTTTAGTTTTGAAACTTGGAGCAAAGTCCTAAGGTAAAAAGTACCTGCAGTCTTTATTCCAAATGAGGCAATTTGAAAATTGCCCCATTATTTGAATATAAAATGCCTAACCACTCTTTTTTCCAACACAAAGGGTTCTGCCAGGAGCTATGGGGACGTTGTGCATCCTATGGGATCGTAGGTTCTTCTGAGAGGGAGGAAAACTTGCTTCATGCCACTTAGAGCTCTGGAACTCTTGGTTACCTCCAGTAAAAACAATAAATTTTGTGTTGTTCCAAAAATAAAAGTTTACAGAGATATTTGTGGATTGGCAATAATTTGACAAAATATATACCTGGGGTAGTTTGGACACCATTAAAATGGTTATTGCTCCCAAAATTAACTTTTTGTTTAGTATACTACCCATTGTTTTCCTAAACAATTTTATACAACCCTAGATGGCATACTTTCTCATTTTTTGTGGAAGGATAAGTCTTCTAGGTTAGGGGAGGTGTTAATTTCCCTGACTTTTGAACTTATCATTCTGCTTATTAGTTTGTGCCAAGGTGTTGCTTGGTATTCAAATAAAATGCATTCAACATATAAACCCATTTGGTATGATATTTGTTGCGCCGGGAGGTGTACCCTTGGCCTAGTGCAGGATTGGTAGGCTCCCTAGTCAAACCCAGAGAGCGCCTGCCATCAGGAGGCGGAGCACAGGAGGAGACAGAGGCTAGCTGGAGCTTCACCACTAGCAACCCAGGGTTCCCTTGGGCTAAGCCCTTGGTTACCCGGGCCGCCTGGTCTTAGGGGGACCTCGCAGGATCTCCTTAAGAGAAAGTTCAGGGGTGTGCCCACTACGACCAAGGGTGCGCAGTTGATGTTCAGGTTTGGAGTCCAGGGTACTAGAGCAGGCCAGAAAAGAGTCTCTGAATGTATGGCAAGGATCAAGGCCAGAGTCAAGGAAGTGTAGTCAGCCAAAGCAGGGGTCAAGTTCCAGGTAGCAGTCAGACGTGGTCAGTGGTCAGGCAGAGGTAGGTTCCAGGTAGCGTGCAGACGTAGTCAGTGTTCATGCAGAGGTCGGTTCCAGGCAGCGTGCAGATGTGGTCGAGGAAACAGGCAAAGGTCAAATTCAGGCGGCGATCAAACGTAGTCAAGAACAGGCAGAGGTCAGTACTGAGAAGACAGTCCGAGAGGTACTACCTGGGGGTCGCAGGAACAGAAGGATGCTGGAACAGAAGGATGCTGGAACAGGACTGGAACTAGACTGGAACAGGACTGGAACAAGACTGGAATGAAACTGGAACAAAGACTGGAAACACAGAGGCAAACCTGATATCACAACGTGATTGACCCGATTGCCAAAGCAAGGAAATGCAGGCAGGCACTTCCTTTTGAGGAGCGTTCAATCAGGGCACACTGTGGAGCCAGGATCCGCCCCTGGCCCTTTAAGGAGCCGGGTGGTCCACTCGTGCACACCTAGGGGCAGGGCCGATGCCATGGAGGATGCCGAACCCTGCCGTGAGGCCTGGCCGGAGGTGGAAGGCCCGGCGACTGCCACCGCAGGACTCCGAGGCCTGACTGCACTCACCGCTGCTGCAGGAGAGGACGACCCGGGAGCCGTGGAGGAGTCAGTGAGGTGAGCAAGCCCGGGCGTGGGCCGAGCGCAGATGGGACACGCAACAATATTAAGGTGGCTATAGTTCAGCCTTTTTATTTGTGGTCTATTTCTGATCTCCCCTCCCTATCTTGCTTTAAGAATCAATCCATTATTCATGCAACATGTATGGCATTTAGATTTCTTGAATGGCCGATTGAAAATTTGACCTTACCCTGGATAACCTCTTCTTAAACTCATATTTGGTTAAATTCTCATTTTTTTTTTTTGATTGGCAAAATATATACCTTCTTTGGGTGAAATCCATAGCAGAAATAAAAATCCACATAGTTACTTAAATCAATTAATACTATGATTCATTGTCCCCAGTCAGTATACTCTTTAAAAAAACAGCCTTGGAATTACTTCTCTTGGTACCTGAATCAAGCTAATGATATCTCCTTCTCCTCTAACAATTGCAGGGCAGATTTTTAGCACCAGAAGGAGATCCTTCTCACTCCAGTAAATAATCCTCTGAGAATTATTTTTATCTCTGAGAATTCTTTTTACATGGACTTTAGAATAAATTCTTGCTATCTCTCTTCTCGATGTAGAACATCTACAGCAGCAGAACACACATTCCTTAAAAGTTGAACTTCTCCAAAGTGAACCTCCACATCTCTAGAAATTCACTCAAAAACAGGTTTAGATATCCACAGGTTTAGGATTTCACAGATTAAAAAATAACAGGTTTCTGGTATGAGATTTCATGGATTTCCTCCAGGTGCTTGCAGTGGCCATCTAGCCCTTGAATTGCAGAGAACAAAAAACATTGGGATAATCCCAGCTATACCTTATGACCTCCTGAGAACCAGTCCAAACCCTCAGTTGTGGCTCTGCAAGTCCATGCTTGAGGCTATACGCAAGCTCTTTCTTAGTAATTCAGTCTCAACTCAAGGCAGCCACACTGTGGTTCAAAGGTAGAATGCTACTGTCTAGGAAGGGCAGATGCCAATTCAAAACCTCCTATAGGATTTTTTTGCTATTACAGGCTCTTCCTTAAATCTAAAAAACAAGCACACAATCAAATTGCAGTCCCATTGAAAGACAAATATGACTAACAGTGTTTCTCTCTTAGTCTTAAGGTAATTTTTTCCCAAGAATCCTGTAAGGTCCAAATGTACATATAGTACTGAACTTCTCCTCCCCACAAGGAAGAGTAATGCTTGAAGGAAGCCAAAATGATCATCTAAAATAATGCTATTCTGAATAAGATGAGAATAAATCAAACCAGCCTGAAGTCACTCATCAGGTAACCAAAATAGCAGATGCCCTGTGAACTATTCTCCGGCCAATAGGTTTGTAATTAGCCATCTAAAGCCTAGCCTAGGTATCTGCTTCCCCTCAGCCATTCATGCAGTCAGCCTCCTACATGGCTGATCTTTGCTCTGTCAATACCATGGAATATAGTACAAATAGTAGCATGCCCTCAAAGAAACTGTATTTAATGCTGATGATTCAGAGGAGCTGAAACAAATAAAGAATAGAAAATCACCTGGACCAGATGATATACATCCCAGAGTTCTAAAAAATCTGAAATTCCAGACCTATTACTAGTCATGGGGGGGACGGGAATGGGGAAATCCAGGTGGTCTCCCCAAGGGCTCGGCACGCACAAGTTGCCCTAGTGTGCACCCCCTTGTGCACGCCGACTCCTGATTTTATAACATGCACGCGGCTGCACGCGCATGTTATAAAATCGGGCGTACATTTGTGCCGGGCATGTAGGTTTTAAAATCTGCCCCAATATGTTTAGTTACCAGTGCTCAAGAGAGTGATAAAGACCAGACATGTAAAGTGTTTTTTAAGCTCAGGGAGAAGTTCTTCTAGCTAATAAACTGGCTATTTTTCATGATGTGTCCAGAATAACTCAGCATAGGAGCAAATCTTTTCTTCAAAAGAAACAAAGGTAACTTGCATTGGGAGCCAGTTTTATAGTAAGATTCCTATGCAAGTCTTATGTAATTTAGGTAGTGCAAAATTTATTTTTTATGACCCTGAACATGTAGAGAAATGTATTTAAAATAGATTAGTCATTCCACAGGCTGTGTTATTAAGATGCCATGATGCGATGGTGGAGTAGGTGATATGCCTGCCTAGCTCCGGACCTCCACCTCCCATTTTCTTGTTTTTTTATGCGGTTTCAGCTCCGAACTTATTACCTTTCATTGGGCCTTTCTCTTACCACAGCAGACACCAGTCAGTGGGGTTTCGCGCGACTCCTCACCGTTATTTTATGGCTTCTAAAACTCAGGGCTGAGAGAGAGATAAGCCGAAACCAGGGGGCTTTAAAAGGGCGGCACCTCCAAGTTCTCCTCCATCTCCAGGTGCAATAATACCGTGACTATGTGTGACGACATGGAAGCCGCAACAACCTTTCTGACTTCATTGTCTGCAACTCGGCCCGGGTGAAAAGGCAGTTTGTGTTTCCATTGCTGTGGGCTGCACTACCTACAGGGCCTTGTTTATAACCTGAATGTTCTACCAGAATTGCCTTAAAATTTGGATTGACCCGGGCTGTTGGGTCATGGATATAGACCTGATTTGATGACTTTATTTTTTTATTAACAGTCTACGGGCATTTTCACACAGGACAAGCTCACCTTCCAGTGCCGCATAATTTATTCAACCAGTCATTAGTTTTCGACCAGTGTAGGGTTACACCTTGCTAATGATTTATTGTTTACATTTTTCACTATTTGCAAGACTTGCGTCTCTATTCACATTTTTTTTTCTTTCTTTCAGCTGCATTGGGAGGTGGGGATCTGCACGACCAATAGCAGACCTTGAATTCCCCCTCTTAGGTGGGGGCTCATGATGGTTGTGGGAAGAAGTGTAAAGGACATAGGGAAGGGTACTGGCTTGGGGATGGGATGAGTAGGGGGAGTGGGGTTGGGAGAGGGATAGAGAAGGGTTGGCTTTGGAGTGGTTATCTGGTTTCTCTGTTATGGGACGGGTTTTCTTGTTCACCTGTAGTATTATTAGGCAGACAACAGGGACCTGGGCTTAGGCTGGGAGGCTCAGGTTTGGTATTGTGGGGAGCAGCTCTGGGATCCTCAGACATAGCCTAGGGGTAATTAATGGTTCACAGAGGTCATAAGAACATAAGAAATTGCCATGCTGGGTCAGACCAAGGGTCCATCAAGCCCAGCATCCTGTTTCCAACAGAGGCCAAAACCAGGCCACAAGAACCTGGCAATTACCCAAACACTAAGAAGATCCAATGCTACTGATGCAATTAATAGCAGTGGCTATTCCCTAAGTAAAATTGATTAATAGCCATTAATAGACTTCTCCTCCAAGAACGTATCCAAACCTTTTTTGAACCCAGCTACACTAACTGCACTAACCACATCCTCTGGCAACAAATTCCAGAGCTTTATTGTGCGTTGAGTGAAAAATAATTTTCTCCGATTAGTCCCTAGTCCTTCTATTATTTGAAAGTGTAAATAACAGAGTCACATCTACTCATTCTAGACCTCTCATGATCTTAAAGACCTCTCACAAAATTATAAAATCTACCCCACTGGGAGATCGATCTAACAAAGATGTTTCTTATATCTGTGACACTTTAGATTTGGTAGATGTTTGGCGCACCTTGCACCCGGGGAACTAGGAATACACTCATGTTTCCCAGGCACATAGCCCGGAAAACATGATTACTTGATTACTTGCTTATTGAGTGTTCCACTTTTTTGAAGGGTACATGTGCAGAAATTGGAACCCAGTGGTTTCTGATCATGCTATGGTATGCATAGATCTAGAGGGATTCTGTTCCAATAACAAACCTGTTTAATGGCAGTTTCCCAGATATATATATATACTGATGCCCGTTTCAAATGTTGCGCCGGAGGCGGACCCTTGGGCCGAGGTGGGGTTGACGCTACCCATCGGAGGGATCCTATGGGGGCCATAGATTGAAGCAATGCACAAGGAAGTCTCGAGAGGACAGGTATTGATACCCATGAGTTGAACTAGGTCTGTAAGGATAAAATTACCACCTGCTCTGGAATCTACCAGAGCAAGGACAGGAAAAGATCGAGAGTAACAGGCATGGATAGTTGAGGGGCTGGGGATGTTGCGCCCAAGTTCAGGACCCCAACTGAACTTAGGCCATGAAGTTTTCCCAGACAGAGTGGACAAGTCTGTAGGTGATGGCCAGGTGCTCCACAGTACAGACACAAGCCTGTTTGTCTCTGCCGGAGGTGCTCTTCCGGGTCAGACACCCATGACCCAACTGCATGGGTTCGTCGGTCTTGGCCACAGCAGAATTCCCACCAGTAGAGGGTTGGTAGCAGGTGGTGAGTGGGTTTCCTGGGCATCTGATCCTCCTGGTGACGCTCTTGGAAACGATGGTCAATTTGGCCTGTTAGATCAATAAGATCCTCAAGAGAGCAAGGGAGCTCTCATGCTGCCAATTCATCCTTTAGTTGTGGGGAGAGCCCGTCCAGATAGATAACTCACTGGTAGTCCTCTTGCCAAACGAGTTCAGACACTAAAGTCCGGAATTCAATGGTGTAGTCGAAGAGGCTTCTTTGGCCTTGTCGAAGGTGGAAAAGGCTAGTACTTGCCATGGCATGCCATCCAGGATCATCAAAGGTTCGCCAGAACACAGCCATGAACCGAGACAATTCCCGTAGGAGTGAGTCGG
Organism: Rhinatrema bivittatum; assembly: GCF_901001135.1. Lineage (NCBI taxonomy): Eukaryota > Metazoa > Chordata > Amphibia > Gymnophiona > Rhinatrematidae > Rhinatrema > Rhinatrema bivittatum. The sequence continues at coordinate 454,310,067 of NC_042617.1, read as the reverse complement.
ATCGCTCCCACAAGGGAGAAGCCCATGCCAGCGCCTTCCCTTCTAGGCGAGACAAGATGAAGGTGACCTTGGTTAGTTCATCTTGAAAGATGGAGGGTTGAAGAGAAAAATGCATGTAGCACTGGTTAATAAACCCTCTGCACAGTTTGGAGTCACTGTTGAAATGAGGTGGGGCTGGCAGGGCCAGTAAGGCTCTGGAGGAGGAAATAGACGGCTGTGGCACAGAGGAGCCGTCGCTGGAACTGAGTTGCTGGACATGGCATCTAGCCGTGTATGTGGACGCTCAAGGAAAGAGGCCAGAGCCTCGAGAAATGGTTGCTGTTCTTGTACCTTTAAGGCCAGGCCAGGAATAGCCTGAAGGTCATGCAGCTCCGCCGAGTCCATGGCCTTAGCAATCTGTTGCACCAGAGGTGGACCCATGGGCTGAGGTGGGGTTGAGCTAACCATAGGAGGGATCCTATGGGTCCCCACCATCGGCAGGCAGAGAGGGCTGATGGACGGAGGCCGGCTGGCATTTCTCCAATACCAGCCCTCATTCCCCGCGGGTTGATCCTTTGGGTGCCGGGGCCGGCTGGACTTAGGTGGTCTCCATCAGTGGTCATCGATGGATGGATCGAGGGCAGCCTACGGACCTCTCGGGCCGTCAACTGCCAATCATAAAGATGGCACCGATGGCCCTTTGCCCATGCCATGTGACAGGGTATCCGTGCCATTGGCCGGCCCCTGTCACATGGTAGGAGCACTGGCTGGCCGGCGCCATCTTTAAAGATGGCCACCGTCATCGTAAGATGGCCGCCGCCACCGGCCCGAGAACGGGAGATCGCTCCCGGGACCACCACTAAAGCACCAGGTAATTTAAAAATGTTTTGGGGGGATCGGGAGGGTGGGATAAGTTAAGGGGTCATCTTTAAAGGGTCGGGTGGGGTTTTTTTTAATCGGGCCATCAGCGCCATTTTTGAGTGGCAGTCAAAATGGCGCCGATGGCCCGAGAGCTGGAGATCGGTCCCTGCGCCCCCACTGGACCACCAGGTACTCGTAAAAAGCTTGGGGGGGGGGGGAGTTCAGGGGGTGGGGGAAGGTAAGGGGTCAACTTTAAAGGGTCAGGCCTCACTAAAAAAAAATTAACGATGTGAATCGGAACCGATTCCGATTCACATCTCCAGTGATCAGATGTTTTTCTCCCTCCAGCCGAACCCGATCGTTAAGACGATCAGGCACATGATTCACATCTCTACTAAACACCCTTTTACATCAGCGAGCTCAAAAATCATTGTTGTACTATAAAGCAAGATTCTACCAATATGGCCATAAGCCTGGCAGGATGCTGGCTAACTTAAGACACTGGGGGAGTCAGAAATACATTAGGGCTGGGAAAGATGGCTCCAGCGAGATTAAGAACTTGAACAAAGATATTATTTCTATATTCCACAAGCTTTATAAGAGGTTATACAGCAGGTCTTTGGTTGCTTTTGTTTGTTCCATTGTTTACACTTTATTAATAAACAGAATTAAACATAAGATGCCATATGCAATTTTAGATTGCTTTCTTTACTTCTTTTATTTTTTCTAAGTTTCACTTCCCCTTTTGTGGGCTATAAATTAATGATCAGAGTATGATTTATTGTATACATTTTTACTTCTTCCTCCATTTCATGTATGATCATTTACTTGAGATCTAACTTAAGATTTTCTTGATTTATGTATTCAAACAAGAGATAATTTTTAAAAAATTACAAACTAGGAAGAAGTGAGGCACTAAATTACTCATGGAACTATTCAGAAAATCTTTACTGGAAGAGTACAGTCACAAATTTATTAAATTTTACCTTGTAAGAATAAATTGCACTTGTATCATTGAGAACTGTAAAGAACCAGTAATTCACTTTTACAATTTATCAGTAAACGTGAGTTGGAATCATTGCTGCTATTCATTTAAGAGATTGTCAGTGCTATTTAAAGGGGCATTAGAAGGATGAAATGGGATTAAGCAACATGAAAGGGCCTTGAAGTTAAACTTTCCCCAACTGGGAGCCCTGGACATTCAGTGTTGAATTATCACCTTAAAGGTGAATTGAAAAAGCCAGCCCATGCATCAATTAAGGGATGTGCAAAGAAGGCAGAGACTGACCGTATTTTAAAAAGCAGCCAGATATGCACTTAAAACCCACTGCACACACATCCGAAAAGTTTCCAAAAAGGGATGGGCATGATCTGGGCAGGGCATGGGCATTTTGTGGCCTGGCCGAGATGTGCGCATAAATACTTATGTGCCCGAGCACACACCAAGGTCCCCTGCTGAGCAACTTTACTTCTGCTATGGATGACATGTAAGTTATAAAATAAAAGGATTGAGCCATTTCTGAGGGTTTTAAAGGGTCTGGGATAACAGGGGGTAGTGTAGGCTATCAAACCAGAGGGGTTTGGAGGTCCTAGCTGTCATCTGAGCAAACTGGTGGATGAACTGGTAAACTGACAATGGCGTGGGCACCCACCCCTTTTAAAATCCCCCAACTTATGCGGTAGAAGTGGGATTTGTGCACCCTTGTGCATGCCCACTTAAAATAAGGAGCACATGTGCGGGCAGCCAGGCTATTTTATAAAATGAGTGCACATATGCATGAAAGTTATAAAATGGCTACACCCCTGGGCGTGGGCCAACATACACAGGCCCATGATAGCCTTGACGATTTAATTTCTGATGGTCCAATTTGGGAACACTTTGAACTTCTTTCTGAATCAGACACCATACATATTATCACTAATATGAATTCTTCCTCCAGCCCTTTTAACCCTTGCCCTACAGCACTCCTGAAAATGCTTAGCTCTGATACAGCTTTTTTTCATTTCCAATTTCATTAACTTCTCCCTAAAATATGGCTCCCTTCCTGACTCCTTGAATCAGGCATCAGTCTGCCCTATAATTTAAAAAGTATCTGCCAACCCAACACTTCTTTCTAGTTATCGTCCCATTTCTTCTTTATATTCATGACAAAAGTTTTAGAAACATTTGTTCTTCACCAGCTTAGTGACTTTTTTGACTCAAATAATATACTCGACCAATACCAATTTGGTTTTAGAAAGAATCATAGTATTCAACTGCTTTTACTTTCAAGTTTCGATACGATGAAACAGGGCTTTGATCGAAATACAGTTTTTCTCTTATGTCTTCTTGATATCTTTTTTGCATTTGACACAGTTGATCACCAATTTCTTCTTTCCAGACTGTGCTCTTTTGGGTTACTCAGTTCTGTTCTATCTTGGTTCACCTCCTACCTCTCTAATAGGGCCCAACATGTCCATATCAATTCCCATTCCTCTTCTTGGGTTTCGCTTGGTTCTGGTGTCCCCCAGGGTTCTGCACTCTCAGCAGCCCGTTCAACATTTACATAACATCTTTATGCCGGGTTCTAGCCAGCCTCAGGGTCCATTACAAACTTTGTAACGATGTCATACAGTTCTTTTTTCCCATAAAGAAACATTTGCACAGACAGAATCATTTTTTTCTTGCCTCACAACTATTCAAAGATGGCTTAATCGAAATAAACTAGCTCTCAACATCTCAAAAAGCTGCTTTATCTTGCAAATTTTCAGAGAGGAGATAGAGCGGCTTTAAAACTAGAACAAGGGGGAAAGCCAACAGACACTCAGCAGTGCATGGTTCGGAGGATTGTATCCAGCTATGTCCGCAACATCACCCGCTGGGGCACAATGCTGCAACTACCACACTGCTGCTGCCTCTTGTGGCCCCAGAAGCCAGTCCATGAGCCACAACAGAAGTGCTGTGTCCTGCTGTATCCCCAACCATGCCAGTTGGGGTGCACAACAGCAACCAAAGCACTGCTCCTGCTTCCTGTCCAGGCCTGAGATACAAGATCAAGGGCTGGAAGAGAGGCTTTGCTATGTCCAGCTGTGTCCCCAACACTGCCAGCTAGGGCACACTGTTGCAACTACGACACTGCTGCTGCCTCTTGTGGCCCCAGAAGCCAGTCCACGAGCCACAACAACGCCCAGTCCTGCTGAGTGCTGTGTCCCAACACCGCAGTTGGGGAACACTGTATAATAACAAGACAAACATGCTGTCTGTCTGCTGCTGCTCCTGCTGCTGCTTGTGGTCCCACAAGCCAGTCCAAGAGCCACAAGACAATAACGCCTGGTCCAGTTCAGTACTGTGTCCCATGCTCTCATTCATAATCATAATCATAATCTCACTCCCATGCTCTCTTTCATACAGACACAACAAACACATAGGTTTCTCACTCCCATGCTCTCTCTCATGCGTACACACACACACACAGGCTTCCCAATTCCATGCTCTCTCTCATGCATGCACACACACACACACACATACACACACACACACACACACACAGGCTTCTCACTCCCATGCTCTCTCTCATGCGTACACACTCACACACATATCCACCTGTAAGGCATGTCCCCGCTGGGTTCCTCTGCCTCCTTTTCTCAACATCCACCTGCAAGGCATGCCCCCACTTGGTTCCTCTGCTTCCTTTTCCCCAACATCCACCTCCAAGCATGTCCCCGCTGGGTTCCTCTCCCTCCTTTCCTCCAACATCCACCTGTGAGGCATGTCCCCTCTGGGTTCCTGTTATGACTTGTAGATGTGTGGGCTCTGGGCCGAAGTGAGAGATGGTACTGCCCACAGGGAGGAGCTCTGTAAGCCTCACTGTCGGGAGGCCCAGTCTCAGTGGATGTCAGACACAGCTGTGGAATAGAGTCTTTATTATAAAAGTAGAAAGGGCACAGCCCGTGGAGCAGAGGGTGCAGGAGGAGGAGATAAGGTCTGAGAAGGGGTACACCCAGAGGGAATGCCTCAAACGTGAATATCCGGTAATGGTCCGCAGAGCGGGGTACATCGAAGTAGTCTCTCCGAAGTGGTGATGCAGTAGTGACCTGCAGCGCAGGGTACACCGAGGTGGCTCCTCACTAGTGCTGGCACGGTAGTGACCCGAGGTACGGGATACTCCGGAGAGGATCTCACAATAAAGCTAGTTCAGTAGTAGTCCGAGGAGTCAAGGTACTCACAGAGAGATAGTTCCAGAAGAGGCCCTGGGGTACAGGAACAGACTGCAGCCCAAGGCAGAAGGCCTTACGAAGAGCGGATAGCCAGAACGTCTCACGCCGAAGTGCAGGAACTGGAACAGGAAGTCCGTACCGTAGAAGCGGATTCAGCAATGAGGAAACTCTTTGCTAACTCATTGATAGGCAGGTCCATGTAGCTTAAGTACAGAACAGTGTAGACGTCATCCAGAGGGGATGCCCCCGAGGTTCCCGCTATGACGTGCTTAATACTGGCCCGTGTGCACACATGTGCGCCTAAGTGATCCCATGAGCAAGATGGCAGTCGGAAGCTCCCACGCTGCCCCCGGAACACAAGGGAGGTTGGCGGTAGCTGGTGGAGGCTGCCACTTTTCCCATTGATGTTAGGGTTACATAAAAAGAGGTGAGCATTAGTGGTCACAGCCCTCTGTGACTGACGGGCGTAACAGTTCCTCTGCCTCCTTTTCCCCAAAATACACCTGCAAGGCATGTCCCCACTGAGTCCCTCTGCCCTCTTTACCCCAACGTCCACCTCCGAGGCAGGTACCCGCTGAGTCCCTCTGCCTCCTTTTCCCCAAAATCTACCTGAAAGGCATGTCCCCACTGGATCCCTCTGCCTCCTTTTCCTCCAAATCCACCTGCAAGGTATGTCCCAGATGGGTTCCTCTGCCTTTTTTTTCCCCAAATTCTACCTGCGAGGCATGTCCCTGCTGGATCCCTCTTCCTCCTTTTCCCCAAAATCTACCTGCAAGGCATGTTCCCGCTGGATCCCTCTGCCTCCTTTTCCCCAGCATCCACCTGCGAGGTATGTCCCCACTGGGTTCCTCTGCCTCCTTTTCCCCCAAATCCACCTCCGAGGTATGTCCCCGCTGGTTTCCTCTGCCTCTTTTTCCCCAATATCCACCTCCAAGCATGTCCCCACTGGGTTCCTCTGCCTCCTTTCCTCCAACATCCACCTATGAGGCATGTCCCTGCTGGGTTCCTCTGCCTTCTTTCACCAACTGCCACCTCCGAGGCATGAGTCTCAGACTCATTTCCAAAACAAAATAATGATTGTGTGAATGAAGTATGAAAGAATTTCAGGCCTATGCAATAAAGTGCGCTTTATTGTATTCTTGGCATTGTGCCCCAAGTTTTATGAATCCTTCTGCCCACGGGTCTCCCCACGAGCAGGCACTCATCCTTGCCGTTTCCTGCTTCACCTGATGTGGCATGGACGCCGATGTCAGGCCTGCCTGCGTGGCTGGAGCCGCGGTCTTGCCTTGCCCACACAGCCCGGAGGCCACCCCAGATATCCTCCCTCGCCGCGGCTGGAGTCGCGGACTTCCTCCCATCTTCGCGGCTGAAGCCGCTGCCCACCTTCATGACATCTTCGCAGCCAGGAGACCACATCCCCGGGCTGGTTTAGCGGCAGGAGCCACCCCCGGGGTCTCCTGCAGCGGCTGGAGCCGCTGCCTACGTCGGGCCTGCGTCTCAGGCTCAGCCTACCTCTCTTCACGTCGACGTCGGTGCAGGCCGCTGTCCGCGGTCCTGCACAGACAGCTTCCTGCTCCTTAGGCGCCGGCGCATGCCTCGCCAGTATTTAAAGGGCCAGCCACAGGAAGTGTGGCTGACCCCACCTAGGGAGTGGACTTCCGGCTCAGCCCTATAAAAGGGCTGCTCCATCATTCAGTCTTCACCTTGCATCGGAGTTGCTTCACTCTGGAGGCACCTGCCTGCCAGAGCTCCATCAGGTCTTCTTCATCTTCTCCATGGAGTTCTTGTTGCTTTGTCTCGTCATGCCAAGTCATTTTCATGCCTGAGGTCCCTGTCCAGGTGTCCTGGTGTCTCGCTTTGATCCTCCGTTTCCTGATGTTCCAGGTTCCTTGATGTCCTGCTTGTGTCTTCGTCTTCAGTGCTCTTGAGCCTTCTGGTACCTGTTAGGCCGGGGGTCCCTCGGATGATGTGTGCCCGAGCATGGACTAGCCTACAGGTGGACTGGTGGCCTGTGCTCCTAAGCCGTCATGTCCTGCCAGCCGTTGGTGGAGCTTTGGACGACATCGGCTCAGTCGTTGGAGTTCTGCTTTGACTGGACCCTTCCCTGCGCTCGTCCCGTTCTCAGCGTGGTCCGTGACCAGCCTCATCGGGCTGTGTAGGGCGCGCAGTGGGACAGGGTGGTCCGCAACTCAATCCCGCAGGTGGGCTGAGTAGGGCACCCTGAGAGACAGTGCCAATGTCCTTCCGCCCAGCTTCTCGTCTTGTCTAGACTTCGTCAGTTCCTCGTCTCGTCCTGGATGCCATTGCATCACTCTTGGTATCATGTCTTGTTCCTGATGTCGTCGCATTGACCCTGCTCCGGGATGCCGTCGCATCAACCACTGGTCCGTGATGTCTTCGCATCAGCTTTGGTGTCAAGTCTTCGTCTGTGATGCCGTTGCATCGATCCTGCTGTCAAGTCTTCGTCCACGATGCTGTTGCATCGATCCTGCTGTCATGTCTTCGTCTGCAATGCCGTTGCATCGATCCTGCTGTCATGTCTTCGTCCGCTATGCCGTTGCATCGATCCTGCTGTCATGTCTTCGTGTCAAGGCCCGTCTGCCCTCGACCTCAGGCCAGGCCTGCTGCTCCATGCTGTTCCATGCAGCAGGTCCGAAAGGGCTCGGAATGGTTGGAGGACCATTCACATTCCAACATCATCTGTTGTTGGCCATGGGAGCTTGCCGGCCTGGCAGAGGGTAAGACCTTCAGCCATGGTGGACCATGCCGTCAACCCTCGGTTCAGCCCTGGATCCATCTGGGGTCGGGCTGAAACACCCTTAGTTAACACCAAGGAAAGTTGGCTATGCATCTGATCTATCCCACTACTGGAACCATAAACATACACAGATTAAAATATGCATGCCCTGGAGTGTGTGCTGTGTATGTAGTAACACTTTGAAGTAAAAAATTGCCTTGTGTCCATGGAGCCCATTTAAAGAGGCAATGTAATGCTTGCTTTATGTGATTCCGCTTTATGTGCTTTATGTGATTCCGCCAGTGCCAATATTATTTTTTGCAATACTAAATAATAAAGTAGAAGTAAGAAAGCAGAATCATGCCAAAAAAGGCCTTCAGAAATAATAATAAAAAAAGAAAAACTGAACACCCAGCAGTTGTATATTTCTGAAGGCTTTTTTTGGCATGATTCTTCTTTCTTACTCCTACTTTAGATTCACAAGATTTACATTTGCCACTTTAAATGGGTGCCTTGGCCATGCAGCAATTTTTGGCATCGAAGTGTTATTCGTTGCACCAGCCTGAGTACAATGCGGTGCACAATATTGCATCAGCCAGTTTTAAAGATGAGTGAATAGTCAGTAGCCATGGTTGAAGCCTTGATGTTGACGCTATTGCTCACAAGTATACAACTTGTGCTATGTCAACCTGATAGAATGTTTTGTGACAGTGTATGAGTGAATGCTGTATTATTATTGATTATTATGTTAATAGATGTCTGCTCTGTAATTTAGTAATAATAATGATTATTAGTACCAAACTACTGAAAGTTTTGCACACATTTTTCTTCTTTTTGAAAATCAGTTAAGTATGCATTAATCCCTTTTTGCATGCATTTATGCCAACAGGGATGGTAACTTTAAAACAAGCGCACATGCCTATATATGCTGAAATTTTAAATTGGCCTTGCAAACACATGTGCATAATGGGGCGGATTTTAAATGCCCTGCGCACGTAAATCCAGCCGGATTTACGCACGCCTATTTTGCATAGGCCGCCGGCGCACGCAGAGCCCCGGGACGCGTGTAAGTCCCGGGGCTTCATAAAAGGGGCGGGGAGGAGGCATGTCGGGGGCGTGCCGCGGCATTTCGGGGGCAGGCCCGGGGGCATGGCGCCGGCCCGGGTGCATGGTCAAGGCCTCCGGACCAGCCCCTGGGTCGGGTGATTGCGCGCCAGCAGCTCGCTGGCGTGCGCAGATTTACGTCTGCTTTTAGCAGGCGTAAATCTGCCAATCTCCGAGGCCGCTCCGAAATCGGAGCGGCCTCGGAAGGAACAGGCAGCGCGCGCTGGGCTCGGCGCGCGCAGGTTGCACAAATGTGCACCCCCTTGCGCGCGCCGACCCCGGATTTTATAAGATATGCGCGGCTACGCACGTGTCATATAAAATCCAGCGTACATTTGTTCGCGCCTGGTGCGCGAACAAAAGTACGCGATCGCACAATTTTTTAAAATCTACCCCAATATAAATATGCCTAGCGCGCTCCTAATTATATGCGGTTTCATGAGGAAACATTATTCACGTAGCTTTCCTTAGGACTTATCGGCTTTTACGTCGCAAGTGAGTACATTTTAAAACATGAGCGCGTGAAAGAAATATCCAGTTTGACCAATTAGTCCACAGGTTTGCTCACTCTGTCTCTAGGCCATCAATTCCCTTCAGCCTACACTCCCCCAAATTAGCCAGAACCCTTGCCATTCAGTTTTTGGCTATTACAAGTTTTATTTACACTTATACCTGATAAAGACCAAGAGTAAATATGCACAGGTAATGACCCACCGTGCACTGCGTTCATCAGTTTTAAAATCAGGATTTACGCTCATAAATGTTGGCTCTTCCCTGAAACGCCCCTGACCCACCCCAAATCTGCCACTTTTTTTGCATTCTGTTGCTCATGCACACGCGTATATGCATGTAATTTGCTGGTTTTAAAATAGGAGTTGATCGTGCTCGGCCCATATACTCGCACATATGGACCTTTTTACATAAGCAACTCTTTTAAAATTCACCCCCAAGTCTTGGGAAATGTAACCATATATCCTTAAGGTTCAATTCAAAAAATATCTTGTCATATATTGCACTATTTTAGCCCAATACTTTGGGCTTCCCTTGATCTGCCATTGCCTCCGTAAGTGCTGGCCTGAGCTCCTCTTGATGTGGGGGGAGGCAGCAACTGCACTCCCTCCTGTGAGCTGTCTCTTTTGCATTGGTGTAGCCTTCTGATGCTGTCTCCACTTTCCTGCCACTGGATTCTTTTTATTCCTAAGCCACAGCAAGGGGGAAAAGAAACTGTTTTCTCTTCTCCACAGAACTATGACAGCTTTGATTCAGCCCCTTCTCCACATCTATTGACATAATGCTTTCGCAGGCTGCTAGGCTATGCCTTCACAGCCAGTGCTAAGGAGCAGTTCCAGGGGTGTGGGAGCCCTCACCATCCATAGGGATGAAACAGCTCCCCTATGAGGAAAGCCTAAAGAGGTTAGGACTCTTCAGCTTGGAGAAGAGAGGGCTGAGGGGGGATATGATAGAGGTGTTTAAAATCATGAGAGGTCTAGAACAGTTAAATGTGAATCGGTTATTTACTCTTTCGGATAATAGAAGGACTGGAGAGGGCACTCCATGAAGTTAACATGTAGCACATTTAAAACTAATCAGAGAAAGTTCTTTTTCACTCAACGCATAATTAAACTCTGGAATTTGTTGCCAGGGGATGTGGTTAGTGCAGTTAGTGTAGCTGGGTTTAAAAAAGGTTTGGATAAGTTCTTGGAGGAGAAGTCCATTATCTGCTATTAATCAAGTTGACTTAGAAAATAGCCACTGCTATTATTAGCATCAGTAGCATGGGATAGACTTAGTTTTTGGGTTCTTGCCAGGTACTTGTAGCCTGGATTGGCCACTGTTGGAAACAGGATGCTGGGCTTGATAGACCGTTGGTCTGACCCAGTATGGCATTTTCTTATGTTCTTATGTTCCTTATTCTGTTCACATTTTTAATAACCTATCCTCTGCCCAGAACCATTATCCCCTTGATCCCCTCTCTCTTTCCTCCTGCCTGCAGGGGGGAGGGGATGCTAGCATGGTGGCACCCGCTCATGTTTCATGCCCTATGCATCCACACAGATCACATACCTCAAAAGATCCTGACACTGAGAGGAGAATATAAGGGACAGTTTTGGGTGGATCTCCAAGAGAAGATCATAAGGAACAAGAATCAAGTATCAAGTGCCCTTAAAAGATATATTTTATTTATTTTATTTATTTATTTAAACATTTGTATATACCGACCTTCCTCACAGGATATCAAGTTGGTTTACAGTACAGAAAATAATTATCAGTACATCAAATACATATCCAATTAAATTACAATAAACATTATCAAAAACTCTATAATCATAAATATAAAATATAAAATAAAACCAATGTCAAATTAAAATCCTAATTTAAAAAACAATAAAACAATGTAAAACTAATACTGCAGCCCACAATAATCATTAATCCAGCATAGAATAACATCTAGAACATATTCTACTAATCGCTAATTTGGTCCATTTCCCCAGGAGAGGAATTCTAACCTATCCTTCCTAGCTCCCCTCATTTTTCCAAAGATATCTAACCTATATTTTAAATGAAGAGAATAAAACCTAATGCAGGACAATCACTATACTTAACTACTAAATTCATTTGATTCATTAAAAGCCTGTTTAAATAACCAGGTCTTTAAAAGTTTTTTAAACTTCTGAATGCATGATTCAGATCTAATATCAAGCGGAAGTGCGTTCCAAATTTTAGGACCAGCCAGAGAGAGAGTCCTCTCCCTGACTGAACTCAAATGAGC